>NC_090316.1:7643657-8893657 GCF_039906515.1 Pseudorca crassidens
CATAAATGACCTTTATTATGTTGAGGTATGTTCCCTCTATGCTTTTTGGAGAGTTTTTATTGTAAATGAATGTTGCATTTTGTCAAAAGCTTATTCTGCATCTCTTGTAATGATCATACAGTTTTTATTCTTTGATTTAATAATGTGGTGTATCACATTGATTGAATTGCAAATATTGAAAAATCCTTGCATCACTGCACTGGGATAAATCCCACTTGATCACAGTGTATGATTCTTTTAATATATTGTTGGATTTGGTTTGCTAATATTTTGTTGAGAATTTCTGAATCTATCTTCATCAGTGATATTGACCTATAATTTTCTTTTTTGTGATATCATTGTCTGGTTTGGTATCAGGGTGATGGAAGCCTCAAAGAATGAGTTTGGGACTGTTCCTTCCTCTGTAATTTTTTGGAATAGTTTCAGAAAGGTAGGTGTTAACTCTTCTCTAAATATTTGGCAGAATTCACCTGTGAAACCAACTGGTCCTGGAATTTTGTTTGTTGGGAGTTTTTAAATTACAGATTCAATTTTATTACTGGCAATTGATCTGTTCATATTTTCTATTTCTTCCTGGTTCAGTCTTGGGAGAGGGTACACTTCCTGACCTTGGAGAAATGGCCTTCTGAGGAGATGTCCTCTTTGTCCCAGAAGCACACTTCCTTCTCGTCACCCAAGCTCTAGGGGCTCTCCCCTATGTGGGCTGCGTGGGTCCTTCTGTTGTGGCAGGCTGATTATGTGGGTGGTCTGTTTGGCTTTGTTGGCCCCTGGTCCAGTTGGTTGTCAGGCCCTGCCTTGTGCAGAGGCTGTTAGCTGCCGGTTGGTGTGGACAGGTCACAAGGCAGCTGACTGCAGAACCACAGAGGGCCCCAGGGCTAGTGCTGGCTCACTGGTGGGTGAAGCCAGGTCCTGTAGTTAGTGCCAGTCTACTGGCAGGTAGAGCCAGATCCTGGAGTCTGGTTGCAGGGCCCAGGGATCCCAGAGCTAGTGTCAGATTCCTTGGGGTGGGGTCGGGGGTGTTGTTCCTGACACAGTTCAGTGTGGGGTCTGGAGTGTCCTGAAGCTTGTGTTGGCCTGCTAGTGGGCAGGGCTGGGGCCCAGCTAGTCCCAGGGCAGGGTCTGGCCTGCTTTTGGAGGGCTGGATACCCCGTCTGTGGGACTGTGGTTTTCTTGCATCTAGTATCTGCCCTCTGGTGGGTGAGGCTGGTCCAAAGGCTAGAACAGGTTCCCTGCAGGGCGGGACCAGGGTCCAGGGGTTTCTGGGACTGGTACCTGCCCACTGGTTCGTGGAGCTGTGTCCAGGGCCCTCTGGTAGGAAAGGCTGTGTCTAGAGGGAGCTGTGGGCTCAGGAGATCTTAAGGCAGCCTGTCTGCTGATGGGTAGAGCTATGCTCCCTCCCCCAATTAGTTGCTTGGCCTGAGGGATCCCAGCACTGGTGTCTGCAGGCTGTCGGGTGGGCCAGATCTTGGCATTAATGAGGTAGAGGGAGGATTCAACAATGGCACCTGCCAGCACCAGCATCCATGCGGTAGAAGGAGCCCCTGAGAATGGCTGCCTCCCGTGTCTATGTCCCCAGGATGAGCTGCAGCTGCCCGCTTCCTCTCTAGGAGACTCTCCAAGACCAGCAGGTAGGTTTGGCCCAGGCTTCTATCAAATTACTTCTTTTGCCCTAGGTCCTGGTGCACAAAAGATTTTGTGTGAGACTTTTAAGCTTTTTTTTAAAAAAATAAATTTATTTATTTATCTATTTATTTATTTTTGGCTGCGTTGGGTCTTCATTGCTGCATGTGGGCTTTCTCTAGTTGCAGAGAGCAGGGGCCACTCTTCGTTGCGGTGTGCAGGCTCTCACAACAGTGGCTTCTCTTGTTACGGATCACGGGCTCTTAGGCATGTAGGCATCAGTAGTTGTGGCATGTGGGCTCAGTAGTTGTAGCACACGGGCTTAGCTGCTCTGTGGCATGTGGGATCTTCCCAGACCAGGACTCGAACCCATGTCCCCTGCATTGGCGAGCAGATTCTTAACTACTGCACCACCAGGGAAGTCCCTTTTTTAAAAAATTTATTATCGGAAACATTAGTTCATTGGTAAAGGATTTTATTTCACCATAAAAAGGCAAACTGGAATAAACACCATCTCTCTTAAGGCAGACATTACAGCTATTTTTTAAGTATTTCTGAGTTTCACTTGGAGAAGCCAACGATTATAAAATTTAACAAGTTTGCAGCCTTAAATAGAGAGTGAAGTCCTGTGAGACTCCCAAAATTAATCCCTGCTGGCTTTCAAAGCTAAATGCTCTGGGGGCTCATCTTCCTGATGCTGGACCCCTGGGCTAGCAAGCCTGAAGTTGGGCTCAGAACTCTCATTCCTGTGGGAGAAACTCTGCAATATAATTGTTCTCCAGTTTGTGAGTCACCCACCCGGGGGTACGGGACTTGACTATATCATGAGTCCACCCCTTCTACCTGTCTTGTTGTGGTTCATTCTTCATGTCTTTAGTTGTAGAAGATCTTTTCCGGTAGGTCCTGGTCTTTTTCATCGATGGTTATTCTGCAGATAGTTGTGATTTTGGTGTGCTCGTGAGAGGAGGTGAAAGAACTCAGGGTCTTTCTACTCTGCCATCTTATAATATTTTTAAAATATTATATTTTGTTTTTGAGTTGTTTGAATTCTTTATACATTTTGAATATTAACCCCTTAATCAGGTATATGATTTGCTAACATTTCCTCCCATTCCCTAAGTTATCTTTTTATTTCATTGATTGTTTCTCTTGCTGTACAGAAGCTTTTTAGTTTGATGCAGTCCCACTTATTTTTGTGTCATAACCAAAAAATTGTTGCCAAGACCAATGTCAAGGAGATTTTCCCCTATGTTTTCTCCTGGGAGGTTTATAGTTTTAGGTCTTATATTTAATCCTTTAATCCATTTCATGTTAATTTTTATGAGTGGTATAAGACAAGAGACCAATTTCATTGTTCTGCATATGGTTATCCAGTTTTCCCAAAACCATTGATTGAAAAGACTATTCCTTCCCTATTGAGTATTCTTGGCTCCTTTGTCAAATATTAGTGGACCATATGTACAAAGATTTATTTCTGAGCTCTAGATCTGTTCCATTGGTCTGTGTCTACTCTTATGCCTGTACTACACTGTTTGATTACTATAGCTTTGTCATATAGCTTGAAATCAGGAAGTGTGATATCTCCAGCTTTGTTCTTCTTTCTAGGGATTGCTTTGGTTACTTGTGGTCTTTTGTGGTTCCATACAAATTTTAGTTTTTTTCTGTTCCTATGAAAAATGCCATTGGAATTTTGATAGAGATTGCATTGAATCTATAGATAGCTTTGGGTAGTATGGACATTTTAACAATGTTAATTCTTCCAATCCATAGACATGGGATATCTTTCCATTTATTCATGTCTTCTTCAATTGCTTTCATCAAAGTCTTACAGTTTTCTTTGTGCAGATCTTTCACTTCCCTTAGTAAATTTATTCCTAATTATTTTATTGTTTTAATGCATTGTGAATGAGATTGTTTACTTTTTTCTCAGCTATGTCATTTTTAGTATGTAGAAATGCAACTGATTTCTGTATGTTGATTTTATATCTTGCAACTTTGTTGGATTTGTTGATCAGTTCTTTGGTTGAGTCTTTAGAATTTTCTTGTATAAAGACAATTTTACTTCTTCCTTTCTGATTTGGATGCCTTTTATTACTTCATATTTCCTGATTGTTCTAGCTAGGACTTCCAGTACTTAAGAGTGGTGAGAGTGGACACCTTTGTCTTGTTCCTGATCACAGAGGAAAACTTTCAACCTTTCACTGTTGAGTATATTAGCTGTAGTCTTGTCATATATGGCTTTATTATGATGAGGTATGGTCCTTCTGTATACCCAATTTGTTGGCTATTACTGAAAAGATAAAGAGAACAAGTATCATCCAGTATGTGTGTGGAGACATTGGAACTGTGGTACACTGTGGGAGAGAATATAAACTGGTACAGCCATTATGGAAAACAATATGGCAGTTCCTCAGAATTAAAAATAGAACACTATGTGTTCCAGCAATCCTACCTCTGGGCATATATCAGAAGTAAATGAAACCAGTATCTCAAAGACATATCTGCACACCCATGTTCTTTGCAGCATTGTTCACAATAGCCAAGATATGGAAACAACCTGTGTCCATAAAGGATGAATGGATAAAGAAAATGTGATATAATTACTCAGCCATGAAAAACATGGAAATCCTGTTATTTGTGACAACATGGATGAACCTAGAGGACATTTGCTCAGTGAGATAAGACACAGAAAGATAAATACTGTATAATCTCACTTATATGTGAAACCTAAAATATATAGAAGCAGAAAGTAGACTGGTGGTTACCAGGGTTGGAGGGTGTGGGAAATGGGGAAATGTTGGTCAAGAGGTACAAAGTTGCAGTTATGCTGGAGGAGTAAATCTAGAAATCTAATATACAACATGATGACCAAAGTTAGTAATTCTATAATAAAGACTGGAAATTTGCTTAGAGACTAGATTTCAGGTGCTCTCACCACCCAAAAAAGATTGGTACCTATGTGAGGAGATGGATATGTTAGTTAGCTTGACTGCAGTAATAGTCAAGTGTATATGTATATCAAATCATCATGTTGTATATCTTAAATATATACAATTTTTATTTTAAAAAAAGAAAATATAAAGCAGGAAATTCTGGAAGCAAGAGAAAGGCTGAGATCCAAAATTTGAGAATAAACTCATCTAAATCCCTGGCTGACCACTAAACTAGGTCTGTATGCAAAAGACGCCAGGAAGCCTGGCAAAAAAAGCAAACAGAAGGATAGGGGTTGAAGATGGTTACTTTAAGACTTTAGTCTGCCATCTTCTCAGTCTGTGGGCTTTCCGAATAAAGTCATATTCCTTGCCTCAAAAAACAAAACAAAAAAAGGCAAACAAAAAAGAAGAAAGATGGCGGTCTACTCTTAAAAAGGGCAGAACTGCTCTTGGTGGGATGTGTGAGTGTTCTGCACTTTTGACTCAATTTACTCCCCAGCCTTCACACAGGCTCAGGCGGCAGAAAGTAGGAGCTTTCTGGCTTGAGGTTTCAAAGCCCAAAACTTGGGCTTCCCTGGTGGCGCAGTGGTTGAGAGTCCGCCTGCCGATGCAGGGGACGCGGGTTCGTGCCCCGATTTGGGAAGATGCCACATGCCGCGGAGCGGCTGGACCCGTGAGCCATGGCCACTGAGCCTGCGCGTCCGGAGCCTGTGCTCCGCAACGGGAGAGGCCACAACAGTGAGAGGCCCACGTACCACAAAAAACAAACAAAAAAACCCCAAAGGTCAAAACTTGGGGCTGTCAAAGGAACTGGAAATTAAAGGAGAAGGGAACTCTGAAAGCTATGGATCTGCAGACAGCTTAAAGCCCTCATATACATGATGTCATGTATATGAAATACTGTGAAAGGCAAGACTATATTGACAGAAAGAGATCATTGGTTGCCTTGGGACTAAAGGTGGAGGAAGGACTGACTGCAAACAAAAACAAGGGAATTTCTGTGGAGTGATGGAAACATGCTATTTATTGGATGTAGTGGTGATCACATGACAGAATAATTAGCCAACATACATCCATCTGTACATAAAAAATACTCCAGAGAAACTCTTGCAAAGAACTATCAGGAACATGTACAAGGCTGTCAGCAGTATCATCTGTGATAGTGGGAGCTGTAAGCAACTTACTTATTAATCACTAAAGAAAATGGAGAAAAATTCTAATAGATGTACAATATGAAATACTGTGTAGCAGTTTGAATGAAATATTTTATAAATACATATTTATAAATATTATAAATAATGCATTTTATATTAATATGTATATACCCACGTGAATTAAATATTACAAACATTAGTATTGATTGAAAATAGTAAAAAAGAATGCATCAAATATATAGGACATTATCATGATAAAAACACATACCAAACAACACATATCCAAGGGCATGTATCAAGCACATTAAAATGGGAGTATTTGATTTGGTAGATCAGAACTTTAAAATAACTGTTATAAACATGTTACAGCATGCGAAGAACAAAATAGACAAAAAGGATTTAAAATCAATAATTTCAACAGAAGAAGGGAAACTAAAAGAAGAACCAAATGGAAATTCTAAGACTTAAAAAAATCATTGGATGAGGTTACAGAAGATTGGACACAGCAGAAGGAATCAGTGAGCTTGAGATAGGGCATCAGAAATTATCCAAACTGAATTAAAGTAGGAAAAATCATTTAAAAAACAAAACAGAACTTCAAAGAATTATGAGACAGTATCTAATAAGGAAAATGTGTAACTGGAGTTCCCTAAGGGAAAAAAGAGAATGGGTCAAAAGAAAGATATGAAGACATACTTAATGGCTGAGAATTTTCCAAAATTGCTGAAAGACATTAAGTAATAGATCCAAGAAGTTACTTGAATATAAGTTAGGGTAAATTCAAAGAAAAACACCTTAAGCATATCATGATCAAACTTCCAAAAACCAAAGACATGGAAAAATATCTTAGGAGTGCCTGGGTGTGTGAGGAGACACATTACAATCCAGTATACCAAAAAGAATAATAACTGAATTCTCATCAAAAATAATGAAACCCAGAAGATAAGAGATTAAATACTGCTGAAAGGGAAAAAATGGCAATTTAGAATTCTGTGTGCAATAATTGTATCTCACTGAAAAGAAAATAAAAAAACTTTTCAAGCAGAAAAAAAAAAGATGAAAGAAATTGTCACCATCAGAAGCACACTGCAATACTAGAGAAGGTTATCCAAGCTGAGGGAAGTGATCCCATATGAAGGCACAGATTATAAGAAGAAATGAAGAGCAACAGAAAGGGTAAACATGTGGGTAAATATAAAAAGCCATATAAAAATTTTGAAAACACTATTGACTGCTTCAGGTGAAAAAAACCCAGCAATGTATACATGGAATTTATAAAATATGTAGAATTAAATGTAGTAGCACCAAGGGCAGGAGGAGGTAACAGGAACCATGCTGTTGTAAAGTTCTTTTGTTGTTTGTTAAGTAGGAAAATACTAATTCAAGGTAGACTGTGATGAATTAAGGATACACATTGTAACCTCTGGAAGAGCTACCAAAAATGGTTAATATAAAAAAGGACAGCTAAAAACCATAGAAAAGAAAAAGTAGTTTATTGCTCAATTAACCTAAAAGAAAAACAGAGGGGAAAAAAAACCCCCAAAAGAACAAAGAAATGTGGGACAAATAGAGAACATGTAACAAAATGATAGACTTTTTAAAACCAACAGTATCAGAAATTATATTAAATGTAAATCATTTTAACACTCCAATTTAAAAAACACTGGCCATAAAAAGAAACGAAATTGAGTTATTTGTAGTGAGGTGGATGGACCTAGAGACTGTCATACAGAGTGAAGTCAGTCAGAAAGAGAAAAACAAATACCATACATATATATGGAATCTAAAAAAAAAAAAGGTTCTGAAGAACCTAGGGGCAGGACAGGAATAAAGACACAGACGTAGAGAATGGACTTGAGGACATGGGGAGGGGGAAGTGTATGCTGGGACGAAGTGAGAGTATGGCATGGACATATATACACTACCAAATTAATTAAAACTAAATGAAATAAACCCCTTTAAAAATACAACTTGTGAAAAAATATCACAAGAATGGAAAATCTAAATAGTTCTTTATCTGTTAAAGAAATTGAATTCATAATTTAAAATCTTCCAACAAAGAAAACTCTAGCTTCATTGATGAATTTGGCCAAATATTTAATTGAAAAACTGAGCAATTTTATACACTCTTTGAGAAAATGGAAAATGAGAGATATTTTTCCCAACTCGATTTATCAATCTTCATACCAAACTCTGATAAGGGATTAATCTTTGCCCCTGAGACCCAAGCCCAAGCTCTCTGGGTCCTTCTGCCTTCTGGGATTCACCCTGCAGGTCACCCAGCCGAGGGGCAAGAGAAAGGTGGTAAACAGAGGGAGAGGCCTGGAAGGTAAAGCACAGTCCCCAGAAGGAGCACAGCTTCCCTGAGAAGCCCTGGTTCTGTGGTTGTGGGGAGGGTGAGGTGGTCAAATGACTGCATTAACTGAGATCTGCATGCAGCCAGCCAAGTCCAGTGAGAAGGACCCGGAGAAGGAACACAGTCCGTGCCCAGACCCTTTCCTGAGTGAGAGCAGTTGATGCAGATCCCCAGCATCTGGGGCCCCAGGCAGTAAATCCGAGTGGGTGGTGGAGAGAGCTGTGGAGAAGAGCTCAGGGAGTCAGTGGGAGTTGTGACTGACTATCTGCAGTCAAGGGCCCTGAAATGGCAAAACTGCGCCTCAGGGGTGGAGAAGGAAATAAAAACAGACGCTCCTGCAGATTGGTCCATCTTGGTTTATTGCTTCCTTCAGTTGTGACCAGGGGAGAAAAGGCTGCATTTTCATTTCTCAGTGAGATCCCCAGTAATATCCATTGCCTTCTGAAGGAATTATTAGTTACTGTGGAAGAGAACAAAGACACATGTGCTTAGGTACTTAGGTGTAACAAATAAATTACCTTCCACTGCAAAACATACAGTTGGCATACTGCCAAGTGAAAAATTCATATGGAAAAAGAAAAAGAATTCTAGAAGAATTTTTACAATTTTGCTTGTGAAATTATTTAGCTGTGAGTAACTTATTTACTATCAATTGTGATTTTTGGGAAACCATCGTATTTAATCAGAAGTACTTGCAAATGAGAAAATCTAATATTTTTTTCACATGCAATGAAATGTTCTTGAATATAACAAGTCAAATCTTTGTATGTTTTTAGAAATTTAAATACATATCAATTTTACTTTTTCCATATCTTGGAGCCAGTCATTTTTAAATTGTTTCATATGGTAAACAGTGTTTTGGTTTGGGCACTTGGAAACTCATAGGCCTTAAGCATTTTGGCTACAGTGCCTACTGGATAAAGTGGCTTGATTATGAATTCATTTAAAAGACTAATTTACATATCATATATCTTATTAGAGTCAACTCTAATTCCATTCTGTCCACAAGAGCAAGTTCCCAACAAACTTAAGAGAATTTTACTAAACTGAGGAAAAAAGACTAAAAGTCTTTAAAAACTGATTTAAATACTCATTAATAACAAGATTAGTAAAGATTAAAACATTATTTTTGGTGCAGTACTTTATGAATTCATCTAACCAATAAATATTTAGGAATTAGTTGTGGATTATAAATTTCATTTTAATTTAAAGCAAGTTATTTTAAGAGATATTTCCTAATGTACTTGCCTACTGTTAAGTGTTTCACTGCTTTTCTGTGACTTGGAACTAAATAAATAAGGAAATAATGCTTTTATCATGATATAATACAGTCTGACAAAGATATATTTTTATGGCGGTTTCTTCCTCTTTCCCTTCAAAATTGTGGTAATAAAGAAGTATCTGCCACATTTCTATTTTTATACTCATTATTACCAGAAGCCAAAATCAAATTCTAAAGCCTCTTTTCCATTTTTATATCCACAGATTTCTTATTTCTGATCCCCCAACCAAAAGAATGAAAAAGAATACATTGAAGACAAACTAATTGAGTTTAATTGACAAAGAAGATAATATAGGTAGTAAGATTAGGGAGAGAATTCAGTGCTAAGAGTGGCATAATTTTACCCCTCCTATCCTTTCCCTACCTCTGCTATTTTATATCTTCAAAACTTATACTAGATTTTTCCTACTATTCTGACCATGAAACTCCCCTATTTAATATAGTTAGTTCTCCCCAAACCAATAAAGGGATTTATATATATAGATTTGTGAGTCTACTGGATACATAACCTGTCGTATTTCTGGCTTTAAAATTTTTTTTGTCGTGGTAGTGTTTACCCAAGGAGTTGGTTCTACCAACACCTCCCACTGGCTTTCAAAATTTTTAAAACAGGGAAAAAAGGAAAATATAATGGGGGCTATAACAGTACAGCAGAGCAACTACATCTGCCTAGCTTATTAAATTTAAAAGAAATAATAATCCAAGAATGCTTTTTCTGGTATATGCTAAACACAAGCTAGACTTATGGGTTAACACTCCAGATTACACTCTTCAAATGCAATATATATTGTCCCACGGATGATGACTATCCCTCAATCTTGAACACCACTTCTAGAAGAGGATGACTGTGCAAATGACATACTCTATAATGAGAGAGAATGTGAGGGGACAACTGGAGTAGTTATAACGTCAATTATGTGTGTATATGAAGTTCAAGATGGATGTGATGTTCATTCACTAAGCAAGTATTTATTGAGCATTTACTCTGCTAGGTGCTAACTACAAATTAGTTCGCAAAATACACGTGGCCATTATCCTCAAGCAATTTCAGAGTGTATCGGCAAAGTAATGCTTTATTTAGGTAAGCAGAAGTTTGGAAGTATTAGAGTGTTTGAGCACTGTATCACAAATCCCCTGGTAATGGTGACAGAGTGGAGGCAATAAAGAAAATCGGCTTTTTTCTTCATACTTTGTTTGGAGAAAATAATATCTATAAAAAGGTAATTATGTTAGGAAACATACAAAAACAACAGAATAGAGGATAGAGAAATGCCAATAGCCTCCCAAATGGAGGGGGTGACTTCATCAGGGACGACAGAAACTATATAATGTGGTGCGGTGTAGCCTGAAAACTTAACCTGTGGGTATGAAGGATATTCTGGAGTATCAGTGGATTGAATGTAACTAAAAGAAGACACTTTAAGGAAAAACGCCAGGCAGGACAAGAAAACTAAAACTCTACAAGGGAGAAAAGAAGATTAGCAAATCAGTATATATTAGATGACTTCAGAAGGATCACAAGGCCACATGGGAAACTGAAAACTCAGAGAACCCTTATTAACACAATTGAGGGCTGTTGGACTGAGATGGGGAATGTGGAAAACGTAGAATTTTAGTGTGTTTATGATAACTGTCTCTTAGATAAACTCCTCCTGATTGGGGTAATAATTCACTCAATTGTTCATATTGAGTTTGTGAGTATAAATATAATCTAAACAAAAAAGTAATATTTCCCTTTGTATTTCATCATAAAACATTCAAAAATGCTCTATGAGTTAGTTTCACAAAATAATTATAAATATCTTGTCTCTCATTAGACAACTAGTTTTTCCCTAGGCATCAAAAGAGGAGGCAATCAATAAAAATTTAATAAACTGAAGAAAAGACTGAGTTAATTAATACTCATTCCCAGAATGGAAAATATTAATAAGTTGTTTTTAGTGTAGTACTTTATCAATTGTGGCTGCTCAAAAAATATTAAACAATCTTTTGTTCATTCTTATTTTCAACATATACTTATAAGAAACATTTCTTATGTCACTTACCTGCTGGTATTTGTTTGGGCACTACTTTCCGAACTTGATCTAAATAAAAATAAAAATGTCTGAAAGTTAATACTAAGAAACCTGCCTACTTTAAGAATGAAGATGAAGCCATTTCATACCAAAACTAACTCTTTTAACACCTGGGGCAGGAAAATAAGTAGCAATCTTATTTACCCAACACCAAGTGCAACACATAGTGCAAAATTTAAATCCTCCAGTGGGGAAACGTATCAAGACAGCAGAGATGCATTTGTTTCTTTATCACCTCTAAGCACAGTATATAAGTTTGATTCTGCCTAAATTTGGCCTTCCAGCTACAAGTTAGCTTTTCATTTGTTGACAAGTAAATTGCCACATTTTGCAAATTAACATTCACATTTACTTCTGGGCAAACTATCAGACTTAACTGACAGAATAAGTTCCCCTTTCTATTCCACAAGGAAAGTTTCCCGTTTCTACTCTGCAGAAAAGCTGAAGATAATAGCGCAAAAATTTAATACCGAACTGAGATTGACAGCCAGAAAAGGCTCTTTGTCTGTCAGTAAAAAATGAAGAAACTAGAAATTCAGAGAGAAAACAGAAGCAAAATCTGAATGACTACAAGGGACTCTGAATTACTTGTACCCTAAGGGATATGATTTTAATAACCCTAGCTTGGTAGGAGTTTAGGGTACAGATATTTAAATGTTAGAAAGCTAGAGTGAAGCCCAAGCCTGGTAGTCTTGAATGGAGTTAACAAAAGGTATGGCCACTGGGAATGCAATAGGCAAATTGTCTCAGCCATGTGGATGGAAAAGGATCACCTAGAGATGCAGGACCCCAGACCTCCACCATCTATAGAGGCAGGACCATAATTCCTCAATTTCATTACCCACAAATTTGAACTAGCAAGCATAGAAAATATTAAAACATTCATGCCCCAAGACAGGGAAAGCTGAAACATTTCCCTCTTCCTAAAGTACGCCTCTACAACTCGGGGTGTGCAGAGTTCCCATGAGAACAATCATTGCCCCTGAGGATGAGCTTACAAGTCTAAATTACAAACAACTGTGTGTTAAGTGCCCACAGGCACAGCACAGCAGAACAAAAAATTCACATATTGAGATAGATGGATAATATAAAAAACCTTTAATAGAAACATTTAGAATCTCCACAGAGATTCAGGCAGAAGTAAGGCAAGAAAAGGATAGCTGTGATTTGGAAACTAATATGAGGAAATCAGTGGCAGAGAGAGACATGAAAAAGCATAGCATATGAACAGCCCGGTTAACAACTATGGAGGATAAAGTGAGAAGACTCTCCCAAATATAGTCATTTCAGATGCAGAAAAGATAAAGAATGGAAAAGAGGTGATAATTAAAGAAATGACTGATTGTTTTCCCAGAATCAATGACCTGAATGCTGGTATCTAAATACTATATGGAATCCAGAGCAGCGTAAATAAAAACAAATTCTATCAGAACATATCACAATAAAATAACAAAACGTTCAGGACAAAGAGGAAATCTTAGAAGTCACTTAGAGTAAACACATTAATTGAAAGGGAATAAATAAGTTAATCAGACTGTCAACTGAGGTCTCATCAATGCCAGTAAATGTCACATTACAGCAACACAATACTTTAAAAGAGCTGTGGAAAGTGACTCCCAACCACAAGTCTGTAACCATCTAAGTTGCCTTTCAAAGATGAGTGTGAAAAAGACATGTTCAGACATTTAACATCAAATGCTTATAACCACAGAAACTAACTAAAATTAAAAGCGTTGTACTTCAGGAAGAAAGAAATTGAAATTAAAATGAAAAAAAAAAAACGGACTCAGGAATGAATAGTGGGAGTTCCCTGGCAGTCCAGTGGTCGGGACTCAGTGTTTTCACTGCTGTGGCCCAGGTACAGTCCCTGGATGGAGATCTAAGATCCCGCAAGCCACGCAGTGCGGCCAAAAATCTAAAATAAATAAACAAAATAAAATCCAGGGTTAAATACCATTAAAAAAAAAGAATGAATGGTGACCAAAGCAATTGGTAAATATGTTGTTAAGCCCTAGTAAGTATTCATTTAATATAAAATGATAGTAATAATAATAACTGACAAATGGAGGGGGAGTTGTGTAGGTGATCTAATATCCTTCTGTTGTTTAGAAGAAGAATGAAAATATTGAATTTTAGGTGTTTAAAAAATTAATTAGACCTAAAGTGGTACTAATATAACATATACTGGGATTCATCCCACCTCCCTGCATTCTTTGACCTCAACAGTCTTTCCCACTGACTTTCTACCAGAAAAGATTATTCCAAAAATAAATGACCTGAAAACTATAGTGGATGTTATGTTAGTAAAACATAGCAGTAGAGTCAAGTGACATTCTTTAAATATAAATGAATAAAATCATCCTAAAAATGTTTCCCTGGTATATACCAAGCCTGAAGGCTAGAACAGTGGATTAACATTCCAAATTATACTACTCTAGTTGAAATGTGCATTTACCTATGGGTAATTCTATCATCCCTTACCCAATGTAGGTGAATTAATATCCTAGGAGAGATGAATTATGTTGACAAGGTTTCAGGATGAGAGATAATATAATAAGAGAGGGAGAAAAGGGGGCAGTTATAACATTATAGATACATAGATTGTGTGTGTGTGTGTGTGTGTGTGTGTGTGTATTTGTCTATGTACCTTTGTGTTTGTGGATTTTTTTTTGGTCTGGTTGCCTGTGTGTGGAAAAGATTAAGTAATCATGCATTCATTCAACAAATATTTATTGAGCACTTACCATAAACCAACAACTCTGCTACATGGGGGCTATACAGTGCTATCCTCTACGATAACAGAGTATAATAAGACATACGTCCAAGGTGAGGAAAAAGTAACTGTGTTTCAGGACCATAAGTTAACTCCCTGATACTGAGAGGACATAATAATGAAAATCAATTCTTTTAGTTTGGTGAGAGTAACTTATGACTCCATAAGTGTCAGTAAAAGGAGAAGACCATAATGTCAGAAGAGAGATAAAGGATAAGAAAAGCAGGCATTGTAATGGAAGAGGAAGACCTCTTCTGGAATAAAAGAAATTAAACAACCCTGTTGTGCAGCCTAGACAGCTTACTCTGTAGATTTGGATGTGTCTGCTAAGTGTACTTTGGAGAGACCTAGGTAGAATAACACCATCCAAAATTGGTGGATGTAGAAAACTAAACAATTATTGTATTATTATACAGACATATCCACCTTTCAGGAAATGGAAGGAGACCTAATTAAAACTACTTGGTAATCCTGAAAGGCTATGGAACACACAGAATTGTTATTCCTTTACAATCTTTTTCTTCAGCAAATTTTTCCTATGTGACCAGGGTAAGCCCTCATTCAGTTGTTCATGAGCATACATATTGGATTTCTAGAGTCTCCAATTAAAGAAGTAAACTTCCCCATTTATGAGTTAGCACCATAAACATTTCACCAATCACTTATTCCTCTGTTTCTCCAGAATAAACTCCCAACATACATTAACAAACTGAAGAAAAGAAGACATTGATTTATTTAGACAAATACTCACTACTTAACTAAGGTGGCAAATACTAAGAGGAATTTTTTTTGTGTGTAGTACCTTATCAATTGTTGCTGCTCAATTAATACTTAGCAATTACTTGTTGATTCAATTTGTTCATCTTATTTTTTAACACATACTTATTTTAAGAAATTCTTTCTAATTTACTTACCTGACAGTATCTGTTTGGCTACTACTTTCTGATGTGGACCTAAAATGCAAGTGAAAATAATGCTTCTAAGTTAATACTTTAAAAAAAGTGTGCCTTCATAACAAATGAATGTCAGACCATTTTGTAACCTGTATTAACGCTTTTATACCACTAATTACCACTAATGCATCATTTCAAAAGATTACTAAGTTACAGTATGCAAATAAGTAACATTCTTATTTACCAACATACCATGTCCATAGAGAATATAAATGTCAAGTTCTCAAACAGAGGAGAAGGAAAACAGATTTGTCACTTCCCAGCTCAGAATATATGCTTGATTTTGAATGCCTGATTCTGGCCTTTAGGTTCTAACCTAATGTTTTACCCACTAGTAAACAAATTACTGCAGGAGGTGATTTAAAACCCTCACTGACTTCTAAACAATCAGGCAGACTGGGCTGACAGGGTAATTTCCACCTCCTATTTAACACACAGAGTAATAGTGAAAAAAATAACAAAAAATGCTAATGAAAATTTAAGGGAAGGAAGCGACATTTCTAATGATAGTCTGAAAAAAAAGAGGATATAGAAAGCACGAAAGGTAAATAGGAACTAAAGCTGAATGACCCTAGAGGTCGGGGAATCAGTTAGGGAGTGGAGCCCACCTGGAAAACTGGAGCTGACCACCTCCTCTAACCTTGGAAGCCATGAAAGGCCATACCACCCACTAAGTGGAGATAGTATTATCATGAGTCTTAGAGATGCTGCAGGGAGATTGCTTCAGAAGTATAGGTGGAAAAGGATCACCTAGAGACACAGGAATCTTAGGTGCTTAAAATGCTTTAGGGATATGGATGGGATAAAACATCAAATACAGAAAGAGGAATCTTAAGCCTTTACTGTACAGGTTCAGGATACTAATTCATGTTTCCTATGAATTCTAGATGTGTAACATCTATGAATTCCATGTGTACCAAACACCTCAAAAGTTTATGACTGGGAGGGGAGTCTGTGGGAGAATGGATACATGTATACGTATGGCTGAGTCGCTTTGCTGTGCACCTGATACTATCACAACATTGTTAATCGGCTATACTCCAACAAAAAATTAAAAGCTTTTAAAAAAAGTTCATGACTTAGGAGGGTAAAACAAAATAATCTTGACAAGGAGGATTCTACAAAGCAGGATATGCAGAATTCTCATGAGACAATCATTGCTGCTTAAGATGGACTTACAATCAAATAAAAAAGCCAGTAAGAGGTAATGTTCACCTCTCGCGGAGTAAACTAATGAATTCATACACTAACAATTATAGGTAACAGGAAAAACTTCAAAAAAAAAGAATGCTTAGGATTTCCATAGAGATCAATAAAGGAACAGAATTCATTAAACAAGTAATGACAGAATGAGACCGGCCAAGATGGCAGAATAAAGATATTGAGCTCACCTTCTCTCACACCAAAATCACAACTATTTGCAGAACAACCATAGATGAAAAAGACCAGAACCTACGTGAAAAGATCTACAACTAAAGATATAAAGAAGGAACCATACGAAATGGGTAGGAGTGGCAGAGTCATAATACAGTCAAGACCCATACGTCCTGGATGGGTGATCCACAATAGGAAAATAATTACAATTGAAGGGGTCCTCCCCAAGGTGTGAGGTGCCCCACATCAGGATGCCCAGCCCAGGAGTCCTGTGTTGGGAAGATGAGTGCCCAGAACATTTGCTGAAGGCTAATGGGGCTCACTTTCGGGAGACCAGAGAGCTGTGGAAAATAGACTCCATTCTTAAAGGGCACACACAGAATCTCACACGCTCCAGGACGCAGGGCAGAAGCGGTGAGTTGAATGGAGCCTGGGTCAGACCCTCCTGCTGATCTTGGAGAGTCCCCCGGAGAGGCAGGAGGCAACCAGAGTTCACCCTGGTGACAAAGACACTGACGGCAGACATTTTGGGGAGCTCATTCTACCTCGTGGACACCAGTACTGGCAAGTACCATTCTGGAATCCTCTTTCTAGCCTATTAGCCCCAGGACTAGTCCCATGCCCGCCCAACATCCTACAGGCACCAGTACTGGGACAGCTCAGGGCAAGGAAATAATTGGGCAGGGACACAGCCTCACCCACTAGCAGACAGGCTGCCTTAACACTCCCTGAGCCCACGGCTGCCCCTGGTTATGGCCCGGCCCACCAGAGCATGCAGGGCCAGGCCCCGAACAGCAGTGCACAGGCACTAGACCCAGGACCCCCATGGTTCTGCAGCCAGAGACCCTGGGACCCAGCTCGACTCCTAAGTAGGTGGGCACCAGCCCCAGAATCCATAATCCCACCACTAGAGAGCCTGCTCTAGACTCAGGACCAGGCTCACCCACCAGCAGGTGGACACCAGGCCCAGGACAAGGGCAGCCCCATAGCCTGTTCCCCCCCCCCCCAACTAGAACGCCAATACAAGCTTCAGGACACACTGGGCCCTGCAGCCAGCTGTGTCAGGATCTAGCCCCACCCACCAGTGGTCTGACACCAGCTCTGGGACCCCTGGGCACTGTGGGCAGACCCCAGGATTAGCTTTGTCAGTGGGTCAACAATAGCCCCAGGAACTGGCTTCACTCATGGGGCGGTTAACAATATCTCCAGGATCTCCTAGACCCCAACTCCACCCACCAGTGAGCCAGCACTAGCCTCGGACCCCTGCAGGGTTTCACATCCAGCTGTCTTGCGACCCAGCCCTGCCAACCAGGAGCCCACAGCTTCCACACAAGGCAAGGCCTGGCAACCAACCAGACCAGGGACCAGCCAAGCCTATAAAACCACTTACTGTAGCCAGCCTGCCACAACAGAAGGACCCACACAGCCCACATAGGGAGCAACCCTAGAGCATATAGCTCTGGTAATGAACAGGGAGTGTGCTGCTGGGATACATAGGAAATCTCCTACAAAAGGTCACTTCTTCAAGATTGGGAAACATAATCAACATACCAGATACATGGAAATCAAACTAGCAAGTTAGGTGAAATGAGGCAACAGAGGAGCAAGTTCCAAACAAAGGACAAAGATAAAACTCGTAAGAACTAAGTGAAATGGATACAGGCAATCTACCCAGGAAAGAATTTAAGGTAATGATCAAAAAGAGGATCAAAGAACTCAGGAGAAGAATGGATGAACAGAGTAAGAAGTTAAAGAACAACCAAACAGAGATGAAGAATATAATAACTGAAATGAAAAATACACTAGAAGGAATCAATAGTAGACTAAATGATACAGAGGAATAGATCAGGGAACTGGAAGAAAGAGTACTGGAAATCACTGATGTTGAACATAAAAAAAAAAAGAAATGAGAACAGTTTAAGAGACCTTCAGGACAACATCAAGCATATTGACATTCATATGATAGAAGTCCCAGAAGGAGAAGACAGAGAGAAAGGGGCAGAGAACATATTTGAAGACACAGTAGCTGAAAACTTTCCTAACCTGGGAAAAGTAGTAGACATCCAGGTACAGGAATTACAGACTGGGTGCTTAAACAGCAGACATCTGTTTCTTAAAATTCTGGAGGCTGGGAAGTCCAAGATCAAGGTGTCAGCAAATTTGGTTCCTGGCGAGAACCTATTTCCTGGCTTGCAGGTGGCTGCTTTCTTGCTGTGTCTTCACGTGGTGCAGAGAGAGAAGGAGCTCTAGTCTCTCTTCCTTGCCTTATGAGAACACTAATCCCGTCATGGGGACCCCACTTTCATGACCTCATCTAAACCTAATTTCAGCCCAAATGCCCCAACTCCTAATACCATCAGATTGGGGGATAGGGTTTTAACATGTGAATTCGGGAAGAGGAGACATTCAGTCCATAAGACTACTTAAAAAATCATTCCAAAATTTAGTACCTCAAAACATTTATTATTAACTCTCTTGGTTCAGTGAGTTGACTGGGATCAGCTGAGTAGTTCTCACTTGGGGTCTCTCATGCAGTTGTAGTCATGTGTCAGATGGATATCTAAGATAGGTGGATGTTCACACGCTGTCAACTAATGACAACTATCAGCTGGGAGCTCAGCTGGAGTTGTCACCCAAAGTGCCTGCATGTGGCTTCTCCACGTACTGGAGCATCTTGCAGCATGGCAGGTGGGTTCCAAGATAGAGGAATGCAACAGCAAGCATTCCAAAAGGCCCAGGTGACAGTTACATGACCTCTATATTAGTTATACATTGGTGATTACATACAGAATCATAAAGAGATTCAACTACTTCTTTTGGTAAGAATATTTCTTAGGTGGTATTGTGCACTTCCAGTGGAAGGGACGTAATACCTGGTTGTTTGTCTTTTTATGATAACATCCATTGATGATCAAACATCTAGATAAACTAATTCATCAAGAGTTTAAATTTGCATTTTTCAAAGATCATTCTGGCTAGACTACAAGTTCTCTTAAAAAGAAATAAATGTCACAGTTATGTACAGCTTTATGAGAATGGCAATCAAAACCAAGTCATAATGATATAAAGATTTATTGGGTATCTCATCCTGGTTTGGTCATTTTAATAGTCTAAAAATAAATAAGTTCAAAGGGAAGAAAAAAAGGAATAAGTTGTTTTGGCATACTCTTTCCCTGATGCTGTTCAGTTACGTCAAAAAGAACCTCAGGGCTTCCCTGGTGGCACAGTGGTTGAGAGTTCGCCTGCCGATGCAGGGGATGCGGGTTTCTGCCCCAGTCCGGGAAGATCCCACATGCCGCGGAGTGGCTGGGCCCATGAGCCATGGCCGCTGAGCCTGTGCGTCCAGAGCCTGTGCTCCGCAACAGGAGAGGCCACAACAGTGAGAGGCCCGCGTACCGCAAAAAAAAAAAAAAAAAAAAAAAACCTCATTAAAAATTTTTATTTGAAATAAAACATCAGTCCTTAAAGGTTAACAAAACATTAATTCATTAACCCCACAACCAGGATAGATAACTGTAGTCTTAATCATTGGGTTGCAAGTGCTTGCTTTTTCTTTCCTTTCTCCTTTTAAAAAATTTTTAAAAATTAATTAATTTTTTTGGCTGCATTGGGTCTGTTGCTGTGCGCAGGTTTTCTCTAGTTGTGGCGAGTGGAGGCTACTCTTCATTGTGGTGCACGGGCTTCTCATTGCTGTGGCTTCTCTTGTTGTGGAGCATGGGCTCTAGGCGCATGGGCTTCAGTAGTTGTGGCTCGTGAGCTCTAGAGCGCAGGCTCAGTAGTTGTGGCGCACAGGCTTCAGTAGTTTTGGCTCGTGAGCTCTAGAGCGCAGGCTCAGTAGTTGTGGTGCATGGGCTTAGTTGCTTCGTGGCATGTGGGATCTTCCTGGACCAGGGCTCGAAAATGTGTCCCCTGCATTGGCAGGTGGATTCTTAACCACTGCGCCACCAGGGAAGCTCTAAAATTTTTTTTTAATTTAGGTACAGTCGGTATACAATATTTTGTAAGTTACAAGTGTACAGTATAGTGATTCATAATTTTTAAAGGTTATACTCTATTTATAGTTATTATAAAATATTGGATTTTCCCCCTGTATTGTACAATATGTCCTAATAGATAACTATAAGGAAACAGAAATACAAATCCAGGAATCAGAGTGTCTCCAAAAGGATCAACCCAAAGAGCAACACAAGACACATTATAATTAAAATGGCAAAAATTAAAGATAAAGAGAGAGTATAAAAAGCAGTATGGGAAAAGCAACAAGGTACATGCAAGGGAACTCCCTTGTATGTACATACATATTAATAAGTACATATTTATTAATAAGTATGCACATATTAATAATTACTTAAATGAAAATGGACTAAATGTTCCAACCAAAATACATAGAGTGGCTGAATGGATACAAAAATAAACCTGTATATATGCTGCCTACAGGAGACTCATTCAGTGCTAAAGAAGCACACAGACTGGAAGTGAGGGGATGGAAAAGGTATTCCATGTAAAAGAAAAATTAAAAGAAAGTTTGGGTAGCATTACTTATAGTAGATAAAATAGACTTTAAAGCAAAGGCTGTTAGAAGAGACAAAGAAGAATAGGATATAACAATCAAGGGTTCAATCCAAGAAGATATAACAATTGTAAATATATATGCACCCAACATAGGAGCACCCAAATAACTGAAGCAAATTTCAACAAAAATAAATGGAGAAATCGAGAATAACACAATAATAGTAGGGAATTTTAACACCCAACTTAGATCAACAAACAGATCATCTAGACAGAAAATCAATAAGGAAATATTAAATGACATATTACAACAGATCAACTTAATAGATATATATAGAACATTCCATCCAAAAGCTGAAGAATACACATTCTTTTCAGGTGCGCAAGGAAAATTCTCCAGGACAGAGTTCATGCTAAGCCACAAAACAAGCCTCGGTAAATTTAAGAAACATTGAAATCATATCAAGCATCTTTTCCGACCACAACACTACGAGACTAGAAATCAAGTATAAGAAAAAAAAACTGCAGAAAGCACAAACGCGTGGAGGCTAAACAATATTCTACTAAATATCCAATGGATCACTGAAGAAATCAAAGAGAAGATTAAAAAAAAATACCTGGAAACAAATGAAAATGAAAACACAACCATCCAAAATCTATGGGATGCAACAAAAGCAGTTCTAAGAAGGAAGTTCATAATTATACAAGCTTACCTAGGGAAACAAGAAAAATCTCAAATAACAACCTAACCTTATACTTAAAGGAACTAGAAAAAGACGAACAAACAAAACCCCAAATAGTAGAAGGAAAGGAACCATAAAGATCAGAGTAGAAATATATGTAATAGAGACAGAAAAAAAAAAATAGAAAAGATCAATGAAACTAAGAGCTGGCTCTTTGAAAATATACACCAAATTGATAAAAACTTTAGCCAGACTCATCAAGAAAAAAAGAGAGAATCCAAATCAATAAAATCAGAAATAAAAGAGAAGTTACAACTGACATCACAGAAATACAAAGATCATAAGAGACTACTAAGAGAAACTATATGTCAATAAAATCAACAATCTAGAAGAAATGGACAAACTCCTAGAAATGTACAATGTCCCAAGACTGAACCAGGAAGAAATAGAAAATGTGAATGGATCAATAATCAGTAATGAAATTGAAACTGTGATTTTAAAACTCCCAGCAAACAAAAGTCCAGGACCAGATGGTTTTACAGGTGAATTGGACCAAACATTTAGAGAAAAGTTAACACCCATTCTTCTCAAACTATTTAAAAAAATTGCAGAGTAAGGAATGCTTCCAAACTCATTCTACAAGGCCAGCATCCTCATGATATCAAAACCAGTAAAAAGAAAGGAAGGAAGGAAGGACGGAAGGAAGGAAGGAAGGAAGAAAGAAAGAGAGAAAGAAAGAGAGAAAAAAAGAAAGAAAGAAAGAGAGAAAAGAAAGAAAGAAAGAAAGAAAGAAAGAAAGAAAGAAAGAAAGAAAGAAAAAGAAAAGAAAGAAAGAAAGGAAGGAAGGAAGAAAAACAAAACTACAGGCCAATATCACTGATGAACACAGATGCAAAAATCCCAGACAAAATATTAGCAAACAAAGTCCAACAATACATTAAAAGGATGATACACCATGATCAAGGGGGATTTATCCCAGGGATGCAAGGATGGTTCATTATCCATAATTCAATCAATGTGATATGCTACGTGAACAAGTTGAAGAATAAAAATCATATAATCATATCAATAGGTGCAGAAAAAGATTCTGGGTACAAAATTCAACTTTCATTTCTGACAAAAACTCTCCAGAAAGTGGGCATAGGGGGAACACACCTCAACAAAATAAAGGCCACATGTGATAAGCCCACAGCTAACATCATACTCAATGGTGAAAATCTGAAAGCATTTCCTTTAAGAAAAGGAAGAAGACAAAGATGTTCACTGTCACCACTTTTGTTCAACACAGTAACAGCATTCCTAGCCATAGCAATCAGACAAGAAAACGAAATAAAAGGAATCCAAGTTGGAAAGGAAGAAGTAAAACTGTCACTTTTTTGCAGATGAAATGATACTATACATAGAAAATTCTCATCAATGAATTCAGTAAAGTTGCAGGATACAAAATTAATATACAGAAATCTGTTGCATTTCTATACACTAGCAACAAACTATCATAAAGAGAAATTAAGGAAACAATCCCATTTACCATTCCATCAAAAAGAAGAAAATACCTGGGAAGAAACCTACCTAAGGAGGCAAAAGACCTGTACTCAGAAAACTATGGCACTAATAAAAGAAATAGATGATGACACAACAGATGGAAAGATATACTATGTTCTTGGATTGGAAGAATTAATATTGTTAAAATGATCCTATTACCTAAGGCAATGTACAGATTCAATGCAATCCCCATCAAAATACCAATGGCATTTTTCACAGAACTAGAACAAATAATTCTAGAATTTGTATGGAAACACAAAAGACCACTGATAGCCAATACAATCTTGAGAAGGAAGGACAGAACTGGAGGTATCACACTCCCTAATTTCAGACTATATTACAAAGCTACAGTAATCAAAATAGTTTGGTACTGGCAGCAAAACAGACATGTAGATCATTGGAACAGAATAGAGAGCTCAGAAATAAACCCACACACTTATGGTCAATTAATCTACAAAAAAGGAGGCAAGAATATACAGTGGAGAAAAGACAGTCTTGTCAGTAAGTGGTGCTGGGAAAACTGTACATCTGTATCTAAAAGAATGAGATAGAACATTTTATTACACCATATACAAAAATAAACTCAAAATGAATTAAAACCAGAAATCATAAAACTCCTAGAAGAGAATGTAGACAGAACACTCTTTGACATAAATTGTAGCAATAGCTTTTTGGATCTGTCTCCTAAGGCAAAGGAAACAAAAGCAAAAATAAACAAATGGGACCCAAGTAAACTTAAAAGGTTTTGCAGAGCAAAGAAAACCAATTAGAAAACAAAAAGACAACCTACTTAATGGGAGAAAATATTTGCAAGTAATATGACCGAAAAGAGGTTAATATACAAAATATATAGCACATCCAACTCAAAATCAAAAAACCAAACAACTGATTAAAAAAATGTGCAGAAGACTTGAATGGACATTTTTTCAAAGAAGATATACATAAGCTAACAGACACATGGAAAGATGCTAAACATCACTAATCATCAGAGAAATGCAAATCAAAACTACAACAAGCTATCATCTCACATCTGTGAGAATGGCTATCATCAAAAAGACCACAAAGGGGCTTCCCTGGTGGCGCAGTGGTTGAGAGTCTGCCTGCTAATGCAGGGGACATGGGTTCGAGCCCTGGTCTGGGAGGATCCCACACGCCACGGAGCAACTGGGCCCGTGAGCCACAACTACTGAGCCTGCGCGTCTGGAGCCTGTGCTCCATAATAAGAGAGGCCGCGATAGTGAGAGGCCCACGCACTGCGATGAAGAGTGGTCCCCGCTTGCCACAATTAGAGAAGGCCCTCGCACAGAAACTAAGACCCAACACGGCAAAAATAAATTAATTATTTAATAAACTCCTACCCTCAACATCTTAAAAAAAAAAAAAAAAAGACCACAAATAACAAATGTTAGTGAGGATGTGAAGTAAAGGGAACCCTCATACACTGTTGGTGGGAATGTAAATTGGTGCAAACACTGTGGAATACAGTACGAGGTTCGTCAAAAAACTAAAAATAGAACTACCACATGATCTAGTGATTTCACTCCTGAGTATATATTGAAGAAATGAAAATACTACTTCGAAAAGATACACATACCCCAATGCTTGTAGCAGCATTATTTACAATAGCCAAGATATGGAAGCAAAGTTGTGTTCATCAACAGATGAATGGATAGAGGATGTGGTATATTTACACACAATAGAATATTACTCATCTATTAAAAAGAAAGAAATTTTGCCATTTGCAACAATATGGATGGACTTGGAAGGTATTATGCTTAATGAAATAAGTCAGGAAAAGACAAATACTGCATGTTATCACTTACTTGTATAATATAAAAAGTGAAACGAACTAGTGAATATAACAAAAGTAGAGTCACATATGTAGAGAACAAACTAGTGGTTACCAGTGGAGATAGCAAGGGGGCGAGGGACAAGAGAGGGATAGGCAATTAAGAGGTATCAACTACTATGTATAAAATATATAAGCTACATGGGTATATTGTGCAGCACAGGGAATATTGCCAATATTTTATAATAACAATAAATGTAGCATAATCCTTATAAAAATTATTAATCACTATGTTGTATACCTGAAACATATAATTTTATAAATCAACTATACCTCAATTAAAAAACACATGACAGAACTGAAAAAAAAAGAATTGTTGATTTTGAATTGTTTAGGGAAATCACCTAGAACACTAAACAGAATATAAAATATACATAAAAGTCCAGTTAAGAAACATGGAACAATTTAGACACAGAAAATTTAGAATGGGGGAGAGTCAGTATTTGAAGAGAAAAAGTCTAGAACTTTTCCAAAATTGAAGAAAGGTATGAGTCTTCACACTGAAAGAAAATATTGGGTCCAGCTCATGATTTTTAAAAAAATCTCTACCAGAATACATTATAACAAAATAACAACTCTAAGGACAAGGAATACATGTACAGGCTATGTTAGGCAGAATTCTAACAATGGCTATGTTAGGCAGAATTCTAAGATTCCCATTCCTTGGTTATTCAAACACTTTTCAAAGTACTGCTCTGAAAAGATTTTGCAAATGTAATTAAACCTCCAAATCTGTTGGCCTTAAAATACAGAGATTATTTTGGTGGGCCTGACCCAATCAGGTCAGCCCTTTACAAGTAGAGTTTTCTCCTGCTGGTAGAGGAAAGAAATTAAGAGAGAGTCAAAGCCTTAGGAATACTTATATTACTCTTGTTTCTTTAAAGGTGAAGGGAGGTACATGAGTAGCAATGCAGGTGGCCTCTGGGAGACGGAGGGGCTCCAAGCAGACAGGCAACAAGGAAAGAGATACCTCAGACCTACAGCTGCAAGAAATTGGATTTTTCTTACAACCCAAATGAGCTATGATCCCAGCCTGGCCTTCAGGCCTTCAGGTCAGACTTGTGACAACCCAGCCAAATCCACCTGGATTTCTGACTTACAGAACTTGCTCATAGTAAATGAATGTTGTTTAAGTCACTGAGTGTGTGGTAATTTGTTATGCAGCAATAAGAATGCAATGACTAGGTAAAACTCCTATTAATCATAAAGGAATAAATGAATCAACACACTAACAGAAGATTTATCATCATCAATAGTAAATGCCACATTACACTGACATATCTTCAAATAGCGAAGGCAAAATAACTCAGCATAGAAGTCTATACTACATAAACTCATACTCAAGAGTGAAAATAAAGATAATTTTAGGTGGATAAGATAAATAGTTTACTACACATAGACTCAATGATGGAAATTCTAAGAGAGGTACTTCACCAAAAGGGAGATTGAACATTAAAAAAATGGAATTAAATTCAAAAAAGAATAGTGAGTAAATAAGTTACAAATATGTAGTGAAATCCTAGTATGTTTTGATTAAATATAATAATGATAATGATGACTTATTTGTATCAGGTTAAAATTCAGGAGTAACTGAAAGCCAAATGATAATGCTATGGAAGAGTGAAGAAAAGAGTATAAGGTTTAATGGTCTAAGATCCATAAATTGTTAGAAGAAGATTATAAGTACTTTTATATCTAAAATTGTAACTTCATCTACATTTAATTTTAATAATTTAATAAACCATAATATAATAATTAAAGAATTAAAGAATATAACTAGAACATATAATGACCAAATTGATAGAAGGAAAGAAAAAACAATGAAAGCACAATCAATATGATGGAATACATGAAAGTAGAAAGAGAAAATACTGAAAACGCATGATAAATAGAAAAAAAACAAAACGGTAGAATTTAGTCCAAACATATCAGCACACATATAAATATATAAACATATTCAATTCAACTATTGAGAAACTCTTGAGGTTACATATTTTAAAATTCCATTGGCATGCTGTTTTCAGGAGACCAAATTAAATAAAAGGTTGAAAGTAAGGGGATGAAAAGTTACATTAGATAATGTAATAGAATAGAATGTTGGTATAGCAGTTATAAAACAGTAAGGACAGAATTTATGGTTAAGAAATATTAACGGGGACAATATGCTATTTATTAATGTTAAAAGAAAAGCACAGCTAAGTCAGTGTAATTAGTTCTCATCAACCCAAAATTATTATAGAAATTTATACATGAGTTCTGTCATGTACAATCTATCAAATGTCAAGCATTTGCTTGTTTGTTTACCCAAGCAGTACATAAATATAACCCAAGCTGGGTAATTTCCAGGCACTATACATCCTTTTTCTTTACTAATTATACATATCCTATCTTTTATTAGAGTCAGCCATTTTATTCCTTGTTTCCTCAGAGTAGACTTCCAATAAGTATTTATTAAATGAATAAAAGACTAATTTACTAGAAACTAAATTACTATATACTAGTAGCCTGGTTTTCAGTGGATTACTTTACCAAACTTAGCTGTTCGAACAGTATCTAGACATTGTGAATTATTCATTCTTAATTTTCAACATGTATCTTACGATGCCTTCCAATTTACCTACATGCTAGCATTTCTGTGAGTGCTGCCTTCTGATCTGGATATTAAAAAAAAAAAGGAAAATAGTGTCCAAAGTTAGTCTTAAGAGCGCTTGCCAACTGCATAAATAAAAGTCAGGCCATTTTATAAGCAGTATTATCTCTTTTATAAGGTAAGTTACCAAAAAAGAAAATCATGTCCAAGGTCACTGAACAAAGATGCAAATAAATAACATTCTTATTTACTTATATACCTCATCCACAAAGAGTGCATTTCAAACTTGTACTAAAGAAATTATCAAGAAGGCACAAATTTTCTTTTCCCTTATCACTTCTAAACACAGAATATAGGTTTGACCCTGAATTCCTGATTCTGACCTTTATACTCCAACTTTTAATTTTTTATTCATTGATAAAGAAATGCTACATTTTATAAGTTAAAACCCATATTGACTTCTAGACAATCTGACAGAATGAGCTGGTGGGACAATTCCCCTTTCCATTCCTCAAAGAGGAGTGCTGAAAAAAAATAAGACAAACAGTTAATACATAACTGAGGTTAACAACAAGAAAAGAATTCTCCTGGTGCTAGTAAAAAATGAAGAAACTGAGTTCAAAGGGTAAACAGGAGATAAAAGTGAATGATTGCAGGGGTGTCTAAACCAGTGATATGACTTTGGGACTAGAGATTTAATACCCATTCCTTAGAAGTTATGAGGCCTTTGCATGCAAGGAAACTAAGTGAGCTCCTTAACTGGAGCCATTTAACCTGGGAGCCATGAATGTCCATACCACCCATTACACAGGGATAGTAAAAATTCTGACCAGTGGCCTTTGGAATGCAGCAGGGAAAAGGGGATACGCAACAGGAATAGATGGGGGAAAATGCATCACTGCAGAGTCCCAAGCCTACAAAAAATGTACTTTCAGGGCCCCAGTCACACGCCTACAAATTCTTGAACACCATGCATAGCAGTTGTTCCAAATATTTTTGCTTTAAAAGAAGCAAAAATGAAACCACCCACATGTTTATGTCTTCAACACAGGGCATGCAGAATTCTCATGGGAAAAGCATAGACACTGAAAGGAAAAGACACTGAAGAGAAAAGAGGTTTGTACGATTACAAACCCCTAATAGATAATGTCAACAGCCAGAGCAAAACAATGAGTTCACACACCAAGAAATACAAATGATGAAAAAACTTGGAGAATATTTAGAATCTCCACAGAGATTTCTGCAAGAATAGAATCCATAAGTCTAGAACAGGACAGAGAAGGAAGAATTGGTGAAATGAGAGTAATCTCAGGAAATCAAACAGAATGTGAGATGGAGAGAGAGCTATGAAAGTGCAGTTACAAACCATAAAGACACACTTCCAATTCCGGTCAAGATGGAGTAACAGACTGGATTTACCCTCTTGCCTGAAACAAATGAATATCTGGACAAAATACATTAAATGCTGGTTTTCAGACACTGAATATTAGGCAGGATAGTGATATATGAGAGAAGGGAAGAAAGGTGAGACCTGTGACTGCCCCTTGTTACTGCCTGAGGAGAGTTGCCATCCTGTAGCACAGCAAGGGAAACCCAGGCAAAGCCAGAAGGCTCCCTGAATTGAGGTAATAGGGTCTGCGGATGCCAAGGCAGCTACACTTCTCAGGGCAGAACACCAGAGAAGAAAGAAGGTGCACAGAGAGCTCCTGATGTCTGTGGAGGGTCCTCTTTGAGTGTTCTGCAGAGTACCAATCACTGAACGCAAGTGAAGAAACTCCCTGAGCCAGAGAAAAATGATTAGAAACTAATAAAGGAAGCAATCTCTTGTGCTCATATAGGAACAGGAATAGTTTGTGTTCCCACCATCTGAGTTGAAAAATCTCATAATTCACAGTGAGTTTGGTAGAGTTACATGGAAGGGTACTGCCTCCGTAGTGCTAACCATTCTGATCCTACTTAACGAAGCTTAAAAGCAATGGTGTTAGAAAAACTGAATATTCTTATGCAGGAGAAGAAAAACACTCAATTCATACCCATACAAAACTTAGTTCATATTAGATATAAGCCTAAATGCAAAACCTAAAACTATAAAACTTTTAAAAGAAAACATGAGAGAAAACCTTCATGAATTTTGGTTAGGCAAATACTTCCTAGCTACAACATCAAAATCATGATCTATAAAAGAAGATACTGATACACTGGATTTCATCAAAATTTTAAACTTTTGCTCTTTAAAAGAGTGAAAAGAAAAGCCTTAGAGTAGAAGAACATATTTGCAAATCACATATATAATAAAGCACTTGTATCCAGCATTTATAATGAACACTCAAAATACAATAATAAGAAAACAATCCATTTTTTAAATGATCAAAAAGTTCTGACTGACTCAATAATAAAAAGACAACCCAATCAAAAAATGGGGTCTTTCAGCTGAAACCGCCATCTTCCAGTAATTTGTCAAAAAGACCAACACAAATGAAAAGAGAAGAGGCACCTGCTATACTTTTAGAAAACATGGGGTTGTTCCTTTGGTCACATACATGGGAATTTACAAAAAAGTGATATTGTAGACAGCAAGGGAACTGGCACTATTTAAAAAAGAAATGTCCCACAAATGTTACAAAAACTGGGAGTCTACAATGTTACCCAGCATGCTGTTGGCATTGTTGAAAACAAACGAATTAAGGGCAAGATTCTTGCCAAGAGAATTAATGTACTTATTGAGGATATTAAGCACTCTAAGAACCAAGATAGCTCCCTGAAATGAAGGAAATATGATCAGAAAAAGAAGGAAGCCAAAGGGAAAGGAACATGGGTTTGACTGAAGCACCAGCCTGCTCCATCCAGAGAAGCACACTTTGTGAGAACCAGTGAGTTGGAACCCATTCCCTATGAAATCATGCCATAATAAGTGTAAAAATAAATGAATAAAAGACCTCCGGATTGTAATTTTAATTAATTAATTTAAAATGGGTAAAATATTTGAATACACACTTCTCCAAAGAAGATGTACATCTGACAAATAACCACATGAAACTGTCAGCATCATTAGTCATTAGAGAAATGCAAATTAAAACCATAATGAGATGCCACTGCACACTATCGGAATTGCTAAAATTAAAAAAATATATGACCATATAAGTGTTGTTGAGAATGTGGAGGAACTAGAACTCTCACATACTAGTGGTTGGAATATAAGATAGAAGAACTGCTTTGCAAAACAGTTTAGCTCTTTCTTTAGAAGTGAAACATATACCTACCATATTACCCCGTTGTTCCAGTCCTGGGTATTAACTAAGAAAAAGAACGCATATGTTCACAGAGAAATTTGTATGTAAATGTTCATAATGGCTTTATTTATAACAGCCCAAAACTGGAACGCATCCAAATAACTATCAATAGATGGAATGGATGAACAAATTATGGTATAATCATACAACTGAATACTTATCAGCAATAAAAGGAGAAAAAATGATCACACAAGAACACGGATGGATTGCAAAATAATCATGGTGAGTGAAATAAATCAGACAAAAAGAAGAGTACATACTGTATGATTCCATTTACATAAAATTCTAGGAAATGCAAACTAAGAAAGCAGATCAGCAGCAGTATGGGGACAGAGCAGGTGGAAGAGGCAGGAATGGGGCTTACGAAGGGGCTCGAGGAAATTTGGGGCATGACAGATACCTTCATAATCTTGATCATGATGATGGTTTCATCAGTGTTACTTTTCAGATTATCAAAACATACAAAATTATACACTTAAAATATATGTAATTTACTGTGTGTCAATTATACCACGATAGAACTATACATTAGAAAAAGAACAAGCTATTGATACACATAACATCACAGATGAATGTCAAATGCATTATGCCAAGGGAAAGAAGACAGACTCAAAAGATTACATACTACAGTATACGATTCCATTTCTACAAAGTTCTGGAATTGGCAAAACTATAAGCAAAGAAGACATCTGTCAGTGCCAGGAGCTGAAGGTGGGGTGAGAGGGAATTCTGAGGTGATGAAATTGTTCTATGTTTTATTGAGGTTGTAGTAAGTGTACACATTTGTTAAACTCATAGAATTACATAAACCAAAGAGATTAATTTTACTACATGTAAATTGTATCTCAGCTTTTAAAAGCTTCATTCTTAGTGTCAAAAGAAAAGAAGCAAAAGGAGGAGAAGTATAAAGATGAGGAAGAGAACAACCATCACATCTACCATGGAGGCTAGAATGGAAGACCCTAAAATATAGGGATTTCAGAAAAATAAAAGGGATAGAATGGGGAAGAGTCAATCATTAAAGAGATAATGACTGAGAACCTTCCAGAACTGAAGAAAGACATGATAATTGAAGATGATTGTGAATTCAGAGCTGGAAAAATAAAAACAAACTCATATCAGAACAAGTAATAATTCAGTAACATAATACCTTGGACAAAAGAAAACTTGAGAAGCTAACTTAGAAAAAAAGTGCAAGTATAAAGGTAAAAATGAATTAATTAATCTGACAGCAGACATCTCAACAACAGTAAATGCCAGAATTCAATGGCATCATAAAAGGGCTGACAGAAATAACTGTCCACCTAAAATTCTATACCCATATAGAATTTCAAGAGTGAAAGTGAAATAAAACCATTTCCAGGCATATAAGGCAAACAAGTGATTACACATAGACCATCACTGTAATAACTACCAAAGCAAGTACTTCTCCAAGAAGATTGAACCTAGAATGAAAAAAGCAGGATTCCAAAAAGAATGGCGATAATTATGGCATTGGTACACAAACCATGTGACAAAATTTCATAATATATACACACACATACTCAAAAATGAGTGTATGTATGTAAACACTGGTGAATATGAATAAGGTCTATAGTTTAATTGATAATATTGTACCAATACCAATTCTCTGGCTGTGAAAATGTGCTATGTTAATGTAAGATGTTATTATTGAGAAAACCTAAGTGATGAGTACAATGGAATTCTGTGCTATTTTTGCAACTTTTTGTATTTCTTAAATTATTTCAAATTTAAAGTTTAAATTTAAAGTTTAAAAAAAGGGAATCATAGGGCTTCCCTGGTGGCTCAGTGGTTGAGAGTCCGCCTTCCGATGAAGGGGACGCGGGTTCGTGCCCCGGTCCGGGAGGATCCCACATGCTGCGGAGCGGCTGGGCCCGTGAGCCATGACCCCTGGGCCTGCGTGTCTGGAGCCTGTGCTCCACAACGGGAGAGGCCACAGCAGTAGGAGGCCCGCGTACCGCCAAAAAAAAAAAAAAAAAGGGAATCATAAAGAATCTGGAAAATATATTAGGAAATCCTAATAAGTATTAACTAAACATAATAATGATAAGAACACAATAACACAAAACTTATTTGGAGGGAACTGAAAAGCCAAATGACAAACAGATTGAAAAAGATAGGTTAGTGTTAAAGGGCTAAGATCCTTGAGTTATTCAGAAGATTATATACAATGATTAAATTAAGACATTATACAACATTAGCTACAAATGCTAAAAGTTAACAAAAATCATTAAAACAATAAAAACAGAATATAAAAATGTACAAAATAGTAGAAGAGAAAAAGAAAAGAAGAAAAAGCACAATCAAGAAAATGGATTTTTTTTTTTTTTTTTTTTTGCGGTACGCGGGCCTCTCACCGTTGCGGTCTCTCCCGTTGTGGAGCACAGGCTCCGGACGCGCAGGCTCAATAGCCATGGCTCACGGGCCCAGCCGCTCCGCGGCATGTGGGATCCTCCCGGAACGGGGCACGAACCCGCGTCCCCTGCCTCGGCAGGCGGACTCTCAACCACTGCGCCACCAGGGAAGCCCAAGAAAATGGATTTTGAGAGAAGGAAAAAATGCAAAAAAAAAAAAGAGAGGATAGTAAGTAGGAAGAAAATAAGATGGTAAATTTCAATGTGAATATATATCATCATATATTAAGCATATAAATGTAACAAACTCCACTACTGCATTTCATATAAAGGCTGTTTATAATGTACCAACTAAAATCAAAGAATGGTTGAAAATAAGGGATGAAAAATATGTAATAGGTAAGTCTAAATTTCAAAGAGCAAGTTGACATATAGCAATGTAAGAGTGAGAATAGAATTTAAGATACAATTATTAATGATAAAAAGAAAATACACCAAGAATATATAACTATGTTGAACATTATCCATTTAGCCACTGCCTCAGAGTATATAAAGCAGAAGTCTCAACAATCGAATAGAAAGCCGTGACATATTGGTAAACCTTATTTGCCTCTCATAGAAAATGAATTATCAAGTAGAGAAAAAATTTAAAAACCCAGTAAGTATAAAGATGACTTGAAACAGCACAATTAAAAAGTTTGTTCTAAAAACAAAGAAAAAAACATACTGTATCACATTAATTGAAGCATGCATATCAAGCATATATTTTTACAAAAAACTGACTTCCTTTCTGGTTCCAACATTTAAGAGTCTAAATCAGAGACAAAGCTTTCCCAATAAGGTAATAAAATTGGAAAATAACTTTTACAGCAACAAAAATAAATCATATAACTGAAAACTAAAGACCATGGTTTTTCATGATTTAAATAAGAAATCGTGCTGGAAGTTTCTAATTTTTTAAACTGAATATCAGCTGTATCTTAAAAACTGGAGAATGTAGATGAAATGATATATAAGGGAGAAAGTTTTCACTTTAAAAGCATATTAGGAAAATAAGAAAAATTGAAAATTAATAAACAAAGCATTAGACTCCACAAAGGTAGAATTAACAAACACATAGCAAAGGTGAAGAGAGTAGCAAAGAGGAACAGACCGTAAGTTAAGGATTATAAACACAAGGAAATATATGGATCTCAACAGAACGACAAATTATATTTTTAAATTACTAATAAAATAGAAAAACCTCTGAGAAGACTGCTCATAAAAAAGGAAAAACAAACTTAGAATTAGATGGGTAAACATATGTATAAAGTATAAATATTTAAAATTATATATAATTCTAGATATGGCACAGGGATGTAGCCATGTGTAGTAAAAATATGTGATACACACCAGCTTTCAGTGCAGAGGTTGTTCTCCACAGAGAGGGAGATGGGGATTGCAGCTGTATATACAGCGGTTTATTTCATAAGAGAAACAAAATATTCATGTTTATTTCCAGTGGTGGGCAAATGGTTGTTTGTCACCTTGTTCTGTCTTTGCTTTTGAACTATATTTTTAAATAAAAATATTTTACATACTAAATTATAAATTTGCTTTCTGAAGACTTTTCCCAGAGAATATTTTTAAAATTATTTCTTACATGAGGCAGCAATGCAAATTGAAACATTTCATTTGTGATATGGCTCATAAATCTGCATTACAAATAAATACTTCTGGTACTTCTCCTGTAGGTGACACAGATCACTGGGCATTTGAAAGCAATAGATATGGATACATTTTAGTTCTTCCTCTCTCAATTACCAAGGCAATGACATTGGCAAGTCATTAAAACCACATTCCAAAATTTTTGCATCTTTAAAATAAGGATATTCAAAACTATCTCAAATAATTAAATGAGATACTGATGTAGCATACAAAATTCCTGTAAAATGTAAAGTATTATGGCTGCTCATAATATTTCCTTATATGTGACTAGATTTAAATGGTACTAAAGTTTAACTTCAGAACACAAATTCAATTTACTCGCTACTTTGGGGTTCCTCTTTCTTGCTGAACCACTTTTTCAAAGGCTTCCATGAAACAGCTACTATGGTTGCTACGACGAGAACAGGTAAAGCAATGTAGGTACCCAAAAGCCACTGCTTCTCCCCAGCCTTCTCAAAACCTCCTTCCTTGATTAAACCTAAAAATAAAAATACATTAAAAAATCAGAGTAAAAAAATTAAGCTGCCTACTTTTACTTTCAAGTTACAGCAAACTAATTACAATGTTCTTAATTTTTATTGTTATTCAAGGAACATGGAAAAATAATAATAGAATCATAATACTTGAGACTATCTCTATGAACTCTCATTCTAAAAGAACAGAAACTAAGTTCCAGAAAGTTCCAATGTATTCTACATTATACAGTAGCTACAGCAAAATCCCACTATAAGTGGGACCCCAAAACTTCAGTGATATATAATCTGCTTGTAAGGTTATCCAACAAACTTGCATTGTTACAAGGTGCATTATCACAGAATTCCACTATATCTGTGCATATCCTGTTTTTCTTTATTAGATTGTTGGCTCTTCGACATTTAGGGATCTGTTTTTACATGCGGAGTCACTGCAGTGCTACTAAAACGTCACTGCCATAAAAAATAGGAGACTTGATTCCTAATGCTAATTCTGCAGCTAGTTAGCACCGGGTATTCTTTAAATTCCATGAGGAGTGGGACTTTGTTTTGCTTACTGTACATGCCTAGTGCCGTATGATGAGCACCTGGTATATATTAGGAATTCAATAAATATTTGCTAAATCAATGAATGAATGACAAAAACTAAAGTCATGGTGAACAAACAGAATATTGTTTTAGCCCCTTCTGTCATCTCTTTAGCAGCAATTAATAGATTTTTATCATTTAAACTATAAACGCCAGACTAAAAACTTATCTTCTATTTCCTTTATTTCTTCTATAACAGACACATTAACAGTGCTGGACACAGGGTGTGTTGTTTGTATAGAGCTGAGACCACAGGATCAGGCATAAAAGGGGGAAAAGGTTGAAAGACAGTTTAAAGGAGAAAGTCAGACATAAGTAAATAAAAATTTTAAGAGATACCCTCAGCTTCAATCATATTCAAAATTAATATTAGGACAAAAAGCAGGATTAAGAAGCATATTTGGCATCTAGTTCTTGAGGCAGCCTATTTACCTTTTAATTACAAATACTGGTTTCTTTCAAAGTGTCAAAAATCGAACTTTGTCTTTGCGAAGGTAAGCAATTTGAGAATTTTATTAACTGGATACAAGAAGAGAGAGATACTTGCCCTGTCCCCCAGGCAATCTGGAAGGTATTCTGGAGAGCGCTCGGCAATCTGGAGGTCTGTAGCCACTAGAACAGTTGCACGTCATCTCAGAAGTGCACACCTAGAATCATTTTTTTAATTCAAATGATCATTTAAAAATATTTTCTCATAGAAAGTAAAATTATCAGATGGATCATCAAGCTTACTTTTTTATTTTCATCTAGTGTAATTTTATTTGATTTATTTAGAAAGAGAATTCTACAAATTGAATGTTTGGTTTTTTAGCCTAAAGTGCACACACGCACACACACACACGCTAAAAAGCCGCTGTAAAGTGAGGCTCATAATATTTGCACCTGGAAAATTTAACACCTTCAAATGTTCACCAGAAAATTTAGTGTGCAATTTCAGAAACACCTACATAAATTCTAATGAAAATGAGACCATTCCAGTGGTGTGTTAGAGCCAGCCAGTATCAGCTCCCAGGGCTGAGTGTGTAACATCTCTTCCCATCTCCAAGTTCAGTGACATCATGGGGTAGTTTGAAGTATTTGTACTTACAAATGAGGACTTTACCCTTCCTCACACTAGTTGGTAAACATTTACTAGCATAATACTGCCCTTGACCAGCATCAGGTTTGTTTGTTAGCTTTTGTTTGTTTGATTTTTAAGCAAAGGTTTTTTGTATTCCAGGAGGGCATCAGATAATTAATTTCTGTAATTAATTAATTAATAATAGCAAACAACTTTATGGTGCTATGTGTGAGTCTCTATTCTGAGCACTTTATATAGATTCACTCATCAAATCCTCACAATAGCCCTATAAAGTTGGGACTATTATTATTCCTACTTTACAGATGAATAAACTGAGGCATAGATGTTTAACTTGCCAAAGGTCACATGGCTAGTAAGTGATGGAGACAGGATTTAAACTGAAGCTATCTGGTTTCAGAGTCTCTGCCCTTGACCACTATGCTATGCTACTTCTCAAAATAATATAAAACATCTCTCAATTTCTAAGATCTCAATTTAAGAACATGAATCTAATTTCATGGCTTAAATGTACAGGAAAAAAGTATTCTGTTTGGGTTATCCATTGCCTTAGCTCTATCACATCACCTTCATGTTGTTGTGTGTGTATATGTATGTCTACTGTGAAATACCTCACAGAAATATTTCGTCCTTCTCAGGAGACACCATGTTGTCACTTTGTCATAATACTGTGTTGTTACTTTTGGATCACTTGGTTAAGGTGCTGTCTTCCAAGTTTTTTCCACTGTAAGTTACCATGCCTCCATTTGTAATTAATAAGCAATCTGTGAGGAGATACTTGTGAGATTATGAAAGTATCTGGGTGCTCGTAAAACTTTCACCCACTAGTTTTAGCATCCATTGATAATTACTTAACTCCATTATTCCTTCTATATTGTTTATACTATAAAAAAGTTTTCCCATATCTCCATTTATCTATTCAGTTACTGTTATTGGTAAACATATTACTGATATAGTCAAAGGAGCTTTGACAAGTGTGCCAAGACCACTCAATGGGGAAAGGAGAATCACTTCAGCAAATGGTGCTCGGAAAACTAGATACCCAATGCAAAAGAATGAAGTTGGACCCTTATCTCACACCATATATGAAGATTAACTCAAAATGGATTAAATACCTAAATATAAGACCTAAGACTATAAAACTCCAAGAAGAAAACATAGGGGGGAAAGCTTCGTAACATTGGACTTCACAATGATATCTTGGATATGACACTAAAAGCACAAGCAACAAAAGTAAAAATAGACAAATGGCTATACAACGAACTTAAAAATGTTTGTGCATCAAAGGAAACAATCAACAGAGTGAAAAGGCAACCTACAGAACAGAAAACTTGCAAACCATATATCTGATAAAGGGTTAATATCCAGAATATACAACGAAATCCTACAAGTCAACAAAAAAAAATCAAACAACCTAACTTTAAAATGGGCAAAGGACTTGAGTAGATATTTCTCCAAAGATGGTATACAAATGGCCACCAAGAATATGAACAGATGCTCAACACCATTAACCATAAGAGAAACGCAAATGAAAATCACAGCAATAGAAACGACAGACAACTTTGCCTAAATATGCTATAAATGCCAGAATACATTATTATTGTGTTTACTCTAAAAAGTCAATTGTCTTCTTAAAAGTTTAAATGAAATACACTATTTTATATTTATCCACATCTTTTTCATTTCCAGCACTCGTCATTGCTTTGTGTAGATCCACATTTCCATATGACATTATTTTCCTTCCATCTGAACACAGTTTAATATTTCCTTTAGTGCGTATCTTCTAGCAACAAATTCTCTCAGATGTATATATCTGAAAAAATTCTTTTATATCCTTAATTTTTGAAATATTTTCATTGGATATAGAACACTAAGTGACAGGTTTTTTCTCACACTTAAATGACATCATTTAGATCTCTTTGTCTTACATATTTTCTGATAAGAAGCCTGGAGTCATTCTTATCGTTGTTCCTCCAGATGCAATGTATCTTTCTCCTCCGACTACATTTAAAATATTCCCTTTATTAGGGAAAGCAAGTACAGCAAAACGTTAATCACTGGTAAATCTAAGTGAAGGGTATGTGGATGTTCATTGGAATAGTCTTCAGTGTTTCTGTAGCTTTGAAATTGTTAGGGGAAAAAATGGGGACAAAAGAACATATTTTGCTTTCATGTTTGTTTCGGATTGAATAGGATTGCCTGAACACCAATAATATATCTTTTTGTAACTAAAGCAACCACCTCTTTTATTAATTGGAAGCTACCTGTTTCAATCAACCTTGGTTGAGCAGAAATCACAGTATAGATATGGATTTTAGGCCTCAAATCTCTGTTCTTGGTCCTTTGTATATTTTATATTGTCATTTGTTCTTGTGTTCAGTGTTGTTTGTGGGCATTTGAGACTACCTTCATGAATACATTGGTGTAGACTTAATCACTCAATGTCCCTTTTCAATGTAATAGTTTAACCAACACACACATAGCTATTTCAGTAAACCTCTTTATCTGACAAATATGGTTAAGTGGTTATGGTCTTAAGATAATAGTAATGAACACATCTACTATTTTTTTCTTCCCAGAATCTACACTATTCAGCTGGCAACAGTATCTGAAATTTTCTTGGGGGAAATGAATCCTTTATAAATCGGCAGTGTGGTTACTGTGGGACGTGACCCTGCCCAGCTTCCGTGCATCACACTTTCCATGCCCAGAGGTTGGTGCATGAACCGGATCAGGCCAATTAGTCAATGTATTGGAACCCTTTAGAAAGAGAAGCTATTTGTCTCAGAGTTACTGCTGGTAGGATTTAAACTTAGAGCTGCTGAATGCCACTTGTATTACCACATGTGTGGAGAGTCTGCATGAAAGTGAATCCTAGAGGGAAGGGAGCCAAATCGAGGGATGGAGGGAGGCAGAATTCTGACAGCATCATCTGAGTCTTGGAATCTAGCCATGCTTGGGCTTTTCAGTTATGTGTATCAGTCAGTAATAATCCTTCTTCTTGATATATTGTTAGTTCTTGATTATTATTTTCATTATTATATATCATTATTCATTCTTAATAAATAAAAGTTGTTCTTTAGCCTAAAAAAAAAAAGACCCCTTTTATTGTTGATTTCAGTAATTTGATTATAAGGTGCCTTGGTATATATCTGTGTTTTTCTGGCTTGAGATTTATTGAACTTCCTGGAACTTTGAGTTCACGCTTTATCAAATTTTGAAAATTCCTTAAAATTTTTTCTAGCCTCCCCTCTTTCTCTTCTTCTGCAACACTAATTACACATATGCTGAACCATTTGACAGCATCTAATGGGTCGCTGATTCATTTTTTTTTCAGTCTTTTTTACGTTTTTTGTTTCAGTTTGAATAGTTTCTATTGCCTTATCTTTAAGTTCACTGACATTTTCTTCTGCTGTGTCAGTTGTGCTGTTAATGCCATCCAAAGAATTTTTCATTTCAGTTATGGTGTTTTCCTATTTCTATAAATTCCATGTGCTTTTTTATATCTCCCAGTTCTCTTCTTACCGTGTTAATGTTTTATTTTAAATCCATGAGAATATTTGTAATAGCTTTTTAAAATCCCTGTCAACTAATTACATCATTTTTAACATTTCCAGGTCTATTTCTATTGACTAAATTTTTTTCCTGGTATAGTTCACATAATTCTCCTTCTTCATATGTTTGTTACTTTCTAAAATGCTATGATGGATACTGTGAATATCATATTGTAGAATGTGTTGTTTTCCTTTAAAGATTGCCATATTGGTGCTCGCAGGCAGTTAAGTTACTTGCAGAACAGCTTGATCAAGGCTTGTTTTTAAACTTTGATAGGGCAGATTTAGAATATCCTTTTCTCTAAGGCTAATTTAGTGCTACTAGTAAAGCATGACTCTTCTGGGATCTCTAGTGAATGTCCCAGGTTTTCAAAAACACCTCTTCACTCTGACTGATTGTAACTCAAATTAACTCCCAGCCTTCTGTAAACATTGATAATTGTTCAGCTTAACAGTTCTGTCATTCTTTCCCTGGTCTTGTGTGGTTTCATCGATAGACCCATAAGGACCTCTACGCAAATTTCTGAACCTCTTCCTGCATATCAATGCTTCTTCCCTGGAACACTGCCTCACAGATTCCAACCACTTTAATATCTCACAATGCCAGTCTCCTTCTCCTCAAGCTACTGAGCCTGCACTCAGTCCAGATCCCACCCAAGGCGCTGCAGTCCAAAACCCGACAATAGGAGGAGAGCCAGGGAAATCACATCTCTTTTGTTTCCCTTCTCTCAAGGAATAAAGCCCTATGCTGCCTATTGTCTAATATCTGAAAACTGTTGTTTCATACATTTCTTTCCAGTTTTCTACTTGTTTATGGCAAAACTGTGATTAAAGATCCATGTATTCTTCCATACTCCAAAAAATCCATGAACTTCTGAGAAAAGGGCAATTCTTTTAAAAACAGCAGATAGTAGCCTCACTGTTCCTCCACTGTCTCTCTCCTCATGTGAAAAAAAATACAGTGTGTACCCCTAGGGATCTAATTATGGCCTTGAATATCATCCCCTTTTCAAAAGTACCAGAGCTTCTCAGAGTGATTGATTACATAAATAGGGCTGGATAACTCAAGAAGAATCTGAGACACATTGCATCAGAGGGCAAGGTTGACTTGCAAGGTACCTATAGGAAATAACCACTATTATTTTCAATTTTCCTTTAAGATCCAGTCAATATAATAAAGCAATAGAAAGAACTGAAAGTACAGCCACTAGAAATAAATGGGTAATTTTACTGTTATTTTCAAGAGATGACTGTCTACCAAAAACCTCAAAAATTTTCTATAGTTTAGTAAGTTGCCTGAATAGAAATGAATATGCAAATATCATTAACTTTCTTACACAGTAAATGTAATGAGGAAAGATCCCTAATCACACCAGTAACAAAACTATGTGATACGTATAAATAATTTTAACAAGGAATATGCAACATCATGTGAAGAAAACATAAAACTATCCTGAAAATAACAAAGACTTGAATAAGTAATCCAAAAATGGGATAATTAGAAAATTTGCCATATCAATATAAATATTTGATTTTTACCAATAGCTATAAATGTAAAAAATATTATACTGGTATGAGAATAGATAGGTAAAGAAAATAAAACAGCCATTATATCTATTTGACAAATGAATAATATACATGGAACCACATCTTAGACACCAATGGGCAAAAGGTAGGAATAGATAATTTACTCATCAACACGTGGTTATTAAATATATGAATATGTGTTCAATCTCACTAACAGTCAGAGGAGACAATTAAAACCATAGTGAAGAATTTTCTCTTGTGTATCAAGTTGGCAAATATCAAAAATAAAATAGTACTTAGACTTGAGAGGAAGAAATGAAAGAGGCATTCTCGTATGCCTATTCCCATAGAATAAATTTATAAAACTTATTGGAAAGCATTTAAAAATTGTAGGTTAATATCTTAAAGAAGATTAACCCCCTTATACTCTATAATTCTAGTTTTGGGAATCTATCCTATAGAAATAGCAAGAATGCTTACAAATATTTATGTAGAAGTTTGTTCATCAAAGCAAATTTTGATAATAATGAAGAATCAAATATCATATGACATTTAACAGAACAGAATGGTTAAAATAAAAAAGTTACAGTCATCTCTCAGTATCCAATGGGGATTGGTTCCAGGACCCCTGTAGATATCAAAGTTCTTTATATAAACTGCATAGTACAGTTGGCCCTCCATATCTGCAGGTTCCACATCCATGGATATGGAGGGCCAATTGTAAATAATATTGTTTCTTATAACGATTTTTAGGCAATATTTAAAGCATGGAAAAGTTCATAAGAGAGAAATGCGTGGGATTAAAAAAGCAAGCTATTTCCCTTTATATATATTACCATGTCTGCTTTGTTGAATCAGTGACTCAATGGATAAATTTGCATACTCACACAAACACACACATTTGATGAATGAATGAATAAATGAATTTATACATATGTACACATGTACATATATTGACAAAGAAAAAAAGCTTGCAGGAGAAGAGTTAACTCTGTATTGTAAAAAAAATATGGTTAATTTCTTGCTTTCTACTTTAGATTTCTAAATTTTCAAAGTTCTCAATGATGAGTAAGTACTACTTATTTTATGGGGAAGAAAAGAATAAGCAATGCCCGTGAACTTGAAGTAGTGAGAACTTAGATTGTTAGTAGGTCAACAATTGCCCTGTTGGACAAATTTACACTCCAGATAAGTTTTATTTGACATGCCCAGAGTGTTCAAAGGAATATTTGTAGATCTCAAGCTCAAGAAGATTGGGGGTAAGGGAGAGAGATGAAGTAGAGGAGGTATTTGTTTACATTGCAAGTAAATTTAAAAGTGTTTGGGCATTTTGGGAAAGAAATATGGCTTTAACAGATTTATATTAGAATTTTAAACATATATACCCTTCAACCAAGCAGTCACACTCCTGGTAATCTTCCCAAAGAAATACAGGTGCCACCAGAAAGACAAGATCCAGCCTCATCCACCAGAACACAGGCACTAGTCCCTCCACCAGGAAGCCTACACAACCCACTGAACCAACTTTAGCCACTGGGGACAGACACCAGAAACAACGGGAATTACAAACCTGCAGCCTGCAAAAAGGAGACCCCAAACAGAGTAAGATAAGCAAAATGAGAAGACAGAAAAACACACAGCAGATGAAGGAGCAACATAAAAACCCACCAGACCTAACAAATGAAGAGGAAATAGCCAGTCTACCTGAAAAAGAATTCAGAATAATGATAGTAAAGATGATCCAAAATCTTGGAAATAGAATAGAGAAAATGCAAGAAACATTTAACAAGGACCTAGAAGAACTAAAGAGGAAACAAGCAACAATGAACAACACAATAAATGAAATTAAAAATACTCTAGATGGGATCAATAGCAGAATAACTGAGGCAGAGGAACGGATAAGTGACCTGGAAGATAAAAGAGTGGAAATAACTAATGCAGAGCAGAATAAAGAAAAAAGAATGAAAAGAACTGAGGACAGTCTCAGAGACCTCTGGGACAACATTAAACGCACCAACATTCGAATTATAGGGGTTCCAGAAGAAGAAGAGAAAAAGAAAGGGACTGAGAAAATATTTGAAGAGATTATAGTTGAAAACTTCCCTAATATGGGAAAGGAAATAGTTAATCAAGTCCAGGATGCACAGAGAGTCCCATAAAGGATAAATCCAAGGAGAAATATGCCAAGACACATATTAATCAAACTGTCAAAAATTAAGTACAAAGAAAACACATTAAAAGCAGCAAGGGAAAAACAACAAATAACACACAAGGGAATCCCCATAAGGTTAACAGTTGATCTTTCAGCAGAAACTCTGCAAGCCAGAAGGGACTGGCAGGACATATTTAAAGTCATGAAGGAGAAAAACCTGCAGCCAAAACTACTCTACCCAGCAAGGATCTCATTCAGATTTGATGGAGAAATTAAAACCTTTACAGACAAGCAAAACCTGAGAGAGTTCAGCACCACCAAACCAGCTTTACAACAAATGCTAAAGGAACTTCTCAAGGCAAGAAACACAAGAGAAGGAAAAGACTAACAATAACGAACCCAAAACAATTAAGAAAATGGGAATAGGAACATACATATTGATAATTACCTTAAATGTAAATGGACTAAATGCTCCCACCAAAAGACACAGACTGGCTGAATGGATACAAAAACAAGACCCATATATATGCTGTCTATAAGAAACCCACTTCAGACCTAGAGACCCATACAGACTGAAAGTAAGGGGATGGAAAAAGATATTCCATGCAAATGGAAACCAAAAGAAAGCTGGAGTAGCAATTCTCATATCCGACAAAATGGACTTTAAAATAAAGACTATTACAAGAGACAAAGAAGGACACTACATAATGATCAAGGGATCGATCCAAGAAGAAGATATAACAATTGTAAATATTTATGCACCCAACTTAGGAGCACCTCAATACATAAGACAAATACTAACAGCCATAAAAGGGGAAATCAACAGTAACACATTCATAGTAGGGGACTTTAACACCCCACTTTCACCAATGGACAGATTATCCAAACTGAAAATGAATAAGGGAACACAAGCTTTAAATGATACATTAAACAAGATGGACTTACTTGATATTTATAGGACATTCCATCCAAAAACAACAGAATACACATTTTTCTCAAGTGCTCATGGAACATTCTCCAGGATAGATCATATCTTGGGTCACAAATCAAGCCTTGGTAAATTCAAGAAAACTGAAATTGTATCAAGTACCTTTTCCAACCACAATGCTATGAGACTAGATATCAGCTACAGGAAAAAATCTGTAAAAAATACAAACACATGGAGGCTAAACAATACACTACTTAATAACGAAGTGATCACTGAATAAATCAAAGAGGAAATAAACAATTACCTAGAAACAAATGACAATGGAGACACGATGACCCAAAACCTATGGGATGCAGCAAAAGTAGTTCTAAGAGGGAAGTTTATAGCAATACAATCCTACCTTAAGAAACAGGAAACATCTCAAATAAACAACCTAACCTTGCACCTAAAGCAATTAGAGAAAGAAGAACAAAAATACCCCAAAGTTAGCAGAAGGAAAGAAATCATAAAAATCAGATCAGAAATAAATGAAAAAGAAATGAAGGAAACGATAGCAAAGATCAATAAAACTACAAGCTGGTTCTTTGAGAAGATAAACAAAATTGATAAACCATTAGCCAGACTCATCAAGAAAAAAAGAGAGAAGACCCAAATCAATAGAATTAGAAATGAAAAAGGAGAAGTAACAACTGACACTGCAGAAATACAAAAGATCATAAGAGATTACTACAAGCAACTCTATGCCAATAAAATGGACAACCTGTAAGAACTGGACAAATTCTTAGAAATGCACAACCTGCCAAGACTGAATCAGGAAGAAATAGAAAATATGAACAGACCAATCACAAGCACTGAAATTGAAACTCTGATTTAAAATCTTCCAATAAACAAAAGCCCAGGACCAGATGGCTTCACAGGCAAATTCTATCAAACATTTAGAGAAGAGCTAACACCTATCCTTCTCAAACTCTTCCAAAATATAGCAGAGGGAGGAACACTCCCAAACTCATTCTACAAGGCCACCATCACCCTCATACCAAAACCAGACAAGGATGTCACAAAGAAAGAAAACTACAGGCCAATATCACTGTTGAACATAGATGCAAAAATCCTCAACAAAATACTAGCAAACAGGATCCAACGGCACATGAAAAGGATCATACACCATGATCAAGTGGGGTTTATTCCAGGAATGCAAGGATTCTTCAATATATGCAAATCAATCAACGTGATACATCATATTAACAAATTGAAGGAGAAAAACCATATGATCATCTTAACAGATGCAGAGAAAGCTTTTGACAAAATTCAACACCCATTTATGATAAAAACCCTGCAGAAAGTAGGCATAGAGGGAACCTACCTCAACATAATAAAGGCCATATATGACAAACCCACAGCCAACATCATCTTCAATGGTGAAAAACTGAAAGCATTTCCAATAAGATCAGGAACAAGACAAGGTTGCCCACGCTCACCACATAGTTTTGGAAGTTTTAGCCACAGCAATCAGAGAAGAAAAGGAAATAAGAGGAATCCAAATTGGAAAAGAAGTAAAGCTGTCACTATTTGCAGATGACATGATACTATACATAGAGAATCCTAAAGATGCTACCAGAAAACTACTAGAGCTAATCAATAAATTTGATAAAGTAGCAGGATACAAAAGTAATGCACAGAAATCTCTGGCATTCCTATACACTAATGATGAAAAATCTGAAAGTGAAATCAAGAAAACACTCCCATTCACCACTGCAACAAAAAGAATAAAATATCTAGGAATAAACCTACCTAAGGAGACAAAAGACCTGTATGCAGAAAATTATAAGAAACTGATGAAAGAAATTAAAGATGATACAAATAGATGGAGAGATATACCATGTTCTTGGATTGGAAGAATCAACATTGTGAAAATGACTCTACTACCCAAAGCAATCTACAGATTCAATGCAATCCCTATCAAACTACCACTGGCATTTTTCACAGAACTATAACAAAAAATTTCACAATTTGTATGGAAACACAAAAGACCCCGAATAGCCAAAGCAATCTTGAGAATGAAAAACGGAGCTGGAGGAATCAGGCTCCCTGACTTCAGACTATACTACAAAGCTACAGTAATCAAGACAGTACGGTACTGGCACAAAAACAGAAAGATCAATGGAACAGGATAGAAAGCCCAGAGATAAACCCATGCACATATGGTCACCTTATCTTTGATAAAGGAGGCAGGAATGTACAGTGGAGAAAGGACAGCCTCTTCAATAAGTGGTGCTGGGAAAACTGGACAGGTACATGTAAAAGTATGAGATTAGATCACTCCCTAACACCATACACAAAAATAAGCTCAAAATGGATTAAAGACCTAAATATAAGGCCAGAAACTATCAAACTCTTAGAGGAAAACATAGGCAGAACACTCTGTGACATAAATCACAGCAAGATCCTTTTTGACCCACCTCCCAGAGAAATGGAAATAAAAACAAAAGTAAACAAATAGGACCTAATGAAACTTCAAAGCTTTTGCACAGCAAAGGAAACCATAAACAAGACTTAAATACAACCCTCAGAATGAGAGAAAATAGTTGCAAATGAAGTAACTGACAAAGGATTAATCTCCAAAATTTACAAGCAGCTCATGCAGCTCAATAACAAAAAAACAAACAACCCAATCCAAAAATGGGCAGAAGAACTAAATAGACATTTCTCCAAAGAAGATATACAGACTGCCAACAAACACATGAAAGAATGCTCAACATCATTAATCATTAGATAAATGCAAATCAAAACTACAATGAGATATCAACTCACACCAGTCAGAATGGTCATCATCAAAAAATCTAGAAACAGTAAATGCTGGAGAGGGTGTGGAGAAAAGGGAACGCTCTTGCACTGTTGGTGGGAATGTGAATTGGTTCAGCCACTATGGAGAACAGTATGGAGGTTCCTTAAAAAACTACAAATAGAACTACCATATGACCCAGCAATCCCACTGCTGGGCATATACCCTGAGAAAACCATAATTCAAAAAGAGTCATGTACCAAAATGTTCATTGCAGCTCTATTTACAATAGCCAGGAGATGGAAACAACCTAAGTGTCCATCAATGGATGAATGGATAAAGAAGATGTGGCACATATATACAATGGAATATTACTCAGCCATAAAAAGAAATGAAATTGAGCTATTTGTAATGAGGTGGATGGACCTAGATTCTGTCATACATAATGAAGTAAGTCAGAAAGAGAAAGACAAATACCGTATGCTAACACATATATATGGAATTTAAGAAAAAAAAAATGTCATGAAGAACCTAGGGGTAAGACAGGGATAAAGACACAGACCTACTAGAGAATGGACTTGAGGATATGGGCAGGGGGAAGGGTAAGCTGTGACAAAGCGAGAGAGTGGCATGGACATATATACACTACCAAATGTAAAACAGATAGCTAGTGGGAAGCAGCCGCAACAGAGAGATCAGCTTGGTACTTTGTTCCCACCTAGAGTGGTGGGATAGGGAGGGTGGCGGGGAGATGCAAGCGGGAAGGGAGATGGAGATATATGTACACATATAGCTGATTCACTTTGTGATACAGCAGAAACTAACACACCATTGTAAAGCAATTATACTCCAATAAAGATGTTAAAAAATAAATAAAAATAAAATAAATGGACATATTAGAATCATGCAATCTTTCAAGACTGATTTATGAAAAAACTGAAAATCTGCAAGGCCGATCACTAGTACAGAAATTGAAACAGTAATCAAAAAGCTCCCCAAGACAAAAATCCAGGACCATATGGCTCCACAAGTGATTTCTATCAAACATTCAAAGAAGATTTAAAACCCATCCTTCTCAAACTCTTCCAAAAAACTGAAGAGGAGGGAATGCTTCCTAACTCATTTTACAAAGCGAACATCACCCTGATACCAAAACCAGAAAAACTGGCAACACATGTACACAAAAAGAAAATTACAAAGGTATAGTGAAGTAAGAAACAGTTTAAAGGGATTGTGCAGACTCACCTCGGTATTCTCCAGGGCCTACTTCAGAGGCAGCAAGCTGAAATGCTCAGTAAAGAGGCATATTTGCTTATCTTAAAGCTCTGGCCTAATGGGCAGGCATATAATTTAACACATCTAGGGGCCTACTGAAATACTCTCCAAAGACAGAGGCCAGTGGACACCTACTTTGTGCTCTATCCCTGCCTCTTTACAGGTCACTGGGATCTCCCAGGAAGGAGCTTGTGCAAGCATGTAGCACCCAGGATTCTGAAATTCCCGCGTAGGGGATACCCCTTGATCTTCTGCCTCTGGAGGCCAGTGGGACTTGCATTCATGATTCCCAGGGGGCTGTAATAAACAGAAAGACAGTTTTGAGCTGGCAACCACCCCCCAGGGCATAGCACCAAGACAGAAGACTGAAATATACCACAGGCCTTTCTATGGAACAGGCTTATTTGCTTTTCTTGAAGCTTCACCCTGAGGGGCAGCCTAACAAAAGAGCCCCAAACTACATGAGGCAAAAACCAATAAAACTACAAGGAGAAACAGATGAATCTACTGTAATAGTTGGAGACTTCAACACCCCACTGTCAGGAATGGACAGATCCAGCTGGAAGAAGAAAATCAGTAAGGACACAGTTGAAATCCACAACACCATCAACTGGATATAATTAACATCTACTCACTACTTCACTTAACAACAGGAGAATATACATTCTTCTCTCCTCACATGGAACCCAGATAGACCACATTCTGGGCCATAAAACACACCTTACCAATATTTAAAAGAAGAGAAATCATACAATGTCTGCTTTCAGATCACAATGCCTTTAAACTAGAAATCAGCACTAGCAAAATAGCTGGAAACTTCCCCAATACTTGAAAATTAAACAACACACTTCTACATAACACATGAGTCAAAGAAGAAATATCAAGAGAAGTTTTAAAATATGTTGAATTAAATGAAAGAGGAAATACAGTTTATCAAATCTATGTGATGCAGCAAAAGAGGTCCTTAAAGGAAAATTTCTAGCATTGAATGCATACATAAGAAAACAAGAAAGATCTAAAATCAATCATATAAACTTCTACCTTATGAAACTAGAAAATGAACAGTAAATTAATATCAATATGAAAAGAAAAAATAATTAACAGAGCAGAAATCAATGAACTTGAAAACAGAAAATCAATAGAGAAAATCAACAAAAGCAAATGTGGATTCTCTGAAAAGATCAATAAAATGGAGAAGATTCTAACTGGGCTAAGAAAAAAGAGAGAAGACACAAATTACTAATATCAGACATGAAAGAGGGGACATCACTACAGATCCCATGGACATTAAAAAGATAATAAAGGGATAATATCAAAAACTCTATGCCAACAAATTTGATAACACTGATGCAATAAACCAAGTCCTTGAAAGACAAAATATGACAAAATTCACACAAAAATAAACAATATGAATAGCCTATATTTATTAAATAAATTGAATCAATAATTAGTAACCTTCCATAACAAAAAGCATTGGTCCAGCTGGATTTTCTGGTGAATTCTACCAAACATTTAAGAAAGAAATCATACTAATTCTCTACAATTTCTTTCAGAAGTTAGAAGTAGAGTGAATACTTCTTAACACATTTTATAGGCCAGCATTACCCTAATACAAAACACAAAGACATTACAAGAAAAGAAAACTACAGACCAATATCTCTCATGAATGAAGATGCAAAAATCTTCAACAAAATATTAGCAGATCAATTCCAACAACGTATAAGAAATATACACCACAACCAAGTGAATTTTGTCTCAACTATGGAAGAGTTGTTCAACATTCAGAAAATCAGTTAATGTAATCCATCATAAACCAACAGGCTAAAGAATAAAAATCATATGATCATACCACAGTTACAGAAAATTATATGACAAAATTGAATAGCCATTTATGATAAAAGACCATCAGAAAGCTGTTAATAAAATAAAACTTCCTCAACCTGATAAAGAGTATCTTTAAAAAAAAACCTACAGTAACATTATGCTTAATGGTAAGATTAGAAGCCTTCTTGCTAAGATCGGGAACCAAGCAAGGAAGTCCCCTCTCACCATTCCTTTTTAACATCATATTGGAAGAAACGATGAGAAAATAAAAAGTACATAGATTGGAAAGGAAGAAATAAAACTGGCATAATGATAGCATCATGATTGCATAATATGTCTCTCTTTTTGGCTCCTCTGTTCAACAACTAAATTTTGGCATCCATCTATGAACAAAAGCACCTCTGTGGAAGTTGTAGGATCAAGCACCATACACCAAGGGACCCAGGAAGAGTCTTTCCCACCTGTGCATCAGGTAATAGGCACACAGACCTCAGTATAGGCTGTGGAAGAAGCAGGAGCCAGTGAATAGGCCTCAGCCTCTCTTGGTTGTAGTCAGGGAAAACTTGGAGAGTGCTGACTTGGGCAGACACTCATGGACAAGAGAGCCTTGCAGAAGTCCGACCTTCCTGGTAATGGATGCCTGAATTCCTTTGGAGCAAATATATAAATAAATAAGTTTGGACACATTGGAAAGGGTAAGAGTAACTTTGCCAGCACCACCCCTCCCTCAATGTGACACAGCATGGGGCTGAACTAGCCAGCAGTGACCTCTCAGGGGAAAGGGAAAGCAGTGAGTGAGTGCAAAGCTAACCCAGCTATACAGGACATACCTGGAGAAATCTATTTCTTTCCCATAGCACCCAGAGTACCGAGACAGCACCTCTATGACTGGGGGACAGATATCAGGAAAGAGGCAGATAAGAATATCAAAGGGCATTAAAGGGACATGGTTCCTGATGAATGCTTTCAGTACTCCGGCAGAAAGCCTGTCCATGAGGTGCTGTGAGAACTTCACCCAAGGATCCCACCACCACCTGACCCACAGGCACCTCCAATGCCCCAAGTGCTAAACCAACAACTCCCCCCACTTTTTGGCCTGCTCTTTGTATGCAAATTTGAGTTCAGTGGCAAGAGCAAGGTCTGGTAGACATGGGGTGCCCTCAGAAAATCGGGCCAGTGTCCTTGGGCAAAGGAGAAAGCACAAACATGAGCTGTAGCACACCTTCTGGAAAACAAAAGAGAGGTTTCCAGCAGCTGGTTTAGTGAGTTTTTAAGAATGATAGAAGACACACAAACTTAAAATTCTGCCACAAAATGGAACAAGAAATGTGGAGCAGAGATATCCATAAAGTTGGAGAAAGACCTAGACATAAGCAAGACCAGTAATAAAATCTCCCACCTGAAGACAACTAGTAAAGATTTAAGGAAGTGACTACTATTTCAAATATAAAAAAAGCAATGCAAAACTGTACGGAATATAAAGAATCAAGGAAGTATGTCATTACCAAAAGATAATAGTAATACTCCAGTAACTGAACACAAAGATACTGAATTTATCAATTTAGCTAATAAAGAATTCGAACTAGCTGTTTTTACAAACTCAACTGCCTACAAGAATCAACAGACATACAAGTCAATAAAATCAGGATAAACACGTGGATAAAATGAGAAATTTAACAAAGAGGTAGAAATGATAAAAAAGGACCAAAAAGAAATTCTAGAGATGAAGTATGAAATAAATAAAAAGAAAAATGCAATAGGTCATCTACAGCAGAATAGACCAAACAGAAGATAGAACTGGTGATCTAAAGGACAGGAATTTTTAAATAACCCAGTCAGTGTAGCCAAAGAAAAAATACTGAAAAAGAGAAAACAAATCATATGTGATCTATGGGAAACCATCAAACATACAGGTATTAGAATAATTGGAGTTCCAAAAGGAAAAAAGAGAGGATAGGGGGCAGAAAGTCTATTTAAAAAAATAATAGCTGAGCACTTCCCAAACTTGGGAGAGACTGAAACATCCAGTCACAAAGCAAATAGATCACTCCATTATCTCAATGCAAAATGACCTTCTCCAAGATGTATTATAATTACATTCACAAAAATCAAAGACAAAGAGAGAATCGTAAAATAAAGCAAGAGAAAAAAAATGATTGTAACCTACAAATAGAAACCCAGTAGGTACAGGCCAGGACAGAAAAAAATGATATATTCAGTGTGTTGAAAGAATAAAAAAGTCAGTCAAGAATACTTTAACTGGCAAACATATCCTTCAAAAGTAAAAGAGAAATAAAAACTCTCCGAGACAAACAAGAACTGAGGAAATTCATCACCACTATACCTGCCTTACAAGAAATGCTGAAAGAATTTCTTCCACCTGAAATAAAAACATGATAATTAGTAACATGAAAACATACAACACACTCATAAAGGTAAATACACAGATTTTAAAAACTAAATCTGTAAGGGAATGGTGTGTTAACTACTGAACAACAGTATACAGGTTAAAGGGAAAAAGTATTAAAATAACTATATTTACTATAATTTGCTAATGCATGCACTATATGAAAAGAGGTAAATTTTGACATCAAAAACAAAAAAGGGGGAGATAGTAGGGTAGAGCTTTTGTATGTGATCCAAGTTAAGTTACACTCAGCTTAAAATGGACTGTTTTATCTATAAGATGCTTTATGTAAACCTTTATGTAAACCTCATGGTAACCATGTAGCAAAAACCTATAGTAGATTCACAAAGGATAAACAGAGGGCAATCATAGCATACCACCATGGAAAATCATGAATTCATAAAGAGGCAAAAAGAGAAGGACAAAAAGAATAAGGGAGCTGAAACAAAAAAACAGCCAAAAAGTAATGAAAGAGATGGCATTACTAAGCACTTACATATCAATAGTTACCCTAATACATGAAATTAATTAATCAGTCAAAGGTCAGAGTGGCTGAATGGATGAAAAAACAAGACCCAACTAAGTCTGCCTTCAAGAGAATCACATAGCCTCAAAGAGATGTAAAAATATCCCATGTAAATGGAACCCAAAAGAAAGAGGGGGTAGCTATACTTATATCAGACAAAAAAAGGCTTTAAGCCAAAAAATGGTAACAAGACAAAAGGAAGATCATTATATAATTATAAAGTGGTCAACTCTGCAAGATATAACAATTGTGAATATACACACCCAACAACAGAGCACCTAATATACTAAGCAAATACTGAAAGGAGAAATTGACAACAAGACAATAATAGTAAGACACTTCAATACTCCACTTTCAACAATGGAAAGATAATCCAGACAAAAAATCACAAAGAAATGCTGGACCTGAGCTATACTTTATACCAAATTGACCTAACAGATATATATAGAACATTCCACCCAAGAGCAGCAGAATACATATTCTTCTCAAGTGTACATGGAACATTACCAAGGATAGGTCATATAAGCCACAATACAAATTTTAGCAAATTTAAGAAAATTGAAAACATACGAAGTATCTACTTGACCAACACGATATGAAACTAGAAATCAACAGCAGGAAAGCTAGAAAATTCACACACATGTAGAAATTAAACAACACACTCCTGAACAAACAATAGGTCAAGAAAGAAATTAGAAAGGACATTTTAAAATCTTAAAACAAATAAAAATGGAAACAACACAGACAAAAACTGGGGTTCTGTAAAAGCAGCTCTTAGAAGTTTATAGCAGTAAATGCATATATTAAGAAAATACAAATAATCCTAAAATTTATAAGGAACCATAAAAGACCCAGAATTGCCAAAGCAACCCTAAGGAAAAAGAACAAAGCGGAAGGCATAATCCTCCCAGACTTCAGACAATATTACCAAGCCACAGTAATCAAAACAGTGTGGAATTGGCACAAAAACAGATATATCAATGCAACAGAATAGAGAGCCCAGAAATAAACCCACACAGTTACAGTCAATTAATCTTTGACAAAGGAGGCAAGACTATATACCATGGGAAAAAAGAGAGTCTCTTCAGCAAGTGGTGCTGGGAAAGTTGGACAGCTTCATGTAATGAATGAAGTTAGAACACAGCCTCAAACCATAAAAAAATTAAACTTGAAATGCCTTAAACACTTAATCATAAGCCTAGAAGAGATAACAGGCAAAACATTCTCTGACATAAAGCATACCAATGTTTTCTTAGGTCAGTCTCCCAAGACAATAGAAATAGAAACAAAATAAACAAATGAAACCTAATCAAACTTACAAGCTTTTGCACAGCAAAAGAAACCATCAACAAAATGAAAAGAAAACCTACAGAATGGGAGAAAATATCTGCAAACCATGTGATCAACAGGGCTTAATTTCCAAAATATACAAACAGCTCATAAAACTAAATATTGAAAGTTTATAGCAATACAGTCATATAGCAGGGAAAAAAAAAATCTCAAGTAATAAGCAACCTAACCTTACACCTAAAGCAACTAGAGGAAGGAGAAGAAACAAAACCCAAAGTTAGTAGAAAGAAATAAATCATAAAGATCAGAGCAGAAATAAATGAAATCAGAACAAAGAGACAACAGAAAATATCTATGAAACTAAAAGCTGGTTCTTTGAAAAGATAAACAAAATTGATAAACCTTTAGCCAGACTCATCAAGGAAAAGTAAAAAAAAAAAAGGAGAGGTCTCAAATCAATAAAACTAGAAAAGAAAAAGAAGTTACAACTGACACCACAGAAATACAAAGGATCATAAGAGAGTATACAGGCCAATAAAATGGAAAACCTAGAAGAAATGGACAAGACTGTACCAGGAAGAAATAGAAAATATGAACAGATCAATCACAAGTTCTAAAATTGAAACTGTAAATAAAAAACTCCCAACAAACAGAAGTCCAGGACCAGATGGCTTCACAGGCAAATTCTACCAAACATTTAGAGAAGAGTCAACACATACTCTCTGAAACTCTTCCAGAAAACTGCAGAGGAAGGAAGACTCCCAAACTCATTCTGTGAGGGCACCATCACCCCAATAGCAAAACCAGACAAAGACATCACATAAAAAGAAAGTTACAGGCCAATATCACTGATGAACATAGATGCAAAAATCCTCAATAAAATACTAGTAAATCGAATCCAACAAAACATTCAAAGAATCATATACCATGATCAAGTGGGCTATATCCCAGGGATGCAAGGATTTTTCAGTATCCACAAATCAATCAGTGTGATACACCACATTAGCAAATTGAAGAATAAAAACTATATGATCATCTCAATAGATCTAGAAAAAGCCTTTGACAAAATTCAACACCCATTTATGATAAAAATTCTTCAGGATGTGGGCATAGAGGGAATATACCTGAACATAATAAAGGCAATATATGACAAGCCCACAGCTAACATCATACTCAATGGTGAAAAGCTGAAAGCATTTCCTCTAAGATCAGGAACAAGACAAGGATGTCCAGTCTCACCACTATTATTCAACATAGTTTTGGAAGTCCTAACCATAGCAATCAGAGAAGAAAATGAAATAAAAGGAATACAAATTGGAAGAGAAGAAGTAAAACTGTCACTATTTGCAGATGATATGGTACCATACATAGAAAATCCTACCAGAAAACTACTAGAGTTCATCAATGAATTCAGTAAAGCTGCAGGATACAAAAGTAATTCATAGAAATCTGTTGCATTTCTATACACTAACAACAAAAGACCAGAAAGAGAAAATAAGGAAACAATTCCATTAACCATCACATCAAAAAGAATAAAATACCTGGGAGTAAACCTACCTAAGGAGGCAAAAGACCTGTACCAAAAACGGTAAGATGCTGAGTCATGATATCGAATATGACACAAACAGTTGGAAAGATATACCATGTTCTTTGATTGTCAAAATGACTATACTACCCAAGGTGATCTACAGACTCAATGCAATCCCTATCAAAATACCAATGGCATGTTTTGCAGACCTAGAACACACAAAAAAATCTTAAAATCTGTATGGAAACACAAAGACCCTGAAGAGCCAAAGCAAGCTTGAGAAAGAAAAACAAAGCTGGAGGAATCAGCTCCCTGACTTCAGACTATATTATAAAGCTACAGTCATCAAAACAGTATGGTACTGGCACAAAGACAGACTTATAGATCAATGGAACAGGACAGAAAGCCCAGAAATAAACCCATGCACCTATGGTCAATTAATTTGCAATAAAGGAGGCAAGACTATACAATAGAGGAAAAACAATCGCTTCAATAAATGGTGCTGTGAAAACTGGACAGCTATGTGTAAAAAAATGAAATTAGAATATTCTTTAAGACCATACACAAAAATAAGCTCAAAATGGATTAGACCTAAATGTGAGAGAGGACACTGTAAAACTCTTAAAAGAAAACATAGGTGGAACAGTCTCTGACATAAATCAAAGCAATATCTTTTTTGATCTGTCTCCCAGAGTAATGGAAACAAAAACAAAAATAAACAAATGGGACCTAATTAAGCTCAAAAGCTTTTGCACAGCAAAGGACACCATAAAAAAAACAAAAAGACAACCCATAGAATGGGAGCAAATATTTGCCAATGATGTGACCAACAGGGGATGTCTCCAAAATTTATAAACAGCTCGTGCGACTTAATATCATCAAAAGAAAACAACCCAATCAAAACATGGGCAGAAGACCTAAATAGACATTTCTCCAAAGACAACATACAGATGGCCAAGAGGCACATGAAAAGAAGTTCAACATCGCTAATTATTAGAGAAATGCAAATCAAAACTACAAAGAGACATCACCTCAAACCAGGCAAAATGGCTATGATCAAAAAAATCCACAAATAATAAATGCTGCTGCAGAGGGTGTGGAGAGAAGGGAACCCTCCTACACTGTTGGTGTCAATGTAAATTGGTGCAGCCACTATGGAGAACAGTATGGAGGTTCCTTAAAAAACTAAAAATAGAGCTACCATACAATCCTGCAATCCCACTCCTGGACATATATCTGGAGAAAAACATGGTCCAAAAGGATACATGCACCCCAGTGTTCACTGCAGCACTATTTACAATAGCCAAGACATGGAAGCAACCTAAATGTCTATCAAAAGAGGAGTAAAGAAGATGTGGTACATATATACAATGGAATATTACTCAGCCATTAAAAGGAATGAAATAATGCCACTTGCAGCAACATGGATGGACCTAGAGACTGTCATGCTGAGTGAAGTTAGTCAGACAGAGAAAGAGAAATATGATATTGCTTATAGGCAGAATCTAAAAAGAAATGATACAAATGAACTTATTTATAAAACAGAGACACTCACAGACTTAGAAAATGAACTTATGGTTACCGGTGGGGAAGGGTGGGGGGAAGGGATAGTTAGGCAGTTGGGGATTGACATGTACACACTGCTATATTTTAAATGGATAACCAACAAGGACCTACTATATAGCACAGGGAACTCTGCTCAATATTATGTAACAACCTAAATGGGAAAATAATTTGAAAAAGAATAGATACATGTATATGTGTGACTGAATCACTTTGCTGTACATCTGAAAGTAACACAACATTGTTAATCAACTATATTCCAATATAAAATTAAAAGTTTTAAAAAGAAAGAAAAAATACATGCAGCCCAATATTCACTGCAGCACCATTTACAATAGCAAAGACATGGAAGCAACCTAAATGTCCATCAACAGCGGAGTGGATAAAGAAGATGTGGTACATATATACAACGGAACATTCCTCAGCCATAATAAAGAATGAAATAATGCCATTTTCAGCAACATGGGTGGACCTAGGGATTATCATACTAAGTGAAGTAACTCAGAGAGAGAAAGACAAATATCATATGATATTGCCTATGTGTGGAATCTGAAAAATGGTACAAATGAACTTATTTACAAAACAGAAAGAGTCACAGATGCAGAAAACAAACTTATGGTTACCAAAGGTGAAAGGAGGTGGGGGAGGGATAAATTGTTTGGGATTAACATATACACACTACTGTATATAAAATAGATAACTAAGAAGGACCTACTGTATAGCACAGGGAACTCTGCTCAGTATTCTATAATAACCTATATGGGAAAAAAATCTAAAAATAACAGATATATGTATAACTGATCCACTTTGCTGTACACCTGAAACTAACACAACATTGTAAATCAACTATACTCCAATTTAAAAAAAAATGAAAAAAAAATAGGGGTGTTCTACTATCACTTGAGATTGACAATCCAACCTTCTATCCACTGCACTTTTACTTGTTTGGTATGGGAAGTAAATTGGCCTCATTGGGCAAAAAAAAAAAAAAGTCTATTACAAAATGAGGGATAAAACCAATAGTTTTCCCTCACCCTGTATATTCATAGACACACAAACTTTAGCTTAATTATCTTCCCGTAACGAACAGGTTAATGTATTTATTGGAATATTTAATACCTCTGAAAAGTGCCCAACTGTAATAATAAATTTGTTAGAGTCATCAGCAATTTAATTCTGTACAATGTCCTCTAAAACATATGGCTACAAATTTACTAACCCAATTCAGCCCCACATTTTAAGTGGATACATGTCCTAGCACACAGTAGGAACCCAATAAACATTGAATAAATTAACGAATGATGCTGAAAAGTGTCCAAGAGAGGTGATTTGGGAAAACACGAATCATGTGCTTACTTACTCCATGTCCATTGCACTTTAGTGAACACTCATATGATCTGTCTGCAAGTATCCTTGATTCTACACATTCACGATTTACACAAATCTAAAGAAAAACACATACAAATTTTTTTTCTGAGTTAGAGGAGTCCAGTTATTGTAACATTACCATCAGTAATTTTATAACATAAGACCACAGACATTCAATGCAGTAATTTCCATTAAGTACAGCTTTTGCTGTAACCCACAAATTTCTATATGTTGTATTTTCATCTTCATTTAATTAAAAACATTTTTCAATTTCTCTTGAGATTTCTCCTTTGGCATAAGTGTTATTTAGAAATGGGTAGTGTAAGCTACAAATATTTGGGGATTTTTCCAATCAGGCTTATGTAAACTATGGACTTTGGGTGAGGATGATGTAAGAGTGTAGGATTGTGGATAGTGTAGGTGTCTGCACTTCTGTGGGGTAAGTGGTTATGGGAACTCCCTGTACTTTCTGCAACTTTTGATGTGAACCTAAAACTTCCCTAAAAAATAAAGTCTATTTTTTAAAATAAATTTTAAAGAAATGATTCAGGCTTCTGGTATTCGGTTCCCCATTTAAGGAGTTTGGAAGTTGACACTCCATCCTAACAACAAGTAAAAAGTTGAGCAGACTGAAGAAGCAACAACTCTTTTAGGATCCATAAAAGAAGTGACTTGGGGGCAAACCACTGCCCCCAAATTGGAGAGACAGACGAGCGAACACAGGGAGTCACAGCTTACCAGAGAAAAGATTCACAAGCGGAAACCTCCTCGGGTACCCGTGCCAGCGTCGGAAAGCCTGAACTGTAATTGATGAATTGCTGGAGGCGCAATACAGACACCTCTGAGAGTCAGGAACTCCAGGAGAGCCCCACAGTTTTGTGAGATGTACATCCAGGAGCTCAGCCAATGTTCTCACAGTAAATATTAGAGAAAAACATTTCTTGTATTCTGGCAGGAGGAGGGGAAAAGGAACCATTTTGAAGTAGCCAGAGCACTCTGTTCTTAACAAGACTTGCCCTCAGGAGAAACCAGTTAACTAGAGCCTAATCTGGTGATGTCTTATCAGAGCCTAACTGGTCTGAGGGAAGGGAAATACCCAATTTCAGTCAGCTCTAACCTTCCATGTGTAAGAAGAGAAATACCCAACTCCAGCCCACTCCAGCCATCCTGTCCCATCTAAGGGAGGAGAAAAAACATGAGAAACACTTGTGAAGTTCACAGTCCAGAGGCACAGGTTCACTGAAAGACTCAGACCTGTTCATAAGACTAAAGAACACTTCCCCTTCCCACAACACCTCACCACCACATTTCTAAAGGTCTATTTACAGCAGTTCTTTTATCTGGTTCATCATGTCCAGCTCTCAAGAAAACAGATAAGGTTATATACTAAAAGCTAAAAAACACAATTGGAAAAATGGAGACAGTATCAGAACCATACATGTCATGGATACTGAAATTATCAGACCAGGAGTTTAAAACAACTATGATTAATATGCTAAGGGCTCTAATAGATGAAGTAGACAGTATGCAAGAACAGATGGGAGATGGAAGCAGAGAGACAGCAATCCTAAGAAAAAAATAAAAATAAATGCTGGAATGAAAAAAAAAACCACTGTAACAAAAATGAATAAATGCCTTTAACGGGCTTATTAGTACACTGGAAAGAGCTGAGGGAAGAATCTCTGAGCTAGAGGATATCAATAGAATCGTTGAAAACGAAAAAGCAAAAAGAACAAAGACAAAAACATAACACAGAATATCCAAGGACTATGGGACAACTATAAAAGGTGTAACATATATGTAATGGAAATGCCAGAAGAAAAAGAAAAAGGAGCAGAAGAAATATTTGAAACAATAATGACTAAGGATTTCCCCCAAATTAATGTCAGACACCAAACCACAGTTCTAGGAATCTCAGAAAACAATAAGCAGGATAAATGCCAAACAAACAAACTAACAAACCCCTACACTTAGGCATATCGTGTTCAAACAGAAAATCAAAGAATAAATCCTGAAAAAAGCAAAATTTTTTTTTAAAACCGTACCTATAGAGGAACAAAGATAAGAATTACATCTGACTTCTCCTCAGAAACCAGGCAGTCAGAAGAGTGGAGTAAAATATTTAAAGTATTGATAGAAAAAAATCCCTAACCTAGAATATAGAATTCTATATACTTGCAAAATTATCCTTCAAAAGTGAAAGAGAGATAAAGACTTTTTCAGACACACAAAAATGGAGGGAATTTTTCGCTAAGAGAGCTGTCTTGCAAGACATGTTAAAAGAAGTTCTTAAGAGAGAAGGAAAATAACATAGGTCAGAAACTAACAGGATGTACCATAGCTTTACGTAAACTATTTTCTTTGTGTGATAAGCATGTGTCAATGTAGGTTGATCAATTGTAACAACCGTACCACACTGGTGGGCGATGTTAGTAACAGGGAAGACATGCCTGTGTGGGGCCAAGAGGGCGTGTAGGAAATCCCTCTAACATCCTTTCCATTTTATTGTGATTCTAAAATTGTTCTTTAAAAACAGTCCAAAAAAATGATTCAGGGCAGGGAAATGGGAGAAACAAATAAAACAAGACTGACATAAAAAAAATCAGAATCAAAAAATCACTTTTAATTACAATAGCCTGAAATCTAACAAAACCATCCCTAAGAGCACAGTTTAAATAGTATTCTGTATTACTGCACATATTGAAAGTTTGCATAGAAAGAAAATCAATTCAATAATCAGGAGTTTTCACTAAATATGCGCTATTATTCGAGTTCCTAAGAAAATATATTAGAAGTTTTCATTAAAATATACTACAGATATCTAACATTCTATTATGGAATGTATTAAACATCCAAATATTAATTCTTTTAAGTATAAAGTATAATAATCAGAGGATTAAGGATACATTCCCAACTCTCTTATTTCTAGCAATATCAACTTCCCTAAGTTGCAGTTTTCTTAAATGAGTACAATAATACTTTTTCTGAACTATTTGAGATTTGTTTCAAGGTAAAATGAAATAATGTATGTGAAAATGATTTCCTTTCACACATGAAATCACAACACTCTTCCGAGAAATGGCCTCACAAAACCCTTTCGAAACCCCAACACCCTAACCCTTTTAAGCCTTTAATGTGTTCCGTCTTCTCATTAGTTCTTGGCCTCCGTGGTGTGTCTAACAACTCCTTTTAGAATGTAGAGATTTTGAAGTAAATTTATTTCCTCTATGTTTTCTCCAGATTTGGTTGGTTGGTCTCATAGATAATAAATTATAATAACAATAAATAATAATAGCCAACCTATATTTAGCTGTTACTATGTGCTGGGCATTGTGCTAAGCACTTTATACTATTATCTCATTTAATCTTTGCAATAACTCCATAGAGTAAATGTTATTATTATCCCCACTTTACATACAGTTGTGATATCTCAGACTGGTTAGGTAACTTGCAAAATGTCAAAAACTAAGAGGTAAAGACTGATTCTTAGCAGGCCCATCTAAGTTGTGCTTTTATCTACTGGGCCGCAAAGAGACATATATTACTATGTGGGATTTCTTCTTTCTTCTCCAAGAAGAAAAGTGAATTTCCATGTTATGGAATATTTAACTACAAGTACAAGTATTCCCAAGATTTCTCTCTTCCCCACTCCAGCCCCAGAACACTTGGCTTTTCCTTGCTCACAACACTGAAATTCTAATGGGGATCAAACAATTCTCATTTCCCTCAGACACCAATTGAAGCTTATTCATTTTCTCCTTAACCAAATATTTAAGTTTACAAAGCACTAGTAATTAACTGCACTATTTATTAAAGGAATTAATAAAACTAGATTTTTAAAAATAGATTTTAAGTCATTTACCCTCCCAGTATCACAAATAGAGCCATTTTTGACCACCATTGGATCTTCTCCACCTTTCGTTGTGTAGTGCATAGTTATACATACAGTATTTCGTACAAAAGCATAAATCACAGAAGCACCGTCTCGAAGGAAAGGAGTTTGAAAGGGGTAGGTGCAAATTAATCTGCCACATATAAGATTCCTGCAAACATAATAAATTATACGATTATTATGCATTAGGCATTTATTAGGAATGCATCAGATTGGTTTCTTTGACAAAAAAGTAAAAATAAACAATGGTTCTCCATTTATGGCAATATATCTAAGGAAAATGTAACACTTTAATGCTAACATTTAAAGTAAAAAGTAAAGCCATTGATACAGGCTTAATAAGCCTGTAGCACAAGAAAGATGCCAAGGCTAGAGATTTTGATTTCAGATTTACTCCCATACACATGTGATACTTGAAACCACTGGAATGAATGACATATATAGAGAAAAACTAAAAACAGAATCTTACAGAACACGAGAGGTTATCTTTAATATTTGCATAGCATACCTCCATGCACAAAATTTATATTTGCTTCTTTCTCTACCACAGTTCCCAAACCTATCAGTTTGAGACTGTATTTCTTCATAGCAGGCAAATGGAGCATTTTTTGAACCTGTCAAAGTTAGAAATATATTTGGATTAAAACTTCCTTTTTTTCCATCTTCCTCAATTTCCTCATATATTTATGTTTCTTATGTTTTTTTCTCTATTATTATCATCTATTCAAAAGTTTCCTAGTGACATTGTAAGAAAAAAGAAATGATTAAAGTGACAAGTAACGCTCATGGTTATTTCTCCTTTTACTTCATTTTCAGTCATTTCCATCACAAAAGATATTATGAGGATGGGGAGAGCTACAGAAGTGTAAACCTTGAGAGGGCTCTGTGAAAGAAGACAAGAGAGAGAAAACTACACTTGTTCTCCTAGATTCTGAGTAGGAATTTATAAAAAGCCAGGTGTATAAAAAAATCTCATTAAGGAAAGCTCGTATCTTCAGAAAGTCTGAAGTGAAGGGACCAAAATTGCCAAACTATAAATTTACCTATTTTTCCTTCATTCCTATATTAGTTTTTTTATCATTGTATAAAAAATTACCAATATACTGGCACCTTAAAACAATACCCACGTCACAGTTTCTGTAAGTCAGGAGCCTGGCAAAGCACAAGCAGGTTTTCGGTTCAGGGTCTCACTAGGCTGAAATAAAGTTCTTAGCTGGGGTTACAGTCTCATTTGAGGCTGGAGTCCTCTTCCAATCTCACTGGTCGTTGGAAGAATTCATTTTTTTGCACCCATTGCTCCATTGTCTTACTATCTGCCAGGGGTTGCTCTTGGCCCCTCAGGTCCTAGTCACACGGCCCTCTCACAACAATGGCAGCTTATTTCTGCCAAGCCAGCAAGAGAATCTTCTGACATCTTCCTTCTTCTAAAGGCTCACATTATTAGGTGAGGCCCCACTCAGAATGATCTCCCTTTTGATTAATTCAAAGTTGACTAATTATGGACCTTAATTACATCTTTAAAATTCCTTCATATTTACTATGTAATCTAATCATAGGAATGATATTCCATCATATATTCACGGGTTCTCCCCCAACTCAGAGAGGGGATTATCCAAGAAATGTACACCAGAAGAATATTGGGGGCCATCTTAGAATTCCACCTAGCACAGTCACCGTCTCCAAAATGAACCTTGCTAAGTCTAACTGCCCATCTATAAAATATAAAAGTAGGTAATAATATCTACCTCAGTGGATTGTTATCAAACTTAATTAAGATGATGCTTATTTAGTCACTCTTTTTTTTTATTAATTTATTAATTTATCTTTGGCTGCATTGGGTCTTCGTTGCTGTGCATGGGCTTTCTCTAGTTGCAGCGAGCGGGGGCTACACTTCACTGCGGTGCACGGGCTTCTCATTGCAGTGGCTTCTCTTGTTGCAGAGCACGGGCTCTAGGCTCACAGACTCTAGAGCGCAGGCTCAGTAATTGTGGCGCCATGGGCTTAGTTGCTGAACAGCATGTGGGATTTTCCCGGACCAGGGCTCAAACCTGTGCCCCCTGCATTGGCAGGCGGATTTTCAACCACTGCACCACCAGGGAAGTCCCATATTTAGTCACTCTTAATTCCCATCTAATCCTTCTCCATTTTCTTTTGAGATTAAGAAGGTTTCTCCTATTTACCAGCTCCTTCTATGATTTACATTTTCCCCACTATTCCCTTTAATTTTTTACCTTCTCCTAATTCTATCTCTTTCCACCATTTTTAAACATTGGTCCATCAAAGGTGCTTGTATATGTACCGTGAGGACAGGTAATGGTATTTCTGAGTATTCACAATGTTTATTAGCTCAGTTGTGAATCTGAGAATACCAGGTTAGGAATGCTCTTCATCCAGGCCAATTTTTACTCATTCAAATAGTGCTTCTAAAGGTACCAATGAGCCCTGTATTTAATTTCTCCCTTGAATACCTTCTCTCATTAGTGTTAGGGACTTTCTTTCAGCTCAGTCTGGGTTTTCCAAGGTGATATGGAAACACCAAAAGGGCAACACTTTGAAAATGTGAAATCACATGTCAAATATTTCCTTAAACCCAGTATACTGATGAAGTCTACAAAGTAAGAGAATTTTCTCTTCTATAGTCCAAATAGTGTATTTAGATTCTCTCTAACCTATTATCAAATGCTATGAGGTACCACAAAATAGTAGATGGACTTTCATAGACAGATGTGCATGGCTGGTACTAGGTCAGTAAATGTGGGTGCTGGAAAACTACTGCAAGTAGTTTAGGCAAGACTCATAAATAGCACTGCAGAGTAGGGAGTCTGAGGTTTTACTCCCTTGACCACTATTAGAGACGACTAGTTTACGTTTCCAGTTAGATGGACTAGAAGGCCACCCCATCTCAACTGTAATAAAGGGAGCCATTGAAACGTTAGCTAAAGTTTTATCTTTTATAACCTGACATCTTTCTCACCTCATCTCATGACTAACAGGCATTTGCAACTTAACATATCCTAAAACCAAATTGTTTTACACCCTAGGCTTCTTTATAGGACCATTAGTCAACCAATGTTCAGGCGAAAACTTAGGAAGAATTCCTGATTTCTTTTTCCCCCCCCTCACTACCTGCCTCCACCATCTAATCCATGTATTATGGACACTGCCCCTAAATACAGCCTGAGCATGACCACTTCTCATCTGCTGCGCAGTCACCACTCTAGCCTGTGCTATCATCAGTTCTCTTCTAATATGCTACCATAGCTTCTAAACGACTCCCCACTTCCACTCTCCATAGTACATTCTCCATATCGTAAGTCAGAGTGATCTTTTTAAAAAATAAAAATACATCAGCCTCTTACTTAAATATCTCTAGTGGTTTCCCATTGCATTAAGAATAAAATCCATTTTTCTTGCCATGGTCCTTACTCAGCCTGGTTCACTACCTTTCAGCCACACTGCCCTTCTTTTCATCCTTGAACTCACCAAATTCATTCCTAACTCAGAACCATAACATTTGCTGCATTTCTCTGCCCAAAATGCTCTTTCCTAAGATCATCTTCTGGCTGACTTCTTCTTAATATTAAAGTTTCTACTCAAATTTCACTTCCACACAGAAACCATCTCTGAACACCCTGTCTGAACAGCCTCACCTTCATCATCAGTCTTTTTCCTATCACTCTGTTTGCTGTTGCTTTGTTTGGGGGATTTTTTTGCTGTTGTTATCATACCATTCACCACTAATGGAAATGATTATATTTATTTACTTATTTACTAATTTTTTTATTGTTTATGCCTGAACCCTTCACTGGAATATAACCTCCATAAGAATAGGAATCTTTTTTTTTTGTCTTTCCCATCCCTGGGTTTCCAGTCCTAGAAGAATGCCTCACCCAATTAAGGTGATAAATAAATATTTATTGAATGAATGAAAAAAATCAACACCTTGGGGAACATATTCCATGATCTGTCTTTCTTACGGAGTTTGACATCCAAAATCAAAACCTCCAATAGGAATTATACCTATTCTATTTGAAGCAATAGAGATTTTTAAAGATTAACATTTGAAACAAACTCCTTAGTGATCTCTCCCAAATTATGTTTCCAATGTCACCTCACTAATTTCATTAGTTTCTGTTTTGTGGCCTTCTAGATATTTTTTATTGAAAGAGGCAATATCGATTCTACATTTTTCAAATAACTCGTAGATAGAACCAATTTAAAATTTCCACAAATTCATGATACGAAGTAAGAGTTGAAATTTTTTCCTCATGGCTCCTAAAACAGTCCTAAGAGATATTTAAGATAAATAAGCATAAACTTACTTATACAATCTGAAGCCACTTGAGCTATATAATTCTTTTCCATCTCCAATAAACTATAGATTATTACTGTAACACCAGCTGAAATAATGGAGAAATAACTATTTTCAAAGAAGTCCAGGAAATTCATCACTAATTATGAGAATAACAAGAGACAGATTAAATGAAATATTTATTATATTGGCACTCAAGGAAGAAATGTAAGTAAAGATTATCTCTCTATCTCTTGTTTTCATTTATGTTTACACTCCAGCTTCATTCTTCTGTCTCACTGAGGCCCATCCTTTTCCACATGGTCAAAAACATAGCTGCCCAAAACTCTGGATCTTTATTTATGATAATTTTGAGTCCTTAGAGGGAAAACTCTCTTGTTTAACTGTCTAAAAGTCCCAGAAAAGAAACTCAGAACCTCCCCAACTCCCTTAGCATGACTTAGACATTCAGCTCAAAACCCACCAAATGTAGCAAGGTTGAAGAGTACTGCAGTTAGACTGGGTCTGGTTAGGTACCCGCTACTGTCCAACCAAGTATAAACAGGGGTATAAGACCAAACTATACTAATAACATATTTCCCACAGTAACCATGTGGATATTAAGCAGTTCTTAGAAAGTGGTACTAAGAGGAAAATCCTACCTGAGGCCTCTGCAGAAAAAGATGAATCTAGAAGCCTACTGTGAAATCTTGCCTCTTACCATCAATAAAACAGTTTATGATACTCTGATCTATACTAACCTCTGCCTTCTCTATATAAACTTTGGTACTCCAGAAAAACATGACTACTAGAAAGCATAAACTGTTACCATAACCTCAACTTTGGCTAACTGTGGGCAAGTGGGGGGCAACTGTCCCCCAATATCCATTCCTTCTTTCTTCCATTCAGTAATGGAACTTTCTTGTTATTAGCAGGGCACATCGACACCAAGCTAGAGAAAACATTTTTCAGACTCCCTTGCAACTAGATATGGTATGTGACTAGGTTCTGGTCAGTGGATTATGAGTAGAAATTATATGCAAAACATCCAGTTAATGGCATTAAGCGCAAGCTGGTTACACTTCCATTTCTTCTTTTCTCCATTCCATGGGCTAGTATAAACGTTTTGTGCTGGAAAACTACCCTCTACCAAAGACACAAGGGATGACGGAGCAAAAAGAAAGACGACAGGTTCCTGAAAAATGTCATAGAGCAAAGCTGTTGAACCATCTTTGATGAATTGCCTATCTCTGGAATACTATATGAGAGAGAAAATACAGTCTATCTCTTTTGAACCATTGGATTTTTAGGTATCTGTATAATAAGTTTATTCTCTAACTAATAATGAGGATTGCCATTATAGTAAACCAAATGCTTTAGGAATGGGTGTCCCATATAAAATGTATTACACCAGATGCCACGGTTCACTAGTAACAGGGAGACCAGATTGATCCAGACTGAGCTCCAAACTGATCCACAGTGTTCAGAGGACCAGTGGGAGCACAGGTGGTCAGCTCTACCCAATATCTGCATTGCAGTCATTGAAGAGTTTGCAGTACTGAGTCCAGTGGGATCAGCTGTTAACATAGGCAATCTTACAGACACTTTAGAAGCAATTATTACCATTCATGAGATCAAACAAATTAAGCTCAGTTGAATGACCACTTTGAATACTTGTAGTTTCCATTACATAATTCCTGAAACTTCCTATTTATCTTGGTCTCACTTTTATGAGATTCTATCATAGCACTACTTCTTCTGAGTTCTAAGACACTTTATTTTTTCCTCAGATAAAGGTACAAGCACTATATTCAGAGAGCCACAGTTCCTATCTCCCTATCTCCCTTATATCTGTCATATCAATAAATGCACTACCTATAAAAAATTTTCTAGGGGCCAAAGACAGTGGGCCATCCTCTATACCAGAATTAGAAATGTGCGACAGACTTTAAGTCTAGATGTTTGGGGCCAAATATTAATTAAATGAATTGACTCCCTGGGGATACTAACTTTCAGAAAATAATTTATTGGTAATAATTTATTGGTAATTAACTGGTAATTTATTGGTAAAGAAAATAATTTATTGGTAAAGAATTTTTGAGGCCTTGATCTCTCTTGGTAAAATTATCCTGGACATTTTATCAAGAACTAGACTAGGACACACATCTACTTCTCTGACATTTAAAAAACTCTCATTGAGGAAGAGATCAGCAAGATGGCAGAGTAAGAGATCTCTCCAGCCTTCGTTCCCTCCCCCACAACACACAAAAACAACAGTTAGCTCTCTACAAACGAAAATAGCCCTGGGAGGGGCTCAAGGGTACGATTAAGAACCTATAGCGGGCTTCCCTGGTGGCGCAGTGGTTGAGAGTCCGCCTGCCAATGCAGGGGACACGGGTTCGTGCCCCGGTCCGGGAAGATCCCACATGCCGCGGAGCGGCTGGGCCCATGAGCCATGGCCGCTGAGCCTGCGCGTCTGGAGCCTGTGCTCCGCAACGGGAGAGGCCACAACAGTGAGAGGCCTGCGTACCGCAAAAAAAAAAAAAAAAAGAACCTATAGCAACACAGCGGAGCAAGAAAGGAGACTAACTGGACAGAAAGGACCACTGGGTAGATGACTTAGGGGACATACTTGGAGAGCGCCAGGAACACAGAAGGGTAGGGACTATCAGCATCTGTCATGCAGTGGATGCCACCACCATCCCCAGTGGCCTGCTCTCCAGAGGACACGGCAGAGTTTGCCAGGAGGGCCTCCACAACAGCCATGGACACCCCACAGCTTTCACAGTCGAGGACCCCACAGGGCTCACCACAGGAGGACCCCAGCAGCCCGCTCCACAGAGGACACTGGCAGCTTTCTCCGTGAGGCTATCAAGAGCCATCTCCACCCAAATAAGAAGATGCTGCTGCACCCCACCCAGAAAGAGCTGCTAGCGTTCTGGCCAAAGACCAGGGCTGCCCCTCCACCCCAAACGCTGCATATGCCCCAGACCCCAGAGCCAGAGCTGCTCCATGGGCACCCAGTCACCAGTCCTGTGTGCTGCCCAGAGCCTTAGACCCTGGATCCACTGTTGCTCAGCAAGCACATGCTTTCCAGGCCTTGCCTCCACGGATGCTCCACGTGTGCCCATGCCTGAGACAGCAGGAAAAGCCTACAGGTACTATCATACAGCTAATACTATACTTATCTAACTAAGTGTAATATTAAGCGTTCTCCATCTAAGAGAACATCGCTAAATCACAACAATGTTTTACTAATTTCTTACTACTTTCATTCAATGTTGACCCTATACAGTGCAGTAAGGAAATAAAAAGAAGTAAATAACATACAAACTGGAAAATAAAAAGTAAAACATTCTTTATTCTCAGAAGACATGATTGTGTGTGTGTGTGTAGAAAATCCAAGAAAGTCAACAAAAAATACTAGTAGAGCCAGTGTGGTAGGTATTGTGGGTCATTATCAAATTCCAGTGATCTCTGCGAAATATAGCTTTTTAGACAAAAAAGTATACAGTCAGTTTGCTTCTAGCAGTAAATTTCATATCATCTTTGTCAGCATTTGTATAGGAAGAAATAACTCGGAAAGCGCTAGATGTTTGATTAGTTACCAGGCAATATACAAAATGTAAATTTTTTTTCTTATGATGATTCATTCTGAGCAAGTACTCTGAATTCTTATTATATAATATTTTTTCCATTTAACAATTGTTCATCTACATCATGGTATAATTCTCTATTCTGTGATGACCAGTTAGAATAAGATTTCTCTATATTTAGTAGGCATCATTATGACTTACTATATCAGATCACAGATAAGGGGTCAAGATACAAAAATCGATTGTATTTCTACATATTAGCAACAAACAATTGGAAAACCAATCTTCATAAAAACAACACTTTTTACAATAGTACCAAAACCTAAAATGTAGTTAGGATTAATATAAAATAAAGATATTAAAAATATGTTCATTAAACTACAAAACGCTACTTAAAGCATCATGGGTTGCAAAACACAATATTGTTAAGATATTAATAATCCAGAATTCATCTATAAATCTGACACAACCTCAATCAAAATTCTAGGAGGCAATTTTTTTTTTTAGAAATTGGCAAGCTGATGTTAAAATTTATATGGAGATGAAAAGGACTCAGAAAATCCAAAGCAGTATTGAAAAAGAATAAATGAAGTTGAATGACTTATATTACCTAATATATAAAGGTTTACTATAAACTACAGTAATTAATAGCATAAGGATAAACAGATTGATGTAGAAGAAATCTAGAAATGGAACTATATTATATTATCAACTCATTTTAAACAGAGATAGCAAATCAATGGAATGAAAAAATAGTAATCTTTCCAAGAAATAATGATTTAAAAGAAAAGTTAGGTTCAAGGTGAAGATGGTGGAATAGGAGGAACTGGAGCTCAGCTCTCCTCACAAATATATCAAGAATACATCTACAAATGGAACAATTCACACAAAGCACCTGCTGAACACTAGCAGAGGACCTCAGACGCCTAAAAGGACAAGAAAAGATCCCCGCATAACCAGGTAGGATGAAAGAGAGAGAAGGAAGAAAAAGAAAAGAGGAAACGGGATGGGACCTGCTCTCCTGGGAGGAGTTGAAGGAGAGGAGAGGTTCCCGCAACTGGAGAAGCCCCCTCACTGGCAGGGCAATTAGCTGAGATAGAAGGGGAGCTGCGAGGGCTATCAGAGGAAAGTGCAGCAACCAGTCTGTGGCAGGCAAGACAGAGCGAGATTTACACAGATGGTCCACGCCACAGCCTGCAAGCCCCAGGGTGAAACGGGTGTCTGCCAGTGCCGGAACATGGGGTTTGGAGAGCAGACCCAGGGAGAGGAGGGCTGTTGGCTGCTCGGAGACAGCCTGAGGGGACAGAAGTGAGGAGCTCTGCAACTGGGAATGCTCTTGGAAGAAGCCTGGACCACCACAGAAGTGAGGAGCCACTGTTGAGTGATGCATGAAGGGCGGGTCTGCCATCACAGCCTCTCTCCCCACACGCCAGCCCATGCCACCACAGGCACTAGGAGGGGCTCCAACCAGAGTGAGCATGCGTGCCCCAGTTGTTTCCACCTTATCCCCCTCCCACCTGAGTGAGCACGCACGCCACAGTCAGTCGCTGCCCCACCCCCTCCCGCCGAAACAGGCCAGCATGCCCCCAGTTGCTGCCTTCGCTCCCACTCGCCTGGGCAGTGAGCAGATGCCTGAGGTAGCCCACATGCAGAGGTGGGGCCGAAACCAAAGCTGAGCCCCAGGGGCTGTGCAACTAAGAAGAACTGAAATCTCTCCTTGCAGCTGCACAAGCCACGGATTAACCACCACGATCAGCTTGGTAAACCCAGCACCTATAGAACATCTGAAGGGACAATGAGCGCTCCCACGGCTGAGACGGATCCAGCTTTAGCAGCTGTGGACTTTGTGGGCACGTACATGCAGGAGCTGGGCCAGGTCAAAGTCTGAGCTGCCTCCACAGTGCCCACAGCGGGTCCAAAGACCTACCTAGAGGTCTTGGAGTGTCTCCTGGGGAGGTGGAGGTTGGCTGTAGCTCACCATGTGGGCAAGGACACTGGTATCAGAGGCCCCAGAGAATTTTGTTGTTGTTGTTGTTGTTTTATTTCTTTTTTAAAAAATTTTCTGGGGTATTTTTTGTTTTGGGGGGTTTTTTTTGTTGTTGTTGTTTGTTTTCTTAGTTTATTATTTATTGTTTGTTTTGGTTTTTTTGTTTGGTTGTTTAATTGGTTTTTTTTTGTTTTCACTGGGGATTTTTTTTGGATTGTTTTTATGGTTTTTCTTGGTTTTAGTTTCTCTGTTTTATTTTGTTTATTTGGTTGCACAGCACAGCTTTCAGGACTTTAGTTCTCCAAACAGGGGTCAAACCCAAGCCCCCAGGGGGGAAGCACTGACTTATGGCTGCAGGACCGCCCAGGAATATTAATTGGCATGACCTCTCCTGGAGATCCCCATCTTGGCACCAAGACCCAGCCCCACCCAACAACCTGCAAGCTCCAGTGCTAGAACTACTCAGGCCAAACAACCAGCAAGACAGGAATACAGCCCCCCCATCAGAAGACAGGCTGTCTAAAGTCATACTAAGCTCCTGGACACCCCAAAACACACCCCTGGACAAGGACCTGCCCACCAGAGGGACAAGACCCAGCTCCACCCACCAGAGAACAGGCACCAGCCCCTCCCATCAGGAAGCCTACACAAGCCCCTGGACCAACCTCCACCACCAGGGGGCAGACACCAGAAGCAAGAGGAGCTACGATCCTGCAGCCTGTAGAAAGGAGACTTCGAACACAGTAAGTTAGATAAAATGAGATGACAGAGAAATATGTTGCAGATGAAGAAGTAAGGTAAAAGCCTCTCCTAAATGAAGAGGAAATAGGCAATCTAGCAGAAAAAGAATTCAGAATAATGATAGTAAAGATGATCCAAGATCTCGGAAAAAGAATGGAGGCACGGGTCAAGAAGATACAAGAAATGCTTAACAAGGACCTAGAAGAACTAAAGAACAAACAAACAGTGGTGAACAATACAATAACTGAAATGAAAAATACACTAGAAGGAATCAATAGCAAAATTACTGAGGCAGAAGTACAGATAAGTGAGCTGGAAGACAGAATGGTGGAAATCACTGCTGCAGAACAGAATAAAGAAAAAACAATTAAAAGAAGGACAGTCTCAGAGACCTCTGGGACAACATTAATTGCAAGAACATTCAAATTATAGGGGTCCCCGAAGAAGAGGAGAAAGAGAAAGGGACTGACAAAATATTTGAAGAGATTACAGTTGAAAACTTCCCTAACGTGGGAAAGGAAATAGTCACCCAAGTCCAGGAAGTGCAGAGTCCCACACAGGATAAACCCAAGGAGAAACACATCAAGACACATATTAATCAAACTAACAAAAATTAAATACAAAGAAAAAAATATTAAAAGCAGCAAGGGAAAAGCAACAGATAGCACACAAGGGAATCCCCATAAGGTTATCAGCTGATTTTTCAGCTGATAACCTGCAGGCCAAAAGGGAGTGGCATGATATCTTTAAAGTGATGAAAGGGAAAAACCTTACAACCAAGAATACTCTATGTAGCAAGGCTCTCATTAGATTTGATGGAGAAATCAAAAGCTTTGCAGACAAGCAAAAGCTAAGAGAATTCAGCACCATCAAACCAGCTTTACAACAAATGCTAAAGGAACTTCTCTAAGTGGGAACACAAGAGAAGAGAACAAAAGAGGAAGGGAAGAAAAGAGACCGACAAAAACAAACACAAAACAATTAAGAAAATGGCAATAAAAACATACATATTGATAATTACCTTAAATGTAAATGAATTAAACGCTACAACCAAAAGACACAGACTGGCTGAATAAATACAAAAACAAGACCCATATATATGCTGTCTACCAGAGAGCCATTTCAGACCTAGGGACACACACAGACTGAAAGTGAGGGGCAAATGGAAATAAAAAGAAAGCTGGAGTAGCAGTACTCATATCAGACAAAATAGACTTTAAAATAAAGACTGTTACAAGAGACAAGGAAGGACACTACATAATGATCAAGGTATCAATTGAAGAAGATGTAACAGTTGTAAATACAGATGCACCTAACATGCACCTCAATATATAACGCAAATGTTAAGCCATAAAAGGGAAAATCGACAGTAACACAATAATTATGGGGGACTTTAACATCGCACTTACACCGAAGGACAGATCATCCAGACAGAATATTAATAAGAAAACACAAGCGTTAAATGAAACATTAGTTCAGAGAGATTAACTGATATTTACAGGACATTCCATCTGAAAGCAGCAGTATACACTTTCTTCTCAAGTGCACATGGAACATTCTCCAGGATAATCAGATCTTGAGTCACAAATCAAGCCTTGGTAAATTTAAGAAAATTGAAATAATATCAAGTATGCTTCCTGACCACAATGCTATGAGATTAGAGATTAAATACAGGAAAAGAAATTATAAAAACCACAAACACATGGAGGCTAAACAATGTTACTAAGCAATCGATGGACCACTGAAGAAATCAAAGAGGAAATCTAAAAATACCTAGAGACAACAAAAACACGACCATCCAAAATCTATGGAAGGCAGCAAAAGCACTTCTAAGAAGGAAGTTTACAGCAATACAATCTCACCTCAAGAAATAAGAAAAATCTCAAATAAACAACCTAACCTTATACCTAAAGCAACTAGATAAAGAAGAAGAAACAAAACCCAAAGTTAGTAGAAGGAAAGAAATCATAACTATCAGAGCAGAAATAAATGAAATAGAGACAAAAAAAAACAATAGCAAAGACCAATGAAACTGAAAGCTGGTTCTTTGAAAAGATAAGCAAAATTGATAAGCCTTTAGCCAGACTCATAAAGAAAAAGGGGAGAGGACTCAAGTCAATAAAATTAAAAATGAAAAAGGAGAAGTCGTACACCACAGAATACAAAGGATCATAAGAGGCTACTACAAGCAACTAACCATAGCCCAATAAAATGGACAACCTAGAAGAAATGGACAAATTCTTAGAAAGATACAACCTTCCAAGACTGAACCAGGAAGAAATAAAAAATATGAACAGACTAACCACAAGTACTGAAATTGAAACTGTGATTAAAAATCTTCCAACAGGCCTTCTAAATATGTCCTTCCACTCACTTCTCCTCTTTTCTCTTGTCTGCCATCCTATGTGTGGTTGAATTTGCTCCTCGCCATGTCTTCTCACAAGACTTTCAGGATCAAGCGATTCCTGGCCAAAAATGAAAGCAGAATCGTCCCATTCCCCAATGAATTCGAATAAAAACTGGTAATAAAATCAGATACAACTCCAAGAGAAGACACTGGAGAAGAACTAAGCTGGGTCTATAAGGAACCGCACGTGACGTGTCACACATTTATGTGATCAAGGTCAATTGCATCTTAACGTATCAGAACATCACTAGTGTCTGGAACAGCTGCCTGTGTTTGATGGGAAAAATGGAATGGCTCTCTCCTCTTTTCTTGATCTTTCCTCATCACTGCTCACTGTGTAGCTCAGTAATAAATATGTGAAACCTTTTGTTGGAAAAAAAAAAATCTTCCGACAAAAAAAAGGCAAGGACCAGATGACTTCACAGGCAAATTCTATCAAACATTTAGAGAAGAGTTAACACCTACCCTTCTGAAACTCTTCCAAAAAATTGCATAGGAAGGAACACTGCCAAGCTCATTGTACGAGGCCACTATCATCCTGATACCAAAACCAGACAAAGATATCACAAAAAAAGAAAATTACAGACCCATATCACTGATGAACATAGACACAAAAATCCTCAACAAAATACTAGCAAACAGAATCCAACAACACATTAAAAGGATCATACACCATGATCAAGTGGAATTTACCCTAAGGATGAAAGGATTTTTCAATATCCGCAAATCAATCAATGTGATACACCACATCAACAAATTGAAGAATAAAAACCATATGATCATCTCAATAGATGCAGAAAGAACTTTTGACAAAATTCAACAGTGATTTATGATAAAAAAAAAAAATACTCCAGAATATGGGGAGAGAGAGGACCTACCTCAACATAATAAAGACCATATATGACAAACCCACAGCAAACGTCATCCTCCATGGTGAAAAGCAGAAAGCATTTCCTCTAAGATCAGGAACAAGTCAAGGATGTCCACTCTCGCCACTTTTATTCCACATAGTTTTGGAAGTCCTAGCCACAGCAATCAGAGAAGAAAAAGAAATAAAAGGAACACAACTTGGAAAAGAAGTAAAACTCTCACTGTTTGCAGATGACATGATAGTATACATAGAAAACCCTAAAGATGTTACCAGAAAATTACTAGAGCTCATCAATGAATTAGGTAAAGTTGCAGGATACAAAATTAATATAAAGAAATCTGTTGCACACCTATACACTAACAACGAAAGATCAGAAAGAGAAATCAAGGAAACAATCCCATTTACTATTGCATCAAAAAGAACAAATTGCCTAGGTATAAACCTACCTAAGGAGGCAAGAGACCTGTACTCCAAAAACTATAAGATACTGATGAAAGAAATAGAATACGACACAAACAGATGGAGAGATATACCATGTTCTTGGATTGGAAGAATCAATATTGTGAAAATGACTATACTACCCAAAGCAAGCTACAGGTTCAATGCAATCCCTATCAAATTGCCGATGGCATTTTTCACAGAATTAGAACAAAACATTTTACAATTTGTATGGAAACAGGAAAGACCCTGAATGGCCAAAGCAATCTTGAGAAAGAAAAACAAAGCTGGAGGAATCAGGCTCCCTGACTTCAGACTATACTACAAAGCTACAGTCATCAAAACAGTGTGGTACTGGTACAAGAACAGATATATAGATCAATAGAACAGGATAGAAAGTCCAGAAATAAATCCACACACTTATGTTCACCTAATCTACACAAACGAGGCAAGAATATACAGTGGAGAAAAGACAGTCTCTTCAATAAGTGGTGCTGAGAAAGCTGGACAGCTACATGTAAAAGAATGAAATTAGAACACACCCAAACACCATACACAAAAATAAACTCAAAATGTATTAAAGACCTAAACGTAAGGCCGGATACTATAAAACTTTTGAGAAAAACATAGGGAGAACACTCTCTGACATAAATCGCAGAAAGATCTTTTTCAATCCACCTCCTAGAGTAATGGAAATAAAAACAAAAATAAACAAATGGGACCTAATTAAACTTAAAAGCTTTTGCACAGCAAAGGAAATGGTAAACAAAAGTAAAAGACAACCCTCAGAATGGGAGAAAATATTTGCAAATGAAGCCACCAACAAGGGATTAATCTCTAAAATATACAAACAGCTCAGGCAGCTCAATATCAGAAAAAAAAAAAACCAATCAAAAAATGGGTGGAAGATCTAAATAGACATTTCTCCAAAGAAGACATACAGATGGTTAAAAAGCACATGAAAAGATGCTCAATATCAGTAATTATTATAGATATACAAATCAAAACTACAATGAGGTATCACCACACACAGGTCAAAATGGCCATCATCAAAAATCTACAAACAATAAGTGCTGGAGAGGGTCTGGAGAAAAGGGAACCCTCCTACACTGTTGGTGGGAATGAAAACTGGTACAGCCACTACGGAGAACAGTATGGAGGTTCCTTAAAAAACTGAAAATAGAGCTACCATATGATCCAGCAATACCAGTCCTGGGCATATATCTGGAGAAAACCATAATTCAAAAAGATACATGCACCCCAATGTTCACTGCAGCATACTATTCACAATAGCCAATAGCCAGGACATGGAAGCAACCTAAATGTCCATCAACAGAGGAATGGATAAAGAAGATGTGGCACATATATACAATGGAATATTACTCAGCCATAAAAAAGAACAAAATAATGTCATTTCCAGCAACAAAGATGGACCTAGAGATTGTCATACTGAGTGAAGTGGGTCAGACACAGAAAGACAAATGTCATACGATATCACTTATATATGGAAGAGGTTACAAATGAATTTATCTACAAAACAGAAATAGAGTTACAGATGTAGAAAATAAACTTATGGTTTCCAGGGGGTAAGGGGCAGGGGAAGGATAAACTGGAAGATTGGAACAGACATATACACACTACTATATATAAAGTAGATAACTAATAAGGACCTACTGAATAGCACAAGGAACTCTACTCCATACTCTGTAATAGCACATATGGGAAAAGAATCTAAAAAAGAGTAGATATACATATACGTATAACAGATTCACTCTACAGTACACGTGAAACTAACAGAATGCTGTAAATCAACTACACTCCAATAAAAATTTTTGAAAAGTTTAAATAAATAAAAATAAAAGTTAAATCAAAACCTCAGAGAAAAACAGGAAAATATGTGGATGACTTTGGAGTAGGCAAATACTTCTTAGAAAAACTATAGAAAAAATTTGATGAACTAAACTTCCTCAAAATTAAAGTTTTCTTATCAAAAATCACCATTAAAAATGTACATGGGAAACTGCATATTGGGAAAAAATACAATACTTATATCTTAAAATGCATTTGAATATAGAACGTATAAATTACACATATAAATAATAAAAAGGCAAAAACCCAATTAAAAATGGGCAAAGATGTGAACGAACACTACAAACGGAAAATATATATATTCCATATATCATATATGTAGTCAATAAGCAGCAAATAATGTGCTCAACATCTTTGATATCAATCATGATAGAAATGCAAATTAAAGCCAGAATCAACTACCATTTTACATTTACATTTACATTTACATTTTACTAAAATTAAAAAGACTCACAACATCAAATGTCACCAAGAACATGGAGCAACTGAAGTTCTCATGTTGCTGGTAGAGATAAGAAGTAGTATAATGTCTTTAGAAAACAGTGAGCAGGTTTCTCATAAAATTAAGCATACAGCTACTCTTAAGACAGCAGTTCCACTCCAAAATCTTTACTCAGGAGAAACAGAAACATATATTTACAAAAAGACTTATATATGAAGCCTCATAACACCTCTATTCATAATAGAAAAGAAACCTAGAAACAATCCAAGTGTCCATAAATATGAGAATGTAAAAACTATCTGTAGAATACTCATATGATGAAATACTTCATTTATATGAAGTTCAAGAACAGGTAAAATTAACATATGATAATAGGAAAGATAACCATTATTGCCTTAAAGGAACTGACTGAAAAGAGATAGAAAAGAACTTACTGAGCTGATGAAAATTTTCTACTCTTTAATTGAAGTGAGGATTACATCAAAATATACACTTCAGATCTATGAAGTTCACTTTACATAATTATATCCCAATTTTTAAAAGTTCGTGGTTAATGCTGCTAGTAGAAATATGATATCTGAAAGGTAAATCCATATCCACGTTATGTCTCTATTCCAATGAGAGGAAACTGCTGCCCTTTATATGTTGGGAGAGATCTAACGTCATCAAGTTGGCACAGTGGCTGGCCAGTCTGTCACAGCATTGTGCTATATCAGAATCTGAATTTTGGCCCACTGCTGTTGACTTAGCCCATGGTTGTTAACCAAGCAACAAAAGTAATCAGATCATCTTGCTGAGGGAAATTCTATTTTTGAACCCACACATGGTCTCCATCCCTGCAGCCATAAACTCTTTGTACGTGGATTCGCTATGAAAGTACTAGGGTACCTGGGAAAAAATGCTAGCATTCACAGGACAGATAATGTTATTTATCTGATTATACATAGCCTCCTCTATGTGGCATGCCCTGTGTTGAACTTTACATGCAACACAAAATCTTCACATTCCCTGCTTTACCTGACAGGCACAACCACATACACCTTCTCTAGAACTTCTTGTTATTAATTTTTTAATATTATTTTTTTCAAGTCCTAATTAATTGCACATGATTAGTCACTGTCAAATATCAATACTGCCTCTGAATTTCTCTCTTTCGGACAAAGTAGGAAACCACATACACTGCTAGGATTCTACACAATAAGAGAATTTTCCTACATCATTTTTCAAAAACACCTCTGAGAGAGGTTATAATTATGCAGAGGGAATCCACTTCCAAATGGTGTCAAATACTGAGCAGACTCATCTGTACCAGGCCTTAATTTTTTCTTCCTCCAGCAGCTAGTTATAGTAAACTTCCCATAAAGCCATAGAAATGCATTAAGACTCTCAGATTATTCAATAGAGGGGTTCTCAAACTAATATTTGACAAGAATTAGCCAAGTTGCTAAGACAGTAGATCTTAAATGTTCTCACCATGAAAAAGAAATGGTAATTATGTGACATAACAGATGTTTAGCTAACACTATGGAGGTAATGATCCTGAAATATATAAAAGTACCAAATCAATACGCTGTACAACTAAAACTTACACAATGTTATATGCCAATTGTATCTCAATAAAGCAGGTGGTTGAGGAGACTTAAACTTACCTGAAACTACAAATCTACTAGAAGAAAACATAGGGAGAAAGCTCTTGGAAACTAAACTGGACAAAAATAGATAAGTGGGACTGCATAAAACTAAAAAACTTCTCAGCAAAGGAAACAATCAACAAAGCAAAAATGAAACCTACAGAATGGGAGAAAATATTAGTAAACCATATATCTGATAAGGGATTAATCTCCAAAATATATGTTACTCATACAGCTCAATAAAAAAGACAAATAATGAGATCTAAATATAGCACAGGAGGGGCTTCCCTGGTGGTGCAGTGGTTGAGAGTCCGCCTGCCGATGCACGGGACACAGGTTCGTGCCCCGGTCCGGGAAGATCCCACGTGCCGCGGAGCGGCTAGGCCTGTGAGCCATGGCCGCTGAGCCTGCGCGTCCGGAGCCTGTGCTCCGCAACGGGAGAGGCCACAGCGGTGAGAGGCCTGCGTACCGCAAATAAATAAATAAATAAATAAATAAATAAATAAATAAATAAATAAAAATAAAAATAGCACAGGACCTAAATGGACATTTCTTGAAATAAAAGACATACAAATGACCATCAGATACGTGAAAAGGAGCTCAACATCACTAATCATCAGGGAAATGAAAATCAAAACCACAACTCACAGCTTTTAGGATAGCTGTTATCAAAAAGAAAAAGATAATAAGTATTAACAAGGATGTGGAGAAAAGGAAACTTTTATATACTGTTGGTGGGAATGAAAATTGGTACAGCCATTATGGAAAACAGTAGACAGCCTTCTCAAAAATTTAAATGCACTACCTTATGATCCAGTAAGCCTATTCCTGGGTATACATATGCAATGAGTATGTTAAGTAGATGACTGTGGCAATTACTTCACAACGTATATGTATATCAAAACATTACGTTGTACACCTTAAACATATTTTTCTCATTTATACCTTAATAAGCTCAAAAAACTAAAAATAGAGAGTTAAACAGAATAAAGAATTTAAATATATATAATTGTCCATTGTCTTGGTAATGTTAATAAAAATACTGAGCACCAACTACATAGATGTTACAATACAATACCTTTTCCATATATGCTCTCACAACGTGCATCAAGATCTTGGCAGCCTCCATCAAAACAAAAAGCTTTTCCTCCTTTACATTTGTGTCCATTGTGTATAGTTATATCAGCCGGACAGCTTCCTGAGCTTCCATTACAAACCTCAGGAACATCACATTCAGGATGCGCAATGGGCCTACATACAGCACCTGCTTGCATAAGCTAATAGAAATTAAAACGTAAAAATTAAAGCATTATATATAAGGTTGTTGTGTTCATCAATATTTATTTTTAAATTGCTCTAATTCTATTTATAGTTTGATGATGTACTTATTCATTAATGTCTCTATCTTCTTGTTATAAAGCCTTATGATAATCATATTGAAAAAAATTGAATGTTATCAACCAAAACAGGAGATAAGACATATGTACAAGGAAAAGGATAACACAAATATGATATAATGAGAGCCCAAGTTTTGTTTGTGCTTTGGTAGAAGGGAGAAAAAGTAGCTTTTAGCTTGGGATAATTATTCCTTTGGGGCAAAAATTATGAAATTTAGATAATTTCCAAATAAAATATACTTATTCAAACCATAGTTTTTAAGTATGCAATATCTGTAATTCTATGAAAATGTGAAACCTAAATAACTGAGAATGAACAGTGGGAAACCAAAGAGTGATTAAAAGAGGCAGGTCAACTACTGAAGTCTCAGAAAAGAAGGAACCCAATTGTAATTTTTCTCCTGAATTATCCTATGGTTAATTAACACTTTCATGTATACTATTCTGAAATTTTATATAAAGAATCTTAACTGGGCATTTATCTCATACTTCTTAATTGATGACTTCCAGTTCACACTAAAAAGATTATGGAGGTAAGAATTAACCACGATAAGATTCTAGGAGAAAAATAACATAAAACCACATCAGTCAAAGGATAGTGAAGAACACAGAACAGTGGCAGATTGTTCAATAGAGGGGTTCTCATGTGACGAATCTGTCACACATATGTTGGAAGAGCTGAAAAGTAAAACAGGGGACAGGAATCAACATCTTCACCATATAAGCTAAAATGTGACATTTAAGTCAAATGATCTTTGTATAACAAATTCATAGTTTAAATTTTGTGCTAACACGTAGCATTTGGAAAGTGTTACATCTAGTGAGTTTCATTATTTATGCATTTATGGAAAATTGCTGCATCTTTCAGTTACATACTTACAGATACCCATTACAACCTAAAATATAACTTTTATTCACAAAAATATAAATATTGGGGGCTTCCCTGGTGGTGCAGTGGTTGAGAGTCCACCTGCCGATGCAGGGGACATGGGTTCGTGTCCCATTCCGGGAAGATCCCACATGCCGCGGAGCGGCTAGGCCCGTGAGCCATGGCCGCTGGGCCTGCGCGTCCGGAGCCTGTGCTCCGCAACGGGAGAGGCCACAACAGTGAGAGGCCCGCGTACCATTAAAAAAAAAAAAAAAAAAAAAGGATAAAATAAATGAAAACAGTCCCTTTTAGTGGTGATCTTCTGTATCAAAAAATTCTGTAATAGCTCTCAGTCAAGACTTAAAAACAGTAGGACATTTAAAAAATAGAATAAAGGAATTCTGTTGAACTAGAGTAAAAGAAAAAAAGACTTAAAAACAATAGCATCATTAGGGAGAATAATGGCATTATAAGGAGGCCTCAACATCCAACTATAACTCATAAAATCAGAAACATCATGCTGAATTTAGTATTTTTTTCTTTACATGAAAGGTCATTTACTTTGACTTAACAGCTAAGTGTCTATGTATTCTAAAGTATCCAAGACATAATTCATTATATACTTAGAAGATAGTAATAAACTAAAATCTTACTTGACAGTTGTTGCAGCATGAGCCTCTATCACACTGTGTATTTGGTTTCAGCACACAAGTTTGAGGATTACAACAGCTATCAGGTCCACATTGCTATAAATGAGTGGAAGGCACAAGTAAAAATACATCATGGAAGTAATATAAACTTTGTCAGGAGCTGTGCTTATTTTTTTATTTGCGGGGTAAAAATACGCATGCTGTCAACATTTACAGATTTTTGCATCTCTAAACAATTACAATACTAAGGTGCCATTTTTACTTCAGGTCACAACAGAGTAACTGGTACCTTACTAATTCTTATTCAACTAGAAAACTGGGCAAAACATATAAAACAACTTTTTAAAGAAACTGAATAATAGAACAGAGTGTAGAATGGTAGTTACCAGTGCCTGAAAGGTGAGAGGAAAGGGGAGACACTGATCAAAGGGTACAAACTTTCAGGGCTTCCCTGGTGGCGCAGTGGTTGAGAGTCCACCTGCCGATGCAGGGGATGAGGGTTCGTGCCCCGGTCCGGGAAGATCCCACGTGCCGCGGAGCGGCTGGGCCCATAAGCCATGGCCGCTGAGCCTGTGCGTCCGGAGCCTGTGCTCCACAATGGGAGAGGCCATAACAGTGAGAGGCCCGCGTACCGCCAAAAAAAAAAAAAAAAAAGGGTACAAACTTTCATTTATGAGATGAGTTATTTCTCAGGATCTAATGTACAGCTTGATGACTACAGTTAACAATACTGTATTGCATACTTGAAATTTGCTAAGAAGTAGAAGTATTTTCACCAAACCAAAAAATGATAACTGTGTGAGATGATGTATATGTAAACTGGTTTGATGCAGGAATCATCTCACAATGTGTACATATACGAAAACATCACATTGTATACCTGCACACCTTAAATATATGCAGTTTTTATTTGTTAATCATACCTCAGTAAAGCTGGGGGAAAAAAGGGTGGGTAGAGTTTAGACCCACTGCAAAGTTAGAGAGAACAGTCCCCAAGACTGTCCTCATTTCTTTCACCAATCTCAAGTTCAGTGGATTCCCAAAACCACCCTCAGGTTTTATAAAATTTACTGGAAGAACTCACAGAACTCACTGAAAGCTGTTATACTCACAGTTATGGTTTATTATATGGAAAGGATACAAATTAAAATCAGTCAAGAGAAAAAGCACTGAGGACAGAATCCAGGAGTAGCATTAAACATGGAGCTTCTACTGCTTTTATGCCATGGAATCGCAGCCATATTACTCTCCCAGCACTGATATGTGATGCTTCCTAACTCATTCTATGAGGTCAGTATTAGCCTAATATCAAGCCCAGACAAAGTAACATTACATATCAATAAATCTGTAGACCTCATCAATAAATCTACAGATCAATCAATCAATAAATAGATCTCATAAACATAGATGCAAAAATCCTCAACAAAAAATTAGGAAATTGAATCCAACAATGTGCAAAAATAATTATATACTACAACCAAATGGGATTTATCACAAGTATGCAAGGCTGGTTTATTATGCAAACATCCATTAATATAATCCATCATACTGACAGGCTGAAGAATAAAAATCAGTGACCATAAAAATTGCTGTAGAAAAAGCACTTGACGAAATCCAAACGCACTTATACAAAATGTTAGCAAACTAGGAATAGAGAGAACTTCTTCAATTTGGTAACATCTAGAAAAAAATCTGTGGCTAATATCACAGTTATGGTGAGAAACTATAAGCTTTCCTCCTAAAAAAGAAACAAGGCAAGGATGCCCCCTCTCACCACTCCCTTCAGCATCTTACTGGAAGTCCTAGCTAATGCAATAAGACTAGAAAATGAAGTGAAAATATACAGGTGGGAAAGAAACAAAAACTATTTTTATCCATAGATTACATGACTGCCTATGTAAAGAAAATACCAAATAATTAGCCAAAGAACAATAACAGTAAAAGCCTCCTGTGACTAATAAACAATTATAGCAAGGTTGCTGGAAATTGTTTTCCTTTATACCAACAATGAAAAATAAAAATTTGAAATAAAAAACACAATACCATTTGCATTAGCACCAAAACAATGAAGTACTTGGGAACAGTCCTAACAAAATTTTACAGGATCAATATGAGAAAAACTACAAAACTTGATGAAGAAAATCAGAGAAGGTATAAATAAATGGAGAGATAGTCCATGTTCATGGATAGGAAGACTAAATATTGTTAAAATGTCAGTTCCTCACAACTTGATGTAGAGATTCAGTGCAATTACAATAAAAAAACCCCAGCAATTATTTTGTGGACATAGTCAAACTGATTCTAAAGTTTATATGGAAAGGCAAAAGACTCAGAGTAGACAACCTAATGCTGAGGAAGAGAAGGAAGAAGAAAAAGAAGAGGCAGAAGAGGAAGAGGAGGAGGAAGAGGAGGAGGAAAATTGAAGGACCAAAAATACCCAGCTTCAAAACTTAATAAAAACTATAATAGTGGCAGTGTAGTATGCACAAAAGAATAGACAACGAGCTTAGAACAAAATGGAGACCCCAGAAACAGAACTACATAGAGATAACAAAACCTTTGTTAATGGAGTAAATGCAACTCAATGGAGAATTATCAATAAATGGTGTTGGAACAACTTGGGCATTCACAAGGAAAATAATGACTCTAGACACTGACCCTACACCTTTCTCACACACACACAAAAAAATAATAACTCAAATGGGTCATAAGCCTAAAACTAAAATCCAAACTATAAAACTTCTAGGGGCTTAGATTTACAGGGGTAAATCTCCTCTTAAGTGCTCTTCCACAATAAATAAATAGGAATAATACCAATATTAAACAAATTCTTTCAGAAAGTAGGGGTAAGGGAGCACGTTCCAACTCATTTTATGAGTCCAGAATTACCCTGACACCAAAACCAGAAGAAAAGATTGCAAGAAAAGATAAAACTACAGACAATTCCCTTGTTAAAATAAGTGCCATAATCCTGAACAAAACATTGGCAAATTTTAAATTTATATATATACATATAAATTTATATATATTAAATAACCCAAGTGAGGCTAATTTCAGGACTGCATGATGGCTGGGTTAGCACTCAAAAACCAATGAATGAAACGTATCATATTAATAATAGAATAAGTGCTTCCCTGGTGGCGCAGTGGTTGAGAGTCCGCCTGCCGATGCACGGGACACGGATTCATGCCCCGGTCTGGGAAGATCCCACATGCCGCGGAGAGACTGGGCCCGTGAGCCACAGCCGCTGAGCCTGCACATCCGGAGCCTGTGCTCCACAATGGGAGAGGCCACAACAGTGAGAGGCCCACGTACCACACACACACAAAAATAATAATAATAATAGAATAAAAACAGAAAATTCATATGATCAGCTCAATAGACACAGAAATACTTGGCAATATTCAACATTAATTCTTCATTAAGAATTCTCAGCTAAGATTATACTTAATGGAGAGAAATTGAAAGCATTTCCCCTAAGATCAAGAACACGGCAATAACGTCCTCTCTCAATATGCCTATTCAGTTTAGTACTGGAAGACCTAGCTAGAGCAACTGGTCAAGACAAAAAAAAAATTAAAGTCATCCAAATAAAAAGAGAAGAAGTAAAACTGTGGTTATTTGCTAATGATATGATCCTACATACAGAAAATCTCAAAGAACCAGTCAAAAAACTTTGAATTAACCAATGATTTCAGTAAAGTGGCAAGATACGAAATCAACATACAGAAATCAATCACATTCCTTTACATTAATAATGAAGCGTCTGACAGAGAAATTAAAAAAAAAAAACCATCCCATTCACAATAGCATGAAAAACAATAAAATATTTAGGAATAATTTTAACCAAGAAAGCGAAAGATCTGCATAATGAAAACCACAAAACTCTGCTGAAGGAAATCAAAGAAGACATGAAGAAATGGAAAGATACCCCATGTTCATGGATTGGAAGAATTAATATTGTTAAAATGGCTATAGTACCCAAAGCCACCTACAGATTCAACATAATCCCTGTAAAAATGCCAAAGGTATTTCTCACAGTAATAGAGAAAACAATCCTAAAATCTGTGTGGAAACTCAAGACTCCAAATTGTGATTCTGAGAAGAAAAAAAAAAACAAAACAAAACTGGGGGTATCATGCTTCTGACAAAGCCATAGTAATAAAAACTAAGTGTGTGTGAAAGCACAAAAGATCCCCAACAGTCAAATCAATTTTGAGAAAGAAGAACAAAGCTGAAAGTATCATACTCCTTGATTTCAAATTACAGCTGGTCCTCCATATCTGTGGGTGCTCAATCCATGCATTCGACCAACCTTAGATTGAACATATTCAGAAAAAAATCCAGAAAGTTCCAAAAAGCAAAACTTAAATTTGCTGCATTCTGGCAACTATTTACATAGCATTTACATTTTATTTACAACTATTTACATATCATTTACATTGTATTAGGTATTATAAGTAATCTAGAGATGATTTAAAGTATATGGGAGTATGTGGGTAGGTTATATGGCATTTTATAAAAGGGATTTGAACATCCATGGATTTTGGTATACCTTAAGGGTCCCAGAACCAATCCCCTGTAGATATCAAGGGATGACTGTTTCCTACAAAGCTACAGTAATCAAAACAGTATATTTTGTTTCCTACAAAGCCACAATAAGCAAAACAGGATGGTACTAGCACAAAAACAGACTCACAGATCAATGGACCAGAACTGAGAGTACAAAAGTAAACCCATACATACGCAGACAATAAACTTACAATGAGGGAACAAAGAATATACAATAGAGAAAGGAGAGTCTCTTCAACAACTGCTGTTGGGAAAGCTGTACAGTCACATGCAAAAGAAAGAAACTAGACCAATACCTTACACCATACACAAAAATGAACACAAAATGGATTAATCTGAATATAAAACATGAATCCATAAAATTCCTAGAAGAAAAAATAGGCAATAATCTCACTGATATCAGTCTCAGTAAGGTTTTTGTGGAACCCACTCCAAAGGCAAGAGAAACAAAAGCAAAATAAACAAACGGGACTATATCAAGCTAAAATTCTTCTTCACAGCAAAGAAAACCATCTCAAAATGAAAAAGCAACTTACTGAATGAAAATATATTTGCAAATCATATAACTGATAAGGGCTTAATATCCAAAATACATAAAGAGCTTATACAACTCAATAACAAAGTAATAACAACCTGACTAAAAACCGGGCACAGAAACTGAACAGACATTTTTCCAAAGAAAACATATAGATGGCCAACAGGCACATGAAAAGATAATCAACATAACTAATTATTAGGGAAATGCAAATCAAACAACAATGAGATATCACCTCACACCTGTTAGAATAACTATTATAAAAAAGAAAAAATAACAAACGTTGGAGAGGATATGGAAAAAGGGAACCCTAGTACACTGTTAGTGGGACTGTAAATCAGTACAGCCACTATGAAAAACAATGGTGATTACTCAAAAGATTAAGAATTGCCGTACAACCTAGCTATTCCACTTCTGGGTATTCATCCAAAAAATACAAAAACACTAGTTAGGAAAAATATATGCCCTCCTATGCTTATTGCAGCATTATTTATAACAGCCAAGATGTGGAAACAACCTAAGTGTCCACTGATGGATGAATGGACAAAGAAGACCTAGTATACATACACAGTAGAATACTTGCTCATCCATAAAAATAATGAAATCTTGCCTTTTGCGACATGGATGGACCTTGAAGGTATTATGCTAAGTGAAATAAGTCAAATGAAGGAAGACAGATACCATATGATTTCATTCATATCTGAAATCTAAAAACAAAACAAACAAATGAACAAACAAACAAAAAACCACACACACAAAAAAGCCAACAAAATAAAACCAAAAAACCTCTTAGATGCAGAAATCAGATTAGTGGTTACCAGAAGGGAAGGGGGTTCGGAGGTAAGAGAAACAGGTGAAGGGAGTCAACTATATGGTGATGGATGGTAAGTAGACTTGTGGTGCTGATCACTATGTAGTGTATACAGATGTTGAATTATAGTGCTGTACACCTGAAACTTATATAATAAAACAAACAAACAAACACCAGTATGGTACTGGGACAAAAATAGACATGTAAACCAATTAAACGGAATAGAAAGCCCAAAACTAAACCACGGCATATATGGTCAACTAGTATTCGACAAGGGAGTCAGGAATAACCAATGAGGAAAGGATACTCTCTTCAACAACTGGGAAAACTAGAGAAACACATGCAAAACAATGACAATGACTACTATCCCACATTACCCAGAAAAATTAACTCAAAGTGGATCAAAGACTTAAACATAAGGTCTGATACCATGAAACTCCTAGAAAAAAATGTAGGGAAAAACCTCATTGATACTAGTCTTGGGTATAAATTTTGGAGTGTGATGCCAAATGGACAAACAACAAAAGAAAAAACAACAAATGGGACATCAAACTCAAAAACTTCTGCACCTCAAAAGAAACAATTATCAAAATAGAAAAAAAACCCTACATGATGGGAGAAAATTTTTGCAAACCATATATCAGATAAGGGGTTAATATTCAAACTATATAAAGAACTTACTCAATTTGTTAACAACAACAAAAAAACACTCCAATTTAAAAAGGGGCAGAAGAACTAAATACACATTTTTCTAAAGACATACAGATGGCCAACAGGCACATGAAAAGATGCTCAACATCACTAATCATCAAGAAATGGTAATCAAAACCACTATGAGATACCACTTCACACCTGTCAGAATGGCTATCACGAAGAAGACAAGAGACAACAGGTGCTGGCAAGGATGTGGTGAAAAAGGAAGCCTTATACACTGTTGGTGGGAACGTAAATAGGTCCAACCAATTGGTCCACTATGGAAAACAATATGGAGGTTCCTCAAAAAATTAAAAACAGACCTACCATATGATCCAGCAATTCCAGTTCTGGGTATATACCCAAAGGAAATGAAAACAGAATTTCAAAGAGATATATGCATTTATCACAATAAATCTTGGCTATTTACAAAAACCAAGATATGGAAACAACCCAAATGCCCATCAATGGATTAATGGATAAAAAAATTTGGTACACATACACAATGGAATGTTATTCTGCCATGAAAATGGAAGCTATCCTCCCATTGTCAACAACATATGTGAATCTTGAGCACATTATGCTAGCGAGATAAGTCAAACAGAGAAAGACAAGAACTGTGTGATATCACTTACATGTGGAATGTTTAAACCTGTGAAAAACAGAGTAAAGTACTGGTTACCAGAGGTTGTGGAGGCAGAGGAGTAAGAGTGATGGTATTTAAGGGTACACACTTGTATCGAGCAATAAATAAGCCATAGAGATCTAATGCACAATATAATGAATATAGATACTAATATTGTACTGTAATTATGTAATGTAATAAATATCACTACATCAGCAATCATATAACAATATATAAATGTATCACAGTAACACACTGTACAACTTAAGCTTACAATATTACACTTAAATTTATTCAATTTAAAAAAACTCTTAGTTAACTAGAAATAGAAGGAAATTTCCTCAATATGGTAAAGGGCATCTATTTTTGAAAAAAGCTTATTATCTAATATCATATTTAATGGTGAAAGTCAGAAAACTATCCCCCTAAAAATAAGAACAAAGCAAAGAAGGCCACTCTCAGCACTTCTAATCAGCACTAGAATTCAGAAAAGTCCACTGTAATTTTTATACTATTGTTAGTATGAAATTGTTAAATAAAATTTGTTAAATTTTATTTGTTAATTGTTATACAATTGTTAATACAATTGTGATACAATTGTATACAATTGTTAAATAAATGATACAATTGTTAAATAAAATTTTTAAACACTATCAAAACAAGAAATCTATAGAAGAACTAAAGAAGATCTGAATAAGTGGAGAGATACACAATGTGCACAGATTGGCAGACTTAATATTGGTGAGAAAAGTAATTCCCCCCAAATTGATGTATGAATACAACACAATTCGAATCAAAGTCCCTACATTCACATGCCTGTTCTCCAATTTACATGGAAATAAAATGGTCCCAGAATAGTAAAGCTATTCTGGAAAAGAGGACCAAAGTTGGCTGATTTACACACAATGTTTTCAAGACTTACTGAAAAGTGCATTAGTTAAGACAGTGTGGAATAGGCATAAGGACAGACAAATAAACAGAAAAGAATTCAGGGAAAGATGCATATATATGGTCATTTATTATCATAGGAACAGGTGTTAACTGTTCTCTAAATGTTTGGTGAATTTACCTGTGAAGCCATCTGGTCCTGGACATTTTTTGTTGGTAGTTTTTAAAAATATTATTACTGATTCAATATCATTACTGGCAATTGGTCTGTTCATGTTTTCTGTTTCTTCCTGGTTCAGTCTTAGGAGAGTGCACATTTCTAGGAATTTGTACATTTCTTCCACGTTGTCCATTTTACTGGCATATAGTTTGCAGTAATCTTATGATCCTTTGAATTTCTGTGGTGTTGGTTGTAGCTTCTTTTCCATTTCTGATTTTATTGATTTGGGTTCTCTCTTTTTCTTGATGAGTCTGGCTAAAGGTTTATCAATTTTCTTTATCTTTCTCAAAGAACTACCTCTTATCTTCATTAATCTACCTTTTTAGTCTCTATTTCATTTATTTCTGCTCTGATCTTTATTATTTCTTTGCTTCTACTAACTTTAGGTTTTGTTTTTTCTTTTTTTAGTTACTTTAGGTGTAAGATTAGGTTGTTTATTTGAGATTTTTCTTGTTTCCTGAGGTAAGCTTGTATCACTAAAAAACTTCCCTCATAGTACTGCTTTTGCTTTGTCTCATTGATTTTGGTTCATTGCATTTTGCTTTCATTTGCCTACAGGTATTTTTTTAATTTCCCAATTTATTTCTTCAGTGATCCATTGGTTGTTTAGCAGTATATTGTTTAGCCTTGACATATGTCTGTTTTCTGTACTTTTTTTCTTGTAGTTGATTCCTAGTCTCATAGTATTCTAGTCAGAAAAGATGTTGGATATGATTTCAATTTTCTTAAATTTACTGAGATTTGTTTGGTGGCCTACCATGTGATCTACCCTGGAGATGTTACAGGGCACCTGAAACAATGTGTATTCTGTTGTTTTGGTGTGGAATGTTCTATATTTACTTCTATTAATTCCATCTGGTCCTATGTGTCACTTAAGACCAGTCTTTCCTTAATGATTTTCTGTCTGGATGGTAAGTCCATTGATGTAAGTGAGGTGTTAAAGTCTCCTACTATTATTGTGTTACTGTCCATTTCTCCCCTTATGTCTGTTAATATTTGCTTTACGTATTTAGGTGTTCCTATGTTAAATGCATATATATTTACAAATGTTGCATCTTCTTGGATTGATCCCTTAATCATTATATAATGTCCTTTGTCTTACAGTCTTTGTTTTGAAGTCTCTCTTGTCTGACATAAGTATTGCTACCTCAGCTTTCTTTTGATTTCCATTTGCATGGAATACCTTTTCTGATTCCCTCACTTTCAGTCTGCATGTGTCTTTAGATCTGAAGTAAGTCTCTTGTAGGCAGTATATATATATATGAGTCTTGTTGTTTTATCCATTCAGCCATTCTGTTTCTTTTGATTGCAGCATTTAGTACAATTATATTTAAAGTAATTATTGGTAGGTATGTACTTACTGCCATTTTGTTAAGTGCAGGATACAAAATCAATATACAGAAATTTGTTGCATTTCTTTACACTAACAATGAATTAACAAAAGAGAAATTAAGAAAACAATCCCATTTAGAATTACATCAAAAAGAATAAAATATCTAGGAAGAAATCTAACTAAGGAGGTAAAAGACCTGTATTTGGAAAACCATAAGCCACTGATGAAAGAAATTGAAGATGACACAGATGGAAAGATATACAGTGTTCATAGACTGGCAGAATTAATATTGCTAAAATGGCCATAGTACCCAAGGCAATCTATACATTCAATGCAATTCCTATCAAAATATTAATGGCATTTTTCACAGAGCTGTAACAAATAATTCTAACATTTGTATGGAAACATAAAAGAGTGCAAATAGCCAAAGCAATCTGAAGAAAGAAGAACAGAGCTGGAGGTACCATACTCCTTGATTTCAAACTATAGTATAAAGAGACAGTCATCAAAACAGTATGATACAGGCACAAAAACAGCACATAGATCAATGGAACAGAGTAGAGAGTCCAGAAATAAACCCACGCACTTATGGTCAATTAATCTTCAACAAAGGAGGCAAGGATATACAATGGGGGAAAGACAATCTCTTTAATAAGTAGTGCTGGAAATCTGGACAGCTACATTAAAAGAATAAAACTGAAACATTTTCTTAAACCATATATTAAAATAAACTCAAAATGGATTAAAGACATAAATATAAGACCAGAAAACATAAAACTCCTAGAAGAAAACATAGGCAGAACACTGACATGAACTGCAACAATATTTTTTGGATCTGTCTCTTAAGGCAAAGGAAACAAAAATAAACAGATGGGACCTAATTAAACTTAAAAGCTTTTGTGCAGCACATGAAACCACTGACCAAAGCAAAAAACAACTTATTGAATGTGAGAAAATGTTTGCAAATAATATGCCTGATAAGGAGTTAATATCCAAAATATATAAACAGCTCATACAACTCAATATCCAAAAAACAAATAACCTGATTTAAAAATGGGCAGGAGACCTGAATACACATTTTTCCAAAGAAAACATACAGATGGCCAATAGGCACATGAAAAGATGCTAACAACACTAATCATTAGGGAAATGCAAATCAAAACCACAATGAGATATCAACTCACACGTGTCAGAATCACTATCATCAAAAAGATCACAAATAACAAATGTTGGCAAGTAAGTGGAGAAAAGAGAACTCTTGTACACTGTTTCCCACTATGGAAAACAGTATGGAGGTTCCTCAAAAAAACCCCTAAAAATCAAGCTACCATATGATCCAGCAATTCCACTCCTGAATATATATCCAAAGAAAACAAAAACATTAATTCAAAAATACACATGCACCCCAATGTTCATAGCAGCATTACTTACAATTGCCAAGATGTGGAAGCAACATAAGTGTCCATCAACAGATGAATGGATAAAGAAGACGTGGTACACATATACAATAGAATATTACTCGACCATAAAAAAGAATAAAAGTTTTCCATTTGCAACTACATAGATGGCCCTAGAGGGTATTATGCTTAGTGAAATAAGTCAGACAGACAAAGACAAGTACTCTATGTTGTCACTTATATGTGGAATATAAAAAATAAAACAAATGAATGAATATGACAAAGCAGAAACAGATTCCCAGATATAGAGGTCAAACTACTGGTTACCAGTGGGGAAAGGGAAGAAGGGGAAGATGGGGTAGGGAATTAAGAGGTACAAACTACTATGCATAAAATAAATAAGCTCCAAAAATACATTGTACAGCACAGGGAAATATAGCCCTTTTTAAAATAACAACTTTAAATGAAGTACAGTCTATAAAAATATTTAATCACTATGTTGTATGCCTAAAATTAACATAATATTTAAAATCATTGATACTCAATAAAAGAAAAAGATATATGCACCCATATGTTCACTGCAGCATTATTTACAATAACTAAGATATGGAAGTAAACTAAGTGCCTATCAATAGATAAATGCATAAAGAAGATGTGGTACATATATACAATGGAATATTACTCAGCCATAAAAAAAAGAATGAAATTTTACCATTTGTAAAAGCACGGATGGACCTAGAGGGTATTATGTTAGGTGAAATAAGTCAGACAGAGAAAGACAAATACCTTATGATTTCACTTTTATGTGGAATCTAAAAATATAACAAATGAACAAACATAGCAAGACAGAAACAGAGTTATAGATACAAAGAACAAACCGGTGGTTGCCAGAGGGAAGGGGTTTGGGGGGAGGAAAGAACTAGGTGAGGGAGATTAAGAGGTACAAAATTCTAGCTGCAAAATAAATGAGTCAGGAGTATAATATGTACAGTGTGGGGAACATAGTCAATAACTATGTAATATCTTTACATGGTGACATATCATAACTAGACTTATCAAGATGATCATTTTGAAATGTATAGAATATTGATTCACTATGTTGTGTAACAGGAATTAACACAGTGTTGTAGGTCAATTTAAAAAATGAAAAAAAATCTCTACCTGAATTGTACCAATGCTTGTGTACATTTGCAAACATTCATCCACCTGTATACTTACATTTGTTGTATTCTATTGTATGCAGGTGATGCCTCCAAGAAAATTGATTTAAAAATAGATGAAGAGTGAAAAGGGAGGACTTGTTCTACCAAATCGTGAAACATAATATAAAGGCACAGTATTAAAACAATGTGATATGAGTACAAGTTTGTTCTGACCCATGCATGTATCCAATCCTAATAGCATTTCTATCTTATGATCGTGAACATTTATCATATTTGCAGTACTGCTGCAAAAACTGAACTGTCTAGAAGCATTACACCCTGGACTTTTTGCATTCATTATATTTTCTCTAGGGCTTCTCTATCAAGTGAGTAATCAAACTCACCCAATGTTCAGACTGTAACTTTAACAGTCTTCCCTCCCCATACTGCTGATTCCATTGTGAGGCAATACTCTAAAGGATACTTGATGGTCTGCTCCCACATTGATCTTCAATAAGACACTTATCAAACGTCCAAAGGTTAAGCACAGGTTTGAAAGATTTTACATATTTAGTCTGGAACCAAAAGCTCACTGTAGACTTCACTTTTTTCCTGTCAGCAATAATTTTTTGGGAATATTCTTATATTTGTCCAAAACTCTTCAACCTATTAAATCTAGATGGTATATTCTTGTGTGTATTTCAACCTTGATCTTATTACTGCCAATATGTTGCACAGTACTCAGTCATATTTGGGATATATAACATATATGACAAAGAGTTGAACTAAAACAATAAATGTATCAATTTTCCAATTATCAGACTTACTTCCTCAGTACCACAGTCACAGATTTCATTTCCCTCCACTCTGCCATTTCCACAGATTGATGCCGGAGCCCTCTGCATTTGTGGCTTATTCTGAAGACACCGGGCACCCATATTTGAAATGAAATTTTCAAAGTCACTCAAACTGCAATTGCTAAAAGTCTTCACACCGCTGGATTGCCTAAAGATGAATCCGTATAATGTCATGGCAGTATACTTCTGAAAACACAACTCTATATTACGTAAGTTAATTTCAAAATGTTAAATTCAAGAGGTAATGATAAATGTTCATAACAAGTGCTCAGAGGCCAAAGTCATTCTGCAGGAGGTCATGTGATTTCATTCACTGGAATACATATCTTCTCAAAACAAAATTAAGTTCAATAGGCAAAACTAAACAACCCAACTAGAAAATGGGCAAAGATTTGGATAGACATTTCCCCAAAGAAGACACATATAAATAACCAACAGGTATGTTAAAAGGTTATCAGTATAACTAATCATCAAGGAAACGCAAAAATAAAACAAAAGACCTCACACCTGTTAAGATGGCTATGATTCTGTAAAAAATAGATAAACAGTGCTGTCGAGGATGGATAGAAATTGGAACCCTAGTATATTGTTTATGGAAATGTAAATTGGTCCAGGCTCTTTTGAAAACAGGTGTGAGGTTCCTCAAAAAATTAAAACTAGAACTATCATATGATCCAGCAATCCTACTTCTGGGTATATATCTAAAACTACTGAAATCAGGATATATAAGTTATATCTGCACTCCCATGTTTATTGCAGCAATATTCACGATAGCAAAGATATGGAGTCAACCTAAATGTCCACTGAAAGATGAACGGATAAAGAAAATGTGGTTCATATCTGCAATGGAATATTATTCCGCCTTAAAAAAAAAAGAAGCAAGTCCTGACATACGCAACAACACAGAAAAGCCTCGAGGACATTATGCTAAGTGAAATAAGCTAGTCACAGAAAGTGAAATACTTCATGCTTTCACTTATATGAGATATTTAAAACAGTCAAACTCACAGATGCAGAGTTGACAAGGGGCTAGGAGGAGGGGCAAATGGGGAGTTGTAAAATGGGTGTAAAGTTTCAGTTATACAAGATGAATAAATTATAGAGATCTGCTGTTCAGCATAGTGCCTATAGTTAAGTAATAAATTTAAAATTGGTTAAGACAATTCCTGTTGAGTATTTCAACTACAATAAAAAAAATTAAGAACAGATAAGAGAATGACCAAGATGTTGGAGTAGGAAGACTCTAAGCTCACCTCCTCCCATAGGCACATCAAATTTATAACTATTCAAAGAGCAATTATTGATGAGAAAGACTAGAAGAGTAGCAGAAAAGATCTTCTACAACTAAAGATATGAAGAAGGAACCACAAGTAGATGGGTGGGAAGGGTGGAGACGTAGTAAAGGCAAGACCCATACCCCTGGCTGGGTGACCCACCAGTGAGCCAGTTCTAGCCTCCCTGAGACCAGCCTCCCCCCAGCAGCCAGCTCAACACTCGCACAACCTCTCCCACCAGGGGATACCACCAGCCCTGGTATCCCCTGGATTCTAGCCCCACCAACCAGTGGGCAGACACCAGTCCCACCAGGACCATCAGAGCCCTGCAGCCTGCCATGTCAGGACCCAGCTGACCCACCAGCAGGCCAACACCAGCCCCAGGACCCTCTGAGCTACACGAGTAGATGAACCCAGCTCTGGGACACCTCGGACCCCTTCATCAGCCAACCTGGGATCCAGCCCTGCTTACTAGCAGGCTGTCAACAGCTTTGGACACACTGGACCATGCAGTAAGCCATGTCAGGAACTGGTCCCACCCACCAGCAGACTGATATTAGATCCAGGACCCCTGGGCCCATAGCCACTCACCCCAACCCCAGATCCACCCACCACTGGGCCAGCACTAGCCCCAGGACCCCATGAGTTTCCACAGTCAGCCACCTGTGACACAGCTCTACCCACCAGTGGCCGGCAGCCTCTGAACAAGGCAGGGACTGGCAACCAACTGGACAGGGGGCCAGTCCAGCCAAGTCTACCAGACCACCCACAGTAGTCAGCCCATCACAATAGAAGGACCCTCACAGTCCTCTTAGGGGGACCGCTAGAGCATATAGGTCTGGGACCAGAGAGGAAAGTGCTGCTGTGACGCATAGGACATCTACAAAAGGTCATTTCTCCAAGTTTGGGAAACAACCAAATACCAGATACATAGAAATAAAAACAGCAAATTAGGCAATATGAGGCAACAGAGGAATACGTTCCAAATGAAAGAAAAAGATAAAACCCCAAAAGAAGAACTGAGTGAAGTGGAGACAAGCAATCTACCTGATACAGAGTTCAAGGTAACAATCATAAAGATGCTCATAAAATTCGGGAGAAGAATGGATGAACAGAGCGAGCCATGAACAAAGAGTTAGAAAATTCAAAGAAGAAACAAAGAGAGATGAAGAATACAATACTTGAAATAAGAAATCTACCACAACGAATCAACAATAGGTTAGATGATACAGAGGAACAAATCAGTGAGCTAGAATAGAGCAGTGAAAAATCACTGAAGCTGAACAGGAAAAAGAAACATGTATAAGAAGAAATGAGGACAGCTTAAGAGACCTCTGGGACGATATCAAACATACTAACAGTCACATTATAGTAGCCCCAGAAGGAGAAGATAGAGAGAAAATGGGGCAGAGGACATACTGTATTTGAAGACATAATAGCTGAAGACTTCCCTAAGGTGGGAAAGGAAACAGACATCCAGGTACAGGAGTTACAGAGAGTCCCAAAGAGGATCAACCCAAAGAGGAACACACCAAGACACGCTGTAGTGAAAATGACAAAAATTAAAGATAAAGACAGAATATTAAAAGCAGCAAGGAAAAAGCAACAAGTTACATACAAGGGAACTCCCGTAAGGCTATCATCTGACTTAATAGCAGAAACTCTGTAGGCCAGAAGAGAGTGGCACCGTATATTTAAAGTGATGAAAGGAAGAAAAACTACAGCCAAGAATAGTCTAGCTGGCAAGGCTTTCATTCAGATTTGATGGCAAGGTCAAAAGTTTTACAGACAAGCAAATGCTAATAAATGGGTACCACCAAACCAGCTTTACAAGAAATGTTAAAGGAGCTTCTCTATGTGAAAAAGAAAAGGCCAAAACTAGAAACATGAAAATTACAAAAGAAAAAATCTTATAGGGAAATGCAAATATACAACAAAGGTAATAAATCAACAGCTTATAAATCTAGTAGGAAGGTTAAAAGACAAAAGTAGTAAAATCAGGGCTTCCCTGGTGGTGCAGTGGTTGAGAGTCCGCCTGCCAATGCAGGGGACACGGGTTCGTGCCCCGGTCCGGGAGGATCCCACATGGCGCAGAGTGGCTGGGCCCGTGAACCATGGCCGTTGAGCCTGTGCATCCGGAGCCTGTGCTCCGCAACGGGAGAGGCCACAGCAGTGAGAGGCCCGCGTACCACAAAAAAGAAAAAAAAAAAGTAGTAAAATCATCTACATCTACAATAAGTAGTTAAGGGATACACAAACAAAAAGGTGATGTCAAAAACCGTAAACATTGGGGGTGGGAAGTAAAAATGCAGGGTTGTTAAAACGTGTTTGAACTTAAGAGATCAGCAACTTAAAACAAGCATATATATATATTGCTATACACAAACCTCATGGTAACGACAAACCAAAAATCTATAGTAGATATACACACAAAAAAGAGAAAGGCATCCAAACATAACACCAAATGTAGGCATCAAATCATAAGAAAAGAGAAAAAAGGAAGAGGACCTCAACAAAAAAGAACTACAAAAACAACTCCAAAACAATTAACAAAATGGGAATAAGTACATACATATCAATAATTAATTTAAATGTAAATGGACTAAATGCTCCAATCAAAGGCACAGAGTGGCTGAATGGATACAAAAACAACATCCATACATATGCTTCCTACAAGAGACTCACTTCAGATCTAAGCATATGACAAATCCACAGCTAATATCATACTCAAATGTGAAAAGCTGAAAGCATTTCCTCCAAGATCAGGAATAAGACAAGGATTTCCACTCTCACCAATTTTATTCAACATAGTATTGGAAGTCCTAGCCGCAGCAATCAGACTAGAAAAAGAAATAAAAGGGATCCAAATTGGAAACAAAGAAAGAAAACTGTCACTTTCTGCAGATGACATGATACTATATATAGAAAATCCTAACGACACCACCAAAAAACTACTAGAACTGATCAATGAATTCAGTAAATGTGCAGGATACAATGTGATACATTTCTATACATTAACAACAAACTATGAGAAAGAGAAATTAAGAAAACAATCCCATTATCAATTGCTGTTAAAATGATCATACTACCCAAGGAAATCTATAGATTCAATGCAATTTCTATCAAAATATTAATGGCAGTTTTCACAGAGCTAGAACAAATAATTATAAAATTTGTATGGAAGCACAACAGACTCCAAATAGCCACAGAAATCTTGAAAAAGAACGGAGTTGGAGGTATCACACTCCCTGATTTCAAACTATGGTACAAAGTGCCAGTCAACAAACAAGTATGGTACTGGCACAAAAACAGACACATGGATAAGTGGAACAGAACAGAAAGCCCAGAAATAAACTCACGCACTTATGGTCAATTAATCTATGACAAAGAAGGCAAGAATATAAAATGGAGAAAAGACGGCCTGTTCAATAAATTGTGCTGAACAGCTACATACAAAAGAAACAAACTAGACTACTCTCTCACACTATGGAGAAAAATAAATTCAAAACGGATTAAAGACTTAAATGTAAGACTTAAACCATAAAACTTCTAGAAGTAAACAGGCAGTAAGCTCTTTAGACATTGATCTTAGTAATATTTTTTTGTATCTGTCTCTTCAGGCAAGGGAAACAAAAGCAAAAATAAATAAATGGGACTACATCAAACTGAAAAGCTCTTGTACAGTGAAGGAAACTATCAACAAAATGAAATGGTGGCGTATTGAATAGGAGAAGATACTTGCAAATGACATAGCTAATAACAGGTTGATATTTAAAATATACAAGGAACTCATACAATTCAACATCAATAAAACAACCCAACTGAAAAAGTGTGTAGAGGACCTGAACAGACCTTTTCCAAAGAAGACATACAGATGGCCAACAGGCACATGGAAATATGCTCAACATCACTAGTCATTATGGAAACTGAATCACAAGAAGATACTACCTCACACCTGTCAGAAGGGTTATTATCAAAAAAGAAAACAAATAGCGAGTGTTGGCGAGAATGTGGAGAAAAGGAAACCCTCATGCACTGTTGGTGGGAATGTAAATTGGTGCAGTCACTATGAAAAACAGTACGGAGATTCTTCAAAATTTCAAAACAGAACTACCATATGATTTGTCAATTCCACTCCTGTGTATTTATCTGAAGAAACAAAAATGCAAATTAGAAAAGATACATGCATCCCTATGTTCATTAGAGCATTATTTACAATAGTTAAGGTATGGACACAACCTAAGTGCCCATCAATAGATTAATGGGAATAGAAGATGTGGTGTATGTGTGTGTGTGTGTGTGTGTGTGTATATATATATACACACACACACACACACACACATACATACACACACACACACACACACACATATACACACACAGTGGAAATTACTCAGCCATAAAAAACAATGAAAGCTTGCCATTTGTGATAACATGGATGGAACTAGGGGGCATTATGCTAAGTGAAATAAGTCAGGCAGAGAAAGATAAATACTGTATGATTTCACTTATATGTGGAATCTAAAAAACAAAACAAATGAACTAACAGAGCAAAACAGAAACAGTTATAGAATCAGAGAACAAAGAGGTGGTTTCCGGGGGGGAGGGGGGAAGACATAGGTGAGGGAGATTAAAAGGTGCAAACTTCTAGCTGCAAAATAAATGAATCGCAGGTATAAAATGTACTGTGGGGACTTCCCTGGCGGTCCAGTGGTTAAGACTCTGCACTTCCACTGCAGGGGGTGCCAGTTCGATCCCTGGTCGGGGAACTAAGATCCCACATGCCTCCCAGCACGGCCAAAATAAATAAATAAAATAAAATATTTAAAATAAAAAAATACAAGTAAAATATTTAAAATAAAATGGGGAACACAGTAACTATGTATTATCTTTGTATGGTGACATATAACGACATCATGGTGATCATTTTGAAATGTATAGAAATATCAAATCACTATGTTGTATAACAGGACTAACAAAACAAACAAAAAACTCATAGAAAAAGAAATCAGATGTGTGGGGGGAAGGGGAACTGCATGAAGGCAGTCAAAGTCACAAACTCCCAGTTATAAGTAAGTACTAGGGATGTAATGTACAATATTATAAATATAATTAACATTGCTCTATGTTATATATGAAATTTGTTGAGAGTAAATCCTAAAAGTTCTCATCACATGAAAAAAATTTTTCTACTTCTTTAATTATCTATATGAGATGATGGATGTTCACTAAATTTATTGTGATAATCATTTCATGATGGATGTAAATCAAATCATTATGCTGTACACCCTAAATTTATACAGCGCTATATGTCAGTTATATTTCAGTAAAACTGGAAGAAAAGACAGAATAGATAAATTTTATTTTTTATATGCATTACAAACTAAATCTACCTAAGAGAAAGTTTTGAGCTAATGGGTGTGGTTGTATGTAAATTCTTGCATATACAGAAAAAATATGGTTATGTATGTGTATGATACCTCTGCCTAGGTGAAATACAACTGAAATAATGGCACGGAGACAACCAAATAATCATTTATGTAAATTCCCAGATGTATATCAACAACTCTTCAAACTTCTACTTCCTCTATCTTTCCCTTGACCAAATTAAGAATCAAACTCTTTGAAAGTTTGAATCTCTTCTATTTCAATGGTTTTTCAATGTTTATTCATAGGTTTGTACTACATATATAATATGATAGATAATTCATTGAATTGTAAGTTGTTTGAAGCAGGAATTTTGTCATCTTTATGGTTGGTATCACTTATTACCTGCACAGTTCTAAGCAAACATAGAACCAACTGTCTGTTGATTCTTCCTAATAACAACAAACTTTCGTTAAACAGACTGTACTGTGCTTAGTCCTGAGCTTTCTCAAAGATTTCACAGAAATTGTATATTAATCAAAATTTAACATAATTATGTCCATATACCACTAATAAAAATAACTTCAGACAATATTTCCATAAGATGAGTCACTCTGCATATGCAGTACAACTTTGTAAGGTAAGGAGGTAACTGACATTTATTGAGTGCCTATTATCAGCCAGATATTTTATTCACTTGATTATTTAATCCTCACAACAAACGAGAGAGGTTGGTATTGTCATCAACATTTTATAGAAACTGAATTAAAGTTTAGAGAAGCTAGAAACCTCTTCAAACTCAGATAGTTTGTACATTAGCAGGATCAGTATTCACACACAGTTATCTAAGACTCCAAATTCAGGTACTTTTTACTCAAAATTTCATCTTTGAACAGTAAATAATTCAATAAAATATTTACTATTAAATATTAATAGATATTTTACTATAAACCATAAATTTTGATGATCTTAGCACCAAAACTGAACGGTGAAGAAAACTTTTAAATAAAAAAACTGTATAATATTTTTGATCTGGGAACTATTTATAGCTAACTGTATATAATCCCTAATTATTCACCTTTTCGCTGCCCATATGGCAGTTCTTAACTAAGAATGTGTGTTCCCAAAGTTTACTTGAATCAATTATCTGAAGTTTTTCCTAACGTTCATTTGGTTGCGATTTTGCACTCTAAATTCTAATGCTATGTTATTTTGCTCCCAAATTATTTTATAAAGGCTTATTGAAACTATGATATAACTAGCCTAAGTTCTGTATTCAAAGAACAGAGAAATTATGTGACAGAAGGAAATTATGCAAAAAAAATGTTGTACTCTCTACCATTTTTCTGAAGTTGGAGTTAGCACTTGACAGCATTTTACAGTATTTCATTTTTCTTTCAGGGTCTGTCTCTTGTCTACACTTCTTTCCCAACATTCCATATTCTCACTGTTCTTGTGTATCCCTACACCACCATTTTAATACCTCCTAGGTCTTGCTATTCCTCAAATAAGAAGAGATACCAGCACACTGATAAGTAACTTACTTGATTAATTGCATCCTCACAACAACTGTGAGATGTACCTATCATGATCTTCATTTTTCAGATGAGAAAAATAAGGGTTAGGGAAAATAGCAAACAAGTGAAAGATTCCAAAGCCCACATTCCCCTCAATGTATTCCTTACTCCAAGATGGTACCTCCTCTTCCCCAATCAAATTCCCATAGCTTAATAAAATTGGTCTTAGTAAGAAATTAAGAGAAAGCAATAAGAATAAAATAATTCAATTTCTTTGGATAACTGATAACTCCATACTCCTTCTAAATGTTTTTGCCTTTTTGTAAAATGATGCAACTGGATAGGTAAGCAAACCTTCACCATGAGTTTTCCCTAAGTTCCTACATTCATAGCTTTTGCCACTTTCTATGCTCTTTCCTCCCTCCACTTCTGAACTATTTGTTTGTTCAGACTATGTTAAAAGTTATCCACTTTTAAAAAGTAGATATAAATTGCATCATCAAAATAATATACTAGAAGGATTATTGAACTAAAGAATGAAGTTTGTACGAATATATTTTAATGTTCTTTTGCTACTTGGTTTAAATTAATTCCAATATATTAACTGTCCTCTATATGAAGTCAATATGGAGTAGAGAAAATAACAAAAGCTTTGAGTCAGATAAACCTGTTGACTAGTACCAATCTTGTGACTTATGAGATTTTAAGCAAAGTGATCAAACTCTCCAAGTTTCAGTTTTCTCATCTACAAGATATGGATAGTACCCATCCACTTCTTAGGGTTGTTATGAGGATTAAATGTTAATAAACAAGTAAAGTACCTAATTCAACTCTTTGGCTTATAGTGAGTACCCAATAAATCATTGGTGACATTACTGATATCAGCTGAAGTTGGCCACTTATTATCTGTATATCCAATGTAGAGTCATTTAGGCTCTCTGTACTCCAGGGCTTTAAAAAAAAAAAAAACACATGGAAAAAGACAAATGGAAATAATCATAGTTGCCTTACTTACTCACATGCCTTCTTTGAAAATTACAGAAAATAATGAATGAGATGTACTCTAGAAATGCAAAAGATATATCTATCTACATTTATAGATAGATCTTATATGTTCATTTATATATCTTACATATATATGCATATAAAATCGTTAGATTTTGTAAAAATTAAGATAATACTTGCTCTACACACATCACAAAAGTTTTTTAAGAAACTGGACAATATGTATGAAAGCAGTTTAAATGTCATACAGCACCATACAAATCCAAAGGCTTATTAACACAGATTCTAAAGCCGGAATGCCTGGGTTCAGAACTCAGGACTGCCACAACCAGCTCTCTGACCACAGATAGTTATCCTTTTATAATTCAGTTTCTTATCTGTAAAGACGAGAATAACAGGACCTATCCTAAAGAGATGTGAGGATCAAATGACTTAACATATGTAAAGTGTTTGAAATAGTCTCTAGCACATAGCAAGCACAACGTAAATATTTGTTATTTTTATTATCATTACTCCCAGACTCTGGGTGACCTACACAAAACGTCTTGTCATAGCATACTTGAGAATAGTTGGCCAAATGGACAACAGGCCCAGAATGGTAATTTTCATATTGCTTATATAGCTATATAAATTTTATATTTGATTTAATAAATGTTATATTTAATTTATTATACATTTAATTTAATGAAATTATATATTTTATACATATAAAATATTGTTTTTATATATAATCCATGGAGAACTAAATTGTAATAAAATGTGTGTATATAAAAATATATATGTTTGTGTTTGAGCTATTTTTAGAAAGTAAGTGTTAACCTTAGGTGGTGCTTAGAAGTAACTATAAAAAGAGCATGTTTTCAGAAATTAATGGCTTCTTTTCACTTTTGACTTTTGATTGTTCTTCAGTTATGAATAGGTCATACTTAACATAGGCCCTTTTTACAAATAAAAACTGTAGAACACTAATGACATCTGCTGTAGCCCTTGTACGATACACTATGTGGGGAACACTGGCAAATTTAGAAATCACTGTAACTAATCCATCACACACTTGTAGGATTTTACAATTTAAAAAACACCTTCCCATTTTATTTTCTCATTTTATTCTTATATCACTCTGTGAAGTAGGAGAACAGGCATAATCATTCCCATTTTAAAGATGACAAAAATAAATCTAAGCAAGGCCTAGTAATTTATCCAAAGTCACACAAATATTATATTCTTTAGATCATAGTTTTTCCACAACATTAATATACTCTAAAAGCAAAACAGAAAATTTTGTCTAAAAACAAAGGTCACTTGTTTTGGCCTATGACATATTTTTAAAGATCCTTATTAAGTGATTTCTTAAAATACACAGCCTATGGAGAATTCCTTTGCTAATGTATCTTGCAGACTGGATTTGCTATCTTTGACTGTTCTTAATGCTAATCTCCCACCATACTATTCTTAGGCTTAAAATCTCATATTTATATTTTGTGGTCCTTGGTCCATTTATAGTTAATTCATGCTATAAGCAAATACTAAAATTTTTCACTTCAGTTATTTAAAACAAAATAAATACAACAAATAAATAAATCTTATTCTTTAAAAACTTACATGGCTTTTGGACTCATTATGCAGATGGCTCCTGAACATCGACATTTCCTTGGGTCATCATATGATATGCCCAGACTGAGTCCCAGCATCTGGGTGACAATAATTGAAAATGCCTCCAAAGTTATCCCCTTGGGATACTACATTAACAACAAAGAAAATTCAAATAAAAGACAATTCACTGAAGGATGGTAAAAGTAATATTTTTCTAATTATGAACATTTTATTGATTTATCAAATACTTAAGATTATGGAAATGCAGTTCATTGGACAAGTAAGAAGCTGAAGATCTTCTTATGAAATTTTATTGAGATATACGCATATTGAGCCTATGTCTAGCTTTGCCATGATTTAATAATTGAATGCTTTTAAGATAATTCTTAAATAACTGTCCTAACTATATAAAAGAGCTATTTTTACATTAGATTTTTGGCTATATGGACCATGATCTTCCATTCACCTAATTTCTTAGGACAGCTCTCATGTTCATTCAGGAGAGTCCACATGATACTCCACCCCTCAGCTCACAACGTGGCCACATAACCAAATTCCTCAGTTGTAAGTACGCTATCTGCTTCCTGCCAAGATTTTCAATGACACAGTAACTAGCATCAGGAGAAACCACGGAAAACAGACCCTCAGGAAAGCATTCTTGTGATTAGGCTGTCACATATTTAATGAGTGCATAAATATCTTCCTTGCCAAGGAGAAATGGGACACTGGTAATTCATGATATGCAATGACATCATAATTTCTCAAATTTTGCCAAATGTGGCATAAGTTAAGGTGTAGGTAGAGGCCAAGTTGTGAGGAACATCAAGGCACTTCACTGTTATAAAGACAAGCTATAATAAATATTTTGGGGTCAACTGGCTTCTTATGGCAGTACTAGAGGAAGCACATTATGAAAAGCAGAAAGGAAAAACTGTAAATGAACAACTGATAATGCAAATAGGCAATCAGAAAGCCTCTGCAGCAGCACTGTAGTGACTATCACCTCCTGCACTTGTTGGTTTGATACAGCTGAGGACCAAACTCAGGGCCTAGCTATAAGTACTGTAGGGTTCCAGCTCCAATTTAACTATCAAACCTACCAGGTTTGGTGTGGAAGGGGTCAGAATCTGAAACTTGGGGTGGGAACAACTGGAGTGACATGAACAAATATCCCTGGACGTCCCTTGCCCGTAGAGTAAGCCTCCCTCTAAACAATGAAAGAGGGCTTCACTGGTGGAGCAGTGGTTAAGAATCCACCTACCAATGCAGGGGACATGGGTTCAAGCCACAGTCTGGGAAGACCCCACATGCCGTGAAGCAACTAAGCCTGTGCACCACAACTACTGAGCCTGAGCTCTAGAGCCCGCGAGCCACAACTACTGAAGCCTACGTGCCACAACTGCTGAAGCCCGTGTGCCTATAGCCCGTGCTCCACAATGAGAAGCCCATGCACCACAATGAAGAGTAGCCCCCACTCGCTGCAACTAGAGAAAGCCCATGCGTAGTAACGAAGACCCAACGCAGCCAAAAATAAATTAATTAATTAAAAAAAAAACAATGAAAGAGCCCCTACATTTAAAAAAATGACACTTAATGACAATACCTGGGACATTTGTCTCATCACCCCTCATTGTCTCCAGGTCCATAGTAAGAATTAAATTGCAACAGGAGTGATATCACCAAGATGGCAACATAGGTCTTTCCCAACTTCACTCCCCCTCACAAGAAGAACAACTAGCAACTATTCATGGACATCACTGAGAAAATTCTAGAACATGGAGGTAAGGCTGAAGCAGCCCCTGTACCAGAGACCAAGACAGACCTCATTAGAAGGTTAGGAGGAGCAGATATACACTGAATGCATTGCCCCTCCCCAAGACTGGTGCAGCACCACACCGAGAGGTCTTCCCAGAGCCTACAGTCCCTCAAGTGGGAAAAGAGCCTAGAGTGGACATCCAGATCCCCTAGTATTGTGGATCACTTCTGGGAGCCCCTACTCTGATCTTACCTCATAAGAATCACAAAGGATGAGCGAGACTTGACCCCTGGGAATCTGATCATGACAGAGAAGGCAGGAAGGGCTTGCAGCAATCACTGCTTGCATCTTGGCAGGCCGAGTTCCCATCTATAGCACCTGTAGGTGCCAACTAGCAGCTGTGCTCATCTGCAGAGCCAGGACAGTGGAACAGTATGACAAGGGAAGTCAATGAGGTATGGGAATGCCTGATTTGAGTCCTCAGATGAAAAGCTTTGCCAGCCCTGGAACCTGGTCTGCTACCCACCTCCACCCAGTCAGGGGAGTTGTTCATAGCCCTGCCTAATGCCTAGTATAGCTCCCGGCTCCCCCTGACCAGAAGCCTGGTCAGAACACCTGGTAGCTGCATAGTGCAGCAACACTTGAGCAGAGAGTATGGCAGGCAGAATTGATTGTTCACAGAGCAAAGCCTGTGGCACTGTTTGGCCAGGAAACCTGGAGTACCAGTTAGATTGAGTCAAGACCACAAACAAAGAGCTAAGCTGGTTTTCCCACTACACCTGGACAAGGACACAAATTCATAGCCCTTCCCACTGCTACATATAGCCTTCAGAAAGCCCAACCAACGAATCTAGCCAGAGCACACAGGAAGCTGTGCTGCCCACCCAACAACCCTGCTTACAGTGGCACTTGAACAGAGAGCACAGCCCATGGTTTTCCCCATCTTCAGAGCAAAACCCAGTGGCCCCATGTGTCCAAGGAATTAAGGGCACAGTCTGCTTAATGTGGGTCCACAAACAATGAGCCATTGCAGGTCATGTGCTCCCTGTCAGGGCACGGAAGCTAATTCACCTCCCAGCTACTGCTGAGTAAAGTTCCCTGTCCTGACCTTCTAGGAAGCCTGACCAGTGAATCTAAACAACCACAGAGTATATCCTACTGCCTCTCTTGGGCAGGGAACCTCATTATCAGTCCTATCCAACAGTTAATAGCCAGTGGTACCCCCTCCCCTGACCTCAGAGGTTGGGCAGTGGCCTTGCCCAAAAATAGATCCTGCCTGTCCAAGGACATGTCCAGAAACCTAAACTGAGCTGACTAGTGAAGAACTGTCTCTGCCAAAGTGAGCCTGTAAAGTCTGGAAGAGGAGACCAATAACTCAAATGCACAGGTACCAAAGTGAGGAATGAAGGAGCAAGAAAAATCAGGTGGATGTGACACCATCAAATCAAACTAAAAATGCTGCAAAATAACTAACCCAAAATAAATGGAGATCTATGAAGTGTCAGAGAAATAATTTAGAATAATCTCCTTAAAGAAGTTTAGTGAATTACAAGAACACACAGATGACCAAATGAAAGTAGTAAAACAATGAATGAACAAAATAGGTTCAACAAAGGAACAGAAACCATTAAAAAGAGATATCCTAGAGCTGAAAAACACGACTGAAGCATTCAATAGAGAGCTTCAACAGTAGACTCAACCAGGCAAAATAAAGAATCAGTGATCTAGAAGGCAGGAATATTTTAAATTATCCAGTCAGAGGAGCAAAAATAAAAAAAGAATGAAAAAGAAAGCAAGCCTACAGGACTATGGGACAAACACACACACACACACACACACACACACACCCCCCAATAACCATATCATGGGAATTCCAGAAGGAAAAGAAAAAGGGACAGAAAGTATATTTAAAGCAATAATGGCTGAAATTTTCCAAAAACTGGGAAAGAAATGGACATCCAAGTATATGAGGCACAAAGGACCCCAAATAGGTTGAACTTGAATAGGGCTACACCAGGACACATTACAATTAAAAAAGACAAAGAAAGAATTTTGAAAGAAGAGAGGAAAAAAAACCAAGTTACATACAAGGGAACCCCCATAAGACTATCAGCAGGTTTCTCAACAGAAATATTTCAGGTGAGGAAAGAATGGGATTATATATTCAAAATACTGAAAGAAAAAAAACCTGTCAACCAAGAATTCTATGCCCAGCAAAACTGTCCTTCAGAAATGAAGAAGAGACCATGATTCCCAAACAAATAAAAGCTGAGGGGGCTTCCCTGGTGGCGCAGTGGTTGAGAGTCCGCCTGCCGATGCAGGGGACACGGGTTTGTGCCCCGGTCCGGGAAGATCCCACATGCCGCAGAGCGGCTGGGCCCATAAGCCATGGCTGCTGAGTCTGCACGGCCGGAGCCTGTGCTCCGCAATGGGAGAGGCCACAACAGTGAGAGCCCCGCGTACTACAAATAAATAAATAAATAAATAAATAAATAAAATTTTAAAAAATCTTGCCATTTGTTGTACAGATGAACCTGTTTACAAGACAGAAATAGAGACATAGTGAACAAATGTATGGACACCAAGGGGGGAAAGGGGGTGGGGGGGTGGGATGAACTGGGAGATTGGGACTGACATATATACACTAATATGTATAAAATAGGTAACTAATGAGAACTTGCTGTATAGCACAGGGAACTCTACTCAATGCTCTGTGGTGACCTAAATGGGAAGGAAATCCAAAAAAGAGAAGATATATGTATACATACAGCTGATTCACTTCACTGTACAGCAGAAACTAACAAGACATTGTAAAACAACTATACACCCCCCCAATAAAAATCTTGCCATTTGCAAAAACATGGAAGGTCTATCTGGAGAGTATTACACAGAGTGAAATAAGTCAGACAGAGAAAGACAAATATGTATGCTCTCACTTGTACTTGAAATCTAAAAACAAAACAAACAAACAAAAGAAAATGAAAACAAACTCAGGTAGTGAAGACAGATGGGTGGCCGCCAGAGGGGAGGGGGTAGGGTGGTGGTGAAATAGGTAAAGTGGATTAAGAAGTACAAACCTCCAGTTATAAAATAAATAAGCCATGGGGGTATAATATACAGCATATAAAATAAGGTCAATAATATTAACTTTGTATGGGGACAGACAATTACTAGACTTGTCATGACTTTTTGTAAGGTATGCAAATGTCAAATCACTGTGTAGTACACCTGAAACTAACATAATGTTGTACGTCAACTGCATTTCAATTTACAAAAAGATCAAATGGAAATTGGAAGAGTTACGTATAGAGATGTTTATTAAATATTGTTCGTAATGGCAAAAATAGAAACAACCAAAATTCCCATGAAAATCATAAAGGATACAGTGTGGCATTAATATAATAAAGTATCAAGCACCGATGCAAAAAATTTACTAGGCACAAAGGATTTTGAGGACAGTGAAGCTACTCTCTATGACACTATAATGCTAGATATATGTCATTATATATTTGTCAAAACTCACACAATGTATACCACCAAAATGAACCTTAATGTAAGCTGTGAACTTTTGGTGGTTGTAATGTGTCAGTGTAGGTCCATCATCTGTAACAAATGCACCTCTCTGGTGTGGACGTTAACAGTGAGGGAGGTTATGTGTGGGGGTGGGCAGGGACTACATGGGATATCTCTGTACTTCCCTCTTAATTTTGCTATGAACCTAAAATTTCTCTTAAAAAACAAAGCCTTTTAAAAATTAACTGTAATTCCATTAAATCTCAAAATTTTAAGTGGAAACCAAAAAAAATCTATTTGCAGAATGATACAGCAGGATACAATTTATATTATGTTTAAAGCATAAAAAACAATTCTTGTTCAGAGACATATTCAATTGTGGTAAAAGTATAAGAGCTTTTAAACAAAGAAATATAAAGGTTTATAAAAATATAAGTACAAAAGCTTTGTAAAAGCATCATTCCTTGAATTCAACTCCTCTAATAATTCTATCCTACATCCTGCCTCACCCACTCATTCCTATGGTTCACACTCTAGATCCTGTCAACAGATTTTTATCAATAACTGCAAGCCCTCCGTCATCTCTGTGCATCCCACATCCTGACCACCTGCTGTCTCTCCTGATAACTCCACTAGCACCTCAACTACAACAATCTGCATACCCATCAGCACAACCAAACCATGTTCCTACATTTTCACTGTTCCTAACCTCCTTACTGACTTCTCTCCTCTTTTAAGCAGTTCAGATTCTCTTACAAACACCCTCAATTTCCTTGCCATCCTTTCACTTCATAATGAGTTGACAAAAACACAATACATCAATCTGCAGAATGCTGAGAGAGAAGGATGTTAGAACTAGGATTCTAAGCCTAGCCAAATTACCAATCAAATGTGGAGGGAAAGCAAAAGTGTTTTCATTAATAAAATAACAGTGTTTGCCACTTATATACACTGCGTCTAAAATTTTTTAAACTTGAGTTATTCCAGAAAAAGAGCAAAGAATTCCAAGAAAAGGAAGATGAAGTTTAATTTTCTGTGGCAGTTGGTTCCGCCCACAGAAGTAAAATAAGTTAGAAAAAAATGGACAAGACCTCTTTTGGCCATCAAAGCTTTACCAGAATAGCAACATATTTACTTCTTGATTCAGAGTTAATATCATTTTTATATTCATAATACCATAAAATATTTATTGATTTAACTTAAAAATCAACCTGTAGACAAAGCACAAAAGTTCTATAAAATAAATTATAAATTTTATAACTCTTAACAATGGATATGAGAAGTGTACTATTTTACATGTCTCATTTTTCATAGCAAATAATCAATGGACTTTGCATAAGGTAAAAAGAATTTTTAAAATAATTAATATAAATAAAAACATAAATACATTAAGATGGTAATATATTATGCAATAATATTTAATATATTATTGTGTATTATATTGTATAACATCTATAATATATAATTACATATATTATGTATATACATATAATATTTAAGAATGTGTTTAATATAGATTACTATTATAAGTATTAATAAAGTAATAAAAACGTCATAATATATATGACAAATAGAGTGGACTAAATATGTCAAAGATAACATTACCAATGTTGTCTAAAGTTTATTAATCAAAATAGGGGTCAAAGTATATATTTTTTAAATAAATAAACTTAACTACCAGAGAATTTAAATAGAAATTATAAATTCTTACAGGACTTCATGAAGGGGATAAAGAAGACAGTTTTGTTAACAAACTTTGCTTTGTATAGCTACAATTTAAACAATTTTACATATACATGCATGCATGCATAAATTCTGTAATAAAAATAATTGGAAGAGTATCAGAAATAAAAATATGTATGCAAAATCCCATTTTTGCAAAAACATATAATGGGGAGCCACAGTAACAGATAAAAACTCAAAGTACGAGATACATATTAATCAAAATGTTAACAGTGATTATTGCTTCATCCCTGGGAAGACGCCAGATTATATGTTTCCTTTTATGTTTCTATATGTTCTTTTAAAAATGGACATGCATAACATAAATTACTTTGTAACTTAAAAATACTATATAGTACTTAAACTTATTTTTAAAAAGGATCAATAGGTGGGGGAAAGGCTCAATGAATTACTTCTCTATCAGTGATGCATCTAATTACACCAATAATTTATTTAAATATAAAATATTTATCAGAACTATAAATATTTAAAATAGACATAAAAGTTTCTTTCAAATATTACGTAGAAAAATTTGAAACATTTTAACAGATTTTTATCATACATTTTGGTTCATCATTTGTTTTGATTTTGAAGTTAATTTATCTATAAGACTATTTTTCCAATTTTATACCTACAAGAAAAAAAATCTATTTTGGTTATAGAAATATCTTTACAGATAATTTTTCATAATACACTCTTCTATATAATAAGGGAGACATGTGTATTTATTATATTTTTATTCCACTTTAACTTCCAAATAATTGCAATAAGACACTTGTACTTCAGAATACTATACTTCTACATACTTCAAAGTACTTCTACATACTTCAAAGTTCTAAGAGTGATGGAATATAAATGCAATCTCTAAATGTAGATATAAATGTGAAGTGTATAAAATATATGCTGTAATACTGGGTAATTTTTAAATGTATTTTTTTCAAATAATAAGATTAAATAATTACATACCAAAGCAATTCCTGCAGAATAACTGGTAACACACATCTTTCCAGGAAATGCTGCTCCCACATAATCTGGATAATCTCTATAGCTAAATAAATAAGTATATAATTATAGTTAATTTTGACAAACAATTCACATGTGATAACGCCTGCTAGTAATTTGTCTGTAGTTCATAAATTTCTAGTCTGAAGCAAATTGAAGTGCAATCTTTCCGTATGGAGTTAACTGCTTCAAATTTGTAAAATAGTCTTCATTAAATGAGATTAAGCAATCTGGGTTCCTAAAACGTATCCAATGGATCCAAGTTATTGATGACTTTACTGTTCTTGTGACGTGTGGTTAGGGTTACTAAAGCCTTGATCAAACATTTCAATCAAAAGCATTTTGCTGAATTACAATGACAAATAGTTTTAATGTATGGATTAAAAGTTTTCACTCAAATGTAGAAAAGCTCACCATTTTCTCACTGGAATGATTTTATTGTTCTACAACTTACCATTATTTTTTTCTGCTTTGAGAAGAAGAGTCCGTATAAACTGCCATATAATAATAGCACTATTCTCATGGATTTACATAAACGATTCTATTTAATCCTCAAATCCAGCCAGTGAATTAGATACTATTTTTTCCCCACTGAACAAATCAAACATCAGATGGGAAGTACAAGTAACTTGCTCAGGGCAGCACAGGTAAGTGCTGCTGAAGGATATGAACTTGGACAGTTTGAATGCAGAGCCATACTCTCAACCACTAAGATATAGAATTCTCAGTTTGAAATGCCTCCTCAGTCTCAACTGCACTGCACTTCACAATTGCACTGTCTCTCCACTGCTCCCTTATTCTGTCTCACTGATATTGTTTATACATAAGCACTTGTTTCCAAGTATTTGCCTTTAACACCCAACTTTGGCTTTACATTCCAATATGAAAGTATTGTTTACACTCTTTCTTCATTCAAGATAGTTCTCCCAATAGATAAGACTTTCCCCCTATCTCTATGCATATTCCTGATGAGCTGGATTCAATAATAGCTATTTTCTACTTAATACGGCCACCCAGTCTCCACATCAAATCAGTTATCAAGACTTACTGTTTTACTCCTTCAACTTTTCTTGTATCCCTCCCCTCCTCCAGAGGTTCAGCTCCAGTTATAACTATGAATTCCATACTCTTTGAAAAGAACTATTATTTAGTCCCATGTCTCTAGGCATATTGTTTCCATAACCTGGAATGCTTTCCACCTCCTTTCACTGAATTTAAACATTCCTGGGACTTCCTGGTGGTCCAGTGGTAAAGAATCTGCTTCCAATGCAGGGCATGAGGGTTTGATACCTGGTTGGGGAACTAAGATCACACATGTCACGGGGCAAGTAAGTCAGCACACCACAACTAGAGAGAAGCCTGCACACTGCAACGAACATCCCAAGTGCTGCAACTAAGACCCGTCACAGCCAAAAATTTTTAAAAAATTAATTATATTAAGTAAAAACAATAAATATTTTTTAAAAATTCCTCAATCTGCCTTCTCACTTCTAATTTGATTAGCACGTCTTTAACTTGGCCCTTTTGTTATATGTTACTTTGAGTCTCTCTCTCACTCTTGCTCTTGCTCTCACTCTCATTGTTTCTTCCTCCTGTAAACTAAACAAGTAGAGATAATGTACCAACATTAATCTTCTGGAGTGACATCAGCAAGATGGCAGAATAGGAGTTTTTTAGCCCTCATCTCTCCACAGAAACAACAATTTTGACAAACAACCACAGATGTGGCCCAAGACCCAAGGAAAGGCCCCATGCCACACTGGAGCAAAAAATCCAAGAAGAGACACATTGAAGAAGGTAAAAACAGTTTCACTTTACCCGTGTCACCATTCCCCCAAGGCAGCACAGCTCAGTGCCAAAAGAGCTGCCTTCAGCCCTGATTCCTCCCACAAGGGAAGGTGAGAGTATAGTGAATACTGCCAGCTATGCAAGATGATGCCAAAGAGGCCCACTTTTTAAACGTCCATTGAGAGATGAATGGATAAAGAAAATGTGATGTATATATACAGTGGAATATAATTCAGCCTCAAGAAAGAAGGAAATCCTGACATTTACAACATGGATAAACCTGAAGGACATTATGCTAAGTGAAATAAGCCAGACATAAAAAGGCAAGCACTGTATGATCACACTTATGTGTGGAATCTAAAATAATCCAACTCATAAAAGCAGAGAGTTGAATAGTGGTTGCCAGGGGTTGGGAGATGGAGGAAATGGGGAGATGGTCAAAGATACAAGGTTTCAGTTATGTAGGCTGAATAAGTCCTGGAGTTCTAATGTACAGCATGATGATTATAGTTAATAATACTGCATTGTATATGTGAAATTTGCTAGAGAAGATCTTAAGATTTCTCACCACACACCAAAGAATGTTAACTATGTAAGGTGGTGTATATGCTAATTAGCTTATGATTTCACAATGTATACATATATCAAATATCACATTGTACTCCTTAAATATGTATAATTTTTATTTGTCAATTACACCTCAATAAAGCTGTAAATGAATAAAACTAATAAAAGCAAATATAGGGAAACTGAGGCAGAGAGCATCAATTGCCCTAGGTGACAGGGCTGAAGTTAAATGCAGGCAGTTGGCCTCCAGAGTTTAAATTTGAATCACTATGCAATATTATCTCAATAAACATTTGTTGAATAAAGGACAGATTGTAAACGGTTAAAAAATTAAGCTTGCTATGTTCATTGTTCCTACTGTAGGGCCTAAACCAGATTATAAATTTCTGGAGTACAAATTTCTGGAGTACAAAGACCAGAAAATAATAGATAATTACTGTTATTTATCGTAATTTTATAGTATTTATTCTAGGACATTACTCATATGCAAAATATGTTGATGCATTAAAATAACATCAAGGGATCAAGAAGGGGTATTATTCAAGTTCAAGGAGACTGACTGTACCATAATTTCTACATTTCTAATGGGATAAATGCTCTCACCAATTTCACTTATTACTATATCAAATTTCAACATCCTATTAAAAGGATAATACATCATGTCAAAATTGAGATTTATTCTAGGAATGCAAGATGGTTCAAGATTAGGAAATATATCACTATAATTATTTCTATTGAATGCCAGTAAGAGTATCTTATGTCATCCCTATAAAAGCTGAAAGATTATTTTTCGTTCTTTTTTTTAAGATTTTTTTGATGTGGACCATTTTTAAAGTCTTTATTGAATTCGTTAAAATATTGCTTCTGTTTTATGTTTTGGTGTTTTGGCCCTGAGGCATGTGGGATCTTAGCTCCCCGACCAGGGATCAAACCCACAACCCCTGCATTGGAAGGAGAAGTATTAATCACTGGACTGCCAGGGAAGTCCCTGAAAGATTATTTTTCAAATTGTTGGTATAGTATGAATCTATGAATATTGCCCTACTATTATTCAAATTCTAAAACATGCCTGTGCACACACACAGAGCCAAACCTACATTTTAGCCCCCAAAGCTAAAAAGTATTACTCAATGAGGTAACATTCCCTAAAGAATAAAACAGACATGACCCATGTTACCATTATTACTACTACTAGTTTAAACTGTATTAAACTAGCCAAAGCAATAAGAACAGAGAAAGAAACTGAAAATATAAAATTAAATAGCAAGAGATAAAACTACCTGTATTTGCAGATGGTATAATTATATGAGTGAAAAAACCAATGTAATAGACTTAAGAATGATTAAAAACAAAGAAATTTAGTAAGGCAATAGGATATAAAATCAATATGAAATTAAGGTAATCTTACAAACAAAAACAATATATATTTAGCAGATAGAAGACACATTTACAACAGCAACCAGAAAGACAATATACCTAAGAAAAGTTATCAATAAATGTATAAAACCTATGAGAAATTAACTTCTGAATGACCAAAAACTGGAAAGACAAAATGTGAGATGTGAAGACTAAACAGTTCTCTATAGCTCAATTTATAAATTTAACAGTCTTAAAAAATAGGAGCTAGACAGGTTGATTCTAAAATTTCCATGGAAAATAAATTTAAAACTTCCCTCACACCCATGAAGTGGGAAGGCCTTTCTAATTATGACTCAAACTCTAGAAACCATCAAATAAAAACCTCATGAATCCTGCCTTAAAAATAAAAGTATTTTGTATGGCAGTTAAAAAACACACACACACAAGAAGCCAAGTCAAAAGACAAATTAAGAAAGAAAACTACTTCTCATTGCAAGGCAAAGAAATTTATCTTTTATCTATATCTGTGTTGAAATTGATATCTAAATGCATCTATCCCTATCTATCTAGATATCTAGCTATCTACCATCAGGCTCATGAAAAAGAAATGAAAATTAAAACTATACCAATATATCATTTCTCAGGTACCAAAGGTGAAGAAAAACTTGACCATACACTTTGGTGGCTAGACTGTGGGGAAACAGACCCTTCTCATACGTTATTGATAAGTGTGCAAAGCACTAAAATCAGTGCCAAAATCTGGTATTAGCTATCAAAATTAAAATTATACTACCTAGAAATATTACTCCTGGGAATCTGCCTTGTAGATACACATGCACATATATAAATGACACACATAAGGTTTTTTTCACTGTAAGATTTTTTAAAATAATAAAATATTGGAATCAAGCCAAGTACCAATTATTAAAGAACTAGTTAAATAAACTACACACAACTTTTAGACCCTATTATAAACTGGAAATATTGATATTATCATGCCAACTTAAAAATATGTATATGCAGATTTATTGAAAGACATGCTGATCATAATTGCTGGTAAATTTTATATGAATAAAATTATAAGTATACAGTTATAATTGATTGTTTAGAAAACTAACATTTAAAAATAATGCAGAAAATTCAGTAGGATAAAATATTTTAACCTACTTTACCAAGGCTTTGATCAAAACTCATAACAAAGATATAAACTTCACAAGATAAATGCCATCTCTTTATGTAATGATTAAGATTATGGGCTCTGGAGTTACAAACTGTGGATTCAAAACCTAGACACACCATCAAGAGTCCTTAGTTGGTTTAACTTCCTGAAATATCAATCTCCTCAATAGTAAATGTTGATAAGCACGGAAATAAATTTTAGCAATCTTCTTTTATTGTCTGACAACCAGAAAGACAGCATGAGGTCTGACTGAGTGCATGATAATCAAAGTATGAATAGTCAGAAATGAACAACAATTCCCTAATTTAAGCTACATCAATATCACAAATCTTTGATTTCTAAGAAGACTGAAACATTATACTTACATGAATAGATATGCAATATCATGAGGTCTTAGGGTAAGATAAGACTTTTTCCATTCTAAAAATGCATGCAATAATTCATCTGCCTCACCAACAGTAGAGATCTTATTTTTATCTGACCACAATTCCAAAGATGACAGCACAATAGTAATTTTAAATGGCGTAAACATCTAAAAACAGAAGAGATAAATACATGAAAAAAATAATTTTTATGTTACTTTATAATAACCAAGAAATTAATTCAATCTTTTGACAAATCCACCCTCAATTTATATGGATAACTTTATTCAGAAATGCCACGTCAGCTGCGGAGCAACTCAGTCCATGCGCCACAACTACTGAAGCCTGCGCGCCTAGAGCCCATGCTCCGCAACAAGAGAAGCCACTGCAATGAGAAGCCCGCGCACCGCAACGAAGAGTAGCCCCCACTCACCACAACTAGAGAAAGCCCGCGCACAGCAACAAAGACCCAACGCAGCCAAAAATAAATAAATAAAATAAATAAATTTTTTAAAAAAAGAAATGCCATGTCAAGGCAATGCAAATTATAATTTCAAAACTAGTATGAATTTTCCTAACTAGTATGAAAAGGAAAATACTTACCGAATTTACAAGGCCAATAATTTCGATGACTTTATTTGTTACCATCATGCTATCAGAGCCCAGGTAATCATACTGAAAAACAGAATTAATTTAAAATTTAAATATCATTTGTTATGTAATATGTTTGAGATTTACTCTCCATCTACTCTCTCAGGTTGAGGCTGCTTTGGGGTTAGAACACTTCAAAATAAGGCAGTAACAATTAAAATAGGAATATAAATTGGATCACTCACACATGCTAGTATGTAACATTGTATAGCCACTCTGAAAGATAGCTTGGCAACTTCTTTCAAAACAAATAATGGACCTAGAAGTTGCACTCCTGGACATTTATCCTAAAGAAGTAAAAACTGGTGCTCAGAAAAACCCATACATGAGTGGAAACAACTCCTAAGTCATTCAGTCATTCAAAGATTAAACAAACTGTGGTACATTCATAACACGGAATACGATTCAGTAATAAAAAGTAACTGAACTGCTGATATATGAAACAGCCTGGGTAAACCTCATGAAAATTATGCTAAGTATAAACAAATCTCAAAAGGATACATACTATATGATAACATTTATGCAATATTCCTGAAATCACAGATGGAGAATAGATGAGTGATTACCAGAGGTCGAGAAGTGAGGAAGTGGGGAGAGATGTGTGTGACTCCAAAGGGATAACACAGAGAGTCTTGTGATGGTACTTGTTCAGTGTATTGGTCGTGGTGGTGGTAGTTATGAACGGCTACATATGTGATACTACCACATAAAACCACACACACATACATACACACAAATGAGTGTATATATAATGGCTGAAATCTGAATCAGCTCTGAAGAATGTGTCAATGTTAAATTCCTTATCTATAAAAAAACTCTCTAAAGTACATTATCCCTTGGATATTACACAGGACCCTCAAGTTAAACATATCCAAAACTACACTCATTATCCTCCCTCAAAAATATGCTCCCACTTAGATTTCTACTTCTTTAGTGAATGCTATTATCATTTATGACCTCCCACATTCATTATACTATATGTTCAGTGACAGCAAAACTTTTTCTGTTTTGTTCACTGCTCTATCCTCAATAAATAGAACAGTAACTGGCATCTAGGTGATGCTTAATATATTATTAAATGAATGAATAAATCAAGTCAATTTACAAGTTCTTCTAATTCACCCTCATTAGTAACATTTAAAATTGTCCTTTCCTGTCTATTCCTAACACTATTAATTTGTAAAACTTCACCTTGATTACTGGAATAGTCTCTTAAATGCTTTATCTTACTCCAATTTTTACATCAGCATTCCTGTCCCTATGCTATTGCAGAAATGATTCTAAATGTAAATATGAACACATCATTACCCTGCTTAAAATCTTTCATTGACTCTCTATTACCTTTAGGATAAAATCCAAATATCATGTCAATTCTTCAATTCATCTCTTTCCCTTTCCCTTCTTCAACACTGTATATTAATCATACTAAACTTCTTAAAATGATCTGAAAAGAACAATCTCTCATATTTATGCACCCTTGCAAAGAAAGGTTTCGCACTGAGTCTTCCCTGGCCCCATCCTCCCCCCATTGCCCAAACCAACCAAGCCAGAACCCAGCCTGCAACCATCTCCTTTACCAGGTTCTCACACTCCAATTCCCCTGCCCTAATCATCCAAGGGCAAGGTACCAAAAATTGTGAAACAACCTCTATTCTCCCGAACCCACTGCAATTTTTCAAGTTAGCCAATGCTAAACCTGTTTACCTTGTTTTGCTGTTCCTTCCCACAGAAATCACAATAAAGGCTCCTGCCGTGTTTTCCTATTGCTCCCTCTGTCTCCTGACCTACTGTGGTGCTTCTCCATGTGGCATGATGTGGTATGCCCTTTCCTCCTGGGAACTGTGAATAACAAACTAACTTTCCAATAGTAATCATCTCCTGATCTGTTGGCATCAGCATACCTGAATAATAATAAAACCTACATGTTAAAACACCTACTTACACGCTCTTACAATACCTCAGGTTACAGCTGTGTGTCTCCATGTCTTTCTCTATTAATGTACTGTGTTTTCATAGTACCATAATCTTCCCTCAATCTGGCACTGAATTCACTAGGCTACAACTGTGGATTTAAAATTTGTGAAGTGATTGAAGACATCACTATTCTTCTTTATATGCCCAATATCTAGTAACACAGATGTCATACTGGCTCAATGTTTGTTTTATTAAAGAATACATAAACATAAATATTTGTAAGAACATAAAAAAGAGATGTTTAATGAGCATTATATGGCTGACAAACCTGGCAATTTGGACAAGACGCTTTTAAAACAACTCTCAAAATTTGTAACGTAATCCTGAAACAAAATAATTTTCATAAACCCAAATATTCCCTGGAAATCTAGTCATCTTTACTAGAAATATCTCAACTTTCTCTTAAATGTTCCGTTTGCCCTTTTCCCTAATACTCTAATAAGTCAAGTATTTTAATATCCTTCTCCAAATATCTCCTGTCTCTGACCCTCAACTCTGGCTTCCTGACAAGCTCTACAATCCTATGAATAGAAAGGGAAATTCACATTCTCTGTAGTATTCCATAGATGTGACAATCAAATACTTATCTTCAAAACAAAACCTGGAAAGTATACTTTATCCCTGTTTTCTGAAATCTTTGAAATATAGGAGAAATAAAACCACACCCAACTGAGTACAAACTGAGTTATCACCTCAAGGGTCTGAAGTTCAGAGATCCTCAAATTGTTTATGGGAATAAGGAATCTAGAGGTGCCTTTAGACTAGACTCAATCAGACTTGAGTCAACAGACTCAAACAGTTGCACCATTAAAAACCACTAAAAAAATCTTGACATTTTAATGTAAGCAGTTATCATAAGTAGTTATACTATCATCATTGCTGTGCCAATAAATATCTTATAGAGAAAAAGATTCTCTAGACTACATGCTGCTCTTCAAGTACCCTAAAACAAGAATTAAAGCTTAGAGAATTTCACTTTAAAAAATCACCGTTAAAAATTTTTGTGGATTGAGAAAGGCCCTAAAGATGTGAAGTACCAGCAAAAAAAAAAAAAAAATCATTTTGTTATGCAGGTTTGTTATGTAAAGATTTCAAATAAAACATTTCTGATAGAACTAATGTAATTTTGAATATTCGATTCTTCAAATAGAAGACGTCTTCACTGTTCTCTAGGAGTGACATGGAAGTAAGAAGATTGGAATCTTTAAGTTCCTTTCTAGTTAGGGATAATCATACATTCATATCAAATATTCAAAAGCAAAGAAAAAGCAAAACACATACCAAAACTTTGTCCACCACGATATGCATTTCTAGATAAAGAGGAATTAAATCTGGAACAGCTGATTCTGGCTAGAAAGAAAGAATAGCAGTATTTAAAAACTTTCACAAATTGTTTATTCTGAACTTTTAAAATATTTTTCCACCTTTACTGAGTCATAGTTGAAATATATATATATACTTAAGCTATAAGACTTGATGCTTTGATATACACACACAATGTGAAATAACTGCCACATTCAAGCTAATTAACATATCCACTCTCACACAGTTACCATTTTCTTTTATCTTGTGTGTGTGTACTCCATAAGTTTTTTATGGAGTAGTTAGGGTGTTCTATATATAATATCATGTCATCTGCAAGTAGTGACAGTTTTACTTCTTCCTTTCAATTTGAATGCATGTCATTTCGTTTTATTACCCAATTACTGTGGTGAGAACTTCCAATTCTTTGTTGAATAAAAGTGGCGAAAGTAGGCATCCTTGACATGTTCCTGATCTTATAGGAAATGCTTTCAGCTTTTCACCGTTGAGTACAATGTTAGCTGTGGGCATGCCATATATGGTCTTTATTATGTTGAAGTATGTTCCCTCTGTATCCACTTTGTTGAGTTTTTATTATACATGGATGCTGAATGTTTTCAAACGCTTTTTCTGCATCTATTTAGATGATCATGATTTTTATCCTTCATTTTGTTAATGTGGTATATCACATTGATTGATTTGCTGATGTTGAACCATTTTTTCATCCTTGCAATAAACCCCACTTCAGCATGGTGTATGATTCTTTTAATGTTTTTTTTCCTTTTAATGTTTTAATGTTGAATTTGGTTTGCTATTATCTTTTTAAAGATTTTTGCATCTATGTGCATCAGGGATATTAGCCAGTAATTTTCTTTTCTTTTCTTTTCTTTTTTGTGGTATCTTTGTCTGGGGTTTGGTATCAGGGTATGCTGGCCTTGTAAAATGAATTTGGAAGTGTTCCCCCTTCATCTATTCTTTGGAAAAGGAGTTTGAGGATTGGTATTAATTATTCTTTAAATGTTTGGTACAATTCACCAGTGAATTGTATAAGTCTGGTCTTGGACTTTTGTTTGTTAGCATATTTTTGACTACTGATTAAATCCGCTTACCAGTAATTGGTCTATTCAGATTATCTATTTCACCATAATTCAGTCTTTGTAGGTTAGGTGTTTCTAGAAATTTATCCATTTCTTCTGGGTTGCCTAATTTTTTTAAATTGAAGTATAGTTGATTGACAATGTTGTGTTACTTTTAGGTGTACAGCAAAGTGATTCATATACATATATATATATATTTAATATATATGACATATAATATATATGTATTCCTTTTCAGAATTCTTTTCCCTTATAGGTTATTACAAAATATTGAGTATAGTTCCCTGTGCTATATAGTAGGTTCTTGTTGGTTATCTATTTCATATATTGTTGTATATATATGTTAACCCCAAGCTCCCAAGTTTTCCCTCCCCAGGTTGCCTAATTTGTTAACATATAATTCTTCCTAGTAGTCTATATTTCTGTGGGATCAGTTGTAACAGCTCCTTCATTTTTTATTTTATGATTTCTCTTTTTCTCTGGGTGAGCCTAGCTAAAGGTTTGTCAATTTTATTTTTTCAAAGAACCAGCTCTCAGCTGCACTGACCTTGTTTAATGTCCTTTTGGAATCTGTTTCATTTATTTCTGCCCTACATTTGTTATGTCCTCCCTTCTGCTAATCCTGGGTTTCATTTGTTCTTTTTCTAGTTCCTTGAGGTATAAAGTTAGGTTATTAGTGACTTTTCTTGTTTCTTGAGGTAGGCCATTTATCGCTAAGAACTTCCATCGTAGAACTACTTTTGCTGCATCCCACAAATTTTTGGTATATGCTATTTCCAATTTCTTTTGTCTCAAGGTATTTTTAAAAATTTCTCCTTTGATTTTTCTTTGGCCCATTTGTTGTTCAGTAGCATACTGTTTAAACTTCACATATTTGTGAATTATCCAGATTTCTTCACGTAAATAATTTCCAGTTTCATACCATTGTGGTTAGTAAACATGCTTCGTATGTTATCAATCCTCTTAAATTTATTAAGATTGTTTTGTGGCCTAACATGATCTCTCATGGAAAATGTTCCATGAGAACTTCAGAAGAATGTGTATTCTGTTGCTTTTACATGGAGTATTCTGTATATATCTGTTAAGTCCATCATTCCAATGTGTCATTTAAGGCCAATGTTTCCTTATTGATTTTCTGTCTGGATGATCTATCCATTGATTTAAGTGGGATATTAAAATTCCCTACTATTATTATATTGCTGTCTATTTCTCCCTTTAGGTCAGTTAATATTTGCTTTATATATTTAGGTTTTCCTATGTTGGGTACATAAATACTTACAAATGTTATATCTTCTTGTTAAATTGACCCCTATATCATTATGTGACACCCATCCATGTCTCTTATTACAATCTTTTTTTTTTTTACACCTATTTTGTCTGATATAATTATAGCTACTCCAGCTTTCTTTTGGTTTCCATTAGCTTGGAAATCTTTTTCCATCACTTCACTCTCAGTCTCTGTGTGTCCTTATATCAAAAGTCTCTTGTATGTAGCATACAGATGGGTCTTATTTTTTTAATCCACATAGCCACTCTATGTCTGTTGACTGGAGAACTCAGTCAATTTACATTTAAAGTAATTACTGATAGGTAGAGAAATGAGAGAACTCAAATAAAATTTAAAAGTAATTATTGCCATTTTATTAATTGTTTACTGGCTGTTTGTTTCTTCTTCTCCTGCTCTCTTCCTTTGTGGTTTCATGATTTTCTTTAGTAATATATTACTTTCTTTTTATTGTTTGTGTATTTACTATAGGTTTTTGCTATTTGTAAGCCATGAAGCTTACAAATAACTTATATATGTCTATTGTAAGTTGACAACAACTTAAGTTTTTTGAAAAAGCTCAACATTTTTACTCCCTGCCACATTTTATGTTTTTATGTCATATTTTATCTCTTTTATCTTGTGTATACCTTAACTAATTATTATAATCACAGTTATTACTATTTTTACTACTTTCGTCTTTTAACCTTCATAGTAGCTTTGTAACTGATTAATCCACTCCCTTTGCTATATATTTATCTTTCTGGTGAGTGTTATTATTTCATGTTTTCTTGGAAAAATTTAATGTGAGTTCCAGTTCAAGATGGCAAAACATGAAGATCCTGAAATCAACTCCTCCCAAAGACCTATTGAGTCTACAACTACATACAGAACAATTTCCTCTTTTAAAAAACCTAAAGTCTGGCTCAGTGGTAACTATACATCAGGAAAATGAGAAGAAAAGCATGGTGAATCAGGTAGGATGTACTGAGACACACTCTTACCGTAAATGCCACCCTCAGTGCTATGACCCACAACCTGGAGAAAATTCTAAACCTGGAGCTTCTGTCTGAGGAGTGAAGGGTTTGAACCTCACATTGGGCACCACAACTTTTAGGACCTGCACCTGAGAGACAAGCCCCCAAAATATGGAACTTTGGAAACCAATGGGGCTTGAGTCCCCAGACTCACAAGATTGTGTCATTCTGGGAACCAGGTCAACAAGGGCCCAGGCACTTGGACTTACCTTCTGTAGGGCCCAGCTCAGAGGGAGCTAGTCATGCCCAGACTTAAAGTAAAGGAAATTCCCTTGCTTATATTAAGGTGTCAGCCTGAGAGGCAGGCATCTAATTAGCACACACATCCAGTGATGAAGACCTGCAGGTACCATCTTCGTGCTTTCCCTTGTCCATGCTCCAGAGCACTATATCTCCCAGAAGAGAGCTTTTACATGCATCCGGTGCACCGATCGTTGCAGCTGACTCCCTGGGGACATTACTTGACTGCCTGACTCTGGAAGCCAAAGGAGCTTGCATTCCTAATCCCATGGGATTGTAATGATCATAAAGGAGCTCATACCCCTGTTAGGCACTCCAATCTTTATGGCAGCTACCCAGGAATACCTCTACATCACCTGGCTCTGGCAGCCAGTGGGGCTTATACTTGTGGGTCCCATAGGACAGTAGCTAACAGAGAAAGAGTTCTTAAACAGCTACCAGGCCCCAGCCAGCAAGAGGCAAAAGATCCAAGACCTCAGTCTTTCTGTTACAGAGGCCTATTAGCTAATCATCATGGCTGCAGCCTGAGAGGCAGACTTCTAATTAAACACACATCTATGGGCTAAGTGTCATGCTTTCCAGATACCTCAGAGGGTGAGTGCTATTTTCAAGAACTCCCTCTGCTACCCTCCAGAGATCCAGTTTTTCCTGCAAGGGAATTTTACATGCAATTGATGCCCTAGTTTTTAAAACAAGTGCCCCAGTTTTTGCAGCTACCACCTAGGGAATGCTCCTTCAATGCCTGGCTCTGGTGGCTAGGGGGCTTGCATTTATGAGACCCACAGGACTTGAAGCAATTGAAAAGATGGTTCTTGGCAAGCTGCCACCTCAATACATAAGGCAAATGCTAACAGCCATAAAAAGGGAAATAGACAGTAATACAATCATAGTAGGGGACTTTAACACCCCACTTTCACCAATGGACAGATCGTCCAAAATGAAAATAAATAAGGAAACACAAGCTTTAAATGATACATTAAACAAGATGGACTTAATTGATATTTATAGGACATTCTACCCCAAAACAACAGAATACCCTTTCTTCTCAAGTGCTCATGGAACATTTTCCACGATAGATCATATCCTGGGTCACAAATCAAGCTTTGGGAAATTTAAGAAAATTGAAATCATATCAACTATCTTTTCCAACCACAATGCTATAAGATGAGATATCAATTACAGGGAAAAATCTGTAAAAAATACAAACAGATGGAGGCTAAACAATACACTACTAAATAACCAAGAGATCACTGAGGAAATCAAAAAATACCTAGAACCAAATGACAATGAAGACACGATGACCCAAAACCTATGGAATGCAGCAAAAGCAGTTCTAAGAGGGAAGTTTATAGCAATACAATCCTACCTCAAGAAACAAGAAACATCTCAAATAAACGACTAAACCTTACATCTAAATCAATTAGAGAACGAAGAACAAAAAAAACCTAAAGTTAGCAGAAGGAAAGAAATCATAAAGATCAGATCAGAAATAAACGAAAAAGAAATGAAGGAAACAATAGCAAAGGTCAATAAAACTAAAAGCTGGTTCTTTGAGAAGATAAACAAAATTGATACACCATTGGCCAGACTCATCAAGAAAAAAAGAGAAAAACTCAAATCAATAGAACTAGAAATGAAAAAGGAGAAGTAAAAACTGACACTGCAGAAATACAAAGGATCATGAAGATTACTACAAGCAACTATATGCCGATAAAATGGACAACCTGGAGAAAATGGACAAATATTTAAAAAGCACAACCTTCTGAGACTGAACCAGGAAGAAATAGAAAATATAAACAGACCAATCACAAGCACTGAAATTGAGACTGTGATTAAAAATCTTCCAACAAACAAAAGCCCAGGACTAGATAGCTTCACAGGCGAATTCTATCAAACATTTAGAGAAGAGCTAACACCTATCCTTCTCAAACTCTTCCAAAATATAGCAGAGGGAGGAACACTCCCAAACTCATTCTACGAGGCCACCATCACCCTGATACCAAAACCAGACAAAGATGTCACAAAGAAAGAAAACTACAGGCCAATATCACTGAGGAACATAGATGCAAAAATCCTCAACAAAATACTAGCAAACAGAACCCAACAGAACATTAAAAGGATCATATACCATGATCAAGTGGGGTTTATCCCAGGAATGCAAGGACACTTCAATATACGCAAATCAATCAATGTGATAAACCATATTAACAAATTGAAGGAGTCAAACTATACAATCATCTCAATAGATGCAGAAAAAGCTTTCGACAAAATTCAACACCCATTTATGATAAAAACCCTCCAGAAAGTAGGCATACAGGGAACTTACCTCCACATAGTAAAGGCCATATATGACAAACCCACAGCCAACATCGTTCTCAATGGTGAAAAATTGAAACCATTTCCTCTAAGATCAGGAACAAGACAAGGTTGCCCACTCTCACCACTATTATTCAACACAGTTTTGGAAGTTTTAGCCACAGCAATCAGAGACGAAAAAGAAATAAAAGGAATCCAAGTTGGAAAAGAAGAAGTAAAGCTGTCACTGTTTGCAGATGACATGATACTATACGTAGAGAATCCTAAAGATACTACCAGAAAACTACTAGAGCTGATCAATGAATTTGGTAATGTAGCGGGATACAAAATCAATGCACAGAATTCTCTTGCATTCCTATACACTGGTGATGAAAAATCTGAAAGAGAAATTAAGGAAACATTACCATTTAGCATTGCAACAAAAATAATAAAATATCTAGGAATAAACCTACCTAAGGAGACAAAAGACCTGTATGCAGAAAACTATAAGAGACTGTTGAAAGAAATTAAAGATGATACCAACAGATGGACAGATATACCATGTTCTTGGATTGGAAGAATCAACACTGTGAAAATGACTATACTATACAAAGTAATCTACAGATTCAATGCAATCCCTATCAAACTAGCAATGGCATTTTTCACAGAACTAGAACTAAAAACTTCACAATTTGTATGGAAAGACAAAAGACCCCGAATAGCCAAAGTAGTCTTGAGAAAGAAAAATGGAGCTAGAGGAATCACGCTCCCTGACTTCAGACTATACTACAAAGCTACAGTAATCAAGATAGTATGGTACTAGCACAAAAACAGAAATACAGATCAATGAAACAGGATAGAAAGTCCAGAGATAAACTCACGCACATATGGTCACCTTATTTTTGATAAAGGAGGCAAGAATATATAATGGAGAAAAGACAGCCCCTTCAATAAGTGGTGCTGGGGGCTTCCCTGGTGGCGCAGTGGTTGAGAGTCCGCCTGCTGATGCAGGGGACGCAGGTTCGTGCCCTGGTCCAGGAGGATCCCACATGCCGCGGAGCGGCTGGGCCTGTGAGCCATGGCCCCTGAGCCTGTGCGTCCGGAGCCTGTGCTCCGCAACGGGAGAGGCCACAACAGTGAGAGGCCCGCGTACCACAAAAAAAAAAAAAGTGGTGCTGGGAAAAACGGACAGCTCCAGGTAAAAGAATGACATTAGAACACTCCGTAACACCATACACAAAAATAAACTCAAAATTGATTAAAGACCTAAATGCAAGGCCAGACACTATAAAACTCTTAGAGGAAAACATAGGCAGAACAATCTATGACATAAATCACAGCAAGATCCTTTTTGACCCACCTCCAAGAGGAATGGAAATAAAAACAAAACTAAACAAATGGGACCTAATGAAACTTAAAAGCTTTTGCACAGCAAAGTAAACCATAAACAAGATGAAAAGACAACCCTCAGAATGGGAGAAAATATTTGCAAATGAAGCAACTGCCAAAGATTAATCTCCAAAATTTACCAGCGGCTCATGCAGCTCAATATCAAAAAAAACGAACAACCCAATCCAAAAATGGGCAGAAGACCTAAATAGACATTTCTCCAAAGAAGATATACAGATTGTCAACAAACACATGAAAGGATGCTCAACATCACTGATCATTAGAGAAACGCAAATCAAAACTACAATGAGGTATATCACCTAACACCAGTCAGAATGGCCATCATCAAAAAATCTACAAACAATAAACGCTGGAGAGGGTGTGGAGAAAAGGGAACCCTCTTGCACTGTTAGTGGGAGTGTAAATTGATACAGCCACTATGGAGAACACTATGGAGGTTCCTTTAAAAACTAAAAACAGAACTACCATACAATCCAGCAATCCCACTACTGGGCATATACCCTGAGAAAACCATAATTCAAAAAGACTCATGTACCACAATGTTCATTGCAGCTCTATTTACAATAGCCAGGACATGGAGGCAACCTAAGTGTCCATCAACAGATTACTGGATAAAGAAGATATGGCACATATATACAATGGAATATTACTCAGCCAGAAAAAGAAACGAATTTGAGTTATTTGTAGTGAGGTGGATGGACTTAGAGTCTGTCATACAGAGTGAAGTAAGTCAGAAAGATAAAAACAAATACTGTATGCTAACACATATATATGGAATCTAAAGAAAAAAAAAGGTTCTGAAGAACCTAAGGGCAGGACAGGAATAAAGATGCAGATGTAGAGAATGGACTTGAGGATGTGGGGAGGGGAAAGGGTAAGCTGGGACAAAGTGAGAAAGTGGCACGGACATATATGCACTCCCTGATGTAAAATAGATAGCTAGTGGGAAGCAGCCACATAGCACAGGGAGATCAGCTCGGTGCTTTGTGACCAACTAGAGGGGTGGGATATGGAGTGTGGGAGGGAGACGCAAGAGGGAGGAGATATGGGGATATATGTATACATATAGCTGATTCACTTTGTTATGCAGCAGAAACTAACACACCATTGTGAAAAAATTATACTCCAATAAAGATGTTAAAAAATAAATTAAATTAATAAGTAAATAAAAGCAATAACTGCCTTGAAAGAGTAATAAAGCATACATAACTCACTTTTTCACTTATAAAAATATTATAGTCCATTGGGTTTTGTTCTGTGTCTTGGTTATTTTCAGTAAGAACTGCAAATTCATTGTTTTCATTTCCTAATTTATAAAGAAGATGCTGAAATTCAACTGCAGATTCCAGAGGCTCAATTCCATAAGAAAAATTTTCAAACTGCAATATTCCTCTGTAAAATTAAGGTTAAAAATTTAAGTGCTTTTAATTAATTCTATATCATAAAACTCTGACAGAATTCCTTAAAAAAGGAGGAGGAGGAGGAGAAGGAGGGGGAGGAGGAGAGTGAGAAGAAAGATACAGAATGTTTTTGAGCTCAGTATTTTGACCCAAACTCTTTATGTTTTGGAGATGACTCTGAAGAGATAAAAAAAGGTCTTCCCCAATCCAAAAAAGTAACTTTCCATTTAATTTACTTTATAGTTATAAACGCAGCACAAATTATGTAATCAGTTGCTAGCAAGTACACAGCATTACTGTGATCAAGTCATTCTCCTGTTCCCGAAGTCAGTAATTTAATGAAAGCAATAGCAAATAGAAATCTGTATAAATTTCTTTCTGTTTTGCACTGCAATGATTACATTGCTTGCATAAAAAAAGGATACATAATCAGTAATTTTATTCATAAAAATAAAATTCAGCAGTAATTAGAAGGCATTTATGAATTTTGTTTATGTACCTAGTCTGAATAAGAAATTAAAAGCTAAATTTTAAAGAGTAAACAACTTTTATAAGTATTCTTTCTTGAATACAGGTAACAGTTCAAGTGACTACTCTCTAAAAAACACATTTCAGAATTCCATGTAAAAAGCACTGAGTAAAATTCGTTTGTGGAAACAAGGCTCCTACACTACAATATGAAGGTGAAGAATATCCTGACAGAATGGAAAACTCTCCAAGCACTAAAGAGGAAACCCTACAGTTCTTAGAGAGATTAAGATAGTGATATTACTAGAAAAATGAGTACCATAATAATACTTATTTGTTTATATAGAAGTGCTTCCTCTCTCTGAAGATGATTTCCCTTTGTGAAACAGCATGCTTTGTTTATTTATTTTTACATCTCCAAACACTAGGCCAGTAGCTGGTACACGGTAGGTATCAAAAATACTCTATGTGCTGAAAAAATAAGCTACCCAAAACTCAGCTCTTCCAACTTGCTATAGTCAGACACGTTCAACTGTCATTTCTGTACTAAAGAAGAAACAAGATACAGAGCAAAGACACCAGGAAATCTAAACCTTCAAGAAGTTAGACATGTCTCTGGTCAGTGGGGAAAGTAAAGGGAAATCAGAGAAGAAACATATTCAGAGGAAGAGATTATTATTATTATTATCATTATTCACTGAATAACCTCCACATGGGAATCCTCTACCAGCTCCACACTTAGTATAAACTAACAAATTCTCTGCAGACAAATATCATAACCATGGTGTTTGCATATTAATGACAAAAAAATACATAACCTCAGTCCAGAGCACGTGCTAAGTGTGGCAACAGAATTCAGATATCCTTCAATATATCCTTGGTAGTAGCACTGAGTCTGGGGGCGAAAATATAAAGTGGTTACCTAGGAGTTGACAAAACTTTCTAATGATTTCTTAACTTTTTATACTTAATAGAACTTTCTGAATATTTTTCACAGGCTATATACAGTTTATATCAGTATCGATAAAGTGACATTCAGAAAAAAAGTCTCCCCATATTTGCCACTTTCACTATATTAACTACTCTTTTCAGATCAATACTTGGGATTATTATTTTACATCCTGCTTCCAAAGTTTTATCCCGTATTTTACGTAAAATTATTTTCCAATATATAAATTTAGGTCATCGATTAAAAGACAAAGATTGTGAGTATGGATTTCCTTTAAATTCTGATATTCTGCTAAAAAGAAACATCTAAAATTTAAGGGCACAAAAAGATTGAAGAGCTAGAAAAAGATAGACCACACCCACACAAACCAAACGGATGATTCTGAAGCGATACTAATACAGAAAATGTAGACTTTAAGGCAAGAAGCATTACTAGAGATAAAGAGGGACATTTCATAATGATACATGAGTTTCAATTCACCAGGAAGATATAAATATTCCAAGTTTGTATTTATTTAATAACATAGCTTCAAATACAAAAAGCCAAAACTGAAAGAATAAAAAAAAATGCATAATCATACTAAAAGATTTTTAATCACATACATTTCTATAACTGATAAATCTAGCATTCAGAATCTATAGAAGAGTTGAACAGAATGTTAACCTAATATAGGTAAAACCCTACTTAAAAACTATATATAGGACTTCCCTGGTGGCGCAGTGGTTGAGAGTCTGCCTGCCGATGCAGGGGACACGGGTTCGTGCCTCGGTCCGAGAGGATCCCACATGCTGCGGAGCGGCTGGGCCCGTGAGCCATGGCCACTGAGCCTGCGCGTCCCGAGCCTGTGCTCCGCAACGGGAGAGGCCACAAGGGTGAGAGGCCCGCGTACCGCAAAAAAAAAAAAAAAAAAAAAAAAAAAAACTATATATAATATACTTTTTTTTTGCACAGAGTTCTTTTCTTTAACCATTTTTTTTATTGAAGTGTAGTTAATTTACAATGTTGTGTTAGCTTCAGGTGTATATCAAAGTGATTCAGTTATACATACATACATACACCTATATATGTATCCTTTTTCAGATTCTTTTCCATTATAGGTTATCACAAGACACTGAATATACTGTGTTGTACAGTAGGTCCCTGTCGTTTATCTATTTTATATGTAGTCATGTGTATATGTTAATCCCTAACTCCTAATTTATCTCCCCCTCCAGCTGCCGCTATCCTTTCTGGTAACCGTAAGTTTGTTTTCTGTCTCTGAGTCTATCTCCATTTTATAAATAAGTTCATTTATATAATTATTTTAGATTCCACATATAAGTGATATCATGTGATATTAGTTTTTGTCTTACTTCACTTAACATGATAATCTCTAGGTCCATCTATGTTGCTGCAAATGGCATTATTTCATCTTTTTTTTATAGTTAAGTAATATTCCATTGAATACACTTTTTTTTTTTTTTTTTTTTTTGCAGTACGCGGGCCTCTCACTGTTGTGGCCTCTCCCTTTGTGGAGCACAGGCTCCGGACGCGCAGGCTCAGCGGCCATGGCTCACGGGCCCAGCCGCTCCGCGGCATGTGGGATCCTCCCAGACCGGGGCATGAACCCGTGTCCCCTGCATCGGCAGGCGACCTCTCAACCACTGCGCCACCAGGGAAGCCCAATACACTTTCTTTTTAAAGAACATGTAACATTTACCAAAATGAAACCATATTCTGGGCCATGAAACACAAAAACAAATTGTAAAGGACTGAAATCACACCAAGTTCAGTCTCTGACCACAGTAATTAACACAGAGACACAGCAAACATCATCACAGACAAAATAGGAGAATTATATAATTTCCAAGACAGTGCCATGAATTTTGGTATAAATCAATGTATGTTTTCTTATTAACACATGCCTTTATGTTAGAACTATGTGGAGAAGGAAGGAGCAATAAAAGGAAAGTAATGGTCCTTTCCAATAGAAGTGAAGTAACATATTTCAACAATTCAACAAATTTTTATTATATGCTATGTGCCAGGCGTTTTTCTAGGCACTAGGGATGCATCATTGAATAAAACAGACCAAAAGCTCTGGTGAAATGAAGATTATACTGCACTGAAAAAACAGAAAATAAATAGATAAAATATATGGTACATCATATATTGATAACCACTATGGAGAAAAACAAAACAGGTAAGTTAAGAGAGTAATAAGGTTAAGAGTGCCATTTAAAACAGGGGTTAGTCAAGGACTAACAGGATGGTTTTGAGCAAAGACCTGAAGGAAATGAGGGAGAGAAACATTGTATCTTGGGAAAGAGCAAACATCTGGATCAGAAGAAATAGAAAGTGAAAATTTCTTGAAAGGCGGACATGTCTGGTATGTTTGAAGAATAGCAAGGAAACCTAGGCGACTGGAACAGAATAAGCAAGGTAGAGAATAACTGGAAATGAGGTCATAGAAGTAAAGAGAACCAGACTGTGTAAAGCCTGTAGGATACTAAAATGACTTTGGTTTTCACTTTGTGAACGAGAAATCATCCCATGGAGGCTTCTGAACAGAGAAGTGACATGATCTGACCAGGTTTTAACAGGATTGATCTGGTTGTCATGTTGGGAACTGAGGAGGTGAGCAACGTGTGGAAACAGGGAGATTATTCCGGAAGTTACAGCAATAATCCAAACTAGATATGATGCTTACAGTGGTATCAGCAGATAGAGACAGAGGAAGAGGGTGGATCTTAGTACATAATTTGAAAGGTAGAGTCAATATGATTCATTGATGGATGAGACAGGGACTAAAAAAGAAGGAAAGGATTTCAATCTATGATTTCAGATTCAGTAAGATTTGTACTTGTTTTATTATTATTTAATGTATATTCATTTATTCAACAAAATATAAACTAATTAATTTAATTGTGCCTATGTTCTAGGCAGAGTAGAAGGTAAGTCAATCTAGTTTGTCTTTAATTTACCAAGACTTCAATAAAGCCTAATAATGGGTGAAATGAGGCATAAGTGGATCACTTAAATACATCCCCTGTGAATACAGTCTTCTGTATTAGGAAAGTATTCAATGTAAAAAGGGTTTTAAAAATCCTTGAAATATAAAATTTAAATCTTACCTGAATATTTGAAGAATGAGAATTCACAGATCCTTGATTATACAAATAAACCATGAAATTATCTGCTAAAAAAAATCTGAATATAAAAAAAGAATGAGAGAATTTTAAGTTATTCTTTTTGAAACATGTAAAGCAGTAGTCAGCAAACTTAAATCCCTCAAGCCAAATCTGACCTACCTTCTGCGTTTGTAAATAAAATTCTATTTGAACACAGCCATACCCATTCACTTATACATGGTTTATGGCAGCTTTCACGCTACAACAGCAGAGTTGAGTCATTGTGACAAAGATATTATCATGCTCAAGCCTAAAATATTTACTATCTGGGCCTTTAAAGAAAAAGTTTGCCAATCCCTGATAAAGGTAGTATCTTCTTTTGACCTGTATGTAATCTTTTTTCAAAGCAATAAGCATTTACTCAAAATAATTTTCCTATCTTATACTCCTTTAAAAAATAAGAGACTACAAGACAAAGATACGAAATGGGTGTAGGATTATGAGAGTTTTCTATTCTTTCATTCGTTTCTTTTAAATTTTTCTTCATTTATTTATTTTTTGGGGCTGTGTTGGGTCTTCGTTGCTATGCATGGGCTTTCTCTAGTTGCAGCGAACAGGGGCTACTCTTCGCTGTGGCGCGTGGGCTTCTCATTGTGGTGGCTTCTCTTGTTGCAGAGCATAGGCTCTAAGTGTGTGGGCTTCAGTAGTTGTGGCATGCGGGCTCAGTAGTTGTGACTCACTGGCTCTAGAGTGCAGGTTCAGTAGTTGTGGTGCACGGGCTTAGTTGCTCCGCAGTATGTGGGATCTTCCCGGACCAGGGCACGAACCCGTGTTCCCTGCACTGGCAAGCGGTTTCTTAACCACTGTGTCACCAGGGAATTCCCTATTCTTTCATTCTCTCTCAATTTTACTATTAAATATATATTACTATAATGAAGTGGAAGAGGATTCTGCAAAAGTCATACTAACCAGAACATAGGTGTTGAAACTACAAGTCTAAGTTCAACCTTCTCTGGTATCATTCCCTGTCCTTATTATGCTATTTTACTTATGCTTTCTCACCTGGTGCTCACTCCTCAATCCAATGTAATGTAACTAGACCACCCAGTCTAGCTTCTGCTGGGAATCCTCCATTAAAACAGTTGCCATAGAGATTACTAATGACCCGCTTGTTGTTAAATCCAAAAAGCAGTTTGAGTCACGTAAAGCTACTCTAACACACTATTGACCACACTCCCCTTCTTTAAAACATCTACTCTTCAACTTCAATCATACCATTTACCTCTGGTTTCCCTCATATCTTTTTGTCTACTTTTATAAGTCTCTACATCCGGATCCTTACTTCTTCACTTAAATGCTTCCATGGCTTCAATTCTGGTTGTTTTTCCTTCTCATCATTAATATTCACCCCCACCTCTGTATCTTGTTCATTTCTGGTGCCTCATTTGTACCTATATTAAAAAGATGGCTCTGAAACCCACACCTCTCTCACATGACCTGAACTAAATATAACTGGTTATTTGGGGTCTTCTGTGGTTTCATACAAATTTTAGGATTATTTGTTCTACTTCTGTGAAAAATGCATGAGTATTTTGATAGGGATTGGACTGAATCTGTACATTGCCTTGGTTAGTGGTATGGACGTTTTAACAATATTAATTCTTCCAATGCATAAGCATGGTATATCTTTCCATTTATTGGTGTTCTCTTCAATTTCTTTATCAATGTCTTACAGCTTTCAGAGTACAGGTCTTTCATCTCCCTTCGTTAAATTTATTCCCAGGTATTTTTTCTTTTTGATGCAATCGTAAATGGGATTGTTTTCTTGATTTCTTTTTCTGATATTTCATTACTAGTGTATAGAAATGCAACAGATTTCTGTATATTAATTTTGTATCCTGCAGCTTTACTGAATTCATTTATTAGTTCTAACAGCTTTTTGGTGGAGTCTGTAGGGTTTTCTATGTTACCCTACCATCTATAAATAGTGACCATTTTAGTTCTCCCCTTCCAATGTGGATGCATATTATTTCTTTTTAATTGCTATGGTTAGGACTTCCAATACTGTGTTGAATAAAAGTGGTGACAGGGCGCATCCTTGTCTTATTCCTGGCCTTAGAGGAAAAGCTTTCAGCTTTTCATCATTGAGTATGATGTTAGCTATGGGTTTGTCATAAATGGCCTTTAATATATAAGTGAAGGGGATTAAGAGGTATGAACTACCAGTTATAAAATAAGTAAGTCATAGGGATGCAATGTACAACACAAGTAATACAGTCAATATAACATAATTATATGGTTTGTAATGTATAAAAATATAGAATCACTATATTGTACATCTGAAAATAATATGATATTGTAAGACAACTATACTTCAATCAATCAATCTATCTATCAATCAAACTGCCACTGGACATTTCTCCTGGATATCCCCTGACGCAGATGTGGTCTCCTTCTCCTTCACTGCCCCACCAAATCTGTGCTACCACTATGTCCAATCTGTTACCTAATCTTTTTTTCTGCCACCTCAGTTATGTCTTTAAAAAAATAAATAAATCCTACATGGTCATAATTATACTTCTCATTATTTCCCATATAAGTTTCTTGCAATAGCTTCCTATGACTTCCTATAGTCATGGTGTCCTAATTATTATACAGGTGATTTCCAAAAACAGAGTATATACATGCTCTATCCATCTCCCAAGCTCCAGTCTCTCTATTTCTTACTACTGCTTATAGTTTCAATAAGATTCTCAAATATAATATGAGTTCTCTCTTTCCCTCTTATGCACTTGAAAAGTTCTTTGAGTGGTCATTTACTATTCTTCCCTTCTGTCTAAAGGAGTAGGTAGGTTAACACTTCTTTTACTCAATGCCATTTTGTGGCATCTAACAACACAATGAATCACTTGTTTATACTTCTCTCTTTAAGAAACTTCCTGTCAGCCAAAATACTTTGTTTTTTCTTCCTTAAAAAGCATTCATATTCTTCTTTTTTTCTCTGCTGAACATTTCTGAAAAAGTCATTTTCACTTAATACTTTCAGTTTCTCACAATTCACCTCCCCTTAATACCATGTAGTCTAGTTCTACACCCAAAATTTAACTGAAATCTACTTCTTGAAAGTTACAAATTGCTTCCAAGCCAGCCTTTCTCTACTGGGTTTCCAAGAGAGAATTAAACCCTACAGAAAGTTATTTAAAATATGTTCATAATTCTCTTAGGCATGGTATATAGCTGGTACTATTTTCCATAAATTATTCACCAGTTTCCAGAACACTGTATGATCTAATTTCTATATTAAATCCCTTATTTCATTTTCCTGGTGGTGAGCCTGCCTCCCTGATCAAACCCTAACTGATACAGTTACAGACTTACTTCTTTCTTATCACATCCTGCCCTGATTATACAGGTCCTGCTGGTTCTGCCAACTTAAGATCATATAGATTAATCTTCAGGAGACAAGTCCCTATTTTTCCTGTTCCTAACCCCCCTATTCACAAAAGACTATGAGGCATTAAGACCAAAAAATTAATTCACAGGAGAGCATCTGTCTGTTCATCTGAGACAACTAAAATTTTTAATAAACAAGTACATTATTTTTAACACTCTATTTTTATTATAAGTAAATAAATTCATATAAATAAAATTAAATCTAAAAGTAAAGAATAAAAAATTACCTTTGCCTAAGGTGCACGGTATACGGTTTCTCATCTATTGGAATAATATAGGATACCTGTTCCTAGAGAATACAGAACAACTGAGAGTGAAGACAAATGTAATAAAAGAAGTGAAACAACAATTTTACATCAACTAATCCTTCCATATAATGCTTAAAATGTCTCAGACTATGTGTGATTTAAAATCTGCAATAATATATCAAAAATGATAATATTTATTTATTATATTATCCATTCTTACTATATCCACAAAAAGAAGCCCAATCTAAGGAGCTGTACAGCACTAGAAAGCATATGTGACTGAATTTTAAACTCTTCTAAAAGAAGAGGCGATGTGCCATGCTGTAATGCCTACTCAGGTAGCATCACTAGGATAATAAGGTACTCTACACATCAGTGAAGCTTAACTTAATCCATTAGGCACAAAAATTATTTATTTTAACCATTTTCCTGAAATGTATGGCTTGCTTCCTATATTTTTAAACAGAAGACACTTGAACAAAATTTGGCATAGTTTTTTTACTCCATCCCAATTATTCTCAGGTTAAAACATGGATGGCAATGAGTTGCAATATCAGTTGGTCAGTGAACCTAAGTGATGAGATTTCATCTTGCAAAAGAGAACATGTGAAAAGCCAGAGTTAGATCATCATTAAAACGAAAACTTAGTTAAAGCATATAAAAACCAAAAAGACACAAATACCACAACACAAAAAAAGATAAGCCTTTCCAGATCTGTGAAAATAAGAAGCAACAAGGAGACAATACAAATCAAGAGATAATAAGGCAAGTTGTTAAAAGGTCTAGTAAATGATCAAAAATGAAACAGAAAGGTCAACATCACTGGTGTTATGAAGTCAAGTGGATACCATGTACCTGCTGCTATGATGTGATGAGAAGAGCACTTTACCTCTACGGTAATCTTCCCTAAAACTCATAACCTCAGTCTAATCATGATAAAACATCAGAGAAATCCAAACTGAGGGACGTTCTACAAAATATCTGACCGATATTCTTTAAAAATGACACGGTCATGAAACAGAAAAACAGAGCAAAGGAGACTGGGGAGACATAACAACTAACAGCAATGTAGTATCCTGAATTAGATCCTGGAACAGGAAAAGAACAGTAGTGGAAAAACTGGTGAAATCCAAATAAATCCTACAGTTTGTTAATAGTAAGGTATCAATGTTAATTTTTTAGTTTTGATAAATGTAATGTATCAACATGGTTATATAAGATGTTAACTTTAGGGCAAACTGAGTGAACATATATGGGAGTTCAAGGTAGCATCTTTGCAAATTCTTCATAAATCTAAAATCATTCTAAAAATTTTAAAGGTTTTTTTAAGTAAAACCAGAAATAAATTGAAGAAAGAAGCAAAACAGGTATATGTCAGATATAAGGCAGAAATACCAAACATAGGATACTGATACTGAAGCAGCAACATGTCCTAGCTGTAAAATTTACATGAGTGAAAAAAATTCCCCTTAGAGATCTGAATGCAATAACTGAACAGAGATGCTGGAGAATTTTTATCTCTTTCTAAAGTGGACCTGATGCACAAGTCCCCCAAAGTAGTTCTGGGATGAATATTTTTCTCAAAATGAAAACATAATAATTATTAAGTTATTAGTATACCAGATATACTCCCTCTAACTATACTGTGAGAGGTAGCATGACACGCATTCTCTCTGCAGACTATGTACAGAAAATGAGCTAGATCTTTAAAGAATGTAGAGGGGTTGATCAATGGAGGCCATAAGAGAATTTATTGAATAATACCAGCAAATATGTGTTTTAATTTTTAATAACAGACTTTCAATGATTAAGAAATTCGATCCCTTCTGGAACTTTTATTTGTAAAGTGTTACAATAATTTCAACACTTTCAGAAAACACTTTTCCTGTTCACTCACTCATATGGTTCCAAAATCACTCCTCTTCAATGGAACAGGATAGAAAGTCCAGAGATAAACCCACACACCTGTAGTCACCTAATCTATGACAAAGTGGATGGACAATGGAGAAAAGACAGTCTCTTCAATAAGTGGTGCTGGGAAAACTGGACAGCTACATGTAAAAGAATGCAATTAGGACATTCTCTAACACCATACACAAAAATAAAATCAAAATGGATTAAAAACCTAAATGTAAGACCGGACACTATAAAACTCTTAGAGGAAAACAGAGGCAGAACACTCTTCGACATAAATCGCAGCAATATCTTTTTGATCCACCTCCTAGAGTAATGAAAATAAAAACAAAAAAAACTAAATGAGACCTAATTAAACTTAAAAGCTTTTGCACAGCAAAGGAAACCATAAATGAAACAAAAAGACAACCACAGAATGGGAGAAAATATTTGCAAACAAAGCAACCAACAAGGGATTAATTGCCAAAATATACGAACAGCTCATGCAGCTTTATATCAAAACAACAAACGACCCAATCTAATGGGTGGAAGATCTAAATAGACCTTTCTCCAAAGAATACAAAGAATACATACAGATGGCAAAGAGACACATGAAAAGATGCTTAACAACACTAATTATTAGAGAAATGCAAATCAAAACTACAATGAGGTATCACCTCACACCAGTCAGAATGACCATCATCAAAAAATCTACATCAAAAAATCTACAAACAATAAATGCTGGAGAGGGTGTGGAGAAAAGGGAACCCTCCTACACTGTTGGTGGGAATGTAAATTGGTACAGCCACTATGGAGAACAGCATGGAGGTTCCTTAAAAAACTAAAAATAGAGCTACCATATGACCATATGACCCAGCAATCCCAGTCCTGGGCATATATCCAGAGAAAACCATAATTCAAAAAGAGACATGCACCCCAATGTTCATTGCAGCCAGGACATGGAGGCAACCTAAATATCCATCAATGGATGATGAATGGATAAAGATGTGGTACATATACATATATATATATATACACACATATATATATACACATATATACAATGGAATATTACTCAGCCATAAAAAAGAACGAAATAATGCCACTTGCAGTGACATGGATGGACCTAGAGATTGTCATACTGAGTGAAGTAAATCAGACAAATATTTGAAAGACAAATATCATATGATATTGCTTATATGTGGAATCTAAAAAAATGGTCCAAGTGCACTTATTTATAAAACAGAGTCACAAATATAGAAGACAAACTTATGGTTACCAAGGAGGAAGGGAGGGATAAATTGGCAGCTTGGGATTGACATATACAAACTACTATATATAAAATAGATAACTAATAAGAACCTACTGTATAGCACAGGGAATGTTACTCAATACTCTGTAATGACCTATATGGGAAAAGAATCTAAAAGAAGAGAGGATATATGTATAACTGATTCACTTTGCTGTACAGCAGAAAATAACACATTTTAAATCAACTATACTCCAATAAAAATTAATTTTCAAAAAACAATCATAGGATTCCAGGAAAGAAATATCACTCATCTTCACAAATCATATTTTAGTAAAGGTCTGGAAACCCTGTAGACCTTTAAGCATTGGGGGTCTCAGGAGAAGTAGATTTATCTGAATTTACAGTGACCTACATTGAGAATTTATCTTTCTGTTTAATAAAAACTATGGACTAGTCAGTTAGTGTCAGGTTTCCTAGAAGCAGGGTCTGAAATGAGGATACTTTTGTCAGTGCTTTTTTTAGGGAGCACTCACTGGAGGAACCTGCAAGGAAGTAAGAGAAGCAAAATAGGGAGGAAGATAAAGCTAAAGAAAATATGATTTCAGGGCTTCCCTAGTAGCACAGTGGTTGAGAGTCCACCTGCCGATTCAGGGGACATCGGTTCGTGCCCCAGTCCAGGAGGATCCCGCATGCCGTGGAGTGGCTGGACCCGTGAGCCATGGCTGCTGGGCCTGCGCGTCCGGAGCCTGTGCTCCGCAACGGGACAGGTCACAACAGTGAGAGGCCCGCGCACCCCATTAAAAAAAAAAAAAAAAAAAGAAAATATGATTTCAGGTAAATTCTAGCCTTAGCCTGATACTTCGGGGAAACTCTAGAGTAAAACTTGTGCCTCAGAGTCTTTCCCACCTGAGACAGTAGAGCTGGGCTTTTAGACCCATGTAACAATTAGGCACTGGCTGAAAGGTTACCCTGGGGGATGGGGTCGAGTAACTCCCAGGCAGCTCAATAACTGAAAGACAGTTCTCCAGAGAAGGTTACTAACTCTTGCAGTAGTATCTCAAGAGCCAGGGAACCAACAACCCAAACTGAAATTATAAAGGGATTATGGCCAGGGACTGGGGGTTGGAAATTATAGCTGAAAAGTTCCCAAACCTGAAAAAGAAACAGAAATTCGGATGCAGGAAGCACAGAGGACCCCAAACAAGATGAACCCAAAGAGACTACATCAAGACATATATGATAATTAAAATGGCAAAAGGTTAAGATAAAAGGAGAATTTGAAAGGCAGCAAGAGAAAGATAACTGGGAGCTTGGGATTGATATATATACACTAATATGTATAAAATGCATAACTAATTTAAAAAAAGAGAGAGAAAGGTAGAGTCATACACAAGGGAACTCCCATAAGGCTATCAGCTGATTATTCTGTGGAAACCTTGTGAGCCAAAAGGCAGTGACATGATATATTCAAAGTCCTGAAAAGGAAAACCTGCAAACTAGGATACTCTACAGAGCAAAATTATCATTTAGAATTGGAGGAGAGATAAAGAACTTCTTAGACAAGCAAAAATTAAGAGTTCATCAATATTAAACATAACATAAGAGAAACGTTAAAGGGTCTTTTCTAAGTGAAAAAGAAAGGCTGTAATAAGAAGTAAGAATCTACAGGAAAGGAAAAATCCCACTAGTAAAGGCAAATATACAGTAAAGGCTGAGGATCAACAACTTAAATAAGCTAGCATGAAGACTGAAAGACAAAACTGTAAAATCAAACATAACTACAATAATCAGTAATGGGATAAACATGAAGATATAAAATATGATAACAATAATTAAAAATGTGGGGGAGGGAGTAAAAAAATGTAGCTCTTTAAGAATGTGTTTGAACTTAAAGGACTACCTGTTTAAAACAAGTAGATAGAGTTATAGGTCAACATATATGAACCCCATGGTCACAACAAATCAAAAACCTACAACAGATACACAAAAACTACAGCAAAAGGAACACAAACATAACACTACAGAAAATCATCAAACCACAAGGGAAGAAACAAAAAAAAGTAGAAATACAGAGAACAGCTACAAAAAGAACCAGAAAACAAGTAACAAAAGGACAATAAGTACATATCTATCAATAATTACTTTAAATGTCAATGGATTAAATGGTCCAATCAAAAGACATAAGGTGGCTAACTATATTAAAAAAAACAAGACCCATCTACATGCTTCTTACAAGAGAATTGCTTCAGCGCTAAAGACACACACAGACTGAAAGTGAAGGGATGGAAACAGATATTTCATGCACATAGTGACAACAAGAAAGTGGGGGGTAGCAATTCTCATATCAGACAAAATAGACCTTAAAACAAAGTCTAAAACAAAAGACAAAGAAGGGCATTATATAATGATAAAGGGATCAATACAAGAAGAGGATATTACACTGATTGACATATATGCACCCAATACCTGTATTGGGTGCATATGTTTTTATATAAATTTTATATATTTTATTATTTTATATTTATATAAATATACAAAGCAAACATTAACAGACACAAAGGGAGAAATTAACAATAATATAATAATAGTAGGGGACTTTAACACCTTACTTACATCAATGAACAGATCATCCAGACAGAAAAAATAAGGGAACAGTGGCCTTAAATGGCATAATAACCAGTTGGACTTAATATATATCTACAGGAAATTCTATCCAAAATCATCAGAATACACATTCTTTTCAAGCACAGATGGAACGTTCTCCAGGACAGATCACACACTAGGCCATAAAACAAATTTCAACAATTTAAGGATAAAAATTATATCAAGCATATTTTCTGACCACAACGTTATGAAATTAGAAATCAATTACAGGAAGAAAAATGAGAAAAGCACAAACGCATGGAGACTAAACAATATGCTTCTAAAAAACCAATGGGTCAATGGAGAAATCAAAGAGAAATCAGAAAATACCTCAATACAAATGAAAATAAAAACATAACTTTCCAAAATCTATGGGATGTGGCAAAAGCAGTTCTAAAAAGGAAGTTTATAGAAATACAGGCCGACCTCAAAAAATGTGAAAAACATCAAACAACCTAACCTACCATCTAAAGGAATTAGAAAAAGAAGGACAAATAAAGACCAAAGTTAGCAGAAGGAATGAAATAATAAAGATCATAGAGGGAATAAATAGAGATCAAAAACAAACAAAAAAAGAAAGGATCAAGGAACCAAGAGCTGGTGTTTGTAAAGATAAAAAATTGATGAACTTTTAGCCAGGCTCATCAAGAAAACAAGAGGAGACCCAAATAAACAAAATCAGGCATGAAAGAGGTGAAATAACAATCAATATCACAGAGATACAAAAAATCATAAAGAGAGAGGGAATACTACAGTTATATGCCAACAACCTCAACAATCTAGAAGAAATGGACAAATTTCTAGAAACATACAAGCTTCCGAGACTGAGTCAGGAAGAAACAGACAATGTGAACAGACAGATCACTATTGGTGAAATTGGATTTGTAATTTTAAAGAACTTCCAGCAAGCAGAAATCTAGGATCAGATGGCTTCACAGGGGAATTCTACCAAACATACAGAGAAGAGTTAATACCTAACCTTCTCAAACTATTCCAAAAAATTGAAAAGGCTGAAACAGTCACAAATTAATTCTACAAGACCATCATCACCCTGATACCAAAACCAAAGACACTACCAAAAAGAAAATTACACCCCAATGCTGCTGATGAACATAGATGCAAAAATCCTCAACAAAATATAAACAAACCAAACACAATATACAGAAAGGATCAAACACCAAGATCAAGTAAGGTTTAGTCCAGGAATGCAAGGATGGTTCAATATTTGAAAATCAATCAATCTGATACACCACATTAACAAAAGTAAGCATAAAAATCACATATTCACCTCAATTAATGCATAAAATTCATCTGACAAAATTCAACATATATTCATGATAAAAACTCTCAGAAAAGTTGATATAGAGAGAACATATCTCAACATAATAAAGGCCATTTATGACAAACCCACATCTTACATCTACTCAATGGTGAAAAGCAGAAAGCTTTTCCTCTAAAATCAGGAACCAGACAAGAATGCCCACTCTCACCGCTCCTATTCAACATAGTATTGGAAGTTCTAGCCACAACAGTCAGACAAGACAAATAAATAAAAGGCATCCAAACTGGAAGGGAGGAAGTAAAACTGTCACTATTTGCAGATGATATGATACTATATAAAGAAACCTTTAAGTCTCCACCAAAAAACTATTAGAACTAATAAATGAATTCAGTAAAGTTGCAGGACACAAAATTAACATACAGAAATCTGTTGCTTTTCTACACACTAATAATAAACTCATAAAGAGAAAGCAAGAAAACAATTGTGTTTAAAATTGCATCAAAAAGAATAAAATGCCTAAGAATAAACATAACCAAGGAGGTGAAAATGCTCTGAAAATTATAAAAGATTGTTGAAGGAAACTGAAGATGATATGAAGAAATGGAAAGTTATCCTGTGTTCTTGGGTTAGAAGAATTAATATTGTTAAAATGTCCATACTACTCAAAGTAATCCAGAGATTTAATGTAATCCTTATCAAAATACCCATGACATTTTTCACAGAACTAGAACAAATAATCCTAAAATTTATATGGAACCACAAAAGACACCAAATAGCCAAAGCAATCTTGAGAAAGAAGAACAGAGCGGGAAGTATCATGCTCCCTGACTTCAAACTGTACTGCAAACCTACATTAATCAAAACAGCATGGTACTGGCACAAAAACAGACACATAGATCAATGCATGAGAGCAGCCCAGAAATAAACCCATGAACTTCCAGTTAGTTACAACAAAGGAGGCAAGAAACAATGGAGAAAAGACAGTCTCTTCAATAAGTGGTGTTGGGAAAACTGGACAGCTACATGTAAAAGAATGAAATTAGAATATTTCCTTACACCATATAGAAAAGTAAACTCAAAATGGATTAAAGACCTCAATGTAAGACCAGAAACCATAAAACTTTTAGAAGAGAACATAGGCAGAACACTCTTTGACGTAAATTATAGCAATATTTTTCAAATCTGTCTCCTAAAGCAAAAGAAACAAAAGCAAAAATAAACAAATGGACCCTAATTAAACTTAAAAGCTTTTGCACAGCAATGGAAACCATCAACAAAATGGAAAAACAACTAGTAAATGGGAGAAAATATTTGCAAATGATACAAGCGATAAGGGATTAATATCCAACATATATAAACAGCTCATACAACCCAATAGCAAAAAAAACCCCAAACAACCCAATCAAAAAATGGGCAGAAGACCTGAATGGACATTTTCCAAAAATGGCCTATAGATGGCTAACAGGCACATGAAAAAATGTTCAACATCACTAATCATCAGAAAAATGCAACTCAAAACCACAATGAGATATCATTGTTATACACTCAATGTTATAGATATTCATTTGTTTTATTTTTTATATTACACATATAAGTGATAACAGAGAATTTGTCTTTACCTTACTGACTTATTTCTCTAAGCATAATACCCTCTAAGTCCATCTGCTTTGTTGCAAATGTCAGAACTTCATTCTTTTTTATGGTTGAATAATATTCCACTGTATGTATATGTATGTGTGTGTGTGTATATCTTTATCCCTTCATCTGTTGATGGACACTTAGGTTGCTTCCATATCTTGGCTATTGTAAATAATGCTGCTAAGAACATTGGGGTGCATGTAACTTTTCGAATTAGTGTTTTCAGGGGTTTTTTTGTATATGTATACAGAACTGGAATTGCTTAATTATATGGCAGTTCTATTTTCACTTTTTCTGAGGAATCTCCAACTGTATTCCATGGTAATTGTACCATGTATACAAACAGAAACAGACTCACAGATATAGAGAACAAATTAGTGGTTACCAGTGGGGAGAAGGAAGTGGGGAGGGGCAGGATAAGGGTATGGAATTAAAAAGTACAAATTACTATGTATAAAATAAGCAAAGAGGTTATATCAACACAGGGATATGTGACCATTATTTTGTAATAACTTTAAATGGAGTATAATCTATAAAAATATTGAATCACTATGTTGTACACCTGAAACTAATATGTTATAAATCAACTATACTACAATTTAAAAATCAGTCAATCAATCAAGCAGGGGATGTAAGGTACACATAGGGAATATAGTCAACAATACTGTAACAAACAAAATTGAGATATCACCTCACTCTTGTCAGAATGGCTATCATCAAAAAGTCTACAAATAACAAATGTTGGCAAGGATATGGAGAAAAGGGAATACTTGTATACTGTTGGTGGGAATGTTAACTTGGTGCAGACATTGTGGAACACAGTTGGAGGTTCCTCAAAAAAACTAAAAATAGAACTACTGTAAGATCCAGCAATTCCACTTCAGGTATATATCTGGAAAAAACAAAACACTAATTTGAAAGGATACATGTACCCCAATGTTCATAGCAGCACCATTTACAATAGTCAAGACGTGGAAGCAACCCAAATGCCCATCAACTGATGACTGGATTAAGAAGATGTAGTATATATATATATATACAATGGAATATAACTCAGCCATAAAAAAGAATGAAATTCTGCCATTTGTAGCCATAAAGATGAACCTAGAGAGTATTATGCTTATGAAATAAGTCACAGAAAGACAAATACTTATGATATCACTTATATGTGGAATCTAAAATATACAAATGAATGTATATGCAAAACAGAAATAGACTCACAGATATAGAAAACAAACTTGTGGTTACCTAGGGGACAGGGAAACAGGTAGGGACAAATTAGGGATATGGGATTAACAGATACAAACTCCTATATGTAAAATAGATAAGCAACAGGATATACTGTATAGCATAGGAAATTATAGCCATTATCTTTTAATAACCTATAATGGAGGACAATCTGTAAAAATACTGAATCACTATGCTGTACATCTGAAACTAATACAATATTGTAAAACAATTATACTTCAGTAAATAAGTATATACATATATACCAGGATGAATAAATTTTAAAAAATAATTATAATTGTATACCAACTTTGTAGGGTGACAGATGGTAACTGGACTTATTGTGGTAATCTGAAAATACTGGTAAAAAAGTACTGAATCACTGCATAGTACACCTGAAACTAATATAATATTATACACTAATTATAGCCCAATAAATATGTTAAAAATAATAATAGGTTAAAAAATTAAAATGGGCAAATAATTTAATAGACATTTCACCAAAAAGGTATTTAGATAGCTAGTAGGTCATGAAAGATGCTCTACAGCATTTTTCATTAGAGAAATGCAAATATAAGCTAAAATGAGATATCAGTACACACCTGTTAGAATAAATTTAATCAAAAGAGACAATATCAGGTGTTGACAAGTATGTGGAAAAATTGAATCATCATATATTGCTGATGGGAAATGTAAACTAATAAGTCACTATGGAAAATAGTTTGGCAGTTTATTACTATGGTAAGCATAAACCTACCATACGACACAGCAATTTCACTTCCAAGAATCTACCCAAGAGAAAGAAAACTATATGTCCATACATAAATATTCATAGCAGAATGACTCAAAATAGTCAATATCTGAAAAAAATCTTGAATTTAACTGGTAAATGGATAAACAAAATGTGTTATCTACATGTATTAAGAAATAAAAAATTTATGAAGTATTGATAAATGTTGCAAAATGGATAATCTTAAGTGAAAGAAGCTCAATGCAAAGTCCTACATATCACATATTTCAGTTTTATGAAATGTCTAGAAAATGCAAAATTATAGAAACACAAAACAGATCAGCAGTTGCCGAGGGCTGGGGATGGAAGCAGAGAAAAACTGCACATAGGCAGGAAGGAACTTAAGGCAATCAGAATGTTCTAAAACTGGATTTGTGGTAATGTTTACATAATTCTATTCATGTACTAATGATCATTGAGCTGTACACTTACAATGGGTGAATTCTGTGGTGTATACATTATACTTCATTAAAACTGGTAAAAATAAAGTGTTATCAAAAGATTGGCCACTTATAAGCAAGGCTTGCTTTTTTGTATTTCTTTTTTTATCTCCTAAGGATCTTAGCATGTAGTTATGCACACAAGTCCAGAGAAATATCTGTTAAATAAATCAATGAATAGGATGAAATATTACCCTTTCTAACAAAAATAACAGAAGAAAGGGTTTATACTCTCTGAGAACTGGTAGGTACAAGGGTAGAGATTGAGGAACCAGGTTTTAGTTAAAACAGATTCTCCTTAACCATTTTGGAGAAAATTATTCTCTTCATTTGAATCATCTAGATACCATTCAGATAATACCCTAATTCTTTTACATTATATTCTCTCTTTGAACTTTAAAAAATTGTTTTACCATGAGGAAATGACAAATGTTAGACAAATTAGAACATTCTGATTTATATGTTTGCTTTTACCATCAAAACTTTACATTCCTTATCAATAGTAATATTGGTTAGTTATAGTCATACTATAATGGAATTGATGTATTTCACTGCTATGTAATAAAAATAAGAAATTTCATATAACAACATTATGGAAAATCTCTTACATTTTCTACTTTTGAATTATCACTTGTATTTGCTTGGATTTTCTCTGGAAATATAATTTGTAGAAATGAATTTTGAAAACCTGAAGAAACAAAAAAAACAGTTAATAACTGTGTTTTAAACTTGACTAAATATTTGTTCAGGTTCTTTTATAAGACTTGCTTATGCAAACATGAGTCATCACTGTGTACTCCTATAGAAATCTTGAAAACACTTTGTTTAAAAACAGACAAGATAGCTATGAAAGACTAAAAGGGGGCACGGAGAGGTATTCAACTTACACAAAATTTGCTGTTCCTGAAGAAAAGCGAACAAATGAATTAAAAAATATCAAATATATACTTCAAGAAGACTTTCCTGAAATAAAAGATTTGAAACAATAGACTAGAAAGTACACTGCATTTCAGGAATAACTAATAACAATTAATTAAAACTGAGACATATTCTACTAAACTTATTGGATGTCGAAGATAAAGAAAGAATCCTATGGGCATATGAGCAAAAAGGAAAAGTGAAAATCATATTGGGCATAAGAAGAGAAAAGCAGGTTGGCTTGAGATTCTTTAAAAACATTATTCAATGTTAAAAAACTGAAGAACTATGTCTTTAAAAAAATATTCAGGAAAAGAAAGTGTGGACCCAAGAATTTTATACCCAGCAAAACTGTCATTCAAATATACAGGCAAGGGACAGCTATTTACAAGCAAAAAAATCAAGGAAAATAGTTCACAAGTTCCTGTCACAAAAGGCAGACAAACTTCTCCCAATAAAGGCATCAATAGAGTTGAGGTAAAAGGCCTAGCTGTGAGCATTAAAATAAACTTAAATATAGAATATAGGCCAAAACAATGGTGGGAATCATCACTATTTAATAGGATGCAAGTGTTATAAACTATGATGATAAAGACATAACAACATATTCAATAATGTCAGGAAGGGTAGCAGAAGAAGAGAATTACCATATGTAAATACTGTTTTCCTTAAATTTATTGCAATGTGGTTCCAAAAAATGTTAAAAAGCTGAAAATTAAGTGGTAAAAGTAGAAACATATTGTTTAATGGTGTAAAAGAACTAAGATTTTTTAAAGCTATAGTCATATAATAAAGAGGAGAGCATGAGGTGGAAAGAAGTAGTAAGAAATAAATTTCCTTACACTCACAGTGAGGAATCACTAGTTACTACCTAAATTAAAAATTAAATCTATTATATAAAACAGATTATAAATATTCCAAATTAAGAAAAAAAAAAGAGCATACAAACACAAGGCATCCAGAAAATAAATGAAAAAGTCACAGATTTTTATGGTGAAAAACATTTATCAAAAAAAAAGCATGAAATCAGAAAAGTATGATATAAATAAGAAGCACTAAGATTAAATATCTCAGTCATATCAGTAAATGTGAGTAGGATGAACTGACCAACCTAAAGAAAAACTCATACTGGAGACAGACTCTTATCAGCCCAGAGGTGGGACCAGAGTAATCTATGAACAAACTTTACCTCATTAGTTTTCATCCATATATTTACCTTTCCAGTTTGCTGCCCTTGGAAGCCTAAAACTGCCTTCCTGTGTCTGTCACTTCTCTACAAATTTAATGTTTTTTGTTGAAGATAAGCTGGAACTCAAAGTTGCTATTTTGAGTTACTTTTGGTTTAAGTTTCTCCCATGATGCATGCTGTATGCATTAATAAGCTATTTTTCTGTTATCAAAAAAAAGAAAAATTCTCAGATTGGATCCACAAAATCAAAACCCAATTACTCAGACCTTTGGTGGAATATTAAACACTGGCTTTAAACTAATAATGATTTTTTTTTTTTTTGGCTGCATCGGGTTGCAGCATGCAGGATCTTTCATTGTGATGCTCGGGCTCTTAGTTGCAGTGTGCAGGCTTCTCTCTAGTTGTGGCATATGGATTTTCTCTCTCTAGTTGTGGCACTCGGGCTCCAGAGTGCATGGGCTCTGTAGTTTACAGCACGTGGGCTCTCTAGTTGAGGCATGAGGGCTCAGTAGTTGTGGCTCATGGGCTTAGTTGCCCCATGACAGGTGGGATCTTAGTTCCCCAACCAGGGATCGAACCCACGTCAGCCGCATTGGAAGGTGGATTCTTTACCATTGGACCACTGAAGAAGTCTCCTAATGATGATTTCTGAGTACCTAAAGTAAGACTGTGGTCCACGTCAGGAAAAGATATATGATTAGCAGAAGAAGTCAGGTGATGAATGGAAGTTATTAGGTTCACATCTATGAACACACTCATGGGTCTACAAGTTCATCCTATCATAATCTGCCCAATTATGGAAAAGTGTGTCAAAACAGGTATAATCAGTAACTTGTGGAATGCCCATCTTGTCTCCCTGACCCATAGAATGAGGATTGTTATGGTAGGGAGGGCCAAATGGAAACCTCTGAATATCACCTGCACCATCACCAAAACATTAAACCAAAAACCTTTCTATACCAAGAAAGTATATACAAGGGCAATGATTTCTGTTATTTTACTTGTTTGATCTGTGCACATGATAGATAAGCAATAGAGAATGACAATGAGTTGTCTTAAGTGTAATCAGGTAATGATTGCAATAATTAATATTGTTCCAAATATGGTCTCTTTACTGAACCAAATCAACACAGGCATTGGCACCTGTATGTAGCCATTAATAGAAAAAGGTGCTGTTTTCTCTATCCCAATAAGCAGGAGATGCCAGGAGCAAGTTTCCATTTTTGCTTAGTAGTGATGCCAGTATACCTTCACCAATCATATTGCCTCAGATGCCTCAGATCTTTATCATCTGGTTCTTCTTCTACCTGGACCCTAAAAATCTCACTGTCTGTGGTAGATAGAATAATGCCCCCAAAGATGTCCATATCCTAATCCCCAGAACCTGTTAGGTTACACGGCAAAACAGAATTAAGGTTGCTAATCAACTGACCTTAAAATATGAAAATTATCCTGGGTTATCTGTGGTCTTAATTTAATCACAAGGGTTCTTAACAGTAGAAGAAAGAGCCAGAAAAGAAAACCAAAGAGATGGCCATGTGTAAAGACCTCAGCCCAATACCACTGACTTTGAAGATGGAGGAAGGGGGCCATGAGCCAAAAAATGCAAACAGCCATTAGAATCTGGAAAAGACAAGGAAACAGATTGTCTCCTGCAGCTTCCAGAAGGAACAGGCACTGCTAACACCTTGATTTTACCCAATGAGACCCATTTTACAGAACTGTAAGATAATAAATTTGTGTTGTTTAAGCTATTAAGTTTGTGATAACTTGTTACAGCAACAATAGGAAACTAACATATCATCTAAGAGAAAGACCTGAAGTAGCAGGTACATTAGATGCCTTGAAGAAGCAGGTGTGCCAGAGTCTTAACACACACACACACACACACACACACACACACACACACACATCCACCTGTAATGGTCTAGTGGTCTAAACCACACTCGAAAATATCCTCCATAATAAATAGTAAGAGGCAGAACTTGGTAGACCATTTTGGATTTTGGAGGCAATATATATCATATATAGCTATGTTGCTTTGACCATTTTTATTGAACAAAACATAGGCTGCCAGATTTGTAAGACGCCAGAATACAAGACTCCTCAGCTACCTGAGTCTACTGGGCAAGGAGCTCTACTATTTTTCCTTTATGACTTAGGGTCTGTGGCAGAGCCTGTGTTAAGCCCCTCTAGGAGAATCACAGCAGAGGCTCCTGAGGTTTGTAAGCAAAGACACGCCCTCACTGGTATATGCTGTGGATTGAGTGACGGTGCCCCAAAAGATATGTCCACTCAGAACCTGTGGCTATAACCTTATAACCTTGCAAAGAAAAAAGGGTCTTTGCAAGGTGTAATTAAGTTAAGGATCTCAAGATGAGACCATTCCAGATTAGACTGGACCCTAAATCCAATGACTAATATCCTATAAGTAAGAGAAGGGGAAAAGACACACAGAGGAGACATCAATATAAAGACAGAGGCAGAGGCTGGAGTAACATGTCTCCAAGCCAAGGAATGCATAGGATTGCTGGCAGCCATCAGAAGCTAGGAGAGAAGCATGGAACAGATTCTCCCTCAGAGGCTCCAAAAGTAATCAACACTGTCAATACCTTGATTTTGGACTTCTGGCCTCCAGAAACAGAAGGGGGAAAAAATTCTGTTGTTTTAAGCCACCCAGTTTGTGGTACTTTGTTATGGCAGCCACAGGAATCTAATATAGTATGTAAGCATATTTCTTTTATGAAAGCTTTTAGCTCACTACTGGGCTCTGATAGAGGCTAAAATTCAGACCATGGGATCTTCAGACTATATGATCTTGCAACCTGAACCGCTCTTCACAGACTGACATCATCAGGCATTCACAGGAGTACTAATCAAATGGAAGTGTTATATATATATATGGTTGGGTTTGAACAGGTCCTAAAAGCTTTAAGTTGCATAACCAGGTGATTAATACTCCAGTAGGCCTACTCCTATCACGTTTCCATCATTTCCTAAAACCTACTTTTATGGTATCCTATGACCAGCTAACTGAAGGAGGGAAAGTAGATGTATGATATGCCAATAGTACACAGAAGTAAGTCCACGGGTATAATCTTAAAAACTCATAGATAGTTGGCCCTAAAAGAGAATAGAGCAAAGTAAATTCTCCCCGTAACTAGAATTTCACATGGTACACTTAACATGTCTAGTTTTCCTGTATACGAACTGATTACATTAAATGAGGCAGAAGCAAGTTATTATGTTGTTTCTTGAAAGTTTAAGAATGTTACCAACCTTAAGAAGGGTGAATATGGATGTTAAGTATCCCATCTAGAGGTGAACTGTGGGATACTGTAGAGAGGTTCAATCACTCAAACTATTTCTACCTTGTCTCCCTGTGCTATTAGACGTTGGAAACCTAACAACTCTATACCAGACTCCACTGCGATTAAGGTGCTGGCATGTCACCAGTTCCTGCTATTCATACACCCAAAAAAGACTTAGTTGCAGAAGTGAGCATTGTCAGATGGCAGCCACGTGTGAATATCTGGTCCTTCCGACATTTGTAGTAATAGAATTATCTGGTCCTTTTGGACTACTGGGACAGACATTCTGCTGCCTAGCCCAAACACCATAGTGGTATTTTCAATAGAATACTCTTCCGGTATAGTTCCCATGGTATCACTAGATATTCTTCCCTGCGTTGTGACCCTAGCCACATTGTAGCATCTATGTAGCATCTAAACCTGCCTCTTTGGTACTTTCTAAGGTTTTGTGATCCTAACATTCTTTTGTATGTGATATTATATATCTGGAAAACCCAAAGGAATCATCATAAATATTATTTTAAAAAGAGGATTTAGTAATGTGACTAGAAACAAAATTAATATATAAACCAATCATTTCCCTGTACACAAATAAAATAGTTAGGAAGTAACCATTTACAATAACAACAAAATGTGTAATACCCATGTAAATAAATTCCTAAAGGAATATATATAATTTAAATTAAAAAAAAACTTTAAATTCTAAAATGGTTCATAAAAAAAGTCAAATAAATTGAAAGCTATATCCAGTTCTTGGAATATAAAGATAGCAATTTTCTTTAAATTAATTTATAAATTTTATGAAATCCAAGGGTAAAGTCCACAGGAGTTTTTTGAAACAACATAAGATGATTCTAAAGTTCACATGCACAAAAAAAAAAAAAAATACAAATAGACCAAAATTTTGACAAAGAAAATTAGAGGGACGTAAGCTAGAAATAGAAGGAAATTGCCTTAACTAGAAAAAGTATCAGAAAGCACACATTAAAAATTGTAAATTATGAAATACTACAGAGAAATTCAAATAAAACTAGGTAACAAAGTCTATTATCACTGCCATTTTCAAAAATGTTCTGAATGCCCTCATTAATATGATAAAATGATAACAAGAAAGAAGGGCATAAATGTTGGAAAGGAAAAAACAGTATGTCATTATTTGCGAACGATATAACTATCTCCTTAAAAGTTCTTAGAGAATCAATAGAAAAACTCTAAACTACTATAATTAAATCAACTGAAATAGGCATCATCAAAAAAAATTAATGAAATAGGATATATGAGGAGGTAGGCTTTCAAATCACTGGGGGAAATATAGCCAATGGATAGCGGCAGGAAGACTGAACATCCATTTGAAAAGTAATTAAGTTGGGTTCATACATATGTATATATATAAAGAGTAGATAAAATGTATTTATATGTTTCTATATATAATATGTACATAAATACATATATATTCAAAATCGATTAAGAGTCAAAGCCCAGAAGTCTTAAAGGAAAAGATAAATATATTTGCATACATAGAAATCTTTTTAAAATCTTTAAAGATGCAGGAAAGATTGTAAGAAAATACAAAGTATAAAAGCCAAAGGATTAACATCCATAATATGATTTATGATTAAAGGTGGCTAACTCACTACATGTTTACCTCTTCTCTCAGTGAGAACCCTCTAAAAGTGGACAAAGGAAAGATGCTACCATCAGCTAAGAGTCTCAAACAATTTTCTGGAAGGTAAGCTAATGATGGAAGTGTGATCATTGTTGAGAGATTCTAGAAAAACTCTAAAACAGAAATCAGATGTGACAGATACAATAGGAAGTATTCTTTCCCATTGGTATACTTCTTAGGAACTAACTCCAGACTTAGCCATGTAACTTACTCTGGTCAATTAGACAATAGCGAATGTAACAGAAGCAAACCTGAAAAGTGCCTGTGCACTGTGGCTTGGCCTCTCACTGCCTTGGAATCCTGAAACCACATGTAAACAAGCCTGAGCTGTCCTGCAGGAGGGTGAGAGTCTATGTGAAAGGGAGCCAAGGCACCCTAGCTGAACACAGTCCAACAGACAGACCAGTGCGTGAGACCATCTGGATCATCCAGCTGCCAACCAACTCAGGAGCGGATGACAGATCCAGGAAAGAGCACCGATGCGCCACAGACTACCTAAGCCAGTCCAAACCAGAGCAACAGCCCCACCAGCCCATAGAATCATGTTCTAGAACAGAGGCTGATGAAGGTGAAGCTCAGTCTTAAATAGGGCTCACTGAGAAGATGGCATCTGGGCACAGAACTGAAGAAGGTGAGGAGGGGAACAAATGAATATCTCTGGCAGATCACCCCAGGAAGAAAAAGGATCAAGCGCAAAGGTCTTTGGGAGGAACTGCCTGGCATGTCTGAAAAGCAGCAAGGGAGCTACTGTGGTTGGATTAGCATGAGCAGTGAGGAAGAGAGTAAGGGGTGAGGCCAGAGAGGGGACAAGCTGCTGAGATCCTGTAGGGCATTACAGGTCAGAGTTAGCACTTTAATTTTCATTCTTGGTGAGATAAGAAACCACTGAAAGATTCTGAGCAGAGGGCGGACATGAGCTGACTTAGATTTTAACAAGAAAACTTTATGTTGAGAATAGGCTGAAGGATGGTGTGTTAGTTATCTATTGCTGCATAACAAATTATCCCAAAATTTAGCAGCTTAAAATAGGGAACATTTATTAATCACTAGTGTCCTTAGGTCAGGTATCTGGGCACAGCTTAACCGAATGCCTCTGGCTCAGACTCTCACAAAGCGACAGTCAAACTGTAGGCCAGGGCTGCGACCATTTCAAGGCTTGACTAGCATAGGATCCACTTCAAGGCTCATGCACTTAGCTGTTGGCAGGCATTGGGTCTTACCAGGCTGTTAATGAGAAAGCTCAGTTCCATGCCACACAGGCCTCTCCATAAGGCTTCTCACAATATGACAACTTGCTTCCCTCAGAACAAGGGCTCAGAAAAAGAGAGACTGAAAGCGGGCACCCAGGACAAAAGACACAGTTTTTCTGTACCCTAATCTCACAAGAGACATCCCATGATCCTGACCACATTTTATTCACTAAAAACAAACCATAAAACACAGCTCACTCCGCCTGCCGATGCAGGGGACATGGGTTCGTGCCCTGGTCCGGGAAGATCCCACGTGCTGCGGAGCGGCTAGGGCCGTGAGCCATGGCCACTGAGCCTGCGTGTCCGGAGCCTGTGCTCTGCAACGGGAGAGGCCACAACAGTGAGAGGCCCGCGTACTCCCCCAAAAAAACCAAAAAACAAAAAACACACAGCTCACATTTAAGAGGAGGGGATTACACAAGGGCGTGATTACCAGGATGTGGGAAACATTGGTAGCCATCTCACAGGCTGCCTAAGAGAGTGCAGGAGAAGAAATATAAATTTGGAGTTATCAGTATCGACATGGTACTAAAAGCCATAGACTAAATAAAATCGAGTAGGGAAGGAGCCAATTCAATGAGCAGATCTTTTGTATGCTGATTCAAACAATGCATGGACATTATTTTCTAGGTGATTACAAACTGTAAGGAAACTTATTACACTCATGAAACAATTGAAAATTTGAACACAGACTGAATATTGGGTGATAGAAGAAATTGTTAATTTCTAAGCCATGATCATGATACTGTGGTTATATTTTCTGGCCATTTAGCAATATATATTGAAATGCTTAGACACGAAATGATATAAAGTCTATAATTTGCTCCAAATAATATGAGAATAGAGGAAGTGGTAGGGAACGTAGAAAAGAAACAGAATTAACCACGAGTTTATAACTGTTGAACCTGAGTTCTTTATTCTTCTATTTTTGCATTTATTTGAAATCCTCATAATTAAAAAAAAAAAGTTAATAACATGCAGGCCAAATAGCAATGGAGTAACATTCTCCAAGTGCTACTGGAAAAACAACTGTCAGTCTGAAATTGGATATCAAACTAAATTGTCATTCAACAGTGAGGGAGACATAAAGACATTTTCAAGTAAACAGACGATTTACCACTCAAACTCTTGACGAAAAAGATACTAAGAAGGAAAGAGTAGGGTGCTAGAAAGAAGGTAAGCAAGTCAAGCTATAAACTTGTGGATAAATCTAAGTAACAATAAAGATGATGACTCATTTGGGAAACAATACATAAAAGTGGCAGTAAATACGAAATAAGAGTAACATGTAGGATGATAAAGGCAGTGTCTGACAACTTTCCAAGGTCATTGTCGTTTTTAGAAGAAGACATGTTGCTTAATTGTAGACTCTAAGTCAATTATACATGTTACATTAAAATCAGAAAAACACATAAGACAGGAAATAAGATTTTTAATGATATCAAATAAAAAGTATAGTAAACAGAAAGCATAAAATATTATAAAAGACTTAAATACAAATATACTCTCCTTGAAAGTAGCATGGCTTTTCCAGTTTACTTCCTGGAAGTAAAGGGCTCAAGAGTTGTGTTAATTCTCAAATAGTCAAAAGCTTGTATAATCTAGTTTGAAGTTCCTTTGGCAGTACACTACCATCAAAAACGTAGAAGTTTCTCATCTAGTCGTCTTCAGTAACTTTGTCATGCAATTAAAACACATATAAAACTTTTTAAAGTCATAATTTTCAAATCTGCTTTATTTCTTTGCCCTTTATTTTCTGGATACTAGACCCTTTTCAGACAAATCATTTACAAATATTTTCTCTCATCCTGTAATTTCTTGGCCTAACTCCTATTTCTCCTTCCCTCCTCTCTCACCTCTCTCTCTCTCAACTAAGTGATGGCAACCATAAGTCAGTCTAAAAAAATATAATGTAAGGCCACACCCTTGACTGCAGTGCTAACCTGAGTAATTTTCTCTAACTGAGAGTTTTTACTGACGTTTCACTGCTCAAACCTTTTAAAATTCCATTTCTTACTATTTGAAATCTGGAACTGGTCACCCTTTAAAGTCCTGAAAGGCCCCAAATTTCTGGATTTATTCCCTATTAATTCGATTTGCAAACTGGTCAACTGTTTCCTGAGATTATCTCTTTCTCTTAACACTTTGACAAAATTGAGTAATGAAACCAACTTCCACGGCTAACAATCTCTTATCTAACTTCTACAGAATGTAGTCTGTCCTACAGTTTTTACCAAATGTTCTGTCACTTCTTGTCATTGATTTCCATTTTTTCCAGGTGGTTTCCATTTCTTGTCACCTGCTACCCATCAATACCCAGCAGCAAAGTCAAAGGCATATATTTTAAGTTTATCATGGCAGCACACCACTTCAAAGCTCCAATCTCTATATTAGTCAACTGAGGCTGACCAGGCTATGGAATGGCAATAAATAAACCTTGAAATCTTGGTGGCTTAACACAATAAAAGTTTCTTTGTTTTTCATGCAAAATATGATGGGAGTCACCAGGAGCTCTCATTCAAATAGTAACTCAGAGATCCAAGCTCCCTCCAAGTGGTAACACCATAAACTCAGCTCATAGCTTCTAAGGTAAATCTGGCATCAGAAAAGAAATATAGAAGAGAAATACCAGCTCTCAATTGCCTTGATCTAAAGTGATGCAAATCACTTCTTCTCAACCCCACGAGCAATAGTATTTAAACTGCCCCACACTAAATGGAAAAAGGCTCAGAAATGTAGGCAAGAAGATGGATACTTAGTGAGCACTGGGGACTTTGCCACATAAAAGGATGGAAAAAATATGTTCACAGCAAATATTAGCCAAAGGAAAGCTGACATACCTATGTTAACATTAGCATGAATAGACTCAAAGGAGGAAAAAAGCATTATTAGGAATAAACAGGGGCACGATATAGTTAATAAAAAGAAACCAGAATGAATGTAAATAAATAAAGTTGGAACCCTACCTCACACTGTGTACGAAAATTAACTCAAAATGGATCAATGACATAAACATAAGAGCTAAAACAATAAAATTCTTAGAAGAAAAGATAGGAGTAAATATACATGACCTTAGATTTGGCAATGGATTCTTAGATATGACACTAAAACCATGAGCAACAAAATTAGATTCCATCATAATTTAAAACTTTTGTGAGTCAAAGGACACTCCCAAGAAAGTGAAGACAACCTACAGCATGAAAAAAAATATTTGCAAATCATTTGTCTGAAAGTCTAGTATCCAGAATATAAAAGGAACTCTTGTAACTCAACAAAATGAACAACCTAATCTTTAAAATGGGCAAAGGACTTCAATACTCATTTCTCCAAAAAAGATATACAAATGGCCAATAAGCATATGAAAAGATGCTCAACATCACTAACTATCAGGGGAATACAAATCAAAGCCACAATGAGATACCCTGTCATAACCATTAGGAAGACTATAATCATTAAAATATAAAAGTAAAATAACATGTATTAGGAAGAACGTGGAGAAACTGTAACCCTTGTGCACTGCTGGTAGAAATGTAAAATTGCACAGCCAGTACGGAAAACAATGTAACAGTTCCTTAAAAAATTAAAAATAGAATCACTGTATGATCCAGCAACTCTACTTCTGTACATATACCCAAAAGAATTAAAAGCAGGGACTCAAACAAGTACAGGTACATACATGTTCATGGCAGCATTATTCATAATATCCAAAAGGTAGAAGCAACCTAAGTATCCATCAACAGATGAATGGATAAACAAAATGAAATATGTATTTTTCCATATGTATTTCACACAATGGAATGCTATTCATGTGTCAGAATAAAAGGAGAAAATTCTGACACATGCTACAACATGGATAAACATTGAGGGCATTATGCTAAGTGAAAGAAGTCAGTCACAAAGAAAAATACTGCATAACTCCACTTACATGAGGAAACTAGAGCAGTCAAATCCATGGAGACAGAAAGTAGAATGGTGGTTGCCAAGAGCTGGGGGAAGGGAAGAATGAGGAATTAGTGTTAAATGGGTACTGAGTTTCAGTCTGGGAAGAATAAAAAAAAATATTCTGGAGATGGACGATGGTGATGGCAAAACAAAGTGAATGTATTTAATGCCACTGAACTGTACACTTAAAAATGGTTAGAATGAGTACAAAATAGAAATCATAGAGCTGAATACAATAACTGAACTGAAACTTTCAATAGAGGGTTTCAACATCAGACTAGATTAAGTGAAAGAAAGGATCAGCAAACTTGAAGACAGAGCAATAGAATTCATCCAATCAGAGGAGCAAAAAATTAAAATTAAAAAAAAGAATGAAAAAGAGTGAAGACAGATTAAAGGATTTATGGGACACCATCAAGCAGACCAGTATCCACATTATAGAAGTCCCAGAAGGAGAAGGAGTGGGGGTAGAGGGCAGAAAGCTTATTTAAAGAAATAATGGCTAAAAACTTCTCTCACCTGGCAAAAACAGAAAAGAAAAATAGACATCCTAATCTAGGAAGCTCAAAGAAAACCAAAAAAAAAAAAAAAATTAAAGAGAACTACACTGAGACAGGTTATAATTAAACTGCCAAAAATTAAAGACAAAGAGAAACTCTTAAAAAGCAGCAAGAGATTTTTTTTCTTAAATTCCATATATATGTGTTAGCATACGGTATTTGTCTTTCTCTTTCTGACTTACTTCACTCTGTATGACAGACTCTAGGTCTATCCACCTCATTACAAATAGCTCAATTTCATTTCTTTTTATGGCTGAGTAATATTCCATTGTATATATATATGCCACATCTTCTTTATCCATTCATCCGATGATGGGCACTTAGGTTGTTTCCATCTCCGGGCTATTGTAAATAGAGCTGCAATGAACATTTTGGTACATGACTCTTTTTGAATTATGGTTTTCTCAGGGTATATGCCCAGGAGTGGGATTGCTGGGTCATATGGTAGTTCTATTTGTAGTTTTTTAAGGAACCTCCATACTGTTCTCCATAGCGGCTGAACCAATTCACATTCCCACCAGCAGTGCAAGAGTGTTCCCTTTTCTCCACACCCTCTCCAGCATTTATTGTTTCTAGATTTTTTGATGATGGCCATTCTGACTGGTGTGAGATGATATCTCATTGTAGTTTTGATTAAAAGAAAATGTCATGAAGAACCTAGGGGTAAGACAGGAATAAAGACACAGACCTACTGGAGAACAGACTTGAGGATATGGGGAGGGGGAAGGGTGAGCTGTGACAGGGCGAGAGAGAGGCATGGACATAAATACACTAACAAATGTAAGGTAGACAGCTAGTGGGAAGCAGCCGCATGGCACAGGGCTATCGGCTCGGTGCTTTGTGACCGCCTGGAGGGGTGGGATAGGGAGGGTGGGAGGGAGGGAGACACAAGAGGGAAGAGATATGGGAACATATGTATATGTATAACTGATTCACTTTGTTATAAAGCAGAAACTAACACACCATTGTAAAGCAATTATACCCCCAATAAAGATGTTAAAAGAAATAAATAAAATAAAATAAAATAGAAATTTAAAAAAAAAAAGCAGCAAGAGAGGGGCTTCCCCGGTGGCGCAGTGGTTGGGAGTCCGCCTGCCAATGCAGGGGACGCGGGTTCGTGCCCCGGTCTGGGGGGATCCCACATGCGGCGGAGTGGCTGGGCCCGTGGGCCGTGGCCGCTGGGCCTGCGCATCCAGAGCCTGTGGTCCGCAATGGGAGAGGCCGCAGCAGTGAGAGGTCTGCATACCGCAAAAAAAAAAAAAAAAAAGCAGCAAGAGAAACACAATTTGTTTTGTACAAAGGAACTCCCATAAGACTATCAGTGAATTTTTCAGCAGAAACCTTGCAGGCCAGAATGGAGTGGGATAGTATATTCAAAGTACTGAAAGAAAGAAAATTCCACCTAAGGATACCATACCCAGGAAAGATGTCCTTCAGAATTGAAGGAGAGATAAAGAATTTCCTTAAAAAAGTTAGAGTCCATCACCACTACAATGGCCTCACAAGAAATGTTAAAGAGAGTTCTTCGTACTGAAGCAAAAAGACACTAACTTTAAAAACTAAACATATCCTTACCATATGATCCAGCAATAGCACTCCTTGGTATTTACCCAAAGGAGTTGAAAACTTATGTCCACACAAAAACTTGCACACAGATATTTATGGTAGCTTTGCTCATACCTGTCAAAACTTGAAAGCAACCAAGATGTCTTTTAGTAGGTAAATGGATAAGTAAACTGGTATATACAGACAATGGAATATCACTCACTGCTAAAAAGAAATAAGCTATGCAGCCCTGGAAAGACATGGAAGAACCATAAATGCATATTACTAAGTGAAAGAAGCCAATCTGAAAAAGGCAACATACTCTAAGATTCCAACTATATGACATTCTGGAAAAGGCAAAACTATGGAGACAGCAAAAAGATCAGTGGTTGCCAGGACTTAGGGGAAAGGGAGAGATGAACAGGTAAAGCACAGAGGATTTTTAGGGCTGCAAAACTACTCTGGGGGATACATGTCATTATACATTTGTCAAATTCCACAAAATGTAAAACAGCAAGAGTGAATCCTAAGGTAAACTATAGATTTGGGGTGATAATGATGTATCAGTGTGGGATCATCAATTCTAACAAACATACCACTGTGGAGCAGGACGCCTAGAGCAGAGATTGTACAGGTGTGGGGACAGGGGTATGTGAGAAATCTCTGTACCTTTCTCTCAGTTTTGCTATGAACCTGAAACACTCTAAAAAATAAAGTTTATTCATTTTTAAAATGGTTGAAGATGGTAAATTTTATGTTTTGTATATTTTACCACAATTTAAAATAATTTTAAAACAAAGGTATAAAGAAGATGTAGCACATATATACAATGGAATATTACTCAGCCATAAAAAGAAACGAAACTGAGTTATTTGTACTGAGGTGGATGGACCTAGCATCTGTCATACAGAGTGAAGTAAGTCAGAAAGAGAAAAACAAATACCATATGCTAACACACATATATGGAATCTAAAATATATATATATATATATATATATATATATAGGTTCTGAAGAACCTAGAGGCAGGACAGGAATAAAGACACAGACGTAGAAAATGGACTGAGGACACGGGGGTGGGGAAGGATAAGCTGGGACGAAGTGAGAGAGTGGCATGGACATATATACACTACCAAATGTAAAACAGGGAGATCAGCTCAGTGCTTTGTGACCACCTAGAGGGGTGGGATAGGGAGAGTGGGACGGAAACACAAGAGGGAGGAGCTATAGGGATATATGTATATGTATAGCTGATTCACTTTGTTATAAAGCAGAAACTAACACACCTTTGTAAAGCAATTATACTCCAGTAAAGATGTTAAAAAAGAAAAAAACAAAGGTAATGTATTAAAAAAAAGCAAATGGGTAAAATATCCATTAAAGTTCAAAATAGACCAATGGATTTTAACATAACATATTAAGAAAAATTCATTGGTATGTTTTAGATTCCACATTGCAACTAAACTTTACCATTTATCACGTGTGTATTTGGTGCAGCATCCAAAGAGGAACACTGGTAATTACCTGAAAAGGCTCCTAAACTACTCCCTTTTCCAACTACATAAGCTGGAATTTTTTCATATACTTCAAACAAAACATTTGGCAACAGACTGAATGCAGAAGTAGATATGAGAATCTAGCTGTCATCTATTAAACCAAACCTTAAAGAGATTCACAAAATGTAAAACAATGCCACTCTAAATTCTTTGTTTTGGAAAATATAGTTTTTATTTTTTAAATGTGTTACTTACATTAACATATAATAGGTCTATTACTGTAATTGAGTGGGACCCTATGGGGCTTTCCCAGGACAGACCCCCCACACACACACATCCAATGTCCTCTGCCTGCCTCTTGTCTGTAGAAAAACTTTAGTCAAAGAATAAATTCAGAGAAGTGGAAAAAAAATGCAGAACCAAAGGAAAGCAGTCAAACAAGACAAAATAATAATAGTTTAGCCATTAAACAAAGTCAAGGACCTTTAGTTCCTCTTCAAGAGCTATAGATAATATTCTGAGCCATGTCCTTTGAGCTGTTTTGCAGACACTGAAACCCTCACCAGGTGGGAGAAGTTAACTACGTGATGACCAGACTGCAGCCAAGACATAAGGTGCTCCATCTTGCACAATTCCAAGAACTGGCCTCAAGGAAATGGGAACCAACCCTGGAACTGAAGATTAACTGAACTTAAAACAATCAAGATGACGCTGATCAGACCACCACATGACCAATTTCATGACTGCGGGAGCTGACTGTGCTGTTCTGCAAGTCGTAGCCCCCTCCCTCTGCCTATACATCCCTGAAACTCCCCTTTCAAAGCTCTTGCCCCCTGATCAACAACCAAGCTGGTGTTTGGACACGAGTCTACCTTCTCCCCAGGTTGCCAGCCTCCTGAATGAAGCAACCTTTCCTTTCCTACCAATACCTGTCTCTCGAGTACTGGCTTTCGAGCAGCCAAACCTGAGTTCAGTAACATTACTGTTATTTTTTAATGAATTAATTAAAATTCTTAAATTTCTACATTAATTTCTAATATGACAAATACTGACGAATATAAGCAGAACATAAAAGCTCTCTGAGAACTTCCATAATTGTTACATTTTTGTTCATTTCTTTGCTGAAAGAAACATTCCGAAAAGTTTCAGAAACACTGTATTTAAATGTTGCAGGTGTTATGGTGAAGATGTGTCCCCCGGCCCCAGCTTTCCTATTGGAAGCCCTAACCCCCAATGTGATGGTATTCAGCAATGGGATCTTTGGGAGGTAATCAGGGTTAGATGAGATCATGAAGATGGATCTCTCATGATGGGTTTCACGCCTTTGTAAGAAGAGACAAGTGAGTTTGCTCCTTCTCTCTGCTCACAAAGAAGAGGTCACGTGAGTACACAGCAAGAAGGGAACGGTCTACTAGCCAGGAAGAGAGACCTCACCAGATCCCCACTATGAGAGCACCCTGATTTCAGGCTTCCTGCCTCCAGAACTGTGAGAAAATAAATCTCTGTTGTTTAAGCCACCCGCTCTAGGGTATTTTGTGGGGGGAACGTCCGAGTTCAGCAGTGTAGCATGTAACAGCAAAATGACTGGAAACAATCCAACAGTCCTTTAATAAGAGAACTGGCTGCTAAATTGTGGTACCCCCAAGCCACAGAACACTATGCAGATGGGGGAGGAGAAGACAAGATATTCCATGTACTGACACAGAATGGGAAGATTCAGAACAGTGTATAAAAAGGGAAGGAAAATAAGAACATATCTTAAAATTTTACTTGCATCTAAATCCCCCCCTAATATATTTTAAAATTTTGAGGACTCTCTGTAACTGTTCCCCGTATTGTCACAATGTCAGCAATAGAATATTTTTTTGGTATTGCAGGACAAGTTACTGAATGCAGGACAAATTATACTGGAACAGATGATATCTGAGGAGACACAGTTTTCTGGAGTTTGAGTAGAGTTCATGAAGTTTCTGGGGTGCTTCTGAGCGCAAGAAATTGTGAGGTAGTTTTGTGAGTGCCTAACAGACCTCCATAAACGGCTGCCCCAAACCCAGATTCAGAGAGTCAGGGCGTCAGAGATTTAGTCCTTAAGCTTATTAAAAGTATCTTCCTCTCTCGTGAGTCAGTTCTGTATCCCTACGGAGCGCCTAAAAACTGCCCGGTTTCCTGACTGGCAAAAGAAACCTAAAAGCAGGGAAGGGCGCCGAGTTCTCAATCGAGTCGAGGCGCAGTTTGACCCAAGCAGGTACGCGTTTAAAGAAGGAAAAGAAAAATCTTCCTCCTCCCCCTACCGGAGTAACAAACAGGGCATCCTCGGGCTTACCGGGTCTTGACGTTAGCAAGCCACGGAGCCCCGCTAGCAACATCATTAGGCGGAACATTTCGTGACTCCTGTCTTCCAGCGGAGACTTCAACCCTACTGCGTTGGCCGTTCGTGAGCGCCGTTCTCGCGAAGCTGCGGCACCTACCGGAGCGCCCGGTACTCAGCGCCCAGTCCACCAATCGCCTGTAGGGCACGCCTCCCTTTATAGTCGTGCGTCCGGATCCGCAGGAAGTTCTTTTCCCAGCAGTCCGCTCTACCCGATGGCCAGTTATCTGGAGGTCCCCGACCACCCCAGCCCTCTCCGTCGCGGTCATCGTCCCCCACAAACTTTTTGCTTCGTGTGGATGGACCTAAAAGAACTAACATTTATTGTGCGCTGTTTTGTATCAGACACTACTTGGTGAATTTAACACTATGCGCATACGCACACGCGCGCGCACACACACACACACACACACACACGAATTATACATTCATATTTCCTAAAGCTGAGGTCTTTTAATTAAAACAACAACAACAACAAAAATCCAGATAGATTTTAAAACGATTCCAAGAAAGGGAAAAGTGAGTAGATTATGGTATCTTCGGAAAGTACCTGCTATGGTTTTTTTCCATACCCACTGCCCAAATACACTTTGTAACCAGGCTGTGTATTTCACTTCTTTGTTATTTCCTTCTCCGCAACCTTTCCTGTTTAAATCTTTTAAAAAGCAGACTTTATGTCATTCTTACTTGTGTATATGGCTCTCTCTATAATGGGAGGCATGTCTCATCCAGAACTTATATATCACAGGACCTAATGATGTACTGTGGTACCTGCAACATGGTAGAGTTTCAGTAAACATTTATAGAATTTAATAAAATCTGATCTGTGCTTAGAAAACCTAGATCATGTTTTACTAGATGGTTAGAGACCCAGGCAGCTGCCTGATAGAAAGGGAAAATGCGATACCTCGAACAAGGTAATAAGCTTGTGAACACAGTCACACAGCAACACCAAAGTTACATACAATTTATCCTTGATTATTAAAACATCTTTAGCAGATGGCAAAGACTACCTTTAATATTTTCAAATTTTTAAGTGGCATCTATGACCAAGAAATTTTACAATTTTTAATAACAATCCAAGATAAATCAAGGACAAACCTAAGTGAAAAGAATGTAAAATATGTAAAAATATATATAAAAGCAAAAGAAGTTCAGACTGATCAACAGTCTTTTAGAAAAGCTTTCTAAATATTCAAAGATCCAAGGAATTATCTAATTCTGAAAAAAGTTTTAAGTTGCATAGTTAATATATTACCAACTGTGAAATTTCAGTGATATGAATGACAATTGCAAAGCTGTGCAAAAACTGTGGGACTATCTCAGTGACAAACACAAACATTTTTGGTTGTATATTAATTCATTCAGAGATTTAAATTGAAATGAAGAATCTTTATTTGGGACTGTTTACAATTTTTAATATGTACCTGATTGTTAAAATAATGTACCATCTTCAGAAGACAGATATGTGTCTTCTTCAAAACCAATCTGTTTTTCTTTTTAACAAAAAGCCACTGTTCACAATTTGGCAGAAGTCTGGAAAATTAGTATAATGTTTTAATTAATAAGGTTATAAATAGCTGAGTATTTAAGAAATTACTGGGCAACACAAATCAGAATTTCAAGTATTTTATTTATTGTAAATCTTATGTTTGTATATGTATGTATACACAAACCAAAAATTTTTTAAAAACTAAAGAAATTCAGTTAATAAACTTATTAATAAACTTTATTATGAAAAATTACCAAAAAAATTTAGGTGCTTAAATTTTTATCATTCATACCATTTCTTCCACAGTAAAAATTCATTTTTTTATCATAGCTGGGACAATAACTCACAGATACCACTAACTTTTTTGCACTTATCTAAGAAAACTTTTTCTTCCTTCCTTTCTCCAGCCTAATTTCTTTAAAAATATTAGTGTCAACAGAGACATTATCAAGCACACCTTAGTAAATGTAAACATTCTAAATTATATTAATAGCAATCTTTGAAGTTTCAGATTTTGGACTTAAAATTAAAGTGCTTATGAAATTCTCAAGTGGTTTTATGATAGCTCAATTGATTGAAGATATTATAATTGTTCCTGCTTTTTATTACAGCCAAGAATCAACAGCGTATCTGATTAGTTCTATTAAATACTTCGTACCTTAAAGTTTATAATTAATTTAAAATAATGCTATTGTAAAAGGATGCTATGCTTTAACATGATTCATAATAGAAATTCTATTATTAAATTAACTTTTCTAATATTCATTATCCATTGATAGACCCACAGAATCTATTAGCCATAGAATCCACAGAATCATATATCCATAGAATGTTCATTAAAATGGAAGATAATAACTGTGTGTAAGTATACACATACACACTTTTAGTGTGTTTTTGCACTTTTAAATTTATATTATGGCATCTTAATTCTGTATTTTGTGCATTCTTCTGAAGACAGAGTATTCCTTTATTCATGTAGTGAATGAGATACACAAAATTCTAGTGTGTGATGATTATTAGTCTGTGCAAGATTAAAAATATTAGATATTAATTGACAGCTAATTAGTTTTCACAGGTATTAGATTATTACATGTTCAATCAGAAACTACATTAATGATAACTAAGGTCAAAATTCAGAATTACATTTAAGCACATAATGACAAAACTTAAACCAATACAGTTAATTTGAAAATCACTACAGTAACGTGTTCAAATAACATAATCCATGTCACGTGCATTAACCTCACAGATGACCGAATAAAATGTATTCAGTAATGGAAATGAAAATGTATTCTAAATTCCCTGGCTTTACTGCATTTCTTCTGTTTCTCATTTCCCACTACTCAAGTTCTGTTTTTCTGTATTAACAAAGTTTGTTTGGTGGTATTTTGTTTTCATTCATAATTGCAGCAGGAAGAAAGGTTTTTCAAGAAAATATCAGGAAAAAAAAAGTATTAGCTCAGTTCCCTGAAGATGTCTGCAAAATGAAAGGTTAAAAAAAAAAAAAAACAATCAAGTGAGGGAACTATATAACGGAGGTGGAGGAGCAGGACGAGCAGGAATTAAATTTCCCTGAGATGATACTTTCGGTTGTGGTGGAGGCGGCCTGTGAGGGGGAAGAAAGACAGTTAATCGTATGCTTCAACCATATGAAATAATTCTACCTTCATTACAAGCCCAACATAACACCATTCTTGACATCACTGACAATTCTTAAGGGTACCTTATATTCTGAGATCATTATGAATCGGATATGTAATGGTTAAAAGTCTCCAATCGGAGTCTAAAATGGAGTAACTACCTTAAAGTCATGCTAGTATATAACCAATAATGTACAAAGGTGCTGGTGTATATGTGTTTAAAAAGGACAGTACATGAGGGGCTTCCCTGGTGGCGCAGTGGTTGAGAGTCTGCCTGCCGATGCAGGGGACGCGGGTTCATGCCCCGGTCCGGGAATATCCCACATGCCGCGGAGCGGCTGGGCCCGTGAGCCATGGCCGCTGAGCCTGCGCGTCCGGAGCCTGTGCTCCACAACGAAGAGAGGCCACAACAGTGAGAGGCCCGCGTACCACAAAAAAAAAAAAGGACAGTACATGAAATAGAAAAGACAAATTGTAAAAGACAACTGAAGATACTATGTGAATTACCTCCTGTACTGTTAGGATTTAAGGGGAGCAAATCACAACTAAGTATAAACCTTACATACATACATAGAACTGAAATTCCAGCTCTCTCAAATATAATTTCCACTCCAAGAATTAAACCTGCTATGACTTCTATACCAGTCCTTCTCAGTTCTCATGCTTTAACCTGTGGATACTCTTCCCTAACTTCTTCATCCAATTCTAGTATACCTCTATTCCAATAACATACTAGAACTTTACATGGTGAGTATGTGTCTCACTATTTATATAATCTGCTCCTGAGGTTCGGGTGGATTTCAGTACACTCTCACTGCATAATAAAGTTTATACTTGAGGATACTACTCAGTGTGCAATTCAACTGTAATTTGAAGGACTTTTGCGGGGTGGGGGGGGTGAGATGTATTTTATGTGATGCAAAATGTTATAATAAATTTTCTCCTTTCTTGCTGATGTTACGCCCATCCACTGAGTCTTTTATTTTTCTTGTGGTTTTCAGTTCTAGAATTTCCATTTAATTCTTTTTTTAGGTTTTTAAGTCCAGCACATCTAGTTTTGTGCTGAAATTCTCAATCTTGACTATTAATTCGCTGATGTAATTGTCATAGTTACTTTAAAGTCCATCTCTGATATTAATTGCATACCCTCTGAGTCTGCTTTTCTTGGTTTTAGTCACATTTTCTTTTCTTATATGTCTAGCTTTTTAAACTGGGGGCCAAACATTAAAAAAATAATAATAAAACTGCAGGAAATAAGTTGAGGGTCTGATTCACCCTTACCCCGGGGTCCCAACACAAAGACTGGGATATTTGCCAGGGTACCACCTCCTTGACAGGGCTCCAGTCTTTGTCCCCTCATCCCTATGAGTTTGTTGAAAGCTCTCCTCAGCTTCCTATCCTCTCACGTTCAGAATAGGTAGATATTTACAGTCTAGGATGAAAAATGGTCCCAAAAGCTGAGATTATCTCTGGACTGCCTTCCTCTCCTGGACCATAGTCCCATAATCTCTCACTTCCTTGGTAGTTTTCTGATGCCTTGAAATACATATTTTCTTATATTGTCTAGCTTTTTTCTAGCTGTTCCTAATAAGAAGGCTGGTCCAGCCTATCTGATTTCCCATTGCTGGTTATTTTAAAGGTCGTTGCTTCTGAATCTTACAGACACCAAAGGCTACAGCAGCTGTTGAATGTCTCGTTTGGGCTTCTTTAAAATTTCATTCCGACACTGCATTAATATGACAAAACTTATATAAAAGCTCTTAAAAGTTTTTCTGCAAATTGTGTTCTATCTAAACTGTTAGCAACAAATACCTTGTCCTAAATTAAATTAAAAATACAAGAGAACTATTTAGACATTAACCCTGGGTTTTATTCTGGTCAAGTAATCTAAGCAAATTCACTTCAGACCTTGATGGGAACTGCTGAGGCTGCTTGGCTGCATAAGTTGGTACTGGAAATCTGTTTGCATATATAGGCTAAAAAGGAAAAAAAAAGTTATTACCACAGTGCACTCATAAATATATTTTCTATAAAGTTTATTTTCCATATAAAAGTAATCAATCTATTTAAAAATCTATGAATAGATGACTATTAATGTTGACATTTTAAAATACTTCGCTTATTCAACATGTCTTTGCTACTGAGTGTAGAATATTTAATTTTTAAGATTGTATATATTTTTAATAGATCTTTATTGGCGTATAATTGCTTCACAATACCGTGTTAGTTTCTGTTGCACAACAAAGCGAATCAGCCATATGCACACCTATGTCCCCACATCCCCTCCCTCTTGCGTGTCCCTCCCACCCTCCCTATCCCACCCCTCTAGGTCATCGCAAAGCACCGAGCTGATCTCCCTGTGCTATGCTGCTGCTTCCCACCAGCCAACTATTTTACATTCGGTAGTGTATATATGTCGATGCTACTCTCACTCTGCCCCAGCTTCGCTCTCCCACGCCATGTCATCAAGTCCATTCTCTATGTCTACCTCTTTATTCCTGCCCTGCAACTAGGTTCATCAGTACCTTTTTTTTTTTTTTTGGATTCCATATATATGCGTTAGCATATGGTATTTGTTTTCTCTTTCTGACTTACATCACTATGACAGACTATAGGTCCATCCACCTCACTACAAATAACTCAATTTCGTTTCTTTTTCTGGCTAAGTAATATTCTGTTGTATATCATGTGCCACATCTTCTTTATCCATTCATCTGTTGATGGACATTTAGTTTGGTTCCATGTCCTAGCTATTGTAAATAGTGCTGCAATGAACATTGTGGTACATGACTCTTTTTGAATTATGGTTTTCTCAGGGTATATGCCCAGCAGTGGGATTGCTGGGTCATATGGTAGTTCTATTTTTAGTTTTTTAAGGAACCTCCATACTGTTTTCCATAGTGGTTGTATCAATTTACATTCCCACTAACAGTGTAGGAGGGTTCCGTTTTCACCACACCTTTCCTTCTACTGACTTTGGGTTTTCTTTGTTCTTCTTTCCCTAGTTGTTTTAAAAGTGTATTGTTTATTTGACATTTTTCTTGTTTCTTGGGGTGAGATTGAATTGCTATAAACTTCCCTCTTAGAACTGCTTTTGCTGCATCCCATAGATTTTGGGTCGTCATGTTTTCATTGTCATTTGTTTCTGTGTATTTTTTTTATTTCTTCTTTGATTTCTTCATGATCTCTTGGTTCCTTAGTAACGTATTGTTTAGCCTCCACGTATTTGTGTTTTTTACAGTTTTTTTCCTATAACTGATTTCCAATCTCATAGTGTTGTGGTCAGAAAAGATGCTTGATATGATTTCAATTTTCTTAAATTTTCTGAGGCTTCTTTGTGACCCAGGATGTGATCTATCCTGTAGAATGTTCCATGTGCACTTGGGAAGAAACTGTATTCTACCACTTTTGGGTGGAATGTCCTAAAAATATCAATTAAATCTATTCGGTCTATTGTGTCATTTAAAGCTTGTGTTTCCTTATTTATTTTCTGTTTGGATGATCTGTCTATTGGTGTAAGTGGGGTGTTAAAGTCCCCTACTATTATTGTATTACTATCGATTTCTCCTTTCATGGTTGTTAGCATTTGCCTTATGTATTGAGGTGCTTCTATTTGGGTGCATAAACATTTATAATTGTTGTGTCTTATTCTTGGATTGATCTCTTGATCATTATGTAGTGTCCCTCCTTATCTCTTGTAACAGTCTTTATTTTAAAGTCTATTTTATCTGATATGAGTATTGCTACTCCAGCTTTCTTTTGATTTCCATTTGCATGGAATACCGTTTTCCATCCCCTCACTTTCGGTCTGTATGTGTCCCTAGGTCTGAAGTGGGTTTCTTGTAGACAGCATATATACAGGTCTTGTTTTTGTATCCATTCAGCCAGTCTGTGTCTTTTGGTTGGGGCATTTAATCCATTTACATTCAAGGTTATTATTGATATGTATGTTCCTATTGCCATTTTCTTAATTGTTTTGGGGGGTTTTTTTTGTGGGTCTTTTTCTTCTCTTGTGTTTCCCGCTTAGAGAAGTTTCTTTAGCATTTGTTGTAAAGCTGGTTTCGTGGTGCTGAATTCTCTTAGCTTTTGCTTGTCTGAAAAGCTTTTGACTTCATTGAATCTGAATGAGATCCTTGCTGGGTAGAGTAGTCTTGGTTGTAGCTTTTTCTCTTTCATCACTTTAAGTATATCCTGCCACTCCCTTCTGGCCTGCACTTTCCACTGAAAAATCAGCTGATAACCTTATGGGGATTCCTTTGTATGTTATTTTTTGTTTTTCCTTGCTGCTTTTAATGTTTTTTCTTTGAATTTAATTTTTGTTAGTTTGATTAATATGTGTCTTGGTGTATTTTTCCTAGGGTTTATCCTGTATGGGACTCTCTGTGCTTCCTGGACTTGGGTGACTATTTCCTTTCCCATGTTAGGGAAGTTTTCCACTATAATCTCTTCAAATATTTTCTCAGACCCTTTCTTTTCTCTTCTTCTGGAGCCCCTATAATTCGAATGTTGGTGTGTTTAGTGTTGTCCCAGAGGTCTCTGAGATTGTCTTCAATTCTTTTCATTCTTTTTTCTTTATTCTGCTCCAGGGCAGTATTTCCACCATTTTGTCTTCCAGTTCACTTATTCATTCTTCTGCCTCAGTTATTCTGTTATTGATTCCTTCTAATGTATTTTTCATTTAGATATTGTGCTGTTCATCTCTGTTTGTTCTGTACTTCTTCTAGGTCCTTGTTAAACATTTCTTGTATTACCTCAATCTGTGCTTCCATTCTGTTTCTGAGATTCTGGATCATCTTTACTATCATTACTCTTAATTCTTTTTCAGGTAGATTACTTATTTCCTCCTCATTTATTTGGTCTTGTAGGTTTTTACCTTGCTCCTTCATCTATGACATATTTTTTTGCTGTCTCTCTTTTTTTTTATGAGTGGGATTGTGTTCCTGTTTTATTGGTTGTTTGGCCTGAGGCTCCCAACACTGGAGTCTGTAGGCTATTGGATAGAGCTGGGTCTTAGTGATGAGATGAGGAACTCTGTGAGACCTCACTCCAGTGAATATTCCCTGGGGTCTGAGGTTCCCGTTAGTCCAGTGGTGCAGACTCAGAGCTCCCACCGCAGGAGCTTCTGCCCAACGCCAGGCTTGCAAACCAGGATCCCTCAAGCCACATGGGGTGGAAAAAAAGAGAAAAAGAACAATAACAAAGCAAAAAATAAAATTAGGCTAGGAAACTAACAGTTATATTAGAAAGAATGTAAAAATAAAAATATAGATGAATCAACAACCAGAAGGTACATCAGTATCACAATAGTAAAAAAGAGGAGGAGGGAAAAGGAAAAAAAAAAAAAAGAAAAAAGGGGCGGGGGGAAGGCCTTGGCTGTGGAGAGCAGGGCCTAAGCAAGGGTGAGATTTGAGTGGTGGGCAGGGCCTATGCTTAGCACCCACGGGGCTGTAAAAGATGGGGGGTAAGGCGGTGGGGCTTAGGCTCAATGGAACAGAAGGGGCCCAGGTGTGCCCCCCACCCCTGGTCTCAGAGGGCAGGGGACCTCACCTGGGAGCCCAGCAGGCTTTCTGGGCTCGTGTGGGCAGGGCAAACGCCCTCCCCTCCTCTCCTTTTCCTCTGGTCTGGGGTCTGGGAGGGCCCCTCCCACCTGCTTCTCCTGATCTCCCTGGCCTACCCTCTTATGTCCCCAGAACCAATGTGGCCAGGGAGGGAAGGGGGGGCCTTGGAGGGCATGGGACCAGCCTGGGAGCTCAGCAGGCTCCCTGGGCCCTCGTCAAAATTATATTTTTTTAAATTCAAAAATAATGAAGTATTATCTTGGCCCTAATCAACTCTATTAGTTAAAAGGTAACATATTTCCTATGTCCATGTATTTTAAATAAAATCTTCCAAAAATGTATTGCCAAACCTATACAGTACCTAACTGGTACTGTAAATACCACTAATTTACAACCCTTGATTTTGATGTGGAAAACAGGGAACTTCTGTGCACTGCTGATGCAAATGTATAATAAACTGGTACAGCCACCATGGAAAACAGTATGGAGGTTCCTCAAAAAATTAAAAACACAACTACCATATGATCCAGCAATTCTATTTCTTGGTGTTTATCCAAAGAAAATGAGAACACTAACTTGTAAAAATATCTGCACCCCCCCATGTTCATTGCAACATTATTTATAACAGCCAACATGTGGAAGAGCCTAAGTGTCCATCTGTGGCGCATACATATATATATAAGAATATTATTCAGCCACCAAACAAAAGGAAATCTTGCCATTTGTGACAACATGGATGGACTAGAGGGCATTCAGGCTAAGTGAAATAAGTCAGACAGGAAAAGACAAATACTGTATGATCTCACTTATATGTGGAATCTAAAAACAAACAAACAAACCAAAAAATACCAAACTCTTAGATACAGAGAACAGGTTGCAGAATGACATAGGCAGGAGAGGGAGATGGGTGAAAACAGATGAAGGTGGTCAGAAGGTACTAGTTTCCAGTCATAAGATGAATAAGTCCTGGGGATATAATGTACAGCATGGTGACTGTAGTTAATAACACTGCATTGCATATTTGAAAGCTGCTAAGAGAGCAAACTTTAAAAATTCTCATCACAAGAAAAAAAATTTGTAACTATGTGTGGTGATGGATGTTAACTAGACTTATTGTGGTGCTCATTTCATACCATACACAAATATTGAATCATGTTGTATACCTGAAACTTATATGTTATGTCTATTATATCTCAATTTTTTTTTTTTTTAGATCTTGTTATGTATATCCCTTGAGGGGGAACCAGGACCCTGCCCCAAGGCTGCACTATTTTTTTAATAAATTTATTTATTTAATTTATGTATTATTTTTGGCTGTGTTGGATCTTCATCGCTGTGCGTGGGCTTTCTCTAGTTGCAGCAAGTGGGGCTTCTCCTGTTGCGAAGCACAGGGTCTAGGTGTGCAGGCTTCAGTAGTTGTGGCATGCGTGCTCAGTAGTTGTGGCGCACAGGCTTAGTTGCTGCGAGGCATGTGGGATCTTCCCGGACCAGGGCTCGAACCCGTGTCCCCTGCATTGGCAGGCGGATTCTTAACCACTAGACCACTAGGGAAGCCCATATCTCAATTTTTTAAAACGTAGAATAGTGGTTGCTAGGGTGTGGGGGATGGGGACTTATTGCTTCATGGGTACAGAGTTTCTGTTTGGGGTAATGAAAAAGTTTTAGAAATAGGTAGCAGCGATGATTGCACAACATTGTGAATGTAATTAATGCCACTGAATTGTAAACTTAAAAATGGTCAAAATGGCAACCTTTATGGCATGTATATTTTACCACAATAAAAAAGGAAAAAAATATGTCAAAGACGAAAAAGAACACATATATAATTTCTAACTTGGATATGTAGGGACTGTGTGATCGTCCTATATATGTAGTGATATGGAAAAATCTCTGAGATATATGGTTAAGGGGGAAAAAGGGCATAACAAGTTTTGTTTCTTTTTTATAAAGGAAAAGGGAGAAGAACTGGGAGATTCCATATGTATCCTTCCATATTAGAAGGATATCTAATCATCTTACCTCCACATAACTGGAAAGACTTTAAAAGTCTGACAGTACCAAGTGTTGGCAAAGATGTAGTTTGACAGGAATGCTCATACACCACTGACAGTACAACACCCAATGGTGTAACCTTTCTGGAAAACAATTTGGCATTTTCCAGTAAATATTCACATACCTTTCAACCCAGCAATTTAATTCCTGTATGCCCCTAGATCAGAGCTCTCTAACAGAATTTTCTACAATGATGGAAACAATCTATGTCTGTGGTGTCCCTACAATAGTGGCCACATATGATCTATCGAGCATTTAAAATGTCAATGAGGAATGGAATTCTTAATTTTATTTAATTTAAAATGAAATTTAAATAGCCACATGTGGATAGTAACCACTGTACTAGTACAGTCCTAGAACTCACACATGTGCATGAGAAACATATAGAATGTTTACCTTAGCTTTGTTCATAGTAATGAACAATTGGAAACTAGTAATAGAAAAATGGATTTTTAAACTGTGTGGTATTTATGTAACATAATATCAATAGTGAAAATGAATGCATTAGAGCTACACGTATTGCTAGGGACAAATCACAAAGCAATGTTAAAGGAAAAAGCAAGTTGTAGATATATGTGTAAGATAGCAAGCAAAACATATAATGTTTAAAAGCAGATAAAGTAATATTATATATTTCTTAGGGATATATGCATATTAGAAAAAGTATATCATTATCCCAGTATTCCCTAATACACTCCCAAGGACAGTGATTACTGGTCCCACTGCTGAGACAACTAGGCCTATTATTCCAGGAGCTCAGCACCAGATCTTCAGTAACATGCCCTGGGGAAGCCAGGCATTAAAAACAGAAGGATAGCAGACATAGGAGAAAACAGTGACAGCATAAATCCCACGTCATTTCCCAAGCTTGGTTTCAAGGCAAGACATTCTCAATGACTAGATGTTTTCTCCCATCTCCTCTGAGCCACGGACCCTGCTGGTATTCCATTAACTAACCCAGAGACTACCTATAGACCACACTCCTAAATTCTTTGGAAATTATCTATGTTTATTCCTATATGATGTAACAATTTTTTTAATCTTTAAAACTTTGATATCATAATATAGTAAAGAAAAAGAATTTTTCATTTAAACTTACAACTTCTCTGGGAGGAGCCACTGAAGAAGCATGTCCAGGAACACTCACTGGCTGTCTAGAAACTTTTGCTTGATTTTTGCCATCTGACCTGAAAGATACAATTACTTTTGAGCTAAATTAAGATTAAAACATTTCTACATGATATATTACATAGACCTTGCATTTTCCCAAGTACAGAACAATGTTGTTGGTAGTGGTGGTGATGATGATCATGAAGACAACTAAAATTTTTACGGCATTTTTATTAGCTTTCACCCAGTTTTAATCCTTAGAGTACTAGAAAGTTTTATTAACCTCATTTTACAATTAAATAAACTGAAATTCTAAGAAATTATGTAGTTTGGTCAATTGGGCCAGTGTTCTCCAACTTCTCTCCTCAAGTCTTCCTGAAATCAGAGAGGAGTAAAAGCATATTCCTAGGTTTGAAGTAGTCACTCTGAATATTAGGAAGTCCAAGAGGAGCAAACAAGCTGGCTGGAAAGATGTCAGCTAAGATTTAGACATGCTGAAATGACAGTAAGTCAGCTAGGTAGAAGTGTATAGGAGATAGCTATTGCTATGGAACTAAAATTTCAGAGATGCAGACTGGGGAATTATCTATAGGGATTGGTCAGTCTGAAGTTAAGAAAAAGGGTAGAAACATAAATCTGGGGAAGTCCCTGGCAGTCCAGTGGTTAGGACTTGGCGCTTCTACTGCTGTGGCCTGGGTTCAACCCCTATTCAGGGAACTAAGATCCCGCCAAGCCAAGTGCTTGGCCAAGTGCAGTGTGGCCAAAGAAAAGGGTGGGCGAGGGTGCTACACCTCAATAAATTATATTTTTTAAAAAAAGAAATATAAATCTGTTTTAGAATACATTAAGAAAAATAAAGCTAACATCAGGATACTCTAGGAAAACATTATACAGTAAGTGAGGTAAGTTAGAAATAGGGCAATGAAGTAAAGTGAGCCATCGAGGCAAGATTTGAACATTTTGGACCATTATCATAAGAAAGATTAGTTATTAAGTAATTACATTGTGCTATGGGTTTTATTTGTTAGTATTTCCTCATTTAATCCTCACATCAACCCGAGATAGGCAATATCATTATTCCCATTTTAAAGGAAGTAAACCAATGCTCAGAAACTTTTTTTATTATTCCAGTTCATAATTCTAGCAAATGACAAACTGGAACTTGAACTTAGATCTGACTACAAGGCCCAGGCTAATATATGCTACATTCCAATGCCAACATGTTAGAAGTGATCGCTGAGAGACAGTTGTATAAGAGTCCAACACACAGACTAGAAATATCAGCTGTCTGAATTATGACAGCCCTTTCTTCCATCAAAGCTTATTTCTTAAAAGCTGATGATTCACAAAATCTGTTTTCAAAACAGACTTGAAGAACTCTTTTCCTATGAGAACTGATACTTGAAATAGACATGGATGAAAATTTTTTAACGAAGCCCAAATCAGAAGTTGTAGTCCAATTACTCCACTATCAGAAATCAGAGTCAAGTAAACTGAATCCTAGCAGCCATTTTCAGTAGCATACAGGCTGGTCACCATAATCCGTTCCCCTCACCATTATAATAGGTGGCTGAGTCACCACTGCCCTTTAACTCCTGCTAATCATGTCAAAAGAATGGAGAGATAACTTAGAACCCTATTTTTAAACCAGCTTCTATGGTATGACTATCATCATTAATAATTATTATACTTTAAAATTTTTAATATGAATTTAAAAGAAAAATAATCTAAGTACTCATATGTTTGTGATCTCTTCCTTCTGCAGTAGCTTTTCTGTAGCTGGTCTCTCTTAATGAAGACAAAAGCAGCCAATGCAGTAAGAGGAACAATGACGAAGAAGAACACCAGAAGTCCGTCCCTCAAGGCGGTATTCTTTTCTACAGAGAAGGATTTTACATTAATGATCATTAAATTAGAAGTTAACTCATATTAACTAGAACATACTAGGTGATGATACGTTTTACATTAATTTTCACATTGTTCAAAAGTCACACTGATATAAACTGAAATATATTGAGAAGTCTTGTTCACTCCTCATGCTTACCCACTTCATTTTTGCCTCCCTGAAGATAACCACTTTTATTAATTTCTTATATAATCTTACAGTATTTCTTCATGTAAATATAAGCAAGAACAAAATATGTTCTATTGTTAACCCTTTCTTACACAAAAGGTAGCATGGCATAAATGCTATTCCACACATTACTTTTATCACTTAGCTATACTACATATCTTCCCAAACTATACATACAGCACCACCTCATTTTCTATACAGCTATACAAAACTCCATTGCAAGGATGTCCCGTAGTTTATTCAGTCAGTAAGTACCCTATTAATACTTTTATTTTTCCAATCTTCGCTGTTACAAAAAAAAATGTTACAATGAATAACCTTGTACATATGTCATATCATTTTGGTGCAGGTATATCTGTAGAATAATTTCCCAAAAGTAGAATTGCTGTATCAGAAGGTGAATGCATTCATCATTTTTTTTAAGGCACTATAAACCTGTCTACCACAGTGATGGTTACAAGTTAGCATGCCATATATTCAGACTATAATTCAAAAAGGTACATGCACCCCTATATTCATAACAGCACTATTCACAATACCCAAGACATGGAAACAACCTAAATGTCCATCGACAGATGAATGGATAAAGACGATGTGGTACATATATATATAATGGAATACTACTCAGCCATAAAAAAGAATGAAATAATGCCATTTACAGCCACATGGATGGACCTAGAGATTACCCTACCAATTAAAGTAAGTCAGATAGAGAAAGACAAATACCATATGGTATCACTTATATGCAGAATCTAAAATATGACACAAATGAACTTACCTACGAAACAGAAACAGACTTACAGACATAGAGAACAGACTTGTAGTTGCCAAGAGGAATGGGGGGAGGGAGAGGGATGGATTGGGAGTTTGGGATTAGCAGATGCAAACTATTATATATAGAATGGATAAACAACAAGGTCCTACTACTATATAGCACAGGAAACTATATTCAATATCCTGTGATCAACCATAATGGAAAAGAACATGTAAAAGAATGTATATACATGTATCACTGAATCACTTTGCTGTACAGCAGAAATTAACACAACATTGTAAATCAACTATACTTCAATAAAATAAATTTCTTTTAAAAGTTAGAAGGCCAGCCAGCAATATACAAGAATTCCTCACAGCCTCACCTATAGAGTCAAACTTCTGCATGTTTGCCAACCTGGAAGGTGAAAAACTATATCTTTTATGATTTTAATTTGCATTTCTCTTTTTATACTATGATTTGAGCAACTTTTCATGTTTAAGGAAACATTGTATTTCTTTTTCTTCTCAGTCCTTTGACTGTTTTTCTGTTGGTCTATTGGTTTTTTTTCTTCTCAGTTTCTAAAAGCCTTTATATGTTAGGGAGAATAGTTTTATCTGTATGTGAGTTGGAAATATTTTCCCCATTTTGTCATTTGTCTTATGGTACAATGCTTTTCTCCATGCATAAGTTTATTGTTCTGAGGTAGCTGAAGTTATCAATCTTATTTTTTATGGCTTATGGATTTAAAGTTTTATTATAATTTTAAAAATTCATTAATTAACATTAATTTTGTCTGTTTCATGTTCTTTAGTGAAAGAATATAGTAAATATGAACACGAGTGGTAAACAGTGAAATTATCCTCATAGTTTTAAATTTGTAAAAGTACCAAAACTTTCTGTTCCAAAAGTTATATGAAACACTCAACCCAATTAAAAATAAAAATATGAAAAATTAAAGCAAGCTTGATGTATCAGTTTATACTCACTAATAAGTAGACAAAATTTAAATTAAAGCATCCAACACTGGCCAGGTTATGTTAAAATTGGTACCTTCATACTGTCAGTGGCATTACACAACTTCATTTGGAATTTTTATCAAGAATCATAAAAAAAAAAACCTGTAGGCTTCCCTGCATAAAAAAATCATATCTAGGGCTTCCCTGGTGGCACAGTGGTGGTTAAGAATCTGCCTGCCAATGCAGGGGACACAGGTTCGAGCCCTGGTCCGGGAAGATCCCACATGCCACAGAGCAACTAAGCCCGTGCACCACAACTACTGAGCCTGTGCTCTAGAGCCCATGAGCCACAACTACTGAGTCCATGTGCCACAACTACTGAAGCCCATGCGCCTTGAGCCTGTGCTCCACAATAAGAGAAGCCACCGCAGTGAGAAGCCTGCGCACCGCAACGAAGAGTAGCCCCCACTCACCACAACTAGAGAAAGCCCGCAGGCAGCAATGAAGACCCAATGTAGCCAAAAATTTTAAGAAATTAAAAAATAAAATAAATTAAATTAATTAAAAATAAAGAATCATAAAAAGGATTATACCTTTCAATCTAATAATACCATAACTGGCAATTTATACTTCAATTGGGAAAAATGCATGAGTATTAAGATGTACACTACAATCTTATCAATGTGTATCGAAAACTTAGAAACAACCTAATGTCAAATAATTAGACAACAGCTAAGTCAAGTTATGGCACATCCATCAATGGAATGATACACAGCCATTAATATCCATAGTTCTGACTTCCGCTTCTAGACAGGATGCAGTAATAGGGACCAGATTTATCCTGTCAGCTATAACAACCAGAAAACCAGGCAAAATACATGAAGCAATGGTTTTCATGGCATTGGACATAAGGCAATAAAGAACAACGATCCCTGAGAGACAGAAAGCAAATAAGGTGAGCTTTACAACAATCCCAGTTTGCTGCCTAGAGAAAGTTAACAGACTGTGATGAGGGGTGTGGGAATCCAAGCAAAACCAAGTGGTCTCCTCGAGTTGAGGAATGCACACTAGTTGTCTGAGGAAGAAGCCAAGACAACTAGAGTTCACAGGCAAAGTACCAGAAGGGAGGCCGCTGCACAGATAGAACTTGAAAGATCTGCAAAGGGTTCCCCTCAAATACTCAGTTGAGTACTGATCAGTGTATGCATGTAAGGAAACCACCTGAAGCCAGAGAAAGAATCTCCTGAAAGGATTAGTGGGAATAAACCCAAGAACTCACACAGGACTGGAAAGAATACCTGTTCCTGCCATTTCCAGTGGAAAACTCCATAGTTAATGGCATTGAGTAGAATAAACAGAAGGGGTTTGCCTCAGTAATGGGGCAAAATCAGCCCTAGGCTAAATGCTGCTCAGGTCCCCCCAATAGAGCTTTAAAAAAAGATTCAAAAGAACCGTACTACATCCATGTAACTTAAGCCCACTTAAGCTTAAGCCCAAAGTTCAGCAATAGAAATTCAAAAACACCTAATATACAACAGGCAAAATTCACAATTTCTGGCATTCAGTAAAAACGTTAGAAGGCATGCAAAGAAGCAGAAAAATATGACCCAAAATGAGGAGAAAATCAATCAATCAAAACTAAGAAATGATACAGATGATAGAATTAGTAGACAAGGACATTAGAAATTATTATAAATGTATTCTACATGTTCAAGAAGATAAGTAAAGATTGAACATGCTGTGTAGAGACATGAGGAAGGAAAGAAGGAAGGAAGGGAGGGAGGGAGGAACGGAGAAAGAGAGAGTAGAAGGGAGGGAGAGAGAGAGGGAGGGAGGGAAGGAGGGATGGAGGGAGGGAGGAAGGAAGGAAGGAAAGCAGGCAAAGAAAAAGAGAGAGGGAAAGAAAGAAGGAGAGAGAGAGAAAGAAAATGAAAGGAAAAGGGAGGGAGAAATAGAACTTACAGCGATAAAAACTTCAATGTCTAAGATAAACAATACACTGGATGGAATTAATGGCAGATCAGACATCACAGAAGAAGAGTGAACTTGAAGAATAACAATAGAAACTATTCAAAGTTAAACACAAAGAATAAAGAATTTTTAAAAATCAAGGCAAATCACTGAGATGTGAAAGAACTCCAAGTAGCCAAATATACATGTAATGGGAGTCCCTGAGGGAGAGGAAAAAGAAGGAAAAAGGAAGAAAAAATATTTGAGGAAATAATGACCAAAATTTTTCCAAATTTGAAGAAAACTATAACAGCACAAATCCAAAAAGTTTAAGAAATCCCAAGCACACCAAGGCACATTATAATCAAATACTAAAAATGAGAGATAAAGAGATAATCTTATGAGCAACCAGAGGGTAAAAAAGAGACACACTATAAACAGAAAACAAACAAAAAAAAGATGATGGCAGATTTCTCAGGAAAAACAGTGCAAGTCAAAAGACAACATAGGAACATCTGTGAAGAAGTAAAAGGGGGGGAAAAAACTGTCACCTTAGAATTCTTTACCCAGTCATCATTCCAGAAGAAGGCAAAATACTTTTTCAGATATACAAAGGTAAAAGTATTTGTCACCAGCAGAAATGTGAAAAAAAGACCTTCAAGCAGAAATTGAATGATGCCAGATGGAAATCTGACTTTACACAAAAAAATGAAGAGCACCAGAAATGGTAACTATGTGGGTAAATATAAAGACCTTTTCTATTATTTAAATTTCTTTTAAAAATAATCAACTGTTTAAAGCAAAAATAATCACAATGTATTATAGGTTTATAACTTATGTAGTATGACGACAATAGCACAAAAGCTGAGAGGAGAGACATGGAAGGATCCTGAAATGGCACAGTATCACATGAAGGGAGACTGTGATAGAAAAATATCAATGTGGTAGATTTAAAGCCAAACATATCAATAATCAAATTAAATATAATTGGCCAAAACAACTCAATTAAAAGGCAGAGATGGGCTTCCCTGGTGGCGCAGTGGTTGAGAGTCCACCTGCCGATGCAGCGGACACGGGTTCATGCGCAGGTCCAGGAAGACCCCACATGCCGCGGAGCGGCTGGGCCCGTGAGCCATGGCCGCTGGGCCTGCGCGTCCAGAGCCTGTGCTCCGCAACGGGAGAGGACACAACAGTGAGAGGCCTGCGTACCGCAAAAAAAAAAAAAAAAAAGGCAGAGATGGGCAGAATGGATTAGACCCAGCTCTAGGCCACCTACAGGAAACCAACTTTAAATATAAAGACACAAATAGATTAACGGATGTGGAAGCGAGGGCAAGGGACAAGGATGCCCCACTTTTGACATGGGCCACTGAGAGACCACACTAACTTCCCTCCACATTACTTGCCATTGTATGCAGGTCCACTATCCACACTTCCTCCGTACCCTGTAGCCTCACAATAGGGGGGAGCCCAGCCGCTGTCACAGTGACAATTCTTATTGCTGTTACATACCTTCAAAACAAAACACCACTTTTGTTAATTGTGAATGTTGCTCTACACGATGAACTCAAGAATAGAAACCAAGAGAAAAGACTAAATTCATGCAAATCCATAGACACTTTTTAAGAATGAACAATTTATCAGGTATCTAAATTCCCCAATATCTAAAAATCTAAGAAGTCTTACAGAGAATCCTCACTAAGAATTCTCATTATTCAGCATTACTTTCATGAACAAACCAAAAGAGGCTATTACCTACCCCATGTCCATGACACTTTTTCTGAATATCACAGTCATAATTCAGAACAGACGCATTTACACATTGGAAATTTCTACAGATCTGAAAAAAAAAGAAGTAATGAGTAAAGAAAACTTGAATACATTAATAAACTAGCCAGAAAAAAACAGACCTGGGTGTAGATTATTTCATAGGTGAATTCTTTCACACTTTTCAGGAATAGTTAATTCCCATATCACATATTTGAAAATTTAGAAAAATAAGTGAAATTAACTAATTTAGATAGAACTAATGATCAAAGATGACACAAAGGCCAAAAACAAAGATAAAACTACAATCTTTCCTTCCATACATATATAAATGTGAAATTCAAAGTAAAACATTCACAAATGGATTTTTTTCAAGTCAGAGATGATCCCACTACTACAGAAAAGGATCAATGATAGGAAATCTATTACTATAATACCTTACATAAATTGTCATTATTAAAATAAATATCAAAAAAGCATTTGAGGGCTTCGCTGGTGGCGCAGTGGTTGAGAGTCTGCCTGCTGATGCAGGGGACACCGGTTCGTGCCCCGGTCCGGGAGTATCCCACATGCCGTGGAGCGGCTGGGCCCGTGAGCCATGGCCGCTGAGCCTGCGCGTCTGGAGCCTGTGCTCCACAACGGGAGAGGCCGCAGCAGTGAGAGGCCCGTGTACCGCAAAAAAAAAAAAAAAAAAAAAAAAGCATTTGATAAAATTTGACACTCACGTTAATTTTTAAAATTCTTTCCAAAATAAGAATAAAAAGATACTTTGTGACAAGACAAAACCTGTCTTCCAATATCATGACTAATTATGAAACTAATTCATATACAGACATTCTTTTTAAGAGACAAAATTGAAATGATTCCATGATATTTTAATTTTTTATGGCAAAACAAATGACAAACTGGAAAAAAATATTTACAACAGACATAACTATCAGTTAATATTCTTTATATATGAGGAGCCTGTAAAAACAATAACAAAGATAACCCAACAGAAAAACAGAAAGATATGAATATGGACTAAGAAGAATAAATGAATATGAATATGAATATGGCCTGTAAGATTTCTGCTGAGAAATCCACTGATAGCCTTGTGCAGTTTCCTTTGTAAGTTGCAAATTTCCGTTTTCTTGCTGCATTTTCTTTAATTCTTTTTCTTTAATTTTTGCCAGATTTATTATAATGTGTCTTGAAGAAGATCTCTCAGTTGAACTTGTCTGATGACCCATTTGCTTCGCGAACTTGGATATCCAATTCTCTCCTCAGCTTTGGGAAGTTCTCAGCCATCATTCTGTTAAATGAGCTTTCTGCCCCTTTCTCCCTAGTTTACTCTGGAACTCAATAATTCACAAATTGCTTCTTTTGATGTTATGCCATAGATCACATCAGCTTCCTTCATGCTTTTTCATTCTTCTGTTATTCTTTTCCTCTGAATGGATCATTTCAAAGTTCCTATCTTCCAGCTCACAGATTCTTTCTTCTGCTTCATGCATTCTAAGGTTGATGCCATTATATTTTTTTCCATTTCATCCATTATATTCTTCAGCTCCAGAATTTGTTTGGTTCTTTTTTTATGATTTCTATCTCTTTGTTAAACTTGTCATTTTGTTCATGCATTGCTTTCCTGATCTCATTAAATTGTCTTTTCTATGTTCATTGAGCATCCTTCAAACAGCTATTTGAATTCTTTATTGGTACATTACAGATCATCATGTCTTTGGGATCAGGTACTGGAAGATTACTGTGATCCTTTGATGTTGTCATCTTTGCTTGACTTTTCATGTTCCTGGAAGTTCTGCATTACTCTCTTCACATCTGAAGTAGCAGTCAACTCCTCCAGTCTTTACTAACTACCTTTATGAGAGAAATACCTTCTTTCAGTCCTGCTAGGGATTCTGAGGCTTTCTCAGATTCTCTAGGACATGCCTGCTCCATACTTCTTGCTCCCTCTTAGGGAAGAATTCTTAAGCCTATTCTCTTCTCTCAATCCTGCAACATACCAAGCCAAGTGCTGACAACCCTTTCCAAAGCTGGAGCTCAAATCTGCGTTCCCTCTCTGGCCAGCAGATTCTAGCTGGCTCTCTGCACATGCTCACTAGCTGTCTGCAAAAGCTCACTCTTGCACCACTGTTGGGAGGGCATGTAGAGTGCTGGCCACAGGGTGAAGGGTGTCTGGGTAAGGCATGCAGCAAGCTGGAGGTGCCTGTTGGCCACCTGGGGGGATCTGCAGGCAAAGCATCCCCAGACGCTCATGGGTGGGCTTCTTGATGGAGTCCACCTCACAGTAGGATCTGCATTCCTTTAATATCCTCTGAGAGTCTTAAGTGCCACTCTCCCAGCCTCTTCTCACCTCCCAGTCACTTAAAAGCCTGGGAATGTTATTATCATGGAAGTTCCTCCACAAGGAAACAATAAAGAAGGGAATAAATATCCCTTGCCAACAATTAGGACAAAACACTGTTGATTTCAAAGCGAGTTACTAAGAGTGTATTTTCCTTCTTATATAGCTTTTGTTTTTACTACAGCTAATACTTGTCTTTCTTCTTATACAACTGGCCTTTGTCATATCAGTATTCAATCTCTTCACAAAAAAAAAAAAGAAAGAAAGAAAAAAACAAAGTTCTCATGTCCTTTCCTCTTTCAAGTTCCCTCTTTCTCTAGAAACCTCCCTGCAGGGTCCGCTTGCTCCAATCTAAATTGATTACTCTACTGGCCTGGTACATAGCTGCAATTTTAGAATTTCTCTTTGACGTTCTTCTGTGTCCTAGACTATAATTCTCTTTTTGGTATACTTCCTCATTTGTTAGAACATTGTGTTAGATGATTTCCTAAGACAGGATAAATAAAGATAAATTTTCTGAAAAGAAAATTTGAAACGATACATTGTCTAAAATGTTTTTATTGTGCTCTCTCACTTCATTGCTACTTAGGCTGTGTATAGAATTCTAGGTTGAGAATCTTTCGGAAACATGAATGTGTTGCTCCCTTGGTTCCCAGATTTCAATTCTCAATCTCATCCCTTTATATGTGACCTTTGTTTGTTTTGGGGGGGCCAAGGGTTTGTCTCTGGAAGCTATTCCTCACAAGTACTCTGACACAAGTTCGCTTCACTGTTTTCTTTCTCTAAATTAGAGATTTAAATTAGTTGGATTTAAAAATCTTTAGTTGATCCTTGCAGGCTTTTAGCTTCTCTCTCATTTTTCTGTTTCAGTCTTTTTGTTCAGCTTCCTCATAGAATTGTCCAAGTTTATGTAACAATCCATCTATAGTCCAGTTATACATGCATGAAGGAGAACAGTATACTAGGGTTAGGACAGGGAGACAGGTATCTCCTAGGAGGATGACCAAATAATATCAAAAATCTTATCTTCTCATCTCCAACCTGTTCCCAGGGGAACAGGCAACTGGTTGCTGATGCTTTGTTGACAAGATAGAAGAAGCAGACAGACAGAAGAGCTAGCCTCTCCATTGGTAGAATAAATTTAAGTCCATTTTCAATACCATGCCTCCCTCCACCAACCCCTCTCAGCTATAACCACTGTTTCCAAATCACCAATCTGTTTAGGGTTCTGCCAGACTAAGATACAGGCTCTTTGTTCACACCCTATCAGTCTGCACTGTAAGTTGTAGGTCCCACTACTCAGTCAAACTATCAATACTTTCTCTCCTCTTTCAGTTTCAAAACGTGTTGAAGTTTTTATCTACTGATGAAATCTCATATACTTCAAACTTTGGAATCTATTCCCTAATTTGTTTCTTTATATTTTGAGAGATATTGGCAAGGCAAACAGGATAAATGAATATTACAATCCACCATCTTTTACAGATTTTTTTTCCAATTCACATTTTCACTCTGAACTTCATAACTTGTAATAACTGACTGTGATGATTACTTTTATGTGTCCACCTATATGAGACAGAGGGCGCCAGGAGCCATGGGTCCAGGACTGAAGGGGTGGAAGTGCAGTGGCACCATTTACTATTTCTCCTTGTGACCCACTAGCAAAATGTTTGCTTACTGCTCCCAGGACCTTATGCTCTGTTGGCCTAGAAGTCTTAGCTCTAGAGGGAGTTATGCTTCCATCAGGAGACACAACAGTGATGCCACTGAACTGGAAGTTAAGACTTCCAGTTAAGTTCATGCCTCTGAATAAACAAAGAAGGGAGTTACTGTAGGCTGGGGTGACTGATCCTGACTCCCAAGGGGAAATTGGACTGCTACTCCACAACGGTAGTAAGGAAGAGGATGTCTGGAATACAGGAGATCCCTTAGGGCATTTCTTAATATTATCATACCCTGTGATAAAGACCAATAGAAAACTACAACAACCCAATCCTGGCAGGACTACTAAGAGCCCAGAGCCTTCAGGAATGAAGGTTTAGGGCATCCTGCCAAGTAAAGAACCATAATCAGCTGAGGTCCTTGCTGAAGGCAAAGAGAATACAGAATTAGTAGGGAAGAAGGTAGTTAAAAATAGCAGCTATAACTATATTACAGAAAAAAAATGTAATTATCATGAGTATTTCCTCCTTATTTTGTTATGATATGCTTGTGTGTATACGTGTATCAAATATCTTTTTCTTCTCTCTCTTAGTCCCTTAGGTAACTCACAATGTATTGACTTTAAGTATTGTTAACTTTACATCACAGGATTTAAGTTACAGGATATTAAGAAAAGTAAACAATGGCCAAAGATTTTATCTCCTCTTCGAAGTAGTGCATTTTCGGTTGTAAGCAGGATACAATGGTTGTACACAGTTTTTCTACCATGTTAGGCAGAATTATGACTGTGCTATTGTCTTCAAGATTGTTTTGAAGATTGTTTTTGTCTTGGAGATTATGTATGGTTTAAGGAGATGCATATGGACACCAAGCTGACAAGGTGTGGACCTGTGATGGTTAATTTCATGTATCAACTTGACTGGGCCACAGAGTGCCTAGATATTTGATCTAATATTATTCTAGATGTTTCTGTGGGATGTTTTTGGATGTGCTTAATACATAAGTTGATCACATGAGTAAAGCAGATTGTCCGTATGTTGGTCTCGTCCAATCAGTTAATGGCCTGAATAAAATGAAAAGGCTGACCCTCCTCCAAATAAGAGAGAATTTCTCCTACCTGCCTGCCCTCTAGGTGGGCATTGGTTTTTTCCTGCCTCTGGACTCAAACCGAATCATAACTCTTTCTGGGACTCAAACCCGCTAGCCTTTGAACTGGAACTGCACCATCAGCTCTTCTGGGTCTCCAACTTGCCCACTGAGATCTTGGGATTTCTTATCTTCCATAATTGTGTAAGCTAATTCCTCATAAAAAGCCTTATATATATAAACACACACACACACACACACACACACACACACACACACACACACACACGCCCTTTTGGTTCTGTTTCTCTGGAGAACCCTGACCAATATTTTTTCCTTATGCCCAAACCAAGAATAAGCAACCCAAAACAACTGAAATGTACCAATATTGAGGTAAACCAGCCTTTAGCACACCGAGTACAAGGCACGACTCAACAGCAAAAGCTACGTGGGCAATGAGGCAGGAATGATTATCCAACTTCAATTAACTAAACTCCATTCTAGTGGCTGTCTGTTACAGACTCAGTGATTGTGTTCCCCTCAAAATTCATATGTTGAGGCCCTAATCCACATGTGATCGTATCTGAAGATGTGTAATTAAGGTTTGTTGAAGTCATGATGGTGAAGCCTTGGTCCAATGGGATTAGTGCCCTTATATGAAGAGACACTAGAAAGGAGATACTCATGTTTGTGCCTAATGAGATCCTGAACTGGTGCTACACTCAGCTCCAGACCCTCAAGCCACAGTCAGGAAGCAGCCCAGCACGTCCAAGGACCTGGCTGGGGATATGCACATCCATGCCTCAAGAACTAGGCCTACAGACTTCAGTTTTGGCTGTGGAATCTGAAACAGCTCTGGGATTTCATTCCAGCCAATCTCAGTCACAGTCCTGGGGTAGTCCTGCCCATCCAGGGACCCAATTAATGAACAGACAGCAGCCCTCTTAGGTACCTGATGAGAGCCCCACCCATCTATGCAACTGGTAATAGACCTTCTGTTTAAGGACCCAACTGTGGACCCTGAGGCAGACCCCTGTCCTGGGGCCACCTCCTGAAAAAGGTACTGGAGGAAGTTCAGTCCACCCAGGGACCAGTTAGCACCCATGCCCTACCAAGTCTGTGATAAAAAGTTCACCAACTGCAGGCCCTGCTGCACATCCAGAAACAGCTTTGTAACCAGCTCCAAACCAGGCAGACTGAGATCCCAGAGGTAATCCCATCAGCACACAGAACAGACAGGAGGTGTTTACCAGCTGAAACCAGTCTGTAAAGACTGGTGCTCCTTCAAATGCACAGGCACCAGTGCAAGGTTACATGGAAGAATCAAGCAAATATGACAACACCAAAAGAAACTAATAAAGTTCCAATAAATGACCCCAAAGAATGAAGATCTATAGTTTGCCTGATAAAGAACTCAAAATAATCATCATTAAGGAACTGAATGAAATGTGAGAGAACACAGGTAGCCAACCCAGCAAAATCAGGAAAACAATGAATGAACATAATGAGAAGTTTAATAAAGAAATAGGAACCAGTAAAAGTAACCAAAAAGAAACCCTACAGAAGAATACAATGACAGAAATGAAAAATTCAGCAGAGAGCTTCAACAACCAACTTAATCACCCAGGAGAAAGAATCAGTGAACTCAAAGACAGATCACTTGAAATTAGCCCATTAGAGAAACAAAAAGAAAAAAAGAATAAAAAAGAGTGAAGAAAGCCAATGTGAATTACGGGACACCATCAAGGAAACAAACATTCGCATCATGGGAGTCCCAGAAAGAGAAGGAAGAAAGGGGCAGAAAGAAAATTTAAAGAATTAATAGCAGGGACTTCCTGGTGGTGCAGGGATTAAGAATCCGCCTGCCAATGCAGGGGACGCAGGTTCAATCCCTGGTCCGGGAAGATCCCACATGCTGCGAAGCAACTAAGCCCGTGTGCCACAACTACTGAGTTTGCACTCTAGAGCCCGTGAGCCACAACTACTGAGCCTGCACTCTACAGCCCATGAGCCACAACTACTGAGCCCACTCACCACAACTATTGAAGCCCGCGTGCCTAGAGCCCATGCTCCACAGCAAGCCACCGCAATGAGAAGCCCGCACACTGCAATGAAGAGTAGCCCCCACTCGCCGCAACTAGAGAAAGCCTGCACGCAGCAACGAAGACCCAATGCAGCCAAAAATTAAAAAAAAAAAAAAAAAGAATTAATAGCAAAAAACTTCTGAAACCTTGGGAGAATATGGACATTCAGGTACAGGAAGCTCACAGGACCCCAAGCAAGGTCAACCCAAAGAAGATTGCTCTGAGACACATTATAATCAATAATCAAAATGTTAAAAGTTAAAGACAAGGAGAGAATTTTAAAAGTAGCAAGAGAAAAATGACTCATCCCATATTAGGGAAATCCACCAGCAGCCCAGTATGGCTATCAGTGGATTTTTCTAAAGAAACCTTGCAAGCCAAGAGAGATTGAGATGATATATTCAATGTACTGAGTGAAAAAAATTGCCAACCACAAGTACTAACCTGTCCTTCTGAAATGCAAAGTTAAAGACATTCCCAGACAAACAAAGCTAGGGGATTTCATCACCACTAGACCTGCCTTACAAGAAATGATAAAGAGACTTCTTCAAGTTGAAATGAAAGGACACTAAGTAACAATATGAAAACATAAAAAACTATAAAACTCATTGGTAAAGATAAATATATAGTCAAAATCAGAATATTCTAATACTGTAATGATGGTGTGTAAATCACTTTATGTCGAGTATAAAAGTTTTAAAAAAAAATCAAAAATAACTAAAGGTATAATGTTGTTTTGGATATGTCTCCTCAGGGAAGGAAAACAAAAGGAACTACAGCAAACTAAAAAGCTTTTGCATAGCAAAGGAAACCATCAACAAAATGAAAAGGTCATCTACTGAATGGGAGAGATATTTGCAAATGATATATCTGAGAAGGGGTAAATTATCCAAAATACACACACACACACACACACACACACACACACAAAACTCGTATAACTCAACATCCAAAAAACAAACCACCTGATTTAAAAATGAGAAGAGAATCTGAATAGACATTTTTCCAAAGAAGACATTCAGATGGCCAACAGGCATCACATAAAAAGATGCTCAACATCACTAATCATCAGGGAAATGGGCAAATCAAAACCACAATGAGATATTACCTCACACCTGTCAGAATAGCTATTATCGAAAAGACAATAAATGACAAGTGTTGCCACGGATGTGGAGAAAAAGGAACTCCTGTGCACTGTTGGTGAGAATATAAATTGGTGCAGCTGCTATGGAAAACAATATGGAGGTCCCTCAAAAAATTAAAAATAGAACTATTATATGACCCAGAAGTTTCACTTCTGGGTAGTTTTACAAATAAAACAAAAACACTAATTTAAAAAGATATATGCACCCCTATGTTCATATGCACACACGCGCACACATACACATGCATACAATGAAATATTACTCAGCCATAGTAAGAATGTTGCAACAACGCGGATGGACCCAGAGGGTATTATGCGAAGTGGAATAACTCAGACAGAGAACGACAAATACCATATGATTTTACTTATATGTGTAACCTAAAAACCAAAACAAATGAACAAACATAAGAAAGTAGAAACAGAGTCACTGATAAAGAGAACAAATAGGTGGTTGCCAGAGGGGAAGAAGGTGGGGGAATGAGTGAAATACGTGAGGGAAATTAAGAGACACAAACTCCAAATGAGGCATGGGAATGAAATGTACAGCAAGGGGAATATAGTCAATAATAACATAATATGTTTGTATGGTGACGGTAACCAGAGCTATCATGCTGATAATTTCGTAACAATTGAAAGTATTGCATCACCCTGTTGTGCGCTAGGAACTAACATAGTTTTATAGGTCAACTATACTTCAAAACACAAACAGACAAACTCATAGAAAAAGAGATCAGATTTGTGGTTACCAGAGGTGGGGTTCGGGGGAGAGAGAACTGGATGAAGGGGGTCAAAAGGTACAAATTCTAGTTATAAGATAAGTAAGTACTAGGGATGAATGTACAACACGATTAATGTAATGAACACTGCTGTGTGTTACATAGGAAAGTTGTTACAAGAGTAAACCCTAAGAGTTCTCACCACAAGAAGAAAGTATTTCTTTAATTTTGTATCTATATGAGATGATGGATGTTCACTAAACTTACTGTGATACATTTTATGATGTATGTAAGTCAAACCATTATGCTGTACACCCTAAACATATACAGTGCTGTACGTCAATTATATCTCAATAAAAATGGAAGAAAAAATGATGAAAAAAATAACTATAGGTACAATAATTTGTTAATGGATGCACAATATAAAAAGATGTAAAGTATGACATCAATAGTATAAAATACAAGGAAAGGAGAAGTAAAAGTGTAGAGCTGTGTATATAATTGAAGGTAAGTTGTTATCAGCTTAAAATAGACTGTTATAGCTATAAAATATTTTATGTAAGCCTCATGGTAACCACAAAGGGAAAAAACTTAAACACAAAAGATAAAGAGAAAGGAATTAAAACATGCACTACAAAAAAATTAATCACAAAAGAAGACAGAGAGGGGCAAAAGAACTAAAAAACAGTCAACAAACACTTAACAAACTGACAGGCAGTAGGTCTTTACCTATCAATAATTAAATACTTTAAACATAAATGAACTAAATTCCCATATCAAAAGACACAAAGTGGTTGAATGGATTAAAAAATCAAGATCTAACAATATGTTGCCAACAAGAGACTCACTTTAGCTTTAAGGACATATATAGGTTGAAAGTAAAGAGATGGAAAATGGTATTCTATGCAAATGGTAACCAAAAGAGAGCAGAAGTAGCTACACTTGTATCACATATAATAGACTTTCAGTCAAAATCAATCACAAGAGACAAAGAAGGTCATTGCATAGTGATAAAGGGGTCAATTCATCAAGAGGATATAACAATTATAAGTATATATACACCCTACATTGGAGCATCTAATATTTAATGCAAATAACAGGACTAAAGGGAGAAATAGACAACAATATAATAATAGTACAGGGGACTTCAGTTTTAATATTGGATGGATGATCCAGACAGAAATGTAATAAGGAAACAGACCTGAAGAACACTACAGACCAAAATGGACCAAAAGACATAGACAGAACATTCCATGCAACAGCAGCAGAATACATATTTGGTATTCTGTATGTATCCATTCCACAAGATAAATCATATGCTGGGCCACAGAGCAAGACTTAAGAAGATTGAAATCCCATCTGGTCTCTATCTTGACCACAGTGGTATAATTAGAAATCAGTAACAGAAAGAAAACTGGAAAATTCACAAAAATATGGAAATTAAACAACACATTCCCGAACAACCAATCCTGCCATTTGCAACAACATGGATGGACCTTCAGGGCATTCAGACTAAGAGAAATAAGTCTGATAGAGAAAGAAAAATACCATATGATCTCACTTATATGTGGAATCTTTTAAAAAGCTGAACTCAGAAACAGAGAGTGGAAGGGTGGTTGCCAGGGGCCAGGGAAGGGGAGAAATGGGGAGTCACTGGTCAAAGGGTACAAACTTCCAGTTATAAGATGAACAAGTCCTGAGGATCTAATATTCAGCATGGTGATTATAGTGAACAATACTGTATTATATACTTGAAAGTTGGTAATAAGAGAATAAATCTTAAATGTTCTCACCACAAAAAAAAGTTCTATTTATGTGAGGTGACAGATGTGTTAATTAACCTTATTGCAGTAATTATTTCACAATATATATGTGTATCAAATCATCACATTGTGTACCTTAAACTTACACAATGTTACATATTGATTGTATCTCAATAAAGCTGGGCTTGGTGGGGGTGGGCGGAGAGGGGATCAACAAGGGAGAAGAAGAAATGGAAGATACAGGAAAAGAACTACAGGGACATTATCTCAGATTCTGGGTTCCAAAGCTCTTTATTTGACTCTGTGGTTTGAATCAGTAAATTTCCTGCTATGCTTTAATTCAGTTTTAGCTGAGTTTTTGTGAGATTTAAGAGTACTGACTATAATCCACAGAGTAAAATTTCATAAATTAAAAAAGCCTAAGTATACAGCTTCAGAAATATAAAAGTATATTCACCAGCACACAGAATCCAGGAATAAATCTACATTACCAGTATTTGCTCCCGGAATGTAAAGACAATTCAATGTTGAGGAATTTATCAGTATAACCCAGCACATTAATAAGTTAAAGGAAAAGATGTAGTGATTATTAAAATAGCTGTTGAAAAAACTACTTATAAAATTTTTAATCTATTTGTTCTTTTATTCTTATTAATCACAACTAAAACAATTCTCCATTAAATGAAAAATACTACCTACCCCAAGCCAATAGCCAAAATCATATATAACCTTGGAAGGCTAGATGCATTCCCAGTCAAGTTAGGGAGAAGACAAAGAAGTACACTATTATCATTATTATTTAAAATTATCCTGAAAGCTCTATCATTGCAATTACACAAGAAAATAAATCCAAATTGTAAGTATCAGAAAGGAAATCAACTTTCTATCATTTACAGATGATTGTTTACCTAGAAAATTTTAATACAATCAACAATAAAAATATGTGACACTAAGTATATGGCTGGTAACAAAATAAATATATACAAGTGAATATATTTTTCTGAACATCAATAATAGCCAGTAAAAATATAAACAAAACAGTTTCTCTTACCCATAAACACCAATTAGAAAATGTAACATAACAAATTAGAAAACATAATAAGAGGCTATTCATAATAACAATAAAAATATAAAATACCTAGGAATAAAACTAACAAAAAATAAAAAGGACCTTTATAATTAAATCTTTAAAATAAGACCCCCCCAAAAAAATCGAGAGACATACCATGTTCTTCTATGGGAAGACTGAATAATGTAAAGATGTCACTTTTCCCCATTACAAATTTATAAATTTGATTTGATCCCAACCAAAATTCCAATGCGCTTTTATTTAAAAACTTTTTTTTGCACCTTGACAAAATGATCTCAAGTTCATCTGGAATAATAAATGAATATTAATAGCCAAGAAAACTATGAAAAAAGAATGAGGGGGCATTTGTATGACCAGATAATAAAAATATATTATAAAACTGACAAAAACTAAAAGAAGGCAATACTGACACATGAGTATCAGACCAATCAGTGGACATTAAGAGAAAAAGCAGAAATCAAGCCCAAGTATATGTGAAAATTTAATAAGTAATTTAAATAAGATTTCAGATTAAAAGAGAGATTATAATTAAGGTGATGGCAAATAACAAACCATTCTGAAAAAATGTAACATTAGAAATCAGCATATAGTCATCATCTCTGAATGAATAAAATGAAAAAGGAAAAAAAGAAGAATGCCAACCTCATACTATACACTCCATATTCCCCTGGATTAAAGAGTTAAGTATTAAAAAAAATTAAAAATCTACTAGAAAATAATGCTCTGATACTATACTAAGAAAGTCTTGTAAAACATGTAAGTAAAGTTGGAAACCATAAAGGAAAGGAATAATAGATTTGTTTACATAAAAATGTAAACATGGCAAAAAATACTAAAAACAAAAGGAAGAGGCAAGTAATAACTGGGCAAATATATTACACGTATTACATCTTATCTGACATAAGTTAAAGTTCTCTAAAATCAATAAGAAAAACACATCAATTTTTAAATGAACAAATAACATCGACAAGCAAATCACAAAAGAAGGAATAAATATATGGAGACAAAAAAATTCAACATCACTAATAATCGAGAAAGAGTAAAAAGAAAATTACCAAATGAAAGTTTAAAAACAATAGCACCTAATCATGACTAGGATATAGAGTTAAAACATTTATTATTGAAAACTGCTTGGAAGATAAACTAATAAATACTTTTCTAAAGAGAAATTTGGCAAAACTATATCTAAAACCTTAAAAGTACACACCCCCTTATGGTAATTTAACCTCAGAAAATAATCAGGATTTTGGGAAATTTTTTAGAAAGCCATTTACCTTAGCATTGTTTATAGTAACTGCAGCAGTTGAGTTTATGGCGTGGCAAGGGCAGGCACAAGAATACCAGGGTCTTTTTGGTAAGAAGTGAGGGGCAACAGAATAGGAACTGAAAACTTGGTAGAAACTGAGGTAACTTGCAGGTCCCTCTGTCTTTTTCATGTGTCCCACATAATCAATTGATTATGTTCGCTCTCCCCTCCTCTATTCTCCTATGAGTTGGTTTCTTCAACTTGTTCAACAATCCTGCTCCCTCTGTCTCTTGTACATAGCTGAAGCTCACCATAACCCTTCTAGCCCTCCTCCTACATCATGCTATCTCTCAAAGAATTCGTAGTTTCAGCGCTACTCTTAACTACCTTTCTTTACTTATATATTCCCCCCCAAAAAAGGAATTAGGCCTAGCTCCTCTCATCCAGGACCGCTGTAGTAAGTCAGCAGCTAACTCTTGGCTAACGCTGGATCAAAACAGCTGTGGCCAGGGTAGCAGGATGCATGGGCAGGACAAGCGCTATGACATTTCTAGTATAAAGACACGGATGCATGCACACATACATGCATACACACACACACACACACACACACACACACACACACACACAATCCTGGAAATCCCAGTAATAGCAGCCTGGCTAATAAATTACAGCACATTGATGGGGAGGGGGGGATATGCCCAGTATATTACAACATAGAAAACACAGGTTATAATATATGACCCCAATGAAGAAATCGGGATAATAGAATTATAGTTGTTTCTTTTTTAATGGATGCAAAAGTTTCTTTAATGAAATTGTGGAAATTATCCAATGAGATGCAGATAATGAATACTCTAATCTAAGCAGATCCAGTGACCATGATGAAAACTGATCATTTCTGAAGTTAAAAAAAGCATTATATGAAACTAACACAGCATTGTAAATCAACTATACTGCAATAAAAATTTTTTTTAAAAAAGAAAGCATTATATGGCTATAAATCATCAGGAGGTATAGCTGTTCTTATTTTTATTCTTGGTAGCTTTCTATTTTCCCAAATCTCTACAATAAACAGAGATTTCTTTTATACCCAGAAAAGAACCACTAGCTTTATATAATGATTTTTTTAATTTTTAAAATTTTACTTTGTTTTAGAAAACATTATGATTACCTTTCCAACGCCACATCTGGTGCCTTCATTCACCATGCCAGGATCGGGAACATCTGACCCAAGCTGGAAATCCACACCCCAACATTTGGTGCCTCTCCCAGGAGTCTGAATAATAGCAGGCACAATTCCAAATACAGGCATTTCTTGTACATTCTCACATTGAAGCTTTCCACACAAAGCATTCCTGGAAAGATAAATAATGCAAACTACAATGCATCCAGTGTAGATACAAAAGAAAAATCATATATTTTTTGTATATAGGCAGGGAGTTTATTGCTGTTTAGCTAAAGGGAATCTCAACAGAAAAAGTGTGTGAGAGAAACAGAGATCAAAGTAGCTCTCTTTAAATATGGCAGAGAAGAGGTAAGTGGATGCAAAGATGCAAATTAGTAGGGTACCAGGGGGTGTGGATGCTGACACGTAATAATCTCTCTTCACTACCTGCCTAGGGCTCAAAAAAGTCTAACTAATAAAGTTGTTTTTAAATGTGATATAATTTTATAAATGCTTTTACACAGAAAATAATAGAACTATACCAAAATTCAATTGTGTCTTCTTACAGAGTTATAGTAAAGAGAAACCTAGATTTTGTAATGTTAAATAAGTATGACAGGACTCCACCTTTCTTCACTTGGCTCACTCTTACTTAAAGACTCAATTCATTAACTCATTAATTCACTAATTCAATTCACTAATTCAGTAACAACGCTATGAAGACTTCCCTGACTACAATTCCTATTACAAGGCTGTGTAAGTTAAATGTCCTTCCTATAGCCTTTCAGGGTACAATAAGTATCCCTAACATCAACTCTTATGATGCTGTATTGAAATTTCCTATTAAATTGATTGTCTTTGTCTTTTTTTTTTTTTTTTTGGCTGCGTTGGGTCTTCGTTGTTGCATGCAGGCTTTCTCTAGGTGTGGCAAGCGGGGGCTACTCTTCGTTGCAGTGCAAGGGCTTCTCACTGCGGTGGCTTCTCTTGTTGCGGAGCACGGGCTCTAGGCGCACGGCTTCAGTAGTTGTGGCACGCGGGCTCAGTAGTTGTGGTGCACGGGCTTAGTTGCTCTGCGGCATGTGAGATCTTCCCGGACCAGGGCTCAAACCCGTGTCCCCTGCATTAGCAGGCGGATTCTTAACCACTGTGCCATGAGGGAAGTCCTAATTGATTGTCTTTTGATCCAAGCACCTACCCTATTCTTAAATCTCCCCTATGCTATCACTGCCAAGTCATTATAGGATATTGTTTTCCAATTCCTCTAATTCATCACCTCCTAAATATTCTCATACCAGCTATCATATCTTTTACTTCTTTTTTCTTTTTTTAATTTATTTATTTTTGCTGTGTTGGGTCTTCGTTTCTGTGCGTGGGCTTTCTCTAGTTGTGGCAAGCGGGGGCCACTCTTCATCGCGGTGCGCGGGCCTCTCACTATCGCGGCCTCTCTTGTTGCGGAGCACAGGCTCCAGACGCGCAGGCTCAGTAGTTGTGGCTCACGGGCCTAGTTGCTCCGCGGCATGTGGGATCCTCCCAGACCAGGGCTCGAACCTGTGTCCCCTGCATTGGCAGGCAGATTCTCAACCACTGCGCCACCAGGGAAGCCCATATCTTTTACTTCTTGAGTTAAAATCTTTCTCCCTATAACTTTTCCTCATTGGTCCCAGATCTTCAACATGAGACCACACAGATAATGTCTTTTCTTTCCTCCACATGGCAGCTTTTTAGGACAATTATCACATAGGTCCTAATTACTTACTTCACAGGACAATAGTCTACAATCATTTCTCATGCAACAAGGAAGCTCCCCTCTAAATATGTTCTAGTTTGTCTCACTCCCTCTTGAAACACAGTGCTCAGAGTAAAATATGAAGTTTCAGTTACAGCCTGACAAGCAAAGAACAAGATGAACTGTCATTTCCTTTATTCTAGATACTGTACTTCTATGAAGCCCAGGATGACAGTAGCTCTTATGGTAACTACATTACATTATTGACGTCCTTGAATTTATCCTCAGCTAACACCCCTATTTACTTTTTGCACATGCTGCTACTAAGCCTCCTCTTCCTTCCATCCTTCACTTAAGAGTTAGTTATTTTGTCCCATCTTTACATTTATTCTTATGTCACCATTTATTCACGAGGTAACCTGAGTAAAGTGCTTAAACTTTAAGTTCAGTTTCTTCATCTGAAAAACAAGACCTAAATAATGATGCCTATCTCACATAATTAGTTGAAATTAGATATGAAAACCTCTAAAACAAAGCATAGAAGAAAGCAGATCTCAGTTAGCATCTACTGGAACCTACCAAAATTCATGCTGCTATGATATACGTAATGTCTCATGTATCGTCTTACTGACATATTAAGAAGTAAAAGGAAAATACTCTTAACATATTAAAAGAAAACTGTCACAAATCATTAAAAGGATAGTCACTTCAACAGAAAAAAATTAGCAAAGATGCAAATAGGCAATTCACAAAGTAAGACATGCAAACAGCCTACAAAGCTAAGAGATGCTCATTGTTATAGTAATAAAAATTATATTGCAAGCACCAACAAAATAACTGCTTCAGGCAAGGATCATCAATGCACGCTTAAACCATGAGGTGAAACACTGGTGGGAAACTGGATATTTATACGGTACAAAATCATCACTCCACATATTAATTGATAGTTGCAGTGGGAAAGACCTAACTTTACAAGAGCAAGATCTGGTCATTGCCACTTAGTAACAGTAATAATAAGACAATCCAGAATTATGTGCCTCCTTGACATCATCTACCACTTACAAAGTAGTCAAATACTTACAAAGTATTCAAAATGTTTAACCTGAATCTAATTAAGACTTTAGGTTTAACTTCTGATCTATAGAAAATTCAGGGAATAAAGACGCAAGTTAAGCAACGTTGAGAAGGAACTACCAAACAAATCCAGAACGTGGGCCACCCTAAAAGACCACTGGCCCAGTCATTTCCTCAGGTCACTGTCATTGAAAAGAAAAAAATAAATAAACTGAAGAAGAATATTTTAGATTAAAAGTGACTTAAGTGGGGCTTCCCTGGTGGCACAGTGGTTAAGAATCTGCCTGCCAACGCAGGGAACACAGGTTTGAGCCCTGGTCCAGCAAGATCCCACATGCCGCGGAGCAACTAAGTTGGTGCACCACAACTACTGAGCCTGCGCTCTAGAGCCCGCGAGCCACAACTACTGAAGCCCGCGTGCCTAGAGCCCGTGCTCTGCAACAAGAGAAGCCACCGCAATGAGAAGCCCGCGCACCACAACGAAGAGTAGCCCCGGCTCGCCGCAACTAGAGAAAGCCTGCTCGCAGCAACGAAGACCCAATGCAGCCAAAAATAAAATTAATTATTATTTTTTTTTAAAGTGCCTTAAGTGACATGACAACTAAATGCAATGTGTGAACCTTGTTTGAGTCCTGATGTGGAAAAAAAAAACAGCTATGAAAGACAATTTGAGGACATGGACAATTGGAGAAATGTCAACACTGACCAGGGATTACATTACATTAGGAAACTCTGAATTTTGTTAGGTATGATAACAGTATTGAGAACGGGCTTATATGTTGGAGATGAATACTCAAGAATTTAGGAGTGATGCAACATAATGCTGATAATTTACTTAAAAATGGTTCAGCAAAATCTAGACAAGGTAAATATGATAAAATATTAACAGTGTTTTAATCTAGGATATATGGGTGTTCATCATACTATTCTTTCTACTCCTCTGTGTATTTAAAACTTTTCATTTAAAAAGTTTAACAAACTATTGAATGTTAAGAATGGCTCAAGGGGGCTTCCCTGGTGGCGCAGTGGTTGAGAGTCCGCCTGCCGATGCAGGGGACGCGGGTTCGTGCCTCGGTCCGGGAGGATCCCACATGCCGCAGAGCGGCTGCGCCCGGGAGCCATGGCCGCTGAGCCTGCGCGTCCGGAGCCTGTGCTGCGCAACGGGAGAGGCCACAACAGTGAGAGGCCCGCGTACCGCAAAAAAAAAAAAAAAGAATGGCTCAAGGATGTATTTGTACAATACAACATGGGGAATATAGCCAATATTCTGTAATAAATGTAAATGGAAAGGAACCCTTAAAAATTGTATAAAAATATAAAAAATGTAAATAAACAAATAGTTTAAAAGGACGACACCATCTTGTTCTGCAAGAGAGGCCAGCTCTTTTGGTGAAATGGAACAAGACAATGTGCACAGCAGGGGGTGGGAGTCGGTGGGGAGTAGGAGTGTATATGTGCATAAGAAACCCTGGAGAGGCAGACAAAAAGCTCAAAGACACACCTGAAGAGCAGGGTGGGAAGAGGGAGAAAGAGAGTAAGAGTGGAAACCACATTTTCTCTATATCCCTTTAAACATTTTTGAAAAACAACAACAAGAAATTAAATAAGTATTTACAAATTCATTCAAAGCAAGAATGAAATATCTATTTGATGTAACAAATTGGAAAAGTATTTCTTAAGACAATACTCTGACATTGATGAGGGGGTAGTGGAAGTATAAATCAGTCAAACGTTTTGAAGGTCAATTTAGAAGCATCTATGAAGAGCCTTTAAAACTATCTTCCATTTTCTTTTGAGAAAAATCTACTAAAGAAACAATCAGAGACATAAATACTTAAATTGTATTTATCACAGCCTTGTTTAAAAAAACAAATTACTGGAAAAAACATACATTTCTAACATAAGGAAATGGTTAAAAGAAGCTGGGTATATCCTATAAATGCCCTTAATAGAGTGGAGAGTAAACACATCAACTTATAAAACAGTATAAATCATACTATGCAATTTTGTTTATACACACAGATATGGGTCTCTGAGTACACATATGTGTGTGTATATATGTGTATGATACATATTTATATGCTTATGAATACACATGAGAAGGAAATAACAATAAAACTTTAACAGAGTATCTCTGGATGACAGGACCATATGTGACCAGTGTCTTGAGACTTTTCTAGATTTTATGCATTTTCTATGATGGGGATGATTATAAAGAGTGTGATGATGATGATGATAAGTCCTACAATGAACCGGGTACTCTTCTTAGTATTAACATCCACCAACTCATTCAGTCTTTAAAACAATACTTAGAAATAGGTACCATTATTATTTCCATTTTACAGAAGAGAAAAATGAAGTATGTAAGCGAAGTAACGTGTCCAAAGTCTCAGAGATCTTAAGTGGTTAAAGCAGTATTCAAACCCAGAGTCTAACTTCAAATGTGTATTCCTAATGACTATATTACATTATTCTTATATTACTATTATAAAATGCTTTTCAAATCAGCTACCCAGTAATTTAAGTTTTGTAAATGTAGTTGCTATATTTTCATCAAGATATTCATAAAAATATGGAAACGGGACCAGGCTAAAGACAAGGATAAGGCATATGTAGCAAGCCCCTTCCAGGTCTGCATCAATCCACTTATCCCAAGGTCTAGCTCAGCTCATTCAATTAGTCACACTAATTCCACCCATTAGATATATCATCTGTTCCTTCATTCGTTCAACAAACAGTTAATAGGCACTTACTATGACAATGTGCCAGGCACTATGTTAAACACAGAATGGACTTTACAGTGTAGTGACAAGGGTGGTAACCAGATGGTCACTTAAACAAATGAGATGTCTTATGAGACAGATACTACAAAAAAAAAATCTGAAGTATTAAATTTGGTAGTAATGAAAGGATCAGTTCTCCAGAAGACATAACAATCCTAAATGTGTATGCACCTAATAACATAAGCACTGAAGAACACACTTCAAAACACATACAGCAAAAATTTATAGAACTAAAACAGAAATAGACAACGTCATAATCACAGCTGGGGATTTTAACACACCTGTCTCAGAAACTGAAGGGTAAACAGATAAACACACACACACCCAAAATATACAAGATCTGAACAAGACCATTAATTAACTTGACATTTATGGAATAATATATCCAACAACTGCAAGATACACTTTTCTTTTTAATTGAACATGGAACATTCACCAAAATAGACTATATGCTGGACACTAATTCACATCTCAATAAATTGAAAAGAACTGAAATCATAGAGAGTATGTTCTCAATGGAATTAAACTAGAAATCAAAAACGGATAACCAGAATATTCCCAATTTTTGGAAATTAGCAATATACTTTTAATAACACATGAGTCAAAGGAGAAATCACAGTATAACTTAGAAAATATTATGAACTGAACAATAAGGAAAATACAACACATCAAATTCAATGAAAGAGAAACATACAACTTTTTAACCAATTCATCCTTCAACTTTCAAATTGCTACTTTTTTCATTTTGATTTAGCCTAATCATGTTAGCCAAGATGGGTCCAATTCCTCCAAGTGCAGGACAGAGCCCTCCTTGGTCTTTTCTAAACACCACAAAAGAATCTTAAAAATGCTGTGCCTATAACTGGTTTTGTATCTGACCTTCCCTTTATCTGGAAAATTACCTATTACACTACCTATTGGATTGGACAAAAAGTTCATTCTGTCAGTGAATATGTTGTTCAATAAAGTTCTTCGTGAAAATTTAAAATGTGTCTTTTATTTGTACTTAAAACCGAACAAACTTTTTGGCCGACCCAATATCTTTTCTAAGGCAGTATCACTTTTAAGTGATTATTCTTGCTAAAGCAATGGTTTGGACATAAAACCTTCCCATGCAATTTAAATATACTAAAAATTTATTAAGAATAATAGTTTGACTTCCCCAGAAAAAGAGTGCTATATAAATGCAAAAGAACTTATATCTACAACTAGTTTTGAGACTATACAAGGTAGTCAAAACAGTTATGTTCATACCCTCTTTTGAAATACTTTCTTGTTTTTCTAACTTCCTTCAACCTACTCTGTTTTATATATCAAGAAAGGTATATTCTAAATATTCTGTGAAGTATACTTTATGTGGATAACTAATTTGTAAAGAATTAGAACAACATAATTTGGCTAACGTTAAAAAAAATAAAAGCACACAGCATTAAGAACATCTATAAGAGGGACATCTGACCCTGTTAAGGAAGTTGAGGAAGTCTTTCTCAGAGAAGTTGTACTTAAAATGGCAGAGAGAGGAGAGCATGTCAGGCAGAAGGAACAGCACGTGCCAAGGCCCTGTGGCAGAGGATGACATGTAGACCAGTAGAGCTGAAGTATTTCACATTTAATGGCTCAGTAGAGAAAGATGAGCCTACAAATAAATACATTAAAGGAGCATCTGGAAACAGAAAAAAAAATACTAGAAGAATATTCTACACAAAAGCCAAGGAAAGGGGTTTCTTCAAGGAGAAAATGGTCAACAGAGTTGAATGCTACCGAAAGGTCCAGAAGCATGAAGACCTAAAGATGTCTGTTGGATTTTGGAACACGGAGGTCACGGTTGTTATTTCTTCTTAGTAAGCATTGTTTTACCTCAGTTGCTTAGCTTAATTGGCAGAGTAGGAGGTGAAGTGAGTAGAAGAGAAGCACAGTATTATAGAATAATTCCAACTATACAAAATGTTAGTGTGTGTATGTATAGTGCACAGAAACAACAAAAAAAAGGAAGACATACACTGAAATTACTGAATACATACAGACAGATTATGGATAACTTTTGTTTATATTTTTGTAATAATTTTAATTTTTTTACGATGTGCAAATGTTATAGAAACAAAAAAGGCTTTTAATTTGTCACTTTCAAATTATATAGAGCCAGAAGAAAATGATAAAGTCCAGAATTAATTCTGCAGATACCTCTACGTATGGATTTAGCAGCATAATCTTTTAATGAAAGGAAGAGGGAGAAGAGTGTTTATTTGGGCTTCTTATTGTAGAACAGGATAAACAAAAGTAACATTCTAAAAATCATTATATTTTAGACAGGTAATGTCAAAAGGTATGAATAATTTTACCCTTCCTATTCAGAATCTCTCTGAAGTCATGTTTTACAAAATTGTTAAATTTGAAAAGTTAGATGTTTAAGGGGGAGAAAAGTCAGCAGTCACAAAGAGCTGTAAAAGATGCTAAAGATGGCTGATCTTACAACCTTTCATATTCTTTTACACTCTTGCCTCCACTTACCCAGTGGCACACTTCTTGTATTCATTGCCAGAGAAACCACAATTGCCAAATCTGTCACCTTTGGAATTCACATCAATGAAACAATCCCTTGGAGCAGCCTTGGCTTCTGGAACAGCAAAAAAAATTTTTTTTGTACACCTGAAACTAATACAACATTGTAAATCAACTATACCCCAATAAGATTAAAATTTAAAAAAAAAATATTTTTAAGTTATGGCAATTTAATTCAGAAATAAAAGTATTCCCTACGACAGTCCATACGCCTGGATAAACTGCCTCAACACCTCTGAAAAGGTTTCAGGGCCTACATATAAAACATTTTGTTCCACATTTTATAATTGACAACAAAATGTGAAAATAAAGCTTAGATGGTACTTAAAAGTTAGCCTGGACTCAAGTCCTCAAAGAAGTGTCATTAAACAAGGTGAAATTATTAACCATGATGGGACTTGGCTGGTGGTGCAGTGGTTAAGAATCCGCCTGCCAATGCAGGGGACATGGGTTCAAGCCCTGGTCCGGGAAGATCCCACATGCTGCGGAGCAACTAAGCCCACGAGCCACAACTACTGAGCCCGCGAGCCACAACTACTGAAGCCCAAGTGCCTAGAGCCCGTGCTCCACAACAAGAGAAGCCACCACAAGGAGAAGTCTACACACGCAGTGAAGAGTAGCCCCCGCTCGCTGCAACTAGAGAAAGCCCGCGCGCAGCAACAAAGACCCAACGCAGCCAGAAATAAATAAATAAATTTATATTAACCATGATGAAATTAAAAACCATGCACAGTATGGTAGCACTTTCAGCATATTAATTCTCACTGCTCTCAAACACAGGTCTACTGCACCCCTGGTTAGATCAGGCTGGGAGGGTTGGTGAAAACACTTCCAGGTATTATTTTTTTTAACTTACCATATATGGATGCTTAATTTAGGTATTAATTACATTGACAAATAGCCATGACAGCTAATAAAGTATCAATCCATTCTTGTTTTCTTATATTTTATATATGTACCACTTAATGTTTGATTTTTCCACTTAATTACATATTCCTAAAAATATTTTATTTGTAAATATTTTGAAGCCAAAATGGCAGTACATTCTATCTAATAATGGAAATTCATGTGTCTGTCTTACACACCTGATACTACGTTGTTCAGTTTACAAGAAAATGGATATGAGGTGAAAGGAGTTGGAAGAAAAAAGAAGTGGAGGATCAAGTAATCTGAAAATGGATGCAGAATACTTGCACAGGATAAACGTCACATGGCAGTAACTCTAGCAAAGCACATGCTCACACTCACATTTATATCAGGAAAAAGTGACTAAATTAATAACAAGCCCCCCCCAATAATGTTGTTCCTTCAATCGTCCTAGACTTTTTTGCAGACCTCTACAAAGATAATATACTTGCTAAATAATAGCATTTGCTTCTCTAAAATGCCTATCTGTAAGTACTTTTTTGGTCTGCAATAACCTGTCCATTCCTGCAAAATATATCAGAAGTTCACAGCTCTCTACCACTGTGTCCCATGACCTGATTAACATAAAGGAAGTCCCATTTCATGCTTAGTCTTCTCTCCTCCGACCCTATCTGATCAAGGTTCCCATGACCCACCCCCTCCTTGGGTTTGATTAATTTGCTAGAGTGGCTCACAGAACTCAGAGAAACATTTTACTCACTAGATTACTGGTGTATTATCAAAGAATATAACTCAGGAACAGCCAGATGGAAGAGATGCATACGCAAGATATAGAGAAAGGGGCCTGGAGGTTCCAGGCCCCGCCAAGTGTGACACTCCCTGCATCTCCACTTGTTCACCAAGCCAGAAGCTCTCCAAACCCTGTCCTTTGGGGTTTTCATGGAGGCTTCATTACATAGACATGATTGATTAAATCACTGGCCACTTGTGAGTACGGCAATCTCCAGTCCCAGAGGTGGGGGAACTGAAAGTTCCAACCGCTAATCACAGGGTTAGTTCCCTGGCAACCAGCCCCATCCTTATGTCACTGAGGGACTTTCCAAAAGTCACTTCATTGACATAACAAAAGACACTTTTACAGCTCTCATCACTTGGGAAATTCCAAGGGTTTTAGGAGCTCATGCCAGGAACTGGACAAAGACCAATTTTTTTTGGTTTGTTATAAATCACAACAGTCAACACTGTTCTACCTAAAATTATAATTAATCCATATTAAGAGGATGGAGAATGAAAAATGAGCATGAGTAGGATGAGAGTTGACAAGTGTTGAGAGAAGAGAAGGTAAGACATAAAATTCTCATCCTCTACAGTGAAAAATTAACAGTTAATAACTAGAATGGAAAAATCCAAAAGTAGCATTACCAAGAAATTATCTAAAGACCTGGAGCAAGTAAGTAACAAAGTAATCGGCTAGAAATCAGCAAGAAAAGGTAGAAATGGTTGCCTTAAGGGATGGGGCTATTATGGGGAGGCACACTTTACTTTTTCATAAAATCTTGTGAATGATTTGGCTCTTTAATCTACTGTATGTATAACTTTGATAAAAATGAAATAGTTAAAAAGAGACACAATAAAAAATATATTAAATACTACTAGGAAAAGAATGGATTCCATTTATATAATAGAATACTCTAATGCTCTGTGATCTAAATATAGCAATACAGATGGATTGCAAAAACATTTTGAGTGAACAATGAAAACAGAAGACCCATATGTATGTCCCCATACTATTTACATGAATTTATTAAAGCTAGAATACAATACTGTGTATATATATGTATACACATAATGTTAATATACACAGGATAGAGAGGTGAGAAAGTATGATAAAAACAAAAATCACCAACTGAACTTGGACACATCAAATTAATGACCATGATTGCCTACAGAGAAGGAAAGAGGGTAACATGATAGGAGAGAGGAAACAGGAGAATTTCAATTTTAGCAATAACGTTTGCTTTCCATTTTTAACAAAAACTAAAACAAAAAAATAAAGTCACAGCAATCAATATAAATAACATATCTTACTTGAGCCAAAGATGACTTGACACTGAGCATCATAATATTGGCACATGCCATTGTAACAATAGGCTCTGTTATTCTGGCAAGGGTATCCATTCTGAATAAAAACATCTGGCTGACAGAACTGAGAAGAACCGTTGCAATATTCTGGAACATCACATTCATTGGTTTTTCCTCGGCACAAAGTACCTCCTGGAAGGAACTAGGGTAATGGGATTGAAATTGAAAAGGAATATCAGGAAAATTCCCACAAATTAATCAAATTGGAAACCACAATATTTATATCTATAGAAAGTTCTAACAAAAACAAAAGATTAAACAACCCAATAGAAAAATGAACAAAGGCCCGTAATAGGCTATTCATAAAAGTCATGAAACATGGAAAATGAAAAAGCATAGCCTCATTGATAACCAAAAGAAATGCAAATTAAACTAAGATATAAAAGCACTTTACAACTATCAAACTAACCTGGATTGTAACACTGGCTAGCAACCAATGTTAGTATGAGGAAACAAAAATAGTGCGGATGTAATCTATACTGTACACTGTACAGTAATCAGTGTATTGATTAGACTGGCAATTACAGACTGGCACATTTGTAGAAGGTATATAAAATGCATGTCAAAAATTTTCATATGCATACTCTGTCCCAACAATTCCACTTATAAGCAAATATTGGAAGCTATCTAAATGTCCATCATTGGTAGACCAGATAAAGAAATTATGGTACAGCCATACAAAGGAATACTAACTATATAACCTTGTAGAACTACATGAATGGAAGAAAATCCATGGTATCTTACTGAAAAAAGTACATAGTAAAAATATGTATACCCATGTTTACACACTTTCACACAGACACACACCTACACACACACTCATACTCACATTTACATAGGAAAAAGTGACTAACAACAAATTATCAAACAATGGCTACCTGAAGAGGGTAAAATGATAGAGGGTCTTTCAGTGTCTACTTTCTATTGTTGAATTTTTAACGAAAAACATAGATCACTCTTAAATCAGAAAAAAAAATGTTTTTACTTAAGAAAAAAATTCTCTCTAGACCATTTGTCATAAAAGAGCATGACACAAAACTGCAAACAAGTGTCATAAAACTTTTCATGTAATCATGTAATAAAAATAGTGCTCTCTTACAGATCAGAGAAAACCAATTTTGATATACGCATATTTTTCCTTTTTCTATTTTTTCCAAATACGGAGGAATTCCCTACCCAACAGTCTTGACAACAGTCGCCATATGCACATTCAGCAGATGATTTAAGTTTACAAGTACTTCCTTCACAACAAGGGTCCAATTCACATTCCTGTGAAGAGAAAATGACTGTCAATAAAGAAATAAATTATTGCCATCAATATTCATTAATAAAATTCTTATCTTAGACCTATGCTTCCTTCTAACCTGACTGTAACAGTTACTCTCTGGAAACAGTCCCTTACTATCCTTCTGGATTTATCAGTGACTCTTCAGCTATTATCTAGGTCTCAACATATTTCAAAGGACTGAAATCACAGAGAGTATGTGTCTTAGTCTGCTGGGATTGTCAGAACAAGATACCATAGACTAATGACTTAAACAAAAGAAATTTATTACGTCAGCTCTGAAGGCTAGAGGGCCAAGATCAAAGTTCCAGCCAATTCAGTTTCTGGCGCAGACTCTCTTCCTTGGCTTGCAGACAGCTGCCTTCTTGCTGTGTGCTCACATGGCCTTTCTTCAGTGCATGTGTTCAGAGAGAAAGCAAGCAAACTCTCCAGTGTCTCTTTTTTATAAGGACTCTAATCCTATCAGATCAAGGCCCACTCTTATGACCTCATTTAACCTTAATTACTTTCCTAGAGATCCCTTCTCCAAATACAGACATACTTGGGGGTTAGGGCTTCAACATATGAATTTGGGGGACACAAACATTCAGTCTATAACAGTGTGTTTAATGATCCCAGGAAATTAAGCATCCATAAATGCACTTCTCTTCATGCTCAAGGTCTGACTTCTCTGTTGGGTGAATTTGCACCCATGTGGACATTCTTTTTATCTTGCTTGGCTTCTCTCACCCCACTTTGGCCCACCATGGCTCCCTACCCCTGCTCCGAACCTTCCACCCAGTGACATCTACTCTCCTATGTTCCAACTAATGTCTTCAGGTATGAATTGTTTGAGAAGGGAAGGAGAAAGGAGAGGGGGAAAGAAGAAGACAGGAGAAAGGAGGAGGAGGAGAGAAGGGGGCAGGGGCTCTAAGCTTTAATTTTTGAAGAATATTTATTTTCCTATGTTGCAGAATTCTAGGCTGATGGTTTCTTCCTTTCAGAACCATAAATCTGCTGTTCTACTGTCTTCTGCTCCCAAAATCAGCTGCCATGTATACATTTGTTCCCCATTTTCTTCTGACTTCTTGCATTATTTTCTGCTTATCTCAGCACTTTGATTACAATGTGCCTACAATTGTTCTTAGTAATGATTCTGATTTGGCTTTACTTAGTGTTTTAGAATTGTAACTTAACATTTTCTGTTAAATATGGGAAATTTTCAGCCATTATTTCTTTGAATACTTTTCCCATCTCATTCTCACTCTCCTCTTGGGATTTCACTTATAATTACATTAGGCTCTTTGATATTGCCTACATGTCCCTGATGCTCTGTTCATTTTTCTTTAATCTTTCTTCTTTTTTCTTTAGATTGGATTATTTCTTTTGTTCTACTTCATGTTCATTGACTCTTTTTATGCCATCTTAATCTGCTATTAATTCTACCCAGTGAATCTTTCATTTATTAGACTTTTTAGTTCTATAATTTCCATTTGGTTCTTTATTATACATTTCTCTGCTGAGATTCTTCATATGTTTACTCATGAAGATCATATTTTTAATTCTCTGATGATAAAGAGTGGACTATAATTCATGGCAGCTTTATTCATAATAGCAAAATGTTAGAAACAACCTAGATATCCTTTAATGGGTGAATGGTTAAACAAACTTCAGATAGGCCCTTAGAGCTGGTGGAAATACCACCCTAAACATTATTGCAAATCTCTGAAGTAATATCCATACAATGGACTGTTACTCGCTAATAAAAAATTAAAAAAATATTAACACATGCAACAACCTAGACTGACCTCAAAGGCATTACGCTTAGTGAAAAAAAGTCAGTCTCAAAAGGTTATATGTTGTATGATTCCATTTATTATTATTATTTTTAAAGATTATTTATTTATTTTTGGCTGTGTCGCGTCTTAGTTGCAGCATGTGGGATCTTCATTGAGGCGTGTGGGATCTTTTGTTGCGGCGTGCAGGCTCTTCATTGCAGCTCTCGAGTTTCTCTCTAGTTGTGGCATGTGGGTTTTCTCTTCTCTAGTTGTGGCTCCAGCCACTTGGGCTCTGTAGTTTGCAGCATGCGGGCTCTCTAGTTGAGGCGCGTGAGCTTGTTTGAGGCGCGTGAGCTCATTGTTTGTGGCGCGCAGACTTAGTTGCCCCAAGGCATGTGGGATCTTAGTTCCCTGACCAGGGATCGAACCTGCGTCCCCTGCATTGTAAGGCGGATTCTTTACCACTGGACCACCAGGGAAGTCCCTCCATTTATTATTATTTCTTTTAAGTCTTTATTGAATTTGTTACAACATTGCTTCTGTTTTATGCTTTGGTTTTTCGGCCCGAGGCATGTGGAATCTTAACTCCCTGACCAGGGATTGAACCCACACCCCCTTCATTGGCAGGCAAAGTCCTAACCACTGGACCACCAGGGAAGTCCCTCTATTTATTATTGAAATGGCAAACATTATTGAAATGGCAAAACCACAGATGGAAGCCAGGGGCAGGGATAAGGGCTGGAGTCAGGGTGGGTGTAATTACAACAAGGTAGCAGGAGGGTGTTCTTTTGTGGTGATGGAACAGTTCTGTATTTTAATTGAGGTGGTGGTTACATAAATCTATATATGGAATAAAACGGCATAAAAGTTCACACACACACACACACACCAATGCAGGTTAAAATGGTAAAAGCTCAATAAAGTCTGTAATCTAGTTAACATACCAATGTCAGTGTCCTGGTTTTTATACTGCACTATAACTATATAATTTGTCACCCTTTGGGGGAAACTGAGCAAAAAATACATAGGACTCTTTGGACTGTTTTTCCAATGGTCTGTCAGTTTATAATAATTTCATAATAAAAATTTGAAAATTTGAAAAATGATCTATACCTTGCACCATACAAAATATTAAGTCAAAATGTATCATAAACCTAAATGTAAAACCTAAAACAATGGACTCCCCTGGTGGCACAGTGGTTAAGAGTCCACCTGCCAATGCAGGGGACAGAGGTTCGAGCCCTGGTCCGGGAAGATCCCACATGCCGTGGAGCAACAAAGCCCATGCGCCACAACTACTGAGCCTGTGCTCTAGAGCCCGTGAGCCACAACTACTGAGCCCACGTGCCACAACTAGCAAAGCCCGCACGCCTGGAGCCTGTGCTCCGCAACAAGAGAAGACGCTGCAATGAGAAGACTGTGCACCGCAACGAAGGGTAGCCCCCCCCACCACAACTAGAGAAAGCCTGTGTGCAGCAACAAAGACCTAATGCAACCAAAAATAAATAAATAAAATCGAAATAAAGTTATTTTTTAAAAAAACCTAAAATGATAAAGCTTCTAGGAGAAAACATTTGAAATCTTGGACTAGGCAAAGATTTCTTAGATGTAACACCAAAAGCACAAAAACATATGTTTCACATAGGCAAACAGGTATCAAAACCTAACTTGTATGTGTTAAATGGGTGCAGTTCATTGTTGACAAGTGTTTATAATTGCCTGTTTCTTACCCTTTGCTTTGTCTTGACCAAACTTTAGTGAGCCTTCTCTCTTTCCTATATAGGCCCTTGAACTCTGTTTGTCTCCACAAAAAAAAAGGGAACAAGTATCCCCACCCCTTCCCAGCTTCTCCTGGCAATCAGCTGACCAAAAGACAACTTCCCATCAGACCTCACTGGCTTTTCTCCCCTGCTTATCCAGCTTCCCCATAAAAGATTCTGCTTATCTCTGTTTGCTCCCACATTTACCCTATAAAAGAAAAACCTTTTTGTTTGATTTTGAGACGCTTCCAGATGTCTGAGGTCAGTGTGTTCTCCCTACTACAATAGTCTTTCTTCTGGATAAAGCCTTTTCTTATCTAAGTCCGAATTTGGGGTGGGTTTTTTTTGACACTGTATTCAATTATACTTCAATACAGCTGTTAATTTTTTTTCACAACTACTGTGCAAGACAGACAGATGGCTTCATAAAAGAAAAGAGAATCCGGAAATAGACTATGTATACAGGAATTTTGTTTATGGTGAAAGTACCATTTTAAATGGTTTTGCAATAACTGACAATTAATGGGTAAAAGTTAATTCTCTAGCTCACTCCACATGACCCCCCCACACCAATTATAGAGCTAATACAAAAAACCGTAATTACAAAAATGCTAGAAAAAATTATAGAGGGGCTATATGATGATAATCTTGAAACACGAGTAAAACTTGTACCTTGCTCAGTTAACAAAACTATGGGGGACACTAAATGCCATGACATATTGTTGGTAAAAGTGCAAACTGACACAGCCTTTTTGTAGGAAATTTGGTAGTCTCTAATAAAATTAAAAACATGCATACTTTGCAATTCAATAATTCTACCTTTATGTAATTATCTTAGATAAATACTTGTATATGTATGTATGCACACACACACACACACACACGGAGCATATACAAGGATGTACTGTTTGCAACAGAAAAATACTAACTACAGTGAGTAAATGCCCTTTAATGAGAGTATGGTGAAATAAATCACAGTATATCCTTATACTGAAATACTAATCAGCAGATTAAAGGATTATGTGTAAATAACATAATGACGTGGGAAAAATCTGTAGGATATATTAATAGAAAAAAAACCTCTGCGTGCAATGTATTAAGTTGGATTTCATTTATGTAAAAAAATAAAATCCTGAAACAAACCCAACTATGGTACAAATGTTCATACTGTATATAGGTATATAAATGCATAGGATAAAATCTATAAAGAGACACACTGAACTCATAAGAATGGTTACCACTGCAGAAGGAAGGGAAAAAATGTATGGGAGAAATAAAGGGAAATTTTGCTTGTGCTTGCTATTTGAAACTTTTATACCAAGAAAAACACCTGTGATATTTGGGGGGAAGAGGTACTTTTTTCAAGAGTAATTTGTAGTGCAAAAGCTCGAGAAGCAAATATAGACTATTTCAATTAGTTCGATAATGAAGTAAATAGTCAGGAGAAATCAAAACATATATAATATTTTAGGAGAATGCCTGGAAAGAAGAGCTTGGTCATCCTAACAGTATAACATTAATTTAGAGACTAAACATAACCTCATTAGGCTTTATTTGCCTCACTTGAAAATGAGAATATAAAGAAATATCAACCTCCTAGAGTTATTGTGAGGATCACACCATGGAAAACATTTAGCAGAGGCTGCTGACATGCAGCAATAGTGCAATGAAGGCCCATGACAATTTCGTCATAAAATACATACTGCCTGGCAATTCCCTAGTGGTCCAGTGGTTAGGACTCTGTGCTCTCACTGCCGAGGGCCCAGGTTAGACCCCTGTTTGGGAAACTAAGATCTCACAAGCCAAGCGGCGCGCCCCTCCGCCGCAGAAAACAAAACCAAAAAAACGTACTGCCTTTCTAGAATGTAAAGCCTTCTGGCAAAAGCCAGGGATGTGTGGTCAGGTAAGGGAGAAGAAGCAGCACTTGTGGAAAAGATTGAGAATATAGTAAGGTTTACATACAATTGAACCAATTTCTTTAAAATTTAAATTTTTTTAATTTTTGAAATTTAATTAAAATTTTTTTCCTCCTAAGCCTTGTCTAGGAAGTCTTAAGTAGGCCATTTTGAGAGGAGAATGGCTAAGATACAGAAGAAGAAGAATAAAGACGGGCACAGACTTATGGCAGTAAGTGTGGGCAACAGGTGTGAGAAAGCCAGAGAGCGGTAGGTGAACTGAAGCTTACTAAAGGGAGGATGTTAATTTGAGTTGCAAGAACTTTGTTAATGAAGAACTCTGGACAATGGGCCAGCTTCAATTTATTATTAAAATGAGGTCAACTGAATAAATGTTTCTGCAATGGCAGTGCCAGAATAGTAAAAGTTTCTAAGTAAAGAGCCAAGAGAAAAACTGATTCGTTCTTTAAAATCAATAAATGACTCAGTAACCATAACAGAAATGGTAGAAGGTAGCAAAAAACAGAAGAATAAACATGGTGCTTTCCTGGACACCAAAACAGATGACACCATTGGTTATGTTCTAGGAAGGAGGGGATGATCAATCCCAGGAACATTATGCCCACAAGCAAAATACCACTCCTCATTTTGCCACTATATTTTACTTTAGCTCCTATGCTAGAGTTGCCCAAAGCGAGCTATTTTATTCTTTTGCAAATCCCAAGGTAACTTCGCAAAGCAAACATCACACATTAAACTGACCTTTGGAGTACCGCAGTCACACTCTTCCCCAGGGTCCACCAATTTATTACCACAGAAAGGAGCGCTGTAAGCTTCGTCAGGCTTTGGAATATTAAGAAGGCAGTTTCCACCTTTATTTAAAGTTAACTTCTCAAAGTCTTCTGCACTGCAGGTGCTGAAGTTTCTGGAACCTCTGTAATAAACATGAAGAAAAAGATCTTAAGTCATAGCAATTACTCACTTTGAAAATCTTAAGTCATGTCTTCAACCAACAAGAAGTGAACATTTAATTCATTGCAGCTCTATTTACAATAGCCCAGAGATGGAAACAACCTAAGTGTCCATCATCGGATGAATGGATAAAGAAGATGTGGCACATATATACAATGGAATATTACTCAGCCATAAAAAGAGGCGAAATTGAGCTATTTGTAATGAGGTGGATAGACCTAGAGTCTGTCATACAGAGTGAAGTAAGTCAGAAAGAGAGAGACAAATACTGTATGCTAACACATATATATGGAATTTAAAAAAAAAAAATGTCATGAAAAACCTAGGGGTGAAACAGGAATAAAGACACAGACTTACTAGAGAATGGACTTGAGGCTATGGGGAGGGGGAAGGGTAAACGGTGACAAAGCGATAAAGAGGCATGGACATATATACACTACCAAACGTAAGGTAGATAGCTAGTGGGAAGCAGCCGCATAGCACAGGGAGATCAGCTCCGTGCTTTGTGACCGCCTGGAGGGGTGGGATAGGGAGGGTGGGAGGGAGGGAGACGCAAGCGGGAAGAGATATGGGAATATATGTATATATATAACTGATTCATTTTGTTGTGAAGCTGAAACTAACATACCACTGTAAAGCAATTATACTCCAATAAAGATGTTAAAAAAAAAAAAAAAAAAAAGAAGTGAACATTTAAAATGGCAGAGGGGGCTTCCCTGGTGGCGCAGTGGTTGGGAGTCCGCCTGCCGATGCAGGGGACATGGGTTCGTGCCCCGGTCCGGGAAGATCCCACATGCCGCGGAGCGGCTAGGCCCGTGAGCCATGGCCGCTGAGCCTGCGCGTCCGGAGCCTGTGCTCCGCAATGGGAGAGGCCACAACAGTGAGAGGCCCGCATAACAATAAATAAATAAATAAAATAAAATAAAATGGCAGAGGAAGTTCCCTGGCTGTCCAGTGGTTAAGACTCCATGCTTTCCCTACCAAGGGTCCAGGTTCAGTCTCTGGTTGGGGAACAAAGATCCTGCAAACCGTGAGACATGGCGGGGAAAAAAAAAAACGGCAGGGGTTTCCCTGGTGGCACAGTGGTTGAGAGTCTGGCTGCCGATGCAGGGGACACGGGTTCGTGCCCCGGTCTGGGAAGATCCCACATGCCGCGGAGCGGCTGGGCCTGTGAGCCATGGCCACTGAGCCTGCGCGTCCGGAGCCTGTGCTCCGCAACGGGAGAGGCCACAACAGTGAGAGGCCCGCGTACCACACACAAAAAAATAAAATAAAATAAAATAAAATGGCAAAAAATAAAATGGCAGAAGAAACAGAAAATATTCACAGAATCATAAATCTCAGCATCAGAAGAGACCTCAAAAATTATCTAGTCCTCTCTAGAATTAAGTTTTATTTGTCTTCCATAGTAAAGGTTCTTCAAATATGTGAAGCGAGCTCTGTTTCCCCAACCTCTTTTCACTCTGTTGAAATGACGTTCCTGCGCTCCCCTCACTAACACTTACGAGGAGCTATGTGACAATAACGTGAATCCAGCGACGATGCACGCACTGTAGCTACCAAGGAGCAGCCTGCACAGGGCAGAATTTCAGCTACAGTCTGAGGTTCAAATGCCTCTGATGGTAATTTCTAAGAACTGTAGTTAATACTCTGAAGGCTAGATGGGCTTCTAGAAACGGTCCAACTTGAACTGTCTATGTGGTATTTATACGAACACAATTTTGATGTGTTTCTATGTGTTGCCGGGTTGTTTTTAGTTATTGTTTTACTCAATAACGATATTTTTAGATAGTCCCACTGGCTAGGTTCACTTTTGAAGACTAGTGGGAGACACACTCATCTATAAAACAAGAACCTTTGAGAAATCCAAGTCACATTAAAATTTTATTGGGGGCGTTTGGTGCCCTGAAAGAATCTTTTTCATCAGTTTGAGCAATGGTACCAAAAGTAACAGTGGGAATGAGAACCATGTTACGTTACAGTGATTGAGAAAGCATTCCTATTGATTCCGTGTCTTCTGTACATCCAAGGAATCTAAGAAACAGATCCCTTCTGGGAGACTTTGTCCCCTGGGTAAACTCTTCTTTGCTAACCGGCCCAGAGTCTCCCAGGAAGTAGACAGTCCTGGCTCCTGGCTCTTCGGACTGGAAAGTAGTCACACAGAAAGTAAAGACCTAGCACAAGATTTCCGACAATGACAAAAACACTCGTTTTCCACATTCTTCTTTTTCTTGCTACTCTCTGCTTAGGAATATTGTAAGGAGGAGTCCTTTTGTACAACACTGTTCCTTCAACAAATATTTGTGGAACATCTATCATGTACATGGCACTCTTCTTCGTGCAGGGGAGAAAACAGTAAACAAGGCAGACAAAAATCCCCGCCCCTGTGAAGGCAACATTCTATTGAGTGAAACAGACTATAAACATAATGAAGAAATAAATTCAATAGTACATTAGAAGACAAGTCACGTTGGGGAAAAAGATGAGGAGGTGAAGAGGACGACCTCTGCAGGGGGAGGAGCGACTACAGTTTTTCAAAGAGCTGTCAGGACAGGCACTTCAAATACTGAGACAACTGAATCAAAACTGGATTTCTAGGGGAAGAACATTACCGGCAGAAGAAACAGTAAGTGCAAAAGCCCGAAAGGAGAGGCCTGCCTGTTCAAGGAACAGATAAGGAAGCCAGCGTGGCTGGAGTGGAGTGAGACAGTGAGGGATACAGACAGCAAGGTGTGAAGAGGCCATTGCAAGAATCTGACTTTTTACGATGAGCGAAATAAGGAGGGGAATGACACAATGGAAAGCGTGAAGCAGGAATGATGTGATCTGATTTACGTTTTAATAAAATCACCATGTTTGCTATGTTAAGCAGGAAGAAGTCCACTCAACAGATGATGACGGACCAACTGGCAGTGGTGAAAGCAGTAAGAAGGGTTTGGATTATTTATATGGTTTAAAGAAATAGGCATTAAGGCAAAGAATGTGAGAAAAGAGAAGTCAAGGGTGACTGAGATTTTTGTCCTGAGCTACTAGAAGGAAGGCGCTATCATTAACTATCACGGGAAGATGGGGGCAGAGCAGGTTTTAGGAAGGACAACAAGAGTTTGAGTCTAAGGACCTCAAGTAGAAATGTCAAACTAGAGCATGTGATAATTATCTGATAAACAAGGAGACTTCAATTTAAACAATTTTTTTTTATTTCCTATTATTGTTCTTTATATGGCTAGTACATTGCCTACCACACAGTACATATTCAATAATGTTTTCTGTAAGAATATATTAATCAGCTGATAGTCACAGGAGTTGTACAGACATATGTGTATATTTCCTACACTTGAGCTCCTAATTTTAATCTACAAAGTTCACCACTTCTGAACAGATTATTTTTGAAATAAGCTTGTTATACAGTCCTTGGAACACATTTTCTCATAGAAACAATGTTTTATATGTGTGATCCTAAAGCAATCTACAAAAAAAAAAAATCTGTTTCACCCACAATGAAGTTGACTATCATACTGAAAAGGATAACAAAATCATAACCGCTTCTTCTGCTGTTTAGTATGTGGAGATAATAACAAACATCCCCACGTTGGCCTTCACTAACACTGTGGATAATAAAATGAAGATATTCTCTCCCTAGTCATCCTTGGATGTCACCTACAGTAATAAGAAGGATGATCTTTCTCCTGACACTCGGCTTGAATAATAGCAACTAAAATACCCCTACTCTCTATCACTTCTGGGAACTAAGATATGAATCTAAAGCATCTCCGAATCTCTTCTGTCACATCTAGGTGAGTTTTATAAAACTGATTCAAAAGGAGATACATGGGACTAACAGTGATGGAAATGGTCCACCAGGATATGACCAAAAAAACCCCAACTATCATTTAAAACATTCTCTCTATGACTAACCTGGAAATAACCAAAACCACCAAAACCACCACTACCATCCTAACCCCACAGCCTAGGAACAGGAAGTCCTAAGAAAGAACTCTAAGTGATGGCACTTAATCAGATCAATTTTTTTAAAAAAGAGCACTCTTTTAAAAGCCTCCGATTATGGAGGCTTTCTGATGTAGGTGGCATTGAGGGACAGAGTTAAGAAAGCCATTTCTCTAGAAAGGTATCTCCCAGGAAAAGCACCCCTCACACGCCCAGGAATCCAAGAGCAGTGTGTGGGGGGAATACTACCAGGTCCCTCAAATATCTTAAATAATGATAAAAAATTATATTACAAAGTTAATTATCCACTTTTTAAACAGAACTGGATCCAACTGATTATCTGTAAAAACACTAGCATCTATATCACTTGCATCTAAAAAAAAGCCTAACTTATAACAGTCAACTAATGTTCATGAAATAGCATATGAAGTAGTAGGTGGGAAATCTGTCCTCAAAAAGAAGATTTAATATGCCAAAGATAACATAATCCTACTTCTCAAATTATTTCTTACCAAAACTTGTTCAAATATAATGCCCAATACTTTATCAAAACATAACATGAAGACACAAGATACTGTGAGAAGAACTATAAAAAAATTAAAAGACACTATAAGGGGAAAAAAAAAAACAGATATAGTCCCATAAAGCCTCTAGATACTAGAATTATCAAACAATAACCCAGGAAGAGAAAATCTGTGCTTCCTATGGTCAGAGAGAAAAATGAGAAGCTTGAAAATTTTAGCAGGGAACTAAAATCCATAGTTGTAATACAGCAGATTTGATGTGTTTTTCTAAAACACATTCTTTACACATTTAAAATACCCTGAAATTGAGATTCATCTTAAAATTTGAATTAACTTGATAGTCACCATTTTTTTCATTCTAAGTGGTATGTTAATAATGGTATCTTATAATCAGTGTCAGCTACATTTGCATAAATACAGTGTATTAGTGATCATATTAAACGTAAGTAGATTAAATGATTCAATTAAGAGACAAATATTGCCAGGCTGGATTAAGAAAATAAAACCTAAATATAGGTTGTTTAGAAACATATATCTAAAACACAAGAATAAAGAAAAGTTCAAAGTAAAGGAATAGAAAACATATACTGTCAACATTACCAAAAAAAAAAAACAAATCTGGGACAGCTAAATTAATATCAGACAAAACTGACCACTCTAGCTAATGCAATAAAAAAGGAAATGAAAGACATACAAATTGGGAAGAAAGAAACAAAACTGTCTTTGTTTGCAGATCTCTGCCTGCTGCTGGACTGCTGCAGCTTGTGCCCAGACCCACGCTGAGTGCCCACACCAGCCCCTCTTGTCCCAGCACTGCTCCCCCCAACCCCAGGGAGAGGGTGCTGGTGCTGGGAAAGGGGACAGCACACACTTAAAGGGAACAGAGCGGGCTCAGACCCAACCCTCAGCGCTCGTGCTCCAGCAACTGGGGACCAAACCCCAGGCCCAATAGGGCAGTGTTGCCACTGAGCAGAGGGGAAGTCCCGTCACAAACCCAGCTCCAGCTCCAGCCCCTCCATTCCCCATCCCAACCCCTGCTAAGGTGATAGCTTCCAGCACACGTTGAGGAAAGACATGACTTGTGTTCATGTCAAATCCAGCTCTCCCATGAAAATACAAATAACGCACTTTAAAAAACAGGCCGTACACCACATTAACAAATTGAAGAATAAAAACCATATGATCATCTCTATAGATGCAGAAAAAGCTTTTGATAAAATTCAATATCTGTTTAGGACAAAAACTCTTCAGAAAGTAGGCAGAGAAGGAACATACCTCAACATAATAAAGGCCATATAGGACAAATCCACAGCTAACATCATTCTCAATGGTGAAAAGCTGAAAGCATTTCCTCTAAGATCAGGAATAAAACAAGTATGCCCACTCCTGCAACTTTTATTCAACATAGCTTTGGAAGTCCTAGCCACAGCAGTCAGAGAAGAAAAAGAAATAAAAGGAATTCAAATTGAAAGAGAAGAAGTAAAACTGTCACTGTCTGAAGACGACACGATGCTATACACAGAAAATCCTAAAGACCCTACCAGAAAACTACTAGAGCTCATCAATGAATTCGGTAAAGTTGCAGGATACAAAATGAATGCACAGAAATCTATTGCATTTCTATACACTAACAACAAAATATCAGAAAGTAAAATTAAGGAAACAATCCCATTTACCATCACACCAAAGAATAAAATACCCAGGAATAAACCAACTTAAGGAGGCAAAAGACCTGTATTCCAAAAACTATAAGACACTGATGAAAGAAGTTGAAGATGACACAAACAGATAGAAAGATATACCGTGTTCTTGGATTGGAAGAATCAATATTGTTAAAATGACCATACTATTCAAGTCAATCTACAGATTCAATGCAATCCCTATCAAATTACCAATAGACAAAAAATTTTAAAACTTGCATGGAAACACAAAGTCCCTGAATAGCCAAAACAATCTTGAGAAAGAAGAATGGAGCTGAAGGAATCACACTTCCTAACTTCAGACTATATTACAAAGCTACAGTCATCAAAACAGTATGGTACTGACACAAAAACAGAAATATAGATCAATGGAACAGGATAGAAAGCCACAGAAATAAGCCCACGCACTTATGGTCAATTAATCTATGACAAAGGAGGCAAGAATATACAATGGAGAAAAGACAGCTTCTTCAATTAGTGGTGTTGGGAAAACTGGACAGCTACATGTAAAAGAATGAAATTAGAACATTCTCTAACACTATATACAGAAATAAAGTCATAATGGATTAAAGACCTAACTATAAGACGAGATACTATAAAACTCTTAGAGGAAAACACAGGCAGAACACTTGTTGACATAAATTGCAGCAATATTTTTTGGATCCCTCTCTAAAAAATGAGTAACAGAAATAAAAACAAAAAATAAACAAATGGGACCTAATTAAACTTAAAAGTTTTTGCACAGCAAAGGAAACCATAAACAAAACGAAAAGACAACCTACAGACTGGGAGATAATATTAGCAAACGATGCAACAAACAAGGGATTAATTTCCAAAATATACAAACAGCTCATACTGCTTAACATCAAAAAAACAAACATCCCAATCAAAAAAATGGGCAGAAGATTTAAATACACATTTCTCCAAAGAAGACATACAGATCACCAACAGGCACATGAAAAGATGCTTAATATCGCTATTATTAGAGAAATGCAAATCAAAACTCAATGAGTTATCACCTCACACCAGTCAGAATGGCAATCACTAAAAAGTCTACAAATAATAAACGCTGGAGAGGGTGTGGAGAAAAAGGAACCCTCCTATACTCTTGGTGGGAATGCAAATTGATGCAGCCACTATGGAAAACAATGTGAAGGTTCCTTAAAAAACTAAAAATATAGCTACCATATGATCCTGCAATCCCATTCCTGGGCATACACCTGGGGAAAACTCTAATTCAAAAAGATACACATTACTCCAATCCAAACAATTCATTGTTTATTTTTAGCATTAAACAAATGTTCAATAGTTTTAAAAAAGCAAAAGGAAAAAGAATAAAAAGAAAGAATTCAGTTACTCACGATGCTCCTGAATTCATGATGCAGCTCTTTGCTCCACAATAACAATCTCTCCCATCATCATGATTCATTCCAAGGTTATGACCCAACTCATGAGCAACAATGGATGCAAATGTCTCCACTGTGATTTGCCCAAACTGCCCAAACACAGGAAGGTATTCATTAGGTTTCTGAACAAAAAGGATATGCTTTTTGTTTCTCAGATTACTTTTTCACAAAAGGAAATTCATCGCTACAATACTGATAGCCTACGTAATAAAGCAAGCATCCAACATCAGTATGTAGACACGGCAGTCTAGTAGGAAACTGGTGTGACTTAACATACTGATGATAGAGATAGACTCTTTAAGCAACAGATCAATTCCTTTAGCACCAACAGATTATTCATGGTGGTTGATGGGAAAACAAGTTCATGGTTCTGACTTAATTTTCTCAAATGGAACCTCTGTTTCCTCATCCATAAAAAGTGAGGCGCTAATAAACACACAATAAATATTAGAAAACTTAATTCAGTCTCCAGGGAAAGAACACATCTGCCACTTCTACCATGTCCCTCATAATAGCCAAAATATCGCTGTAAGGACTAGGAGAGGAAGTACAGAGTCACTGAATGTTGGACATTTCCTAATGCAGATTCCAAAGATGAACATCAAGAACAAAACATACCACGTTAATCCCGCCCGCATGGCTCCTTGAACACACTGTTCCCACAAACGCCATTCCCGCGGTCCCACCAAAACCTTTCTTCCTAAATGAAGAGAACAGGTATAAGTTATAAAATGTACTTGGGGAGGAAAAGGTACACATTGCTCCTATTTCTTTGGGTAATCTTAAACTGATTGGTAGACCCTATGAAAACTGGGAGAAAAATGGCAAAGGTAAATAACATTTTAAAAATCACAATTCAATTAAAGACATCTTTTTTATTATCAGAGTAGAGATTAATATTACAAATTCATTTTTCAGACAAATGAAGATACATTTTTGATATCAAACCAATTTGTTTTGTACCTTCTAGATGAAAAAACCTTCCTAAAATGCAGTATATCTATTTATTCAAAAACTCTATTGAGATCAGGTAACAAAATGACATATTCACACAGGAGGCTGCAGGCAGGGAGCACAGGAAACAGAAGAGACACGATGGTCTCCGTAGGGCTGCTCAATCATCGCGGACACACCTGTAACTAAGGACCTGGTCCCTCTGCCTGGAACTCTCCTCCCCAATATACAGCCCTAACTCACTCCCTCACCTGCTTCAGGTCTTTACACAAAGGTCATCTTCTCATTGAGGCCTTCCCTCGCCAAGCTACCTAAATTTTCAACCTCACTCCCCCCAATTCTTCTATCTCTACCCTCCCTGCTTTATTTTTCCTCCTTACTACTTATCATTATTTAGCATATTATATACACTTATTTATCTCACTTATGAGGTAAATCTCCTCCACCACAATATGAACTCCATGAGAGCAAGAAATTTTGTCTGTTTTGTTCACTGCTATACCCCAGAGCCTAGGAATACATCTAATAAATATCTTTTACATGAATGAATAAACCCTTCTCTCGGGCATCTGAACAGCCAGGACAAGAGGCCTAGAGATATTGACATAAGGGGATTGCCAAGAAAACATTTTAGCCAGATCACCCTGTAGTGAACCCCACAGTCCCCACGCCCCACTTATGTCCTCAATGCTTCCGAAAGGAATTTTAGTACCCCATTCCTAACCACAAACAACCAGGGATTATTAGACATCTGGGAAACGCCTCTAACATGGCAGATGGAGACCAAACAGAGGAGACAGCTTGGTAGGTGTGGTTGGGCAAAGCACAGGGAGTGTGCCTGGTGCCTGTTCCTTTTGTGAATGAGAAGGCATGCTCACTGCCAGGGTATGAGGACACTTCCAGGTACAATTTTACTAAAAATTAATAAAAATGTCAGGATCAAGCTTTTGTGGTTATGGGGCCATAAAAATCCATTTAGGCATTCTCAGTGCCTTGCTTTAAACTAACTGGTATGACTAAATAAATAAGTAAATAAATAAATTAATTAAATCAAGGGAAATTTCTCCTCAGAAAAAATTTTGAGTTTTAGGTACCATCAGCATTAAGGAAGGCAAAAATTATTACATAAAACATTTTTTGGCAAAAAGTCAGCCCACCAACCAGAAGATTTTTAAGAAGCAAGAAATTTTTTTAGTATTCTTAAGTGAGGGTTTTGTATTAACTTTTGGAATATATTTGTATTAAGTGATTACATAAGCTTAAGTTTTTTTATGGTTCCATGAAAATACTATGTAGAAAGAAGAAAATTTTAAAAAATATATCAGAAATATCTCAAAGAGAGTTTAAAAAATTATTATATCCATGAAATAAGAATTTGACCAGCTCTCTTCTCTTCTCTTCTCTGCCATCCTACGTACGGTTAAATTTGCTCCTCGCCATGTCTTCTCACAAGACTTTCAGGATCAAGCAATCCCTGGCCAAGAAACAAAAGCAGGGAATCGTCCCATTCCCCAGTGGATTCAAATGAAGACTGGTAATAAAATCAGGTACAACCCCAAGACGAGACATTGGAGAAGAACCAAGCTAGGTCTATAAGGAGCCTCGCATATGAGGTGGCGCACATTTTTGCTGGGTCAAGGACACTTGCATCTTACCATATCACTCTGAGAACATCACTACTACCCAAACAGCTGGATGGGTTTTATTAGGAAAGTGATTTTTCTCTTTGTGTCAGTGTTTCTGCACTAATGCTTTGGCCCAGTAGTAAATATGTGGAACCTTTTGTTGGGATAAAAAAAAAAAGAATTTGACCATATAAAAATTTTAAGGGGGACAAAAAAGAGCTAAATATTAAACATTAAAAATAAGATAGCTGAAATGAAAAGCTAATAAAAACCTTAGAAGGTAAATTTAAAGAAATATCCAGAAAGCAGAACAAAAAGACAAAGAGAAGGAGACAAAAGATAATAAAATTAGAGGACAAGCACCGGAAACTCAATAGCTGAGTAAAAGGAATCCAGAAGGAATGAAGAATAAAAATAAAGAGGATGAAATCATCTCCAAAATAGTTTGAGAAAAATTCCTAGAACTGCAGTTTCAAGATTGAAATTACCCACTAAGAACACAACACAGTGAGTGATAAATGACCTACACCAAAGCGTAGCATCAGGAAAATTTAGAAGCCTGGGAACCAAGAGAAGATCCTACAAGTTTCCAAAGAAGAAAAAAAAAAAGGCCACATACAAAAGATCAGGAACCAAAGTGAATTAAAGCTTCTCAATAGTAATTCTGGAAGTCAAAAGACAATGGCCATGCCTTCAAAATTCCGAAGGAAAACATTTCGTGCCTAGAATTTTATACTCAGCAAAATAACCTGAAATTTACAAAACAAACTAGAAAGCACACCTCTGAAAAACTGAGTTACTTAAGCCCTAGGATAATCAGAGTTCAAACTGAGATAATTTTTTTATTAATTGAAGTACAGTTGATTTACAATGTTTTGCTACTTTCTGGTGTACAGGAGATAATTTTTAAATTCTGTTTTGAGGCCGTGAAACACATTTTCCAACATGCAAGAGGTCAAAATTTTTTCTTTCAATATATCCTTACACAAGAAGAAACTAGAAAACATGCCATACCAAAATGAGGAAGTAAACCCAAGAAAGAGGAAGAAGGACATGGGATAAAGGTCACAGAGGCTCCAACACAAAAGACAGGTCTTATTATCATACTGTCACTTGTCCTACAGTAGCAAAAATTTTCCTCATTTAAATGAATGCTCAGAAACCTTAACAGAATGATTCTAATAAAAGAAAAAAAGCAAAAATTATTATTCTGATCATGCCATTAATAGTACCTTTAAAAAAAAATCACTTACAGAACTAGCTGTGCACTGTCATGTCTCCGACGTGTTATAAGAAACTTTTCCCGCCACTGTACAAAGTTCCCCAACACATCACCCGCACCTCCGATTATGTTGATCAGATTTCCATTTGTCCAAATCTCCAGCCCAACTAGCACAATTCGAATATTTAACATGATGTACATCTGGAAAGAAAACAAATAAAAATATATAAAATTTATTAAAGAATATGAGAATAATTCCTGGTTATATATCCGAAAAAAGAAAAAACACTAATTCGAAAAGATATGTTCACCCCAATGTTCACAGCAGCATTATTTACAATAGCCAGGATACGGAAGCAATCTAAGTGTCCATCAACAGATGAATGGGTAAGAAGGTGAGGTATATATATACACATACATACAATGGAATATTATTCAACCATAAAAAGAATGAAATTTTTGCCATTTGCAGCAGCATGCATGGACTTGGACAGTACTATGCTAAGTGAAATAAGTCAGAAAGAGAAAGACAAGTATAGTACAGTATCACTTACATGTGGAATCTAAAAACATACAACAAACTAGTGAATATAACAAAAAAGAAACAGACTCACAGATATAGAGAACAAACTAGTGGTTACCAGTGGGGAGAAGGAAGGGAGGGGGCAATACAGGGATAGGGGATTAAGAGGTACAAACTATTATATATAAAATAAGTTACAAGGATATATTGTACAACACAAGGAACAGTAGCCAATATTTTATAATAACTATAAATGGAGTATAACCTTTAAAAATTGTGAAACAGCATACTGTACACCTGTAACATATATAATATTGTACATCAACTATGCTTCAATAAAAAATAATACAATAAAATAAACAATATGAGAATATCTTTTAAGTAACACAACTACTTAAATTAAAAACAGGACTCCTCCCCTCCAAAAAAAATTCCCTTCAATATAATGAGACTCTAACTTCTCAAAGGGTCTCAGTTTCCTCATCCATAAAACAAAAGTAAAGATTCAAAATCCTTTTTATCTTCCATTCCAAAATCTGACAAACTCTGGATATTTAAAGTTTTGGGTATTTTGGTTCCAAAACTTTCCCTAAACTAATGCAAGCCTATTTATAGTCCATATTTAGCTCACTTAATGTAAATATTCATATATTTCACTACAGAAATGTCAATGAGGTTGATTACAAGGTGCTACCCCAGGACCCTGTTGGAGGTGTAATGTAATACACAGTGAACTATATGTTATAAATGTATGCGAAGTGAACTATATTACCTACCTAAACTCTTATCTAAAATTCTAATGACATGCACCCCAAAGGTTTCAGATAAAGGATTATGGAACTCATATCTATTTCACAGAGATACTGTGAGGAATAAGTGAGTTAATAAATGTAAGGCAATTGACTCAGTTTCTAGAATGTTATAAATATCCAATAGAATGTTATCATTATCATCATCATCATTATTATGCTTGGTATTTGTATTAGGGGAACAACTTAGAGATGAAATTATCTTATAAGAACATGTAGCTAATTCTCCAGTATCTCCCACTGGATGAATAAACTCCAAAATCTCAAACCAAATCCCTCCTTCTCTCTCTCTCTCTCACATAGAGACACACACACACACACACACACACACACACACACACACACACACACACACAGTGTCATAGTTTCAGAGGAGGCAGCCTTATTTAAAATAAGATTCTCTCAGTAAAAATTCAAAGATCTTTCTATAAATACCAAAGTACCTTAGCCTATCTGCTATGAAATAAAAGTCATATTTTATGGCAAGATGAGAAAAATTTAAACAAATACATTTTTCTCTGCCCTTTGGTCTCCTCTCTCCCCGCACTGTGCACTGTGTATCTGCATTAGGCATCGACCAAACCTCCCCCATTGGCAGAAATACCTGCTCAACCATAAAGAGCAGCATTCTCCTAGCATCAATAAGACAACTCCTTAAAAGATAACATTCCTTCTTGACCTGTTAGGGGCCACGATGATAATTAAATCTCGATTGTGTAAACTGTCAATAATGCCTCATTGAATGTACAGCTCTCTGTCTCAAAAAACTTATATAACTGTACCTTGACTTCTAACGAGGGGAACAGTTCTCAGAGCTTTCTGAGATGCTCTTCCTGGGTTATAATCCTCAAATTTGGTTAAATAAAATTTTCCATTTCTTTCTTAGATCAGCTGATGAATTTTTCGTTGACATTAAAGATAAAGTAGATGCTAATTCGAAATCTCTTGCTTGTCTCAGAGTCTCTCTCTCTACAATTATACTTTACTTTTAAACATAAAACAGTTACAAAACAAATTAGAGAGCAGACCCCTGAAAGACTGAGTTACTTACTTAGGCTCTAGAATAATCAGAGCTCAAAATGAGACAATTTTAAAATTCCATTCGGAGACTGTGAGAGGAGAGGACAGAATAATCCCAGCTGATAGAAAATACAACTCACGCTATCCAAGTAGTTTGCTAAAAGAATCATCTCTTCTCGCACTGCAGTCTGGTTTCTTCCCATCATGTCATACTGAAAAGCAAAGAAGGGAAATCATTATCACCAAAGCAATTTAAGAATAAAATTTCTATAATCTCTTACAATGAAGATAAGAATCCAAATATTTCCTCTGAACCAAAAACTGAGGCACTTAGACAGTCTCCTGCATTTCAAACTAATAAGTCTAAAGGATACATTTTAGTGATAAATAGGAATAAAAGAAAAGCAGATACGTGGGTGAAATGAATAATGAAAAAGCACTGAAATCTTAATCTTCTCCAAAGCAGTACAACTTTAAAATGAGTTTCATGCTTAACAGTCTTTAATTCATTTTAATGCAAAAATATTTTCAAGCATTTCACAAAGGTAGAGTTTAAAACAATCAAAATACATAGATAAAGGAATGAAAGACAATCTGAAAGACTTCCTGATCCTTTCACCTCTTAGGCTAACGACATTACCAATAACCAATTTCTAAACTCTGGGCTAAATTAATTATCAGAAATTAACCAACGTTCACTAGTGAAAACATTATATGTAGATAGAAATATAGAGATATATAAAAGTTTAACCATATTAAGCCAGTTGATTATGACTGATTCACTTCTTTGAGATCTAGCTAAATCCAAATGTCTATTTTAATATTATTTTAATATAACCAATTTAATAACTAATTAAAAGAACACTTTTAAAAGATTATGTGGTTTTGCTCTATGATAAGGGCATTAATATCAGAATATATCAGATTTTATTAATTAGACATTTTATCATGATTCTCCTAAACAAAAAAAAATTTTTTTAATACACTTGACAAGGTTTGATTAAAATAGAACCATTTTTATTTTGAACCATTTTATACCTATGTGGAGAGAGTAATAAAGAAAAACTTTTCAAATCTCTATTTTTGTCACTTGTCCACAACATTCTACAGGAACATTTTACACATTATCTGGGACAAAGTTCATGCTTGTTCATACTCCTTTATGCTTCTTCCTTCTACACTTGGGGATAATGAACCTATAATGAACAAATCTGAATATATTTCTATCTCTTAAAAATATGGCTTGTTTTTTTTTTCCAGTCTACATATAATAAGGGATTTTTTTTAAAAAAACATAAAAATCCTCAAAACTGTCTCTGCAGGTTACAAGAAAGGACTTGTCAACTGTGTTAAGTTTCTGCAAACAGCTTATTTGCACAAACAACAAAGTTGGAAGTACAAGTCAGACAAAACATTTCAAATAATCTATAGGTTAAATTATATAGCACCTGTATCTAAAATTGATAATGCTGTAAATGCTGAAATAGACACATAACTTTTTTTAGTTGAGTAAAGCACAATTCTTAAGTATGAATAAGGAAAATGCCCTGGTGTTATCCTGTACAATAAAATAAATAGTAAATGCTAAGCTGACCTATTCTCCTCTGCTCCCTTCTAAAGCATGCCAAGAACCTGGAAGTTTTCTAACTCTTAAATAGGATAGATAGATAGATATCTCTTAGAGATATCTTTCTCTTAGATAGATAGTTTTCTGTCTCTTAAATAGGTTAGCTGAAATTCTAGAAAGAAAAGCAATTTTATTAGGCAACAAAGCAATATCTGATTAACTGGGTTTATCACCACAGTCCTTTAAATGTCTCTGAAAAAGTCTCAAGAGCTTAACTGAGAGGCAGAACAGTTTCACTTAAGAAATTTAGCATATGCAAATCACCCAAAAGAACGGGGGAAGAAAATCACCAGTAAAAAATAAAGGTAGAGGTAATCTCATTTGCTACATTCAGTTCTGGAGGTATTAGGCATATCATGTATGAGTATCAAGAAAAAAAGTCATTTTAGTTTTTAAATTACATTTAACAGAAATCAATACAAATACGTTATATTTAATATTTCCTTCATGGGATGCTCACTTCTCATCTGCTTTTCATGAAAAAGAAGAAAAACTGTCACCAATCCTACCCTTTCCTTGTCTACGACAATGAACAGCTCCACATAGCGGGTCTGTGGCAGGACAGCTCTTCTTCTCTGTCAAACACACAAACATCATAAAGGCAAAAAAAAAAAAAAAGGTATAAGGCTACAGGTTTTTCATACATAATGATCTTACCCTAACCTCTAGTCACTTATTTCATGTCTGTTAAGAACTTCATAAAATGATTTTAACACATCCTAGATCAATAAAGCCAAAACAACACTTTTTTTAAAAAAGTGATATCTGCCATCTGTACTGATCTGAGAAATAGTCTATCTAGTTAAAGACAATATGAGTTATTCAAGTTTCCAAAGCAGAATAACTGATCTTCTAATATCTAAACTACACACACACCCACACACACACACACACACACACACACACACACGTTAATAGGAAACTCCATCACTTTGCTGGGAGTAGAAGAAAGAATATCTGCCAATAACCCAGAGCAGAAGGAAGGACAAGGTTGTCATTTTATTTTGTTATTGTTGTCCTTTATTTTTTTCCTTCCAGTTTCATTGAGATACAATTGACCCTGACATACAAGGTGCCACTTTAAAAAAAAATTAGTTTTGTGATTTTACAGAAATTTAGATAAAGTATAGCATGAGCTAAAATTTAATGTTTTCCAATGATTAAAAAGAACAGTACAAAAGTCAAAAGAATGAATGGCAGGAGAGGCAATGAAAATAATGCCATAAACTAGTATGAGTTAATTAAAATACACCAGAAGAAGAGGCACAAGCCTCTTCTACCACAGCGACATCATCTCATTATGTAGAAAGCTGGCTTCTCTGCAACTGAGGTTCCTCTGGTCCTAGAAACAGTTCAGGTTAAGAGACTCCTGTCAAGGGCTTCCCTGGTGGCGCAGTGGTTGAGAGTCCGCCTGCCAATGCAGGGGACACGGGTTCGTGCCCCAGTCCGGGAAGATACCATATGCCGCGGAGCGGCTGGGCCCGTGAGCCATGGCCGCTGAGCCTGCGCGTCCGGAGCCTGTGCTCCGCAACGGAAGAGGCCACAACAGTGAGAGGCCCGCGTACAGAAAAAAAAAAAAAAAGAGAGAGACTCCTGTCAAGAGTAAGCCAAGGAATCCTAAAGAAGTCTCAAAACAGGGATACCATGAGTGTCCCTGGAAAAAATCTGAGATCATTAAAGTTCTAAACCTCAATCTCTCTTTCCCTCTCTTTCTCTTTCTCACTTTAGACCTCCAGAATTACCACTCCAGTCTGTGTAAAGCATATCTACATCAAAAAGACCACGGCTGGGGCTTCCCTGGTGGTGCAGTGCCCTGGTCCGTGAAGATCCCACATGCCGCGGAGCGGGTGGGCCCGTGAGCCATGGCCGCTGGGCCTGCACGTCCGGAGCCTGTGCTCCGCAGCAGGAGAGGCCACAACAGTGAGAGGCCCACGTACCGCAAAAAAAAAAAAAAAAAAAAAGGCCACGGCTGGACTTCCCTGGTGGCGCAGTGGTTAAGAATCTGCCTGCCAATGCAGGAGACACGGGTTCAAGCCCCAGTCCGGGAAGATCCCACATACCGCGGAGCAACTAAGCCCGTGCGGCACAACTACTGAGCCTGCGCTCTAGAGCCCTCGAGCCACAACTACTGAAGCCCACGCACCTAGAGCCCGTGCTCCGCAACAAGAGAAGCCACCGCAATGAGAAGCCCGCGCACCGCAACGAAGAGTAGCCCCGGCTCGCCACAACTAGAGAAAGCCCGCGTGCAGCAATGAAGACCCAATGCAGCCAAAAGTAAATTAATTAATTAATATTTTTTAAAAAGCCCTCTCAAAGTCACTGTAAAGGGCTATTAGGTAGCAATGACAAAAAGAAATACAGTTACTGTTTAAGACTTAAGCCCTAGTGTCCAAAACACAGAAGCCTGATTGTACTCATCTTGCTGGCTGGAACTGCGTATTGCTCGTCTTTTTATCCCCTTAGTACCCATCACAATGTCTGGCATACAGTTGGCAAAAACACAGTAATAACAGGTATTGGTTTAAGGCACAAACACAACATTTTTTTTTAACTTGAGTCTCAGCCATGAAGAAATACATTATGTCCTTACTCGAAGTAGCTGAGTGACGCTGGGAGGCTCTTCCTCTTCATCCTTTGTGGTTTCTTCCTCTGTATCCTTGTTGGAAACCCCACATTTCACAGGCTCTTTGTGGACATCATCCATTCGATAAAAGATGTGCTCAAAATGAGAGCTGTTTTGCAGGGGTTCAATCCCATAACTCACATTCTCTATATGCAGCAAGCCTCTTAAGTGTTGTATTACACATACACAAGGTTTTAGAATGAAAAAAAAAATACACAGGAAAAGGAATTAAGAAACCTGAATAAAAGTCCTACTTCCTAACATATGTAAGAAGGGGTAGAATGGTATAGAGAAAAACAGAGAGGCTTTACAGGCAGGCAGACCTAAACTTAAAGCACAAGACGACTACTCACTAGCATGACTGCCTGAAAGTTACCTAACCTCTCTGAGGGTTTGCTGTATAAGGAAAGGCAATTCAGAACAGTGGCTGAAAGTGTGAAGTCTGGAGTCAGAAGACCAGAGTTTGAATCCCAAATGTTTCCTACTAGCCTTAGTTTACATTCTCCATAGAGTTGTTCTGAAAACTAAATTATTTAATACACACAAAATACTTAGAACGTTGCCTGGTACACAGTAACTGTTCTACGAGTATCATTACTTAAATGGAGATAGTCATAGCCATCTTATATAGTTGGTTTGAGAATTTAAAGTAATATTTCTTAGTTCAATCAATCATGCAAACAATCAACCAGCCCAGTGTCATGCTGCCTGGCCCTTAATAAATTTAATTTTAATATTATTATCACTTCACTTGATACATGATATGATTTCTCTGAACCTCAGCTTGCTCACCTAAATATGGAAATAATCAGCCCCTTTTCACAGTCATTATGCACCTTAGATGAAAGAATATAGGTGAAAATTTTATAAACCTGAAGGGTGACAGAAATTTAAAGTATACGTTATTTTAAATAGCAAAGTTTATTTAGTGGACTCAAAAAAATGAAATTTTTTCTTTAGTTATTAAAATTCATCAACTGCAAGATTGTCCTAAATAAACATGCTGAAAATGACATCTGAAACACAGCTATAAAGACCTTCAGCAACATCAAAGTAAAATCTAAATGTAAGTCCCCTAAAGCGACTTGATCTGGAGACAGAGATAGGTAAAGAGGAAAGAAATAAGGGAATGAAAAAACCCCAAAAAATTGATAAAGAAAATTCCTTACCTGAGTCCAAAACAGTTGCTAAGAGCAATCGATGAATTATAAACGCCCTCCACGTATCCCCGATAATGACAATGATTCTAAATGATAAAAACTGTATTATCTTCAAATACTGTTACATTGCTGAAAATCATCATAGAAACTGCAGAACTAACAAAATTACTTAAGGCCCATAAACTAAAAATTTTTATTATTGGCATCCCATCATTATCACATGGCATTCTTTGTACTATCTTCAGACTGTCTACTATCACCCTACAGCTACACAAATGTTTAGGCAGAATTCCAGAGGACACTAAGTACAAACAACTCTACTCCTATAACCTTTAAACCTAGAAGCAGAACAAGGAAGCATAACGTCATGTTTAACATTTTTAATCACAGGCAAGAAGATGCCACAGCAGCCAACTGAAATCCAATACAGAAGAGGACCTTGTGACAGGCTAGTGACCCCAAGGGGGAAAAAATTCAGTACACGGCAAAAACAGTGACTTTGATCCGATGATTTTCTTTTCTTCATATAAGCATACTGATTATACTATTATTATTATTAGTTATACATTTAACCATCTTTAAAAATTAAAGAGACTTTATCCTTAATCTTGAGCAAGAAACTGACCAGTGGAAATGCAAGCATATCACTTACTAATATCAGAATTTTTTAGTACACAATGAGATTTTTTCATCTTTAAAACAACTGTAAAGCACTAAAAAAGAAAAGCCAAGGGGAGTGGGAGGAGGAGGAGGAGGACCAGCCCTGCCAGACCTTATGACATATCATCGGGCCTTAATAATTAAAACAGTAGGGTCCTGGTGGTGCGTTAACTGAGAGACCAACTAGTGGAGCAGAATACGAAGTCTCAAAATAGACTGAAATACATGTGGAACCTTATATGATAAAAGTGGCATCTCAAGTCACTGAGGCAAAGATGCACTTTTTAACAAGTGGAGCTCAGCCAACCGGTTAGACATTCAAAAAAGGGTACCTCACACCATACATAAGAATAAGTCCAAATGGATCAAGACTCCAAACATTTAAAAAAATGAACTCATGCAAGAACTGAAAGAAAACAGGGGTGAATTCCTCTTTAAGCTGGTGTAGAGAAAGACTTCCTACCACTCAAAATCTAGAGTCAACAGAAGAAAAGGCTGATAATTTTCACTGTATTAAAAAAATTTTTTTAACTTCTACATTAAAAGAAACACCAAAAACAAAAAGTCAAAAGACAACTCAGAGACTGGTGAGAAGTATCTGTAACTTTTATCATAGATAAAACTATACTATATTATATATAATACAAAGAACTCTGAAACATTAAAGGGGAAAGATTAAACCTAATAGAAGATGGAGCAAAAGAGTTGAACGACAATTCACAAAAGAAGATATAAAAATGCCCTTATATAAATGAAAAGATTTTCAATTTCACTAATGATACAGTAAGAACCCATGAGTCTATGCTGATATAAACAAGTAAGAAGGAAAAACTCTTCCTTACAGTAGAAACCACCAGTGAATACAGAAGCACTGATGAAATTAGGAAATCACCATTCTGACAACCATCATAACAACTGATTCAGGCAAATACTAAATACTAAAACTAGGGGGTAAAAATTTGAGAAGCATTGGGATAGTTACTAAGCTTCAAAGTATCTAACCAAAAAAGGCAAAACACAGTAACTTTACAGAGAAGAAACCCAGCAGACAACTCCTTAATCATCAATGTTAACACTGTCAGTGATAAACTAATTGCAGCACATGCTCATGATATGATACAGAGAACGGCTCAATGTCCCTTCAGGGTGGATTCCTGCCAAAAGTGCATAACCTGAATCCAATCATGAGTAAACATCACACAAACCCAAATTGCAGGACGTTCTACAAAAAGTCGGCCTGTACTTCTCAAAAATGCCAATGTTGTGAAATACAAGGGAAGACTATGGATTTCTGGATTAAAGGAAACGGGAGACTGCTGAGCATAACACGTGAAATTGGATTTCCTTTCACTATAAAGTACATTATTAGCATAATGGACCAAAACAAATATCAATAAGGTATGTAACTGAATAACAGTATTGCTTCAATATTAACTTCTTAATTTTGAGAACTATACTATGGTGACATAAAAGAAATTCTTGTTTTTAGGAAATTTACGCTGAAGTATTTAAGAGTAAAGGGACACCAGGTGTACAACATACTCTTCAGGAAAGAAAAAAAAGAGAGACAAGAAGGGATAAAGTATATGTGATAAATGCTAACATTTGGAGAATCTAGGTAAAGGGTATGCACGAATGTTTTCTATCATTCCTGCAACTTTTCCTATAAGTCTAAAACTGTGAACATTTTTTTAAAAATTAAACAATTATGCACTAAACAACACAGGTGAAATTTCAACATTTTACAACTTTTTCCAGTGTGAGGCTATTTACAACCACTGTTTTCTTTCTAGTGCTTTGTAGTTAAAGTCTAGCTTTGATACTGCCTTCTTCTCACTAGAGGAAAAGAGACACCTCTTCTATTACAGATGAGGTAGCACTTATGAGATAGTAATACAGTAACTCACAGCGCTCAAAAATTAAATGCTTCTACTTCCACTATAATAGAAGCTCTCATTTGACATGACTGAAATCCAGCACTTGATCACTCAATCTACCAACTTGATGGTATTTCTTTAATAACTTGGTTTTATTAAATCTTTCCAAAGCCTTCAATTTAGTTTTTTAAAAAAACAACAAATCCTATTTCGCAAGTTTACAAAACATCCAATTGAATCGCATGATTAGAGTAAAGGTATAAATGGCATAAACAGTTTTGGAAACACAAAAACTGTAAGCAAAAAACTCAACTACTGGGAGTAGAAGTACTCAGAAGTATCTGAGAAGAGCCTACCAGCCACAAGGGCCAGCGAGCTTGGGGCAGTCAACAAATTTTTCAGAGGAAAGAAGGAGCATTAATTAACTGAGGGAGTTAGTTGAGAGACTTTCTAATGCATTTGCAAGGTACCCCAAAGTTCAAAGACTAATACTAATTTGGAGTTTTATTTCACACAGCAACTCATATCAAGTGGTTATTAAAACTGTGTTTCTTTGTGAAAAATGGCCTTGTGAAAGATGCTGATGATGAAAGCCACATAAGAGCTTTACAAATTAATTTAAATAACAGAATCACAAGGGAAAGCATTTACATTTTCTCAGTGTAACTTAACTGCATTTTATGAACAAAAGTATATTCCATGATGATATCTGACGATGTTGCCACACACACAAAAATCCCAGTACCAAAGTTTTAATTACTATCTCAAATCTATAGTCACACTTTTATCTATTTGAACAATATTCAATAACCAATAAGTGAAAGGCTCCATCTGTCTTAGTTTATATTTTTCAAACACCCAGGAAAACATAATTAAATTGTAATTCTTTATGATAAGAGTTGAATAAATTTCTATAAAACTGAAATCTATTTTTAGCACTTTTAAGCATATAAACTTTCAATAGTAAAAAATAATATTGAGTTCACAGTTGTTGGACTGACTGTTCTAAGTAGTATCTTACAAGTATTAACTCATTTAAGCTTCCCAATAACTCCATGAAGTTATAATTATTATTCCCATTTTAAGGTGAGGATTCTAAGGCACAAACAGGTTTAAGAAACTTGACCAGCAAATAAATAATAGAGCCAGGAATCAAGTCCAAGCAGTGTGTGTTACCAAAATCCAGGCCAAGAAACCGCTCCAAGAGAAAAAATGCCTTTTTAAAATCACTGCTTTTGTTGAGTGGCATAAATTATGTGGTCTTTGGTCTCATGCTGTAGTAATCTTCGGATGGATGACTGGATGGATGGATGAACGGCTGAATGGATTATCTGTGTTCTGGTTTATGCTATCACATACATTTAAACTCCTCTACTATTTTGCTATTAAACAATGGAAAAACAATAAAACAAAACAAAACAAATAAAATAAAATAAAACAATGGACAAACACAACATTGAGATAAAGGAGTCAGCAAAGTCAGCAAAGGCCAGCAAAGGATGGATCTAAGTCAGCACTGCCTTTTTTAAGTACTAATAATTAATCTAAAATAAAGGTTTTCATAATTCAAAAAGAGTCATGTACACAATGTTCATTGCAGCTCTATTTACAATAGCCAGCACATGGAAGCAACCTAAATGTCCATTGACAGATGAATGGATAAAGAAGATGTAGCACATATATACAATGGAATATTACTCAGCCAGAAAAAGAAATGAAATTGAGTTATTTGTAGTGAGGTGGATGGACCTAGAGTCTGTCATACAGAGTGAAGTAAGTCAGAAACAGAAAAACAAATACCGTATGCTAACACATATATATATGGAGTCTAAAAAACAAATGGTTCTGATGAACCTAGGGGCAGGACAGGAATAAAGTCACAGACATAGAGAATGGACTTGAGGACACAGGTAGGGGGAAAGGTAAGCTGGGACGAAGTGAGAGAGTGGCATTGACATATATACACTACCAAATGTAAAATAACTAGCTAGTGGGAAGCAGCCGCATAGCACAGGGAGTTCAGCTCAGTGCTTTGTGACCACCTAGAGGGGTGGGATAGGGAGGGTGGGAGGGAGACACAAGAGGGAGGGGATATGGGGACATTTGTATATGTATAGCTGATTCACTTTGTTATACAGCAGAAACTAACACAACATTGTAAAGCAATTATACTCCAATAAAGATGTTAAAAATAAATAAATAAAATAAAATAAAGGTTTTGCCTTCTATTTATTTGAAGAGAGCTGCAAAAGTGCAAAACTAACATAAACAATTCCACCTAGCAAAACATAACAAAGCTCAGGGGAAAAATAATACATGTTTAATGGTAACAAAGATTTCTCATGAAAACTATAGCAAAAAATAATAATATATAATACCTAACTGCCAAAAGGGACTTTAAGACACTCTTACCAACTAAAATTCGAAATATTTATGCTCTAATTAAATAACACATAAAGCAAAGTTGACATCTGCCAATTATTTCAAGTATTCCTGGCCAGTTCTGTCCTCAGGAAAACTCTGTTCTCTGATGCAAAAAGGACCACAATTCTTAAGAAAATAATTGTTTTCAGCAAAAAATCAGAACGTATAATAGGAAACAAGTGTTTGTTCTTTACTAAGTACTAATGGCAAGTCAAATGGTTTAATAAGGAAGTAAGATGTACTTTAAGAGGTATCCATTTTCAGCAAAATAAATAAAATAAAAAATAAAAAAATAAATCAGACTTTTCCCCTTCATAATCTCTAAGGATTATCATTCAATAGAAGATTATTTTCCTGCTCTTTTAAAAATCACTTGACCATGGAGAACCAGGAGAGCCGTAAGGTAAATACTGTTTAATTTATGTCAATGCACTCACACTCCCACCCCAGGACAATGCCATATATAATAATATCAAAAGAGGTCCTTGGGGAAGCACAAGGTAACAGTCCTGAGTACCTGAAGAGAACGCACTTTAAAATTATAATTGTTTTAAATTCTGCTATAGGGTCAGGAGGAAAATATATTACCTGTATATCAGGGTAGTCAGAGATCAGAGCCCCTTCCTTGTTGTAGGTATAAACTACAAAATCTTTGGGTAAAAGGTCCCTGCAAGAGGAATAAAACACACCATTTAAAATTATTTTATCTATTTGCAACTAAGGACACAACTTATAAGGCATTATCCCAGAAGAGATGAGCAGAAATAAAAACTTTCACCTGATAAATTGTTATTCAAAGAAGGAGCTACCATAAAACTAAAAGCTCATGAAGGGACCTGCATCTGAAATCATGCGTTGTCCTCACGGTCACAAAATGCTGGTTGCATAAAACATACGTAACATCCTTAAAGTTTTCTGATACATCTCATAGGAAAAGTATAAATTAGGTTATATAGTACACCATATTTCTGGAAGAAAATAAATGATTTTACCCTCTTTTAAATGTCCTATATAAAGAAGCAGCGCTCCTTGACCTCCTAAGTACGGGGGCAAAATCTGTGTCAGCTGTTAGAGGAACCAATCATTGCTGATTCCTGAAGCTTCCTTCCATGTTAAGGTAGACTGATAGTGGAAACCACACGTGCAAAATAGGGTTAGCTTTGTCAATGAAAAGATATCCAGTGATGCTTGTTGAAGATGGTAAGGCAGACTTTATTATCGACATAAGTATAGGAACCACTGCAAAGGGATTTTACAGGGCGGTGGGGAGAAAGACCAGGCTCAACTCCAAATACAGCACGGGGAAGTGGGAATTTATAACCAAGGAGCATGGTGAGGGTCAGTGGATGGAAAATTACTATGAGGAAACAACAGGGGTGAGGGACATTCTGGCTAAACTAACCTAACAGATTCTTGCTGAGGACAGGCCAGGGTGATCAGACATCACTGGGCGGGGAAGGGGAGTGGAAGATAAAGAACCTGATCAGACATCCAGAATGATCAGATATGGGGGGCAGGGGGAAGTTCTTGCTAAAACTAGATTTTACAACAAACTACACTGCTGGACCTAGGAGAAGGTTCAGGAACCTGACTAAAGTTTGGTCAAGTAAAGAATCTTTGTTAGTCTCCCTGCTTGTTCAAGGAAAGAAAAGACATTCTTCTTTCCTCTGAATAATACAAGTCCATTTCCTCATTCAGTTGTCTTTTGTTCATTACAGACCAGCTGAATCATCTATTGGAACCTGATAGTAGAGGATATTTGCTGGGTGGTGCTGGCAGTCAGGCATTTAATGAGGGGAGTTGCTATGAAAAATAAAAGAAAAACAAAGATTAGTAGTTAGAAACCCAGTTTCTAAGTCCAGGAGGAAGCCATCAAGATTTTTTAGACTTGAGCTTAGAGCATCTTCAGGTGTTAGACTGAGGTTGGCACTGGCCACCTGACACATTTTCCTAGTTTGCAGTTTCAATGTCACTGGTGATAGCATCAGGTATTCTGATGAATTTCCTGAGAGGTCCACACAGCAGGAGGCATGAAGCTCGCCCATACATGATCTATTGTAATCATTTTTTTTTGAAGTTTCTATCAAGTCTTCCAGCTGCAGCTTACAGAGTTTCAGGAAAAGGGCAGTTTTAGTTGTCAATGATTCCAAGTCAGAAAGGACAAAATTTGGAAATGTGAACTTAGAGAGTTGTAGCCAGATACAGGAGGAAACTAGAAGAATTCAGGATTTGGTAAAGCTGGCAAAATGTGCAAGATGAAAGCAGCAACAGTTCACTATAGTTTTCCATTGAAACAAACAAAAAAGCACATTCTCTCTACAGTCACACCCATTTCTGTGAAAGATAAAGTAAGACTAATTTGTTTGCAAGGAAGTTTGGTCTCATTAAATTTGGCCTGGTTATTTACATAAGTACAGCAAAAACAGTGATTGACCACATAGTACCTTGTTTGAGTTTGCTTTGCTGGAGCATTCCCTCTCAAGGCTAAGAAGCCAAGTCAAAAACTTGCCACCAGATCTGACTGCAATACCTATAGATTTGGGTGAATTCCTCTCTTCTGAAGGTTCCCCAAACATCCTGAGGTTCCTGGGCCTGCCAGAAGTGACCTTCCTTACTCACCTGTAAGGCAGGAAACCCTGTAAGCCAGGAACAGGATGGTTCTTCCAAGGGGAGCTGTATAAACATTGCCTTCTTAAAGTCAACCTTAGATCCTTAGAGCTATCTGGTCATATCTGATTCAGTACACATCATTCCCAAATATGACATTACAATCAAAGTCTTGGTAATATAAGAAAGGTTTCCAATTGCTTTGTGTTACAAGGAGGATAGATTTTGACTGAACTTATGCAAATAACTATACTGCCGTGAATATAAGATGCGTTAACACATCAAATAAACCTGATTAGTTCAACATCTCTCTTTTCATAAGGAGACAAATCCTTTGAGATTTTCCAAGGGCCATTTTGGAAATATCAAAGTTAGTTTGGGGTCAAAGAGACTCCACTTAGAATTTGATTTGGGGAAATTGTCAAAAATGCCAAAAGGTTTGAACACTTGACTAAATTGGATCACAGGTGTCACTGTGAAACAACACTTAGCTGTCCATTTAACCAAAGTCACAATCAAAAGATTTCAAAGGCACATACAGAAAGTTACCCAGTTATTAAAAAAAAAAACAAAAAAACTCTTAGCTTTCTTAATATTGAGAAGATCTGGTTTTCTGAAATAATCAAAGACCTGATAAACACAAGACACACTGGAAATTATCTTAAAACACAAAATCTTATCCTCCCAAGCTGATTACTTAAATGTAAAGAAAACAACCTTTTTTACCATTTCCTATTAAGAGGAAACCAATAATCTAAGAAAACCTTGTGTTTTAACAGAGAAAGAAAACCAAATTCTGGTTTTGTATCAGTGTACTATTAATACTAAGGCAAATTAAACAAACAAACAAACCAAAAAACCTTACAAATAAATCCATCCAATAGTAGCCAGTTTTGACCACACAAGGAAAGATTCCTTTTCCAAGGTCCCTTTTCCACAAACTTTCTTTAGAAATTTTCTTACATCACTCAGTTTTTGTCCTACATTTTTCTTCTTTCTCATTCTGGAACAACCATTCATTCTACTTTGGGACAAAATTATCCTCTCTTACCCTTAGCAAAACATATCTTTCATACCCTTCCTTATCAAAAATACACCTTATATTTTCCTTGTATACAGTTTGTTTTCTTTACCCTTATTATTCCTAGTGGTTTCATTTATTTATATTGATTAGATTTTTTAATCATTAGTAACTCTAATTTTCAGTAAAAACTAGGAAGCAGGCAATTGCAAACTGTCTGCTACATACTATCATTCTGTAACAATGAATACATTATTTCATAATTTCTAGAGATGTGTCTTTTTCACAGTACAATTCCTCATGCTTACTAACAGACCTAAATATATTTAGCTTCTCTATACCATATGAAAACAAGATGCCAAAAGTAAATAAAATTAAATTTCTCTTCGGCAATTAATATTTCAATATTTTATCTTATTTGGAAATTATGTAGTCAATGATTACCCATCTTTGACTTAACTTCATATAGCTTTAAGGTTTCAAGTTATGAAAAAAATGTTTGAAACTATTTTTCAGGAGGCATAAAACACAATTACCATTGAAAAGTTCATTTATAAACTTTTAGTCCACTTACATCTATTTAATTTACTTGTTCTGAACAATTATACTTGAATTACTCATGAAAATTTCATGAGCCATTAATTAAACAAAGCTAGCCATCCATTCTTAAGTTGTTTTTCTTGTTGACAAGTCACGCAAGTATCAAAAAAAAAATCACAAAAGCGAAGAACAAAAAATTATATATTTATGGTTCTTGCCTCTTTTTTTTTAACTGCCATGCTTGACATCAAGCAATTCCTTTTTATTATACATTTTGTCCTAAGGGTTGATTTATAATTTATAATCTTAAATATCTGGTAGAGATAACATAAGCTTATTTGAATAGTAAACATAGGTGGAAAAAATTGCATATCTGCATTACATATTTAAAGCCGACACCACTGAAGTTGTCAATTTATCAACAACTGTATCAACAATATAAGAACTAGCAAAAAGATTATTCAAGATCATGTGAACTTAAAAAAACTTGGGTTAGTTTCTGTATTCCTGAGAGTTTTAAGAACATAATTTATCTAAGTGCTCATTTATCTCTAAACCAATTTGAATAGAACTCTTTAAGGGATTTTATAAATTAATGTGATAATACCATCCAGAGGTAGGAAACTATCACACACCTATAACATACATATATATAGAAATACATAAACATACAGACACAAATAGAGAACTTAAGAGTTTTCATTTTAAAATTTTAGCCGTGAGTCAGTAAAACAGCAATACAATCTTATTTATCTCCACTTCGTATTTTCATCTGAATTGTCTCTGGCAAATAAAACAAGTTAAGGTCACCTGCCTACCAATACTTCTGGAGGAGACTTTTAAGATTTTCTCTTGCCGTGATATGTAATCTTCCTTTGCTGTGGTCTAAATTTTAGGCAACAGACTGAAGAGACATCTAACTGCTGTCTGGATGTTTCCAAAGCCCATGTGAGTGGACAAATCATTCAGTTCTATTTCCAAATAGCCTTTTGTTCTTCTTTTCAGACTCAGGTAGCTGCTTTCAAGGCTACCTGAGTTTCTTGAGAGCCCCCGATGGATGGCAAGGGACCAAAAATGGAAGTGGCTGTGGGGAGCTGAGGGGCTGCAGTGGGAGAGGAAAGTCTGACGGGTGTGCACAGAGGGATGGAGGAGGTGGCGGTCTGAAGTGGGACATATCAAAGGATCCAAGGGAACTGGGGGAAAGATTGATGGTGGTAAGAGGAGGACGGAGGAGCAGAAGCAACAGGGAGGGAGCAGTATTAGAGCAGTCAATCTGGGGAGATCTCAAGTTTCCAAAAGACGCCAACAAAGTTCCAAATTATCCTCAGCAAAACATGCCAACAAGAACAGAAGCAGACAGAGCTGGCATAGCAGAGAGTCAGCAGGATGTGAGAAGAGGTGGTTTAGTTGGCTGAGAAGTTCCAAAGGGAGAAGCCAGATCCAAAAGAGAGAACAGAGAGACTTCACACAGAGTCAGGAAGGAAGAAGCTGCAGCCCAGGACATCAGGGAGTAATCCCCATTCAGAACACGGAGCCAGGAAGACCTTCCAGCCCAGGAGGTACCTGTCGAAAGAAGCCTGGGACTCTAACCCAGCTTCGGAGGGTATACTCAAAACTGTAAAAATCAAGTCAGCTTCAACAGATGTTTGTCTGGAGCAATGGTTCAGGAGTCAGAGTCACCAATGGATCCCCGATCAGTCAGTCAGGACTGAAGACAAGGGCTTCAAGGTGCATACTTAGGGTCCAGAGTGAGAGGCCGGGGGGTCCAGTGATGAATCTGATCCTATACGAGTCATGGCGCCATGACTGTCAAAGAAAAAAATATTCAGTGACACGTGTTAAAGATGGTGAGGCTAACCTTATTCAGGACCACTGCAATGGCATTTTACAGTGAGGGACAGAGATCAGGCTCAACTCCAAGCACAGCATGGGCAGGTGGGAATTTGTACCCAATGAGCAGGGTGGGGGTCAGTGGATGGAAAATTACTAAGATGAAACACCACGGTGAAGGAAGCTCTGGCTAAACAGACTCACGGATTCTTACTGAAGACAGGCCACGGTGACCAGACATCACCCGAGGGGATGGCGGAAGATGAGGAATTTGATCAGATGTTGAGGGTGGGGGGTTCTTGCTAAACTCACTTAGCAGGGTTCTTGCTAAAACTGGATTTTCCAAGGAAGTGTAGACATGCACCCAGGGGAAAGTTCAGTAGCCTGACCAAAGTCTGGTCAAGCAAAGGACCTGTGTCATTTGCAGCAGCAATGGAGCAGCAGTATACTCATCTCCAAGGCTTATGGACAAGGCATGGATGCAGGGTGCCAGCTAGTGGTTTATGAAGTAACCCTTAACCTTCTAAACTCCAGGCTCAGACTGTCTAGACTGTTTAAGAGATGGAGAGATCAACGGTTTACGTGCAGTTTAATCAGTTACACAGCCTGACTTTAGCCACGTGACCAATATAGTATAAAAGACCCCTTCGGTAAACATGATGCTTGTTTACCCTGAAAAGATGATGCTTCAGTCATATCTCAGTGGTTTGTAATCTGAAGACAAAGCACATCTGTGCAACTGAAAAAGGACCCTGAGGGGCTCTGTCTAGAAGTGTTCAAACTCCTTGACGATCTCCTCTGCTTTCTTTGTCCTGATGTCCTGTACCCTTTACCTTTATGAAAGTCTCCTTGAGTGAGCTTCGGAGTAGCCCGTGGAGTTTTGAGTCCTTTCCATTATCCAACCCTGTTCAGTCACTGCCCTGTCTCTCCCCTTTCTCCCCAACACATACACACTCTTTGCTCCCTCTGGTGGTGAATTTAAAAAGAATAAACTGGAGATGGTACTTGGCTTTGCTCTGCCCTTCCTCTTCCTTGGAAGTCACTGCCTGCCAGTGGGAGCACAGATTTTGCCACGCTCCTCCAGGAGCAGGCCTGCCACCGTGCAGGCTGACGTGAGTGGATGAATCTGCCTAATCCGGGGTTCAGGACTGGCAGGTCCATCAGGCTCTCATTCTATGGTAAATCCTCTAACCCAGCCCTCATCAATAATAAAAGTGGTATTTTGACCTCCTATCTAACTCACCCTTTTAGTTTATGTTTAAAGTTGTTGAGCACAGGCAGAGAAAAGGTGGCCCCACAACCCACAGTCCCTGCCAAATAACCCAGCAGAAGTAATTATGTCCATCCCTCTGCAAGGAGGCTTCGTATCTTTCAGCAAGGGATTCATGACCAAAAAAGGTTAAGACTGCCATTGTAGAAGCCCTGGGAGGAAAAAAATAAGCGCTCACTCAAACAGAGTCCCCCGTTCATTGATAGCCATAATAATAGGCCATCTACCCTAACTCTTTTTCGCTAGTGATCATTAGCTTTGATGACTGCCTTTCAAAGATATTCAAAGACCTGGCTCCTCTTAACAAATGCCTGGAAAAGTACATTTGCCCACTAATTCAAGAAGCATAGGGGGGACCTTCAAGATGGTGGAGGAGTAAGACGTGGAGATCACCTTCCTCCCCACAAATACATCAGAAATACGTCTACATGTGGAACAACTCCTACAGAACACGTACTGAACGCTGGCAGAAGATCTCAGATTTCCCAAAAGGCAAGAAACTCCCCACGTACCTGGGTAGGGCAAAAGAAAAAAGAATAAACATGGGTAGGGCAAAAGAAAAAAGAATAAACAGAGACAAAAGGATAGGGACGGGACCTGCACCTCTGGGAAGGAGCTGTGAAGGAGGAAAAGTTTCCACACACTAGGAAGCCTCTTCGCTGGTAGAGATGAAGCTTCAGAGCTATGGAGGAGAGCGCAACAACAGGGGTGCAGAGGGCAAAGCGGAGAGATTCACGCACAGAGGATCAGTGCCAACCGGCACTCACCAGGCCGAGAGGCTTTTCTGCTCGCCTGCTGGGGCAGGTGGCGGCTGGGAGCTGAGGCTCGGGCTTCAGAGGTCAGATCCCAGGGAGAGGACTGGGGTTGGCTGCCTGAACACAGCCTGAAGGGGTTAGTACGCCACAGCTAGCCGGGAGGGAGTCCGGGAAAAGGTCTGGACCTGCCTAAGAGGCAAGAGACCACTGTTTCGGGGTGTGTGAGGAGAGGGGATTCAGAGCACTGCCTAAACGAGCTCCAGAGATGGGCGCGAGCCGCGGCTATCAGCTTGGACCCCAGAGATGGGCATGAAACGCTAATGCTGCTGCTGCAGCCACCAAGAAGCCTGTGTGCGAGCACAGGTCACTATCCACACGCCCCCAAGGAGCCTGTGCAGCCCGACACTGCCAGGGTCCCATGATCCAGGGACAACTTCCCCAGGAGAACACACGGCATGCCCCAGGCTGTTGCAACGTCACGTCAGCCTCTGCCACCACAGGCTCGCCCCGCATTCCAATTATAACTACTGTACCCCTCCCACCCCCCCCACCTGAATGAGCAAGAGCCCCCTAAACAGCCGCTGCTTTAACCCCCTCCTGTCTGCGTGGGAACAGATGCCTGGGAGCAACCTACACACAGAGGCGGGGCCAAAACCAAAGCTGAACCCATGAGCTGTGTGAACAAAGAAGAGAAAAGGAAATTTCTTTGTGCAGCCTCAGGAACAGCAGATTAAATCCCCACAATCAACTTGATATACCCTGCATCTGTGGAATACCTGAATAGACAACAATCATCCCCAAATTGTGGCGGTGCACTTTGGGAGCAACTGTAGACTTGGGGTTTGCTGTCTGCGATTGACTTCTTTCCGATTTTTATGTTTATCTCAGCTTACTGTTTAGCATTTGTTATCATTGGTGAATCTGTTTATTCGTTTGGTTGCTCTTTTCTTTTTTTTTTAAACTATTATTATTTTTTACAATAATTTTTTAAAATTATTATTTATTTAATTTTTATTTTTTCTCCCTTTTCTTCTGAGCCGTGTGGCTGACAGGGTCTTGGTGCTCCAGCCTGATGTCAGGCCTGAGCCTCTGGGTGGGAGAGGCAAATTCAGGACACTGAACCACAAGAGACCTCCCAGCCCCACATCATATCAAATGGCGAGAGCTCTCCCAGAGATCTCCGTCTCAATGCTATGACCCAGCTCCACCCAACAGCCAGTAAACTCCAGTGCTGGACGCCCCATGCCAAACAACTAGCAAGACAGGAACACAACCCCACCCATTAGCAGAGAGGCTGCCTAAAATCCTACTAAGTTCACAGACACCCCAAAACACGCCACCGGACGAGGTGCTGCCCACCAGAAAGACAAGATACAGCCCAACCCACCAGAACACAGGCACCAGTCCCCTCCACCAGGAAGCCTACACCACCCACTAAACCAACCTCACCCACTGGGGGCAGGAAACAAAAGCAACAGGAATTATGAGCCTGGAGCCTGAAAAAAGGAGACCCCAAACACAGTAAGTTAAACAACATAAGACATAGAAAGGAGCAGCAGAAGGAGGAGCAAGCTAAAACCCCACCAGACCAAACACATGAAGAGGAAATAGGCAGTCTACGGGAAAAATAATTCAGAGTAATGATAGTAAAGGTGATCCAAAATCTTGGAAATAGAATGGAGAAAATACAAGAAACGTTTAACAAGGACTTAGAAGAACTAAAGAGCAAACAAACAATGATGAGCAACACAATAAATGAAATTAAAAATTCTCTGCAAGGAATCAATAGCAGAATAACTGAGGCAGAAGAATGGATACGTGACCTGGAAGATAATATAGTGGAAATAACTGCCACGGAGCAGAATAAAGAAAAAAGAATGAAAAGAATTGAGGAGAGTCTCAGAGGCCTCTGAGACGACATTAAAGGCACCAACATTTGAATTATAGGGGTCCCAGAAGAAAAAGAGAAAAAGAAAGGGTCTGAGAAAATATTTGAAGAGATTATAGTTGAAAACTTCCCTAACGTGGGAAAGGAAATAGGCAATCAAGTCCAGGAAGCTCAGAGAGTCCCATACAGGATAAATCCAAGGAGAAAAACGCCAAGACACATATTAATCACACTAACAAAAATTAAATAGAAAGAAAAAATATTAAAAGCAGCAAGGGAAAAGCAACAAATAACATACAAGGGAATCCCCATAAGGTTAACAGCTGATCTTTAGCAGAAACTCTGCAAGCCAGAAGGGAGGGGCAGGACATACTTAAAGTGATGAAAGGGAAAAATCTACAACCAAGATTGCTCTACACAGCAAGGATCTCATTCAGATTCAACAGACAAATTAAAACCTTTACAGACAAGCAAAATCTAAGAGTATTCAGCACCACCAAAGTAACTTTACAACAAATGCTAAAGGAACTTTTCTAGGCAAGAAACACAAGAGAAGGAAAAGACCTATCAAAACAAACCCAAAACAATTAAGAAAATGATAATAGGAACATACATATTGATAATTACTTTAAATGTAAATGGATTAAATGCTCCAACCAAAAGACATACACTGGCTTAATGGATACAAAAACAAGACCCGTACATATGCTGTCTACAAGAGACCCACTTCATACCTAGGGACACATACAGACTGAAAGTGAGGGGATGGAAAAGGATATTCCATGCAAATGGAAATCAAAAGAAAGCTGGAGTAGCAATTCTCATATCAGACAAAATAGACTTTAAAATAAAGACTATTACAAGCGACAAAGAAGGACACTACATAATGATCAAGGGATCAATCCAAGAAGAAGATATAACAATTGTCAATATTTATGCACCCCGCATAGGAGCACCTCAATACAGAAGGCAAATGCTAACGGCCATAAAAGAGGAAATCAACAGTAACACAATAATAGTAGGGGACTTTAACACCCCACTTTCACCAATGGACAGATTATCCAAAATGAAAATAAATTAAGGAAACACAAACTTTAAATGACACATTAAACAAGATGGACTTAATTGATATTTATAGGACATTTCATCCAGAAAAATCAGAATACACTTTCTTCTCAAGTGCTCATGGAACATTCTCCAGGATAAATCATATCTTGGTTCACAAATCAACCCTTGGTAAATTTAAGAATATTGAAATCATATGAAGTATCTTTTGCAAGCACAATGCTATGAGACTAGATATCAATTACAGGAAAAAATCTGTAAAAAAATACCAAACACATGGAGGCTAAACAATACATTACTAAATAACCAAGAGATCACTGAAGAAATCAAAGAGGAAATCAACAACTACCTAGACAAAAATGACAATGAAAACACGACGACCCAAAACCTATGGGATGCAGCAAAAGCAGTTCTAAGAGGGAAGTTTATGGCAATACAATCCTACCTCAAGAAACAAGAAAAATCTCAAATAAACAACCTAACCATACACCTAAAACAATTAGAGAAAGAAGAACAAAAAAAATCCCTAAGTTAGCAGAAGGGAAGAAATCATAAAGATCAGATGAGAAATAAATGAAAAAGCAATGAAGGAAATGATAGCAAAGATCAATAAAACTCAAAGCTGGTTCTTTGAGAAGATAAACAAAATTGATAAATCACTAGACACACTCTCCAAGAAAAAAAGGGACAAGACTCAAATCAACAGAATTAGAAATAAAAAAGGAGAAGTAACAACAGACACTGCAGAAATACAAAGGATCATGAGAGATTACTGTAAGCAACTATATGCCAATAAGGTGACAACCTGGAAAAAATGGACAAATTCTTAGAAAAGCACAACCTTCTGAGACTGAACAGGGAAGAAATAGAAAATATAAACAGAACAATTACAAGCACTGAAATTGAAACTGTGATTAGAAATTTTCCAACAAACAAGAGCCCAGGACCAGATGGCTCCACAGGTGAATTCTATCAAATATTTAGAGAAGAGCTAACACCCATCCTTCTCAAACTCTTCCAAAATATGCCAGAGGGAGGAACACTCCCCAACTCATTCTACGAGGCCACCATCACCCTGATACCAAAACCAGACAAAGATGTCACAAAGAAAGAAAACTACAGGCCAATATCACTGAGGAACATAGATGCAAAAATCCTCAACAAAATACTAACAAACAGAATCCAACAGAACACTAAAAGGATCATACACCATGATCAAGTGGGGTTTATCCCAGGAAGGATACTTCAATATACGCAAATCAATCAATGTGACAAACCATATTAACAAACTGAAGGAGAAAAACCATATGATCATCTCAATAGATGCAGAAAAAACTTTCGACAAAATTGAACACCTATTTATGATAAAAACCCTCCAGAAGGTAGGCATAGAGGGAACTTACCTCAATATAATAAAGGCCATATATGACAAACCCACAGCCAACATCGTTCTCAATGGTGAAAAACTGAAACCATTTCCTCTAACAACAGGGACAAGACAAGGTTGTCCACTCTCACCATCGTTATTCAACACAGTTTTGGAAGTTTTAGCCACAGCAATCAGAGACGAAAAAGAAATAAAAGGAATCCAAGTTGGAAAAGAAGATGTAAAGCTATCACTGTTTGCAGACGACATGATACTATACATAGAGAATCCTAAAGATGCTACCAGAAAACTACTAGAGCTAATCAATGAATTTGGTAAAGTAGCAGGATACAAAATTGATGCACAGAAATATCTTGCATTCCTATACACTAATGATGAAAAATCTGAAAGAGAAATTAAAGAAACACTCCCATTTACCATTGCAACAAAAAGAATAAAATATCTAGGAATAAACCTACCTAAGGAGACAAAAGACCAGTATGCAGAAAACTATAAGACACTGATGAAAGAAATTAAAGACGATACCAACAGATGGAGAGATATACCATGTTCTTGGATTGGAAGAATCAACATTGTGAAAATGACTCTACTACCCAAAGCAATCTACAGATTCAATGCAATCCCTATCAAACTACCAATGGCATTTTTTCACAGAACGAGAACTAAAAATTTCACAATTTGTATGGAAACACAAAAGACCCCGAATAGCCAAAGCAATCTTGAGAAAGAAAAGCAGAGCTGGAGGAATCAGGCTCCCTGACTTCAGACAATACTACAAAGCTACAGTACTCAAGACAGTATGGTACTGGCACAAAAACAGAAATATAGATTAATGGAACAGGAAAGAAAGCCCAGAGATAAACCCACGCACATATGGTCACCTTATTTTTGATAAAGGAGGCAAGAATATACAATGGAGAGAAGACAGCCTCTTCAATAAGTGGTGCTGGGTAAAATGGACAGCTACATGTAAAAGAATGAAATTAGAACACTTCTTAACACCATACACAAAAATAAATTCAAAATGGATTAAAGACCTAAATGTAAGGCCAGACACTATAAAACTCTTAGAGGAAAACATAGGCAGAACACTCTATGACATAAATCACAGCAAGATCCTTTTTGACCTACAGAAATGGAAATAAAACAAAAATAAACAAATGGGACCAAATGAAACTTAAAAGCTTTTGCACAGCAAAGGAAACCATAAACAAGACGAAAAGACAACCCTCAGAATGGGAGAAAATATTTGCAAATGAAGCAACTGACTAAGGATTAATCTCCAAAATTTACAAGTAGCTCATGCAGCTCAATCAAAAAAACAAACAACCTGGGCTTCCCTGGTGGCGCAGTGGTTGAGAGATCGCCTGCCGATGCAGGGGACAAGCTTTCATGCCCCGGTCCGGGAAGATCCCACATGCCACAGAGCAGCTGGGCCCGTGAGCCATGGCCACTGAGCCTGCGCGTCCAGAGTCTGTCCTCCGCAACAGGAGAGGCCACAACAGTGAGAGGCCCGCTTACCACAAACAAACAAACAAACAACTCAATCTAAAAATGGGCAGACCTAAATAGACATTTCTCCAAAGAAGGTATACAGACTGCCAACAAACACATGAAAGGATGCTCAACATCACTAATCATTAGAGAAATGCAAATCAAAACTACAATGAGGTATCACCTCACACCAGTCAGAATGGCCATCATCAAAAATATCTACAAACAATAAATGCTGGAGAGGGTGTGGAGAAAAGGGAACCCTCTTGCACTGTTGGTGGGAGTGTAAATTGATACAGCCACTATGGAGAACAGTATGGAGGTTCCTTAAAAAACTAAAAATAGAATTACCATATGATCCAGCAATCCCACTACTGGGCATATACCCTGAGAAATCCATAATTCAAAAAGAGCCATGTACCACAATGTTCATTGCAGCTCTATTTACAATAGCCAGGACATGGAAGCAACCTAAGTGTCCATCGACAGATGAATGGATAAAGAAGATGTGGCACATATACACAATGGAATATTACTCAGCCATACAAAGAAATGAAACTGAGTTATTTGTAGTGAGGTGGATGGACCTAGAGTCTGTTATACAGAGTGAAATAAGTCAGAAAGAGAAAAACAAATGCCGTATGCTAATACATATATATATGGAATCTAAAAAAAAAAAAAATGGTTCTGATGAACCTAGGGGCAGGACAGGAATAAAGACACAGACGTAGAGAATGGACTTGAGGACATGGGGTGTGGGAAGGGTAAGCTGGGACGAAGTGTGAGAGTGGCATGGACTTATATATACTACCAAATGTAAAACAGATAGCTAGTGGGAAGCAGCTGCATAGCACAGGGAGGTCAGCTCAGTGCTCTGTGGCCACCTAGATGGTGGGAGGGACACGCAAGAGGGAGGGTTTATAGGGATATATGTATACATATAGCTGATTCACTTTGTTATACAGCAGAAACAAACACAACATTGTAAAGCAATTATACTCTAACAAAGATGTTACAAAAAAGAAAAGAAAAGAAAAAAAGAGCATAGGAATGCAGACCAGACATCGCACATGTATATACATCACTAGCCTTACTGAGGTGGGATCAGGTGAAAACATGACAAAATGAGAAGAGATTAAAAAGGGGGGTGAGAGACCACTGCTATGGACTGAATGTTTTATCCCCCTCCCAAAATCCTTATGTTGAAGCCCTAACCCCCAGAGTGGCTGTATTTGGAGATGTGGCCACCTAAGGAAGTTATGGTTAAATGAGGTCATAAGGCGGACCCCTGAGCCAACAGGATTAGCGTCCTCACAAGAAGAGAAGCCAGAGAGCTCGCTCATCCATCTACCCCGCTTCCTGTGCACACAGGCCAAGGAGAGGTCATATGAGCACTGGCCAGAAGGTGGCCATCTGCAACCCAAGAAGAGAGCCCTCACCAGACACTAACCCTGCTGGCACCTTGATCTTGGACTTCCAGTCCTGTGAGAAAATACATGTCTGTTGTTTACATCTGTAGTACTTTGCTGTGGCAGCTCTAGCAGACTGATAAAACTACTAAAGACTTCTTTACCCCCTGCTCAGCTGTTTCTTGGGCCGATCATGATTTTAAAGTTTTCTTAAATACAACTTTCTCTTCCTTTAATTTAGATTTATTTTCCTTTGCTCTAATATCAATGGAAATGCAAAATAGTATGGCTTTTTCCATACATCTACTCTTATTTTCTCACCTTTTTATCAATCTACTAAGCAATATCTAACTAGAAAAGATACCCATATAGCACTGAAAAAAAAATTACTGAAAAGCCAAAGTAAATTAAATTTCTTACTTATTCCTTTCCAAGTGAATAATATGCTCTTTTCCTTCAGCTTGAATGACATAAGATACCTAAATGCACAAAGGAGAAAAGAATAATAAAACACTATCTTCTAAATAACTTTTCAACAACAGAAATTCCATCCTGAATGAAAATAACTTGGTACTGACTAGAACTATTTTATGAAAGAACCTTAAATATACTCGTAAATCATAAAAATATACTCTGATCATCCCTACCTTCCTTTAATAAACTACTGTGGAAAACAACCTGCATGTTTATCTAAACTCTTCTTAAATTCATTTAAAATTGAGCTATAACTTAAGGGATTATTTTTACTAAGTCCATCCCTGTATTACCTATAGTATAAAGTAGTTCTTCCTTTCGTTTTAAATGAAATGAACCTCTTAGTTTCAAAAGATATTCCTTCGTTCTGGTTAGACGAAATTAATAGCCTTTTATGATTTTATATCTTCACATGGCTCAACACATTTCATCACTTCTAAACAGACTTTCCCCCCTCACGTGAACATCTTTGAAATCCGGATACATCGTACAGAGGCAGAGCAGTCTAACTGGTAGCACTCTGTTCCTTTCTTAATTAGTGGTACATTAAATAACAGTGTGATGAGGCAACTTACACTTACACATCCTCAGCTTGTGGGATCCTCTTCTCTACCTCAAACGCTAAAATAACTTGCCCAGTGACTCACTGTTTCATTAGCAAGAAGCACTTTAATGTGATCTCTAGAACCAGGGGATTCAACTTTGCCATAATTCTAATAAAAAAGACAGTCATGGAGGGACTCAACAAACAATAATAGTATCAGGAGTGTCCTCTTATTCTCCCTACTGTTTCTGGACTCTAAGTGAATGTTTTGCCAAGAAACAGCAGGATCTCCTTTCCTAGGGCACTTCAACATCTGACTTCTAAGGCCAAGACTGAGATCCAGGTCCTGGGGTTCTGCTTCCACATCCTGTGTGGGGACCTCAGGACTCTGCCATCTACCTCTTTCTCCACTGAGGCATCAAAAATACCAAGCTCCTTCCAACGCCACAGTTTTAGAGTGTGTGTTTCTATCCTTTCTGCTCTTGGACAAACACAGGACGTAAAAACATCACTGTCATCTCCTCCGAGAAGAATTCTGATAATCTGAGAATTGTTTTGTGATATTACATTCTTCCCCCAAACAGCTGCCTGGGTTGCTCATTCCCTTCCTTCTGGCCTTTGCTCTGCTCCAGGGTTACCTTCTTAGTAAAGTCTTCCCGGGCTATCCTATTAAAAAACACAAACCGTCCTACCCCCTCACCCCCACCCCCAATTCCAACATTCCCAACCCCCTCCCTGCTTTAATTTTCCCCATAGCACTTCTTACCATCTTAAGTAATCTCTATTATTAATCTATATTGCTTATTTGTCTCCTCCTCTCCTCCCACGAGAATGGAAGCTCCACAGGGGCATGGAGTTTGTTTTGTTCACTGCCATATCCCCAGTGCTTAAACAGTGCTTCCATGTCTTCCCCAAATATTTATCAGGGTGCATGCAGGACATTTACTACAATCCCAAGTATCTATGTGTGCAGTGTTGATAAAGGTCATCAGAGACACGATAAAGTAGAAAACATCGTCCCTGTGCTGCTAAGTGAAGAAAAGGGGGAAAATAACAATGAAAACACAAATTAATTCTACTCTAAAGGCAAAACAAAAATCAAAGAGTAGAATGTCCGGTTCAAAACAAGGAAAAATTACAAACTGTTCCACTGGAAGGAGATCTTAGAGTCATTTATTCCTTACTTATAAAGAAGTAAATGAAGACGAATGATCTACCCAATTCGTGGTAGCACCCAGAGGGAGGGCTAAAGCTAAAAGCTCCTGACGCTAACTCCAATGTTCTCTTCACTATGCCTAGTCCCTAAACAATGGACAAGCTGCCTTATCGTTAGAAATATATCGGCAATTCAGAGGTAATAAGCTAAACTCTCTATCCTTCATCACCTGTTACTGTTAAACTATAATAAAGTTAAATTATACTTCTATAAAGTTGAAGGGTTTGCAAAGTCAGTTGATATCCAAATATATTATTTCTGAGCTTTACAGTAAGAGAAAAATAGTATAAAAATTAATTTTTGTGCATTGGTTACCCTGTTAGCATATTATGTTTCTTCTGATATGGAGATAAAACTCATTTTTGAGCAAACATTCCCAGATATGAAATACATGCATATAACACACTACTATTCTCCAGTGTCAGTAAAGATACAGCATGTAGTACTCTACCTGTCACACACTGAGAGAGAGGTGAATTCTTATTCTTATAACAAGACCACTGTAACCATCACCAGTCAGGTAAGGGTCAGAAATCTATGTAACCAGCATCCTACCCTGGTCATAGAATTTTACTTAACTGACTATTTCATCCTCTTACGTTTCAAGTTGATTATTTTGTCTTTAAAAAAAAAAAAGCTATTAAGGATCAGTATGTCACTTTACTAGAATAATGTCCAATGGACACCAGTGCCGTAATCACTGGCTGACATTACTCACTGAACCAATCACTCCTGAAAATAACACCCTTGTCTTAAAAAAAGTGAAATTTAAATACATATATATTTCTCAAGAGATAACTTACCTGCTCTGAGTAGGGCCTAGGGGCTTCTCTTCTTTCTCTAGTTAATCTCCAAGGAGTTATTATTTCATAAGAAGAGAGATGGGAGGTCTGTTGAAAGCCTACAGAAAAGGGAATAACAAACATTATATAACAACTGAACCTGAAAAACTACATGTCCTAAAATACAATGGAAATCAAAAGCTGAATGTTCAATTCATAGAAAAATCATCTGATGTTCCCACACTAAAATATATATAGTTTTATACAAAGTTTTATAGGAAAATAGCAATATACTAGATAAGTATGAGGGGGAAGAAATGTATTTCTTAAAAAAGGATGTCGGCCTTTATCCAAACAGTATATACACAGCAATCATTTTCAAACAATTTTTAGCTATAAACCCTAATCCCTTGTCTTAAAAGAAATCTTAAGGCATAAACACAAGGAAAAAACTGCTCCGGTGGGGAAATGGAGGGAAGGCATCTAGAACATGGCACCGTTTACTACTGTCTCTTTTCCCACCCTCACCCAACATGAATGATACCCTGAGATGGTACGGGGATACTTACAATACGGTCAAGGACAATAAGAGGGAAAAGTTACTTTTAATGCCTGATGGATTAACTCTAATAAATACATACCTAACAATGTAGCAATTATCTCCAATGAAATTACTGCCACTAATCTGTCCTAAAAAGTTGAATAGATAAAATGTATTAAAAATAAAGTACTCAGAACCATCATGCAAGACTTCCTCCCAATTCCAATCTTGTATAGCTCATTACACAGTGGAGTCACGTCTGAGTGGGGCCTGGGTTCTAAACTCATCACTTGAGAGGGGAGAGGGATAAACTAGGAGTGTGGGATTCACAGATACACACCACTATATGTAAAACAGATAAACAACAGGGACCTACTGAAAAGAACCTGAAAAAGAATGAATATATGTATATGTATAACTGAATCACTTTGCTGTACACCTGAAACTAACACAACATTGTAGATCAACTATAATCCAATAAAATTAAAAAAAAAAAAAACAAGGACCTACCATATAGCACAGGGAACTGTATTCAATATCTTATAATAATCTATACTGGAAAATAATCTTAAAATATATATATATATATATATATATATATATATAAAACTGAATCACTTTGCTGTACACTTGAAACCAATACAATATTGTAAATTAACTATACCTCAATGAAAAAAAATAAGTAAATCTACCTAAAAAAATTAAAATGAAAATAAATAAGTAAATAAAACAATGAGCAGAAAGCCATGTTGATTCACTGCATTGAAGCAGTCAAGCAGGATTTATGTATAAATACAAAGTTTTATTGTTAGGTTTCCATTTTGTATTTTTGAAATTATCAAAGGTATTAAATAATCATATATTATTTAAAAAATAAGATAACTAGAAAAAAAGTAAAGTCATCACTTAAGCAAAATTTGGGTATAATTAAAATGGCCCATTCAAATCCCTTAGGAAGGCACACCCCATGTTGGCATCTGATACAGTCTCTCAATACATCCAACACATCTCTTCTTCCTCCAGCATAACTGCCAATGATGGCATGTCAGTTTGTTCAGAGAACTTGACGAAGTAGATGGTCACCATCTAAGGACCACGGATGAAAAACCTCTATCTCTATATATCTCCATATACCAAAACCACATTTGTTATGAGGAGGCTTGAGAATGGCATACACAAACAGAAACACTGAGGGAAGAATAGATTCACAGCTTCTACTCAGTGGGGATCAATTCAGGAAATAAATTCATTAAGTAGAATTTCTTGAACAGATAAATGCCATGAAAAGGAGGAAGAGGGGACCATTATAAATTAAAAGAGCCATATAACCAAATGCAATATCTGGACCTATCTGGATCCTAATTAAAATAAATTAACAGAAAAAAAAAATTCTGAGACAACCAGGGAAATTTTATAGATATGTAATCTGTATAGATATGTGATGATCTTGAGGAATTAGTATTAATTTTTTAAGTGTAATAAGCATATTGTGGGTAATGTTTTCTTTAAAAGTCCTTATGTCATAGAGATTCATTCTGAATATTCAAGGGCAACATGATATGACATCCAGGATTCGCATCAAAATAATCCAGTGTGCGTTTGAGGGATGAGATATATGAAACTATATTAAAACTGGGTAATGGGTACAGAGGAGTTCATTACTCTTCGCTCTACTGTTTTGTTATGTTTAAAATTTTCAATAGTAAAATAATTATTTTTTAAGTAGTTATCTATAGGGAGTGGGATGAGAGGAGAGACTTTTCACTTTATAAGCTCTGTATTATTTATAGTGTCTATGAAACATTACAATTATAACATATATCATATATATGAGACTATAAGATGTGTCATAACAAACATGTAAGTATCATAAGTAAATGTACCAAACTTGTTTAAAGCAGCTACCACGATGGAATAGAACCAGAGAGTAATGAGATAAGGACTCAGACTTTATTTCCTGTACTCATGCATGTCCGTATTGTTTGAATTTGTTTTTATAATGAGTATTTTGAAACCCCAAATTACCATTGAAATTAAAAGGGGGAAAAAGGAGTGTTTCTTCAATTAAAAAAGAAAAGCACAAACTATTTAAAGTACTGATTATCTACTATCTCAACACCTCCTGTCTTCCCATCAGCCTCATTAACCTCGCATCCAGACTATGATACCGTCTCACTCCCGCTCTCTCCTCTCCTTTGGATCCAAGTTCATTCACTCCTTAATTGCCTTATGCCTCTCAGATTTCTCAAATGCAAATTAAAATGAAGCATCTTCACCTAACCTTCCACAAGCTAACACTGTACATAAAAATGTCTATAACCTTGTCTAGTTTGGAATTTTTAAAGATACAATGTAAACAGGAAAATATAAATTAAATCTCATTCAGTACAACATGTCATACTAACACTCTGCAAACTCTTTACCCATCAACCCCTTAAATCTTATTAGGCATAACATACCATCTAAATGGGGCTTCACGTCATTACATAAAAATACCAGAAATAGACTCCAATACTCACAAAAGCAACCAGGGGCTGGCTGATCTAAGGCATACTTACGACATACTATGATAAAATATCCTTCAGATATTTGGAGTTGCCAAATGGGAGCCGTGTCAAAAGAAATCTGTGGCCTTGATAGAAGCAGGCTTCAAATCACTAAGTAGAAATATCCTTCATCCTAAATTAACTGAGGTACAGGACTATTTCCTCACCCAGAATAAACCTTTCAAGGACCTTCAGTTTTCTCAAATTCCTAAAAACACAAATTTCAATATTATCCTTAATATTTTTCTTTTAGATCATGGTAATTTGTTCAACTACTAAGACAGTCACTCTAAAAGTAATGGCAGGAACAGATGGCAGGAATAAATGCTTTCAGTGAGTTACAGAGGAGAAGCTCTGTGTGATAAAAAAAAAGTCAATCATCCTGTGCATTTATATGCAACTTCCTATGATTCTATAATTATTTCAAAATAAAAGATTTCTTAAGTAAATCCTTACAGGCAGGGATTAAAATGTTAATAGGCTCAGGCAACTCTTATACTAGAAGCTAAACAATATGCAACTAAACTGAAATCTTTTCATCACAACTCAGAAGCAAACATCACAGAGAAACAGAAATGCCTCAGAAAAGACAACTACAAATGAGCAGGCACATATTTAAAGAGCTCTCATTCTGAAACATGTTAAGTGACTTTATAAGGTCACATAGCTAGTTTCAGGCCAGGACTGAAGCTATGGATCTTTTACGAAGATGGTTAGAGAAGAATGAAAGTCCAATAAAGGAATATAAGACACATTCTACCCTTTCTCCCATTTTAATGCACAATTCTTGTTTTGAAAAAAAAATTAAAATGAACCTTTTATTTTTTAAAGGCTTTCAAAATTATACCGCCCCAAAATAACTTCTATTTACATATAAGAGCTGTTATTCTGATACTGACTTCTTGGTTTTAAAATCCAAGGATCCACTTTCTGAATGCCATAGGAGTTCCAAAACATCATAAGAAATGCACATATTTTGGTTATGTCATTGAAAAACAATATACACTGGTTGTATGAAACCCCTTCTTCCTGTATTTTTTCAACATTCCTTCATCCCTAGTCCTGGCTTATTTTTATTCTTTTTCCCGTTCATACCTTGCATAGATTTTCCCCAAATTCCTTTTATTTTTTGTTTTTAATTCCAAATAGTAGCACTTGCTCGTGGGAATCTAGAGATCAAGTTTCCCATGTCACTATAGAGAACGTGCATCAACAGTATTTGTACTATAAAGCTTCAGCCTCAGCACTATTGACATTTGAGGCCAGAAAATTCTTTGCTGTGGGTGTTTTTCTGTGCAATGTAGGATAGTTAGGAGCATCCCTGACCTCTACCCACCACTGGCCAGAAGCACCACCAGTGTGACAACTAAAACTATCTTCCAGATGCCTTCTGGGGGCAAAATCACCCCCCCCTGAAAACCACTGGTATAGAGTTCACAATGAAAACTAAAATCTTAATACAATCAGCTCCATGGAAAATACAAACTATTTTATCAGAATTTGATGCACACCATCAAAAGTCACATTACTAGAAAACATGGGCTGGAGATAAAAGTAAGAGTTGAGGGCTTCCCTGGTGGTGCAGTGGTTAAGAATCCGCCTGCCAACGCAGGAGACATGGGTTCCAGCCCTAGTCCGGGAAGATCCCACACGCCACGGAGCACCTAAGCCCGTGTGCCACAACTTCTGAGCCTGAGCTCTAGAGCCTGCGAGCCACAACTACCAAGCCCGCGCACCACAACTACTGAAGCCCACGCACGTACAGCCCGTGCTCCACAAGAGAAGCCACCGCAATGAGAAGCCTGCGCACCGCAACGAAGAATAGCTCCCGCTCGCCATAACTAGAGAAAGCCCGTGCACAGCAACGAAGACCCAACACAGCCAAAAATAAATAAATAAAATAATAAATAAATGTATTAAAAAATAAGAGTTGAAACATGAAACTTAAAGTGTCTTAAATTTAGTAAAAGAAAGAAAAAGGTGTTAGTTGCACTTCTTTCTTCCTTTAACTCCTTAGATATTTTTACGTACTGTGTTTTGGAGGAAGCCTAAATACATGTTTTGTAATAGCATCTGAGAAACTGAGTCCCCCTAAAAATGAATCCCCTTACTTAGTTTATGATTAATCTCTCTATTCAAAACTTTATCCCCTTTCTTGCCCTCTCTGACCTCAATCCTGTGCTAACTGAACACTAATCAACCAGAGTTAGATGACTGAGATTGCTGTCGTTGATAACATCATTATGTGCCTAAAACTGCTATTGTAGATACTACTATCATTCACGTACAAACTCAGGTTGCTTCTCCGGAGCAAGATGCCCTCATAGACCCCCAGCCATGGACCACCTGGCCAGAGAATGTAAACCAGAGGCATTCTGACTCCCAAAACCAGGATTAAGAAATGTCAGAAGATGATGATTAATCCCAGCATCTTTGTTCTTCCCCTTTAAAAAAAACAAAACAAAACACTTCACTCAAAAAGCCAAGCTGGAGTGGATCTGAGACTTATCTTCCACTCTCTTGCTTGGCGCCCTGCAACATACCCTTACTTTGCTGCAAACACCCGCTGTCAGAGTTTGACTTTCTGTGCCCTGGACACAGAAGCCCTTCCTCGGTTACAACTGTAGACGGATATAAGTTAAAAGAATTCTACCTAATTGCAAAGCAAACAAATGTAAACCCTCAGCCAAGGGCTTTTCTCCTTTCCTTCCCACCTATTGTGTAAACAGAGAACCACCCTTAAGTACTTTCACTATAGAAAATAAACCTGGGTTTCACATACAAGATGAAGAAGATAATTCTGTTGTCTGAGTTATTTCTTGAAGAGAAATTGCAATTAGATCCATAAATTGCTGTATTTTGGGCCATATCTTTCCATTCCATTCACAAGGTCAGTGCCCAGTAAACATATATTATATATTAATAGCTATCTTCAAACATAATTATAATTTCCACTATTACGTCCTACATTCTGACATTTTTTGCGTTATAATTTGTTTTTACATTTACTCAGTTTTACATTTAAAAAGAAATAGGGCTTTTGCTATTGTTTGTTTGTAAGTGGCCCTTTGGGAAAAACACTCACCATTTATAAGATTTAATGCCCTAAAGAATTTAAATTCCTCTACCAAGGAATTTAAGTTTCTTGAAACCAAGGATGGTACCGTACTCATCCCCTATTTCCTGCACTGGTACAGTAGATATTCAACAAATGTATTGAGTAAATGACCTCTTTTGATCTTTACAGCTATACATACATAGATCTCATAATTGCAAATGATTCTGTACAACCTAAAATAAGCTTTATTTTTTATGATTAGCACCTTTCATATCAATTTTCCACAAATCCTCACGGCCCACAATTTGTCATGTTAATGCAATGCCACATTTCACTGTATGACTCTATCATTGACTGCTTACCCTCCCCTCGGAAGCAGCCAATGTATCAATGGATGTGGAACAGGCTCTCCCAGGGTCTACTTGTATGAGAGTTCTTAGGGGCTACTAAAGGAAGGGGTAGGGGGAACCTTCCAAAAATGAGTTAAGCCATAAAAAAATCTCATTAAAAGGAAAATGTGTCAAAGGGAAAGAAGCATTTCCCATGTATGGGAATGGGTTTTATCCTACAGTATGACAAATGTTTGGCAGTGACATCATTTTTACTTATTATAAGCTGAAATACTCTAATTCTTACATTAAAATCAACATAAACCGATACGAAAACAACTGCATATTTAATAACTGACCAAAGTATTTATAAGTGAACTTCTCAGGTTCCCTAACTCATTCTTGAAGGGTGTGATTCAAGCAGTACCCGACACATGATCACTTTGGGGAAAACGATTTGAAATAACACTTTCACAAAATGAAAAATAAACTACAATAATATATGAACAAGACTACACAATTCAAAGTGCAATTCAACTTTAATTGGGTCCATGTTGGCCCCATTCAAAGGCAGGGTGGTTGGGAGGTTAGTTACTGAGATACCTAGAGGACCAGATTTACTTATGCGGCAGTCCCATAGTTCTAACACAAAGGTGGCATAACTCCAAGACTCTGCTATATACTAGGCATTAAAGAAAAAAAAGAAATATCATGAGGCTATCTATGTCATATATTTGAGCTGTGGCTATTCCAAGAAAATGCTTCCGGTTACTTAAAGCTTGCATCTTTGGGGGGATTCTACCACAAACTAGGATTAAAAAATATATATATATATATATATATATATACACACACACACACACACACACACACACATATAAAGTCAACTTTGGTAAGGTAAAAATTATTTATTTATTTATTTAAATTTGGCCTCGCCACTCAGCTTATAGGATCTTAGTTCCCCCACCAGAGATCGAACCTGCACCCCCGGCCGTGAAAGCACGGAGTCCTAACCACTGGACCACCAAGGAATTCCCGGTAAGGTAAAATTTAAAATGTGTTTGGAAAACTGTCTTGGAACCCAGCAACTTGTTCTGTGCATATTTTAATTATAAATGTTTTATTTTTTTACATAAAAGTGAAACTCAAATTATCTTTATATTTAAAAGACTACATTCTCCTATTCGGCACAAACATACCAAATCCAAATAATTCACAGGCACCTAAAAACAAAATTAGTACAGACCTAAATTCTTACCATGTAGTTCATCTTATGATTCATCATGAGTAAGCCTTAAATCTCATTTCTTCTAGAATTCTAGTCTTGAAAAACAAAAAAAATTCTAGGTCTGCACATCATAATCACTATCTTAAAAGAAGAAATCAGATGAGGTTTCATACCTGCCTGATTCCCTTTGTTATTGTTCACAATGATACAAAGTTACCTTTGTCAGCCCCAGTTTAAAAAAATATATAACGTTTACTGTGTCAGCTTTTGAGAATTTATACTACATTTCCTCATCGACACAATGTTATAAATGGTAAAAAAAAAAAAAATCCTACAAAACCTATTTAACTCCTAATGTAACCGGATGTGTAGGTGGTACTTACTGAGTACGCAAATTCCTCTTTCATTAGCAGAAAAGGTTTCAGTGCTGCTTTAAACATCCTGTATTGCAAAAATTCGGTCAGCTGATTTTGGAAGAACATTCCCGTAGGGAAACATGAGTTGACTCACTGCACACTAGTACAAAAGGCTCTTAACTGCTCTCTCCCAGCCTCCAGTCCCTCCCTCCTATATTCTGTCCTCTACTGTGTAGCCAGTTATATTAACCGCAAATCTAGTTATGCCACATCCCTACTTAAAAACCATCCTGCCCAAAGAACTTCCTCCAGGGTAAAGTCCAAACCCCACAGCACATCACAAGAAGACTCTCCCCAGCTGGTAGCAACCTACCTTGGTTTTTTCCGTGCCTCCCTTTCATGTAGACTGCCTGGTGACATTCTCATCATTCCCTAACTATCCTCATACCTCTCCATACTCTTGCAAAAACCCTTCTGCTTAGAAAGAATTCCTATTCCTTTCCTTGAACATTCACCTATATAGATCAGTTCAAATATCACTTTGTCAATAAAACCTTCCCCTATATCCCTCAGATAGACCCAGCACATTTGGTCACCTTCTGCCCCTCCACAAGCATTGAGCTTGGTGTTTACAGGCGTTTGATAAACGCTGACTAAATTTTGAAAGCATACACATGCTTCAGTGAGGGACTGGCCATAAACTGTTAAAGCTGCTGTTAAAAAACATAAGGATATTCCATCCATCTATATACGAGTATGCAATAAACAGAATCATGGATTACTAAAACTCCAGATGTTTAACCTACTTCCCCTTAAATGTTGGTAAATGTTAACCATATAGAATACCACAGCAAAAACAGTCTCAACCATAAAAGATTTGGTAGCTTCCCATCAATAAAGTTTCAGTATTTAGAGCTTCAAAATTCCTGCAATGGGGCAAATTTACCTAATTGAAAAAGAATAAACCAAACATAAGAAAAAACTTAAATTTAGTCCTGCACTGAAATCTTCACCTTTGAACAACTCTCAAGATAAAGATTTAGTAGAAACCCCACTCTCCATCATACTCTATGGCTGATAAAGAAAACACAACCGTGCAAACAATAATTTAACACGAGCCAAAATAAAGAAAGAAGGTGTTTCCAGAAAGAAGCTAGTGTGTTGGCGGTTTGTTTCCACTATGTTTGGGTATCTCCAATACAAATACCTTATATATTCAAGGTTAGTTTCACAAGTCAAAAGCGATTTCACATAAATGATCTAATTCTCACTGTAATCCTGTGAGTTAAGCAGAGCAGGGATTACTCGTCCGTATTTGAGATATTACCAACCCAATAAAAAAGAAGATAAAAGACCGTTTGGCTATAGAAATGTAGCACTTCGTTTCCAAAAAAGTATTCTTACTACAACAAAATGGCCCAAGAAAAATATAAGAACCCCCCCCCCATTCCATCGCTAAATTTAGCTCTGTGTACCTAGTGGTGACTCCGCTAATAAAATGAACATCAAAATTTCAAATCATGATAACCTGGAGCAAAAGTTCCATCTCCCGGTCTGCTTCCCAGTGACATTGACTGTACAAGCAAGAGCAAGCTCCATTTCTCAAAGCACTTCTCAAAACCTCCACGCGCACCCAGCCTCCAAGGCTCTCAGCCGAGCCCCCGAGGTCAGGGTCGGACCCAGAGTCGCCCCGAGAGGGTCTGGGGGCCCCAGCCTTGCGCGAGATGGGGGTGGGGCGCGCCGCAAAAGGCTCTGCCCAGCATGAGACCGAGGACGAGGAACCAGACCCGAGAACAGTGCCGAGAAGAATTTGGGGCGCCAGACCCCGAGCCTCGGGTCCGAGCACTGTCCACACACAGCTGAGCGGCTCCGCCTCCGACTCCGGGTTCAGTCCCCAGGCCAGGCCCCTCCACTCCCAGGCACTACAGGGTAACTCCGAGCATCCCAGCCCTAAGAAACGCGAATCCCAAAGGGTCCTGGGGGCGGACACCCACCTGACCGAGCCCCACCGAGGGCTGGGCTCACCAAGCCGAACAAGATCAGCCACAGGAAGCAGAGGGTCCCAGAGGGCGAGCCCGCGCTCGATCCCATCTCGGCCGAGTCCGCAGGTTCCCCTCAACACTCGGTCGCCCCTGCCTCCGCCCGCTCCACCATTTCCCAGCCCTGCCGGGGCCCCAGAGCTGGCAGCGATGCGCGCGCTCGGCACTGACGCAAGTCGGCTCTGGTCCGAGCTCGCTCCCGACGCGGCGCTGGCTACACTGACGTAGAGAGCGATCCGTCCCCGGCGGGAGAACGGACTTTCTATCGGGCCCCTAAGACCCTCACTAGTCTGCCCCGCCCATCACTATCCGTCCCGCCTCCTCCCTCCAAGGCCCGCCTACTTCGGGGGTCGAGGGAGCCCATTGGAGGAAGCAATCGAGGCAAAAGAAGGCGGAGCGTGAGACCCAGAAGCGGAATTGACAGGCACAAGTGACGCGCAGCCCCGCCTCCTGCGCAGCCTCTTCTTATTAGCTGTCGGGGTCGGGCGGAGCGTCGAGCTGCTCTCCCATTGGCTGTTTGGCGGCGAGGAGCGGGGCTACGCGGAGAGGCCTGACTAGGCAGGGCTTGGGTCGGCGGTGCCGGCCGGGGTTTGAGGTTGAGTCCGGGTCTCCGCCACTGGGCCCGGGAAGATGGTGCTGGGTGGTTGCCCGGTGAGTTACTTACTCCTCTGCGGCCAGGCGGCTTTGCTGATGGGGAATCTCCTGCTGCTGCACTGTGTCTCTCGGAGCCACTCGCACAACACTACCGCCGAGCCCGAGCCCACATCCGCTGGCGCCGCCCATCCGGAGAGCTCCACCGGCTCCGCGAGCTGGGAATATGGCGACCCCCACTCTCCAGTCATCCTTTGCTCTTACCTGTAAGCTACGCAGTCGTCGAGGCGGGTGTAGATGGAGATGGGGCCTGGGACATATGGGTGTTATGCAGGGGAGAGGAAGGGAGGGAGGCAGGCTGCTTTTTTCCCCCAGCCGCTCTCCACCTGAGGACCTAATAAGTCAAAACGCGGGAAGTAAATATCGTGACAGGTTTCTCACTCGTCTCACTCATGCAGGGGAAAACCCTGTGTGTCGATGGCAGATCCTTTGGGATCCCCAAAGAGGAGAACTAGGGAGGAGTGACATCATATAGCCTCCGGAAGAAGTATACGTGTTGTGCCTTCTCTGTCCTGCTCCCTTTAACCTAAGGAGAAACCATCGTAGGTGCTGCTACTGAGTGGGGCACAATTGGAGTGTTATTTGTACCTACAAGGCACTTCCTTACAAAAAAAAAAAAAAAGAATATCCTTACTGTTGCAGAGCCAAGTCAAAATTTTTAACCTCTCTTTTAAGTCAAATAAGAAAAGGCGTTTGGGAAATGCAAAGAGGGCTGGGAATCCTTTGGCTTCAATTTTGCCCTCATACCTTGTGGCTGTTTGCCTAGGGAAGAGATGAAGCCATGGCAGAGGTAGAATCCGTGTAGAAATAGGACCAGAAACACGCCCCTGGCACAACCAAAGGGTCATTTGGATGGCTGTTTGACCGGCTGTGCTTCAGCCTAACTGACAGCATTTCTTGTCTTGGGGAAGAGTCAGAATGAAATTAACCCCCAGAAAACTTAAAGAAATTTCTCTTGCCTGTTTTGATTATATACATGTAAACAGCCATTTGCAAAACCTTAATGGTGATGACAGTGATGCTCTTACTGGTGATTTACAGACCCGATGAATTTATAGAATGTGAAGACCCAGTGGATCATGTTGGAAATGCAACGGCATCCCAGGAACTTGGTTATGGTTGTCTCAAGGTGGGTTTTTGTTTTGTTTTATGAGCAAACTCTTCCATAGAGAAATAGTACTGGCTAAATGCTGTTACAGAAAAGTATAAGGGGCATTAAGTTACCTTTTTGTAAAATTCATTGGAATGACTATTACTGGAAATTTTCAGCATGGCTAGGGTCAGTGGCTGAACAAGACATTTAGTTTCCTCAGGAAGAAGCAGTCTCTGTGCCAAAACTACCCAGGTGCAAAGACCAACCTGTCTTTGGTTCCTTTGGCCATTGAGATTGACAGATTTGGAACTCAAATATCACTCTGACAGTCCTTCAAGCTATGTACTTTCCCGAAAGAGCAAAAGAAAGGTTTAGGCAGTTTCTAAAACTGATGATGGATTGAGCAGTATCTTTGTTACACATGCATTTGGAGCAAAGATCCTCTTGCCAGTGACCTTTCTTTTCACCACACAAGCAGTTTCCACTGTGTCCTTAGGAAATAGGTAGGGTCTATCAGTGTATGTCTTTGTAGGAGGTTACAGCATTCAGGAGAAGCCTTTGATAACAGTGGCCTCTTGGAATGGAAAGAAGCCATTCAGTTCCATTAATAGTATCCCTAAAGCTGGATGCATGCTTCCTAGTCAGTCTCCCCAAAACCAGTGAAGTTCACATACTTCCTCCCCACTGTGGACTCACCATTATGTTATATTATGCTACATGATGCAAGTCAAGACAGAGTCAGCTATAAGAGAATTATGGAAAATATTCTTTGTGCTAAACCAGACACAGAGGAATAAACCTGAAAGTAATAAGGCCAAAAAGGCCACACTTACTGCAGTCATGTGTAAAGAAGTATTTTCAATACAATGAGATTTTGTTCTATGGGTAATTACTGATAAAAGTTTGAGTGAGTATTGTATAGAGATCACTTACGTTTACCCATTTTCATTAAACACTGGGTTGATCCTGTCAAGGTTCTCGGACTGTCACTTCCCCCAGAAGTCCTGGAGGACTGTCAACATTCAGGCACCCGTGTCCTGGGGCAGGACCCACCCCTTCCCTTTGAGGAATGTTTCAGCAAAAACAGTAGTGAAGCACTTAGTAAGGTGCCAGTGGAGAATGTACAGCTGTGCTTTCTCTGCAAGCATTCAGTTACACAAAGGGTCAGAGGTCCTGTTCTGAAATGTTTTTCTGGAATCTAAACTTATACTATAGATGTATTACAGGCATCTGAAAATCACAGTTTCGTGACCGAAGTAAAGTCCTGAGTCAGCTGATATTCTGAGTTCTTTCCTAATGATGTTCGTTTATAATATGTATAAAACAGACCTCAACTACACATTGACTTTTTAAATACCCATTCCCAAATGTTCAGTAATGTGCTCTTTTTTCCTGTAAATACAGGATAAAGTGTTGTGTCTACTCTAAATGGCATTTAATGAAACTGATTATAAACTTTTCTATTATATTATTAAAGAAGGCAGTCATAAGGAAAGAAAAAAAAGAGTTTAAAACAGTGTACATTTAGGATGGACTAATGTAAAATCACTTGAAGCACGTCACCGCATTCCTTGCTCTTTAGCAGAGCTTTACCTCACCTTTGTTAGAATAATTATTGTCCTGAGTCAGCTTTTACTAATATAAAGATATATTTTGTGTTACTTGCTCTGGTGAGTTTGGTTGGTTGTTTTGTTTTGGTCGTTCTTCCCCAGTTCGGTGGTCAGGCCTACAGTGATGTGGAACACACCTCCGTACAGTGCCGCGCCCTGGACGGAATCGAATGTGCCAGTCCTAGGACCTTCTTACGAGAGAATAAACCTTGTATAAAGTAAGTGTTACTCTGAATGGAGCAGTTGTTACTTGGATGGTGGTAGAGCTGTTTTGTCATTTCTTGATGTGACTTTTTCTTTTACCGTTAAGTGTTAAAGGGGCAGCATGATTACTACTGTGCATCCTCCATGGACACCAACAATGTAGTTATAACAGAGGGGACACTGGACAGGAGACCAGAGGCTGTGAATTCTAAATGTCTCTTTCACCAACCAGCTAAGGACCTTTGGCCACCCGGTCTCTGTCCTCTCATCTGAAAAATGAAGGAGTTGGACCAGATGATGTAGCTCCCAAAGTCCTAGGATAGGCATAAATCCTTTGCAGACAGCCTTAGATTTTCAGGAATAAAGATTTTATTATGAAAAGTATGGACGCTTCTCCCTGAAAATCAGGTATTACCTTAAAGAATTAGGGTTATTTCTGTAAACTCCGCTTGAAGGCACAGAATTTACATGTACCATTTGCTAATGGAGAGTCTGTGACTGTGTTAAGTGATGCTGTTAGAGCATCCGCAATTGATTGTTATCACAGCACATAAGACTGTGTACAGTCTTATGTACAGTACATAAGACCTTACAAAGAAGTCCTGTTGTTAGGTGCCACAAAACAGCAGAAAAGGAATATGGAGATCAGTGTTCATTTAAGGGAAGGTAACACCTCATTAGAGAACTACTTTCAGAACTGCAGCCTCCCTCCGGAAAGGAGCCTGTGTAGGAGGGATGGGGGCCCAGACTCCACACCTACCAGCATACCTGTCTTGCAAATGTGCTTGATAGTTTCTTGTTCAGTCCAGCTCTGTATTGATTCCTAAAGGTCCTCCGTACCTTAGCAAGTACTCTTTTGAGGGTCTAGACAAACTAGAGATTTTCCTTTTTGGGGGCGGGATGGGGGGCAGTTAAGAGGTCACAGAGGAACTGCCTCACCATCTTTTCACTTACGTGAAATTCACTAATCGTTGAGTGTTTTCATTTTCACGTGGTAATCATCTTCCTCTTAATTCCCTTTGTGTAGGTATACCGGACACTACTTCATAACCACTTTGCTCTACTCCTTCTTCCTGGGATGTTTTGGAGTAGATCGTTTCTGTCTGGGACATACTGGCACAGCAGTAGGGAAGCTCTTGACACTTGGAGGACTTGGGATTTGGTGGTTTGTTGACCTTATTTTGCTTATTACTGGAGGGCTGATGCCAAGTGACGGCAGCAATTGGTGCACTGTTTACTAAAAAGAGCGGCTACCGTGGCCCAGAGAGGTAAGTCTCCTGAATTCATCTCTACAGGCTCAGAACTCTTCCTTATTATCAGACCTGACCATTGCCTTCCTCTTTGGAGGGAATGGCTTTGGTTAGGAAGGTTTCTTTGGACTGTGGATTTTCAACCCAAACTTCACCTTGCAGACTAGAAATGACAAGCAAACAGTATTATGGGTATCAAGTTTGCACCTTTCCTCATATACAAAAAATATAAAGGATAGTGATTAACTTATAAGCTGCAGGAGGGTTTCCATACACTTTATTTCTGTGCGTTGCTGTATAATCAATCCTTTGGAGCAAGTGGACCCAACAGGATAAGCAAAGTGAATATTTTTAGCCTTGTGCCTTTTGTGACCCTGAGTCCTCATGCGGTGGAGATCGGAAGCTGAACCAATGAAAATCTTCAGAAGTAGAAATGACGATGGATTTTAATTACACTGAAATTCTGACTTTCTGAGTTTAAATTGCAGAATAAATGTTGCCAACCTGGAATGCTCGTTTGGGTGTTTTCAGTAGGTAGAATGAAACTCAAAATTATATTTGTTGTGCTTAAAGCTAAGCATTTGAACTGAGCCTGATAATAAACCCTATTGTTTCATCATTATTATGCCTGAGAGGGAAGATATCCAGTACAGTAATTTCCTCATTCCAGTTATGTTTTGGATAGCTGAACATGGCTGAGTTCAGCCATCCTCTTGGCAGACTTTTCCTATCAAAAAAGTAGTATTTACCAGTTTAGAGAGCCCATGTTGTAGACTAGTAAAAAAAAAAAAAAAAGATTTCATACAAGTAACTGTAAATCTGTTCTTCATGATTAGGTAAGATAATAATGAGGGGCCTCAGGCCCCTGGAAAGAAAAGCAGACTCTTCCTTAAAGGATATTACTACTGAGTGCAGGGTAGAGTTAGGATGTGATCTGGGGGGCAAAGAAACTGAACACATTCTGTCAAAATAAGCATGGTACCAAAATCTCTCAGTGTGGGCTATAGCAATCAGTCATAGGGAAAGAGACAGCCAAGGTTTCGAGTTCCCAAATCACTGGGAATAAAAGAAAATGTTCTGAATTATAAGTGGTTTTTAAAACTTAGTTCCCAGCCCTTGCAATCTGAGTTGAAAAGAATATAAGGTAAAAATGGGGTTTGTAAGGTAAATCAAAGTAAGAGCCTGGTATTTGGGCAACTTATAAATTCTAGAAACAATCAAGGTAGAACTGCTCAAAGTTTAGTCTCATAATAATTGACATAAAGACCAAGAATCCCAGTTAAAATAACTCTGAATATGCTCTATCATTATGAAGTTTTCCTAAGAGCTTCAGCTTTATTATCTCTGATTAATATGACCACTGTTCTTACGGTATTAAATGGTGGCAATTATGTAAAAGTTAAAACAGATTATTCTATTTTGTCCTGAAAGTTCTGTACCACGTTGACCTTAACCTTCTTTATAACAGTAATAATTGATAGATTCTTATTTATAATCTCTACACTCTAAGGCAGTACATTTTAAATTGTTGTGGGTCATGAAGAAACTGGACCTTCTCCCCAGAAAAATGCATAGAAACATAAAATTTTGCATAGAACTTAAGAGGGTTCAAGGATGCCCCCTTTTAAAAAGAAAAAAAAACTTCTAAGAAAAATCTGGAAAAAAAACTAAAATTGAAATCTTACCCCAAATAAGATACTACTTTAAAACCACAAATCCTGCTTCATCTCACAAAAAAAAAAAAAAAAAAAAACTTAAGGATATTCACAAACCCCATCCAAAGCTATTTTCCTTTAAAAATAAAAAATAAACTGTGGCAGCTTTCAGACTCAAAATCATTAATCATTAATGTTTCCAGGAGGAAGAGCTTGGGTAAAGAGGTAAAAGTCTGTAAGTTACTAAATTTTGTATTTTAAAGAAGAAGCCCTTCTCACAGAAAAGGTGATGGGGATCAAAGTTGTTTCTACTGCTAGGTGACAGCCTGAGAATCTTTACCTTCCTCTGTGACGATCCACATTTGTCAGTTTCAGTGTGGCTTCTAGGTGATGCCCATCCTCTGTATTCACAAACCCTGGCCAAATGTGACACAACCTGAAAAACTATTTGAATAAAGGAATATTTTGAAAAATGTGATTTCCTTTATACTCTGGATTCAGTTTTTTTCTTAATATTTGGTAGATAGATCTATTTGTTTGTGTATATTTGTGTTATATCCAGTTTGTGGCTATAGAGAAGTTTTTAAATACTGAAGCGTCCTTTTTGTCAAGGTTAAACTAGAAACTCTGCCTGTTTTCAGTTGTTTTCTGTCTTTAAATAAAATTTTATCAGCTCCCCAGACTTCCTGGCACCATGTCCTTCTTCCACTTGCCTTAGGAATGCTTCTTAGCAGCAGTTATAACACCCCCAACCTAATGGTTCCAGAGTGTGTGTATTTGTGTTTTAAAGCATTCATTTTCCTTTATTAAGAAACAGATCCTAAAACCCCTTGCCATCTTTGGCACATCTTCAATAGAAACCAGGTAATAAAGCTTTGGTTTTGTTAGATCGTTTCTTTTTAAAGCAAGACGCTTAATTGATTATTTCACGTGTGTCTGTCAGGATCAACGATTGACTTCTCCAACGAACCAGGATAGAAAGGGAATCATTGGCCTTAACAGCTTCAATCACGTCGGTTGTCGTGTGACAGGATGTCCGTTTATGCTGACTATTACATCATGGTCTCTCAACCCAGAGCTGGGAGGGGAGAAGAAAGGACCATGAAACTGTAAGAGTTTTACTTATCCCCATCTAGAATTTAATGTCTGTCTCTTAAGACACTACCATTTTGCTGGCATTAAACATACAGACCATGGGCTTCCCTGGTGGCGCAGTGGTTGAGAGTCCGCCTGCCGCTGCAGGGGACACGGGTTCTTGCCCCGGTCCGGGAAGATCCCACATGCCGCGGGGCAGCTGGGCCCCTGAGCCATGGCTGCTGAGCCTGTGCGTCCGGAGCCTGTGCTACAACGGGAGAGGCCACAACAGTGAGAGGCCCGCATACAGCAAAAAAAAAAAACATACAGACCAGGAAACCAGAAGTAGCCTCCATCCTTCCGAATGTGAGGCCTGCTCTAATGTATTCTGCAAAATCACTGGAGGACAACAACCCTATTTGCCTTTCCAAAATCAATATTCTACCAGAATAATGTATAAGAAGTTTGCTCCTCCCATATATGAGATTTGGTTTGCAATAGGGGGTTCAGCTTTTCATTTCTATTAATCCCTGACCTCACTTAACCTGAAGCATACACTCGGCCTTACCAACAAACGTGAAAAGCCCAAGCAATATATATTTTTCCAGACAGTTACACTCTAATCAGTTTGATGTTGACAGCCCACTTACTTGCCCCATCTTTACCCATAGTTTATGGACCTGGAGGGTATGCTGAGCTGCACTACAGAAGCAGCTTCCAGTAAGTCAAAAACCAGTCACCAAGGTCTAAATATTTAAGACTCTGGTTCTAGGCTCCTTTTCCTCAAAGTTGTGATTATACTCAGCCTCCAACATATTTGCTTCACGTAGAATATATATTTTAGAAACAAAAACCAGCTCCAAATACAAAACACTAGAATAAATATATAGCCATGCTGATCATCTGTCTTAAAGTCAAAAATAGCCTGGAAATCAAATTAAATGACTGCAGGCGACACCATTTATGAGAAATGGGGGGAATTCCCTGGTGGTCCAGTGGTTAGGACTCAGTGCTCCCACTACCAGGGTCCCGAGTTCGATCCCTGGTCAGGGAACTAAGATCTCACAAGCCGTGAGGTGCAGCCAAAGAAAAAAAGAGAGAGAGAGAGAGAAACTGGAAGCTGGGAAGCCCAGGGAAGATTGATAATGTGGGAGGATTACCAAGGTATGTAGAGTTTGTTTTTTAAAAAAATTTAAAGGAAGAGGATGTGAAGTTTGAGCATAGAACTAAAAGCAGGGAAAGCCTGAGAAGCAGGACAGCTCAGGGGAATGCCTGGGACAGTGCATAAAGAAAGAACTGAATTCATGATAGTTCTGTGAGAAAGAAACCTGCAAAGTATTACTGAATGCAAACTGTGCACCAAGTATGAGGAAGTGGGGCTCAGGCAGGATGACAGACCTTTTCCGTGTCCCACAGCTTGTAAGAGGCTAAAGTAGGGTTTCATCCTGGATCTCTCAGACTTGAAAACCCATTTTCTTGCCAATCACTCTCCCTTTCAGAAACAAAAGTAGACGCAAGAGCAGGATAATACGGGGGCTAAGCTAGGTTGCACATCCCTGCCCTCTGACTTGCAGTGTAACTCTCAAGGTCATTCACCTCTCTGCACCACAGCTGCTGCTTCCGTAAAGTAACACCTGTATCCCACAATTACTGGGGGCTCGAACAAGTACGTAAGACACTTTAAATGATGCCTGACATAATAAGTGGTTGATAAATGCCAGCTGTTACTACTGGAATTATTGTCATTATTCTTAGATATAAGTGGGTGACGGCAGAATGATTTGCAGTTTATCAGGGACTTCAAGCAAGCAGTAATACCCACATTTTAATGTGCATCTGAATCCCCTGAAGATCTTGTTTAAAAAGCAGATTCTGATGTTTTTTTAACTTTTTATTTTATATTGGAGTAGGTTGTGTTAGTTTCAGGTATACGGCAAAGTGATTCAGTTATACCTATACATATACCAGTTCTTTTTCAAGTCCTTTTTCAGTGGTGCTCCTGTCACTGAATTTCTAAAAAGCTCCAGCTGATGCTATTGCTGCTGGTCTACAGACCACATTTTGAGGAGCAAGGACTTGAAGAGCTGAAAGAGATAGCTTTGGCCTTGAGCCAGAAGTTAAAAATAAGTGGGGGGGAGGGGGTGGGCAGGGACCAAGAACATCTAGAAAAGCCTGTGACGAGTCAAATTTAGTAACAGGAGGCCTAACACTTAACTCTTCTGAACAGTTAGTACCCTATAGATTCTTCCCCATGAAAAGAGTTGCCATAATCTAAGCAGATTGTTGAGCTCTTAAAAAACAAAAACAGTGAGGGAGGGATATGGAAGAAGTATAAGAGAGAGACCAGGAGAATATTTGTAGGCCAAGTCACCCTGTCTCGAAGTAGTTACTGTAAATGTCTCAAAACGTCTCTTGCCTTTGCTTTATTTACTGTATGTACTTGTTTGTTTGTTTGTTGTTTGTTTTGGTTTTGGTTTTTTTTTTTGCGGTACGCGGGCCTCTCACTGTTGTGGCCTCTCCCGCTGCAGAGCACAGGCTCGGGACGCGCAGGCTCAGCGGCCATGGCTCACAGGCTCAGCGGCCATGGCTCAGGGGCCCAGCCGCCCCGCGGCATGTGGGATCTTCCCAGACCGGGGAACGAACCCGTGTCCCCTGCGTCGGCAGGCGGACTCTCAACCACTGCGCCACCAGGGAAGCCCTTAGTGCTGGCCTCTGATACTGTCATCCGAAATTCAAAGAGAAAAAGTGTTTTAAAGTACCTAAAATAGGTTCTTAAACTCCTATCTCCCTGGATTCTTCTGATTCTTAATAAGTAAGGTAGCAAAAGAGTAGATTTGGGAATTCCAAATTAAACTTAGGTCATGAACTCATATCATGAATTCTTGGGCTGCAGAGAACCATCCCTTCCAAACAAAGAAAAGCCGGGGGTAGGGGGGCCCTTACTAGTACACTCAGCACTGTCCAACAGAAATGTAAGGCAAGCCACATATATAATTTAAAATTTTCTGGTAGCCACATTCAAAAAATTTTTAAACAGATGAAACTAATATATAATATAAAAATATATTTTAATATCTTAACTCTATATCTAAAATATCATTTAACATATCATAGTTTAATAATTATTAATACATATTTTACGCTCTGTTCTAAGTCTTTGAAATCCTCTAGAAACAGCACACACCCAATATGCTGCTATACGATGATAATCTCTTACACAATGCAGTTATTAAAGTGAAACGCAGTCTCCCCAAAACAAAAAAAGTGTGTTTCAGGGGAGAATATTTTACATTGCTTCTGGGTTTTTGTATTTAAATCAATTAAAGTTAAATAAAATTAAAAATGCAGTTCCTCAGTCACACCAGCCACCCCTCAGGTAGGTGTTCAGTAGCCTCACAGCAGGCAGGGCCCACCGTTATCAGATAGGGCAAGTCTAGATCCTACACACATTTACCACGGGGCACATCTAGTGAGAACAGAGAAGGATGGTCAGAGGCCCGAGCTGCTCTTACCTTTCAGCAGCTGTTCCTCGAATCACCTCATATACAAAAACTCCAGAGGTCACATCATGGAAATGTGGATCTGGCCTTTTCATTTCCTGAAGCAGGCTAAGAAGAGACAGAAGAGTTTTCCCATGAGGTTAGGAAGCACAATGAATTAGTCTCCTGAGCCCTGGACAACCCTCCAACTGTCAGTGGGGACTCTATCTGCTCTGCTCAGGGCTCACACACATGGGACAAGGATGCCCTCTAGCTGGTCACCATCATTCTTCCCCAGGGGTGGTCTGATTCCCTGTGCCGAAGCCTAGAACCATTGGACACAGTGAAAGAAACCACTGAAAAGTACAGTGTGTGCTGGTGCCAGCAGATGCAGTCACCTACCCTGTGACAAGTAGGGCCTGCAGTCACGAGAGGAGCCAGCCGCTGTCCAAATGCTTTACCTTCCCCGTTCAGGCTCTCTACCCATAGCTTGTGCTTCTGAAAAACAACCCAGGCATGGTCACACCCATGCTTGCTTCATAGTGAGGGGCAGCATGCGCAGAACCAACTATTTCTTCTGTGAAACAGCCTTTCCTGGAAAGGAGAATTATAACGCGTTACTAACAAAGCCTTCTTTCCTTTTGGCAGACCGAGTCACAGAATATCCTTCCAATGTTAGCTGCCCTTTCAGGCTGCCAGCCAAGACAAACATGCCTCAGAGAACCTTTGTCGCTCGCACAGGCCCACCTCCCCACATCCAGCCCAGGGCTTTCCTTTCCACAATAGTCCATCCAACTATCTCTGGGTACAGCTCAGGCTGGGCTTTGCACCTAGTCCGCTGGTACTGCTGCCTGGATCACTGTGATCAGAGCTCAGTACCAGTGACTGTTTTCTACAGAACTCAAAGGATTGTCTCAGGGACTTCCCAGTGGTTAGGGCTCCACACTTCCACTGCAGGGGGCACGGATTCAATCCCTGGTTGCAGAACTAGGATCCCACAAGCCACGCAGCGTGACCAGAAAAAGGGATTGTCTCCACCACAGTGGAGCCCTTTGAGGGCTCCTGAAAAGCGTGGGAGGGGAAGAAAAATTCCTAATTCCCCTTACCTTTCTGTCGAATGCAATCCAAGGGAATTGCAAAGGAGATTCCTGTGGTCACCTTCAGTGTGTTTATGCCAATCACATCACCATCCTGACAAGGGAGGAGACATCAATTCAGCAGCCCAGTTCTGCAGACTGACAAGCAAAGGAAGGAGAGAAGCTTAGGGTCACTTACGGTCGAGCAACAGGTAGCATCTTAGCGGACCAAGGCGTGCAAAATCCTGCTGAGGAATTCTGGCTTTTAATCTTGAGCTCTTTTTTTTCTTGGCCAAATTACATTGCTTTTCAAAGTGAACCACAGTTTGTATTTTGACACAGATATGAGAGTAAGGAGTATATGCCTTTCCATTCCTTAAATGAGACTAAAAATAAACACGGAAAAGGCAAAAATCTGTTGACTTCCAGCCACACTTCAATGAAACTATTCAGAAGATTCAGTAAATTGACCTTAGGAACAAAGCTCTACGAAACTAAATTTATGAAGTGGGAAATACTTGCCTTTTTGTGCATTTCATCTTCCCTTAGCCTTTGTTAGGTAACGAGAAGGATAGAAAAGAGACTTCCGATCACATTAAAATACAGATTATAATTCAATAGGTCTGGAGTGTGGCTTGAAATTCTGCATTTCATCCCTGCTCTAGTAAACTCATTGTTTACTGGAGAAAAAGCAGGCACAAAAATCACATGCAAAAAAAAAAAAAAAAAAAAATCACATGCAATGTTAGGAGTAAAGGGGGCGGAGTCAAGATGGCAGACTAGGAGGATGCAGAATTCGCGTCTCCTCACAACTAGGGTACCTACCAGGCACTGGAGGGGGACCATGGATACCTAAGGGGACGGGAGGAACCCCCAGTGACCAGGTAAGATGTGGGGCTCGCGGGGAGTGAAGGGGGAGGAGAAGTGGAGGCGGGACAGGACTGGCGCCCCTGAGGGGCGACTGGGGGAAGGAAGGAGTTCCTACACCCAGCGGGACCCACCCACGGTTAGGGGTCCAGCTGGTGGAGATGGTGGGGGAGGGGCGCGGAGGAACGGAAGGGAACGCAGCCAGCGCTTTCCCTGTCCTCTTAGGCAGCGGGGAACCTGTTGGGCTCCCGGGCCTAATCCTCAGCCCTCGGAGCCTCCCTCCTGCCGGGCAGAGCCCAAGGCCCGCCCCTGCACACCCACCCGGGGCCCCACGTCTACACTCGGAGACCCCCTCCAACGTGCTGGGCCTAAACCCAACCCACACACCCTCACCCAGGGCCCTACCTCCAAACTCCCGAACCCCACACTCCAGAGGCCCTCCTTTCCATGTGCTCCCCTTCCCTGCAGGCCCTAAGCAGAAGCCCCGCTCCACGCTTGAACGTCGACCGCCTAGGCCCAGCCCCATGCTCAAACATCACCTCCCACCCGCCTAGCTCCCACCCCACCCTAAACCCTGCCCCTGCTGAAGTTCCACCCCCGCCTAAACTCCACCCCCCCATAGCCAAGGCTTTTGTTTTTCTTTCTTTCTTTTTTCCTCTTTTAGATTGGGGTTCTGTTTTACCTTGATTCATTTATATTTTTTTTTTCTAATAAATCTTTTAGTTTTCTAATTTTATTCTTTATACTTTGTTATGGTTCTCCTTTTTGCTTGTTCCCTTTTTTTTCTTTCCTTTTTTCTGTTGTGGTTTTATTTTACCTTGTTGCAGCTGTTTCAATTACAGTTTTATTTTTCCTAATATATTTTTTGTCTTTCTAATTTTATTTCTTTTTTATTCTTTGTTATTGTATTGCTCCTTTTTTCTTTTTTTTTTTCTCCCATGCCACACGTCTTGTGGGATCTTGGTTCCCAGGCTGGGGGTCGCTCTGAGTCCAAACCGCTGGACTAACAGAGAACTTCAGACCCCAGGGAATATTAATCGGAGTGAGTCCTCCTGGAGGTCCTCATCTCAGCTCTGAGACCCGGCTCTATCCAACTGCCTGCAAACCCCAGTGCTGGACACCTCAGGCCAAACAACCAGTAAAACAGGAATACAGCTCCACCCATCAAAAAAAAAAAAAAAAAATGAAACGACAGAAAAATATATTACAGACGAAGGAGCAAGGTAAAAACCTATAAGACCAAATAAATGAAGACAAAATAGGTAACCTACCTGAAAAAGAATTCAGAGTAATGATAGGAAAAATGATCCAAAATCTCAGAAACAGAATGGAGAAAATACAAGAAACATCTCACAAGGATCTAGAAGGACTAAAGGGCAAACGAACAGTGAGAACCACACAATAAATGAAATTAAAAACACTCTAGAAGGAATCAATAGCAGAATAACTGGGGCAGAAGAACACATAACTGAGCTGGAAGATAAAATGTTGGAAATAACTGCCAGGGAACAGAATAAAGAAAAAGGAATGAAAAGAATTGAGGAGAGTCTCAGAGGCCTGTGAGACATTAAACGCACCAACATTTGAATTATAGGGGGTCCCAGCAGAAGAAGAGAAAAAGAAGGGGTCTGAGAAAATATTTGAAGAGATTATAGTCAACATGCGAAAGGAAATAGTCAGTCAAGTCCAGGAAGCACAGAGAGTCCCATACAGGATAAACCCAAAGAGAAACACACCGATACACATATTAATCAAACTATCAAAAATTAAATACAAAGAAAAACTATTAAGAGCAGCAAGGGAAAAGCAACAAATAACATACAAGGGAATCCCCATAAGGTTAACAACTGATCTTTCAGCAAAAACTCTGCAAGCCAGAAGGTAGTGGCAGGACATATTTAAAGTGATGAAAGGGAAAATCTACAACCAAGATTACTCTACCCAGCAAGGATCTCATTCAGATTTGATGGAGAAATCAAAAGCTTTACAAAAACAAACACAAATCAATTAAGAAAATGGTCACGGGAACATACATATCGATAATCACTTTGAATGTAAATGGATTAAATGCTCCAACCAAAAAACATAGACTGGCTGAATGGATACAAAAACAAAACCCTTATAAATGCTGTCTACAAGAGACCCACTTCAGACCTAGGGACACATACAGACTGAAAATGAGGGGATGGAAAAAGATATTCCATGCAAATGGAAATCACAAGAAAGCTGGAGCAGCAATACTCATATTAGAGTAAATAGGCTTTAAAATAAAGACTGTTACAAGAGATAAGGAAGGACACTATATAATGATCAAGAGATCAATCCAAGAAGAAAACGTAACAATTATAAATATTTATGCACCCAACATAGGAGCATCTCAATACGTAAGGCAAATGCTAACAGCCATAAAAGGAGAAATCGACAGTAACACAATAATAGTGGGGGACTTTAACACCCCACTTACACCAATAGACAGATCATCCAAACAGAAAATAAATAAGGAAACACAAGCTTTAAATGACACAACAGAACAGAAAGACTTAATTGATATTTTTAGGACATTCCACCCAAAAGAGGAAGAATACAGTTTCTTCTCAAGTGCACATGGAACCTTCTCCCGTCACATTTTGGGTCACAAGTCAAACCTTGGAAAATTTAAGAAAATGTAAATCATATAGAGCATCTCTTCTGAACACAATGCTATGAAATTAGAAATCAATTACAGGAAAAAAAACAGTAAAATACACAAATACATGAGGGCTAAACAGTGTGCTGCTAAATAACCAAGAGATTACTGAAGAAATCAAAGAGGAAATCAAAAAATACCTAGAAACAAATGACAATGAAAACACGATGACCCAAAATCCATGGGATGCAGCAAAAGCAGTTCTAAGAGGGAAGTTTATAGCAATACAATCCTACCTGAGGAAACAAGAAACATCTCAAATAAACAACCTAACCTTACACCTAAAGCAATGAGAGAAAGAAGAACAAAAAAAAGCCAAAGTCAGCAAAAGGAAAGAAATCATAAAGATAAGATCAGAAATAAATAAAAAAGAAGTGAAGGAAACAATAGCAAAGATCAATAACTAATTCTTTGAGAAGATAAGCAAAATTGATAAACCATTAGCCAGACTCATCAAGAAAAAAGGGAGAAGACTCAAATCAACAGAATTAGAAATGAAAAAGGAGAAGTAACAACAGACACTGCAGAAATACAAAGGTTCATGAGAGATTACTACAAACAACTATATGCCAATAAAATGGACAACCTGGAAGAAATGGACAAATTCTTAGAAAAGCACAACCTTCTGAGACTGAACCAGGAAGAAATAGAAAATATAAACAGACCAATCACAAGCACTGAAAATGAGACTGTGATTAAAAATCTTCCAACAAACAAAAGCCCAGGACCAGATGGCTTCACAGGCAAATTCTATCAAACATTTAGAGAAGAGCTAACACCTATCCTTCTCAAACTCTTCCAAAATATAACAGAGGGAGGATCACTCCCCAACTCATTCTACGAGGCCACCATCACCCTGATACCAAAACCAGACAAAGATGTCACAAAAAAGGAAACTACAGGCCAATATCACTGATGAACATAGATGCAAAAATCCTCAACAAAATATTGCAAACAGAATCCAACAGCATATTAAAAGGATCATACACCATGATCAAGTGGGATTTATCCCAGAATGCAAGGATTCTCCAATATACGCAAAACAATCAATGTGATACACCATATAACAAATTAAAGAATAAAAACCATATGATCACCTCAATAGATGCAGAAAAAGCTTTTGACAAAATTCAACACCCATTTATGATGAAAACTCTCCAGGGCTTCCCTGGTGGTGCAGTGGTTAAGAATCCGCCTGCCAATGCAGGGGACACGGGTTCGAGCCCTGGTCTGGGAAGATCCCACATGCCGCAGAGCAACTAAGTCCGTGCACCACAGCTACTGAGCCTGCGCTCTACAGCCAGCGAGCCACAACTACTGAGACTGCATGCCACAACTACTGAAGCCTGCGCACCTAGAGCCCATGCTCTGCAACAAGAGAAGCCACCGCAATGAGAAGCCCATGCACTGCAACAAAGAGTAGCCCCCGCTCGCCACAACTAGAGAAAGCCCATGCACAGCAAGGAAGACCCATTGTAGCCAAAACATAAATAAGTAAATAAATTTATTTAAAAAAAAAAAAAAACTCTCCAGAAAGTGGGCATAGAAGGAACCTACCTCAACATAATAAAAGCCATATATGACAAACCCACAGCCAACATCATTCTCAATGGTAAAAAACTGAAAGCATTTCCTTTAAGATCAGGAACAAGACAAGGCTGCCCACTCTCACCACTGTTATTCAGCATAGTGTTGGAAGTCCTAGCCACAGCAATCAGAGAAGAAAAAGAAATAAAAGGAATACAAATTGGGAAAGAAGAAGTAAAACTGTCACTGTCTGCTGATGATATGATACTAAACATAGGAAATCCTAAAGATGCCACCAAAAAACTACTAGAACTAATCAATGAATTTGGTAAGGTTGCAGGATACAAAATTAATGCACAGAAATCTCTTGCATTCCTATGCACTAACAACGAAAGATCAGAAAGAGAAATTAAGGAAACAATCCTATTTACCACTGCAACAAAAAGAATAAAATACCTAGGAATAGGGGCTTCCCTGGTGGCGCAGTGGTTGAGAGTCCGCCTGCCGATGCAGGGGACACGGGTTCGTGCCCCGGTCTGGGAGGATCCCACATGCTGCGGAGCGGCTGGGCCTGTGGGCCATGGCCGCTGAGCCTGCGCGTCCGGAGCCTGTGCTCCGCAAAGGGAGAGGCCACAACAGTGAGAGGCCCACGTACCGCAAACAAAACAAAACAAAACAAAACAAAACAAAATACCTAGGAATAAACCTACCTAAGGAGGCAAAAGACCAGTCAGTACTCAGAAAACTATAAAACACTGATGAAAGAAATCAAAGATAACATAAACAGATAGAGAGATACCATCCTCCTGGATTGGAAGAATCAATATTGTGAAAATGCCTACACTACCCAAAGCAATCTACAGGTTCAATGAAATCCCTATCAAATTACCAATGGCATTTTTCACAGAACTAGAACAAGAAATTTTACAATTTGTATGGAAACACAAAAGACCCCGAATAGCCAAAGCAATCTTGAGAAAGATAAACAGAGCTGGAGGAATCAGGCTCCCTGACTTCAGACTATACTACAAAGCTACAGTAATCAAGACAGTATGGTACTGGCACAAAAACAGAAATATAGATCAATGGAACAAGATAGAAAGCCCAGAGATAAACCCACGCACATATGGTCACCTTATTTTTGATAAAGGAGGCAAGAATATACAATGAAGAAAAGACAGCCTCTTCAATAAGTGGTGCTGGGAAAACTGGACAGCTACATGTAAAAGAATGAAATTAGAACACACCCAAACACCATACACAAAAATAAACTCAAAATGGATTAAACACCTAAATGTAAGGCCAGACACTATAAAACTGTTAGAGGAAAACACAGGCAGAACACTCTATGACATAAATCACAGCAAGATCCTTTCTGACCCACCTCCTAGAATAAGGGAAATAAAAACAAAAATAAAACAAATGGGACCTAATGAAATTTGCACAGCAAAGGAAACCATAAACAAGACGAAAAGACAACCCTCAGAATGGGAGACAATATTTGCAAATGAAGCAACTGACAGAGCATTAATCTCCAAAATATACAAGCAGCTCATGCAGCTCAATATCACAAAAACAAACAACCCAATCCAAAAATGAGCAGAAGACCTAAATAGACATTTCTCCAAAGGAGACATACAGATGGCCAACAAATGCATGAAAAGAGGCTCAACATCACTAATCATTAGAGAAATGCAAATCAAAACTACAATGAGGTATCACTTCACACCGGTCAGAATGGCCATCATCAAAAAATCTAGAAACAATAAATGCTGGAGAGGGTGTGGAGAAAAGGGAACCCTTCTGCACTTTTGGTGGGCATGTAAATTGATACAGCCACTATAGAGAACAGTATGGAGATTCCTTTAAAAACTAAAAATAGAACTACCATATGACCCAGCAATCCCACTACTGGGCATATACCCTGAGAAAACCATAATTCAAAAAGAGACATGTTCCACAATGTTCACTGTAGCTCTATTTACAATAGCCAGGACATGGAAGCAACCTAAATGTCCATCAACAGATGACTGGATAAAGAAGATGTGGCACATATATACAATGGAATATTACTCATCCATAAGAAGATACAAAACTGAGTTATTTGTAGTGAGGTGGATTGACCAAGAATCTGTCATACAGAGTGAAGTAAGTCAGAAAGAAGGAAAACAAATATCATATGCTAACATGTATATATGGAATCCAAAAAATATGGAATTTAAAAAAGCAGTACTAATGAACCTAGTGGCAGGGCAGGAATACAGACGCAGATGTAGAGAACAGACTTGAGGGCACAGGGGGGAAGGGGAAGCTGGAATTAAGTGAGAGAGTGGCATGGACATATATACACTACCAAATGTAAAATGGATGGCTAGTGGGAAACTGCTGCAGAGCACAGGGAGATCAGCTCGGTGCTCTGGGACCACCTAGAGGGGTGGGATAGGGAGGGTGGGAGGGAGACGCAAGAGGGAGGGGATTTGGGGATATATGTATACATACAGCTGATTCACTTTGTTATACAGCAGAAACTAACACATCATTGTAAAGCATTGAAACTCCAATGAAGATGTGAAAAAAAAAAAGTTAGGAATAAAAAGCGCTCAGTGATCTCACACACAATTCCTCCTCCGACAAGCAAATGTAATATGTGAAGAGAAACCAGAAACAATCAGCTCAAGGGACTCAGAGAGCATGATCACAGGCCGTGTGTCAAACAGCACTGCTCTCTTGTTGTATCTGAGCAACTAGAAACCCTGGCATTTCCATTAGGGACGTTAAATAAAATTTAAGAATTAAATACATGACAGAGCAACGGATTGTTGTTGTGGCTTTTTTGTCGTCTCTAAGCAGGTCAATACTAAATTAGCATTTTGGAATGAGACTTAGTTCTTCACATGCAGAAGCAGGGGGTCTTCAAGGATATACATTACATAGTACAGTTGTCATTTGACACAATTTGGGTTTAGTACCCAGGACTTTTTTAAGTACCCAATGAAAGCAGAAAGCACACTGAAGAGATGTAAGTAGGTGTTAAGGAAACCCTGACCCCCTCGGCTGGAGGAGCTCACATGCCAAGATGACAAATCCATCACAGATCTTACATTTTTCCTAGCCCTTTACTTAAGATGCAATAATAGAAAAGCATCGTACCACACATCTCCACACAAGAGCGACATCCCAGTCTGCATCATGAAATTTGTCAAGTTTTTGAAAGTTCAGAAGAAGCGTGAAGCAGCGAGGAAAGTGGTCACTTACCAAATTCACCAGAGGCCCCCCAGAATTCCCATGCTGAAGACAATTTGAAAAAGCCATCAGTACTTTTCTCCCAGTCATCTATATATAGTTCCCAAAGAGGTTTCCCAAAAACAGCCTGCCCTAGTGAGCCCCTGTTTCCCCAGGGCAGGCAAAATTGGGCCCCATCATGATCATCTCCGAAGTCGGTACAGGTAAAGAACAACAGCAAGAGGACCGCCACCTCCTACGGAAGCAGTGATCTCTGCGACAGACCCTAAGAGACCATCCAGTTATCACATCAAACAGGCTCACCTCTAACAGCGTGGCATTCCGTACCTCTCATGAGGATAGACCTGATCTCTGGACATCCCCGAAAGGCCAAAGGGAAAAGAAGGCCCCCTGAAGTGTTCTTCTCACCGCATTGCCAGTATCTTATGGGCTGAGTACAGCCTACCCCTGTGACTTACATTAATTATGGCATCCGTCTGGATATAGTCCATGCCTGAATCCTTCAGCCCCAGCTCTTTGCCCTCTCGCCGTGTGGCGCTGACAATGCCTGCCGTCCCTGTGTTCTGCAGTGAAAACAGGCTACCCAAGGCCACCAGAACTCGCCAGCTCACAGGTCAGATGACTTTCCCAGCAGCAATACAGGAAGTTCAGTCTGCACATGGGTGAGGAGGGACAAGATGGACAAATTAAAACTGGAATCAATCAGCATCTGTATACAATCCATATATGACATGGTCTCCACCATTTCGGCATTTATAATGCAAGAATCACCCACCCACCTAGTTTCTACAACTGCCTGAGTCTTCCTCCTTACACTCCAACTACCACTAAACTCTCACTTGTTAAGATGCTAGGGATCATCTCTAAAAATCTAAAATTATTGCTTATAGAAATTACAATAAGTAAACCGCCAGTGAAGTAACTGATGAACATAAACTGACATTAGCAATTTACTTAGCACCATTCCAGCTCAGAAGTTTACAAAGTTAATAAGCCACGAACAGAAAGGAGGTCACCCAAAGCAGTGCTTCTCCTTAATGTGCATATGAATCTCCCAGTGATCAGTAGACCTGGGTAGGGTCTGAGTTTCTGTATTTCTAAAAAATTCTCAGATGATGTCAATGCTGCTGGGGTGCAGACCACACTTCGTATAGCAAGGAACTCAAAGCACTCCTTAGCAGCTTTGAATCCGTTACAATCATTTCCGGTGTTCTGAGACAAGCAGAGAAATAAGTTTCCCAGAAGCAGCATCTGTTGAAGAAGGAACTGAAGGAGAAAAAAAGACAGCTGGGTAGTTAATAAAAATTGTTACAGACATACAGACAGGCATGGAAGAAAATAAACAAAAGAAGGAGTGAAGAATAGAAAAAAAGCAAACTAGAAAAAAAAAAAAAAGTATATGCCAGGGAGAAAAGACATGTGATGGGGTGGGGAAGAAAATATCGCAAGTTGATGAAAATCCTCGGATCGCAGACTCACATTTGGCTCAGTTTTAATCAGGGCAAGATCCAATTTATGGTCAATGTCCTTGACAGTGGCTTCATACTGGACCCCGCTCTGGAGCTCCACCTGGATCCGCTGCTGGTTCGTGAGGACGTGGGCATTGGTAACAATAAGCCCATCCTCAGATACTATGAACCCAGAGCCACTGGATGCAAGAATATCCTCACTGCTGAGAGGCGACCTGTCTCAGCAAGACAACAGCATAAGCAGAAGGTGGGCAAATCAGGGCATCCGCCATAGTCCGGAAGCATGGGAACCTGGCATTTATGAAACATTCTTCCACCACAGTTTCCTCAGACGTTTTACTTTTCCCTGCCTGTTTTCATTCTCTCCACATGTAATTAGACTCTGTGTTCAATGTCCTGGCCGTATCTTGGAAACAGGACTGAGAGCTGATTCCAACTCTGCTTTTCCAGGAAAAGCAGCACCCCTCTGCTTCAAAGACGACTAACCTAATCGTAATACTGGGGGCAAAAGTGGACCTAGTGCTACATTATTCAGCACCCAGGCAGGAAGGGAGTCAGAGAAGTCTGGTCCCGGCTTAGGTTCCACTACTAACTGGCCTTGTGACATAGGACAAGTTTCTCTTGCTCTCTGGGTTTGGGATTCCTTACATGCAAAAGAAGGGGCCGGGCAAAGATCACCATCAAGGTGCCTTCTGGCTCTTATCTCTGACCTTGAACTTGTCTGAGAGAGAGGAGTAGCCCAGATTTGGAAGTCAGAATCCTTGTGTCTCTGCTCTTTGGCTAAACGACCAACAGGCTATGCAACCTCTTTGAGCCGTTTGATTTCCTCACCGTGGTTTTTACAACTAAATTGTGCTGGGAGCGTGGTTGCGCGGGGCCAGGAGCAGGGAGGCGCTCGGGAACAGTCAGCCCGGGGAGCTTACGTCCTCCTCCGACCTCCTTTACCCGCGGAACAGCTGTAAGTGGACCACGGACGGGGCCACCGTCTCCACCACGGCGGCGATGAAGTTGTACTTGCTCCTGAGCCAGCCTGCGCTTCTGGTCCCCGCAAAGAGATGCTCCATTCTTTGGGCGGGGGTGGGGGTGGGGGACGACCCTCGCTGCCTGACCGCATCAGGCATCACCTCTCTCCTCCCTCCCTCTCTCTCCGCTTTCCCTCCCCTTCCTCTCTTCGGTCTCCCACTGTGTATTCACTGCAGTCGCATGAGACCAGACCTGTCACCCCGATTTGAAAATAAAAGGGAAGACGGCGGCCACCAGCTATAGGGAGGAAATTGGGGAGCAACCACATGGGAACCGGTAACCGGACACCTAAGGAGGGAAGAAAATCGGTACCTAGGAGGCGTTGAATCGCTCTGGCGATGCAGCAGGGAGAACCGCGCGAACGGAACTCGCTCCTGAAGAGGGCGCGGAGAGCGCACGGCCCTCCGCTCACCTGGGGCTCCACAGTCCCCCGCTTCCGCACCGCCACTGCCGGGAGCGCGCCTCGGAGGCGCGCGGCGCTGTTCTCGGCGCGGAGCGCGCACAGGCTGGGGTAGGTGCGGCCGTCCCCCGCCGCCGAGGAGCCGGGGCGCGGGCGGCGCACGGCCGGCCGAGCGCCCCGCCGCAGGCCTCGCCCTTGGCCGCGGCGCAGACGCGGCAGCCCCCGCAGCGGTCGAGCCCCGGGGCCGTCCCCCGCCGAGCAGGGGGCGCAGTGGCGGGCACGGCGGCGCGGGCCTGGCCCTCCTGGCCTGGACTTCTTTCCCCGGAGACGCGGGCAGCGGCAGCCACGTCAGGACGAACGGTCCGAGCCCGGCGGGCCGCAGCAGGGGTCTCGTCATCCCGCTCCCTTCCTCCTTCCTTCCCACTTTCCCGCGGACTCTCCTCTGGACCCGCAGCTGCTCTCAGACGAGCAACGCTTTCTCCGGACTGGGATGCCGCCTCCTTCAGCCCCCGACTTTAAGGGGCAGAACCTGGCAGCCCTCTCCACACACACCGGTTCCCCACCCCGCCCCGCGTCCCGGCCCTTCCCCCACCTCGTGGAATTCAGAACACCAAGAACGGGGGCAGACTGACAACTCACCCACCCACGGACAGACGATCAGAGTTAGGAAAACACACAACCTACTTCAGTATTTCACATGGTTTTTATTACAAAACAAGCGACAAAACAGTTTTAGAAAATTATTTTTTGCTACATACCAAGTAGGAGATCGCTTAAAATGAGAAGCGTAAGAGTTTCCATGCACTCAGCTCAGCCTACAAGTGCATTTCACAGCTGAAACATACTGGTTCAAAACACAGAATCATGCTACATCTTGGGGAGCGGCGGGGGAAGGGGTCAAACAATATGTTTTTGGGCCAAATAATCTCTTTATTGAAACTCTACCAAGCATGAGTGACTGTAATTCACTACTGCAGGCAGTAACAGAGAGAAGAAGGGACCAAGGGAAAAAAGTGACATTGGTAGAAAAGATGTAATAAATCTGTCCGTTTCTGACATGTTCAAACTTTATAAACAAAGCTGATTTGGGAAACTCAGTTTCCAAAACTCTGCTACTTCCTTATGCCTATTTATCTGGTTAACAGTGAAAACAAACATATCAAATCCCACTGCCCAACTACTGAATCTGCCACTTATTTATTGGATCCTTTCAGACCATATCAGAGCACAGTGACATTCAGGGGAAAAAAATAAAACAACAAACCACCTTCTGCTTCAAGTGAACTATGAAGTTGGACTCTTTCTCATGGGAGCTCAGCATTCTATTCAGAAACAGATGTGTAACTCTGCAATTTTCACCTGAGATCGCTTTACCTGATGGACACCTTAGTACGAACTGTCATCTCACAGAATGCAAAAGGCCAAACTACGTTCACCAGCCATCAGCTGACCCTGAGCAAGCAATTCCTTAACTTTCAAGAACAGTGGACAATAATAGTTCACCTATGGGGAGACACCTGAAGCTGTTACACACAGTGGGTCAAGACCATGTCAAAAGTCTTATGAAGACAGCACAACTCAGAGAACGTTTTTATTCCACACACACAAAAAAATGCAGTACCTTTTTTGGTTCCTGTTTTTAAAAAAAACAAACAGATTTATTCCAGAGCCTATGCACTTAACTACTAATCGATATTGCATCCCCTCCTTGTTTTTTCCATTTGGTTCCATTTTTCACATTTGAAACCAAATGCTTTGGTCGTATATGCACCATCTTTGGCTCACATGTGTAGTGACATTAAAAGGTGTGATGTGAAATTAACCAGAAGCTAAGAAATATGAACACGAAAGGAATTCTGAAATAAGATTTGGCAATGAGAATGCCTCTAAGCTTCATTGAAGATAATTATATTTATCTGGTGTTGGAACTACATTAACAACACTCTAACTTGGAATTCCCAAGTATCTGCCAACTAGAATCCTTGTTTCCCCTCTATTATGATAATAGAATCTGGATTTATAAGTATGTTTAATACATTCTCAAAATAAACCTTACTGAATAAGAAACAGATCAGCTTACCATAATGGCCAATTAATTTAGCAGTAGTAATCGAGCAGAGAGTTGATTTAAAAGAGGAAGAAATGGGTAGATTTTCACAAGTTAAACACCAGGAGATGACACCTTTCCATGAGTCAGGGAATGTTTACAGAGATCTCAAAAGGTCCTAATTTATCTTTGTTAGTTCCATATCTCTGTGCACTTTCTTTCACCTAGCCAAAGAATTTTCTTGAGGAAAATCTGAAGATGAAACCTGAGACAAAGAACTTTAAGAATTCGTAATGGCTTCTTGAAACCAGGCTACTTGAAGTATGTTATCACCTTGATCGCTCATAAATAAATAATCTCCAAACCAGGGATTTCTAAGGACAAAAGTATACAGGAGGCTGCAGAAAAGAGGGGAAAAAGAGAGAGAGAGAGAAATCTAGAGTAGATTTCCTTTTTTATATCAGGACCACTAGGGCAAACAATTTAAGTGAAAGTTATCTCCAAAGAAGTACGGTCAAGAAAAGTTCTCAACCTGACACAGTCTTCAAGGAAACTACACTGCCCGAAACAAACAGAAGATTTCCCTCAAGCCACTAAGGATTTTCTGATCACAGTCTCCTCCTCTACTCGTTAATTCTTAATTTAAAGACAAAATTAACTGATCTAGCTGATAAAGAGTTCTAGATAGAACTGAGTTAAGCTCCCTCCCTTTAGGGAACCTTGGTAGCAGTTCACCACATAAGCTGGACAGATAATTTCTCCCAGGGACCCTGGAAATAGGATCTCTTGTCAAATGGAAGAAGGTACATCCTAAAATACGGGATGGGAAATACAATCTATGCTCTTCTACCTGGGAAATCTCTAACCAGCAATGCATAGGCTGTAAATCAATGTTTCTCTGCACAGTTTCTATTTTATTAAAGATATAAATATCTCTCAAGATGATCTTTGTTATCTCCTCACTGTTATGAACGTAGGACCTCGTCAGACGACAAGATTTCATCATGCAAGTACAGACACGAGGCATCACCCAAAGGGCAACACAAAGAACAGAAAGAAAGCAAACCTGCCAAGGTATACAATATACAGCACTTCAAATCAGACTACTGTCGGCCCACGAAAGAAGAGCTGAGAGGCAAGAACCCAAGATCATCTGTCTTTGCGAAAAGAGACCTTTTCTTCTGTCTGGAAAACATGGATCAAAAATTTTTAGCTGGATGAACTCAACACCATCTCTTCCCAGCACCTGCTTTAAAGCAACTCTCAAACTCTAAAATACAGATGTGATGTATCACACAAGTGAATTATCATACACTCATCAACCCTCCACACATTCCAAGTAACGCCGTATCAAGGGCAATGTCTGTTCTGTTCTCAGCACTGAACACTGATAAACCTATCCTAAGGGCCTGACACAGCAACAGGGTGGGCAGGTCTGTCTCTCACAGCGACAGTATTTGGGGTGAAAGAACATCTCAAAGAGAACAGAGTAATTCCCGAAACTGGCTGATGCACTGGGGTAGGGAGTGCATTCTCCCATTCCTTACAAGAAGTCCCTATTTCTTCCCCTATGGAGGTCCCCTGGAGGTTGGGGGAATCTGCCCTGGTCGACATTCAGGGCCCCCCCACGACCAGCGCCCAGATTTTAACACCTCCCCTCAGAATGTATCCCGGCCAAGCTGGAGCCTGGGTGTCCCCCACTGCTTCCCCCAGTTTCAGTTGGGTGAGTTCCCACCCTCCTACTTCACAGTCAAACTTCAGCCAATGAACAGCAATAGGATAAAACCAGATGACTGGCCTCAAGGTTCTGCACCCGGCCTGAAAACAAAGGGAAGAAACTAATAAGACAAGGACAAGGAACAAAAACTTGGTTAGGGATGAAATTGGATTTCCAACCTCCGCTCACCAGGTGGACCATGGAAGAGTCAAGGTAAGAGGCACCCTGCTCTCCACTGAGCAAGCCTACAGGTCTAACCTGGTGACTTTCCCGAATTAAAAACACTGCATTGATTTAAAAAAAAAAAAAAAAAAAAACAGCTGGATGCTCCCCTCCCCCAAGAGAGCTCCACAGGGATGTGAGTGCCAGGAAGGCCTCCGACTGTCCTCCAGCAGGTGGAGAAACTGAGTCACGGCCCCTTGGACATCTGAGTCCTCCCCTTCCCTCCTGGGCACTGCGCCTCATCACACATCAGAGGTCCGTATGTTTTCATCATCGAGGTTGAACACAAATGGCTTCTCCTTGGGGTGCTGGGGCTCCGATCTGTGCCTTATCCGGGAGCTGGGCAGCACCCCAGAAGTACTGCTCTCCCCAAGTCGAGGCATGAAGAAAGAGTCCTCAGGAGTCTCTTCAGTGGGCAGCAGCTTTTCCCCAGCCTGGGGGACAGGTGTCCAGGGCTGCCAGGAGGAAGCCACGGAGGGGGCTTTGCAGAGGGCCCTTCTCTCCTCCAGAGGCGGCCGCCCTCTGCACAAGACAGAGTTGGGCCCCCCTGAGAGCCTGGAGCTTCCAGAGCGGGTCAGAGAAATGGATCGAGAAAAGGACATTTCCTACAAAAATAAAAGGCGGGAAAAAGAGGAAAGTAAGCGTTTTCCTGACAATGTTTATCCCAAGGTCCCAGGAAGAGGACCCCCTCCAGGATCACCACCCTCACAGGCCCAGAGACACGCGTCTACAGAAATTAAATATGGCCAGCGGCATTCACCCCAGAAGTGTCAAGGTCTGCCTGGCAGGGAGATGTGCAGGACACATCGGAAGCTCTGGTTCTCTATCCAACCCTACCTCACTTCCTCCAACTACTGAAAAAAACAAAAAATAAAAATCTGTACCCAAACCAGTCAAAAGAGAAAAACAAGCAAGACAGCCCGGGGCTTCAACTGCATCTGGGCACCGGGCTGCTTCCCTACATCACCAAATAAAACCCACCCACTCGGGACAACTCCTCACGAGCTTGACAGTGACTGTGAACAGGAAGGAAGTGACTTACTCTGGGGTGGCACTTGAGGGCCTGGACAGCTGCCCCGATCTCCTTAATCCAGCTGTGCATGTCTTCTGGACTGTCTGCCTGCAAAACACCCACCACACTTACAGAGACACGTCTGGCGCTGTGATTTCAGCTTTCACGCCTGTGACTCAATTCTAAGTTCGTAAAATCACACCATTAGAGCTGGAAGGGATCTCAGAGACCATCCAGGCCGGTGGCTTTCGGACTTCTGAGGACATTTTTTTCCCCAGAAAAATCATATTTGTCACCCCATAAATAAAAGGGCTCAAAGTGGGGCAGAGATCGTGACAGAGGGAGAGCTTAGAGGCCCATCCCTACTGAAGTCCCTCACCCCCTCTGGAACACAATCGGCCTGGCCTCACCCCTGTTTTACAGAAAAGGAAAATGAAGCCTAGAAAGCCAGAGCCCAAGGTTTAGGGCTGGTCTAGATTCCAGTTCTTCTGACACCCAGTGCAGTCATCCTTCTACCACAGCTATCCCAACAAATGATCCCACTTTCAGCTCCAGTCCCATTAAAACCAAATCCTCCCAGACAGGTGGTTTCTCCAGGAATAGGGCTTCTCTCAAAGCACAAGTGATCTGGGTCTGTCCTGAGTCCCATCCAGGCCTCAAGAGTTGCTAGACTTGCAGCACCAAGCTCACCAACATGCAGGGAGGGCACAGCCGAGGCCTTAAAAAGTTCCTCCCTCAGAAATACCGAGCAACCCCAGAAGGGGGCAGCAGCGGCTCTGTGAAGAAAGAGGAAAATCAGAAGCCAAGCCACAGTACGTAGAGCCCTGGGAATTCTCAGTGCTTTCCAGCTTTACAGGAGCTGAATCCAAGTGAACCTGGCAAACATTTACTGAGGCCTTACTCAGGGTGACACGTGACATCAGGTACCAGGCACACAGATGGGACCAAGCCTGAATGAAACCTTGACCTCCAGAAACGCTTTATTAGTTAACCTCTCTCTGTCGCCCTGCACCTTCCCCAATAGAGCCACCCAAAATTACCAGCGTGCATTTGCATGCCCGTGCATACATGAATGCAAACATCACACACACTGGCCTGCAAAATTCTCCACATATACCCCTCACTCTCCCCATCCCTAGAATGATGCTTTCCCTTTGCATTATATCAAGGTAATACTTGACCAGTCTTTTTAAAACCCTCAAATTTGCATGCTTACCCCATCCTGTCCCCAAACCAACCCTCCCTGGTTAGGTGTGTGCAGGACACTTACAAGGGGAACAGTTTCACACCCTGGCACGCTGGGCCAAAGAGAGGCAGCAACGGTGCCCCTGGAGAAGACCCCTCTCACGCACCATAGCTGCAAATTCACCTGCCCTCTCTCTTCCCTGGACTTTTCTTTTCCCAGTTACCTGACAACCTGGTGGTTTCCCAGAAAGAGAAATCCATCCCTAGTCTAAAAAGATAACCAGGACACGGTCTCCAAGATTCTTCCAGAAGGTATTTTACTGATAGCAGGGCTAGCTAACCTGTTCCACAAGTAGAACTATTGGGAAAAATTAAATGAACTCATTTAGGTAAGGCAGTTTGAAAGAGCCTAATACACAGAAAGGGCTTCATATTAGTCATTATCGTTGTTGTTGTTATTATTATATGAGGGACACAGATGAAGCCTTAAATTCCAGTATTATAAATATGTTTGCTGCCTTCTCCCTACAACTTTTTAATTTCATTTTCTTCATACTCAAACTGTGGATAATTCTTACCTAAAGGATCAAATTGTTGGGATCAAGGAAGGTAACATACTTTTTCTTAATATGCTTGTTTATCAGCCCCATAAAATGGTTTACAGACGGGAGGGTGACCAGGTCTTCACTGCCTACCTGTTTTCTATTGTATTCTTTTCAGCCTTCTTAAGGATTTCTGTACACATGTCTATATTTCTTGAAGTCTCTCAGATTCCTTGGGTTGTTTGAAAAGATATTAATAATTATTTCTATTATAAATAACATTATCCATAAATGCTAATGTCTATTTCTACAGCTAGGAAATTTAAAGTAAAACTGTATTATATCTCAATTCACCTTAGTTGTATTGCTTTTCTCTGGATAAAGTGACCAATTATACATTGCATTTTCCAATCTCAGTTTCAAAAGAATACTTTGCTAATTAAAAAAGTTTTCAACTGTAAGCAGAATAATATTACAGCATGCTTTTTTTTTTTTTTTTGCGGTACACGGGCCTCTCACTGTTGCAGCCTCTCCTGCTGCGGAGCACAGGCTCCGGACGCGCAGGCTCAGCGGCCATGGCCCACGGGCCCAGCCGCTCTGCGGCATGCGGGATCCTCCCGGACTGGGGCACGAACCCGCGTCCCCTGCATTGGCAGGCAGACCCTCAACCACTGCGCCACCAGGGAAGCCCCAGCATGCTTCTTAATTTATGTAGAAAGTCATATTCAAATTCTTAATTACTTCACTAGTCAATTACATTATAGAGATGACCCTGGAAACAAAAAGTAATGTAGAAGACAGCAAGTTGCAACTCTGGGGGGTGCGTTATATGGAAAGAGCCTCTGCATGTAAATTATCGTCATTGTCAAGTAAATTAAAATAATATGAGCAAAAGATAATTAAAGGCAACTTCTGTAAAAAAAAATAATAAGATAACATATTTGGGGGAGAAGAAAGGCTATTTTGAATTGGAATGAGATGGTGGCAATTAAATTGTCCATCAGCAGAATAGCATTTCTTACAGATTTTCCTTCTAGGGGAACAGAAGTTGATTTGGTGGGGAAATGTGAGAAGACAGAGGGAAAGATGGGGATGGGAGCTAAGGGAGAGACAAAGGTCTCCCGCATCACACAGGAGATGGAACGTTCCCATTAACCAGATTGCAAGACCCCCATGATGACAGTCCAATAGTCAGTTTCCAGGGCTTTTTAAGCTACTTTTAGTCCTTTTATCACCAGAGCAAAAAACGCCCCACCCACAAGCCACAGACCACCTATCTGACTGTCCTTTGAGACAGTCAACAAACACTCACTCCTTCTCTAGGAGCAATCACTCAACCAACCTAGGTGTGCTCACCCCAGCTCCACTTAGCAAGGAATCCTGAATCAGAGAACACTGGGAATCACCTGACTTAACAGCTGGAAACTCAAACACAAGAATCCAGATCCTCTAGAATTCGTTCAGATCATTTCCAATTCTCTAATATAAACAATACTGCTATTCACATCTTCGTGTATAAAGCTTTTTTCATACTTAAGATTCTTCAGCTCCCAGGGAAGTTGCTAAAGAGTATGCATGTTTTTGCGGGGCGGCGGGGGGGCCCACAGCACATGGCATGTGGGATCTTAGTTCCTGGGATCGAACCCACGCCCCCTGCAGTGGAAGTGCAGAGTCTTAACCACTGGATCGCCGGGAAAAGTCCCAGAGTATCCACGCTTTTAAGGCTCTTCTTATATATGGCCAGAGTGATGTCTAGTCAATAATATAGATTTCATTTAAACATATATATGTATGTATGTATATTACATGCACCCTTGTTAGAATTAAATATTACAGTTAAAAAACTTTTTTTTATTTTTTGGCCACAGTGCGAGCTTGCAGGATCTTAGTTCCCCAACCAGGGAGGGAACCTGGGCCCACGGCAGTGAAAGCGTGGAGTCCTAACCACTGGACTGACAGGGAATTCCCTTTTATTTTTTACTTTTTTTTTTTGTTTTAAATATTACAATTTTTAAAAAATCTTTGCTAATATGATGGGAAAAACAATTAAATCTTTTTCTTAAAACATTTAGTATTTGAGACGGAAATTGTTTGCTAATTACATTTCTTCCCTAATGCACTAATTCCGTTTAAGGACATTTTTCTGTCAGATAACCTAGGTAATGAACCCAGCCATGAGGATAATAAACAGTAGTAAACATTATTTTAATGTTCACTAATGTTTAAAACATTATTCAAGGGGCTTCCCTGGTGGCGCAGTGGTTAAGAATCCGCCTGCCAATGCAAGGGACACGGGTTCGAGCCCCGGTCTGGGAAGATCCCACATGCGGCGGAGCAACTAAGCCCCTGCACCACAACTACTAAGCCTGCTCTCCAGAGCCCTCGAGCCACAACTACTGAGCCCACGTGCCACAACTACTGAAGCCTGCACGCCTAGAGACCGCGTTCCGCAACAAGAGAAGCCACCGCAACGAGAAGCCCGCGCACCGCAATGAAGAGTGGCCCCCGCGCGCCGCAACTAGAGAAAGCCCATGCACAGCAATGAACACCAAACGCGGCCATAAATAAATAAATTTATTAAAAAAAAAATATATATATATATATATATATATATATACTATTCAAAGAGAAAAGCAGATACTGATCCCACACGAGAAGAAATAGGATATTACATTACTGAGATCACAGTTTAAATCTCTATTAGTAGTTTTAAGAACTGGACTCCACTGGCAACAGAAATTAAGTGAAACCTCAAAAATTATATGCAAAAATTACAGTGTATGTGTATACCTATCTTTTATGGAAAGCCTGTGCTTAGCTTTCATCAAACACTCAAAACTATCTTAAAACCACATCACACAGGTAGCTCCATGAACCAGTAAAACACAGAGCTGAAATCCACCCACCCTGTGGTGAATTACTAAGAGACTAGAAAAAAAGCCTTGAAACTCAACAGAACGAGAAGGGAAGTGCCAAGCTTATACCTTCCCCTCTTCCTGGTCTGCTTAAGTGTGTACGTGTCTCTGGTGCTTGGTTCAAAAGGAAAAGTAGGGTTTCCGTCCGTGAGGGCACTTTTTGAGGTGAGAGGAACGAAGGGTATTAAATGCGTCACTGCAGTCTGTGGTTTCACTGCAGTCAGATGAGCTCTGATTACCTGGTATGAGACCGGTATCATAACATTTGCAATGGTTTCAAGCACTGAGTTCTAACGGGCCATCAATAAAAGGCTTCCCATATGCACCTCTGGTTACTTCCATTGCAGCTGTCCAAAAGCTTTAGGCATCTCCTTCTCAATCTTACTCCCAACCTCTGCAGCCCTCCCTTTCCAACAAGCTAATAACCCCTACCTCTCCCCAAGAACCAATCCCACCTTTAGATACCACCCTGCCACATATGATCCATTCAGAGAGCAAAACTGACCAATGGATTTTAATGTAAGAGTATGAAAGTTTATTGATACCAGCTTCTGATTCCACACAGCACCTAAACATTAAGAAACTACGATTTGTCAAGTTTCGGTATAGAATCAAAGAAGATCCACAATTATCTGAAAGAGCTATTAAAATATCCCTTTATTCCAAATACATGTCTCTGCGGGGCCAGATTTTCTTCATACTCTTCCATCAAAACAACATATGGCCACAGACTGAGTGCAGAAGCAGATATGAGAATCCTGCTGTCTTCTAATAAACCAGCCATTAAAGAGATTTGCAAAAATATATTTAAAAAATGCTACTCCTGTTGCTTTTTTGTTTTAGAAAGCGTTATTTTTCATTAAATGTTACTTGTATTAACATAAACGAGTTTATAGTTGTTGTTTTTAAATGAATAAATACATATTCTTAAAGAGTTTTAATCTCTACTCTTCTCCAACCTTCTATTCTGAGTTTTGGTGCTATACACAGATTTGTCCATTTGCTCATTTATTTATTCAGGGGGATGTGAGTGTTCTTGTATCCTAGAAATGTGGGAGCAGATGGCAAAGTAGGACAGAAATGATGATAAGGTCCTGGTCAATGTGCAGACACTCGTGCCAATGATGGATGCAGTGTCTTCTGAACTTTTTTTTTTTTTTTGGTTGACGTTCATGTTTCCCAAATCACTATCTCCAGTCCAAGGCTCTGTTCTAGACTCTTAACCCCAGCATAATCGCTCCCTTCACCCCACATCCAATCAACTCTCAAGTCCTGGAAAGGACTTATCAATAGCTTCAAATGTTTCCACTTTTCTCCATCCATCCAAGTTCAGGCTACCTTTATCTCTCACTGAAACCATTACAACAGCCTTCCAACTGCTCTCCCTGGCTCCTGTCTAACCCTTTTCTTACCTGTCCCCTACACTGCACCAAACAGGACATTCACCGCCAGCATCCCATCAACAGGACCAGGACCGAGGGCTCTCATCTCCACTTTACAGATGAGGAAAACAAGGCTCTTAGGTCACTTGCCCAAGTGGGATTTTTAGGAGGCAGATCTGATTGGGTCACTCCCCTAGCTTAACCTCCAAGGACCCTAACTCCCAGGATGAAATACAAGCTCCTGAACAAGGCCCACAGGCCACAGGCCCTCCATATCAGCTTCCCAGCACCTGTGCCCCTTTCATCTCCAAGCTTTTTTAACCCCTGTTGTTTGCTGTTCCCTCTGCCTGGGCCACTCTTCCGCCAAGGGTTTGGCTTCGGTGTATCTTCCTTCAGGAAACCTCCCTTGACTCCCTGAGACTGGGGGAGGTACCCTTCTTGGGAGTTCCCATGGCAACCACTACTCACTCTAAGGGTAGCCCTTCTCACAGTTTTCTTGTTTTGTTTTTTGTTGTTTTATTCCCCCACTCCCACGAGTGAGGTTGTTTCATACTTGTAACACATTTAGGTTCTTTGGTCATATTCTGCATGCCACGCTAGGATCACCTGACCTCCTAAATGATTTTTTAAATTTGCATATATTAAAGGTTTATGCGCTGTGCTGTGAAATTCGATTTCACACATCTGCCACTGCAGTATCACACAGGACAGTTCCACTGCCCCGAAAGCTCCCCTGCGTTCATCTCTCCAACACGCCCTCCCCACCTCTGCACACTGTTCTAACTGCCTGTTTACCTGACTATCTCCCTCTCAGGTTCAGGATCCGCTCTGTTGAATGCGGGGTCCCCAGGATGAGGCAACGCCCCATCTGTCTAGTCCAAGAACTGGAAACTCTTTTGGTGCACCGACAGCTCAAACATGTCCCTGAATGGCCGTGGAGGCTGCTCTAGGGCCCCAGCAGCACTTTTCCACAGCTCTTCCCAGATGCTTGTCTAAATGAATGGAACACACAGATGCCTCAGGCTGCTAGCATGTCTGCTGGGCTCAGGAAAGGGGACCCGCTCAGAAGGACCTGCTGCTCACGAAATGGGTGAGGGTCGACCTCACGAAAGGGAAGGTGTTGAGTGGGGAGCGCGCGGGGAACCCTGAGAAGCTTTGGTCGGGGAGCCCCACATTTCAACCAACACACTCCATGGCAGTCTTGGCGCTCGACGGGCACCATCACCGTGAGGCTGCAGGAATCAAGGCACGCTCTGTGGACGGCTAGGCAGGCTGCAGCGAGGACTTGGCCTTGAAAGTCTAGGCCAGGCTAGAGGCTAGAAATCTGCCTTTCTAGCTCCTATGATTTGAGAAGGAGTTGGGAGAACTCCAAGGCTGTGGGTGGAGGGGAGATGCTTCTGAGAGCTGAACCGTCGGAGTCCAAACAATCGCTTTCTCTGTGCAGCTGGCTGTGCACCTGGTACCCGCACAGGGCCCTCTGTGCTTTTGTCCTTCCGCACACAGTGCTGTCCACACATAGACGGGGCTTATAAACACCCTCCAAGGGAGAAGTGAAACCACTGACCAGTTCCCCTTTTCTCTGCTGAGCTGGCGCCCAGCAGCTACGAGCAGCTGGTACAAACTCACATTCCTCAGTGTAGCGGCTCAACCCGTTCTTATTATTTTACGGTTGGGAAGCTTTTGGCAAACATCCTGTTTAGAATAAAATGGGAGTCGGACTGACTATCGGGGGCTAAATTTACCACCTAGAAACTTCGAACAAAATAAAAGAGAAAGCAAAGGGAAAGGCAGGCCTACAAGCACACCACCCACAGAGAAGGAACGTCAGCGTCTTCTGGCAGCGAGCTTTTTACCTGCACGTAGAAGGTCCTGGAGCTGGTTATTATTTCAAACAGGTTGTCCCTCATCAGCAGATCGCTAGACAGAGAAAGAGATAGAAAGTTACCAGGCATGCTGGTCACCCACTGAGGACTTGATTCACCCTGAGGCAGGTACCCGTGCCCCCACCCTGAAAGTTACCAGGCATGCTGGTCACCCACTGAGGACTTGATTCACCCTGAGGCAGGTACCCGTGCCCCCTACCCTAAAAAGGGGATCCACAGGCCATTCCTCCTGCTGCCCTGCCTCAGAAGGCATTGCAGGGTTTCCTACAGCTTCACTTCCTGGAGGGTCTCAAGTGGTTTAACCATCCCCATGGATCCCCCTCCCCAGTACACACCACCACCAGTTCTAACAGGACAAAGCTCCTTGGCCTCCAAAACCTCTTGCCTCACATGCACCACACCCCACACTGTCTAGGACTGTGTGTTTCTTCAGTGGCTCAGATGTACTGATAAAAAGTGCTTGGTGAGAAGCACTGTTTCAAGTGTTTTTATCTGAGGGTCAAGTAGATGAAAATTTTATTGGTTTTATATATATACACAAGCACACACTATTCTGTCCATTATGCTCCATTAAATATATATTTTATATACATATATATTATTAAGAGATGGACATAGAACAGTATATTTGTAAGACAAAAAACAGTATATTCATTTCAGGTGTACAACATGATTTGATATTTGTATACACTGCAAATGGTCACTGTCTCGTACGTAACACTCAAATTTTATTTCTCGTGATGAGATTATAGCTTTTAAGCTCTACTCTCTTAGCAACTTTCAAATATAGAATACAGTGCTATCAACCACAGTCACCGTGCTGCACATGGCATCCCCAGGACTTACTGATTTGATAACTGGAGGTTTGTATCTTTCGACCCCCTTCACCCATTTCGGCCACTCCCCACCCTCCGCCTCTGACAACCACCAATCTGTTGTGTTATTTTTTTGTTTGTTTATTTGTTTTTTTTGCGGTACGCGGGCCTCTCACTGTTGTGGCCTCTCCCGTTGTGGAGCACAGGCTCCGGACGCGCAGGCTCAGCAGCCATGGCTCAGGGGCCTAGCCGCTCCACGGCATGTGGGATCTTCCCAGACCGGGGCACGAACCCGTGTCCCCTGCATCGGCAGGTGGACTCTCAACCACTACGCCACCAGGGAAGCCCTTCTTTGTGTTTTTTAATGTGTTATTTCATCCAATCTTCCCAACAATCCAATGAGGCAGTAAGACTTTCCCTACTTTATGGATGGGGAAACCCAGGCTCAGAGAGGTTCCATGACTTGTCCACGGCACCGGAGTAAGGAACCGGCAGAGCCAGGATTTGAAACTGGGTCCAACTCCAGAGTCTACGCTCTTAGTTACTCCACTACCAGGTGCCTCTCCTAAGGGACCTGAATCTCTTATTTCCAAAGCCTTTCTCCACCCACACAGCAACTGCATCAGCTTCCCTAAATCCCTGCTCTCAAAAGGGGACTGGATGCTCAAGAGGAAAAAGGGAAGGAGAGAGTAGACCACTGGAAGATGCTTCAAATTGGGTGTGAGGTTTGGAAGAGGGACCCTACTTCCGCAAGGAGGAAGGCGAGAGGCAGCTGGTGCTCAGCCACAAACCTCCCATCCCGAAATTATTTACAGGGTGAAGTGCCTGCTCTGTGCATCCAGTCACTACGGGGAACATGTAAGGAGCGAAAGATCTAATTCCTTCCCCATGAAAGAACATAAAAGAGCAAAACTTCACAGTCAGATGTTAGACTGCGTGTTATATGCCAAGCGTTAGAATAATTCCAAGAAAGGACTAATCACAGGGGGACTTCCCCGGTGGTCCAGTGGTTAAGCCTCTGCACTTCCACTGCAGGGGGGCCCGGGTTTGATTCCTGGTTGAGGAACTAAGATCCTACATGCCATGTGGTGTGGTCAAAAAATTTAAAAAAAAAAAAAGAAAGAAAGAAAGAAAAAGAAAGAAAGGACTGATCACAGGCAGGGCTGGCTTCAGGAATCAGGACTTGGAAGGAAATGGCAGGTGCGCTGCCAGTGACATGGGCACCTGGGCAAAGGAGGAGCATGAGACTAGAGCCCCACATGGGCGGGGACAGCAATCAGGGGTCAGACAGACCTGGGGCCCAATCCTGACTCCACTGGGAAAAGGTACTTTAGGAATATTTCTAAAACTTTGTGAGCCTTTCTACCCCAACTGTAAAATGGAAATCAGAAGCACTCCTCTACCAAGCTTCTTACCGCAAAGATCAGTTATAAGTTATATAAGGCATCTCATAAGTTATATGAGGCACCTGGTACAATGAATGTCACAGAGTGGTCATTTGAAATGCATTTCATTAGCTATTATAATCACTTTCTGAGTATCCGAGTGGAGATGGCTCTTCTTTCTGGATAAGATGGTTTAACCTTTTCAACTATTCATGCACATGCAGCACAATCATGTAATCTACTACAGGGGAGGTAAACGCAAACAGGGAGGAAATCCCCACCCTCTTCATATCTACTTCTCAGGCTACATGGGGCCTTTCAATTCAACTCAAGTCAACAAAACATTAACTGACTGCTCAGAGGCCCTAACCCCCGTGACTGGGTTTGGGAGACCCCAGTCTCACAGGCCTGGAACCTGCAGGGCCTCGGCAACTTCCGTCCCCGAGGATCTTCAACTCCCTCAATTCTTTTCCTCGGAGTTCAGTCTGACTCTGGCTCAGGCGAAGTGCAAAGCGCTCTTAGGGACGAACATTATCTGGGTTTCCTAAGCTGCCCCAATACACCCATCAACCTGCACAGGCCTCCAGGGTCAGGAGCAAGCCTCATCTCTCCTCCACCCACTGTCACCGCTGGGGCCACACTTCTGCAGCTTCCATCTGTAGCACCTTTCACGCATGATAATTTGTCGGTGGGAACTTCCCTAATCTTCCACACTCTGCAACTGCCGTTTGCAAGGCTCACAACAGTGCCTGCTTCCTTGGGCCACAAGACACCTCGTTTTCATGCAAGACCCTTCCATGCCTTCATGTGAGAACAGTCAGTCTGCTGCTAACAGCTTCCCTGGGGACGCAGGCTCTGCATGCACAGTCCGTGGGACGGAGATTCCATATAGTACCCCTACAGACTGCAGACTGAGGGCCAAATGAGGACTGCTAGATGCCCGGATGCCTTGGGTCTCTAAAGTTTGGTTCCAGGGGCACCTGTATGGGTGTTGGATATGGGAGCGCACTCGAAGAGGCCCCAGGTCCCAAACTCGTCCTACGCTCTGTGGCACTGGAAAGGTGACCATTTCCTAGTTGAAAGAGGAACACATTAAAAATACTTCCTCGTCCTGCCCGAGAGCATTGCTGTGACTCATCCCCATATTAAGAAGACATCAGGGACTTTGTCAAAATGAGGAGAGGAGAAAGGCATAACAAGTTCAGGGCAGAGGCATGGCGTAAACAGGGGTCTGAGCAGATGCACTGAAAAGCAAGTGACTAAGGGCACAGTCCCCCTCCACCTCTGAGCCCAGTCCTCCGGTGAGATGAGCAGCTGACACCTGAGAAGCACCTCTCCTTTGTTCTATATCCTTTCTTTTTCTCCATCAGAAAAGTATCACATAGGCCCATTTCAGGAGCGAGAGTAAGGGGACGGGAAGAGGATAGGTTTGCCCAGCGCCATTTCACAGCTGCGGCAGCTTGGATGTGGAGAATCAGCCACAGATGTCAAGGAGACAACATCTTCCTGCTCTTGGAAGAAGTTTCTGCTATAGAGCCTCAGAAGGGGAGTAACAGAAGAGTTAAGGCTGAGACGAAGTGAGAGAGTGACACGGACTTACATATACTACCGTAAAAGAGATAGCTAGTGGGAAGCAGCCGCATAGCACAGGGAGATCAGCTTGGTTCTTTGTGACCACCTAGAGGGATGGGATAGGGAGGGTGGGAGGGAGACGCAAGAGGGAGGAGATATGGGGATATATGTATACGTATAGCTGATTCACTTTGTTATACAGCAGAAACTAACACACCACTGTAAAGCAATTATACTCCAATGAAGATGTTAAAAAAATAAAGAAGAGTTAAGAGGGCACACGGAGTTCTGACCAGAGAAGAATAAGCAGAGACAATTACCCAGACTTGACCAAACACTCGTGGGTCTTGAGAACATCCTTGAGGAATATGGTACGCAGAGGTTCTCGGTCCTGGGGGGAAACAGAGAGAGAGTGCATGAGGCTGTCAGCCCAATGCCCAGACCAGGCAGCCATCATCATCAGAGATGACTGGCTGAGACCAGGTGGCAAACAAGACAAGGTCTCAAAATAATCAAGAGAGGAAAGAAATCTAAGATGATGCTCTGTGGCCCTGACCACGAAGGCAGGGAGTTAAGGCCACTTTACATCACCATGAAGATGCGCACACCAGAAGGACGGAGGTCAGACACAAGCACCCCCGGAGTCTGTGTGCCCACATCTCTGCTCGGACACACACACGTGGGTGTGACTCCTGTGCCTCTGCCCTCCACGGCCTCTCAGGCGGGCCCCAGAGTGACTACAAACCTGCTCACACTTGAAGTAGCAGATGGTAAAGTCGTCCAGCGCAAAGAAGCGCCGTTTCCAGCTCTTGCGCTGAAATAAACGGTAAAGAGCAGGACGTTAGAAGAGTTCCCAGCATTCCCGGGGGTGCGTTCGGGTTCTAAGCTCCTGGGGACCCCGCCCCACCGAAGCCAGGCTCCCACGTTGGGGGTCAGGGGCAAGGACTTCTTCTCATGGGGCGACTCCTCGGATCACCTCGAGCTGCGGGGCGGGAGCTCTCCCCACCCCAGCCTCTCCCTGGTTTGGGCGGTTTGGGCGTGGCTGGCTCCACGCTCCTCCTTGCAAACTGCCCTCCCCTCTGCCTCGCCCACACCCACTGGCTCCCGGGGTCCCCAGAACCCCTCCCAGCCCCCGCATGGACACTCACCACATTCCCTTGCTTCACACAATAGCCGCTCTTAATGAGGGGGGGCCCGGTGGGGACACGGCAGCCTGTCGTGGGGATGTAACTCTGAGACCTTCGAAGGATGGCGTGGGAGCCGGGCTCACTCCCTTCCTGCCCATCCCCACCGTTCTACAAGGAAACAGCTGCAGGATTAGCACCGCCCCCTCCTGACGCAGCCACACCCCTGACCCCACCCTCTCCGGCCAATCATCTCTTCCTCTTGGGCCACGATGGCAGTCAAGTGAGAAATAAACCAGGTGGGTAAGCTGGGACGAAGTGAGAGAGTGGCATGCCCTTATACACACTACCAACTGTAAAACAGGTAGCTAGTGGGGAGCTGCCGCATAGCACAGGGAGATCAGCTCGGTGCTTTGTGTCCACCTAGAGGGGTGGGATAGGGAGGGTGGGAGGGAGATGCAAGAGGGAGGGGATATGGGGGTGTATGTATACGTATAGCTGATTCACTTTGTTATACAGCAGAAACTAACACACGATTGTAAAGCAATTATACTCCAATAAAGATGTTAAAAAAAAAAGAGAGAGAGAGAAAGAAACCATAAAAAAAACCCTTTGGCTTTGCCCCGGGAAGGCACTGTACGGGGTGCGTTCACAGACCAAGGCTGGGGAGGTTGGGCAGACCCGGGAGAAAGGGAAGACTCTGAAGCAAACTGGACGAGGCCTAGGGACAGCGGGGCTTGTTTCCAGCCATCCTCGACCCCACTTCTCACGGGCTTCACAGTGCCGGTCCCCGTGGGTGACGCAAAGCCGTACTGCCACAGAGCTTCAGAGGCGGTGGCCTCAATTTCTGCACTGCCGGTATCTTCTTGACCACCCCATGTGCACTGGCCCCGCTACCCTCACCCCTTCCTCGGTCCAGCCCTTCTGTCATGTCACTGACACACCACGGACACCCCCGAACCCCTCCACCCTCTGGCAGCGCCAGGCCCCAGCACCTGGTTGATGGGCGTGTGTACCACCACGCCTCCGATGATCTCTGTCTTGTAGGCCACCTGGGGCTTCTTCTCCAGGGCCAGAGGAGTTGCTAGGCTCTTGACAACTTCGGTCGTCAGGGGCAGGTTCCCAACTTTGGGTACCTGGGAAGAATGACGGAACAGTTAACAGGGAACAGAAGGCCTAGGAAAAGTTGGGGAGGCAACAGCAGGAAGGGGGAGGGGAGGAAAGCTAATGTACGAAATTAGAGCACGACGCCTCTCTCCCCGCTACCCTTCCATCCATCCAAACCTGTATATGAGGAATTCAGCAAGCCACGCCCACCCCGCGCACACGCACACCCACACACACACCCACTCAACAAATGTACGGAGCACCCGCTATGAGTCAGCCCTTGCCTGGCTAGAGACCAAAGGTAAAACAGCAGACACTGACACGCGTCCTGCCCTCACACCACATACGTGCTGATCAGGGAGACTGAGCGAAACTACAGAGCAAGACTAGCAATCAGAGTGATTACAAATCGTGGTGAGTGCCGTGAGGACGATAAACAGGAGCTGGGACTGACAGCAGCAGGGGAACGGCTTGGGATGCAACGCCTGGCGTGGCTGGTGTGCGTGGTGGAGGTCTCCAAGGGGAGAGATGCCGAAACAGTAACCTGGCGGACGAAAAGGAGCCAGGAACATGAAGACGGGAGAAAGCACGCTCAGCAGTGGGTAAGATGCCTGTGGTATACGGTACAGGACTCGGGGAGCATGAGCTCTGGGGCCCCAGGGCCTGGGGTGTAACTCCTGACCTGTCACTAACTGAGTGACGCAGTCATACAGGTGTCACGGCCATCAAATGATAGAGGATATAAATTTCAACACGTTAGAAATATGAATAAAACTACAAAAGTATTTTAATTGTCAAAATATTCTAAGTAACTTTTTATAAACGGTGCTAACGTTTACAAATGCAGCCCTTTCTGTGGAATGAGTTATCTTTGCTCCTCTCCATGACGGAGTTCGAGCACCACTGCTGGTGCAAGAATCACGGAATTTTTAGGGCGAGCTTGAGACCACAGGTTGCAAACTGGTGGCCCAAAGGTAGACTTGCCCCAACTGTGTTTCATTCGTCCTATCCAGTGTGTTTTTCAATCCACTGTTAAAATCTGGGATATTTCGCGTAAAACTCTTGATTTCCAGTGAAGCAGCTGTCCACTCTTCGGATGGGGAACGGATTCTTCAGTTCGCCACAGTCCTGAACACCCTCCCAACCCGAGGTCATCGATCCTCATTCGCTTCTCCTCCACCTTGTCCATTTCTCATTTATACTGGAAAATTTTTCATCACAAGAGAGGCCCAGAGTAGTCCAGTTCTCTGCCCAAAGCCGATTAATACCTAGACAGAGACCAGACCCTGATGCTGCCGAGGCAGTACCCACAGCATCACAAAGCCTGTCCTTCCACAGATGTGGAGAACAAACGTACGGACGCCAACGGGGGAAAGCAGGGGCGGAAGGGTGGGGAGCGGAGATGGTGGGATGAATTGAGAGACTGGGATTGACATGTATACACCAATATGTATAAGATAGATAACCAATAAGAACCTGCTGTATAAAAAATAAAATAAAATAAAATTCAAAAAAAAAAAAAAAAAAAGCCTGTTCTTCACAAGGACTCAACGCCCCGTGTGGATCTGCCAGGAACGTAACTGCAGACACCACGAGAAAAACTAACATCCTCTTCCACTTCTTCTACAGCCCTGGGAGCTAGAAAGACCTAAGAATCCAGACTGTTCAGAAGCTCACGGCCCAAGGATATATTGTATAATGCAGGGAATATAGCCAATATTTTGTGATAATTTCAAATGGAAAGGAACCTTTAAAAACCATATAAAAATTAAAAATTAAGGCACTTCCCTGGTGGTCCAGTGGTTAAGAATCCGCCTGTCAATGCAGGGGACGCAGGTTCAACCCCTGGTCAGGGAACTAAGATCCCCCATGCCGTGGGGCAACTAAGCCCGCGAGCCGCAACCACAGCACCCATGCGCCCTGGAGCCTGTGCGCCACAACTAGAGAGAAGCCCGCGCGCCGCACCAAGGAGGCCACGCACCGCAGCAGAGGATCCCACGTGCTACAACTAAGACCTGATGCAGCCAAAAATAAATAAATAAATACTTTTTTTTTTAATTAAAAAAAATAAACTATTGCAAGCCACGGGGAGAAAAAAAGAGCTCTCAGCTCAGGGCCATAGGAGAACTCTGCCTGCCAAGGACAGGGACCAAAGGCCACACCCCCTGGCATCTATCGAAACGACTAAGACCATCATGATTACGCTGGGGCCCCAGAAAGGAGACAGGGCCCCTCTTCCTGGCCTGTGCAGTCAGCTTACACCACGGTGACCTCTGCCCACCAACTCTCCCGATTGGGCCAGAAATCCACCCTGTCCTTCCCTTCTGGCTGAGGGACAACCGCAGCTCCCATTGCTTTGGGCCTCTGTTCAGTGCCAGGCAAAGTACCCATCTCTTTACTGCATTATCTCTCATCTCAGACGACCTTATCAGGTAGGCCTTATTTTCTCCATTTCATAGATGAAGTAAACTAAAGCTCACTGAAATGAAGTAACTGCCCCACTGCTTAACACCACTACCTACCTACCTGGACCACCCTTTCCGATTTCTCTGTGGTTTGCTCTGATAAGATAGAATTCTTTAGGGATGTGGATTAGTGCTGGGGTGTCCAGAGATATAATCACCGTGGAACAACACGACTGCCTCCAAATGACCCAAATGAATTCCTGAAACCCAGCAAAGAAGGAGGGAAGTGGCCTTTCAGCGTTCACGGTGGCCAGAAGAGGACTCCTGGTGACTTGGCTGTTGTGTTGCCTCTCAACCCGTCAGCCCACCCAGAGAACCGCTGGTTGTCACCACTCACGTCCCTGCATCGTGGGCTGCCTCTGGCCAACCGCCTGGAGCCTCTGCAAAGCTGTTTCCACTTCTGAGACTCTGAATCAGCCTGCGGAGGGCAAACTCACCAATAACTACACTCCAGATCTCGAAAACAAGTTCATCCTCTTGGTTTGTGTATCTCCCAGAATCCCAGTGAAAGGTGGGACCCCTTTCACCCACCGTGGAGGGTCCTCTGATGGGGAAGGCCCACAGGGTTCCCATTTGCAATGTGAAACGAAATTTGCAAGGACTCATCTTTCTTCCCACCAGGCGTGGCTAGGTTGCTACAAGGAATAATCCAACTTGGGAGGGAAGGGGAGAAAGCTGTGCTTTACTTTTACTGCTCAAACTTCAACCCTTTTGAAAAACTTTAGTGAGTTGAATAATGTCTCCCAAAATTGTCCACCCGTAACCTCAGAACATGACTTTATTTGGAAATAAGGTCTTCGCAGATATAATTAAATTAAGATGAATTCATGCTGGTTTAGGCTGGGCCCTAAGACCAATGACTGATGCCCTCCTAAAAGGAGAGGTCACACAGACACACAGGCCAGACAGTGGTGGAGACAGAGATGGAGGGATCCAGCTATTAGCCGGGCAACGCCAAGGACGGCCCGGGGCCACTGGGAGCTGGAGGAGGCAAGCAAGGATTCTCCGCTTGAGCCTTCAGGGGGCACATGGAGGGCCCTGCCGACACCCCGATTTCAGGCTTCTCAGGACTAGGCGAGAACACACTTCTGTTGCTTTAAGCCACGCAGTTTGTTACGACAGCCCAAGAAAACTAACACAGGAATACTGATACTCCGAGCGAACTCAATTCTTTAAATACCACTATGTCGGCCATTATCTTCAGTCATAAGAACTCAATGACCCAGCACTAAATGACCAGTGATCTGCGGGCAGAAAAACTGGCTCCTGACCCTGGGAGGGTCGCTGATCTCCAGGCACTTCCACTGCCTCGTTTATAAACAGAGATAATCACACCTGCCCTCCCTACCTAAGGTTTTCACAAGGCTACAAGAAGCCATAGATATAAAAGTGGTGTGTAATCTAACCTCTTTTTACAACTGCTGCTCATTTTTCATATATTTATAAACTCTTTGAGATCTTGGAAGGCAGAAGGTCCTGGGTTTGAATCCCAGCTCTGCCATTTACTAAACTCTAGATTTGGGGCAAGACTCTCGTTTCCGTTTTCCTCATCTTAAAAATGGCAGTGAATGCACCTGTCTCACAGGAGTGACATGAGGGGTGATGAATGTGGCCCGTGAGAAAGCTTGGTTCACTGGATACGCTGTCTGTGTCTTTCATCTCTGCATCTCCCCTGGGATGCTTCACTTCGCACACAAGGTGCCCTAAGATAAAAATGCAGGTAATCAGGCAGGAGGGTACCCCTCCTCTTCCTTCTGTCACACAGGACCTCTGGCAGGAGGAGTGAAGGGATGTATAAACGGAGCAAAGGAAAGTCAGGAAGACCCTGGAGGTTACGGAGCCCCTGCAGAGGCTGCGCCACCCCCGCAGGCCTCTGGACTCCCGGCCTCTCGGTACCACCTCGCTCCCTCCCACTCCTGTCGCCAATCACTTCTGTCCAGTGGGGCCAGGAAAGAGGACGGGGAGCTAGCTGCTTAGAGCAACTCTACACTCAAGGCACAACAGCAAGGCAAAGAGGCCACCGCTGCCTTGCAGGCTGTGTAGCCCAGCTCACCAGGCAGGACCAAGGGAGGAAACACTTAACGAGAAGAAGGTATTAGACATTGAAAGAAACTCCCCAGATTGTGGAAGACACAGAAGGGTGAAGACCTCAACCTGAATGAAGAAAACCTTTACTAAAGTCAGCGTTCTAGAGCCGCACACACAAACATGTGGGTAGCAGAAGGGAGTGAGCGGCTCCCTCCCCCATGCCACCCCGGCATTTCTCTCTCTTTTCACAGGTTCACCAACGTTTATCAGAATAACGGGCCCACAAGCAAATCCGCTTTGTACTCTGCTTGGGTGCAGTATCACAAGGGCTGGGTAGAGTGTACAGGTTTCTTCCATTACTTTATTCACGGGAACCCTGAGATACCGGGGAAGATGATCTGCCCCAGCACAGAAGGGTTGTTACCGGAAGTCACTAGAATGTAAGCATTTCTGACTGTACGATACAGAAAACCAAGCTTTTCAGCAAAGCATGGATTGCACGCCCGAAGCCTGCCTGTATTATCGGTTAAAGGTCCAGTTTTTTCCAAACATAGTTTCCCCCTCTCTTCCTCCCTACCCGTCTCCCTTTCTTTTTCTGTATTTCTAAGAAAGGAGTTCTTCGTTAGCCGAGTCAAGGAAAACAAGAGTCTTCACAGAACAGCCAGTAAACTGGTGCTTATAAACGGAAGGCTTTCCCAGAACAGGTCGGTGCATGGCCTGGACTGGTCCCCAGGTGGCTTCCTAAAGTCAGAAGAGTCTCCCCCAAGCCAGGACCAAGTTCCGACTTCCCTCCTCATGTGAGTTTCCTTTACTCTGTTTCTCGGAGTCAGCAATCCATTTTCCAATCCCGCCACGTTCTGAATCAGCATCCCAGAATGACCCAAACCACGACTGACCAGAAGCCCTCCCCTCCCAGGAAGCACAAAGGGGACACTCCATAAACTTCCCCTTGAGCTTGATTCAAACTCAGACTCTCAGTTCAACTTGTGGTCAGTCAGCCAAGGTGTGAGAAGAGGTAGGGGAACTAGTCTGGAACAGGGTCCTGGGAAAGTCCCTGCCGCCATCTGGGTCGTTCCTGTGCGGGGAAGAGGCCCTGACCCCCTCCAGAAAGGAGAAAGATCGTACATACAGTGATTTTGCTGGCTTGGTTCAGGGCTTCGACCCAGTCCTTCAGATCCTTCTGGTCATTGGCTTGAAGAAAATACCTCTGCGAGAGGGCGTTGATGACTGCAAAAGGCACGGGGACGAAGAGAGAAGAACCCGGGTCAGAACACACACAACACAGAGACTCCACAAAACCAAGGCGCTTCAACTAGCAGGGCGGAGGATCCCCGCCGCGCAGACGAAGATGCTTCCCACGGTGCAAAGTCACCCGCGTGAATATCTGGGAAGCAGTGGGCTCTCATTTTTAAAAGGTGTGGATTATTCCATTGGCCACAAGACAACAACAATAGCCTTAGTGTGCTGCTGGGAGGCAGCTCATCCACCATCCCTAAGACACACGCCTGGACAGCTTTTCAGAGGCACCGAGAGATTGACCGTCGTGATGATACATATATAATTTTGGCCCCAGTGTCCCTAGTTTCCACTGGCACAACTGACCCAGGTTAGGGGTCTTGTCTGTGGTTGAGAAATGTAACGAAGCTTGCCTGCGATCAAGTCTGTGACCTGGACCTCATTTTCAACCTGGTCTTTCCTCTGAGCACTCCATAAAGTCAACAGTTTACTTCTGGATTCATTGTTTTTTGTTTTTTTTTTTAAGATCCGCTGACCACAAGATCTGAGAGTCATGTTGGAGCTTGGTCATGATATTTAAAGGGAGTGGGTGAAAGAGCACAAAAGAAGTTTGAAGCAACCTGAAGTTGGGAAAGGGGACAGATCAAAGGACTATTTTACTTTCCAGGCATAAATAAGCCGGAACTGGAGGAGGTGAGCATTGTGGGGTAGACAGAGAGTCCCTTAGTTCATTCATTTATTCATTCAGCAAATATTTAGTGAGTACCCGCTGTGTGCCAGGAACCACACTCTAAGTGCCGGGGATACAGCAAAGACAAGGCAGAGGAGCATCCCTGCCTTCGTGGAGCTCACACTCAGAACCAGAGAGACAACAGAAGCTATCTGTTAGCATCTGCTCGTAGCACTCAGCACAGCACTGAGAAGGCAGTGGAGCGCAGTTAAATACTGATGATCCAATGACCTGCCTCCACTGAGCAGCTCTGCTTCCTGTGTCACTCTCACCGGTCACTCATTTGACAACAAGACACTCAACAGAACGTTCCTCCTTTTCTATGATCCCCCAACTCCTTCAGGTCTCCACGTTTCCTAAGCACACCGTTACTCTGCTCTGAGATGAAGGTTCCCGAAAACTTCAGGTAGATACCCGGCACCCCGCCCTGCGGAGCCGGGAAAACTGAGACATCACTGGCCCCCGTGCCTCTGTCTCATGTTGTTAACAATCTTTGCAGGGAGACCAAGGAAAGGAGTATCACTTGAGACCCACGGACATGGCTGGGACAGCAGTCACTCACACACACAGGGTGTAAGTCACATGTGGTCACAGGACTGTCTCCACTCAAAAGAGGAAGCTGCTGTAGGAGTGTTCAGAAAACCCATCCTCGGCTCAGTACTTACCAAAGCAAAACGGAGTCTTGGGTTTCTGCTTTGGGGTGGCTATGCTCACCTAAATCAAATGAAAAATAAAAGAAACATGAATATGTTTCCAACAGTGTTGTAAAGTTGTGGGGGGAATTTTTTCCTCAAATTTTTTAAATTGGGAAAACTTTATACAAAAAGAAGAGTATATAAAACATATTTGAACATTTTAAGAACTAATAATTAAGTGGAAACCCTGCACTCATCATTCAGATCAAGAAATAAGCCACTATCGGTCCTATTTCTTAGAAGCCCTTTGTGTGCCCCTCCCTAATGGAATCCCGTCTTCACCCCTCGGAGATAATCATTATCCTCTTATCTGTGTCGAATCGTCATCCTTGCAAAAACTCTTAAAATCCACTGAGTCCTGAAAAACTTCTCTTTGGACCACAAACATGCACTGGCCCCATTCACACGAGCAAGATTCCACTCCTCTCCCAACCACCAACCTGCTCCCTAAACAGCTCTTCGAATTAAAGGTGGAACTGTCACAAATACATAGATTCCAATCAGAGTTCGCAGAAAGGTGAGGCAGCCCGTCACTCACTGCACGGGGACAACTGACCAGCCTCCCTTATCTCTACCCTGACTGTTTCACCATGAAAATAAGCACTTGCCCGGAGAGGGGCCGATGGAATCAGAGAGCATACCTGTATTGAAGCAGAAGGGTTTTTCTATCTCCTGCTGTGTTATCTTGCTTTTTCAAGCCTGCCTCTTACATGTATATTCCTGAGTATGTGCATGTTGTGAGCCCACCTCATTCAGGTTCAAATACACTGAACAAATTAAGGAAAGCAGATTCCATCCCATGGAGTTAGGTGACTGCCCTTGATGGGGGCTGGACCTCGCTGGAGCCGGCATCCACCACGGTACCTGAGAATTAACCTTAATACTGCCCGGGGTACTCAAGACGGGCACCAAGGTGGCAGCCTATAAAAGATCAAAGGAAGGACAGGCGGTACAGCCTGGGCTTGGTGCCAGAGCACCTGGCCCCCAAACCCAGGAGGCCCCGTTGTCAGACCCCCATTTCCTGTTCTATCAAATAGGGTTAGTAAATCACATTCTCATAGGGCTATGGTGAGGATTAAATGTGACCGTGCAGGTGAAGCACTTGAGCCATCCTGTCATACAGGAGCTGCTCAACCAAGGAGGGGCTGTTTACACCCACTCCACATACCGTGCCGTGCTTGGCACAATGGGCAAAATGCTGAGGGCCTTGGGAGCTTCTCCGGGGCCTAAAACAATGCAACATTAATAAATATTTAATTAAATGTCTGTATAACATTATATCAACCTCACTGACAAGTATTTAAATAAATGCCTACAAGATGTCACACATTAAGTCAACTTCATTCACGTTTCAATTAAACATTCACAAAAATCACACTACATTCGAAAATAATTAGTAGCTTCGATTTTCTTGGTTCATGAGAATCCTTGGATGTGCAAGACGACAGCCGAGAAATTAGAGCCAATCATAAATTAAATGAGTTACAGCCAAATCATTCCAAAAGTAAAATGATTTAAATCCTTTCAAATACCTTACAGCCGGACAATTAGGGTCAACGAGGGATGTGAGTGTATTTTGATACGTTTACCATGACGTGAGGTGGAGGACAGAGGGCCTAAGAAAGTGTTTAAATAGTCCCGAAAAACATGAAGATGTATGCAAAGGTAAGCCCCCATATCCTGAGCACAGACACACACAATGCAAATTCCGTTACGTCTTCAGCGCTCCCAGGAGGCGTGCGCTGGAGCCTCAGGACGTTGAGTCCTGGCCCCCGTGCCATCTAGTTCTCCTGCGATTCAGACCCCAGAATTCAACCTGAGCCACGCTGTGTGCCTTTATCCTGTTTGCCTCTGATGCTCTGATCTGTCAGTGACTCATGTGCTTCCTCCTTCAGCATCCGTGTTCCTGCAGGTCCTTGAGCCCACAGCTCCTGTGCGTCCTGCCCTTGGTTCCTGTATAACCTTGACCGTCACAGAACTGCCTCGGCCATCCCGGTCCTCAGTATCCACCTATCTCACGGCTGCCCTTCTACCTTTGGCTTTCAAATGGCAGTGAAAAGCTGGGTGCTTCGAGACTTTTCTCTGGCTTATTAGGGGACTCGTTCTTTCTCCCCGACACTGACAATTTATCATCAACAAGAGACAGCACTGCTGTGGGCCCTTTCGCCCTGGCTGGGTGACAAACAGGCCCACTCTGACCACAACTTATTACCAGCCTATCCGGGGAGAATGTGCTTATTACCGGAACCCAAGCTTTCAAAGAGATGGCCTGGTTTTTCATTTGTTTTTGTATGTTTATCCAGCGTTCAGTTGTATGTTTCATTTGTTTTTGTATGTTTATCCAGCGTTCAGTTGGGGGTATGCCGATTACACGTCTAATAATGCATGCACGTCTATAATTTGCCTCATGGTGACCACAGAAGGATTATTTGGCAAAGCAGCTCTTGCTGAATTAACAGGACGTCAGTTCCAGGTCAGCCCCGATGGGCTGTTGAGCAAGGGTAAGACCCTCAACATCTCTGATCAGCTTCCCGATTGGCAAAGCCAGAGCGGAATGACTTGTCCCCTTCTTAGAGTCCCGGAATGACAAAAGAAGAAAACAAAGTCATAGCTACTGGTTGCTGTGCCCTCCAAGAGAAGGGCCAGGGTTGCGGGGCCGGGGGAGGGGGTCTCACTTACCATGAATATACGTAGCTCCAGGTATAGCTCTGGCCTCCCCCCAGCAGAATCCCTGCCACCTGGGAGGCAAACCCCACTCCTCCCACCCCTACCGTCTGTTGGTAACCAGGACAGGCCGTGCAGCCTCCTTCACAAGAAGTGAAGGAACAGAGGCTCTTGAAGAAGCAGCGTGGCTGACAGGCTGACGCTGGCTGCAGTTAAGTAGCTGCACAACGGTGTTGACCGATGGATCCTCGGTGAGAAGGCAGCGAGAGGCGGTGGGGACGTGAGGGAGGGACGGGCATGGGTCACCCGCAGGGTGACGCAAGCGAGGCCGCCCCACAGCTCGACAGACTCTCAGGAACTTGCTCTTATCAGATCGCGCACAGACCACAGGAGCAGCAAAGTCGTGGGACGCCGGGGCACTGCTAGCCCGCCCCACCCTGTCTGCCCTCGGCCGGAAGTGGAGCTGGGGCCCCTCTGGCAGAAGCAGCAGCAGCAGGCCACGGTCTCGGAGCTCCGGTGCAGCTCGCGGCCTCCGTGTCCATGGAGACCCTGCCCCACGCAGTGGCATCCAGAGCAGGGGAAGGGGCAGCCACCTACCCGGAGCAGCCGGAGGGGCTCTAAGCTGGGGTCCCTGGACCAGCTTCAGGGAGTCAAGGGGCCCTGAAGCCACAGGCGAAATCAGGGTGTGTGCACACGTGCGTGATTTACCTGGGAAACGAGACCACGCTTTTCACCAGACTTTAGAAAGGATCCCTGACACCCCGCCCCTGCAAAAGCCAGGAACACTGTTCCAGGAGGGTCTTCATTACAGTTAAGGAAGGGCCAGGCCCTGACAAAACGGAACGCCAGCTGGAGGTGGGACGGTGGGCCTGGCTGTGTGGAAGAGAAGGGCCCCCAGGCAAAGCGGGGAGGTGGGTAGCACCAGAGGCCAGCATCCATTTTTTTCTGGTTTGCCCAAGAATTGGTCCTGCCTCTGTCAAGTCAAGAACCTTTATCTCTGCTGGCCTCTCTGAAGGACCCCATCTTCCCAACACCAGCCTGCAAGAAGGAGCACGCCTGAACGAAGAGGCCACACAGACGCTCCGGCCAGGCTGCCACTGCCGGGTAAACGCTTTCCTCGGGGCGGGAACACCTAGGGGTTAACAAGAAGTAACCCGGAACGCTGAATGTGATACCAGCGCCCGGCTAAATGTTTTTCTGGGAAAACCCCTGCTTTCTGACATTGGGTCAGGCAGCAGTTAAAGGCTCTCCTCTCTGTGAAACCTGACCCAGTGGCAGCTGTGGGTTTTGCAAAACCCATCCAGTCCTGCCTCTCCTGTCCATGAAGGGTGAAAGGCAGGAACATCCCTGCTAAATGACGGCAGCCTCCCAAGCTGAGAAATCTAGAAACCCTCATCTGAGCTACGTTTATACATCACGATTCTGCAGGAGACTGTATTCACTCTTCTCCCATCAGGAAAAACAACAACGACAAAACCCTCTCAAACAGGAGAGGGTGTGGAGTTTCATTAACATTGAGGTTCTCTGCTCCCCGCTCTCTGAATCCTCTTTCTTTGACCCTCCTAACGAAATGACCTAATGGGCTCTCAGCAAGACAGGACAGAAGACGGGAGGGCCCAGGCCTCCGACCTCTGGGCCGGGAGGCGGCCACATTCTAACCACAAGGCATGCAAATTGCCTGCTTCCACAGGCCCTTCCCCCTCCGCAGGTCCTTCCCTGCTCCCTCTAAGGCGCTCAGACACTGCCTGCAGCTTCTGCCTTGGCACCCGGCTGTGTCTGCCAGACTCTGGCCTGCAGCCCCTGCAGCTGCTCCCACCTCCGGCCCAGCTGAGATGGAGGGCTGCCCAAGGACTCCCGAAGCCTGTTACAAAAAGGAGCCAGGGGCCACTCAGATCAGGGCCTCATCCCCCCTGAGGATGGGAGAACGTGGACAAGGAAGCCGAGGTCCCCAAGAGACTTGACGTGAGGGGTGTGTGGGGAGAGCGGGCCTTCCGGAACCTCGGTCCTGGCTGGGCGCCACCTGGCTCTCCTCACTGGACAGAGCTCCTCTTTCTAACGAGGCTCTAAATCTCCCGGCCTTTTTTTTTTTTTTTTTTTTATCACTGCTGCACCACAGTTCAGCGCTGGTGCCTGCTCCAAGGAGGGGCCCCTGAACAAAGCTGAATTCAGCAGCTCCGTCTGGGCATCAGCAAGCAGCCCCAGGCCCCACCCAGGTCTCGGCACGGAAGAGGGGCTGCTCTCGCCCTGTCTGTGCAAACAGGACCAGGGGACGGACTGTCGGCCTGCCCACCGGACCCTCCAGCCCTTATCTGGCCGCTGAATGGCTTCCTGGCTCATCTGGGAACGTCCTCGGGGCGCTCGTAGCCTCCCCGCCACAGTGATCCAGTGACCATGTTCTAGAGACCCCCTCAACACTCCCCCCAAGTTGGCCAGTTACTAAGCCCAGCCCTGTAGCTGAAAGGTGTCAGGGACATTTAGTTGTTAATGATCCATTCATTTTATGACACAGGCCCAAGGGATTAAGGCTACTTGGGTACTGGGCCAACATGAAGTGCCTCTGCTGTGCAAACCTACCAAGAACCAAGTGTGTGAAAAGAAGAAGAATAACAATAAAAAGACACAAAATGGTAAGACTAGGAAGTCATCACAGGTCAATAACTATTTAAATAAATAAAAATGTTAGACACTGAATTCACCTCTATATCCTTATATTAAATTCCTTTTTTCCTTTATTAATTTTTTTTTGCAATTGCCAATGCACTGGAAGATGAAAAATATACTTCAACCCACGCTTTTGGTTTGACCACGTGTCTGTTGTTGTTCAACATTAAATATCATTCTGAAAACACAGTGATTTAATTATAATTTAACTTTTGGCCCTTCAATGAAATGCATATAATTCCAGTGCAGCCCTCACTCCTTGTGAGCCACGCCAGTGGAACCACGCCATTCGGGAGAATCCTTTTCAGTCACCAGGTTTTTTGTTGTTGTGTTCCTTTTTGTCCCGATTGCAAAAACAAAGTCACGTCCCACTCTTCCCTCCACCCCCCATCCCTCCTTTGCGGGAGCTGGCAGCATCACTGACTGCTGGGTGCCAGGAGTGAGAGGCCGCAGGCCACCCTCCAAGAACCTGCTGACCACACGCCACCCCGCCCCAGTCAGCCACAAGCTTCCACGGGCCACCGCGGAAGGGGAGCACTTTATGGCCAGGCAACATCCCCAGATGCCAATGCCCGACATGTGACGCTTCCTCTGGTTTACATCCTCAACCTACTCACGGACCATGAATCCCCAGAGCTCCAGGCCAACGTTACCTTCGAGATGTAGGTCAGCTGCAAAGATCCGACGGCTCCTGCCCCAACTGCCAGGTTCTGAAAGACACATGTTTTGCGTTTTAAGAAGGATGCTATCTGAGGCAGTGAAGCACGACTGAGAGTCAGAAGACCAAGATTCTGGTTCCGTTGACGCCATTTTCTGGCTTTGCAACCTTGAGCAAGTCACCTACCTATTGCTTTTTTGATTTTTTATTTTATATTGGACTACAGTTGATTAATAATGTTGTGTTCGTTTCAGGTGTACAGCAAAGTGATTCAGTTACACATATACATGTATCTCTTCTTTTTCAAATTCTTTTCCCAATTAGGTTGTTACAGAGTATCGAGCAGAGTTCCCTGTGCTACACAGTAGGTCCCTGTTGGTTATCCTTTTCAAATATAGCAGTGTGTTCCTGTCAGTCCCAGACTCCCTAACTATCCCTTTCCCCTACCCTTCCCCCCTAGTAACCATAAGTTCATTCTCTAGTCACTTACCTATTCTTCAGCTCACTTTCCTCGTCTGTAAAATAGTGATAATTCTTGCTGTGGGTATGTGGACTTAACATTTCCCTTGGCCTCATTTATTATAGAGAGGTATTCTAGTACAGTGGTTAAAATTGGGGGCTCCACCATTTGACTGTGACTAAGTTCCTTCACTGCTAAGCCTCAGTTTTCCCTTTGTAAAAAGAGGGATAATGATAGTACCTACCTCACCAGACAGTTCTAAGGATGAGTTAATAGATTTACACCACCTGGAAGTGTCCCTGGTATATAGATGACCCTGAACAAGTGTTAGCTATTTCATATATATATATATATATATATATAAATTCTTCAAATTCAAATTCTTAACAAATAGGGTACAGGTTCACACAATATAGGAAAAAAAGAAAAGAAAAAAACATAGCTGTTCAGTCTATTTCAAAGGACGCTTATGAGTACCAAACGGAATGATGTCCATACACTATAAAACACTAAGTCAGTGCACTATTAAAAAACATCAAGAAACTCACAGGCACCTTGTCTGGCAATATTCCACCCTGGCACAATCTCTTCGGCTTTCTAACTTCTCCACTGTCAGAAATGAAGTGATGAAGACACACGGGCGGTAGCGTACCAAAAAAATGGCCAAGATGAGAAATCACAGCTGTGGAGTTTCTCATTTATAACTTGGCAAATCCAATCCCACAGGGACCTGAGGTGTCCATAGCTCCTGGTGGCCTCTTAAACTGCTGCCGTAGGCCTCAAAGAATAACCTGGAAGCCCTCATTTTGAAGACCTGGGGTCTTCTCAAAGCAATAAACAGAGGCAAACCTAGGACGATGGGGATTTAGTAAACTTCCTAAAGGGTCAATGGTGAAATGACCCATCATTCCAGGAGACTGCCCTTAAGAAATACCTTAGGTGGCAGGGAAGTGTCCTTCTAGGCCCAATTACCTAAATTAACATGCGTCACTTGAAGCAAAGGCAATGTGTGAAGTTTCCTATTCACAAGAAAATGGATGGGGATAAAACCACAACAAAAGGATTTTCAGAGCTCAAGAAATTTAGAGAGAAATCTAGAAAGGTCATCTCCCCCCTTTTGCAAATGAGGCCATAAGTCTAAAAGCTGCTTTTGAGTAGCTGATTTAGCATTCTGAATATGGACGATTAGATTTACACATTTGTTTTAACTACATAGTGATTGCATTTGTTTTTTGGGGTTTTTTTTTAGAAAAATCTCTATTGGGGGCTTCCCTGGTGGCGCAGGGGTTGAGAGTCCACCTGCCGATGCAGGGGAACACGGGTTCGTGTCCCGGTCCGGGAAGATCCCACATGCCACAGAGCGGCTGGGCCCGTGAGCCATGGCCACTGAGCCTGCGCGTCCGGAGCCTGTGCTCCGTGACGGGAGAGGCCACAGCAGTGAGAGGCCCGCGTACCGCAAAAAAAAAAAAAAGAAAAGAAAAATCTCTATTGGGTAATGACAGATAGGCCTTGTATCCCTAAATCAGAGTCCATAAAGGAGCCACAGCACCCCAAAAGGCCAGTGAGCAGCTGACACTGCCCCGGAGGAGGCCGTGAACCACCCTAGGCCTCTGCTGGATACTGGGCGCCTGGCCCTCCCCCAGCCCCTGTTCTGCACTTGAGGAAAGTGACTCATGAGTGAGGGGATTTGCTCAAGGTCACATAACTGGCTCGGGTCTCCTGACTTCCACGCTGATACCCTAGACGCAGCACACTGTCATTTCAAACCCTTGAGCGTCTGGAATTCCACCTGAGACATTATCGCCCTAGGACCTCAGGCAAGTTTCTCTACCTATAAAATGGGGCTCATCCGCCCCGTTCCCTAGGCTTGTTGTGAGAGTTACATAAGAATAAACAGCGCAAGCCCAGCAAAGGGCAGCTCCCATCCCCGGCCCAGAGCGCTAATTACAAGACGCAGATGCCAAGTCTCAGAGCCACTCTTGCTCAACTTGCTTTCCTCACCCCAAACCGCAGCCTGAAGGCCTCCAGAGCCTTAGCCTGAATTACAAGCGATGAAGTGGGATTTGGGGAGCCACTCAGACACTAACCTGTGCGTCCTGCCAGATATGAGCTGATCCCCTTCCAACGACTTCTCCCCCCTACCCTCCAGAGGGAGGGCAGCTCCACCCTCAGCCCCTGCCCCCCTGAACTCTCCCGCTTCAGAGACAAGGCCACATCAGTCTCCCGGCCCAGCTACCCTGGGACGGGGGTGTCCCCAGGCCCCTCACCACGGCCCACCCTCGGCCTGCCTGCTCCTAGGCTCACAGGCACCTCCCTCCTCCATGAGGAGCCAGGAAAATCTGACGCATGTCTGAAAATGCAGCTTCCCCCCACCTTCCTCCCCACCCAGGGGGAAGTGAGTGACAGGAGAAAATAGCGCCAAGATCACAGAGGCTTGATCCAGACGGATGGCTCAGTGTCCGCTCCGATTGCTGGACCTCGGAGATGAATGACAACAGCTCGCTGCCAGGATGGCGGCCCCGGGCAGACACTTCCCGGGCCAGGAAGAATGTGCCAGCTGCCTGAGCAGAGGGCTTCGCAGCCAGATGTCAGGGCAGGATCACCAGGGCCCAGCGCCTGGGGAGGGCCAGGTGTCAGAGCCCAGGCAAGCACCACGTCCTCCGGGGAAAGGATGGGAGGCCCTGCCTTCACAAAGCCTTGTTGTCTACCGCGGCAGCCTGCCCTGCCCTCCCACCCCCGCCTGAATTCGTGCACGCCATCCTCCAACTTTGGTGCACATCAGCCTCTCCCGGGCAGCCTGTTTTAAAAGGCCCAGGCTCAAGCCTCACCCGGAAAAACACTGAATCAGAATCAAGTGGAATATGGTCAGAAAGTGCACATTCATTCTTCAAGCATCCCCTAAATAGGCCCGAGTTTGAGAACACCGGTCCACATGACAAAGCCTAGCCCTGGATTGTTTGTTGTTTCTGGCCACACCGTGCGGCTTGCGGGATTTTAGTTCCACGACCGGGGATCGAAACCGTGCCCCCTGCCGTAGAAGTGCAGAGTCCTAACCACTGGACCGCCAGGGAAGCCCCCAGCCCTGAGTTTTGTATTGGAGTGTATTTTACTGTGAGTTTAAGTCTCTTCTTGCCAGATTTTAAGCACTCTGAGGACACGAGTAGCATCTTATTCCTCTACCCAGGAGACAACTCGATTTTTAAATGAAAACACAATTTGCATGGTGGTTAAGTTCCCAAACCAGTCCTTAAGAGCCTGCTACCCTCACAGGATACTGGACAACCAGGACAGCTTCTCTCTACCACTGGCAAACATTGTGCCTTCGGGAAGACCCGTTCAAGTTCGAACTTGGGTGTCACTTGAGTCTGCAGTTCCCCTGTCCTGGGGCAGGGTTCCTGTGGGACAGGAACTGGGTGCAGGGGGGAGCGAAAGGAAAGGGTCCCCAGTAGAAGGGAGTCAAGGACCTGGGGGAGGGAGTTGAGGAAGGGGTTAGGGAGGGGCCAGCAGCCGGGGAGTGGAGACAGAGGTTGGTGGGGAGGCTGCCTGTACGGATCACCTGGGGACGTTTTCATACAAAGAATGCCCATGCTTCGTTCCAGGGTTTTAACATAAAGGGTAGGGCCCAGGCACCTGTATGTTTTTAAAGCTCGAAGGTGATTCCACCCCACGGCCAGGTCTCAGGCCCCCAGTTGCAGACTCTGGCTGGGCCTGCTGACTCTGCACTGGAGACCCAGCAGCGGGTGAGAAAGGCCAGTCACCCCGTCGTTGCACCATCACCAAGAGGGAAGCGGAAGACGCCAGGGCAGTGGGCAGAGAGGGGGAAAGGAGATCCCAGCCCCACGCTGGGTGTCTGTGAGTCAGGAGCAGCCTGTCCGTTTCTGGGGCTTCTAAATTTTCTGGAACAACGTAGGGCATAAGGCACGTTCCTATTTAATGGCGGATGGCTTTAGGAAGGTGCGGCCAACCCTTGCTTTCTGCTCAAGGGTTCTCCTGCCACCAAGGGCCTCAAGGGAGCTCCCACTCCCTTAACTGGGAAGCAGGGGGTTGATTCTTTCCCATCACCAAGGAAGGAGCTGAGGTGCCCACAGAGATGTGACACACCTCCCAGGGGAAGCCTTTTTGCTAGAAGCAACATTGTTTCTTGAAAGAGAAAAATGTCCCCATCTTCTAGTGAGAGTAACAAGAACACAGAAATGACCAGAAGACCTATCTACAGATTCCTAAATTCATGGAATGTCAGCGCCAGAGGGTTCTACGGCTGCCCCATCATTCACCACGAGTCCTCTAAGCCTCACCTTGAGGAAATGACTTCCTCAAGCAGCCGGGTGAAGACAGACAGACGTCCTAACTCCCAGAGTCAATCGGCTGCTTTGGCAAAGCACAGCCCGAGAAAGGAAGGCGGAAACTGACAGATGTTTAGAGTCTGTTTTGCACCAAGCCTGCTGCACACTGTCAGTTCACCCTAACAACCCATTTCACAGATGAGGAAAGTCGGGATGGAGCAGGAGAAGCAAGTGCTCCGGGTCACATGGGTACTGGGTAGTCAGGCGAGGATTTGAACCCAGCCCTTGTTGATTCTCAAATACCACGCACTTTCCTTTATACCAGGCCACCTCCTGTGAGACAGTCCTTCACATCTACCAGGACCTGCTCATTATCTAAGAGTTGATTATCACCGAAAGGTAAATACAAGAGCCGGACAAGCAGGGTTACACCAAGACGCCCTAAACAGTTGCCCAAACTGGGCAGGGCAAGAACTAGTCAAACTGGCTCTGGGGTGCCAAACTCCAAAAGACCAGGATTCAGAGAGCGAACAGGGGGAAGGAGAGATGCTGGGCCTTCTGGCCTTCTCCTATGTGTCTCCTGGGTGCCTGGCAGTCAGTCAGGACCTTAAACTCAGTAAGCCCACTCCTCACACCTTTCCTCAACTCAGCCTCCAACACATTTGCCTCAAACTCAATCATCACGTCCCCTCCAAGCTCTAAATGATTCCCTCCCCAACCTCCCCACGTCCATCAGCCGCTCCACATTCTCCCACAGTCAACCAGGTTACCACGCCTTTGACCACTGAACTTCGCCCTTCGGTCGGTCACCAAGCCTGCCACCGTCCTCCTTCAATCGGCCTTTAGATCTATCTGTCCCTTCCTCTCTGTTCCCACTGCACCACCACCGTGCAGACACCCCAGGAAGATCCAGGACAAATTCCTCACTGTCTTCCCTGATTCCAGGCCCTCCCATTTCCCCGCCCATCCTGATGTCACTGCCAGAACAAACGTGAACAAATAGCACCTCTGTAGTGCTTTAGAGTTTATCAGAGCACTCTCCCATTCATTACTTTATTTAATCTTCACAGCAACAATGTCAGAGGTAGAGACAACAGAGGCTCAAAAACAGGGGTGTTTCCCAATTAACGTGTTCATCAAGTTGTCCTGTGCTTGGCTGACGTAACTAAACAGGATGGATTCTGAAGCAAAATCTGATATGCAGCCCTTCTCGAAAACACACAGTTGCCTGCTTTGCCTTAGAGACATTTTTTAAAATAATAAAATGGCATTCTTTTGTATATAAATACATATATAACTATATAAAAAGAGATGTATATAATAGATACACTAAACAAATGCTGAAGGTTACAATCTAAAGCAAAACTTAACAACAATATAACCGAAGACAAATTTTAAGAAAACTTAGAACAGTCATCCCCATGGTTCTGCATTAGTAAAACCTCTGCTTGAACTTTAATACCCAGTAGTGCTAGCTATTAACATGATTGCCCCAAAGTGCTTCTTAATTTTTACTTCTTTTTAATTTAAACAAAGTACATCTTGTTATAAAAACGAGAATCGCCCTAAAGAGTAAGATTCCTATAGAAAGCGCATAAAACAAAATTACACTTACAGTATTTTATATTAACTCTCGATAAGTCCATACAACATTTTAATGCTAAAACCATTAATTTAATAATAATTTACCCTAAGCAGAATTTGCATTTTGATGGAAAAAAAAAAAAAAAAGATCTGTTGCTCGAAATCTTCTTTTTGGAGTTTTTTTCCCCAAAGGCATTCTGCATTCTACGCTAACCAGTATGGACAAAAACAGGCCAGAAATTCCACTTAACCCTTGAAATCATGTGTCTCCATGGATAGTTAATACACCAATTACATAAAATCCATGAATTAACAACACTTTGCCCCCCAAACTGATAAAGACCTGAAAGTTATCATGATGGTTATATGTGCTGAGAATATATATCTCTGGACAAACACACAAGAACCTGGAAACCCTGGCTGCCTCTAGTTAGGGGACCTGTGACTGGGGGCCAGGAGTGGAAGGGAGACACATGTCACTAAATCAGCTTTCCCACATTTAGAATTTTATACCATGTGTATGTATTGGCCTTTTTTTTTTTTTTTTTTTTTTTTTTTGCGGTGCGCGGGCCTCTCACTGTTGTGGCCTCTCCCGTTGTGGAGCACAGGCTCCGGACGCGCAGGCTCAGCGGCCATGGCTCACGGACCCAGCCGCTCCGCGGCATGTGGGATCTTCCCGGACCGGGGCACGAACCCGTGTGCCCTGCGTCGGCAGGCGGACTCTCAACCACTGCGCCACCAGGGAAGCCCTTGGCCATTTTTTAAAGAAAGTTATCATCCTGCTTCTTGGCATTTTGACTTTCTTGGCAGGTTTAGCATATGATGCAAAAATCTTTTAAACGTTGTTGGATTTCAGCCAAATTTTGCTCAAAGAGGTTTTTGATACAGAAAATGCAGTTTTTTTTAAAAATAGCAATTTTCACCCAGGCTTTAAGGCAAAACTATTGTCCATTCCATGTTATATGTTAATATCATTTTCTACCACTCTTCTGTATTCTTTCTACTAAAATGCAGCCAAATATCCATCTTTTTGTAATACTGCTAAAGCTCTGTGCACCTTTCAGTGGGAAGAACGGCTTTCAGCTTTAAAAAAAAAAAAAAAAAGCAAAGGGCTTTTATCGGGGCCCCAGAGTTACGGGGAGAAATGCTATCTTTTTGGATATTACGATGATTCATAATTCACATTATGGCCTTTGTAAAGTAAAAGCATCTGAGTATTTACTGGCAAAAGAGAGAAAATACAATCTACAGAGTAAATCTGACAAGGACAACTATCTAGTGCAATATTGTTTTCATGCTTCTGTTTATCCTTCGTTCGGGACAATATAATTTAGTCTCGCAATTACCTATCCACGTGGGCATCACAAGAGTTGAACGTAAGCATCGCCGTGCAACTAAAACATAGTTGGTTACTTGGTCGGTAATAAAGTAGAGCAGGCCAATTAAGAAATTTCACCTTTTCTGTCATGACAGGGACCAACATTAAATTAAATACATGTGCTGGTGCCATAATATCATTGTAATGTTTGGCAGGAAATCCAGCCAATGTTTGTCTCTATTCAGGAATTATCTGTGTGCTTGATATTGTCAGCAGGTTGATTTTTAAATGCATGAAACAAATCAGGGGCCATAATCAATAGTATTGAAACTTTCCATTTATAGGGTCCTTTTTAGCTAATGGGTTTCATCCTCTATCTGTTTGGTGCCACCACTGCCTGGATTAAAAAAGCCTTGATTTCATACTTTATCACATGGATTCTAAATTCCATCAGGCACTCAAGGCTGTACCTGGTCCAGCACGCTGACCCCCCACACGCACGCACCACCATCCCGCCAGTGGACATGCCGCTGGCCTCCTAAATCTGCCGTTTTGCTGCAGCTCTGCTTCCAAGGGCTGTCCTCAGGTTAGTGGATCCATTCCGTCCCCCTGCGTAGAGCCAAGACCATGACCGTCCACAGTGCGGTGTGCGAAGCCAGCTCCCTTGGGACCACTCTTGGGCCTGACTCACGGCAGGTCCCCCGAGGCATCTGGCTAACTAAGCCTTTGCCGACTTCGGCCTGAGCTCAGACCCTCGTCGGTCCCCTTCCCTGTCCTGCTTCCCAGTTCTCTCCTTAAAAAAGAACTTTCCACAAATCCTTGTCTCGGTGAGTCCTGGTCTCAGGGTCTCCTTCTGGGGAACTGAAGCCTGAACACCCTCCAAGCAGGCAAGCTCGCCTTCCCTCCTGGGTGCTGCCTCTGTCCCATAGTGACGCTGCTTCCCTCACAGGTGCCCTCCTGTCCCCTTTGGCTGTGCTTAGGACAAGGCGCCTAACAGTCAAGTGAGATACTGTAAGTGAGAACACTTCAGACCTGTAAAATGCGCTACAAACGTGAATCGCTAGTAGCAATAATGACTCTAACCTTGCTCATCCTTGCAGACCTGGATCTAAGCCACCCCTCCTTGAAGGGGTGCCCTGCAGTTCTCCCTGCAGCAATTTTATCTAATCCTCTATATCCTCACTTACAGTGCAAGCTCCATGAAAGCCCAGACTTTGTCTAATGCACTGTTGCAGCCTCAGCATCTAGGCTGATGCCTGGCACATGGGGCATATTTAGCAAATATGTGTTAAATAATGATGCTGAATTCAAAGGTCTTGCTCTAGTCTCAGCCCCTTGGGAAACAGAAGGGCGAAAAGCCGCGTTAAGGATCACCCAAAGTGCCTACGATGACATGCCTAACGTACAAAACAACTCAGTGGCAGAGCCAGGACCTCATCCTTGATCTCTTGTCTCCCAGGCCTGGGACCGTTCCATCTGAGACTCCACCTCCAGGCCCTACATCTTCCCTGGACCGCAGGGGAAAACTGCAACCCCTTCTCCTTCACCCAAACTATTGGCATCTGGGCTGTTCACTTTAATGATACGCCACCTTGTTATAAAGACGGACTGGGTGACTTCCTTGGTGGCGCAGTGGTTAAGAATCCGCCTGCCAATGCAGGGGACACAGGTTCGATTCCCTGGCCCGCGAAGATCCCACATGCTGCGGAGCAACTAAGCCCGTGCGCCACAACTACTGAGCCTGCGCTCTAGAGCTTGTGAGCCACAACTACTGAGCCCATGCACCACAACTACTGAAGCCTGTGCGCCTAGAGCCCGTGCTCTGCAACGAAGAGTAGCCCTCACTCGCTGCAACTAGAGAAAGCCCGTGTGCAGCAACGAAGACCCAACGCAGCCAAACATAAATAAATAAAATTTTAAAATTCATTTTAAAATAATAAATAAAGAGGGACTGGGATTTTTTAGCACTGTAGGGTTTTTTGTTTTTGTTGTTGCTGCTTACCAGTAAATTTATTTTATTTTATTTTTTTATTGAAGTATAGTTGATTTACACAGTTGTGTTAATTTCTGTTGTACAGCAAAGTGATTCAGTTATACGTGTATATATATATACATTCTTTTTTTTAACATATTCTTTTCCATTGTGGTTTATCACAGGATACTGAATACAGTTCTCTGGGCTACACAGTAGGACCTTGTTGTTTATCCATTCTCTATATAAAAGCTTTCATCTGCCAGTCCCAAAGTCCCACTCCGTCCCTCCCCTGCCCCCCTGCCCCCTCAGCAACCACTAGCACTGTAGTTTTATGTGTGCTGTTTTCACCTCCCCAACTAAACCTGAAGCTTCCTGGTGAATTCCCCTCCACACCATCTCCAGGACCCTGCACAGGACGGACCACACATATCCGCTGGAGGAAAGAGGCAGACAAAGATGAGGCGTGCAGACGCTGAAGTCAGACGGACCTGGCTCCAGGGCCCGCTCGGCATTTACCACCTGCATGGCCTTGAACGAAGCCGCTGACCATCTCTGCACCTTGCAGAGAAAGTGAGAGAGTCCCCGCGCCCCAGGATTACTGGGAGGACCTAATGAGATAACACATGCCAAGCGTTCGGCACAATGGCTGGTACATGGCAACCGCTCAGTAAGTATAACCCGCAGTTAGTAATACTAGTAGCAGTGGTAGTAAAAACAGGCTCCCAAACACCGACTTCCAAGTGGTTTAAACAGGCAAAGATCAAAGACCTGAGTTCAGAAAAAATCCTGCTTATTAATGCCTATTAAATACCTAAACTATTATATCAGGTGTCTCCTTTTCCTTATAAACTTAAGATGTTCAGTAACTACACACAGTCCCCAATGTCCTTCTCCACAGTGAAAGGCCAACCCCCCTGCCCCCCAGTTTGCTTTTCTGGGTCACCTCCCATCCATCTCCTCCTGACTCCTGGCTCCCTGCTTCGCCCCACTCTGCAGAGCTTGCATTGGGTGTAGACTCCACCCCCAGTCCCAGGAGAACAGTGCTGGACACTTTGCATTTCACAAAGGCGTCCCTTCTGACAGCCTCATTCGTTCATTCAATGAGCGCACATTTATCAAATGCTGGACACTTGGATCAAAAGCCAGACGACCACCTGCCCTCTAGAGGACCTCCCAGCCCTGAGAGTCCCCCAGCTTCTCTTTCTTAATCACAGACTCACCTTTGAGAGCTCTCCTTCCTCCCAAGCAGCATTAGGATGACTGTCTCATTCTCAGCAATAAGAGCAGGCGAGCTGGATTCAGACGGCCAGGGTTAGAATACCGGCTCAGTCACGTTCTTATGACAAAACCATGGGCAAATTTCTTTCCCTCTCTGCTTCACCCACCTCACCTTTAGAATGAGGATAATGATGCCTACCAACTAGACCTGTCGGAATGAAATGAAAACCCAATGAGCCTATATGGGATAAGAACCTAAAACAAGAGTGGATATATGCATATGTATAACTGATTCACTTTGCTGTACACCTGAAACTAACACAACATTGTAAATCAACTATATTCCAATAAAAATAAATAAATAAATAAAAAATAAGAGAGTGAGATAATAAAAACATTTTTCTAAATGTTTTATTTAGAAAAAGTGAAAAAGTCTTAAAGTTAGACTAATTGCCTTTTTTTAAATAAATTTATTTATTTATTTAATTTTGGCTGCGTTGGGTCCTCGTTGCTGCACGTGGGCTTCCCCTGGTTGTGGTGAACGGGGACCACTCTTCATTTCGGTGCATGGACTTCTCATTGCGGTGGCTTCTCTTGTTTCGGCGCACGGGCTCTAGGCGCATGGCCTTCAGTAGTTGTGGCACGCGGGCTCAGTAGTTGTGGCTCACGGGCTCTAGAGCGCAGGCTCAGCAGTTGTGGCGCACGGGCTTAGCTGCTCCGCGGCATGTGGGATCTTCCCGGACCAGGGATCGAACCCGTGTCCCCTGCATTGGCAGGCGGATTCTTAACCACTGTGCCACCAGGGAAGTCCCAAATTAGAGTAACTGTATCCAAAATGCCTACTAACTGTTATGCAATAAAATCATTTATATACTCAAAAAAAAAAAAACCAATGAAGTCTTTAGAACAGCGCGTGGCACATATTAATAAATGCTCACTGATACCATTTTACAGCTTACAAAAAAGATCTACCCTTTAGCTGGAACGGCTGTTTGGTGTTAACACAACGAAGTGCTAAGCTAACCACTGAAGAAGAAGAAGTAAAATGTTCTGAACTATTGCTATGTCACAGCAAGACTCTCCTTTTCCAGGCATCTGCCAAGCCAGCTAAAACCTCTGCTTCCAGGGAAAATGTAAAGAATCTCGAGCAGGGACCACAAGTTCTATTTGTAACTCAAACTCGAAGAAGGCTCTGGAACAAAGAGCATCCTGACAGCTCAGGGGGCAGAGAGGTGCAGGAGGCTGCCCTGGGCAGGGTGCGACCTGCCGCAGAGGCTGACCCCAGAGACCCCTGCAAGGCGGCCCGAGGCACAGCGCCCGAGGGAAGTGCAGGTTCTGGAACCAAGGAACAGCCGAATCAGAGGGCAGGACACAGCAAGGGAAATCCCGAGCACTGCCAACAGTTGAGACTCGAGACGGTGGCAGTATGGTCCTGGGTGATCCGTCGCCAACAGCAAGACCCTCAGCCTGTGGCCCAGGGCGTGAAGGAGGGTCCAGTCTCAGGGGAGGGAGCTGGCAACAGCTGGGCAGGGTTCCCCAAGCATGTGAATTTCCGATAACAACAGTCCAGGCAGGAAGCATGGCACTAAGCAGGTAAATCAGGACAAAAATCCATTCGAAACACCTGAGTTAATAAGGCAGGTGAGCAGGAGAAGGTACACAAAGGGAGAAAAGGGAAAAGAGTAGACCCAGAGACCCCAGCCTGGGGCTCAGCCCTGGCCCATCAGAAGCCAAGTGTACTGGCAACAAAGACTTGAGTCCAATCCCTCCAACGGTGGGAAGGCAGCACCTTAAATGTTACTTCCTTTCATAGTAGATGTGTTGCCCCAGCTGTGGGCACCCGTGCAGAGCAATGGAGGGAAAATGATGTAGCAGAGCCCAGAGGCAAACCCAAGACCAAAACATGGTAAGAGGCGAGCATTCCAGGTACGTCAAGGATGGGAGGGTCTGTGTGTAGGTTTCACTCTGCACGCTCAGCACGTTAAATGAAAGTAGCCCAAAGAAGGGTTTACCAGGGATGTGGGGTGAAACATGGGGCTTCTATTTAGGGTTAAGTCTTTCCCAGAGAAGGTGATTAGTGGCAGTGACTTGAGTACGTGGTCTGTATTTATAGCATTTTCTCTCAGCCATCAAATCCAGAGGACAAATGCCAAAGGCCTCTAGAGGATGAGTACCCGGATTTTTTCCACTTCACCTCTTAAAGCAAAACCCCTCCCCTAACATTCAGACTCTCCTCTGCCCAAGTCTCTGAACGAGAGCCAGCTCTCAGCCCACACCCCTTCCCGCCCCAACAGGGTCGTGACCCACGACCTTGCTGGGTCCACAGGCCATGCCAGGCCTTGGGGCGGGAAGGGGTGTGGGACCCACCAGACTGCTCCAGGGCAGCAGGAAGGGAAGACTGAACAACACTCAGAGCGCCAGAAAAGAAGACCTGAGATCCCAAATCAGGAGCAGAGCAACTTTTTCCCAGACTGGTGATGACTCAAGGGATTCCCGGGCACAGCAGTAAAGCCTCGGGGGCTGTCTTCGTGCCTGATGCCCCAGAACGCTAAGCGAGTCACCCCGTTCTGCCGCGTCCCTGCCAAAGTCAATTCCAATGTGAGCCTCAGTTTCTCATCTGTCACAAACTGGGTGGCCCCCAAAGTCACCTCCCACCCAGGATCCTATGACTCCCTGAGCAGGAGACCAAACAGGTCCAACGTTTGTCCAGTTCAGGGAACCAGGTCAATTCTCTGCTGGGCAGGAGCCCCAGACTGGAAGAACAGGAGTGGTCACGAGGCTGCACTCCTGACACAGGTAAGAGGAAGGAAGCCATGCCTCAGAGCCTGCATCCAGCCCAGCCGGCCTCTGCCGGACTTGTGCAAGGGTTAAATTCCTAGGCCTGAGAAAAGGCACCAGATCCCCAGGGGCAGGAGAGAGATGAGCTTCCTCCTCCTCCAGCTAAGGTCTGGGATGGTTTCCTGTGCATGCGTGCATGCGTGTGCGTATGCATGTGTGTGTGTGTGTATGCATGTGTGCGTGTGTGTGTGTGTGTGTGTGTGTGTGTGTGTGTGTGTGTGTGTACGCGCGCGCGCCTTTGTGGGGTTTTTCCCTCCCTCCTGACCAGCAGGTTGTGCTGCCCATGACAGAGGGAGCCCCTGAGGCTAACCCTGTGTGCATCCCCCCAGCAATGATGGGCGGCCGGCCACCCTGCCCCTTCCCACACCACCTCTCACCTGGGGGTTGTCCATGTACCAGAGAAGGCAGTTGGCCTGCGTGTCCAGAATAAAGTACCTCCGCAGAAACTTGCCGCTGTTCTCATTCTCCTCGATGTCCAGAAACCCACAGATGCGGTTCTGCCGATCCACATAAGGCATTCCTGGGCTCTGCTCACATCACCCTGTGTGCAGGAGGGAGGGAGGGGCCGTGAGAAGGAGAGTACAGCGGGTGCCTCACTCCGGCCTGACTCCCCTCTGCAGAAGGGAGGCTGCCACCCTCTCCCACTGGTGTCCTTCCCCAGGGCCCCAGATGTCCCACCCCAACCAGACCCTGGAAACTTCTGTCAACTCTGTTCCATGAACAGTCACCAAAATCCATTAATTCAACTAACTTTCCTGAGGCTCCACTACGTGCCAAGCAGAGCGCTAGGCAACTTTACACGCGTGGAAGATGTGAGTCCAGACTCTGGGTCAGGGGCCTGGGTTCAAATCCCAGTTCTTGTCACTTACTGATGTTTGTGTGACCACAAACTGTTTAATCTTCCCATGCCTCAGTTTCTGCGTCTGTAAAATGGGGATAATAATAGGACCTACACCAGATTTTGGCGAGAATTAAGTATGTGGCAGACAAAGCATTCATAAACACTAGGTATTGTTATCACTCTTCAGAAAAACCTTGTAAAGTAGGTTATAACCCAATTTATACGTAAAGAAACTATTGCAGAAAGGATTTAAGCTCCCGTGCAAACGCCTGGATAAACTCTGCCGAGAATTCAGGTGTGAAGAGCAGCCCCTCCAGCTCCATGAAGGTACCAAGGAATCAAATCCGAGGGGTTCCTGGGGCAGGGCCACACCCCTCAGCCCCAGGACCACTTCCTTCACTTTGCCATTTCCCAGAAGCCACTTGTAATCGAAGGAATGAGGGAGCAGAAGAAAGCCCAAACCTGAACACTTTCCTGATTGCAGAAGAGGGTCCGGCGATTTGAGACATTCCGCACCCTCAGACAGGCCTCCCCTCTCCCGGCTCCCTTCCGTCTGTCTGAAGAGCCAAAGGAAAAGGCAGGAGCTCTGTTCTCCTCCCCAAGAGGAAAAGCACCCTCCAACAGGCAGCTACACCCCACCTGGACGCACAACGCACTGCAGAAGTGCGACACGGTGCCCAAGGGTTAGAAAACCCCACGTGACAGTCAGAACTTCAAGGACAGACGCCACCCACCCCACCCACCCCTGGTCCTGCTTGGCTCCAACAAAGCAAAAATTCACTGTGACCCAAGCCCACCATGGCCCTGAGCCTATGACTAAGCACAGCTGAGAGACGGCTGGCTTCGGGCCGTGCCCTGCACCATGACCCTGGGTGAGCCCCTGAGCTACCAAGATGCCACGCCCGCAGGCTTCCTGGCCAGGAGGAAAGTCCCACATGCAGAGACACACATTCCCACAAGACGAGGCGAATTCTAAGGATGTGGATGGTGGCGGGGCCTTGCGGTGCTGAGACGCTGCCCCAAGAAAAAAATACCCTGCTCACACACCAGGATGCCAGGAAACAGTGAATCCCTTGATTCCAGGTAAGGTCAGGCAGAATCCCAACGGGGCAGATGACTCAGTCAGGAGGGGGGCGGGTCAGGGGATCCCGCGGCGACTCGCTGGGCAATGATGGGAGACAAAAAGGAAAGCAGGCAGGGAAACAGGACACAGATGAAACAGCACAGCTAGAAGGGAGTAAAAGAGGAGGAGAGAAAAGGAGAAAAAGTGGAAAGAGGAGGTTTAGAAAGAGGGCAGAGGAGAACGAAGTAGCAGCACAGTGGGAGAGGAGGACCCCGAGGGTGAGGGCCAGGGGGGAGACACCCCTGCACGCAGTGCATCACGTGGTCAGAGGTCCCTGTGGCCAGATCCCCAGCTCCTCGGTACCTCCCCAAACTAAGCCTCCATCCCAGCTCCCGTCTCACCACTGGCCAAAGTGAGTTCAGGAAAGGGAGAGGGATGGGTTCAAGCCAAGGGGTAGGGTCAAAAATGGGGAGGGAGAGGCCCAGCGCTGGTTGGGGAGGAAGCGGATCCCTGAGAAAGGATGCAGCTTCCCCCAGGGAATCAGGGGAAATCAGGAGTCCCAGGCAGAAAGGCTGGGTCAGCCCTGCAGTGAGGGTGCACCCAACCCCCAAGAAAACTCAGCAAATTCCCCTGATGCCAGCGCAGCCACAGAGACAGACGTTCCGGGGGATTCAGCGCTGTCGCCACCCGGGACATCCCTAAGGGGAAGGGTATAAACTGCAGTGGATGACAAAGCCAACTGTCTCTGGGTGCAGCCAGCAAGCACAGCACCCGACTTCACGCTGCCTTTCCAATGTCCCCTCTTCAGCCCAAGGGGCCTGTCTTTTTCTCAAGTCAGAGGCCAGAGAAGCCACTGTTTCCACAATCCTCCAACAGTCTACTCTTGTAGAGGGGGCTTCCCACTTGCATGGTGGGAGAGGACCCTCAGGGACCAAAAGGAAAGATGATAAAAAGAAGAAATCTGGTTATACATCTCCTGACTGTGGTTCTAGCCCAGAAAAAAAAAAGCTGCTCTGATGTCCTGAGAAGCAGCTGAGTCACAGGGCTCATCAGCATGTGGGAGGTGGGTGGGGGCAGGATGGGCGGCAGGAGAACCAAGCATCACACGGGAAGTGTGGTTAGAACGAACAAGCCCACCCACACAGAAGCGACAAACCCAAAGATGGCGCAGACACACAAACCTGAGGTCCCGAGCCCCGTCCTCTGACAGTGCATCCTCATCCCGTGGGTGCATCCCTTGTCCCAGCAGCTGCTGGTACAGAGAGCCAGCCGCCACCGGCCCCCAATCCCCTCTCCCTGCTTCTTCAACCTGCCCCCCAGCATCGTCCAAGTCTCCGCTGGCTCCTCCCCTTTTTCCCAGGGAGGCTCCTCGGATGGGATTAACTCTGCCACCACCCCCCCAGCCCCGAAAACCAGGCAGGGAGGGGAGAAAAGGAAGTACCAGCAGCCGATCCATAAGGGGGAGGACACCCTGATGCACATACACATACTGTCTATCACCTCTTCGAAATGTCCCTTCCAACTTGCATGACACTCCTCGGTTATACAGTTCTAGCCTGTCTTTTAAACTTTAAAATCACTTGTTATCTTAAATTTCATTTTAACCGAGTTCCCCAGTGTAAAAATACTGGGGGGAGGGTGACACTGGGTGATGCGCCCCAGGAGTTGCCCCATGCCCACCCCCACTGTATCCTGGGTCCCTCAACTGGACAATGACTCTCAGCCCATCTCCTGGGGCAGCGTGCAAAGTGTTCTGGCTGTGTCAGAGCACCGGACAGTACTCTCTCAGGCCAGCCCCTCCACCTTCGCTCTGATTCCGTAACGAGACCACCCAGCGAGGAGCTCCTAGGCCATCACAACACACGGACAAGAAAGAGCACAGACTCTGTGCCCAGCAAGGGACCTCGGCCCACCGCACTCAGCACCCTGTCTTTCCAAAGCACGCCAATCTCCCCAGTGTCTTCCATTTCTAGTGCAAAATTCACAATATAACGATGCTAGCATTAAAAAAAAAATCACTCTAGGGTTTCCCTGGTGGCGCAGTGGTTGAAAGTCCACCTGCCGATGCAGGGGACACGGGTTCGTGCCCTGGTCCGGGAAGATCCCACGTGCCACGGAGCGGCTGGGCCCGTGAGTCATGGCCGCTGAGCCTGTGCGTCTGGAGCCTGTGCTCCGCAACGGGAGAGGCCACGGCAGTGAGAGGCCCGCGTACCGCTAAAAAAAAAAAAAAAAATCACTCTAGCCAACTGTTTTCACTTTTGCATGCTTTTTCATGCTTCTGTCCACATAATCAACCTTCTTAAAACTTTCAATTATACCGTAAACATGTTCCATGTTGCTACACAGTCTTTATAATCAGTGTTTTTAATGGTTGCATAACATCACTGGACTGGATTTACTATAATTTACTTAAACCATTTCTCCATGATTAGACAGTTAGATGATATCCAATTTTTCTAATGCTAAAATTCATCTTTTTATACTTTCTTCTTCTTTTACACATGGATACAGTATAAATTCCAAGTAGTAATAAGACTAGACCATAGGTTATGAACTTTTATAACTCTTGAGACTTATTACAAAATTGCTTTCTAAAAGTATTTCATCTGTTTACACTGCAGCCAGCAATATATTGTTACCATTGCTATAATCTTACATACATTGAATGTTCTCATTATTTTAAACTGTGGCTAGTTTAAATATATAATGACGCCCAGTGAGGCAGAACATTTTTTCATGTTTCTTTCCTGCTTCACATTCCTTCCTAGACTTTGTTAAATGCAAATCAAAATTATGTGTGGGGCTTCCCTGGTGGCGCAGTGGTTGAGAGTCCGTCTGCCGATGCAGGGGACACGCGTTCGTGCCCCGGTCCGGGAAGATCCCACATGCCGCAGAGCGGCTGGGCCCGTGAGCCATGGCCGCTAGGCCTGCGCGTCTGGAGCCTGTGCTCCGCGACGGGAGAGGCCACAACAGTGAGAGGCCCGCGTACAGCAAAAAAAAAATTATGTCTGCACACAATCAATTTCTCTCTCTCTCTCTCTCTCCCCGTCTCCCTCCCTCCCTCTCTCCCTTTCTCTCTCTCTCTCTCTCTCTCTCACAAACACACACACCCCAAACAAAACCAAAACATAGCCTCAATAATTCAAATAAGTAAATAATGTACCTTAATGAAAAGTAAAATAGAAAAGCAGCAAGTTTTACACCATCTAGATTTCCTTAGTACATAAGTTGCTAAGTATGTGCTGCAAATGAAAATATGTTAAATATTTAATTGATGGTAAAAGTGAAACTTTCTTTTTTGGCCACGAGGCTTGCAGGACCTTAGCTCCACCACCAGGGAGGGATCAAACCCGGGCCCCCTGCAGTGGAAGCACAGAGTCCTAACCACTGGACCCCCAGGGAATTCCCAAAAGTGAAACTTTTAGAAAGAAAGGGACTTTGCATGGAGTTACCCATTGATCAGCAGCAGAAAATGGGTTAAATGTCAACTAACCTGAGATTCCTGGCCAACACTTGCCAGCTGACGAGATGAAGCTCATGAGAAAAGAATCAATGGCTGCCCACCATCGAATGAGATGAGGGCACAGGGCAACATCCCCGTCCCAAATATCTCCTCTACTGCCCATTCCAGTGCCTTAGCCTCCATCATTGGAGGAGATTCAAGCCAAGAATAAAATTCTCCCCTAGGAATTGAGACAACGGACATCTTTATCAGGCTCATTAATATACAAGAGACAACTTGGGACCAAGACCCTAAGAAAATAAAACAGGTCCCAATGGGAGACTGAGGCATTAGCAGGGAAGAAAAGTAAGAAGGCTGTCTCCTGAAGACACTTCTTAGGATTCTTATACACCCGGGACAGTAGTATGAAGCTTTCCGGAAAGCAGTTTGGCGGTATGGAACTAGAGAGCTAAAAATGTTCCTATCCTTTGACCCAGAAATTCTACTTCTAGAATTCCATCCAAGTAAATAAACAAAGATGCAAATACAGATTAAAATAAAACGATGGCAACTGCAACAGAATTTATAATGACACAAAGTTGGAAATGCCCTGAATGTCCAAATGATTAGGGAATAATAAATAAATGATAGGACATTCACATAAGGAAATGTTGCACAATCTTTAAATAGCTATGTTTTCAAGTACTTAAATGAATTAGGGAAAAACTCCCCCAAAGTTTTTTAAAGATACAATAATATGATTTAGAATATGATCCCAGTCCTCTAAGTGTTATTTTTATATTTCTATATTTGGATAGAAAAAGACTGACATCCAGGCACCAAAATATTAGCAGTTATTATCTATGGGTCACAGGCGAATTTTATCTACATCTATATTTTTTTCCATATTTTCCAAATTTTCTACAGGAAACGTATGTTACTTTATTTAGCAGGAGGGAAAGCTATTTAACTCCACACACCCCCCCATCCCCAGCGTACAAGTTTTGAAGCTGAGAATAAATTTCTCAATTCTCCAGAGTCCATAAACAAGCAAAACCTTGCCTAAATTATAGTGCTCTTGGGACTTCTTAGTGTTTCAAAGTCTTAAATCTAATAAAGCCATGTTCCACCCATCACAATTGCCCAAAAGCTAGGTACCTACCCAGAGGGCTTTGGCACCCTCCAATCTAGTTGGGTTTCTTACTTCCTACTGCAGCCTCCCCTAAGAGAGGCTCTTTCTTTCCTCTGTGGGTTTGGTTGCTTGCTCTCTGGTCTTCACAAGAGGAGCCCCTGTCCTGGGGGTCAACTGAAGATTCACACGCAAGTCAGTGCCTCTTTCCCTCTGCTGTCACAGAGCCTGCAGCACAGCACGCCCAGAAGCAGGGATCCCGACAAAGACCGCCCCCAGTGGAATTTTCCTTCTTGAAACTTGGGAGATGGGACTGACGTCTTTAAGTTAAATGTCTAGATAGATGAATGAAAAGATGGATAAATAGGTTTGTTTGTTTTTTTAAAGAAAAGCTGAAGAGCTATTAAGTCATGAAAGCTCTGGCTTACTGTACTGGACGTCTTATTTGTAAGATCTCTAATGTGGCTTGAAGATACAGGAAAAAATAGAGTGAAATAAGGGAGATTCATCTGCCTGATCGTCCTGATACTTCTGAGGTAAATACAAACGAAAGAAAGTGGTAACAGAGATAAAGCCTTAAATGGTATTGGCCCCAGGATGAAATAATCCACTATAATCTCCGGTAGTTCAAAACTCAAAAAAAATGAATCCATTTTTAAATTTGGTTATTTTTCTTTCATGTTACTTGGCGTTGGTAGGAAAGGGAATTTCAGGGATTTTGCTCCAGAAAAAAGTCAGGAAGGCATTTCTTAACATAGGGGAGCGGGCAGGGATGCAGTGAATACATCTGCTATCTTGTCATCCTCGAGGGTAGAAGCTGGGGACAGTAGCATCAGTGGTAAGTGAGAGAGATACCAACGGGAAATTGCTAAATTTCTACAGGAGAAAGTTAATCGGGAAATGACATCAGAGGTCTCAGAGAGGACTGTAATAAGCAGACAGGAACTGGGGTGTGGAGGTTAGAAAACGTATGGGCCATGCGAACAGAGAGTTCGCCTATGTTTCCATCTCCCACCTACATAAGGGTGCGTTGCAGAGGGCCCACGAATGCCCAGGGCCCAGTAAAAACACAAGAATGACAACAACAAAACGCAAGCGTGGCTATTTCAGAACACAGCTCTGAGACTGGGCCAAAGACTCTAACTTCCAAAATGTGGGAACATCTATTTCCTACCGTTATAACATCATTGCATTCTGAAGCTGTCATAAGAGCACATTCCAAATAGTCTGAGGCCGGAGAATAATGTGAGAGAGAAGAGAATGTACTGAGAACACATTCCCAGCGGAAGAGCAGGCTGAGGAATGCAGACATCCACAGGAATGGGGAGGGTAAGAGAAGGTGCCCGACGTCCCCTGGACCCAAGAACTCTCAATGGAGGGCAAGAGACACTCGAGGAATTTTTTAAGGGAAAAAAATACTGGGGAAACGGCAGGAACGACTGACTACTGATACCACTCCAACAAAGATGCCAAAAACAGCAAAATGTTTTAAACTCTCATGACCTCTCTGAACAGCAGCCTCATCTATGTTCAGAGAAAATGTGGTTGTTAGAGCTGGTACGAAACAAAGGCCTGCCCTTGACTCAAGGCTCCTGAGACCACCTCCCCCCAGAGAGTTCACCAGCACAGGGACCAGCCCCAGGGGTTATAAATAGCCTATAAAAACTGAGATCTCCCACTTTCAGAATCCAGTTACTAGGCTCTGCGATTCAGTTTCACTGTAGGCCTTCTTACTGGTAGCAGCACAGCAGCTTGGTCCTCATTTAAAAGTTGGACCTTCTCACCCACTAAAACCTGGGCAGTAGGAGAAGGAAAAGAAAGCATCCTTATTTCTCCTACGTACCAGCCTCTTGCAAAGTGCTGGGGGAAAGTCTAAAGGGCCTAAGCCTGCCTGTCTAAAGGCACTGTGCTCCCGTCTCTGGATGTAGGGACGGAGGAGGGGCCAGGTGTGGCACAGAGCACGTGCAGGTGACAAGGATGGGTCTGAGAGCATCTGACAAAACTCTTGCAAGAACGTGACCATTGAAGAGGGCGAGCTGATTTCAGTGACCCGGCGCTGTGCTGGAGTGAAGTGAAAGAGCATGGGTTTTAGAGTCAGACAGACTCTACTAAACTCTTCAGGGCCTATTTCCTCATTTGCGAAATGGAGAGAATCGCTGTACCTACTTCAAAGGCTGCTGTGTGCATTAAACGAAATAATGTGTGAAAAGTGCTTAAGAGGAGGTCTGGCAAAGACCAAGCACTGTGTAACTGTTGTTGTTAAGATGTGTGCGTGTGTAGTGCCTAACAAGTAGTACATGACCCCCACCGCTAGGTAAAACAGGGCAGGCAGCTGCCAGGCCGTCTCCACCCCTCAAATATCAGTAAGTAAATCCCACTGGGAAGGCAGTGATGCTGGAATCCCTCAAAAGGAAAGGCACAAGCTGCCCTCACTCTTCCGTCTACTCCAAGAACCATCATATTTCTCAAAAATTCTCCAAAAGGTTAAAAAAAAAACAGTCCAAGAGATCCACCGACTCCATCTCGGCCAGGCCACCCTGAAAGTTAACAGAACCAGGCCTGCGATCAGAAGCCAAGGAAGGGTCTCTGGAGCCACCTCCTGCTTGGCCCGTGGGAGAATCACAGCAGCAGAGATCCGCTCCGCAAATGGATGGCCAAAAGGGAGTCCCAGCTGATGGGAGGGCGAGCCCTTGCCTTTGCACTTTAACCCCAGTGTTTCTCAGGGAGAAGGGGACCTCCCTTTTTATCTCAGCTGGCCGGGCAGAAAGGCAGCCCAAGGTTCGGAGTAAAGGTCAACGGGGCCTTCCAATTACTGTCCCACTACAGCAACCACAGACCTGTGCAGAATGGGAAGCAAGGGACCCCATCCCTCCCACCCCCCAGCCGCCCTATCTCCCTGCCCTGGCCAATTCCCTGGCTCAATGATGGGCTTATATCAGGCAGGGCTAGGATTCTGCTCTTGCCATAGACTGTCACACTATACTATTTGCTCTGCTTCCTTCCTTTCCAAAGCCTAACAGATTGGATTGCCGGAGTCCTCTCCAGCTCACTAAGACACGTGGAAAACTGAAAGTAAGGCAGCGGTGGGAAGAGGGAAGAGGCCGAGCAGTGCAACGCCCCAGCACCCAGATCATCTTTTCCAAGCTCCACGACTATCTCGGCCAAAGTAACTACTTACTACAGTTTCAGGGAAACAGAAGAGATATTTACTGCACTGGGGCCACAGCAAGATCTAATTTGAGGCGTTCCAGCCTTTTAACAGGGGCATCACCCACCTGCCCACCTGCCCCATGAAGAAGACCGGAGATCAATGAAGCGCCAGCTGGATGCACATCCGGAGATCGAGGCCCTGCTGCTCCCGGCTCCCTAGTGATCCGGCACTTTCAGCAAATACCAGGCAAGCCAGCAGGAGGGCTGCTCGGAGGGGCGTGGCTGGCTGATGGGGCTGACGACTCTCCCTTCCCATTTTTGCAGAATCTCTCCATAAGTAGGCACCGACCAAAATCTGCATGTCTCCAGGATTTATTTTAACCTCGGGGGAAAACACCAAGCTGAATTACGGTTCAGCACACTACGATGACACGATGGGATTTGCAGGCCCTACTTCCTTATACAGAAGAGAGAAGCAAGCACCAACGACAAGGGAAAAGCAGCACTGCAAACGCTCCACCAAAGGGCAGGTGGTTCCCCGATCCGTACCTAGGTGATTACCCATCTGTGAAGTGAGCGAGGCTCCCATCGGCAGGAGTGCCATAGGCACTTTGTCAAAAGCGGGGCTTACAAGGAGGGCGAAGGATACTTAGGTCCAAAGGCAACACCCAAGGGAAGCCCTCATGAACCAGCTCAGACGAGCTTGAGGCACCACCACATTGCTCTCTTCTCTTCCATTTGGATAGGGGCAAACAATTCATGCTCTTGCAGTCACTCACTCATTCATTCAAGAAACGTTTACTTAGCACCTAGTAGATGTCACACACCAGGCTGGCCACAGAGTCTAGACTGCAAGCTATGGCAAAAGTCACCTGCGTTCAAGTGGCACACGATGGTGAAAGCTAATATATGAAAGGATGAGAAGGCTGTTAAAGCTTCCTCTGGCTCCTCAAAGCATGCTGGATCTCTATTTTAGCAACTGCATTGTGTCCTAGGCCCTGGTGTACCGCCTGTGTCCTGCATCAGATGGTAAAATCCCTGAAGACAGAGGCTACATTTTGTTCATCACTGCCTTTCGTGTCTTAATTACCCAATAAATGTCAGCTGAATGCAACTGAAATAGAAAACACTTCGATTCTTTCAAGATCTTTGGCTTTACTGTTTCTGAAGGCTTTGCCACCAAACAGAAAAATGATGAAGCTCCAGAAAGGAGGAAAAAGGGGATTGACTTAGATATATTAAGAAAACAGAAGTACAATTTTGGAACTTCAGCCCAAGTGCAACCACCACTCAGCGGACCGAGATGCCTCGGGGGTGTCACCGCTGGCGTCCCGGTAGAATGCCTGTCCCCTCCCCTTCTCTCCCCGTCCCTTACTCTCCTCTGAAAATCCCCACCTGGAGTCCTAAAGAAAGGCGGGGCGGGTGGCGGGAGAAGGAGTTAGAAGGGGAAGATCCACCAAGTAGCAAGGAAACCTTACAGCGAGAGGCTGGGGGTTCAGGGCTGGCCTGGGGAGGAGATGGGTCCGACCCCAGTGAGGTGGCCCTGCCGCGCCTCCTCTCACACTTTTCGTTCCTACAAGGCCTCTCTTTTCCCTTTCCTCTTTTTTTTTTTTTTTTTTAATTCGATGAAACAGCAGTCTTCAGAACTGGAGCAGAAGAGGGAAGCGGGTAAGGTGAGGAAGAAGTTCGTGAGACAGACAGACAGCTCCCCTCGAGTGCTTTCCCGACCTGACACCAAATCTGCATTTTAGTACAGTTTCCTTTAAGTCACCCCAGAGTCCGTAGTTCCAGAAGCCCGAGGGGCCCGGGCTGGACCCAGAGGGAAGGGAGGTCTCGCCCTCGGGAGGCTTCTAGGCCTGCCACGGAATAAGGTAATAGGGGAAGAGAAAGATGAGTCTCCACGGCCCCATCCGTGCCCCCGGGGACTTGCCTGCACGTTCTCTGCTCGTCTCCCCTACCCGCTGCCCGGGAAGTCGTGGCCAAGCCGGGGCCCCAGCGCCAGAACCCGCGGAGAAGTTTCGCCGCTGCAAACGTGAGAAAACGCAGCTCCGCAGAACACCCGCCCCCACCCTGCCCGCGGCCCCACCCCGCAGCCCGACCCCTGGCGGCGGCGACCTTGGACACCCCGGGCGCTCCCGAGGGCCGGAGGAAGGGCTGCCCCGCGGGCTCGCCGGGGGCCACCGGAGGCGGCCGGGGGACGGCGGCGACCTCCCCTCGGCCCGCAGGGAGGCGCTCCCCCCCCCGCCAGCCCCTCGGCGCCGCGCCGCTCCCGGGCCCGCGCGGGCGCCCCACTTACCCCGCCGCGCAGGGCCGGGGCTCGGGCAGGGTGCGTGGGTTACATCGGGCTGGGAAGCGCCTCTGGGGCCCCGCGGGCCGTCGCTCTCGGGGGATGTCTGTCGCCGCCAAACTCTCGGGGTCTCTCGCGCCTCTCGCTCCTCTCCCCCTCCCCTCCCCTCCTCCCTCCCCTCCCCTCCTCCCTCCCTCCTTCTCTCTTGTCCTTAGGCTCTTTTTTCCGGGTTAATTACGTTTCGCATTAAAGCAAAACCCAGCCCCGGATGTGAGTACAATGCTCCGCCGAGCCCGCCGGGGGCGGAGAGGGGTGCCGGGGCGCCGCGGGCTGGGAGGGGGCGCGGCCGGGCGCGCGGGCTGCGCGGACTCGGCGGGGGCGGGGCGCCCGGAGGCGGCCCCAGAGGCTGCGCGCCGGGACCACCTCGGCCGCGCAGGGGGAGGCCCTGCTTCCGACGCCGGCCCCGGGCAGCAGGTGTCCGAGTGGGAAAGGGGCCCGGGGATGAGGGCATCCTAGAAACAGGGAGACGAGCCGGCCCGCGGGCTCACTCTTTACCCCGTTTATTCTTCCCAAAGCACCCACCTCCTCCCCCAGCCCGCTCCAGCGACTTCAGCCGGGCCTTCCCCGGACCCAGAGCCTTCAGCCATCGGGGTTTAGGGTTAGCGTCGAAGGAAGCATCTCAGATTCTCCCGGGTTGTCATGCATGTGCCCCAGGAGCCCAAGGGGGTCGTAAGTTCTAACGGCTGTATGGGGACTTTTTCAGAGCGTGGCGCAAAGACGCCTTTCCAGCCCTCGGAGCGGGAGGGAGCTCTGGGGGAAAATGGGAAACAGACAAGCAGCAGGTATTAAGTAATATTGCCAAGAGGAACCGAAGAGAACTGTCGGGTGCCGGTGCAGCCTCTGCGTTACCGCATTTGATCCACGCTGCAACCTAATGGGTATCAATCCCCTTCACGATGAGGAAACCGAGACTCAGAGACGTTAAGGAATTTGCCCTGGGTCCCACAGTTATCAATGGCTCGTCTGTCAGGTTCTGATGCCGGCCTCGCACGTGAGGAGATAGATATTTCAATGTACATGCAGCCAGGCACATAACATTCGAAACACAGAAACGTAGTGGATTGACCCTGGGATGGAGGACCGACCGGGAGCTGCGATTCCTGGGGATTTTGGTGCAAATATAGTTGATAAGGTCGAGTCCTAGTTACAAGGCTTTGACGCAGGGGAGGGCCGAAGAAGACCCTTGAGGCTAGATGGGCAGGATTGCGGGAAAGGCGGGTCCACGTCCCAGTGTTGGAAGGGGAAAGGCAGACTGTTAAAAAGTCTCCAGGACCTGAGGCAGCAAAGCCTGGGGGAAGGGGGGCCCCAGCCAGACGAGCTGGGAGGAAGGTAGGACCACGCTCAGCACACACCCCGAAAGCACTAGTGATGAAACCACACGTTTCCTCTTCCATTTTGATTGCCAAAGCAAAAATGAACCGACCTGCTCTCTCAGGTGTGAAAAAAGACTGTTTGCTTTAGAACATTTTGCTTTGAATGAGGAAGGAAAGGGGGACACAAGAAAAAAAGCATTTCCTTTGAAATAAATACATCAACGTCAATTTTTTTTTTCTATCTGCTCATGAAGATTTTTGCCACTCACATAAATTTCAGTCAGAGCATATACTCTGGAACCAGATGGCCTGGGTTTGAATCCCAGCTGTGGTGCTTATTAGCTTTGATCCCAGAGCAAGTGACAACTTTTCCGTGCCTTATTTTCTACATCTGGATGCTTACAAAGAGTGAATGAGCTAACATTTGTAGAGTGTTTGGATTACTGCCGAACGTGAAGTAGGTGCTATGTAAATGTTTTTGAATTTAAAAATTAGATTATGGTTTTCAGGGTGAAATGGAACAAAATTCCATCCAGCTCCCAGTAAATCCGACTGGAACGGATGGTTTCCGGTATGAGCCATGAGGTAAAAAGTCTCAGATTCCATGGTACGGTTCATATTAAAACCCATAAAACTCTAGTCCCTGTGGGGCCTGCCTGAGTTACTCAGTCACAGAGCCACAAATATTTCCTGAGCACTACTGTATTGGATGCCTGGGAGGCAAAGCTCGGCGAGAGGATGCAAGTGTTACTAGGAGGTTGACGCAGCCTTGTATCCCTCCTGGAAATGCCATGAAAATGGCACAGAGTGACAAAGTACTACCAACTTTTAGAGGAACAAGACGTGTGTGTGCGCGCACACGCATATGTTTGGGAGGGGTCCTCGAGAAGGAAGTAGTGAATTTTGAAATGGGCCTGAGAAGATGGGGACAATTTGACTCCAGTGTTGGGCTGGGGTGGGGGTGGGGGTCATCAGTGCACTTTGGATGATGCTTGTACTTCACTGGGATCCCCGTTTACTGCCACATTTATCGCTAGCCAGGACCTGGCCCCAGTTAGATTACAGTTTCTTCTCTGACTCCTGTACTTCCACTGTTTCCTCAGAGGTCTCCTGCCACCCCCTCCCATAGTGGCACAGAGTGTCTATTGAGTCTGAGCCCTGCTGTGGTCCTTTTGCCATCTCTGACACATTTTGAAAGTATTTACATTGACTGATTTTATGCATTCATTTTTTTCAGTGCAATAAACAGCCCGGATGTCTGAAAATGTGACTCCGTCTATTGGGAAAGGAATGTCAAAAAAGGCCTTTCACATCAGCTATCTCAGTCCCCTGTTGTATCAGTGCAAGATGAGGTTCAACAATTTGCTGAAGGTTTTGCAGCTGGTTAGTGGCAGAGGTGTTTCTGGAACCCAGGGTTGACTACCCCCAGAATCTTCTAGTATTGATGTGGGAACCTTTCCATGAAGATGGAGACTACTGGTCCAGAACCTAAGAATTTAAACAGAGAGCCTTATACTCTATACCCATTTATGCACTTTTCTATTCATTTTCAGTGTTCACGGCTGGGTAACTAGATGCCCTAACGACCTTCAGTGGTGAGCCAGGGCACCCTCTGGGGAACCACATTGTGCTCTGTCCTTAGAGACACCCATTATGGAAGGTACCAGGCTGAAGCTGGGGCCGGGTAGTTCCGTTGGGGAAAGTGTGGGACTGAAGAGGCCAAGGTCAGTGGTTGATCCTGGTTCAGGCCAGTTAATTTCGCACAAAGATGAATTGCTCCAAGGCCATCACACTTCTAGTGCTAGCTGGTCATTTTATAAAGAGTTGTTGTTGGTTTCAATAGCAAAGTACCATCCATTTCTAGAAAGATTACTCAAACTACTATTGTTCTATTCAGTCCTATTCCTTCAGCAAACAATGATCTGAACCTATTAACTATTTTTCCTCCCATATATCTTGTACTTACTTATTTTCCAGGTACTTACTAAATGTTAATTGCTTTACCTGTATTGTCTCATTTAAGTCTTACAACACTGGGAGTAAGGTGCTACCATTTCCCCATTTTATAGATGAGATGTCTAAAACATGGAGACCAAGCCTAGTTACAAGCCTGTGCAGTCTGACGCCAGAGCTGGCCCCCTCTTAACCACCAAGTTTGTGAAGGATTCAGGAAGACATAAAACAAGACTCTTTCCCTCCACATTTTCGATAATTATCATCATTTAGAATCTCCTTTCCTTTTCAGCTAGCAATTTCATGTCCAAAGATTTGTCCTACAGAAAGTCATCCAGAGATATATATAGTATAGATGGAGTGTATGTTTATTTGTATATACGAAGTGTATATCTGGAATATATATACACATTTGCTGCAGCATAATAGTGAAATTTGGAAATCACTGTCATTCTCATCAGCAAGGGATTGAACAGGTAAATACCATTAGTGCCATATAATCTTATACTATGCAGCTGTTAAAAAAGAATGAAAAATACTATATGAAATTTTTTCTATATGAAAAAATACTAAATAAGTAGGACTAAAAAAGGTACAAAGGTGCCTGTATAATACAATCCCATTTCTGTAAATAAAAACCGTACATATTTATTACATGAAAAAAAGTCTAAAAGACTATATTCCAAGCTGTTAGCCACAGTTCTCTTAGGGCATGGGAAGAGGGACTATAATGACGAATCTCACTTTCTAAGAGATGTATTTCTGTAATGTGTTATTTTTTGCAATAAGCCTGCATACATTTGCTTATCAAAGAAGAACAATAATGATTTAAAATTATAATGAAAAATTTTAAAGTTCTATGAGAAAGCATATTGCACCCCTCAAGAATCCCATCATTTAGTTGGGAGGGAATGTAACAAAAAGAAAGAAAAGCCAGAAACTAACACAAGCAGGGACAAGAGGAAAGAGAAAATTTTGTGGGAAAAAAACAACTAGCTGGGGTTGAGAGGTGCAGGAGAAAATGTATGAAGGAGATAGCACTTTGGAAGAACCTTGAAGGTGTAGATAGTGTAAAATGTGGAAGCTGGAGAGGGGCATGAGAATAAATGGGTTCCAGATAAAGGGACTGGTCCTGTGCAGCTGGAGCACGGTGGAAGCAGGGAGGATGAAGAAAGGATTTTCATGGGGAACAAAACAGGAAAGAAAGGTTGCTGGAGGGTCTTTATTGCTAAGCAAATGAGTTTTACTTTATTACTTTAGGCTTTAAGAGCCACTGGAGGTTTTTGAACAAGGAAGTGACACTATTAGAAGTAAATAAGCAGCAATTTCATAGTTCATGACTGCATGGTAACTGGTCTCTTAACACCAAGCTGCCACTGGGATGTGACTCCTGACTCTGTTCCTAATTAACTCTGTAGCCATGGACCAGTTACTCTGCTTCTCTGTATTTCTATAAAATGGAGAAGGTGGTGATAACAGATAACTTATCTCATACCATTGTTGTTGAGACTGAGTTAATGTTTTTAGGGCACATGGTAATTGCTGAGAATGTCTGTTAAACTTTAACAATCAGCTTCATACCTTTGAATTAAAATCTTTGCATTTCATTTTGAAACTTCTATTACAAAGAGCTAACATTACACGACAAATTATTAACTATTCTTTCTTCACACTTTCACAGGTTTATAGATTATTAATTCCATTTTACAGGTGGAAGACTTTAGGTTTTTAAGGAGAGATACAGTCTCAGAATCACATAGCAAGACATGAGTTGTGAGTCCTGGTTCAGTGATCCCTGCCCAACACCCAAGGTTATCACTTAGCTCCAATTCTCAGAGCCTTGAGAATAGGAAAAATAGAAAAACATTGACAATTTCTGTTTATAGGATAAGGGAAACAGCAGTAAGGGACAGTAATAAAATAAAATCAAAAACGAGAAAACTTTGGTGAAATACCTGGAAGTGTGTATATAAAATCAAATTTATAATATATATATATATACATATATATATATGTATATATATCTGGTGAATTATGCTACTTCCATAATAAAAGTCATATGTTGAAGACCTAACTTCCAATCTGACTGCATTTGGAGGTAGAGCTTTTAGGAGGTAATTAAGGTTGAATGAGTTTATAAGGGTGAGGTCCTAATCCGATAGGATTGATGGCCATATAAGAAGAGGAAGAGATCTCTCTCCCTGTCTCCACAGCACCAAGAAAAAGCCGTGTGAACACACAGCAAGAAGGCAGCCGTCTGCAGTCCTAGAAGAGAGCTCTCACCAGAGCGCAACCATGCTGGCAACCCCATCCCGGACTCCAGCCTCCAGACGGTGAGAAAATAAATTTCTGTTGTTTAAGCCACCCACTCTATAGTACTTTTTATACTCATACATATATATAGACATTACATATGTACACATGCCAAAATTACTTCCCTGTGACAAAGTTTGGAAAACATTGCCATACTGCTAAATCTGATACTAATATAAACTTCAAAATGAAGTGCCCATCCAGTCCCCAGAAATAAGAGTCTCCTGGCTAAATGCACCATTCCTATTGATTCATGCTGATGATATTGTTTTTCCGTCAGTTTGAACAAGGGCAGTGCATGGCTTGGAATCCTGCATCCCCAGTGATGCCCTGTGATTACAAGGGAAGAACTGGGCCTGTGGAATCAGAGAGAGAGAATGAATAGATAGATACCTTAGGTTTGGATCCTTGACCTTGCTTTCGTACTAAATTTTATTTTTGACCTTGCTTTCGTACTAAACTTTATTTTTGCTTAGACTAGTTTCATAATTCATTTCCTCAGCACCGAGCCTACATAGGGGCTACGATTAGAAAATACTGGGGGTGAATATAGTTAAAGTTGGCAACTGGAATAAACTATCTGGTTTATTCCAAGAGATGCCTATGGTGGTCAGTGAAGCGGGTTGGCTGTTACTTCAGTGGTTCACAACACAAGCTGGTGATTACAAAACAAAGAAAATCAAACAGGGTATTTGAACAGATGGATTTATGTCCTTCCATTATTTTGTCAATAGGAAATATATGCACACTATACAAAGTTCAAAAGGTACAAAAGAGGAAGAGTGAACAAATATTTTATTTTTAAAAATTCTTTCTAGGGGCTTCCCTGGTGGTGCAGTGGTTAAGAATCCACCTGCCAATGCAGGGGACATGGGTTCGAGCCCTGGTCCGGGAAGATCCCACATGCTGCAGAGCAACTAAGCCCGTGTGCCACAACTACTGAGCCTGCGTGCCACAACTACTGAAGCCTACGCGCCTAGAGCCCATGCTCCGCAACAAGAGAAGCCACCGCAATGAGAAGCCCGTGCTCTGCAACGAAGAGTAGTCCCCGCTCACCACAACTAGAGAAAGCCCAAGCACTGCAGTGAAGACCCAATGCAGCCAAAAATAAAATAAATAAATTTATAGAAAGAATCCTTTCTATTTCTGAATTTTCCAAGTATTCTTCAATAAGCATGTATTATTTTATGATTATAGGAAAAAAGTTAGCTTTATAAGCAAATAACTAGTTTTTAATTTAAAAGTACCTCAGAGATCTCACAGCTGCTTTGTGATTTAAAAAAAAAAGCAACAACATACCACTAACTTTATCTTCAACTTAAAAATAATTGTGTCTTTGATATATTTTTCAAGAAATTTTAGCCAACTTTATATCCATTCATGTTAAAATTCCTGCCACTGGAAAAGATATACAAAACTGACTGGCAGTTTGAACCCCGAGAACTGGTGAAACTCAGTATGAGTCACTGGAGACAGGTAATTTGCTAAGGAATCTTCTTTCAAATTTCATCATAATTTGTATGATGACTCCACATGTCTGTCAAATGTTGTTAAAATTAAGTGCAACACTAGGCTGGAGGTTTTAGCCCAGTCCAGCTTAACTCCTTCATTTAGGAATTAAACAATAACAAGCTAGATTTATCCTTACACCTAATGCATAATGATGGTTTGGATGTTCTAATTGGATAAGTGGCCAAATGCTCCCTCCAGCATATAATGTCAGAAGATGTCACAGTCCTGGTTTGCTGCAAAGACATATCAGGAACATGGTCCTGACCTGGAGGTCACTTTCTGGTAACTTCAATCCCTGGAACAGAACTCTGAACCGGAAGGTAAGAGGGGAAGAGCCTCTGCATAGCCAAGTCCCTGCATCTTCATGGAGATGCCTTTCTTAGGCTTGCTCTTTGATTCTGGCTGAAGATCTAATTTCAGAAGGTCCAGTTATGTGGTTTCCCAGTCCTCAGTGGATTAGAAACCAAGAAAATAAAAAAGCTTTTGGAGACGGAGGAGGGAGGGGGAGGAGAAAATGACTTTATTCAGTTCATTCCTCTCTGTAAGTGGATTAGCTGACAACAACAAAGGAGGGAAAGAAAAGTTAACAAGCATTCCCAGAGGTTATATGTGCCCCAGACAATCTTCTTCATTCCCAGTGATGACCTTGGGGTAGGAAAATGTGTTTGAACTGTGATCAGAAATTTTCATATAGTTTTGCTGGTAAGAGTGGTGGCCTCTGGGGAGGAGATCACTTCTGAGGTGGTAAGAGGAGACAGGACTCATTCATGCTCTTGTATATTTTTCAGATATTATATTATGTGCATTATGTTTCTTTTGCTTAAAAATAAATTTTTAAAAAATTATTTAATGCCCCCACAAAAGACTTTACAAATAAAAAGTACATAAAAGAAAAGTGTATAAATTAAAATATTGGAGACCTGAAACCATAAAACTCTAGAAGAAAACATACTGGGTGAGCTCCTTGACATTGGCCTTGGCAATGATTTCTTTGGATTTAACACCAAAAGCAACAAAAGGCAACAAAAGCAAAAATAAACAGGTGGGGCTACACCAAACCAAAAAGCTTCTGCACAGCAAAGGAAACCGTCAACAAGATGAAAAGGCAACCTACGGAATGGGAGAAAATACTTGCAGTATCTGATAAGGGATTAATATCCAAAATATGTAAAGAACTCATACAACTCAACAACAAAAAAACAAACAATCTGATTTTTTAAATGGGCAGAAGAACTGAATAGACATTTTTCCAAAGAAGATATACAGGTAATCAACAGGTACATGAAAAGATGCTCAACATCACTAATCATCAGGGAAATGCAAATCACGACCACAATGAGATGTCACCTCACACGTATCAGAATAGCTATCATCAAAAAGACAGCAAATGACAAGTTGGCAAGGATGTGGAGAAAAGGGAACCCTCAGGCACCGTTGGAATGCAAATTGGTATAGCCACTATGGAAAACAGTATGGAGGTTCCTCAAAACATTAAAAATAGAACTACCATGTGATCCAGCAGTTCCACTTCTGTGTATATATCAGAAGGAAACAAAATCACTATCTCAAAAAGATATCTGCACTCCCATGTTCACTGCAGCATTAGTTACAATAGCCAGGACATAGAAACAAAGTGTGTCCACTGACAGATGAATAGATAAAGAAAATGTGGTGTGTGTATATATATATATATATATATATATATATATGTATATATATATAGACACATATATATATAGACACACACATATATATAGACACACATATATATATAGACACATATATATATGCAATGAAATATATGCAACCATAAAAAAGAAGGAAATCCTGCCATTTGCAGCAACATGGATGGACCTTGAAGGCATTATGCTAAGTAACGTGAGACAGAGAAAAAGAAATGCTGTATGATCTCACTTATATGTGGAACCTAAAAAACCACTGTGGAAAACAATATGGAGGTTCCTTAAAAAACTAAATATAGAACTACCATATGACCCAGCAATCCCACTACTGGGCATATACCCTGAGAAAACCATAATTCAAAAAGACTCATGTACCACAATGTTCATTGCAGCTCTATTTACAATAGCCAGGACATGGAGGCAACCTAAGTGTCCATCAACAGATTACTGGATAAAGAAGATGTGACACATATGTACAATGGAATATTACTCAGCCATAAAAAGAAACGAAATTGAGTTATTTGTAGTGAGGTGGATGGACCTAGATGGAATCTAAAAAAAAAAATGGTACTGATGAACCTAGTTGCAGGGCAGGAGTAAAGATGTAGACATAGAGAATGGACTTGAGGACACGAGGTGGGAGGGAGAAGCTGGGGTGAAGTGAGAGTAGAATCGACATATACACACTACCAAATGTAAAATACTTAGCTAGTGGGAAGCAGCCGCATAGCACAGGGAGATCAGCTCCGTGCTTTGTGACCACCTAGAGGGCTGGGATAGGGAGGGTGGGAGGGAGATGCAAGAGGGAGGGGATATGGGGACATGTGTATGCATATGGCTGATTCACTTTGGTGTACAGCAGAAACTAACACAGTATTGTGAAGCAATTATACTCCAATAAAGATCTATTAAAAAAACAAAACAAAACAAAACATTGAACTTATAGAAACAGAGAACAGATTGGTGGTTGCCAGAGGTTAGTGTGGGGTGAGGGGAATGTATGAAGGTGGTCAAAAGTGCAAACTTCCAGTTATAAGATAAATAAGTTCTGGGGATGGATGCATGGTAACTATAGTTAAAAATACCATATAGTATATTTGAAAGTTGATAAGAGAGGAGATCTCAGAAGTGCACATGACAGAAAAGAACTGTCATTTACTCTTCAGTTCTGATGTGAAGAACGGTGCTTCTTTACTCTCCTATTTCAACTGCTACAATCCCTGTGACCGAGCTTCCCCCCACGTGGATGTGGATTTCCTTTGCCATTTGGGCATATGGTTGCTTGCATTCGTTTTTTTGCCTTCCTTGAAAAGAAAGTCCACCAGAACCTTGGCTGGTATGCGAGAAAGTCATTCTCCAGAGGGGTGCACATCAGGGTCGGTTAGATCATTTCAATTAGTTACCATCCAACCCTGAGGTAGCTCCCCTGTACTCAGAAGGTGACAAGCAAGCATTACAGTAGAAGTCAAGTCCGTTAGAACGCAGCTTGTAATTACATGTTACTGAGTACACCATGAGTCAAATCATGGTCACTGAAATGTAACTGCATGTTCTTGAAATAGTTCAGCCTTGAGGTCTAGGGGCTGATTTATTTCTGGTTTCTCCAATTTAAGCCCTTGTATCATGACCGTGGAACTACCACCCAGTTCAGAGTAGATGGGCAACATGATGAGGTACAAAGAACTGGGGACTACGAATCCTCTGAAATTGTAGGTAAAATGATGTCTACATTTTTTATTGTTCAAAGTTGTAAAGTATCTAGAAATATAAGGATTATGAGCAGAAATGTTGGGAAGACAATGATATGAAGTGGTGGTCTTCAAACTTTTCTTTACGAACACCCCCTAAAAAAATGATAGAAAACTACATATCTCTGCAAACATTTTTAAATTGACATGTGTAACTTTTAATCACAGGTTTGAGTGGTTCAAAGGATGTATTCTGTTAGCATGGTATATTTTAAAATAAAACTGTCATATAGCTTTTTTTTTTTTTTTTTTTTGGCCATGCTGCAGGGCTTGTGGGAACCGGCAGTGAAAGTGTGGAGTCCTAACCAGTGGTCCACCAGGGAATTCCCATAACACTCTTTTAAAATGTATCCAACAGAATCTAATACCACAGTAACTTGACACTTACCATCATTCCTTTTTCAAAATGAACAAGCAGTTCTTTAACAGTCAGAAATGTTAAATCCTTTCCTTTCTTCCTGGAACTCTATATTCATTCCACTTCTTCTAAACAAGTGTATCCGAATGTCATATTTTTATGACATCTTTTATTATTTGAACATCTCTTATTGATTACCCCCTCACATTTTCTGAAGCAAAAATGCCTATGTAAACAGATTTCCAATTTAAAATTTTAAAACTATCCCACGACCTTCAGGCTCCGAGTGTTAAAACATTTTTTGGAAACTAAGTCATCTTTACAATTATTTGTTAACAAGGTAAATATATATGTTATTGATCACTAAACATAGAGCAGTAAAATGTTATTGGAAATTATTCCCTTAACACATAAATATATGTACTTTTATACATTTACATACATATGTAATTAGTTTAAATATCCATTAATTAATATTACTTAGGGAAGAAAGAGCTGGTTTAGCACCAGTATTATCCGTCTTACTCTTTTTTTTTTTTTTTAACACATGGAAAAAGAGTAAGGAAAAGAAGTGTCTAAGACCTCACGGGAACTAAGTAACAGCAACAGAACCGGAAGTCATGTAAAGAGAGCCACAGACACATACCTGGGCTATATGGCAACCACAATGTAATTTGAGAACTGGAAGATTTCTATTCCTCAAGGTCCAATTCTAGCTTTAGAGACCCATCTATTTCTCATTTTTATGAACGTAGGCACTGAGAAACCTTGTTCACATGAACAAATTGGTGAGGCTGTTATGACAGTGCTTAGGGCTGATGAGAAGGAAGGAAAATTGGGACATACTTCTGGGCTCACGGCTTCAGAGCGGCGTCTGGAAAGACTCAATGAACACAAACCCCGTGTGAAGATTTCTAGCGAGTCCACCTTTGTCAGGGAGCTAAAAATCTGTTTTTCAGCAGAGCCGAATTCGGCAGTGTCATTCAATTTTTTGAACTCCTTCGAGCTATAGGTCAGACATCATGTCAAAAATTACTCTATGGGGGAGGTTGGAGGGCAGGGAGCATATGGGAACATTCTGTACTTTCTGCTCAATTCTGCTGTGAACCTAAAACTGCTCTAAAAAATAAAGCCTATTTTTAAAAAAATTGTTGTAATGATCTATCAGTGGTCAACTCAATTAGGCTTTTTTCCTCCAAGTTTTATGGAAAGCCATCAATTGGAAGCCACCTACCTTGTGAAATGATTTGTACCTCAGTTACAAAAGGCATTTGCTTTCTCAACAAAAACACAGATATTTCTAATCATCCCTTGTCTTGGCCCTGGAGGCTTTTACAACAAAGGGCAATGCCTTTCTTTCCTTTTTTAGAAGAGAGAGAGGGCCGGTGTGAAAAGGCAGGGGGGAGCAGAGAAGACGGGCATGAAATCCCACTCTCTCTCCATCTCAGGCAGATGGAGAAACTGATTCTCTAAGACTGTGTGCCCCGTGGGTGCCCATCCTTTAAACATCACCTGAGGGTGGCGATTTAAGAGCTACCTCAAATACACAGAATTATAAGGTCAGATTTTTAATAACGAATTCGCTGTTTATCTGAAATTCAAATTTAACTGGGAGTCCAGTATCTACAGTCTATCTGGCAACGCTTTCTAATCCTCATCATTCTTTTTAAGAGATGAGAAAAACTGAGACCTGGACAGAACAAAGTACTGGACCAAGGGACTTTTATTTCTCCGTCTACCTGATTCTCAAATGTAATTACTGTTTTCTCACCTCTCATCATGGGGCCCATCTTTATCTGTCCTCCTACGGTGTTCCCATCCTTCTCACCCAAAGCAAAAACAACAACAATAACAAAATATGATGGTATTCCTGAAAGGACCAAGTTTTGGAGGAAACCAGGGCCAGGAATTGGTTTGAGAGAAGCAGAGACAGCGTGTGGGTACAGTGTGGGCAAAGCATCTCTGCCCTGTCGCCTTGAAAACAGTGGCTAAAAAAAAGGAGAGGGAACAGCAGCTGCTGCAATCAGGGCAGACACCAAATTTATATAAAATGTGTGAATAGTCCCCTTTGCAGGCCAGCCCGTGGATACATAAGAGAAAATATTATTCAAGTCCAGCCTCATATCGGATCACCTTTGCCGCCATCCTGAGCTGCTTCTTAGGAAAGACACCAAGCAGGCCTTTTGTTTTCTCTTTCCCCTTCTGTTCTGTTTACTACCAGTGCCCTCTCTCGCACTCCCAAACACCAAAAGTCATTTGAATTTCAAGCCTTTTTTTGGCCTCCCTGTGGGTGTGGGAGGACCTCCCTTGAGAATTGCTCTGGATCTAGTCGGCTACATCCGTAATTTGACAGAATCTCTGTCGTACCCCACCACCACCTCCCTTTCTTTTTTTTTTTCTCGGTACGCGGGCCTCTCACCGTTGTGGCCTCTCCCGTTGAGGAGCACAGGCTCCGGACATGCAGGCCCAGCGGCCACGGCTCACGGGCCCAGCCGCTCCACGGCATGTGGGATCCTCCCGGACCAGGGCACGAACCCGCGTCCCCTGCATCGGCAGGCGGACTCTCAACCACTGCGCCACCAGGCAAGCCCCCCACCTCCCGTTCTTAATGCATGGGACATTCGGATGCCTCCACCCCCAAACTTCCTCTATCTCATCCTTAGTGAGAAGAGCCCCCCAGGAATGCCCAGCCTCCACTTACCCGCCCCGGTTTGGGAAGAGCAAAGCTCTTGGCCAAGGGACCCAGCTCGGCCAGCCAAGTGCTACCAAGGACAAGGTGACAGTGACAAGGAGGAAGGCTAGACCTGAGCCCCTCGGTTCAGGAGACCCAAGGCAAGTTCCTGTTTCAGAGACAGCTTTACAAACTGATCAAGTTCAGAGAGGGGTGTGTGTACTTGCCTCTCCCCAAATCTCCCACATGACCCCCTTGATCTTCCCCCGGGGGGACAGCTGGTCTGCTTTTCTAAAGAACCTCTCTAGACCTAACCCTGTCCCTCCCTGCCCCTCCGTCCTCATGGCCATTCCTTAGCTGGTGTCTCAATACTCTGGTACATTTTTGTTCTTGACAAGAAAAAGGAAAGGGAAAAAAAAATGAGGAAGAGAAAAAGGATGGCACATCGGAGTTTTTTGTGGTTTGGGACAGTTTTAGTGCAAGATTTTCAGGACTTGATTTCCCCTGGTCCTTTCCATGCTGAAGACGGTGCTCAGTAACATGGCTGGTTACCAGTGGGACGTGTATTCTCCTTCTGATCCAACACGAGATGCTCTCCCTAGATTTGGAGGTGGGAGGGAGGAGATGGCACGGGTGATGTCCAAGGATGAAGAGCCCGTTTCAGATGGGATCTTCTGCGATAAGCAGAGCCCCTGCCTTCAGTTCTGCAGATGGACACTGAGCCCAGCAGGGGCACCAGAGTGGGGGGCTCACCTCTCCTGTGGAAAGAGACGGGGTGGGAGCGGGAGGGACTGAGGAAGAAAGAAATAAAAGGAAGGAAGGAAGAAAGAAAGAGAGGGGGAGAGAGAGGGAGGATAAATTTGTATATTCCTCTATTTTGACAGCTTCCTTATATTAAAATGGGTATAGAGACACAGACATAGAGGAAAAATGTATGGATACCAAGGGGGAAAGGGGTGAGGTGGGATGAATTGGGAGATGGGGATTGACGTATATACACTATTGATACTATGTATAAAATAGATAACTAATGAGGACCTACTGTATAGCACAGGGAACTCTACTCGGTGCTCTGTGGTGACCTAAATGGAAAGGAATTCCAAAAAAGAGGGAATATATGTATATGTGTAGCTGACTCACTTTGCTGTACAGTAGAAACTAACACAATATTGTAAAGCAACTATACTCCAATAAAAATTTAAGAAAAAAAACGTATCAATAAAAAATTCTTAAAAACAGTAAATAATTAAAAATTATTTTGAATTTAAAAAATAGGTATAATAATGTCTAACATACAATGTTATTATAAGGAATAAATAAAATAAAAATGCCCGGTAGTACAGAGCCTGACATACAGTAGATGCTAAATTAATTTTGTTGAGCATGAAGGGCACTTACACTTATGTTGTGTTTGCTTATCTGTTTGTCTTACCCCCCAGACTCTGAATGTCTTACTCATTTCCATAACCCCTGTACCTATGACGATGCCTGCAATATAGTAGACACTCAATACATATTTTTGAATTAATTCATCAGTTAATTAATACCCTGTCCCACCCTCACCTGGCCCCATTTTCCTTCCTGGTCAAGAGCTCTTTACCCTCTCTCACTATGCTCCCTGGGCCAAGGTTCTGGAACTCAAACTCTGAACAAAATTTGTTGGACCTGCAATGGATGAAATGCCAGTACTCTACTTCCCAGAAATACCAAAGAGTTTTCCCAGCAAGCACAAGGAAGGCAAGAGATTAGGAAGGGCAGACTGCGGAACGTTGGTATTTCTAAGTCCATTGCAGAACCGTGATGTGTTTAAATTAAAACCAGAGTCCAAGGTACTACTTATATTCAAAGTATTTTAAAAAGCAAAGGACATCAGCCTCCCCAACGCAGTCAAGGAGGGAGGAACAGCGTTCTAGAAGAGAGAAAGACAGAGGAGGGATTGAGGAAGGAAGAAAAAGAAGGAAAGAAGGAGAGAAGGGAGGAGAGAGGGAGGGAGGAAGGGAAGGAGAGAAACAGAGGAAAGAAAGAAAGCTGGAACAGTGAATTTTCAAATAGGCGTGTGGAAATCTGAGTCAGGCATGATCTACTGAACACATAATTTTATCTCTGCTGCTTTGCAAACCTCCACTAAAATGGCAGTAAGGGAGGAGAGGAGCATACATCCTCAAGGACAAAGAACGTGAAAACAGCCACAACCAACAATAAATGTTAAACCTTTAAGAAACACAAAAGCTATGATCAGTGGAAACTAACTTACCTACGATATCAGAAAAACCTAGACCTGTGCAAATTGGAAGCAGCAAGAAACCAGCTGTTCGGCATCTCCAAGCCCCAGACAGGCTGGGGGATTCAAGGACCAGGAGCCTCTGAAAGGAGTGGGGAGGGAGATATGGTTTGGGTGGGGCTGGAAACAGGAAGATGGGTTGAAACCTTGCGTGAGGAGGAAGAAGACTGAGGTTGAACAAGGAAGGCTCAGGGCTTAGGGTCCAGGCTCCACCAAGGACAGAAATAAGACAGTGGAGTGACAGCCCGCATAATGAACAGAATGCCAACACTCACCCCCCATCTCCCTTGCCCAATTTGGCTGGAAAAATGCTGAAGAAGGCTTATACCTCCCCAATTCTCACCCCCAAACCTAGGCAGGAACGTGGGGTATAATCTCATTGGGAGACATTGCAGCTCAAGGGACAAAGGCTACAGAATCAGGTATTTGTCTCCTGGTACAATGGCTTTGGTGCACCCACCTGTCTTCAGGCCACTCACTTATGCTCAACATTTTCCAATAGATTTTAGTGCCTTGCTCATAACTGTGAACCACCACCAAGAACCATTGAATACGGACTTCCCTGGCAGTCCAGTGGTTAGGACTCTGAGCTCTCATGGCTGAAGCCCTGGGTTCGATCCCTGGTTGGGGAATTAAAATCCCACAAGCTGCATGGTGCGGCCAAAAAAAAAAAAAAAAATCAAATATTTGAGGGAATCCTCCAACCTAAAAGGTAGACTAAAACAAATAGGGGGAGTAGGGGGAACTTTGAAGAAACAGAGGCAATGCAGGGAGAGAAAAAAATACTATAATATTGAGATTAAAAAGATACTGTGTTTATTTTTTAAATGATAATACCTTTTAAAAAAATATCAGGATGCCCTTTAAAGAGGGAGAGAGAGAGCATACAGAAAACAAGAAAGACGTCATGGAGGTTAGAAATATGATAGAAAAAAATTCAATAGGAGGGTTGAAAGATAAAGTTGAGAGACTCTACCAGAAAGTAAAACAGAAAGACAAAAAGGTGGAAAGCATGAAAGATGAAAAAAATTGATATAAATTCAGGAGTCTCAATACCTGCTAAGTAACAGTTACAAAAAGAGAAAACAGAGAAACTAAATCAAGATAGAATCCTGGAACTGACATACATCAGTTTCCCAATTAAAAGGGCCAACAAGTGTCCAACACAGTGAATGAACACAAACCCTCACAAACCTCTCACATTACTGTGAGACTTCAGAACTTCAGGGATAAAGAGAAGATCCCTAAAGCTTCCGGAAACAGGTCACACTCAGAGAAGTCAAGGAGTCAGAATGGCATCAGCCTTCTGAACAGCAGGACAAAAGGATCAAGACCTTCAAAAGGCCTCAAGAGGGAAAAACGGTTTCTAACCTAGACTTCTGTACCCAAAAAAAGTGTAAAACAAACATGTGGACAGAATAAAGATATTTTTCAGGCATCCATTGTCTCAAAAAATTCACTTCCCTTTCCCCCATTCCCAAAAAGCTACTGGAAGATGCATCCCTCCCAAACAAAGGGAGAGACAAACTAAGATCCCTGGAAAATAGGCCTAACACAGGAGAGAGGTGGAGGGAATTCCCAGGATGAAGATGAAGGGAAGTTTCAGAATCACAGCTGTGCATCAGACCTACGAAAAAGCAGTCCATAGCTGAGCTGGAGGTCAGAGAAATTCAGGATTGTGGAATCTCAGAGACATTCAAAAGAAAAAATAAGAAATTGGGAGATCACCTGATGTGTTTGGATGTATTAGGAAGAATTGTATAGTTCTTATACATTATATTCTAATACATTACATTATATTCAATACTTTCTAATACATTATATTCTAATTCATAAAATTAAGAATTTTATAACTCTTAAATTATAAGTTTATAATTCATAAAGTTAGAAGATGAATTAAAGACACATAAAAAACCAATTAAACAACAATAACAACAAAGAGGCAGTTATTAATTCCAGGAAAAACAAAAAGTTATATAGGAAAGAAAAGGTAATCACCATGTGCTACATGGCTCCTCTCTGAACAATGTTTACATAAATATTTAATACTAATGTAAACATGGAACATTGATTTGATAAAATTGTTATGTGGGACTTCCCTGGTGGCGCAGTGGTTAAGAATCCTCCTGCCAACGCAGGGGGCACGGGTTTGAGCCCTGGTCCGGGAAGATCCCACATGCCGGGGAACAATTAAGCCCGTGCGCCACAACTACTGAAGCCTGCGCGCCTAGAGCCTGTGCTCCGCAACAAAAGAAGCCACCGCAGTGAGAAGCCTGCACGCCACAACGAAGAGTAGCCCCCGCTCGCCGCAACTAGAGAAAGCCCGCGTGCAGCAACGAAGACCCAGCGCAGCCAAAAATAAATAAATAATAAATAAATAATTTTAAAAATGTTATGTAACTGGAAGGGAGAGTAGTAAGGGAGCTAAAATCTCATATTTCATAGTAAGATATCCATAGAAGGAAAAATCAAGAACTAGCAGCATAAGCATGATATATGAAACTAAGAAGGTAAAGCTGAAAGGGACCGCCTCTCAGGTAAGGGTGGCAGTTGAAGAAAGGAGCTATTTTTTTGTGATAAGCCTTGTAGCACTATTTGATTTTTTTAAAACCTGTGTGCATCTGCTGCTTGCATATGATCGTTTGAAAGTTGACAAACCAGGCAATCTGAGTTCTGGTCCTATTCTCCCCTCCTCTGCTACAGGATTTCAGTTTCTCAGACATCAAATGAGGAGCTGGTGCATAAGCCAGAAGAGGGGCGGTAATCAGAGCCCTCGGGAGGGGTTTCCCCGAACACTCTTCTCGTCCCCTGAGCTCCTGGCACTTGATGTTTATCCCTTTTCCACAATAATTATGTTTATTCAACCTCTAAAGTCAACTGGAGGAGACTTGGGGGCATCTTTATGGAGGTTGGGGCAAGTTTTTATTACATTTTCTTTTACATAGGACGATGACAAGATGCAGAGCAAGGGCACTATTGGGAAGCTGGTCTCCACCACGTGTTCAGTAACATCCCACCCTGCTCTCTGACAGTCCTTGTATCCTAAACTTGATCAAATATTTTGGGGCTTTCCCCCCAAACCGGTTGAAAACTTTCCCATGGTTAGGGACCATAACTTATGTGTTTTTTGTTTGTTTTCTTGGCTGGGGTGTTTGGTTTGGCGTGTTTTGTTTGTTTGTTTTTTTCCATTCCCCACAGAGCATGATAGTGGCTTGATAACCAACTGCTGAGTAGGACAGGAGTCTCGTCCTGTCTTGGTGAGGGGTCCTGCAGTGCATGTGTTCATAAGGGGAACGGATTTATTTTAAGAGAGAACACAAAGAGCAGGATGACAGTGGGGAATTTTGGTCACAGGACCCGATTCTCTGCACCACCCCCGTTTCTATTTTTTGCTGGTCGTTTTGTCCTGTTCCTGACGACATCACTGTGTTAGGAACCAGAAAGCACCAAGACCTCAGCTATCCTGTGCCCCTGCTGTCCTGGGTGACCTTGAGAAACTCAGATATAATAGTTTAGCTTCATTTTCTCCCCAGTAAGATACAGGGTTGGACCAGCTGACTGCCATGGGCCCTTCTCGTGCTAAGATTGCAGATGTCACAACTGTTTACGAGTAAGTGGGCACACATGCTGGGGTTGCTGGGGCCCTGTGCCGCCCTCGGAGGAGAGAGCTGCGTTGCTCAATATGGAAGGAAGGAGGAATAATAGTCACACCAGGTGGCAGAGGGCCGAGCTGGGCCACAGATGTGAAAAGGGAAGTAAAATAAAGCACGAGTCAACTGCAGGTGGAATAATTCATGAGGAAAAGAGCACCTCCGCCCACATCACTTCAGGTGACTTTGGTAAGAGGAGCCGTTGGTCTGCAGCCTGTGCCCGTGGCGAACCTCAGTAATTCTAGAAAACAGTAACGATACGATTCCCATCAAAGCCACTGATTTGGAAGAGGATCGCTGGTAACTAGGTGGGGCAAAAAGCCAATGAGCATCTGGTGCGAGGGTTGGGAGGGCTTGAGGGGAGAGCTGGGAAGCAGATTATATTATAATTACCAGTCATGGGGGACTGGCTCCCGTGCTCAGCGGCCCAGTGCACTTGTTCACGTATCTCAGCTTTGGAGAATGCCCCTCCCTACACCCCGGCTCTCTTGAGAATGCCCTTTCTCCCGCCCAACTCTGGTTCCAGAGGGGAGTCTCCGTGTTCTCCCTGGTACCGTCACTTGGTCACCAATGGATCCCTGCTTTAATTTGAGCCCATCACCCTGTCCCACCTACATGGCTTACTTGATTGGTCCAGGGGTGGGTCTGTGACCCACGTCTGTCCACGTCCAGGGCCAAGGACCTAAAGGGACCACTTTGATACAAGCAAGGTGGGTCTCTCAAAGGTGGCTGAGGCGATCAGAATGGCCATAGATGCTTTAGGTCCATTGAGACAAGTTCTAGACAGTGGGCATGCAGTCCAACAATTTGTACCAGCGTCCCTGGCCCCTGGCTGCCCTTGTTTCTGCTCCTGCGGCTTCCACGGGTGTACAAGTTTACTTGGACCTCTGCCTCATCTTTCTTCTCTTGCGTATCAGCCTGCGCATTTTCTTCTTCCTCCACTTGGCTCTCATGGCTCGGAGGTTTCTCAGAAGATGGCGTTAAGGCCGAGAGAGCCTAGAGCTGAATTTAAACATCCAGGTCCTCTTGGGTGTGTCGAAGCTGGGTGTGAGATTACTTATGGCTGGTGAAGAAAGTTGCTCTGAGAAAGTGAAGCCCCCAGGTTAGGAAAAAACAGAATATTAAGAGTTGCAGGGGCTGGATTTCCCCTGGTGGCTCAGGGGTTAAGAATCCACCTGCCCTTTTTGTCCGACACCTTAGCGAGGCGCAGTGGTAGCAGTTGCTCTCCCGGCTTCGCTAGGCCGCCCAAGGACAACAAGAAGAAGAAAGATGCTGGCAAGTTAGCCAACAAAGACAAAGACCCAGTGAACAAATCTGGGGGCAAGGCCAAAAAGAAGAAGTGGTCCAAAGGCAAAGTTCGGGACAAGCTCAATAACCTAGTCTTGTTGGACAAAGCAACGTATGACAAACTCTGTCAAGAAGTTCCCAACTATAAGCTTATAAGTCCAGCTGTCGTCTCTGAGAGACTGAGGATTCGTGGTTCCCTGGCCAGGGCAGCCCTGCAGGAGCTCCTTAGTAAAGGACTTATTAAACTGGTTTCAAAGCACAGAGCTCAAGTAATGTATACCAGAAATACCAAGGGTGGAGATGCTCCAGCTGCTAGTGAAGATGCATGAACAGGTCCCACCAACTGTATATTTTGAAAAATAAAACTTTATTAAATCAAAAAAAAAAAAGAAGAATCCGCCTGCCAATGCAGGGGACACAGGTTTGAGCCCTGGTCCGGGAAGATCCCACATGCCGGGGAGCAATTAAGCCTGTGAGCAACAACTACTAAGCCTATGCGCCACAACTACTGAGCCTGTGCTCTAGAGCCCACGAGCCACAACTACTGAAGCCAGGGCACCTAGAGCCTGTGCTCCGCAACAAGAGAAGCCACCGCAATGAGAAACCCGCGCGCTGCATTGAAGACCCAACGCAGCCAAAAATAAATAAAATAAATAAATAAATAAATAAATAAATATTTTAAAAAAGAAAAGAAAACATGTATGGAGTGCTGTCTTTGGGGTGGGCCCTATTCTAGGTGCTCAGGAAAAGAGTCCCAGACTCCCGGCGCTCGTATGAGCAAGGAAACCTATGAGTAAGTGACAGGCAGAGGAAGTGGCATGGGAGGAGCAGAGAGCAATGGGGATCTGAGGTGGTGAGGGAAGGATTCCCCCAGGAGGTGACAGCGGAGCAGAGACCTGCAGAAGTGAAGGAGTGAGCCATGCAAGGATGGAGAGGAGGGATCCAGGCCACGGCAACATAGGTCAAAGGCCCCGTGTGGCGCCGAGTTCCGCTTGTTCAAGGAACAGCAAGAAGGCCCTTGCTGCAGGAGCGAGCGTATCCCCCATACAAGGGGAATGTCTAGGAGATGAGGTCAGAGACATGCGCGGGGCCACATTACATGGAGAGCTGGTAGCGTCACATCTGACGTGATGAGCAGGCTGCTCCTGGGGCAAGGCATTGACTGAAGAGTTTGGGTCTTTTGCCTGTTTTATTTTTTTGTAACCATATTCAAAGGTAGCCTTGGGTCCCATGGTGGCCAGTCACCTCTCCCACCTGTGCCCCCAGCCGCCCATTGCCCCTCCCCACAATCATCTTTGACAGCTTCTCGTGTGTCTTTCCAGAGATATTCTGTGCATCTGTAAGAACATTCTAATACATTTTTAACCTCCTGTTTTACGCAAATATTAACATATTATTTACAGTGTTCTCTATTTTATAAGGAATTTTGGAAAAGTGGGCTAAGGATTAATCAGGAATTGAATAAAGATGGCAGAACAAACCCATACTTTAGCCTCTCCCTCCTACTTCCCCAGAAATGTCAGTAATTGGAAGTACTGTACTAACAACTTTAAAATAATGGCCTTAGTGCTGTGTTTCAAAAGCTTTGTGCAGCAACATGGATGGACCTAGAGATTGTCATGCTGAGTGAAGTAAGTCAGACAGAGAAAGACAAATATCCTATGATATCGTGTATATGTGGAATCTAAAAAAATGGTACAAATGAACTTATTTACAAAACAGAAATAGAGTTACAGATGTAGAAAATAAACTTATGTTTACCAGAGGATGGGGGGGGGGAGGGAGGGATAAACTGGGAGATTGAGATTGACATATACACACTACTACACATAAAATAGATAACTATTATGAACCTGCACAGGGAACTCTACTCAATACTCTGTAATGACCTATATGGGAAAAGAATCTAAAAAAGAGTGGATATATGTATATGTGTAACTGATTCACTTTGCTGTACACCTGAAACTAACACGACGTTGTAAATCAACTATATTCCAATAAAAATTTTTTAAAAAAAGTTTTGTGAAATCTAAATTCAACCAGCAATCTATATTTATAAACCCATCAGGCTCTTTCTTCAGGGTCCATGACTTCTTGTTTAGGAATGCTGGAAAGGGCAGAAAACTCAGGAAACTAGGGTTCAGGTTCTTCTGGCTTGTCACTAACTTTGTGTGTGACCTTGGATAAGCCACCTCAGAAACTGAAAGAAGGGAGGGAGGGAGGGAGGAAGGAAGGATCAATTTGGGCTTAGTCTTTCCTAAGAGTGGAAGTGTGTGTGTGTGTGTGTATGTGTGTGTGTGTCTGTGTGTGTGTGTGTGCGCACGTGCGTGCGCATGTGTGTATGCAAACGTGCGATAATGAACAAAAGGGACAAATCCTGTGCCTTCATGATGTTTACATCCTAGAGGAGGAAAAAACCCCCATAAAATTTAGAAATAATTTAAAAATATATATTAAATAACAGTAAGTGCTAAGAAGAAAAGAATGAAGCAGGAAAGAAGGCTTGGAAATAAAGGGGAGGTGAAGTTTGGACGTAGAGGCCAGCAAACGTGCTGTTGAGAAGGTGACTTTGGAATAAAAATCTGAAGGACATGAGGCAGCAGCCAGGGATGATGTGGGGGCGAGAGGCAGAGAGAGCACAGTGCAAAGGCTGCAGACCTGAAAGCCACGTGGTAAAGATGGGAAAGGTGGGAGGCAGAAACTAAGGTGGACCAGTGACATCGACATTGGTGCTGCCCTGGAGCCCCTGCACAAATTCTAGACTGCTTCCGGGCTGCGATGTAAGTCCCAGAACAAACTCCTGTTAAGTTATTGGAGGTGAGTTTCTGTTAGATGCAGCAGAATGAAATCCTTCGTTGATTCATTCTCTTATTTTAAAAATATTTTTTAAAGTGGATTGCTACAGTACCAATTGTTACATCCTTTTGGGAAAACAATTTTCAAAAGCCTTAAAGTATTTTTTATTTTTTAGCCCAGTGCTTTGCACTCTAGGAATCTATCCAAAGGAAACAATCTGAAATGCAGGTGAGAAAAAAATTATACACAATGTGCTGTAAGCTGAATCGTGTCCCCCCCCCCGAAACTGCCATGCTGAAGTCCTAATGCCTTCAGAAGGTGGCTGTATTTGGACATGCGGTCTTTAAAGATCTAAGTTAAAATGAGGCCCTTAGGGTGGGTCTTAATCCAATATGACTAGTGTCCTGTAAGAAGAGGAGATTAGGACATACCCAGGGAAAACCACATGAGGACACAGCGAGAAGGGGACCATTTGCAAGGTGAGGAGAGAGGCCTCAGGAGAGACCAACCCTACCCACCTTAATCTCAGAGTTCTAGCCTCCAGAACTGTGAGAAAATAAATTTGTTGTTTAAGCCAGTCTGTGGTATTTTGCTATGGCAGCCTGAGCAAACTAACATACAACAATTTTTATTTTTATTTATTTATTTATTTTTAACTTTTGGCCATGCTGAGAGGCATGAGGGATCTTAGTTCCCCGACCAGGGATCAAACCTGGGCCTCCTGTGGTGGAAGCGTGGAGTCCTAACCACTGGACTGCCAGGGAATCCCCAAAAATTTATAAAGATCATTATATATTTTAAATAGAGAAAAATTAGAAATAGTCTAAAAGTTCAATAATAAGGAAAGAATATTATGCAGTCATCAAAATGTTGAGGCTTCATGGAAAAAAATACAAGATGATGTTTGGAAGAAAAAGCAAGATACAATGATTCAGATAGATAGATAGATAGATGATAGATAGACAGATAGATAGGGATATAGTCAGCCCTCTGTGTCCATGGGTTCCACATCTGCAGATTCAAGCAACTGCAGATCAAAAATATTCAGGAAAAAAACGCAGAAACTTCCGAAAAGGAGAACTTGAATTTGACGAGCGCTGGCAACAATTTACATAGCACTTACATTGTATTAAGTATTATAACTAGAGATGATTTAAAGTAGATGGGATGATGTGTGTAGCTTAGATGCAAATACTACATCATTTTGTGTACGCGACTTGAGCATCCACGGATTTTGGTATCCAATGGAACCAATCCCCCCTGCAGACACCAAGGGACAACTGACTACATCCAAAGGAAGTGAATACATGTATACACACATATATACATATACATATATGATGATATATATGATTTGAACTAGGCTTTGCAAAGCCCGTGGAGGAAAAAAAAAACACTTGTAGTGTTATTTTTGGAAGATTATAACTTACATTCTCCTTTCTTTGTTAATGCATTTAGACTATTGTTCTTTGAAGTGTACCTCATTCAAATAAACAGGTACAACGGGGAATTGTAAAAGTGGGCTTATACACTCTCCCAGAATGTCTCTTTTTCAGAAAGGAAACTATTTCTGTTGTTTAGATTGAAGATTCGTGCACACACTGTATTGATCAAATTCCTGCGCACGGGTCCAAAGCAGTTGGTTAAACGCCATTCATTCCTCGGTAGGTCTCTGGGGGACTGAACCCTTTTGTTCTTTTCTCCGAGGCCAAGCCCTGGAAGGCTCTATAAACCCTTCCTGAGTCCCAGCATCGTGGCATCTGCCCAGCCAGCAGTGGGACCACCATCGCAGGAGTCCTGGGGAAGCCTGGGATGCACGGACCTGCTTTCTTCCCCACGTGGGAGGCGTGTTCTCAGGCCCAGTGCTCGCCTCCTGTTTCTCCCCCTCACAGCCACACCCTCTCCTTCTCTGGTTTAGCTGATGTCTTTTCTTGGTCTCCAGCTGCCGAATGTGCTGACAGCTCCTAAATCTGTGTCTTTGGTTTGGACCTTTGTCCTTCGCTCTAGATTCCCATATCCAGTTGCTTCCTGGTCTCCTACCCCGGAATGTCCCAAAGTGAATTTACCTAACACTGAGCTCACGCAGTTTGCCTCAGAAGTCTCTCCCGGGACTTCCCTGGCGGTCCAGTGGTTAGGACTGCCCGGACGGCCAGCTTGGATCCCTGCTCCGGGAACTAAGATCCCAGAAGCCCCGCAGGTGTGGCCAAAAAAATCTCTCGCCCCTGCATTCGCCGTCTCTGTCAAGGATAACCAACTGCTCGGTCACCCAATCCGGAAACCTAAATCTCGGTCTTCCTCCCCCACCTCTCTCCCCACCCATGTCCATTTAGTCACCAAGACGGATGAATTCTCGCTGCTTCACACTCTTTAATTCCATTCATTCATTCAGCCGTCTAAGGTTGGCGAATAAGACAAGAACGACCCCTTCCCTCGTGAAGGCTCTTTGAGGGGGTAGAAGGTAGTAATTTATTTTATTTTATTTATTTATTTTTTTTGCAGTACGCGGGCCTCTCACTGTTGTGGCCTCTCCCGTTGCGGAGCACAGGCTCCGGACGCACGGGCTCAGCGGCCATGGCTCACGGGCCCAGCCGCTCCGCGGTATGTGGGATCTTCCTGGACCCGTGTCCCCTGCATCGGCAGGCGGACTCTCAACCACTGCTCCACCAGGGAAGCCCAGAAGATAGTAATTTAAAAAGCTAAAGAATCACATGTATACAGTACATTAAAATGGTCTGAGATTACAGCGGAGGCCTCCTGGTTGAGAAGGAGTCCTGGGGAGAGCCCAAGGTCAACACTCCAGGCAAGAGAAACCGTGAGTAAGTGCAAGGGTCCTCAGGCAGAAAGACTGGCCACGTGTGAGAAGCGCTGCCAAAGGGCCCTTGGCTGTAGATCCCCGAGAAGGCAGTGGAGGAGTGGGCGGGGCCCTTCTGAGCCACGATGAGAAGCCTGGATCTATTTTAATCCCTTGGAATATTTCAAGCAGGAGAGTGAGATGTCTTCCTGGGTCTACCCCTCCAATCCTTCTTCAATACAGCGTCAAGGCTGATCCCTCTGTAACAGAGATCTGATTATGTGTCTCTGTGGTTTTAAAAACTTTCAGTGGCTCCTGTTTGCCTGCAGAATGACACCCAACCCCCTTAGCCTGGCTTTACAAGTCCCTTCATAACCTTGCCCCACATTTCTCCTGCCCTTATTTCTCCCTGTGCCTCCTTAACCCCTTTGCTTGGCCGTGAGAAGCGACTTCCAAATCCCCTGATGGATCTGCTTTTGTTTTTTATTTTTTTTTTAATTTTGGCCACACCAAGCAGCACGTGGGATCTTAGTTTTCCGACCAGAGATCGAACCCGTGCCCCCTGCAAGGGGACCACAGAGTCCTAACCACTGAACCGCCAGGGAAGTCCCTGTAGCTGCGATTTCACTGCCGAGTCTTTACTCACGATTCCTCTCTTCTGTGTACCGTGTTCCCCCCCCCCATCATCAACAGAAACCTACTCACCTTTCAAGACAAAGATCAAATGTCCCCTCACCTAGGTAATCTTCCCTGTCACTGCCCCCCAGTAGAATGGACCATTCCTTCCTTTGTGTCCATCCTCGATGTGCCCTGGATGACCTTCTAGCATAACCCTGTTAACACTTCATGGCCCTTCTCAGTTTACATGCAACTTTCCCTGTTCACGCGTAACCCTCTCTTACTCCTCTGTATTCCCTACCACTTAGCATAGATCTTGGAATACCTTATTGTATGAAGAGAAGTAGTTTTCTCTGTTTTGCATATTAAGATTACATAGGATAATTCTGCCAGAACTACTGAAGCTCAGGAAAAATTGTAATGACGTCAGATGAGACTTATAGCGGATGTACCGGTTTCTGAGCTAATAGGGTCCCCACCACTAGCTACATCAGTGCATTGATCCTCATTGGTAAGGCTGAGATTGGGAAAGAGTTTGGCCAGCTAAAAACATCTATGGGGCATGGGTTTGGAAACCTCTTTGCTTGTCAGGCACCTCTCCGCATTCTGCCATGTCCGTGTCATCCACTGTCTCTGCAGCGCTCACCCCATGACTAACGACGCTAGGACATCGGTTAGCTGGTTGGTGCAGGACAGTTGGAGACTGAACTTATCAGTTTATCATTTCCTGCTAAGTGTTCAGCACTGCGGAGTGTAGGCTGGGGAGAATAAAGAAGTAACTTGTTCCCTCTATTTGGGGATGGGAGATCATGATATCTATAGAAGACACTAATTGGTATTTATCACCTGACACATTGATAGGTGAGACATAATTACAAAATAACCCAGGACTATATAATCAAGTGCTGGACGGCGTGTTCTAGGCAGTAACTGCTGTAGATGTTTTTTCAGGGTCTCTTGACCTTGATGTTGAAGGTCAATGTGTGGCTTCTACCAGCTTGTATCTGCTTGTCATGGGTGGAACCCGAATGAGGATGAACCAAAGGAGAATCAGGAAATGAGTCTGCCCCGTGCTCGGAGCAGTGTCTCTGCTGTTTATTCAATGGTGCTGGCGGGTGCTGAGAAATGCATTCGGAATGTACCCTGCCTGTTCGGCAGCTGCATCTCGCAGAAGGGGAGGCAAAACTGACCTGGAGGAGCTCAGCTTAGAGGCGGCCAGGTTTGCTGAGTCCTGGAAAGTATATACATGGGACGTGTGTTGTCCGTGCGCTCTGCTGACCGGGGTCAGTAGCACTCTGTTGTCGCTGATGACTTTTTTACGAGTTCTCACTGAAAAAAGTCATAATTGGACTCCAAAGGCAAATGTGCTCCTTGTGAAGCTCGTAAATTCCCCTGCTCTCCGAACAGCTGCAGCTGTAGCCGTTCACCCAGGGGCTTTGCCAAGAAGGCATAGATGCCTGCACAGACTTCACACGGAGCCGCGCTGAGGGGAGGGTGGCTGGCTGGAGCTCAGATGAGATGGGATCATTAACGATTTCTGACGAAAGACTCGAAACTTTAAATCAAATTACAGATTATGATGGCTCATCCTTCCATTAACCCTAACTGTGGTGACTTCACTTGGTCTCAAGCAACAAGCGATGCGCAGCTCCCCGGTGGAGTTTAAGTCCGTGTATCTCCTCATTTAATGGTACAAAATTTCAGTGGAGGGCTTCCCTGGTGGCGCAGCGGTTGAGAGTCCGCCTGCCGATGCAGGGGACACGGGTTCGTGTCCCGGTCCGGGAAGATCCCACATGCCGCGGAGCGGCTGGGCCCAGTGAGCCATGGCCGCTGAGCCTGCGCGTCCGGAGCCTGTGCTCTGCAACGGGAGAGGCCACAGCCGTGAGAGGCCCGAGTACACACACAAAAAAAAATTCCAGTGGATTTTTGTGTGTGTGGCTTTCCATACATTTCTTGACTCACCAATCTAATCTGATACGCGACATGATGTCTTCGGAGCAGGGGCCTGTGCAGTTCACTGCACACAACAAACTCGTACTAAATATCTGTTGCTTGACTGATACCTTGAGTTTTCACTTTTTAGATGACAGCAACACATGTCATATTGATTAAATATCACCTAACAGAGTCCACATTCTCATAGCTCCAAGAGCTATTGTTGGCTAGCTTTTAACCTCTGAACCTCTTAAGAGAGTTTCTTATACTCCCAGTTGCTTGATCACAATCTTCCTTCATCTTTATTTTCTGCAGAGGTAGAACCCATGTCCTCAAAGGCAAAGGAGGACTTTAATTTCAAGGCTCTTCTCTGTGGATAAGAACTGGCCCAGTGCGTCAGATCTGCTGTGTGCCCGAGGCAATTCCCTGTCTCCAACGCAGATTCCAAGGGAGGTGTGGGAAGGGCAGGCTGTGTTCCAGCTCTTTCCTCTGAGCATCAGCTGTAAACACAAACTCACTCTGGAACTAGGAACCTTGGTTTTAAAAGGAAAACAAAGATATGAATAGCATTTGATGTTAATAAATGTGTGACCGTGTCCCAATTAGCTCATTTCTTTTCTGATTAGCTACTTGCATTCACCAAGTCACCCTAAGTCACTTAGGTCTTCGCCTTCTGACGACAGAAGCTTCACGGTGGTCTGTCTTTAGATAAGTGGCTCCAAGTTTCGCTTAAAAGCAGCCAAACAACTCAATCATTGGAAACAGAATTAGACACACCAGGTCCAAAAATTATGTACCCCGAATCTAGCTTTTGCTAACGGGGTTTGCATCTCCCCACCTTCCACATTTAACATTTGTGAGTGTACGTGTGCCAAGATGATTCATCCAAGCTGCTCTGGAATTTGTCTCTGCTGGTGACACTGCAGCTGAGCCACCCTCGTCTGCCCTCCCCTCATCTGGTGAAAATGTGGAATATCAGTTCCGTGGCTCTGTCACCAGCACCCCATGGCTTTCTTTATTTAGGTACCATGCACTTAGGCAAGTTGCTCCCACGTGGAGCTTTTCATCTCCCGATCACGTTTCTCCACCACTTCTATCTGCCTGCACCACCCAGATTGCGACCCTAAAGAGGGTGAGGACCTAAGGATCCTGAGGGTCCCCAGAACCCACAGAGCGGCCCCTCCGACAAGTGATCTCCTTGCTCTGTGGTCCTTGCTTATCCAAGGAGACTGTGTATAACCTCTTCCCCAGCCCTATCAGCCCAGGAGCCCTGCTCTCTCTTCCTGCTTCTCTGAGATTCTCCCCAGCAAAGGTGCCAAAAATTCATCTTCTTTGAACTTTCAGCAATTCTGATGCTGACTGTATTCCCAGAGATCCTGAAACTTCTGGTGGTACTAGCTCTTGTGTTTCTTTTTACAACATTTGGGGGGGCAGATCAGTGTTCTGAGGTTCAGGCTAACCACCCTGAAAAATGAGTACTTTTGTGGGAATTGCCCATTTCCCCTCCCTTCTCCACTCCCTCTATAGATTTTCACATTCTGGAGGAAAGCCAGGCTTCTTTCTTTTTTGTTGCTTTTACTGTAGATTTTCAAGCTAGCTCTAGCCGGCATCCAGCTCTCCCTCCTCCCTCGGTCTTTCCCCTCCTGGCTCCTATTCAATGACTAAAGCTCTCCAGGAGTATTTACAGACCTGGGTATCTACCGTGACCTTGTGATCGCACTAATCCCTGGCACCATGACCTTGTGATTGCACTAATCCCTGGCGTAAGGCTGCTCTCTGCTCTGCCTGTCACAAGGGTGAGGGGATGGGAGTGGGAAGGACGGTGCCTCATCCGGGAGCAGCCCGTTTATTTACAGAACCGGCCTTTTCCTCTCCTTCCCAGTGTCTGTTGCCATATCCTCAACACCCCCTCTGAGAGACAGATGAGAGATTGGAGGAGGTGGGCCCAGGGCTTCAGGGGTAAAGGCCAGAGTTCTCAGGGTCAGAGCACCAAAGGACTGCTTTCCCCACCTCCATGGGCAAACCCAAGGAGGCCCAAGTTCCCAGGGCTGGTTGACCACTGAGCGCTACAACTTCCTTCCTCACAGCCCCAGAGGTGCGGCCAGATGCTCCTGCCTGGGGACTCTGGGCTCAGTGGCCTCAGAGAGTGCGCCTCAAGTTCCTGGGAAACTCTGGCAGCATCTGAGCATCTGAGGTTGACCTGACCAACTCTTTGGGGTCTTCGAAAAGCAGACGAGAAAATTGCTGACAGAATAAGAGAGAAGAAAGATGGAAAGGGGCCTGACTTTGCATGTCTTGGAGAACGGAATTGCCACCATCTAGATTAAGGGGGAAAAAAAAAAAAAACCCTGGACAGACTTCCTTGGCGGTCCAGTGGTTAAGACTCCATGCTTCCACTGCCAGGGGCGTGGGTTCTGTCCCTGGTGGGGGAATTAAGATGCCACGCCAAAAAAACAAAACAAAGCAAAAAACCAAGACTTAGGGGAAAAAGTGAGAATGAAGGTCACTTGATTACAGCTGGAGGAGGACTCCAGTTGACAAGACCTGTGTAGCCCTGTCACAATTTAGCTCATGATTATGCGACACCTTGGGTGACCATGACTGCTTCTTGTGTTCAAGTTCTGACCCAGCTTGACAGTAAATCACGTGGGGGCAGGAACCTTAGGGCACAGAGCTGGGGGCCGCATTCATGCTCAGTAAGCCTTGCGAGGTCGCATACGTGGATTATAAGTGACTTATTAGCATTAAGAAGGGTTTTTCGAAGATGATGATATTGATGTTGATGATGGCTGGATAGTACTGTAGGCAGGAACCCTGTGCTTTTAAAATCTCTCTCCTCCCTCTGCCCAGCGAGTACCATGCACTTAGTAGGCTTTCAAAATCATTTGCTAGATTTGTATTAAATAAATGATGATGATAATAGTTCCATGTCTGGGAGCTTCTACCCTGCTTAGTAGACGCTTTTCTCTGTCTTAAAAAAAAAAAAAAAAAAGAATCTTCTGAGCCTGTGTTCAGTTTTCTCCTGTAGCCCCTTCTCGTGTGTGATACCGCAGGGGGGTGGTCCTCAAACGTTAGCCTTGCATCAGAGCCACCGCTGAGGCTTGTGTTTCTTTCTTTTTTTTTTTTTTAACTGGCTGCCGCTGTGGGTTGGCTGCTTTGATTCTTCCTTGCTGCGCGCGGGTTTTCTCTAGTTGCAGCGAGCAGGGGCTACTCTTAGTTGGGATGCGCCAGCTTCTCATTGCGGTGGCTTCTCTTGTTGCGGACCACGGGCTCTAGGTGCGTGGGCTTCAGTAGTTACAGCACGCGGGCTCGGTAGTTGTGGCTCGCGGGCTCTAGGGCACAGGCTCAGCTGTTGTGGCGCACGGGCTGAGTTGCTCCGCGGCATGTGGGATCTTCCCGGACCAGGGATCGAACCCATGTCCCCTGAATTGGCAGGCGGATTCTTAACCACTGTGCCACCAGGGAAGCCCAGGTTTGTGTTTCCGATCAGTAGGTAGGGGGTGGGGCTCAAGAACATGCTTTTCTAGAGTTCTCATGGTGGCTGCTGCTGGTCTAGGGACCACACTCTGGGAACCACTGCTGTACGGGTGTGTTAGAAATGTCTCAGGTTCTCTTACCTGGAACTTGAGGATTGAAGAAGAGTCTTAGGAAATGGGCCACAGCTGTCTGTGGAGAGGCCTCAGTAGAATCCTTCTCTGAGGGATCATTGCTCATCTCTGCACAGGGACCACTTTCTCTAGAATTTAGAACTTGCCAAAGCAGGACAAAGGTTGCCAAGAACCCACTTGGGGATCCCAATCTAATTTGCCTGCAGGCTCACCTCTCCCCAGTCTATTCTCCTCACCCCAGCCCAGGTGACTCTCTCAATCAGAAATCTGGTTACCTCTGTCTCCTGCTTAAAAACCTTCAGTGGCTTCCCATTCCTTCCAGCTTAAAGCCCAGACTGTGGGATGCCTTAGCCTGGTTGGCAAACGCTTCATGATTTGACCCTTGCCTTTGCATTCAATGTGGGATCCTGCCACTCCCCGACTACCATGGTCCCCAGAAATGACCTCTCTCACCCCGTTCCTCTGCACAAGCTTCCCCTGGTTCAGAGTGAACTTCCTTTAATTATTATTATTATTTTATTTATTTATTTTTATTGGAGTATAATTGCTTTACAATGTTCTGTTAGCTTCTGCTGTACAGTGAAGTGAATCAGCTGTATGTATACCTATATCCCCTCCTTCTTGGACCTCCTTCCCATCCCCCATCCCACCCATCTAGGTCATCACAGAGCACCAAGCTGACCCCCTGTGCTATACAGCAGGTTCCCACTAGCCATCTATTTTACACATGGCAGTATATTTATGTCAAACCTAATCTCCCAATTCACCCGACCCTCCCCCTCCCCCGCTGTGTCCACAAGTCCTTTCTCCGTGTCTGCGTTTCTATTCCTGCCCTGCAAATAGGTCCATCTGTACCATTTTTCTAGATTCCACATATATACGTTAATATACGATATTTGTTTTTCTCTTCCTGATTTACAATGTTGTGTTAATTACTGCTATACAGGGACTCCCCTGGTGGTCCAGTGGTTGGGACTTCCAATGCAGGGGGTGCAGGTTCGATCCCTGGTCGGGGAACTAGGATCCCACATGTCACGTGGTGTGGCCAAAAAAGATTAAAAAAAAACCTAAATCATTTATTTAAAAAATTAATAATAATTACTGCTGTACAGCAAAATGGTTCAGTTATACATATTTATACATCCTTTTTTTTTAATATTCTTTTCCATTATGGTTTATCATAAGATATTGAATGTAGTTCTCTGGGCTACACAGTAGGACCTTGTTGTTTACCCATTCTCTACATAAAAGCTTACATCTGCTAACTCCAAACTCCCAGAGTGAACTTTCTGGTGCCCTTTCCCTGCATCCTACCCGCAGGGCTGTCCCCTGCTAGATCTCCAAGCAGAGCAAGCCTCCTGCCTAGCCCCCCTCCCCTGGGCACAGGGTCCTCATTACAAGTTGTCCTTAGTACTTGACTCTGTGTCTGGCCCCCAACCCCCAGGCTATGGAGCGACCAGGACTGGCCTTTGAGTTCCTAATACTTCCCGCACACCACCTGGATTGAAGAAGGCGCTTGGGGAAGATTTGTTGAGTGAATGGAAATCGTTGAAGACTCAGCGGGTAGCAGACCACACACTGATCTCAGTGATTACTTTGGATACTTTTTGATACAGAACAATGGAGGGGAAGAAAAACAACAAAAGAAGGGGGAGGTGGGGAGGGGAGTGCATTCCCAGGTAAAGCTGAGGAGAGACCTAGAGAGAGGGGAGGGTGGAATTACCCGTACTCCCTTCAAGTCACCTGCAGTAAAATTAATTCCTCCAGCCTTTGTCTACCTAAAGCACAGTGACAAAGATGGGTTCAGAAGCAAACAAGTGAAGCTCTAGAGGTAGAACTTTAGGCCCTGGCTTGTAGAGTGGGGAGGAAGTCGGAGGTTTTGCAAAAGGGGAAGTTGGAGCCTCCTGAAATTACAGCACCGGTAAGAGAGGCCTCCCCAGGCCCTTAGTTCACGCCTCCTGGGGATCAAGCTCCCCTTCTCTTGGGTTGGGGGACAGTGTCTTCCTGATTCCCTTTTGATTTGACGGCCTTAGATGGTGACAAGTTGCTTCCAGGTCTGGATTCTGTGTAGTGTCTGAGGACATCAGTTGTCTCTTTCTGCACTTAGTACATGAATCAACTTCATTTTGGAAGCACTTTTATACTTACGAGGCTGACTTCTATACCATAGGATGAAGTTTATAATGAAAGAACCAGACTAGGAGGCATGGTTCCTGTCTCTCCTCTGGTGCCCAGCTAGTTGTCTGCATTGGGGCAGCTGTATTTTCAACTTCCCTCACTGTTCAGGCAGCGCTTAGTAAGAATGCCCGCTCTGGTTTATGTGTGACCCTTTGAAACCGACCCCATAGCTGTTTTCCATTCCTAAGATTGTGCCTTTGCAAACTTGTACCTACTTTGTAAGTTCTCTCTCTGATATCACTCTCTGTGAACTCCAGTGGCCAGGAAAGTATGATAAACAAAAGCAGCCCCGGAGGGAGTTTCTTAAGCTCCAAATGTTTGATCTCAAAATCTGGCTGAATTTATCGGCTGAAACCACCATTGACAGAATATTTCTGGCTGACCTCTCTGCCCTTTGCACCAGCCACCCGGGTTTGGAACCCAGAGCTTCTCAGCTCCTCTTAGCATCTGCAGAGATACCTCCCCCGGGATGAGAGTCTGTGTTCTCCCTGGAACCAATTTAAACCCAAAGGAGCCTTTAAAAAGATACATTTAACTGTTGGAGAGGCTCCCCCTCCTTTTAACTTCTGAGCTCATTCCCTCTGGGAACAAGTGACATTTCGATTTTGTTGTGTAAGTTGTTTTTTCTTTAGATTAGTTTTTGTGTAAACATTCCCCTGCAAATTATTTTCACATCTTGAGGCAGCTTCTTTCAAGCGGCCAGTCAGACTGATTCCTCTTCTGTTCCCTTTACTACCCGCAGTTCAACTCGCTCTCACTCACCCACTTCCCCATTTCTCAAATTCAAACTAATTCTACTGTTTATGAAACTATTTCCCCAACTTTCTGGAATTTCCATTTCTCAGGGTCACCTCCCCTGGGCCGCAGCCAAAGCTGCACCCACTAGGATGAGTGAAGCCAGCCCAGGTCAAAAAAGGGGAACCATCACTGTGCATGCAGGTGTGGCCAGCGGAGGCCAGGGCTGCCCTGAGAAGGGACCTCAGGACCCACAAGACAGGCTTAGCGTGAGGTCGGAGGACTAGCTCCAGCACTAAGCAAAGGGGGAGCAGCTTTCTAATTATGAGACTGACGGGAGCCTTGCAGTCACAACCAGAAAGGCAGGCAAATTACATCCTCTTCTTCAGCCACAAATGTGATCATTCTTTGTAACAGGCCCACAAGAGTAACCTCTCCTCCTGTCTTTTCTTCCAACATCACTGTTGAATGCTTTGTCTAATCTGGTGCAATTTTCCTTATACAGACTCTATCTCTCAGTTTTAAAACACATCCCTTTATCAGGGTACCATGAATAGCCCCAGGGACTGGTCACAACTCCAGTGGGCGCCATTCATGTAGACTACAATATATTCATCAAAATAAGACACTTCTCCTCAACTAACACAATACTGTAAATCAACTATATTTCAATTAAACAAACAAAAAACAACCAAGCAACTTGTCTTTAAAACTTAGTGACCTCTTTTATTTTTCTTCTATACGTTAGGAAAGGTAAGCTGGTTGGGTGGAAAGAATACCTATCATTGCTAATGGTCCTATCATTGCCACAGAATTACCACGTGGCCTTGGACAGGTCCCCTTGCTACCCACGTCTCACATCTGCAAAGTAAGGAAATGGGACTAGATCATCTCTAAGGATCCTGCGCTCTGGCTATGATGTTTTCTGATCAGCAGAAAGTGAGATGTCTTTGATCATTAAGTTCCATGATGAGTAGCTTTTGCTTAGTCATTTTCCTCCTTTGCCTCTCTGGCATCTCAAACTGTTCAGCCCAGGTCTGACTTCAACACTCCCCTTGCAAGGCTGTGGGTTTTGAAGTCCAGTGGATGTGGACTCACCAGGCCAATTTTCTTCTTTGATTTTCTGAGCTTGGATCTTTTCTGCACCATTAAAACCAGAGGTACTAATCTGAGGAATTAACTGAGGTGGTCCCTTGAGGTTCAATAGCAGCTGTAACCCTTCTGGGTCTCACTTTTGCAAAGAAAAGAAAAGAAAAAAAAAGAGGCAAGAAGGCTGACCAGATAAGTTTGGAGGTTTAGGAAACAAAGCATTCTGTTCTAAGTTTGGGGCAGTGGGGGCTGAATCATGGCTCCTCCTGGGTTTTGTTTCCTATCAAATCACAACTTGGCCAATGTTTTCGGCCAAGGGTCATAAACCAGTGCCATGGAGGACAGAGAAAGAGAAGACACTTGGCCAATCCCAGAGAAGCTCTGCCATCCCAAGTCCCAGGAAGGAGGCTCAGGAGAGAAGTCTCTTTAGTTGGCTGCATCCAACAGGCATTCGTCAGGAGCTCCGGTTGTGAGGAGACAGCTCGTAAACAGTACTCCTGAACCTCAGGAAAGATTTGTAATCTAACACATGTGCAGAATTAGAAAATTAAAAACAGTCCTTCTCAACCACTAGAGCAGGGGTGGGAGGTGGGAGCATAATATCGTAAGTAATTTATTTCTGATTAATACTTAGAGCACTCAAGTTTGAAAGTGATCGCTTTGAAAATACAGATCAGAGTGGATTCGAGGTCATCTTTCAATACGGAGAATATTTTTTAAAGTCCTCTGCAAGAATCCCTCTGAAGGAGGCAGTTGTTTTTGTTTAGGAAAATACTTTGAAGGGACATTTAAGATTTGTTTTTTTTTAATAAATTTACTTATTTATTTTTGGCTGTGTTGGGTCTTCGTTGCTGCACGTGGACTTTCTCTAGTTGTGGTGAGCGGGGGCTACTCTTCGTTGGGGTGCGCAGGCTTCTCACTGCGGTGGCTTCTCTTGCGGAGCACAGGCTCTAGGCGCGCGGGCTTCGGTAGTTGTGGCACATGGGCTCAGTAGTTGTGGCTCGTGGGCTCTAGAGTGCAGGCTCAGCAGTTGTGGCACACGGGCTTAGTTGTTCCACGGCATGTGGGATCTTCCCGGACCAGGGCTCGAACCCGTGTCCCTTGTGTTGGCAGGCAGATTCTTAACCACTGTGCCACCAGGGAAGCCCAATATTTAGGTTTTAAAAGATGGGACAGAGCCTGAAAAGACAGATCCAGTGGAGGAATTATTGAATAGTTGGGCGGAGTAAAGAGGAAGAAATATATTTTTTTAGTTTGTTATTGTTGTTGGAAATAGGTAAAGCAAGAGGTGGAATGGTAGTGTGGTCTGTGCAATGTGGCTGTAAGTGGGGAGTCCAGAGTTAGGTCACCGAGGCTCCCGTCTATGAAACCCACCATGATGCACTTTGTAATAAAGCAAATTTAGATATAAGAGAATTGGTACTTAGTGTCCATCCTCTGCCCAACTCCCATTCTCAACCAGGGTTGGGCTAAGTTTCTTTTTTTTAATTGTGGTAAAATATATGTAACATAAAATTTACTATTTTAAACATTTTTAAGTGTACAGTTCAGTAGTGTTAAGTACATCCACGTTGTGCAGCGCTCAGGTTCTTATTTTCTCTGGGGGCAGGGGCGACACAATCTCAGAAGACAGAAAGACACTTTCATCCCCTGTGTTCTCCCTGCCCATCTCCCTGGCACCATCTAACTAGGAAGATTCAGAAGTTGCTGCTACCATGCTGGAGGGCCAGCTAACCCCAGGATGGGTTATTGACCCCATCGACAGGTTAAGCCAGAGTGATCAGTCACGACTGAGTGAATGGTACCCAACTGTAGGATAGAATCAGAGGGCACAGATGGACCGCTGGAACACCTGGCCAGCAGGTGGCGCTAGCTCGCCCCAGTCATTTCATTAACCAATCCTGAATTTTGGGGGACTGAAAATTTTGGATTCCATGCGTTTCCTATGGAGGGGTTTACCGTGTATATAAATACATAGGTAGTCTCTAGCACATAAGCACTCAATAGGTACTAGATATTACCGGGCATGTCTAATATTCAAATTCAAGCTATTGCATTCCTGTGATGTTAACTTGTTCTACAGCCACGGGATTTCTATAACATTATTATTATATTACTATTACTACTTTGGTGAAGATTTCTTTTAAAAGATGCTAAGGGGGACTTCCCTGGCGGTCCAGTGGTTAAGACTCTGCGCTTCCACTGCAGGGGACATGGGCTTGATTCCTGGTCAGGGAATTAAGATCCTACATGCTGTGCAGCGCGGCCCCCCAACAAAAAAAGATGTTAAGGTACATATTTGAGTCAATGCAAGTATAGAGACATAGAAACAGCTATTAGATTCAGAGTGAAAATAAGAAATCGCTGGAGGAAGGACTGGTGGTTTCCAAGGGGGAGGGGGTTGGGGGAGGGATGGAGTGGGAGGTTGGGATTAGCAGATGTAAGCTTTTATACATAGAATGGATAAACAACAAGGTCCTACTATATGGCACAGAGAACTATATTCAATATACTATGATAAACCATAATGGAAAAGAATATTAAAAAAAAGAATGTATATATATGTAAAACTGAATTACTTTGCTGTACAGCAGTAATTAACACAACATTGTAAACCAGCTGTACTTCAATTAAAACAAACAAACAAAACAGAATTCATTGGAGGAAGGAAGCTGGATCCAAGCTCACCATAAGAAGGGAAACTTCTGTACAATTCTCGGTGATCTGGGGAGGACGCTGGACTTTCCACAAACCAGGGAACAGAGATTCAAGTCAATCCTGACCATAGTATCGTGCAGTGTCAGGGAGACCCCCAGGTGATAACTAAGCCAGGCATAAAGTCGTCTCTTCAGTGGGAGAGAAGGAAGTGCCCTGTGGGGACTGTGCAGATCCCAGGTGATCTGCCTGAGGGAGTAGGTGGTGCAGACCAGCATCGTTCTTGACACGTGTGGAGCACAGACGCTGCGCCAGCCTGTCTAGATTCTAACCCTGATTCTGCCACGTGCTAGCGTGGGTCCTTGGGCAGGATAACTTTCTCTAGATTCCTCATCTATAAAAGGGGGATAATAATAATCCATAAAGTCTGGAAACATAAGTAAATATATATGATGCCATCAAGGCATCTTCAATCTATAAAAAATATATTTTATGGACACACTGTAGTACTAACTTCTGTCAGAAAAAGATTGTGAAAGAGAGAGATAGACAGAAAAAGGTTCCATGAGTGCTCAGGTCAGCTCCCTCACCTCTGTTATTTGCGTCTTTCACCTTCCAGTTCCTTTCAACTCTGTAAATTGTAGAAAACTGATGGTGATGAAAATCATCCCTGTCCCTAGAAGTGTGTCTGTGTCAGATAGAATGCAATTGATTATTGCCTTGAGGCTACAGCTATTTTGCAACTATTCCTAATTTTATTTCAGAAATCCTTATGCTCTCTCTAAGTCTAGGCTCTTTGAGTTCTCCTTGGAATCACTTGTAACATTTTACTGGTTCCCTCATTAATTAATAAGTTTAATACATTCTTTGATATGTGTTCATTTAATATATCTGTACAAAAGTCATAGTTATCCAAGAAAAGTATAGGTAACCGTTTACTAAACGATTAGCCTCAGTTTTGTAAACCATAGAAATCACGATTCTCAGATCCTTATATCAGAAAAACAATAATGTGTTTTTTGTGTGTTTGTTTTTTTGTGGTACGCGGGCCTCTCACTGCTGTGGCCTCTTCCGTTGCGGAGCACAGGCTCCGGACGCGCAGGCTCAGCGGCCATGGCTCACGGGCCCAGCCGCTCCACGGCATGTGGGATCTTCCCGGACCGGGGCACGAACCCGTGTCCCCTGCATCGGCAGACGGACTCTCAACCACTGCGCCACCAGGGAAGCCCAACAATAATGTTTTTGAATGCTTGTAATCTGTATTTTGATTGAGGATCATACAGTGGATTCTGAAAGGTTTTATTTAGACTATGTGTGTACTTAACATACGTTAATTAACAAAACTGAATAGTTTTTAATGTGTTAGAAAAAAAAATGAAGCTGCCTCTTGGGCGGCTTTACTAAAAATTGTCTTAACACTTCATAGGGTTATTGTGAAGATGAAGTGGGTTAATAGGTACACGATCCTCAGAGTAGTGCTTGGCACGTCGGAAGCACTAAGCATTAGTGATTAATTTAATTATTAGGCCACAGTACTCAGTACCCTGTGATATAATTGTTAATGTCCATCTGCCTCTACAGTGTAAGGTCCATTAGGATAGGAACTGCAACACGGAGAACAGTAAAACCAAAAGCCAAGAAGGAACATGGTAGGCAGTCAATAGATTAGTTGAATAGTGTAACAGAGTTTGGCAAATTTTTTTCGTAAAGGACTAGATGGTTAGTAATGTAGACTTTGCCAGTCAAAAGGTTTCTGTCCAACCACTTAACTCAGCTGTGCTGGTGGGGAAGCAGCACAGACATTACATAAATGAATGCGGGTGGAGTTACAGGGAAACTACCGACACTGAAATTTGAGTTTAATATAATTTTCACACGACATGAAATATTAATCATCTTTTGATTTTTTCCAACCATTTAAACATGTAAAAACCATTCTTAGCTTGAGGGCCATACAAAAACAGGCAGTAGGCCGGATTTGGCCCCAGGCCATAATTTGCTGACCCTTGAATTGGATGCTGGGTCCATTAAGAGCAAGAATTTTGTCTTCTTCATATAACCTTTAATCTAGTACTTCTTGTGGAATAGATGTTCAAATGTTTGTGGAATTAAGTAAGCAAAGGGAGATATTTTAGGAGAGCAACCTGCTGAATTGCTTCAGAAAGATTCAATCAGTAGTTTGACAGGAGGATGGTGGGCCTCGCCAGGGCTGTCCTGTGGGTGGAGTGGGAGGGACTGGTCCCAAATGCATCAGCCACGTCTGTGTCATAATCATTCTTTTTTTTAATAAATAAATTTATTTATTTATTTTTGGCTGCACTGGGTCTTCATTGCTGCACATCGGCTTTCTCTAGTTGTGGCGAGCAGGGGCTACTCTTCATTGCGGTGCGCAGGCTTCTTATCGCGGTGGCTTCTCTTGTTGTGGAGCACGGGCTCTAGGTGCACGGGCTTCAGTAGTTGTGGCTCATAGGCTCTAGAGCATAGGCTCAGTAGTTGTGGTGCACGGACTTAGTTGCTCCGCGGCATGTGGGATCTTCCCGGACCAGGGGTTGAACCCATGTCCCCTGCATTGGCAGGCGGATTCTTATCCACTGCGCCACCGGGGAAGTCCCCTATAGTCATTCTTAACTGAAATCTTCAGTGACACTCACGATTTTATAGTCTGCCTTAAAATCCTTTTCAGGACAAAATGGAATTATAAGTAAGTCTAAATAGCCTATGCTGATCAGAAAACGTGACCTGAATCATATTACAAATACCTCCTCCAGGCAAGCTAGAACTTGTCGGACTATATTATATCAACACTGGTCAAGTTCATAGACCAGATTTAGGAATTTTCCAGAGTTAGGAAACTGGCATAACAGTATCCAAAAACACAGAGGCCCAGAATTGGATCCACCTACGAAACTGAATAGGCTCCAGCTGCAGCCTCCAGATGCTGCTGGCTTGCCCTCCTGGTGTGCACCCCCAATGCCCCCGTGTACTGTCTCCCAGACCAGCAAAGGCATTTGCCCCCAGCCCAGTGAACCCTCTCCTCCTGAACACAGTTACCGAAGTTACCCGCACAAAGGTACGGCTGTATTTTTGCTTAGGGTTCATAATTCTATTTCTTTTCTTGTGCCTCTGATTTCATTCAGGGCTCAGACAGTTGTTAATGTGGAGGGTGAACTTTCAAATAGGAATCCCATAAAGAGCAGCATTTCTCAATGCAGGGCTATGACCAAATGCGTTAGGAGAACAGCTATGTCAGGAATCTCTCTGGAATACGAAGGAAGACTGAACAGAAATTGGAAGAGAGCTCGTTTTAAAGATACATTTATTTTTTTAATTAATTAATTTTAAAATTAATTAATTAAAACGTTCTTAAATTTTAAATTTATTGTTTAAAAGTAAATTTAAAAAAATTAAAAACTGAAGTATAGTTGATTTACAGTGTTTCAGGTGTACAGCAAAGTGATTCAGGTTTTTTTGGTTGGTTGTTTTTTGTGGTACGCGGGCCTCTCACTGTTGTGGCCTATCCCGTTGCGGAGCACAGGCTCCGGACGCGCAGGCTCAGCGGCCATGGCTCACGGGCCCAGCCGCTCGCGGCATGTGGGATCTTCCCAGACCGGGGCACGAACCTGTGTCCCCTGCATCGGCGGGCGGACTCTCAACCACTGCAGCCATCAGGGAAGCCCGATTCAGTTTTATATATGTGTGTGTGTGTGTGTGTGTGTGTATCCTTTTTCAGATTCTTTTCCATTATAGGTTACTACAAGATATTGAATATACTTCCCTGTACTTTACAGTAGGTCCTTTATATACAGTAGTGTGTATATGATGTTAATTTTATACAGTAGTGTGTATATGTTAATCCCAAATTCCCAATTTATCCCTCCCCCCTTCCCCTTTAGTAGCCATAAGTTTGTTTTCTATGTCTGTGAGCCTGTTTCTGTTTTGTAAATAAGTTCATTTGTATCATATTTTTAGATTCCACATATAAGTGATATCACATGATATTTGTCTTCCTCTGTAAAGACACATTAAAAATGATAGAATAGGGCTTCCCTGGTGGCGGTGGCACAGTCGCTAAGAATTCGTCTGCCAATGAGGGGACAGGGGTTCGAACCCTGGTCCGGGAAGATCCCACGTGCCACAGAGCAACAAAGCCCGTGCGCCACAACTACTGAGCCTGCGCTCTAGAGCCAGCGAGTCACAACTACTGAAGCCCGTGTGCCACAACTACTGAAGCCCACGTGCCTAGAGCCCAGCTCCGCAACAAGAGAAGCCACTGCAATGAGAAGCCCGCGCACCGCAATGAAGAGTAGCCCCCGGTCGCTGCAACTAGAGAAAGTCTGTGTGGCCAAAAATAAATAAATAAATAAATTTATTTTTAAAAAATAAAAGAAAATGATAGGATGGCTAAAGACCTATACGGTTTTTAAAAGAGCAGAGAGTGATAGAGCAAGTCCCAAGTTCTGGTGAGGAAGGAGGTCCACGCATCACAGTGACTGTCCAGAGCCCCGTTGTCAGGCCAGGCCTTCAGCCAAGCCCTCTTCTTCCACTTGACTCTGGCTCTTTGCATAGAAGATGCAGGCAGGGAAAGGAAGGGGGCCTTTCTTTCATCTAAGATGAATGATCACATATCTATTTGCAGCTTTAAAGAATTTAGAGTGATGGGTTTCCCTGGTGGCGCAGTGGTTGAGAGTCCGCCTGCCGATGCAGGGGACACAGGTTCGTGCCCCGGTCCGGGAAGATCCCACATGCCGCGGAGTGGCTGGGCCCGTGAGCCATGGCCGCTGAGCCTGCACGTCCAGAGCCTGTGCTCCGCAACAGGAGAGGCCACAACAGTGAGAGGCCCGCATACCGCCAAAAAAAAAAAGGAATTTAGAGTGCTACATCTTACTGGGAAAGAGATCACCCATGATACCACTGCTTAGTGTTAACCACAGTGATGCTTGTTTCTAAGATGGGGTGAGGAGCTCACGGTCCTTTCTTTTCCCTTTGTGCAACTTACCACACACGTACAATGATGCTTGTAAAAGGGGTGGGGGGGGAGTGCTGACTTGCCACTTTCCTGTACATCTGCAATTATTCCAAAATAAGTTTAAAATGTTTAGAGAAGCCTGTGGTTATTTCAACAAATATTCCGACTGACTGATTATTTTCCCAGACCTCTGGAATTCTCTGATTTCTACCCGAGTGGCCTTGTGGTGAACCTTCCTGTTTTCTCCTTACGTTTATGTCCTTGATTCAAACGCTCGGATTCAACTTCAAACTTTTATCACCCTTCTGCAAATTCGAGGTCACCTGGGGACTTAGTCACTTACCTCATACACGAGGATGAACGGCTTGTGGTTACTGAGCTGAAGAATGGCATATGTGGCCATAGAAAATCGCCCCCATCTAGTGAAGGTTTTCATGAGATCTTGGTGGCTGCAGATACAAACACTCATCATTTAGAACTGAACGGTGCAAAGAGAGTTAAGTACAATCAAGGAGAATTCTTGCTTCTAACAGAGAAGGCTTCATTTTTTCAGATGTAAGTCAGGTTCGTTTTTTTAAGCAGCTGTCACAAAACAGAAATGGGGCTTGTAAACCCAAGTAGCTCGCCCTCTGCTGCCACAGAAGGGAAGAGTTTGGGGAAGGAAAGAAGACTTACGCTTTTATTTATTTTTGAAAACATTTTATTTTTTAGAGCAGTTTTAGGTTCAGAGGATTTTATTCTTCATATGCTCCCCCGCTGACTTCCTCTTTTTTTCTTTCCCTCTCAACTGAGCATTAGAAAGGAATGTTTATTATGTCCTATTTCCTGAATGCAGCTTCATGTGCTGACGTTTTCGTTTCTTTAAGTTAATAAACTGTGGCTGCCGGTTACTAAATGTTGGAACTCTATAATACTATAAAAAAGATGGATACTGCAAACGGAAGTTATTTTTTCCTCCCATAAAACCCTCTACTGATTCAGCAACCCCTCTTGTCCCCATAACCTAAAGTTAGTGGCTTTCAAACTTAAAAAACATTTTCTGGGGGCACTTTTCAGGCCCCCAACCTAATACATTTAAAATTGCAACCCGGTATACACATAGGCATGTAAGTGAAATGAAAGTTCCACAAAACAATACTTTCCTTTACTATTTACTCTTACAAATGCTCTTTTCTGTTCTCTTCGCATCCACATCCTCTAAAGTGGGGGTTTTTTTGTGTGTGGTTTTTTTTTTTTGCGGTACACGGGCCTCTCACTGTTGTGGCCTCTCCCGTTGCGGAGCGCAGGCTCAGCGGCCATGGCTCCCGGGCGCAGCCGCCCCGCGGCATGTGGGATCTTCCCGGACCGGGGCACGAACCCGTGTCCCCTGCATCGGCAGGCGGACTCTCAACCACTGCACCACCAGGGAAGCCCCCTAAAGTGGGTTTTGACCTGCAGTTTGAAAACCATGGTCCAAAAGGCTGACTGTAAGCCTGTGGGATTGGGGCCCCCCAGTGACCATTCACACACATTTGCACTGGAAACTGATGCAGGAAATAAAACCATATTTTATTTTATTATTTTCTTTCCTTCTTTTTTGTTTTGCCCCACCTCGAGGCTTGTGGGATCTTAGTTCCCTGACCAGGGATTGAAACTGGGCCCACAGCAGTGAGAGCACAGAGTCTTAACGACTGGACTGGCAGGGAATTCCCAAAACTGTAATTTAGACATCTTATTTTTGCCAAAAATTGTTGATGTTACAAAGATCAATTGAAAGGGAGAAAGAAAAAAAAATTTGTCAGGAAAAAAATCAGGATTTCATAAGAGACAAATTTTCAGTGCCAGTTTTTCAGTGCAATAGAAGGCACATCACCACGAGGTCTGGACTGCTCTGTCTGGACTCAAAGATTTTAGTAAAATATTGTGATTATGCCTGAATGCATCAGAGTCACTCATTGTGCTGTCATTTTTGGTGCCTAGAACAAAAATGCCTTTTTGAATCCACAGAGTGTCTTATGTTTGAATATTTGCTTTTTTAAATTTTTTATTTTTTTGGCCATGCTGCACAGCATGCAGGATCTCAGTTCCCCAACCAGCGATCAAACCAGTGCCCCCTGCAGTGGAAGCATAGAGTCCCACTGGACATCCAGGGAATTCCGGAATATCTGTGATTATGAGTTCGCACATCTTAAGACTTCGACATGTTTTGTCAGCTTATTCTCAGGCACGCAGGCAATGCCGGGTGGCCAGCTTCATGGGGCGTGCAACTGAGCTACAGGGTCTGCGGGCACATTAGTGGGGAAACGTTGAGTGGTGGGTACAGCAGCTGTAATTGAGACAGGAGGACAAGAGCACAGCCATTTTGGAAAAGGACCAGGGAACGGCCTTGGGCAAGACAGGCTTTGGAAGCTAAAGAACAAAGGTCCTGGGGGCCCGAGTCCCAGAGACAAAAACCAGGCTCACAGGAATAAAAGATTAACTTTATCTCTGTTACACCCACGAGTATACCTAGTTGCCGCAAGACAAGAAACTCAACTATAAATTTTAACCTTATCTGTTCTGGTGCTTTCTTGCAGAAAATTCTCATTGCGTTTCTTTCCCCTTACAGAAGTCGTCCCTATTCCTGACAGCCACTATGGAGACACCTGAAGCTGATTAAAGAAGTCTGACGATTTCTATCAATAGAAATGATCAGTGATCATGAGACAAACCCTCCTTTATTTTTTTTAAAATTTACTTATTTATTTTTGAATTATTTTACTTATTATTTATTTTTGGCTGCGTTGGGTCTTCGTTGCAGCGCACAGGCTTCTCACTGCCGTGGCTTCTCTTGTTATGGAGCATGGGCTCTAGGCACACGGGCTTCAGTAGTTGCGGCACACGGGCTCTAGAGCGCAGGCTCAGTAGTTGTGGCACACGGGCGTAGTTGCTCTACAGCATGTGGGATCTTCCCGGACCAGGGATCTAACCCGTGTCCCCTGCATTGGCGGTCAATTCTTAACCACTGTGCCACTAGGGAAGCCCCCAAACCCTCCCTTTTAGAAGCAACTTCCCCTTCTACTCCAGGAGCTGGCATTCCCCCCGACCCTCTTCTCCCTTGCACACAAGCTATCTCTTTTAACAGCTTGCCTTAAGTCTTGTGGAAGCGATATTCATGTCTACGGTATTGCTGTCCAAGTATCTGGAAAGGGCCCAGGAACATGACACTCTCACTTCTTGGGAGAGGCCTCAGGATAAACCCAGCTTCTCCATCCTGAGGACAAGACTGAGGTCCAGAGAGCTGCAGTCGTCAGAGAAAATGAGAGCATGGACTTGGATGTGGGTGTAGGGCTTGGGCCCAGGCCTCTTCCCTTCCTGGGTAACGTGGGCTGGCGTTCACTTTTCTAAATGCTGTAGCCACAGTGGACACAGCAAAAAGTCCTGTGGACCCACCATCTTGTGGCAAGTCCACTACTGTCAGAACATCTCACAACAGGCGTTTTCAGAATGATTTTGAAAGAAAAACTCGGGGACTGTTGCCTTATAGTTAGCACTTTAGGCAGACTTGTGAAATCTTAAATCACAGGAAAGGGCCTTCTAGCATCCTCAGTCCAAATGAGGGTGTTAAAGGCCTGTCCAAGGCAGTTGACAAAAGCTGGGACTAGAAACCGCATCTCAGCCTTCATGCCAAAGCTTGTTCCGCAAACAAGGATGGAAAAAATGAGAACTGGAGCTTTGATTTCCCTTCCTGTGCCTTTCCAGTACAGTAACAAATTATGCATCTTTGACTAGGTTTCCTGTTCCTAACACTGTTAAACTTTGGTGACATGATTATGCAATGGCTTCTCTGACATCCACTTAAATATTCCCACTTGAGATGAGAAAAGAGCATGAAAATTCATTTAGTGAATAAAAAGTTGTTCATCCTTGGCCCTGTTGAGGACGATTTTCCAATGTATGCCCAGCACATACTGGCCTTAAGAAGAGTGGGATTTGAGATCAAAGAGACCTGGGTTCACATGCATAGTTTTAATTAGCATATTGTTTATATTGAAATGAAGTTTCAGTGAAACTTCAAAACATTTCTCTTTATATAACTAGCCTCAGAAACTTTTGTATGTTCACTTTAACTCTGCAAATGCAGTATTTGGTAAATGAATGAATGAATCAATGTAGAAAAAAGGTCTTTGGTTTTGGTCCTTAAATGCCTACAGACTTAGAAAGTGATATAAATATACTATCCAAACCTGGGAGAACTTGGATTTGAAGAGTTCCAAAAGGACTACTAAAAGGCAATTAATTCTGTTGCCCATTTTGAGTGAGGGCAACAATGTTACTAATATTCGAGCTCTGTGATCTTGGCCACACCACTGCTCTCTCTGGGCCCCAGTGTCTTCCATTGCAAAGTGACTTCTGTTGACTAGACCAAGTTTTTCTTGCTTTGACCACTAGCCACAGCAAGAAATTAATTTTTCTTCATCACCTAGCTCACATTCACTTATATCCAAAACAAACTTCATGAAGCAATACTTATCCTTCATTTGTGCAATGCACTCTATTTCCTGCTGTATTTTCTCTTAATTTACATTTATTATGTATTTATTAATTTATTAAATGCTGTGCCGCCTCCTTTGGTCATTTTGCAGGATTCCCTCCAGGCAGTTCAGTGGGCTCACTAGTGGGAAACACTTTTTTTTTTTTTTTTGCGGTATGCGTGCCTCTCACCGCTGTGGCCTCTCCCGCTGCGGAGCACAGGCTCCGGACGTGCAGGCTCAGTGGCCATGGCTCACGGGCCCAGCTGCTCCGCATCATGTGGGATCTTCCCGGACCGGGGCACGAACCCGTGTCCCCCGCAACGGCAGGCGGACTCTCAACCACTGCGCCACCAGGGAAGCCCCGGGAAACACTCTTTTTAAGAACTTTAGAGGCTGCCATGTCTTACGATGTAGGAAACAGTAAGAAAGTTAACAGTGCTCTTATTTTCCTTAATGGATCCTCACCTAAGTTGTAAATAGAGCCTTAACTGGCCTCTTAATTTATCTTTTCCTGTAATAAAACGCATGACATTTCCTGACCAGTCTCCTATCCCTTAAGTGGAGAGTTGGCCTGGTTAGTACTGAAAAAATTTTTCCTGGTATTAACCTAGAAGAAACATAAAACGTCAACTATGTTTTGTGGCCGCGCTGCGATGTTTACACAGTTCTGGCTGATCATGTGTCCTTCAAGAGTCGGAAAGTTTGGGGTGACTGAGGTTCTTACGACTTGAAATATGCCAAGGCAGACAGGCAGTCTGTTAAGCAAAACCAAGATGCACCCAATTAAATACTTTGTTTGCACAGATGCAAAGGCATGGAAATTTATGTGGCAAGGTCTGAATTCCGAAGTTTGTTTTGTTTTCAATTACACACCTAACCAAATGCATAAAATCCCACAAAATGAATGTAGCGAAAATGTCATCTTTTGTATTTTTAGACTGAAATATGGAGCCCATGAAAGTGAGGCTGTCATGAATTTTCACAATTGGGGATTGTGACTTATAACCAGGAAAAAAAATGTCTCCACACAGCCACATCTAACAGTGATAAACAGTTTTTATTCAGGCAATGAAACATGGAAAAAATATATTAGTAATCATTATAATAATTTCATTTGTGTGAGTATAACTTTTACAAATATTTACCTGACATATAAAAGGGAAATTACTTGTGCATATAAAATTTATGTAGATGATTTATTCCACACAACACAATCCTGATAGCAGTAGTCAATGCAGCGTTAGATTCCTCTGGACGAGGCTCCTCACACACTTTGTGGCACCCGTGGGGACACAGTGGAAGCAGATGTGCAATTAATTAACATTTACTTGTTGGCACGTTAGTACACAGGGGTATCTATTGGCAAACGCACACTTGCTAAAAGCGACACTGAAAAGGTTGCTGCTACCTCTGAGGTTTCAAAGAAATGCCTGGATCCTGGCTCGCTGGGTGGGAAGGACCAAGCCTGAGGCTGAGCGTGTGAAATCTGCAGACCTTCCTGCACTGGGTCGGGGGCTGGTTTTGGAGCTCGTACTTTTATGTGTCCCCTTGAAAATTATTCACAGAGCATCAGTTAACAACGTGACTGGGAGATTCTCTGTGGAGCAGATTTCAGATGCCGCTAAAAGGCAGAGGGACAGAAAGTGGCATCTTCAAGGTTCTAAAGTGATGAATGGATACAGGGAAGGTTCAGACCACACCTCAGCACCAGGCCTGGTCTCCGCCGGCAGAGTCAGGGCGCTAGACGGACCGTCACAGGCCAGCATTGCACGCGACATCTCCATAGTACAACTATAACGAGAGTGTGTATATATATGTGTATATATATATGCAGTAGCTGTAACCATATTATAGTTAATAAAGTCATTCCTTAGGAATCTTGCTTGTCCAAATCTAACTGCATGCTAAGAGGCACAGAAATGGGATTGCATTTGGACGAAAAAACTATGGAAAGTGCAATCTTTAGTCTCCAGAATGCTAGCTCTGGGCACTAGGGGGTGGGTCTTTGCTGGAAATTGTTGTTCATACAATCTTCCAGAGGAGATCCTTAGACAGAAGAATCTATCATGACCATTCCTTTGCCTTTACTACATGGGAGACTCAAGGTTTGAGTGATAAGATGCTTTCTTCAAATCACTGGAATCTGGAGGCCAGTCAAACCTTTTTAGACAGAAGTCTCCTTAAAATAATTCTTTATGAAAATCTTTGAAGAAGATGACCCTATAGACTTTTGGCTTGACATTCTGGGATTCCCAGACTGTTATTTGTTCTTTAATAAGCAAATAATAATCTATCTTTTAAATTCTTCAGAATATATACATCTTTACCCTAAAACACTTTGCTTGAATCATTTAATCCTTCAAACACCTAGTTTCTCTCTTCCCAACAAGAGGATAAAGTAAGAAACCACCCAAGTCCGAGAGCAAGCCTGCATGGTCACAAAACTACAAAGAGAGACACCGGTCGTGGGCAATTCATGAGATGGCTACCAACTGCAGCAAAAAACCAAAAGGAAAACAAAAGGGAGCTTTAGGGATTTTACTCCACTAAAAAAGGACGTGCTGAGTCATTTCCATTTAGTGCACGCAGACTCACCACTGCCTGCTCATCACAAGTCCATTTTGAGCTTTAGAGCCATCAAGTCCTCTGTTACCTTTCAGTAAAATGAAAGTAACATGCTTTCATGAAGTAACATTCAGTAAAATGCTTCACTCTGGCTGCACTGAGTCAGCCCAGGGACATTTGGGGCAGTTTACTCTGCTGGATTATGATCAGTCAGTAAGAATCCAAGGCCCGGTACTAAAGTATCTAAGTATTTGTGTGAGAGTTGCAGAAAGTGTGGGACAGGTAAAAAAAAGGTAACTGGCTGGAAAGAAGATTCAACTTGAGCCATCCTCCAAAACGAAAGGTAAATCTTCCCTTGGACTCCATATCAGCTTGGAAGGCTGCCAGGTCCTCAGAGTTTTTCACCATCACATGCTTCTACACTTCCTAATTTGGACTAGGTCTGAAGATGCTAGAAGCCACGCAAGCAAACTGGGCTTCTCGGTGTTTCCAGGATGGTTTCGCAGAAGGTCTGGGCAGGTCGCTGGCTTCCAGGAGTGTCTCCAAATAAAGTAAATTTGGGGAGGTCTGACTGTAAATGACTAGCCAACCAAGTGACAAACTGTGCAGTCTGTCTTCCAATAGATCCTCCAATTAAAACACTTTTAGGTAAAGACTATCCATTTATACTTTGGCAAAATGAAAAACTCAGGATATGGCTCTGGATCCAGAGCCTCAACAAGACCACTCGTGTTCCCAAACCACCGTCCAGGCCAGTGGCTTCCTCTCATTTTCCCTTCATGTTTGTCACGGGGAGTATTACTGTCTAGCTTACGAGTAACTTGGCCCCGCCCATGTTTTGAAGCAAAATTCTAGGCCACATTCTTACTCTCCAGATTACTACAAGTTTCTTTCTCCCCCTTATGTTTTTTAAAAAATAAACAAACATACTTCTTTCTGCCCAGTATATTCTCTTGATCTGCCAGCTGGACAAGCTCCATGTTTCTTCTTGTTGGAGAAAATCCATCTGTTCAATTAGAAGGAAGACCATTTCCCTGTAATGGTCATAGCTGAGAGGCCAGTAGCAAGTATTACTGAATAAGGACCTTTTCGTTTGCCTTGTGCAGCAACTTTACTCCCTAGGGTCTAGTTTTAAGGGGTCTCTTCTCACCAGTGTGCTTGGGAAAGACTGTCGTCACCTCTGTTTCAACACACAGCTACTTTCCCTTTTTATACACAAGAAGCCTAAAAGAGAGGACTGTAGGTTTATAACAGAGACCCCTATACTAAGCCTTTCATGCGTCAAACAGAGCAATACGAAACAGGTAAACATGGATATGTCACCAAAACACAGCAGCAAAAAGGTTTAGCAACGTTTCTTTCTGCAAAACGCAAAATGAGTTTCTCTAGTCATGGAGGATTGGAAGAGGCCGCAATCACACTGCCTGGAGACACGTGCTCCTCCAGGGACAGGGCTGTAGCAGGGCACTCACGTCAAACCCGTGACTGCTTTCAGGGCCCAAATGATTGTCACATCACTTCTCCAAACACAGATCATTTCTGTTGTTGTTGGTTTTTTTTGTACAAAATGTTAAGACGGTAGGCTTTAAAATACAGCCTAAGCACCAATTGTGAGAAATGCATATTGGTTAAACAGGACTTCTGCCTTTAAAAGACATTACTGACCTCCCTGGAGCTAAAGATTGCAACCGTGTGAACAGTACACGGCTAAAGAAAAAGTCATCTCGAAAGAGCTAGAGCGGGTCTCCACGAGGCACAATTCATTGCTGAAGTTGGGTCATGCAGTAGTTTTACAAGAAAAGTACGAAAACTTACGTGTACTGGAGATAATGCGTTATCACCGTGAAGACGCTCAGGGTGTTCAGATTAAGACAAGAGAGTGCTTTAAAACACCTGTGTGGATTTGGTTTCGCCTATCAAGTGGGAGGGGCTCACACGGGAAATTTCCAGTTGGGGGTTAAGGGCCCCGCCACTCTGAATGGAGCCCAGGAACGGCCTGAGGAATTTGGTTTTGTGAGTGGGATCTGCTCCCCGCACTCCCCTCCTCCAGTCTTCGAATGGCCTTGGTTTAAAAATATTCAAAACGCACTGAGTTTTGGAGTGCTTGCACGATTTTTCCTGCCCATTTGGTTGAAAATTCTACTATCTTTAAGTTTGCAAGGTTTTTTTTTTTTTTTGCCTTTGGGGAAAAAGAGTCTGAAGAACAATGCATCACACTTGGAAAAATCCAACTTTTGCTTCACCTTACGATTGCTAATGGGGTTAATTAAATAAGATCATCTAAACCTTTGACAAGCAGACTTCCTTTGCATATTCCAAATAGATAATAGAGAGCAAATGTCATCTTGGAGCAACAAATGGAAGCGGAGGAGACTGATGGCGCTAGGACAGACTTGCCGAACCCCAGCTGTGAGGGATCCCACAAAGTAGATGCCCTGGGCCTGAGGACTAACTCCAGAGGGGCCGCCTGCATCCAGGCTGAGGAGCATCGAAATACGGGGCAACAGGACACTACAGCCAACAGTCTCCCTTATGTGACACCTGAGTCTGAGGTTATGAGTCACGCCAGACATGGAGTCTGGGGGCTTCACCTCCCCAACCCCCCAAATTCTGAAGTTGGCATTCTGAGAAAGGACTCTGTTTCAAAATAGGGTTTTACATTTATGGAAATATGCCCTTCTGTAGAGAAGTTCTTATTTGATTATGCTTCAGGGACAAAAACCAAAACAAAACCCAGCAGCATATATAAATGTGCGTGCGTGCGTGCATGCGTGCGTGTGTGTGAGAGAGAGCACGTGTGTATAAATGGGTACTCAACTGGAAGTAACAATAGGCCAAATCATCTCCTCAAATAAAACCACTAACATTGAAAATTAAATGTAAACGATGAAATAAATTTTTTAAAAAACCAGACAGGTGGTGGACAGGATATGGTCCCAAATAGTAGCCATAAAATCATACACTGAACGCACCTGGGGAAAGTAAAGATGACTTTAAAACAAACCAAAGATAGAGAATCCCGCCCAGACTGGGCAGCCTGTCTCACTGAGCCCGACTCACTGAGCCCGACGGGTCGGTCAGGCCACTCGTTCAGGGGCTGCGCAGTAAATCCTCCAGCGGCGCCTCCCGGGTGGGTGCGTCGGCAGCAAAGCAGGACAGGCAGCGGTAGGTATGTGCTTTTGTAAAGTTCCGTGGTTTTTTTTTTTCTCTGCAAAGGGGCAATTATTCCTGGATAAGGCAAGATAATCGTGGTCACGAGAGAAGCAGCCAAATGCAGATCTGCTGAGCTAACAGGGGAAACTCAGTCCGTCTTTCCCAGCTTTGCAATCAGCTCGTCACAGATTTTCGTCAGTTCTTCAATTTCTTGGTTCTGAAAGATAAATGATGTGATGATGCAGTCTGTGTCCCGAGATAACGGATCACAGTGAAATAGTCCCCAGACTGGCTATACTCCTCCCTAGGCAACCCAACTCAGTGGTTCTTAACTTTTCTACACCAGAAACCCTTTAAAGAAAGGAAAGCTCTATACCTTCTCCCCTGAGAAATGGTCTTGTGTTCACAAAGTTATGCTTATATTGAGTAGGGGGTAAGGGTAATTACTGGCCCTCTGAAGTCTGTCCTTGAAGTTTGTTTGTCAAACTTCCTTGCTATCATAGGAATTACTTGGGGGTATTTGTAAAAAAAAAAAAAAAGAAAGAAAAAAGTATCTGGGCCTCACTTGATCCATGAGCATCCCCAGGGACCTGGGATTCCAGAGTCTAAGTATCTCAGGGGCCACTGTCTTAGGGGTTATCAGACTCCATGATAAAAACCCCTGCCCTGGCTGAATGGATGCCACAGGCCTGACAACACGATTGGAGACACAGTAAGAAAAACACTAGAGGCACAGAAAATGAAGTCGAAGAGTCACTAATTAGCAAAAGAGCGGGGATCGTCATCACCACTGATTTTTACTTCTGTAGCAGAGTTTCTCGACCACATCTGGGCAGGGCCAGTCTTGGTGTGGGGCGCATCCTGTGCACCATAGGGTGTTTAGCAGCACCTCTGGCCTCTACCCACTAGATGCCTGTAACATCTCCCAGTCGTGACAACCAAATATACCCCCAGACGTTGCCCAATGTCCCCCTGGAGGGGACAATTGCGATGAAGGGGGAAGATGGCTTCACATATTATATTACAGAAAAAAACAAAACGGAAAGAGAAAATAGGTAGCTTCGGAGCCTCAGCGTTTGGTCCTCTGAGCTTCAGTTAATGCAACCTCCTCTCTGTACCCTGCCCGTGGCCAGGTCCCACTAATACACCTGGGAGTATCTGTTGCCACCTGAGTCACTTCCCAAAGGAGCTGGATTGAAGCGTCTGCGCAGAGATAAGCCCCTTTCATCCAGACGACATGGGAGCTGCAGCCGAGGAGGAAAAACAAAGGTCTCGGTGGGGCCCCTCTTACCTTCTGCTGAAGGGCCCTTTCCAGGGACTCCACCTTCATCTGCTCTTTCCGGAGCCCCGCGTGGAGAGCGGCGCTCTCAGCCTTTGCTTTTGTTCGAACCTGAGCAATCTCCTCATTGGCTCTGTTTATGGAACGAAGGGACAAAAAGCACATGGTTGGTCATCAGTCGCGGCTCACGATCGGGATGCTAACCGCTGACACCTGTGACACAGAACTAGGAGAACTGACTCCACCATCGAGGAAAAAGAGGAATTGGTGAGCTATATAATTCAATTTTAATTTATAAAAATTCAATTTACACACAACTGCTAAGGAGATTTCCATGATGCAAACCAATGGCAGAATCGACCTTAAAGGCACACGGGACCCTTCAACATTCACATGCCACCAGAAAACAGAATCACATGACAGTTTCTACAACAATCTTAGATGTTTTTTAACCCAGTACAACAACAGGTAGGACCTCTGTGGATTAACACAGCCAATGAGTCAGGATACTAACCACTGGCATCTATGAAACACAGACCTACAAGCAACTTTATTAATTAAAAATCTCCATTAAAAAAGGAGATTCTCACATTTAAAAAATGGTAATTATGTGGCATGAGGGCACATTAGCTAACTCTATGGTGATACGCATGTAAATGTATCTAATCAGTGTCGTGCGCCTTAAACTTACACAATGTCTTATGTCAATTATAGCTCAACACAGCTGGGGTGGGGGGAAAGGAGGGGGAAAAGGATGTCTGGAAGGATAAAAGAATGATTTCCTGGGGTGAGGAAAGAGGTGGGAACCCATCGGGAGGGGGAGAGAGTGGGAGGGAGAGACTGTATTTTTTTATTCTTTTTAATGTCTGAACCTTGTGAAGAGTCCACCTATTCAAAAAACTAAATAAGACACCCAGGTACACACAAGTGCAACCTGGAACTGCAAAGTAGTGATTTTTTTTTTCTCGTCTGTCAATCTTCCCACAACATCACAAAAGGTGAAATTCTCATGCACAAGCTCTTACTTGTCCAGTTTTTCCTCCGCGTGGACTTTCAGGGCCTGGTACCGCTGCTCCTCTTGTTTAACTCTGGCTAAGTAATCCTGAGCACATTTTTTCAAGGCTTCTTCATTCTGTTCCCAAGTGACAATTTAAAATGAAAGAAACAAGTCATTTTGTTTTCCTTCTACTAGTAACATGCCACATATCAGGGTTTTCATTAAAAAAAAAAAAATGAAAAAACCTAATACATTCAGATGCCTCCAAATAAGACTCCATGGTAGTTTGAAACAGGCACAAATAATTCTCACTGAAGAAACTGTAGATAACTTCATGTATTAACTTTCAAGTCATACAGTAAGTTACACTGACACACCTGCTTTAGGAAGGGCAGATATTCAAAACTGAAGGGCAATCTGATCCCCATTTTAGACAAACCGGACAGTCATTTTTATGGTTAATATGAGGAAAAAAAAAGTGTTCACTGCTATAAATGTGTCTTAGTGACGGTGTACAACCAGATCAAATCAATAGGCCCACTTACACTAAATTTGAAACTTTACACCTACTTTCTTCCAGAATATGCAGCCTGTATTTTTCAGTGCTATGGCTTGACTCCCTTTTACTTTTACTAACATTAAATTGGTGAATAATCAAAAAGAACATTTCTAGAATTCTCCTAAGTCGGAGGGTCCCACGGTTCTTACACTCCGTGCCACACTCTGGTGGTGTCCAAGGCTTCCTGACCTGACCCAGGGGAGGAATGACCAAGACACGCCACCCAGGGGCCCCGATTCCCTGTTTCTAGGCCACCTGCACCTCTGGCAGGTGCGTTTGAAGACCCATTATCAAGAAGACACACCACCAGGGAGGCAGAAGGCAAAGGACGGGCTACCTTCTTGAACCCTTCCAGGACGCCTTTCAGGTTCTCGTATCTCCTGAACAGGTCGGAGAGGGACCTTTCCACCGAGTTTAGGTCGGCCAGGGCCTGCTCCTTCTCCATGGTCAGCTGCTGGAAGCTCTTCTGAGAGGTCATACTCGTCCTCTGTTCATCTTCTGTGAGTCATGATCAGAAGCAACGCACGTTCTCTCAACACACAGCGCACAGCCGCCCTCCCGAGCCACCAGGCAGTACGCTGGGTCGGGGAACCCAGCAGGTAAGGTAACAAAGGTTCCACCCTCAAGGACTGACTTTCTGGCGGGGGAGACATGGTGACAGGTCGGGGCGGGGGAAACACAGCCGGGAAAGAGGGGTGAGCAGTCTCTGCCAGAGGAGAGATGGGAGTGGAGACCCAGAGGAGCTGAGGGCGTGAGCCGTGCGTCTACCCAGGCGTCAGGTGACGCGGACGGCAGAAAATACCATCTCGCCGCCTAAGTGAATGCAGGAAGACCTGACTGACTTAGGGAGTCGGTGCTTACAACAGAGGCTACAAGAGATTCTAAATGCAGTGCAGGAGGGTGAAGCGCTGTCCTTTTCTAAAGGCATCGATGGGTCTGGCGCAGGGAAAGCACCACCTGCAGCGGAGTGGGGCCGCCGCATAGAGCAGGGACGTCCCCCCGGGGGTACGAAGGACGAGGTGAGGCCGCCCACCCTGGTGCTGGAACTCGAGTGTCTGCTGTCCTCTAAAAGGAACCTAATGACAGTGATTCCCGTTATCTGCAGGTTCCCTGCTCGCTATTTCTACGTGTAGCCCCCAGATCAGTATGTGTGGTGCGCCCCCGGCCGTTCGGGGACACGCGTGGAACGGCAGAGAACTGGAGTCACCTGCCGGGCACGTTCTCGGCTGAAGCCGGACAAGGTGACGCTCTGCCTCGTTTCATGCTGCAAACAAGTGTCCTTTTCAGTCTACTTAGGGCCACGTTTTTGGCATTTTTGTGCTTCCTGTTGGGGATTTTGAAGTGGGCCCCAAGCCTAGACCTCAGGGCTGTCTCGTGTCCTAAGAGCCACAGGGCTGGAGGTGTCTTAGGGGGAAAACACGTGTGAGATGAGCTCTGTCCTGGCATGAACTGGCATGAACTGGCCGTGAGCTCAATGTTAATGCGTGAACAGTATACCTTAAATAAGGTGTCTTCAGACAGAAACACCCATAAGGCAAGCTTTCCTGAGGCTCAATGATTCAGTATCGGCTAATTCAGTGTTTGGGCAACTTCATCAACTACTGCAAATAACAAGAATCGCTTGTATCTCCGGGATGGACAAACTGACGCTTATATTCTGATTTGAAGATCACCTTTGGATCCCATGGCTCGTACCCTAGAAAAAAACTTCCTTACCGATCATTTGGGCAATGGTCTTCTCATACTCAGCCACAATTTTCCTTAAACAAACAAACAAACTCTTATCAGAAGAGAATTTCATTAACAATGGAAGTTGGAGAAACGCTGCCCCAAACAATTAAACACGTTAACATGTACTGACAAACTTACATAACCCAGTTACCTGCTTTGGGGCTCTCCTTTTTTGACGCTTAAACTAAGATTTGTTAATGTTCAGAAAGGTTTTTCTTGAGATTTTGTTTAACCAGGTTTTTGTTCTATTTACAGAAACAACTGCCTCCACCTTTTCTTTGCACTTGCGTGAATGACCCCAAGGCAGTACGTGAATTCTGCTTAGAGAAGGGAATCTTTTACAAAATAAGTTAATGACATTCTTGGGGCTCTTCCTGAGACACCTGACCTGAGTTCAGGCTTCCCCTGGCCCTAAACCACTCTTACAGGTAGTGGGTCCCCTCTGATTCAGATCCGGGTTTTATTTGATTGTCCTAATTCCAGAAGTATTTTAGTTATCCAAAGAGGTTTAAAGATTGCCATGTCATGTTAACCCTTCTTTTAGGGAAGTGCAGTGCTTTCCTGATCCTGCCCCGTGACGGGTGCCCCTCCCTGTGACCTCATCCCCCATCGTGAGAAGTGACCACTCCCCTGCCCCTCACGGGTGGCGCCCATCACGCTGACCCGGCATCCAAGTTCTTACGATGGCTGCTGTAAGCTCCCCAAGGTCAGGGGCCGTGCCGTCCTCCCCACCATGCCAGCACAGGGACTTACACCCGGTAAATGCTCAAAAAACCAAATAATACAAGAGCCACAAATTAGAGTGGACATATTTAAAATGTTTCTTAGTCATTCAAGTGCCGACTGCACAGTTTATAAATTAGTTATGCTCCCCAGTCTTTGATGCCATCTTTGGTTATTTCACAGCTCCTAACTCTAGGGAGTGAGCAGCAAAAATAAAAAGATTTCAGCATAAAGTCAGTTTTGTTTCCTGTTAACATGCTTTTTATAATCTATTCCGCGGTTGTGAAATCTGAAGCTACCACGTATAATTCGTTTTAGAAATTATAGTTTTTCCATAATTGAGTAGGTCAATAAATCTCTGTATTTCTGTTATTATATCAAATATCAAATGGATATTTTTGCACAAATTGGTCTTTTCAAAAGACAAGAATTATGTGGGTTCTGCTTATTTGCAATGTTCTGAACAACCCAAAATGAGCTACAGCATTTGAATACAATAACTGGTCGGCAATCCTCAGGAAATGACACCATCAGTCACAAATCAAGGTGCAAAGAGCAAAGCCCTGGAGTTCTCAACAGCTGGTTCTGTGTAAGCAAATACTGTCATCACTTCCTTTGTATTAAATCTAAAAATGCATAAAGGTACCCACCCCTCCCCCAAACCTCCAGTCTAACCTCATCTCCAAGACTTCTTGTCGGGTTTCTTCGTATTTTTTCTTCCATTCGTTTGCTTCCATCTCTTTAGTGATTATCTAGATTATAGTGGAGATAAAGCTTGGTTTCACCTACTCAATGTCTTGAATTTAAGACTAGAGCCTGAAAACAACACACAACCAGGTCCATCTGAAGGCAGTCAATCTACAATAGGAATAAAAAACCCTCACCATCTGTGTCTAATGCTCACGACACTGGGGAGGTGCTCTCGGCTGCAGAGGATGCTGGAACGTGGTCACCGGGACGAAGGTGACCAGAACCTCTCCCAGGAAAGCTGCAAGTGGTTATTACCATCTCCAGCTCGGTCCGGGGTCTGGCTATCGGCCCAGAACCCCGCTGGGTCAGGACGCCAACAGCTGAGCCATCTGTCTGGCAGAGACTCATCTTAACCAAGGGCGACGCCACAGCACCAATTTAACTAGGCTGAGAAATGAGACTGCCACCAAATCAGAGCGGGGGACGTTGGCCTGGCCGGACAGTCTCATTTTGCAGAGATTTCAGATTGGGTCAGAATAGGGCCCCGACGTTCCTCCGGGCAGAGGCATCCATCTCACCATTGGCAAGATCTTACTCGCCGGACCAGAACCCATATTGCTGCGTTTGGGAGGCTCGTGCTAACCGGAGAGAAACACTAAATTCATGGCCTCAAATGCCATTTGCCCTGCACAGAGCTCAGATGGGCACCTATCGTTCTCCTGTGATTACACTTCTCTGTGCTTCTTTCTAGTTGGTACAATCTTTATTTTGGTGCCATCTATCAGGATCTCAAGAACTAGAAGCCAACCTGTCTGCTTCAGGGGATCAGGCACATCTTCGATGCATCTGGTGGTCCTCTCAGAGTTTTAACTCTCAGGAGAAAGAAAAAGTCATTTTTCTCATTTACAGGATTTTGTAGGGGCCTCCTTACCACAGCACCTGTTTTGACAACAGGACTAGCTGACACCCCTAATTACTAACTTATTGCTATGTTTTAACAGTTCGAAAGACCTAGGTCAGAGGTAATTAACCACTCTCATTATATTATAAAAATTATATAAGTCACTACACGGAGGGAAGTACCTTCTTAAAAAAAAGGTGGAATCATCAAGAAACACACAAACCAAACACATAAACTACAGCAGAGAAACACAACAGAGGAGGGAGGTAACTAATGGTAGCTAACAGTATCTTTCATATTTTCCAGATCACCCAGGAAAGGCCTAGCAGAGATCTATTTTGAACAGAAGATGTTCAATAAACACAATACAGGGATTCGAGAGTTGAGTTCTTTAATTAAAGAATGGATGAAGGGATTATAGGCATTAAGATGTGAGAGGAAGTCTGCTGGGGACTTTTGGGAAAGTCCTAAAAAAGAGGACTTTGCTCCTAAAGAGAGGTGAATGGCGAGAATTAGACGTTTTCTAATGCTAGGCATTGATGTCTGCAGTGTGAAGCACGGAGCTGCAGCAGCCATCTTAGGACCATGAGGGGAGCTGACCTATGACATTGAAGGGGACAGGCCAGTACACTGAGGATGAAATGGCAAGAACTTAAGTCCCTGATGACCCAATTTGGCTGTGGGACACTATACAGATGTGAAAAAGAAGTAGGCATGCGGGCTTCCCTGGTGGTGCAGTGGTTAAGAATCTGCCTGCCAATGCAGGGGACACGGGTTCGAACCCTGGTCTGGGAAGATCCCACATGCTGTGGAGCAACTAAGCCCGTGCGCCACAACGACTGAGCCTGCGTGCGGCAACTACTGAAGCCCGTGCGCCTACAGCCCATACTCTGCAACAAGAGAAGCCACTGCAATGAGAAGCCCGCGCACCGCAACGAAGAGTAGCCCCCGCTCGCTGCAACTAGAGAAAGCCCGCGCGCAGCAACGAAGACCCAATGCAGCCAAAAAAAAAAATCGATAAAATAAATAAATAAAAAATAATAATAATAAATAAATAAATTTATAAAAAGACAAAGAAGTAGGCATGCATTAATACTAATACGGAATGATCACCATGATGTATTTTTAAGTGAGAAAAGCAAGGTACAGAATGGTATATGCAGTATTCTACCATTTGTCTAAAAGAGGGAAGAAAAGACACGTATATTTATAATTGCTTGTTTCTGAATAAAATAACTCTGAAAGGAAAAAAAACAAGAAAAAAAAGAATGGATGAAGGTAGGAAACAATGTTACATTCCTGCAAGTCTAGAATTTAAGAAACTTTTAGGCAGGAGCATATATCCTCTGTGAAATGAAGGTGCTGATTTAGTTACATACGTGGGTAAAGTTGGCAAAATGCGATACGTAAAACTTCAGGGCTAAAAGATAAAGAAGTGCACAAAAGTTCTCAAGATATTTCCAAGCGTCAGCTTTGCCCTCTGGATACCAGGAGGCCAGGAATCCAGCTCCAGCGAGGCGTTTTACAGGGAGCCCTTGATACGAGCTACAGGTGGAGGAAACAGGGACTTCCAGCCGGGGAGAAAGAACTCAAGCCAGCAGAGATGGAAGCTACCCACTGGCACACGGGCTTTACAAAGAAACGGAGCCAGAAGTGGACGCAGCGAGGAAGCCTTTACCTCTTCTCGTATCAGGGTGAGCACGGCGGTCTTGTCTGATTCACTGAGGCAGATGCCGTCCAGCGGGCTCTCCCCTCCACAGGCCACGGACACAGGGCCCTTCTCCCCCAGGGACTCCAGCAGTGCCTGTTGGGGGAGAGGGCACAGGTAAGACGTCCGCTCTTCAGCTGCTTAACCCCAAATATCCTCTGATAACTTCCTCCTGAAGAAACCGATCACACCCTTTAAAAAACACGTTTCAAGGGGAAAAAACAGCAGGGGAGGCTTAAAAAGAAAGCACCTAGTTACAGCACGATCTGAAGGAAAACCCGTTCTAATGCATATCAGGGAGGTCTCAGCTTCTGTTTTAACGGACGGCCTAGAGAAGTTTTCTTCTCATCCAAAAAGGAGACAGTGTAATTACAGAGGTCAGTCACCAGAGAGTCATGTGCGTAAAAGAGAAAACCATCTGTGGTTAATGTCTCGTGAACCTGGGGATCTCTGGGGATGATGTGTTCCATGTAAATAAATTCCCAGAAAAGTGTCAACCTTTTTACATATAGATGCTTTGGATGGAAATGTTTCTAAAATGACTTTCAGGCCGAAGCAGGTAGAAATGGCAAATATATGTGAACTCTGACCCCACCCCGGGATGATTCAGGATCACAGGGAATTTCAGTGGCCCTGAGGGCTGGCACGTGGAGACCCAGCGATGTTGTCACGTGCACAGACGCCAGGGTCTGGGCTGCATTTCCATGTCCTGGGTCTTCCCGACACTGAGTTTTCAGTTCCCTTCCGTCAACATGTCACCTTCTGAGGTGCCAGATTGATTTTTGCCGTAAACCTGGGTTCCCGGGAGGCACATTCAGTTACGATTTTGTTTTTCACAAGAACGTGGGCTTTGTACCATTTTTTTTCCTAAAAAGCATTTTTGGGGGTTATTTCCTCCCACCTATGTTAACTTTCTGTATAAATGGGGGGAAAAGCTGATCTAATAACACCCAAAATGCCCGCCAAGGTGACCTGGGAATCTTTTTTTAAAAAAATTATTAGACTTAGGGTTAGGATTAGGGAATACTCTTAATAATCTTCAATGTCAGCATAACTGATTAGTTACTGACTGCAATCAATCGGGCTCTGGTATCTTGTTTGAATCGAGCTTGAACAGGAAGTCCAAGGTCAATGTAGACCAGTGGTTTTTAAACTTTGCAGGGTCATTATGGACTCACTCTCTCTCTAGAAAATGCTCAAGAACACGCACATAAATTTCACCTCGATCTTCATTGCCCTCAGGCAAGGGTCCAACAGACAAACCCCTGGCTGAGGCCACAGAAAAGGGAAAACGCAAAAGCCACGAGCCGGCAGTGCCCCTTCCAGCACCATCTGGGGGAGGCCAGCCCACCATGCTGACAGAAGCCCGAGGCCCCCCCAGAAACACCTTCTATCCTGGGGGAGCTCCATCACCAGAGCCAGAAGCTACTAGGGGTCAGCAGCCCTAACATGGCCCCCAATGACCCCACCCCCTGTACGAGTCCTTTTGGGTAGCCTCCTCCCCTTGAGTTAGGCTGGACCCAGTGACCCTCGTCTAAAGCACAAAAAGTGGTAAAGTCATGCAGTGTCACTCGTTGACAAAGAGGCTCCGGCTGTGAGAAGCTCTGTGGAGAGGCCACGTGGCAAGGAACGGCCGTCTCTGCCAATGGCCAAGTGAGACAGCTTGGAAGCAGATCCACCCAAATTGAGCCTGGAGGTGACCCCAGCCCTGGTCAGTACCCTGAGAGCGGCTGGGGAGAGACCCCGAGTCAGAGGCACTCACTGAAGCTGCCCCAGGACTCCCGACCCAGAAAGGATGAGATCGTGATCGTCTGCTGTCGGTCGCTGACACACTGGACATGTGACTCATTCCCCGACCTTCCGTGCCACAGTGCCCATCAAGACTCCTCCCAACCACCCCGCCTCCCGTGTAACCTGCCTACTAGGTCCAGCCCACACATTTGGTTCATCTCGTCACATTTCCGATTCTAAATTATTACATTTTAAATCAGTCTTTTGTTTTTATTATTCTAAATCAGAATCCCTAAGACAAGGCAACTCTGGGAAGCTGGTCCCCTGTGCCTTCCGTGACCCTCACGTTAGCAAGAGTTTGGGAAATAACCCAAGTTTTCTTAGTAAGGGAAATATTGTCTGTTCTGGAGGTCTGCATCTCACTCATCCTCGAGGGGATAAATGAATTCAGTCCGCCCACTTGTTTAACGACTTCGCTCTAACAAATGAGGTGCCTGGAAGCGGCAGCGTTCCGAGCTGGAAGATCAGGCCTTAGATGGGGACAAATACACCTGGATGAGTGGCTCTGCAGCCGGCAGCTCTCCCGGCCACTCCCTCTGCCTGGCCGGACGCCACAAGCCCCATGACTCAAAATGCAACAGCTCTTACGAGGAATTTATAGCCGTGGCCTATTTTAGCTGCCTTTTCCAGTCCTCTAGGATTTATTTAGCTTTTTACATTCCGCAGTCCTTTATACTGTTTATCAAACAGCACAGAAAGCCTACAGAATCTACCATCACCAAAAACTGGCCTGACCATCTCTTCCTGGGCTGGGCAATCTAGTACGTGTTTAATAAAGATGCTAAACCAATAGATCAATCACATCCTTCCAAAAGGGTCCTGCTTCACATCCCCTGGTCTTTCTCCCTGTCCCACAAAGCTTTCACCCTTGAGGACCCACAAAGACCTGTCTACAGACAGTGGGACCCAGGGGAGTCTTGGCTGTAAGTTCACAGTGAGCGCAGATGCCACAAAGTAATTCTCGGCTCACGTCCTTGCGATGAGAGAACTCAGGATCCCTAATCTGTCAGGCTCATCCCATTTGTCCTTGAACCTGCTAGAGCAGCGTCCCCCCTGCCACTTCTAACGGAGACACACTGGAAAAGCCAAGTGAGCTCAACTTTTAAGAAGTTTAAGATTTCTTTGAAAAAATAGCAGATTGACTCCTAAGTGAAAGATGCTGTAGACCAGCAGCTGAAAAGAGAGATGACCACCCTCCGATCTTAGTTACTTGGCCCTGGCCGCCCCCTGGTGCTGGGCAGAGACTGCAACAGGAATGCCCTTCAGAGCAACACCCAGAGGCATACAGAGGCACAGGCTAGACTAAACAGACTTCCTTTTTTTTTGCGGTTCGCGGGCCCCTCACTGTTGTGGCCCCTCCTGCTGCAGAGCACAGGCTCCAGACACGCAGGCTCAGCAGCCATGGCTCACGGGCCCAGCCGCTCCGCGGCATGCGGGATCTTCCCAGACCGGGACACGAACCCGTGTCCCCTGCATCGGCAGGCGGACTCTCAACCACTGCGCCACCAAGGAAGCCCTAAACAGACTCCTTAGTCAGTGTTTTGAATATTGCAAGTTCTTTATGCAATGCTGATTCAGCGTTCTAAGGAAGTAGGAAGTAGAAATTAATTTACTTCTGCAAGTTCAACTGGAGTTACCGTTCAAAGATGACAACCCAGGACGTGGTCTTTGCAGGGGGCTCTGGAGACAAGGCCTCCCCCATCTTCTCTCTCCCGCTCTCCCCCAGCTTTCCCACCAACGTCATGCCACCACACAGCAGCTCAGGGCTTTCTGGCTCCGCCTTGCACGTTACCCCTTCCCCGCATCTTCACAACCCCCCTGCCGAGGCAGGGAGGTGGGGCTAACTCTGTGGATGAATAACTGGGGAATGTGCAAGCGTAACCGGGGCGTTTCAAGAACGTGGGTAAACCTCCCCAATCTGCAGACCAGTGCTTGGGCCCCTCAACACAGCCTTCGACCATCCCTTTGCCATTTTTACACACAGAAAAGACTAGACGACGCTCTCACAGTACCTGGAAAACGTCACAGGAAACTGGTTTCCCTAAGGGCACGACCAGGCAGTTTGGGGAGCGGAGGGTGGAGTCTCATCCTTTTGTGGGAAGGACCCCCTCCCACAGATGTGGGGGACACTTCACTACTTGCAGAATGGTGGCCTCAATGGCTCCTCAAAGTGACTGTGTCATCAGCCACGGTGGCTGTGCTGGGAATGACTACAAGACCTGGCTCCCGGAGACCACCGTCACTGCTGTGTAATGCCCCTGACAGGGGACCACGCTCCAAGTCCCTGGCCCCTGTGTGCATGTCCTCCTTCTGCCCGGCGCCCACGGCTCCCTCGCCCACCCTTACGTCCCTTACTCTGTGTCCTCCAGGGAGACACCGTGGGTCGCAGTCCAACGGTGAGTCACGAGAACGGTTACTAGGACAAGCAACGTGCATTAAAATAAATGGAATAGAATAGAAGACATCAGAGTGAGCCACAGGAAGAGAGGCAGATACTGTTCTGTGCAATTTGTCTGATGACAATACAAACGCGTGTGTTGAGATGTGTCATACGTACCTACGAGCCAGGATGCAAAGTGTATTCTTACTGTGGATCCAGGTTCAGAACGTTTCTGTCACAACTTCACCTAATCCTTCAGCTTCAACTATGCCCTGTGTCCTAAGGGCGCTCAGATCTACTGAAGCCAACCTTGACCTTTCCTGAGCTCACGCTGTGTGCTTCTCACTGCCTACGGGAAATGTGAACCGAGAAGCTGGTCTCACAGATGTCTCAAAGCCACACGTCTAAAACTGAACTTCTACGATTCTGCACCTCCTCTGTACTCCTGATGTACTGGCTCCTGTGTCCAGCCGTGTTCACTGTGGCCGGTGCTGGGGTACAGGGGCCAGCACACAGTCACGGTCCCAACCCGTGGGGCAGGCTGGGAGAAGAGAAAGTACCTCCAAGGGGCGGGCCCACAGCAGTGAACCAAAGCCCGTTTGGCTGGGCAAGGGTCTGGCGTGGGAAGGAGGCAGGGGCAGTGCAGAAAGCCGCGGAGGCCACAGCAGAGTCTGAGCTCAGCCTACAGACAAGGGAAGCCAACGGAAGGGTTTAAGCAAAGAGGAACAACTCTGGCTGATGGAAGAGGAGGACAGAATAGCCTCAGGAACAGGGAGATTCATTAGGAAACTGCCACCATGCTTAAAAAGACCGGTGGTGGCCACGGGCTGGACAAAAGTAGACGGATTTACAACATCTGCTTTCTGGACGTGGAAACCACAGACCCTACGTGTGGGAATACAGAGGACGGGGGAGTCCAAGAGGACCCCGGGGTTGTGGCTTAGACGACGAGGTGGACAGCGGTGCCACCTGTCGAGACGAGGCCCCTCTGGGCTTGGTTATCAGCAACGCCGACCACTCAGGTGGTCAAGGCGGAAAACTCGATGGCCTTCAGCGACTTTCTGCAACCTCCACCTCAGCCACCACGTACACCCCGGAAGCCACCAAGCAGTGATGGTTCTGCCTGCTAAGTCCCAGCCTCCGTCCCATCCTCTGATTTACTACCAATCATGATGCTCCCTACTTCAACCCACAGGAGAGTCCTCTGCTGCGTTTCCATGAATTCCAAGGCTCGCGGCACGATGTCTAGGGCCCCAGTGGCCTGGTTCTCACCTACCACACGCACAGTATCCTCCGATCACGTGAGATTATTCGTCCCTACAACTCCTTATAAAGCCCACACTTCTTCTCACTCCCTGTCTTTGCGCAGTACAACTCTCCTGCCCAGAACACCCTTCATTGCCTTATCTACCTGGCAAACCCCATTCTTCCTTTAAAACTTAGTTCAAGTGAGGAACCCAGAAGACCCTACCTTAACCACGTGATCAGTTAATTCCACCAATAATGGGATGCACCGATACCCATGAGGTCCCTTCTGATGCATTCGTGCCCAAAATGTGTAAACTGAATTTAATCATAAGAAAACACTCGACCAGCCCAAATTGAAAGATATTCTACAAAACAACTAACCAGCGCTCTTGAAAAGAGCCAAGGTCCGGAAGGACAGAGACAGACTGAGGAACTGTCACAGATTAAAGGAGATTGAGAACACGGGCACTGAATGCCTTGTGGGGTCCTGCCCTGGATCCTGTGCCAGAGAAAGGACACCAGTGGGGGTAGCTGGTAAGACCTGGATACGGTTTACAGAGCAGACAATAATACTGTACCAGCGTGTACTGATTCTGATTACAGGAGAGGTTAAAGTTTCAGAAGCATGGGTGCAAGAGTTATAGGAATTCTTTGTACTATTTTTGTAAGCCTGAAAGTTAAAAAGAAAAAAAATTGTTTTTAATTAGCTCAAATCCAGCCTTCCTGACACATGCCGCGCGGTGGGTCAGCCCAGTCCTGGGGACACATCCTGGTGTAACATTCACCACAGGGTAACCCTGGTTTCCATTTTGTAATCTACAACCAGGGCTGCTCGAAAGAAATACAACGTAAGCCATATGTAATTTAAAAATTCTCAGTAGCCACACTTAAAGGGTAAAAAAAAACAGGTGAAATTAATTTTAATAATATAGTTTTGTTAACCCAATAGATCCAAAACATCAACATGTTATCAGTATAAAAAGTTAGAGACATTTTATTTTCCCTTCTTTTCTGCGCTAAGTCGTCAAATGCTGGTTGCCCTTTACACTTGGAGGACATCTCAGGACGTCCAGCTACAGGTCCAAGTACTAGTGGTCACCCTCCGAGACGCCTCAAGTGAAGGAGCTGTGCTTTATTTTTATCTTATGCCCGTCACCAGACACAGACTAGAATTTAATTACTGAGTTAACATGGGCTTCAAAACAAACACTGAACCCCCCGTGCTCACACCCCTCCCCCACGAGCCTGGGGACTCACGGGCACGGCGGGTCCATCCTTCTCCATCTGTTGGCACGTCTCCTTCTCAGTGCCTAAAACACAGAGAGTCATTTTTAGAGTCATCCCAAGAGGTTGTGCCTTTCCTTCCCACCAAGAGACTCTGGGAGACCCCAGCGCAGGCCCGGAAGGACATCTAAGGGCCCCTGAACAGCATCTCAAGATCTTGGAAGACGCGCTACATTCTGCTGACCACTGCGCTGTCTGTGTTCAGGGTCCAAAACATCCAGAGGAAAGAGAAGCTTACGGTCCGTCGGCCTCAGACAGAAGCACGTCCTCAGGTGGAGAGAACGGCAAGGCTGCCCCCTTGTGTCCATGAGAAGTTTTGCAAGTGAGTTGGACTAACCACAGGGTCATTTCAGAGAGAGGAGAAACCGTTAACGCTGAAACCTATTTTATTACCAAGTTGGAGTGAATCTGAATTCCAGTCCTGAAGGGTACGTCAGTGGAATTAATGTAGCAGATAAAACAAAAACCTAAATTTCAATGCCTGAACACTAAACTCATTATCCTCCCCACACCCTTCAAGCTGGTTTTCTTGGCTCCGCTCTACCACCAGAGTCAACGCGTACAAAAAACCAACACGATGCTTTTTCTGATTAAAGGAACATGCACTCGTTGAAGAAAATTTTAAAATATGCAAAAGCACATAAAATGCTAAAGCTACAGTCCTCCACCCGCAATCGCAAATGACCTTTAGTGCACTGTCCAGAGTGAATTATTGAGAACACAAATGTGACCATCACTACTTCGCTTAAAAACCTTCAGTGGCTCCTCTATATTGATAAAGCCCCAATTCCTCAGGACAACCCCGGGTTCCCACTTGCCCTGTACTCACAGACAGCTACTGGGCATTTTACCTGTGTGGCAGGTTCCTTCCCATCCCTGTGAGAGACTCCTTGGGGTGCACCTTTGTATTTATCTATCAAGACCCAGGCTGAAGGTGATATCCCAGGACACAGTTCACCCACCCCACACGACCAGGGCCCCTGCTCGCTCCCACGATGTGGCTCATCAGTTACGAACAGTGTTAACAGGAGCTGTTCTGTTAGCAGAACCCCAGCTCATAAAAGTTTCTGCCAAAGGAATTTCCTCCTAGTGAGGAAGGATATAATTCAACAAACATGGACCATGCACCTGCACTAGAGGAAAATCGAAGATGAATCACTCATAGTCCTTAACCTCAAGAAGTTTATCAAAGATAACCTTCCATCAAAGATAACCTTCCATAACTAATACATGGAACGTACGAAGAAATGCTGTGGGAGCCAAGTGTCCTTTTTGAGACAGACCGCCAAGGATGGGCAGAATCTCTACAGGACAATGGTGAAGAAAGGCATTTCATATACAAGAAATAAGTGTAGGTATGAGAGTCCTAAGGGTAAGCCTGTGCAATGCGTAAAGGGGCACAAAAGGAAATGGCAGACGGGGTCTTCGGAGAAAACATCAGAGCAGAAAAGAGGCCTGGGAGGAAATGTGGAACGGTGCCTGGCATGTTTATTTTATAGACGGGAAACAGACCTGGGAAGGTGGGGAGATAACGCTCACAAAGTCCAGATTTCCACCTGCTTCTCTGGTTTGACGACAGATCATTATTTTTGAAATTCTAAGTATAAAAGCTCCACACCGAACTATGATGCCAAAGACCTGAGTTTCCAATAATGTTTAATGGAGTCGGGAACACGGTGCCAAGTGCTTCACAATGAAGGTTAAGGCCGCAGACACAACCTGGGACCTGGAAAAGGGCCTCGGATTTAGAATGTTCTAAAGAGGAAACCAGCACTAAGCTTCAGCACAGGTTGGTCTAGGCCCTTGTGAGAACATGAAGAAGCATCAGGCTTTTTCAATCCACCACGTCTGCAAGCAGGAAAACTTACAATAGTTGAGGGTAATGAAAACCATCTCTTCACACGTTAGCCTTGTGGTTAAAAGCCCGTGAAGCCAAGACTGCTGGGAACTCAGACCCTAGTCCACCACTTACTAGACAGGAGACCGTGGCCGAGATCCTTAACTTCTGTCTCACTTTCCCTCTCTGATAATGGGGAAAAGAATGCTGCCTAATATGAAATAGATAAAAAACAAGGAGCTACTGTATGGCACAGGGAGCTATGTTCAATATCTTGTAATAACCTACAATGGAAAAGAATCTGAAAAAACATATGTAACTGAATCAGTTTGCTGTACACCTGAAACTAAGACAACATTGTAAATCAACTGTACTTCAATTTAAAAAGAAACAAAAAAAAGAACGCTACCTAGTGAGGAGACATGAGTTACTACACGTAAAACACTTAAAACAGTGCCTGCATGTGGAAGCAACTATACCTGTTAGTCGTTATTATTTCTATAAGGGAAACCAGGAGCCCAATAATCCCAACATGGTTCCAGGTCGCTACACGTGAAGATGTGGCCAGACTGAAATAATGAGGAAAGAATTCAAGCAGTCTGATACATCAGTGTCTCCGTACATCCTGCCACTCAGATCCATACGTCCCTGGCGCCCCACTGACACCCTTTTGTGTCCCTTCTCCAGGCAAAGAAGCAAAGCACAGACCAGCAGCCTAAACCTATCCATCAAGGGACCCGTTCTCTAATCTCTTTAAAGTGTCTCCTGCCCTGGGCTTCCAGGCATTTCTATGCTTATGTACGTAAAAGAGATGAAGATTTGCTTCCATACCTGCTTCTGAGGATGAAAACGCATGATTTATGGCAGACACGGGAACATTGGAACATTCAAAGTACTCCAGGTCGTCCTCTGGCTCACCTTTCCCCTCGGCCCCAATGGGTTTCTGACCAGATGACGTGGACGCCAGCTTCTCCTCGTCGGTAGCATGGCCATCCCTGTTAGAAATGTCTGAAATCTGGGAGATCACTGCTCCTTCATCCTGGGAAAGGCAACAGATGAGATGCTACCATTTAGGAGGGCAAGCAGTGGGGAAAGCGACATCTCAGGAAGAGCAAAGCAGCCGCCATTCCATATGGATGTTCTCCACGAATCTGGGTACCAACCAAGGAAGAAGCTGCAGCCCCTCAACCATGGAAGGTTGTATTTTCTAGGGCCTACCTTCTGTAATTCACACCTGAGATTTAAAAAATTAAGCTTTTCTAGCCTAAATTTATAAGCAACAAGTTGAAGTGGCTGAAGAAAATAGTTTTCATACATTTTGCTCATATAGATAGATCCTAGACTTTTCTAGAAAATTTATGCACCCCACTGTATTTTCAGGTGACATCTAAAAACCTTTCACTACGAGCTTAAGTAGTCACAAAGGCTATAATATCTGCTACATATTATTTATTTGTTTGCTTGTTTACTTATCTCTCTTTCTAGTTTTATTGAGATATAATTGACATAACAGCACTGTGTAACTTTAAGAGGTACAGCATAATGATATGACTTACGTACATCATGAAATTATCACAGTAAGTTTGGAGAACATCCATCCTCTCACACAGATACAAAAGAAAAGAAAAAAATTTTATTATATTTTAAATACTGACTTGGCTTATTAATTCAATTTAGTTACTCTAGTGACTTGATACTTTACCATCTGTTTAAAATCGAACATGAATAAGCCCTTTAATAGTCAGAAATTTACATCATTCCTTTTCCTCTCTGAATTTGTATTTCCTTGCTACTTCCATCAAGAAATTATCCCAAAGAAATGCATTTGCTTTCCAGTTTTTTAAAGTTCTCCTATTACATTTGTTTAAAAAATTTTTTTTAATCTTTTTTTACAACCGTAAGTCTCTAAGTGGTAACATTTTTTCTTCTGGAGGGTTATCACTACAATTACAAAGGCACTGTTTATTCTAAAAGTTTTACAATGTTTGGTAAGTACAATCAAACACAGAAGTAAAATTTTTAAAAAATGGAAATCGATGACAATATTTTGTTGCACCAATTTTAAAAAGCTTTTACAAGGCAATACGTGTTATTTTTCTGGAGCAAAAATCAAACGTAAATTTTTCATAGTTCTTGCTGCCTCTGCTTTAGCAGCATTTGAAGGTGGACACTTCATACGTTTGTAATAGATGAAGAATAAATCAAATTACAAATCTTTTTTTTTTTTTAAATCTTAAACCACGTACCAAGTTTTTGGTCCAAATTGCGTAAGATAAGTTAAACTTAAAATGCAATGACTGTATTTCTGTAATCATGGTTACGCTGGAATAAAGTTTTAAAAAGGAAGAAAAAAAAGGACTTCATTGCAATCAAATGGGTCCAGGTTTTCTTTTGTTTGCTTGTGTGTGTGTGTGTGTTTGTTTCCCAATTAATTATATAGTCATGGACAAATATTTATTGCTAGAATGAAACAAAGGTCAGCATCAATTTGATTCCTGTTTTCCATTTTTATAATTATAATCAAGAAGCCAGAAGCCTTACTAATACAAATAAATAGGTGAAACAGAACGAAGTTTGTAATAGAAATGTCTCAGTTCTTTGAACTCCTTTCCAAATTATGTTCCAAAAAATTCTATCATCAATAATTATCTTTTTTTTTTTCCTCTTGGGCCATGTCGTGCTGCATGGGGGATCTTAATTCCCCAACCAGGGATCGAGCCCGAGCCCCCTGCAGTGGAAGCGTGGAGTCCTAACCACTGGACCACGGGGGAAGTCCAAATGATTATCTTTTTAATTGAGATATAACTGACATATCACGGTGTCAAAAATTATTTTTAATAATCTATCAGCTGACAATTCAGGTTCTCCTAACTTGCTAAAAGCAATGAACTGGAAAACCATCTGACTTTAAAAATATATTATCCAGTCACTGGAGTCAATCACCTTCTTATAACTTACACCAGTATTTCAAATCCCCTCTTTGGTGCCCAGAGGTTTCACACCCAGTGGTGATGCACCCTAGTAAGTTTGAGAACGGGTGAGAGGGAACTTTATCACAAAAAAGTGGGAAAAGGGTACCTGTGAAGGAACGGTTCCCTTATCTTCAGAGCCCTTTCTCAGATCAGCTTAGCAAGTCAAGGATTTGGGAACTGGTTTCCTTAAAGCTGAGTCCTCAGATCCCCACTGGAAAATCTTCATTCATCACCACTCTGATGAGGAACACAGACTTACCTGAGAACACCCATCCAAAGCAAGAGACTGGGCTTCGTATTTCTTCACCTTACAGCCACTCCTGGGAAAAAAACAAACAGAACACCGGGCCGGTTTGGAATCACACTGACAATCTCCCAGCTGTGAGATGGTGCAGACAGCGGTGTGTGCAGACACAAGCCAAAGCGCACAGCCCCACGCGAGTCACACGTCCACGCATCAGAGATGGGAACAAACACCTTCCCGCCTCTGAATCCTCTCCCGAGAGGCAGGGCAAGCAAAGAACTGTAACTCAGCGACCTCCTCACTTGCTTCTGCGGGTAGCTAGACACCAGCACTCGGGCCCCTACGGTTTGTAACTGTGCGCCAGCAGCCACCAACAGCTCTTCCGAGAGCAGCCCCAGTACCTGGAGACGGTCGGGTCATCTGATCCGCGCTCACTTGGCTTTGATAAAGTCACCAGAAAAACTACCACGCCGGACCACATTCTTTAAAAATTCTTTATTGCGCTAAAAGCCACAGAAGTCTGGGAAGACAGCTCCAGACCTGCGTGCTCACAGAGGAGGACTGTGGGCAACAGAAAGGATGAAAATAAAAATGTCTGAGCAAACTGTTACCATTCCTCTTAAGTAGCGAGATGGAAAACGAACGTCACGGCCGGAACTGGGGAAGCTCAAACCGCCCGCTTTGTTTAAACTAGCACGTAATTTGTGATCTGAAGACTATCCAGATTCTGTTCTGTTGTAATGAACTTAGAATTTACAGCACCGCCGCTCTGACCACACCCCACCCCCAACCAAAACTGCAAGTTCTTCTCGTTTTGCGGGGCAAAAACAAAGACCAGCATGGCTACCAGAAGAGGGACCACCACCTCGGTAGTGTCTGCTTGTCTTCCCTAACGCCTGAGTGTCACCCCTGCCACCAAACTCAGGTTGAGCTGACTCGGTAGAATGTATTCCCTGCTCCAAGGCGGCAGCCTCATCCTATCAAAAAAGTCAGTCGTTCCTGACATGAAACAGCAGAGCAGTTCCTCAAGCCGCTGCGGGGATGAGAGTAGGGCCAAGCCAGCACGCAGCATCACAGCGCCGCACGAGGCGTGTGTCAAGCCGGGGACGCAAGCTCTCGCACCTGAGGTGGGAGGGCCCCATCTCCAAGCCTTTGGGTACAGACGGCAAGGCTAATAAGCTGGCTCAGGAAGTGGCAAATGAAATGCAAAAAAATCATCAGAAGATCCAACTCAGAAAGGGAAGCCAACATGCTATGGAGAGATGGTCCGGGGAGGGTAGGGGAGGAACTGCCAAGGGCCCCAGGGAGAGCCAGAAACAGGAGTACTTACAACAGAAAACAGAGAAATTTCACTTGTTCAGTAGTCCTGATGCACCAACAAAATTAGAGACGGGAAAGAGACAGACAGATGGAGAAAAAAATCATGTAAAGCCTGGAATATTTATCTCTAGTCTGGCAGACATAAAGGTTGCAAAGTTCTTTCTATGAGGTGAGACGTGAATTAAAAATGTCATACTCATGAATGTTATCACTGGTGAGTGAACGATTCTCAGTAGTAAGAGAGTGATAGAAACACTCGGAAATGTCACACGGTCAAATTTATGGATGAAAAGTAAACTTTCAAATATTTGTAAATGTAAAGAAACGGCGTTACTGCCGAGTATGTTTACTCTTAAATGTCTAGTCATCTAGATTAAAGGCAACCAATGCATGAATGAAAATATAATTGAAAATGTATCTGCTTATATCTCTGGTAGGTGTATATTACTGAGAAACTCCAAGCGATTTTACATAATTTATCTTATTTGACCCACAAAAATCCCAATCATAGGATGATGTCTCTAGTTTACAGAAGAAGGATCTGAGATGCCAATTACATCATCTTTTAAGAAGTCACACAAGGGCTTCCCTGGTGGTGCAGTGGTTGAGAGTCCGCCTGCCGATGCAGGGGACACGGGTTCGTGCCCCGGTCTGGGAAGATCCCACATGCTGCGGAGCGGCTGGGCCCGTGGGCCATGGCCGCTGAGTCTGCGCGTCCGGAGCCTGTGCTCCGCAACGGGAGAGGCCACAACAGGGAGAGGCCCGCGTACCGGAAAAAAAAAAAAAAAAAAAACAGAACAGGAGGAAAATGCTAGCAGGTGAGGGTGGTAGGACTGGCAGAGGGTGCTTCTTGCTACTGAAAACAAGATGTAGGATAAACTTCCCTCCCTTTGGTCCCACTTTAGTCTCATGTAACATGAATGCACTGGCTACACACCTTCAACAGCAACTGAAAGGGAGGCTCCCAATGACCCCTTATCAACCCTGATAGGCAGGGCTGCCCATAATTAGGGGACCCCAGGTTAGGAAGAACCCAGGCAAAGACCTGGCCATTGTGTCCCCCGGGCATTGTCTAGACACAGGTAACTAACCTGAACCACAGAAAAGCACCTTGAGGTCACCTGATCAATAATATTTTTCAGCAACCATTTAACTGTGTGTCTATAATCAAAGAACAGATCAAGAACTATTGATGACATTTTATTCCCTTTAGACGTCCTGGGGAATATTCTGGGGATGCTGAAGAATCCATTCCTGCAGTGCTCAAGCTTCTTGGTCCTCGTACTTTCTGCTCTTTAACCCTTTTTCTCTGGTGTCAATCACCACACCATCTAGTATTTTTCTTTACATCACATTAACGCTGAAAAGCATTTCGCCAATACAACTGTGGTGACAATGAGAAACATGGTACTTCTTCTCAACCTCCCTTTTCATATTTCATCCACCGTGTCACTGGCCCTTTTTTTTAAAAAAAAATACTTTATTTATTTAATTTGGCCACACTACACGTCTTGTGGGATCTCAGTTCCCTGACCAGGGATCAAACCTGGGCCACGGCAGTGAAAGTGTGAAAGCGCCAAGTCCTAACCACTGGACCGCCAGGGAATTCCCCACTGGCCCTTCTTTATATCTAATTCTTAGTAAAATGTCACAGGGTCATGAAGATACCAACAGATTGTCATTGACTCAAGTTTTGTGATAAGATCACCCTGTGACAAGTTTAACCTGAAATGTGACGTGGAATTATGGCCTGGGGGTGACCACTCCGAGAGAACTCCGAGGACCTTGCAAAAGTGGCTCCAGATTTCCCAGGAGGAGGGGGGTTGGTGGGGAGAGGGATCTCACACAACGAAGACTAACAGCCTAATTTAGTCAGATTTACTCAATTGTTTAAAATAGTCTTGATTCTTTTTGGAAACTCACCTCCTTTCTGAAAGAGCCAGAAGCTTTACCAGGAGACATAAGAATTCTAACTTTTAGTGGTAGGTTTGTTTCCAACAAAAATCACAGCTTTCTGTTCAAGTGAAAAGACTTCTGTAAGACCCCTTCCCACGTGTTACTGATACTACACAGTTTACCTGCAGCCCTGGAATTCTTGTTTCATCCACAGAGAAGCTGAAGAAGGTGGCTAGCACTGACACCTGAATTCTGTATATAAAACGATTCCCGACAGCTCAGATAGGATTTCTGAAAACCATCAAATCTCTACCTGCCTAGCCCATGACATTCTTTTTTTTTTTTTTTAATAGGAAAAAAGTACCCAAGGTGGGGGGAAAAAGAACTCAGCTGAATAAACTGAGGATTCAGAAGCAAAGCAGACATCTAAAAAGGAAACCTCAGGTATCTCTGATTCCACACCAGAGTTAGGCAAAACAGTGAAGACGGCAGTCCGAGGTTACGAGCTTTGCGTCTGCCCCGGGGCACCTTCACCCAAACCAAAAGCAGTGGCCGCCAAACCCACAAAGAGGACCCAGAACACAAGGCCCACGCCCGTCTCACTCACGTTATCAAACGCGACTTTGCCTTCTTGGGTGATTCTAAGATTTCACTAATATGACTACCGGCGGGAGAACCAAAGTCACTGCTCGTTAAAGTCATAGCGGGTTTAAAGGGATCCATGGATTCGTCAAAGTGATCTGGGTCAAAGCGGTAGGAGCCCTGAGCTGAGAGCAGGGGCGAGCGCTGCAGCGGGGAGTGGCCCCCAAAGGGCCCGAAGTCGGGGCTCTCCCCGGGACAGGGGCGGGGACCCGGCTCTGAGGACGCCCCTGCCCCTGGGGCGCCTGCTGGCTCCCCGGTGCCGTCTTTCTGAACCTTGGGTGTCACCCTGCTGCCCGGTTTCCGGCCGGGTTTCCTCGGGAGGGCTTTCCTGGACTCCACAGTCTCCACGTCTTCCGTGAAGTCAAACTCCAGTTTCAGAGGGGAGCCCCTCACGGCCTCCGGCAGCTCAGCCCCTGAGTCGCGGGTGTCTCCGCCGGGGGCACACGGTGTCTCCCTCACGTCGGGGGGACACTTCTGGCTCCTGTCACCTCCTAGCAGGGCAGGGGTGGCGGCGTTCCCAGCCTCTCCGTCGGAACCGGACTGGCGGTCCACCCGGGGAAGACGCGCGCCCTCCGGGGCGGGGTGGGCTTCGGAGACCCCGCCGCCTGCCGCCTTCTTCCTCGGGGGGACGGGCCTGGGCTTCCGCAGCCTGCTTCTGCTGGCCCCGGGCTCCGGACACGGGCTTCCCGCCTCCGGGTCGGCTTCCGCCGAGGCCTCCAGCGTGGACCCCATGGCGCCCTCGGTCATTGCCTGGTCCTGGGCGGCGCCCGGCGCGCGGGGGCAGGGCCCGGCCTGGCCTAGGGCCGCGGCCACGCAGCCATGAGCCGCTGCTGGGCCAGGCGGCCCCCGGGGCGCCGTGGAATTCTTGGTTTCTACGGAAAATGGCCTCACGACAGAGATTTTGCTCACATCGTGTTCAGGTTCTTCTCTGAAACCCTTGACTGAGTAAGACTCAGTAGTGTGCTGAGCTGCCTCGTTTTCTGAGGGTCTAGAACCAGCCTCGGGCGACCATTTTTCAACCACTTCTGCTACCAGCTGTTCGTCCACTTCTTGTGAGTCTAAAACAAAACACAAAAGCCGTCTGTTAACAAATTACCTTTTCAGCATTGGTGACTATTCTCCACCAGCTGAAGCCGCACAAACGGCAAGCTCTGCCCTCTTTGCTTGTACGAAGCATCCCTAAGGTTCCGCAACGACGGCGGCGTGGCCTGACGGCGGACGGCTGGTACTACACTCTAAAGCGAGTCTTCCCAGCCCAAACGCTGTGTGTGTGCTATCCAAGTCACACAAATAACAATTATACCAAACAGAGCTATTCAGGAAATGGCTAAATAGATCGTGGGCCCTCTGCAAAGCATATTAATATGATGTTAAAATTCCGCAGGTTAAAACAACTGGTCTGGAAGAAACTTTGGATGCAGACAACTCAGGTAACAGGGATCTCACCTGGCATGGACACGGTTCTCAGGCACTGCCTGAGAGTTTCAGGGTCCGGATTTTATGCAGTAAGCGGGTTTTAATCTCTGGATGTGAAGTACTCCCTCTTCCCCAGAATAGAGTTTAAATAACTGAACTGGTTTAAAATTAAATGAAAAAGTCATCACGGCCTTCTCAGAATAACTTCTCCGTACACTTAAAAACGGAAAGAGCCAAATAAAAAAACTAATTAGAAAAAGCAGAGGTAGCAAAGTGGCTTTATGAACAAACAGCCCTTATTTTACTAAAACACAAATCATAAAACAATAAAGTTACTTCTTCTTTAGAAGTTTCGTCTCTAAGCTGGCCCGGAATCTTCTCAAATCATTTGTGAAAATGAAAGATTCTTTTTAATTGGGGTTTTATAAGGAGAAACTCTGCAATCAGGAAGGTGTAAATGAAGGTATTTCTTTAAAGCACAAACTAAGATAGTGCTTTCCTGACATATATCTGAAACGATAATAGAGTAGCAGCAAAAACTGAGTAAGGTGGTTATTTTCACAGTATCTCATGATTTAAGGGAAACTCAGAGATGACCATCTAATCCTACTTCCTGACCGTAATCCTAATCCAGGATCAAAGAACTAAGCATCACTGGGAGAGTTTTTTTAAAGCACTCACACATCTTTTTACACGATTCCTTTATTGGCTAGAATTGAGCAGCGGTTTACAAACTATTCTGCACAGATGCTTCAGATATTCTAACCAATGTCCAATATGTCTTGCTCTTAAAGATATATTTAACTATTACTAATACTGTAATTTTTTTTTTTTTTTTTTGGTATGCAGGCCTCTCACTGTTGTGGCCTCTCCCGTTGCGGAGCACAGGCTCCGGACGCGCAGGCTCAGCAGCCATGGCTCACGGGCCCAGCCGCTCCGCGGCATGTGGGATCCTCCCGGACCAGGGCACGAACCCGTGTCCCCTGCATCGGCAGGCGGACTCCCAACCACTGCACCACCAGGGAAGCCCTAATACTGTAATTTTTTAAAAAGCTCTCAACACATGATACCTGGGATTTAACATACTTCAAAAGGATATTTTTTTAAAAAGAGAAAGCAAATGTGGCAAAATCTTGATAACTGTTGAATCCAGGGATGGGTATATAGGAGTTTCCATTGTACTATTTTCTCTATCATATACTCTTGAAACCTTTCAAAATAAAAAAATTTAAAACAACTGCATTTCACACAGAATTTTAACGAGAATGTTTTAAAGTCTACTGACAGATTCACTTGTGTGTGTACAGACTCTCTATTCTCTCTCCATATATTTGAGCTGTGATGCAGGTGTTATTGACTGTTTCTCTGTGCTGATGGCGGGCGGGAAGGTAGACAAGCAACAGTGAAAGCACAGCATCAAAACCCCAGGGCTGCAAAAATCTACATGCAACAGGCTCAGTTAGAAGCCAGGCTGGGTCTGGGCACACCTGCTCACACCCTAGCATCAGCTTGTTGAATACAATCTAATCTTGATTATACCAAAGTACAGACAGTTACCGCTTATGAGCCACAGAGAGCGCTGAAGCAGGGCTGGATCGAAATCAGATTTACATTCTCAACAGCTCTCTCCAGTTGAAATGTGGAAGGAGGTCAAAATAGAACAAACAGAACCACTAGCATGTTATTCTGGGGCTTCGACTAGGGTGGTGCTAATGGACAGGAAGAGAAGTGCACAGTAACTGAGAAAATGAGGTGAAATTTGATAAGGCTTGGTGATAGGCTGGATGTAGGACTGAAGGAGAAGGAGGCATCAAAGATGACTCGTACGTTTTCAGCTCATGGAATGAGAGGATGGTTTTACTGTTCAACGAGATTCAGGGGTACCAGCCGAAGAGCTCGGGGCTGTCGGGCTGGGGCGGGGAGGTTGGCCCTGGACACCGAGAGCTGTCTGGAACTCTGAAGCAGAGATGCTGAGTAGGAAGTAAGTAGCGCAGACAGATCTGGGCTGCAACTAGTACTTGACCTAACTGAAGCCACGATGTACGTGAGACTGACTACCTTTGAAGTCACACTGGATACTACTCAACTGTAAGGTATCTCCCTCCTACATTGCATCTTTGAGCCTTAGCATATTTTATTCTAAAATTTTAAAGAGAGGTTGATTATCTTTCTTTCTAAAAAGAAGTTACCTAAAAAGGATTAATTTAAAATGGAAGTTGAAGTTTAACCATCTTTGTAAATTAAAAGAGTATTATTGGGCTTCCCTGGTGGCGCAGTGGTTGAGAGTCCGCCTGCCGATGCAGGGGACACGGGTTCGTGCCCCGGTCCGGGAAGATCCCACGTGCCGCGGAGCGGCTGGGCCCGTGAGCCATGGCCGCTGAGCCTGCGCGTCCGGAGCCTGTGCTCCGCAACGGGAGAGGCCACAACAGTGAGAGGCCCCGCGTACCGCAAAAAAAAAAAAAAAAGAAAAGCAGCAAAACAAAAGAAAAAGAAGTTCATAGTGGGGACAAACCTGGGCAAATGGGGGCAATGATTTAACCTGGGCAGTGGGCACACACAGGTTCTACCTCAGGACATCGGAAGCTGATGACAATCAAAGAAAAACTGTCTTTTGTTACATAATTGCTCTCCCAACCCCTCCTTGCCATTGACTTCTAAACATTTACTGCCAGTCTCCCACGTGGGAGCCCTGGGCACTGATACCCGAGTCCTCTGTGTTCTTCCCCCAGAGGCTTGTGATAAGTTAAGGGGAAAGGGTGAGGCGAGGACAGTGTGTCCAGCCCAGCGGCCCTTTCCCTCTTGGGACTTTTGTCTCCCTTTCCTGATTCCTTCACCAACAATCCCACACCTCCCAGAGACCGAGGGGAGACCTATGGAGTCGCCCTTCGCTTACTCTCTCCCTAGCTTTCAATTTCTGCCCTCATCGCCTCCATTAGAAAAGGGCAGGGCCTTCCCACCTTCCTCCACCTCCACCCATTCCTCTAGACCCTCCTCCTTCCCCATCTCTACTGGCTGCAGAGGAGCGAGGGATGGAAAAGGAGGCCGCCCGGCAACCTGGGGACACCTGCAGCTCTGCTGTACCCTAAAGCATGCCACCCAGCAAGTGGGAGGGGGAAGGAAAACGAGCACCCTTCACCTGAATTCGGCCCCCCAGCCTGAGCAGAAGACCCCTGCCCAGGCATTTCTTGGCCAGCTCTGGCCAGGTACCAGGTCAGTAAACCTGCCCAGTCCTACGCCCACTCCCTGCAGGCCCTACCCTGGTCTAGCATCTTCAGTCACCAGGAGAAAGCACTGACGGGTAGGAGTGTGGGGAGGGCTTCTCATTGACTTAAACCAGTTTGGGGGAATTCCCTGGCGGTCCAGTGGTTAGGGCTTGGCGCTTTCACTGCTGTGGCCTGGGTTCGATCCCTGGTCAGGGAAATAAGATCCCGCAAGCCGCGTGGCGTGGCCAAAAAAAACAAAAAACAAAAAAAATAAAAATAAACCAGTCTGGGGAGTTTGTGAAAATGTAAAACAAGGAAAAAACCAAACTCCTCACCTAACTGGAAAAGGTACCTCAGAGTAAGATTTTATTTGCATTTACACCCTCCGTCAGCAAGTGTGCCAATACCAGGCGACCCCACATACCCAGGGCTGCCCTACAACAGACGCTAAAGGCAAGCATGGCACTACAGGTAACTTGCAGGAAGAAGTAAAACACCCAAAACGTCTGCAAGCTCTGGTTAAGAGCTCTAACCTCGGTCCCCGTCTGAGAGCGCTGTCATGTAACTAACCTCCCTCTAAGCCATCCTTCCACTTTGACACAAATCCTGCATTCCATCAGAACCTTCCTCAGGCGCGCTGACAGGCTCTCTCCCTGGATTGAGTCTATTGAGTTTGGATGATTCTGACAAGCACAGCACTGCCTGGCGGCTTGGTGAACACAGACAGAGAGGTGATCAGCAGATGAATTCAAAGCAAACACAGAGGAAATCCAAAAATAGACCAACATTTCCACTTCTGCCACGTCTGTTGCTGTTAATGAAACTCTGCCTTTCAACGAGCAGCCTCTGCTAGATCTAAAACGTTGTGTGACGCACGCATGGGTGCTCTAACACAGATACCTTATATGCTTTTTTTAGACTATTCTCCTGTAAAAAGAGATTTTTCCCTCCTTCTTTATAATATTTGTAAAAGAAAAGGCACAGAACACCAAAATTCTAAAGACTGAGGTAACAGCTTGACCTTCTGCTTTATACTCTGGTATGTTGAAAATATACTGGATTAAAATACAAGTGTATAAAAAAACCTTAGCAGAAGGGAAATGCCATGAACACAAAATATTTCTGAAACTCAGAAATGTATTCAGCTCACATATACTGAGAACCTGCTCAGCTGGCTGTTTCCACATGGATAACCTCATTGGAGAGGAGATAAAACAGCAACCACTTGGAAACATTGTATATTAACACTGCAGATTTGGCATTTTTCTCAAATATGCTTGACATTTCCCCCCCTCAGATTTTAACTTTTTGGTGAAAAGTTGTCTGCAAGCTCCTTTTAGACCTGCCCATCACTTTCTCTCCTTCAGCTACAAGAGGCCTCTTTTATGGGTTTTAAAATACTGGACATGTGGGACTTCCCTGGTGGTCCAGTGGTCAAGACTCTGTGCTTCCACTGCAGGGGGTGCGGGTTCGATCCCTGGTCAGGGAACTAAGATCCTGCATGCCTTGCGGTGCAGCCAAACAACAAAAAAAACAAAAAAACAAAAAACCACACAAATAAACACTGGACCTGTAAAGTGACAAAGCTGCCAATATTTGAACAGGCCTCCTGTATCTCTCTCTCACACACACACAAACCCCGGCCTCCTTCTAACCTCAAAATCTGAACAATATATCTCACAACCAAGTCTGAGATGCAAGGCCTGACTCTGAGGCTAAAACAAAAATCTCTGAACCAATACATGAAAATGAATGTCTTTGCAATAATTCAGGAAGAAGGGTTCTAAGGTAAAATTTCAGAGGGTCCATGAAGCCCCAGAAACTCAATGAAAAATTACATTAGAGCCTTCTCCAGGGGAGAAAATCCATGGCCTTCTCCAAAGTCTGGCCTTAGAAACCACCGGGCAGGGACTTCCCTGGTGGCTCGGTGGTTGAGAGTCCGCCTGCCAATGCAGGAGACACGGGTTCGAGCCCCGGTCCGGGAAGATCCCACGTTCCACAGAGCAACGGGGCCCACATGCCACAACTACTGAGCCCGCACTCAAGAGCCCACGTGCCACAGCTACTGAAGCCCACACACCTGGAGCCCGTGCTCCACAACAAGAGGAGCCACCACAACGCCACCAAAAATAAATAAATAAATTTTTAAAATACATTTTTAAAAAATAGCTATTTAAAAAAAAAAGAAAGGAAAAGAAACCACCGGGCGGAAGACTGTATTTTGGGATCACGTTTAGGGTCCTCAAAGGGCTCCTCTCATTACTTGATAGTTACAACTTCAATTCCCCTCAATCACCACACCGCGGTTTAAAAACTCTTACGCTACTGCGGGAAAAAAATCCTAACATCAAAAAACAAAGCTCACCACCTCCGAGAACATTCCAAGGGAATGCTGCAAGTGCTGTTTTAAGCAATTTTAAGTGTGGACTAAACGTCTGACAGGGAACACGCACCAAAACACAAATTTAAGTCGTCTGTTTAAACAGGATTCAGTCACGGGCTCTGTACCCGTTGACACTGAGATGGGACTGAAGGGTGGTGGATGGCCAGGCCCTAAGGGGCCCCAAACGTCCAGTGAAAGCTGGTGGCGTGGTCCCGGCGGGGCACTGGTGTGGAAGGGAGGGACGCTTGGACAGACCACCCCGTGGGAAATCAGACCTGGGAGGATGCTTTCCTTCTCTGGAGGGTGGCCTGGGCTCTGCTGGGCAGAGGGCAGCGTAAGGTGAAGAGGCAGCCAACACCTGGCCTGAGCCCGCAGACCCTTCTCCACGCTCTGCTCCACATGGAGCTCTGCTTAAAGGGGCCCCTGGCCTCTGGTAACGGCCAGATGCTGGAACGACCTTCCCTCGGAGGGAGCGTGTAACAAAACCCATGTAATCAAAGGAGAATTAAGGAAAACGTACACAGAGAACCTCACGTCTCCGGGGCTTCACGAATCAGAGGTGGTGGAGCCTCCACCAGACCATGAACCTCCTCCCTGTTTCCCACTTAAAACGACACCGTCCCTGGTGCCTGCCACTGAACAACTGAAGTCAGGAATGAATTCTACAGTTCATTCATAAAAAGCAAGCAATTTTTAAAAATGGCCAAGGGGCTTCCCTGCTGGCGCAGTGGTTAAGAATCCACCTGCCAACGCAGGGGACACGGGTTCGAGCCCTCGTCTGGGAAGATCCCACATGCTGCAGAGCAACTAAGTCCCTGCGCCACAACTACTGAGCCTGTGCTCTAGAGCCCGTGAGCCACAACTACTGAGCTCACATGCCACAACTACTGAAGCCCACGTGCCTAGAGCCCGTGCTCCACAACAAGAGAAGCCACTGCAATGAATAGTCCCCACTCACGGCAACTGGAGAAAGCCCGCGCACAGCAACGAACACCCAACGCAGCCAAAAATAAATAAATTAATTTGAAAAAGAAAATGGGGCTTCCCTGGTGGCGCAGTGGTTGAGAGTCCGCCTGCCGATGCAGGGGACACGGGTTTGTGCCCCGGTCCGGGAAGATCCCACGTGCCGCGGAGCGGCTGGGCCCGTGAGCCATGGCCGCTGAGCCTGCACATCCGGAGCCTGTGCTCCGCAACGGGAGCGGCCACAACAGTGAGAGGCCCGTGTACCGCAAAAAAAAAAAAAAAAAAAAAGAAAATGGCGAAAACACATTTGAAACAGACTCGCTTTCGCACAGTTAATAAACCGGATACCGTTTTTAACCCATCAGATTTGTAAAAATTAAAAATACTGATGGTGCTCAGTTAACAGCGGCCAGGCAAGCGGGCTAGTCGGCCGTCTCACACGTGTGGGAAAGCGTATGGGGGATCCTTCAGGAAGTGCTCATCCCATGATTTCCTCGGCTAGGCGTTTATTTTAATTATGCTCACACAGAGGGCCAAGCACACATATGTACAAGGGTGAGGATGTTCCCACCCACTCTGGGGGCTATTATAGAGCACCAGAGGGGACTGACAGATCATTTAATGTGCGACATTGACACGGGAATACTATTGATATCTGGGTATCAAAAACCACGCAGACTTGTATGTGCCGAAATGGGAGGGTTTCCAAGACACGTCAGGTGGAAAGAGCAAGGGGAAGAAGGGTGCACAAGGTATGAGACCTTCTTCAGTTTAGACATATAAAGACAAAAACCTTACAGATGGAAGGGGAAATTACCGCTGACCGACTGCCTTGGGGGAAAGTGGAAAGAAGCTTTCTGTGCCGTTAGAATTTTCTAACAAAGAAAAGGGGAAAGGAGGGTGGTGGGCACACATACAGTGGAAGGATGGGCCCTCTTCATTCTCTTTAAACTTTTTTTCAAAAAGAATAAATACATAACCTGAATCAGGTTTTTAGACCTAATGTCTGGTTTGCAGGAAATGAGGGAATAGATAAATCCGAAAGATGGGACAAGCATACAGAAAATGGCCCTCTTGTCAAACAGAATGCGGTAGGAAAAAAAAGTGGTGTGGGAACGGAGGGAATCGATGAATACACTAAAACAGACCAAAAAGACTGTTCTACCAAATGCAGTACGTGATTTTGCTTGGATCCAATGTTAAAGACGTTCTGAGGAGAACTGGGGAAGCCTGATTAAACACGGCCTGGGTTAGATAACATTAATTAGGTTAATTTTATTAGTTATGATTATGGTCTTATGGTTAACAGGAAAAATGTCCTTATGTTTTAGAGATGCACACTTAAATATTTAGGGAACACGTCTCATAAATACTTCAAAAACAAGAAGCAAACATGCCAAAATGTTGATTGCTGTAACTGGGTGATATGCATATGCAGAGTCATTACACTCTTCTATTACTGTATGCCTAGACTTTTCATAAGAATAAAAAAACAATATCTAGAAAAAACTCTGGAATGATGTACATGAATTTTTTTAACACCTCATCCCTTGAATTGGGACTATGTCTGTTTTCTTTTGCTTTTTCTCTTACTTGCTTATCTAGATTTTCTACCTTCTGTCTACAATGAATATTATTTCGATGATTTTCCAAAGCTACATACAACGATACCTATTTCTAGAGAGTTCAAGACAAGTTCCCTTTCTTCCCAGGCACCCTTGGCCTCCCGCCCCCAAGCACAATGCAGAGGAACAGAAGCCCCGATCCCCTTTGATCCCACCAAAGCCAGTACCTTGATGCACTTGACCACTTTCCAAACTTGGTTTCAGAAAATGACCTACAGACACAGCCTGTCACAGAAGGGTAAGAGGTAACAACACAATGCCGGTGCACGACGCAACCAGACGAAACGTTTCTCCAAGAATCGAAGCAGAAAGCGTAAGCAAAGTCTGGCTGCATCAGCAAGTGTAAAATTGGCTAGCAAACGGCAGACGGTTTAAGACAGAAATGGAACAACACAGGCTGTAGGAAAAGAGCATGAGGTATGCTGGCTGTGCAGTGGTGGAGGATGCATGAGTGCCTGACAGAAAGATGGAAGGACAGATATTCCCGTGGTGGAAACGGATGCATCCAGTGCAGTGATTTGAAAATGCCCCTGAACCAAATCACTTAGGGAGCTCTGAACAAAGAGATCCTTGGGTGTTAGCCCAGAGCCCCCTCATTTAGCTGGTCCGGTGAGGGGCCCAGGCACTTTTAAAAAGATGATTCTAGGGCTTCCCTGGTGGCGCAGTGGTTGGGAGTCTGCCTGCCGATGCAGGGGACACGGGTTCGTGCCCCGGTCCGGGAAGATCCCACATGCCATGGAGCGGCTGGGCCTGTGAGCCATGGCCGCTGAGCCTGCGCGTCCGGAGCCTGTGCTCCGCAACGGGAGAGGCCACAACAGTGAGAGGCCCACGTACCGCAAAAAAAAAAAAAAAAAAAAAAAAAGATGATTCTAACATGCAGAGTGGGACTGAGGGCAGTGCTGTCCAACGGAACTTTCTATCAGGATGAGAACATCCTATTATTTGAGCTGTGTGATAAGAGAGCCACCAGTTCTTTGTGGCTACTGAGAACTTGCAATGTGACAGTGTGACGGAGGAACTGAACGTTCAATTTCATTCGATTTTGGTTAAACAGGCACGGGTGGCGACAGGCTACCTTACTGGACAAAGCAGGTTTCTAGGGGATGCCATGAAACACCTGAATCACACAACTCCACAGCCGTACACACTTAACCGTTTCCCCCTGGAGAGAAGTCTCAGTGTCGTCAAGCCTTCTGGTGTCCTGAGAACAGCAACTTCAAAAATGAAGCGAATGCAAACAGCAGACCTGGGACAGCTCGGAGATTGCGCGTGGGCACCTGCACTCACCTCTCCTGCTTCGTGTTTCTCCTTCACACTTAGCAGCACCCCTCCCCCACCTTCCAGCCTAAAAGATCCATTCACTGGTTAAACTAATGACAGAAGCACTGAAGTCACGCTACATGTCACGTAATTTTTGAGGGTTTTCAAATTTCTTTGTCATTATAATTATTGCTGAAGATTTTCGTGTACGTATCTTCATACTAGAAGATGTGACACAATAAAAATGGCCTTTGTCCAAGGTCCCTGGCACAGAGCTCCTAAAACCCCCAGAATTTTCCTGGGTGACACGAGTGTCCTGTTATTGACAACAAGCCCCTTTGATCACACCTGCGTTTAATGAGGTGTCTCAGGGTGCGGGTCCCAGATAGCGTCCAGATGGGGCTGGTCACCAGAAAGACCCAACTCGTGGTTAGAGGGTGGCAACGTTCAGGGGCTGGAGATCGGTCGGGTTATAAAAAATCTTGAACAGTGAGATTCACGGGGCTCCCAGGTTGGTGGACCCGCAGATGTGCTGGAGGGGTGACAGGCCTGGACAAGACGTACCCGGTCCCCTACATCTCTTCCATTCGGCCGTTCCTGAGTTGCATCCTTTACAATAAAGCAGTAAACGTAGTTTCCTGAGTTCTGTGAGTCATTGTAGTAAAGAAGCTGAGAGGGGTCGTAGGATCCCCCAAATCTGTAGTCAAGCTGGACAGAAGTGTGGGACCTGGGGTGCCCCTGACGCCTCAGGTGAGGGCAGCCTGGAGGGACTGAGCCCTTAAATCTCTGGAGTCTGACGCTAACTCTGGGTAGTTACTGCCAGACTAAGATTGAACTGTAGGACACTCAGGTGTTGTATCAACCACACACAGAACTGGTATTTGAAAAGACACCACATATTTGGTGTCAAAAAACCCCCCAAACCCTCTCAACGACAAGTGCTATTTACATTGTCACGTTTTCATGTATCCTAAAAAGCTACAGGTTGACCACGGACAGTAGATAAATACAGTCTTGTCTAATAGCAAGATAAAGGTTCTGCCTCCGTGTGATGGAAGAAGCAGCTAGATTCACAATTACCCAAGGCTGATGACCTTCACAAGGGAAACGGGGCAAATTCGCACAAAACCAGATGCTGCAAGATGTCCAGCAGGGGTACCCATGCCCGCATCCTCCAGAAAAAAAAACTGAGAAAAAGTTTCCCCATGGTACTGTTTAACTTCCTGGTTACTAGCTGTCTGACTCCAGTTCAATGATTAAAATAAAAACAACATACTGTGGTACCATGTTAAAAATTGTGTTTGAAGTAGTTAGTGACATTGAAAGATGTTGGCTATATATTATAGAGAAACCAATTTCTAGAAAACACTGGGACCCAGAGCCTTGACCTCACTTTCAGAATAACTTACCCAGAGACTGTTTATTGTGCAATGATTTTCGTGCAATAAACCTTAGACAAGCATTACATTATCCCCCAGTGTTACAGATATATAAACAAATGACTAATATTAAGCCAATTCTCCCATCCCGAGGCCCAGAATCCTTCTTACTAAGCATAAAGATCTCTTCTTACCCAAACCTAATCCCCTCTTACCCATTTCTCCTCTGTCTCCATTTCAACACAGGACGGCGGCTCCAAGCCCACCCAGCCCCACCTCTCCTTCTCTTCCCAAGACACAAGGGTGGAATTTATTTTTTGTTAAGGGCTGTTTTTAAAGGGCCTCCCTCCTGAAAAATTCTTCGCAATTACACTACTGTTATAACTGTGCTTGGTGCTCCAGATATATTACTTTAAGGTGTTCCTTAAGCCCATGTTACAGATGAAGGAACCATGGCCCAGAGAGGTTAGAACAGATGGAGCGAGGGAGCAGGAGGGAGGAGGGGGCGTGGAGCCTGGTCTGGGGCACAGGAAGGTCATGGCTCAACCATGCTACGCAGTCCCCCAGTTAATTCTAGAGCCACCTGCATTCACCTCATTTCTCTTTGCTCCTGGGATGACCCTGAGAAAACCCAAATGGGGTCACAAGCCCAGGAAGAGGGGTTCTGGGCTGGAGGTTCAATGCTATGGTAGGACACAATCAAGTATATCGCTCTACATTGCTACATCCATGGAAGGGTGGGCATATGAGTCAGGTTGGAAGCAGGGTACAGTCCGTGTCTAGGAACAAACCACCCGTGCCATGCTTCTGAGAGCTGACAAGTGAGGTACAGAACCCACATGACCAAGCTGGGCTAGACGTCCAAACAGGTGGGACTAGGGAGTTCCCTGGCGGTCCAGTGGTTAGGACTCCGGTGCTCTCACTGTCGAGGGCCCAGGTTCGATCCCTGGTTCGGGAACTAAGCCACGTGGCGCAGCCAAAAGACAAAACAAACCGATGGGACTGTACCTCCCTCACTGCTCCATTCTGTCCTCATGTGGGGGGCGCCTGATCTCACAGTGAGCCACAAACGCGGAGGGCCCAGCGATGACCAAAGTTTTACAGATGTACTGCTGTGAGCCAAGCTGACTGCCAGCCACAGTACTAAGAAATCCTACGTGCAGACCCAAACCTGACGCTCCATGCCCGCACTCCCTAATCAGTTTAAACCCTCAGCTTCATCGGGACTTGAAGCCCGAAAGTTCAATCATAAAAAATTATGTCTAAGATAATCATCTAACCAACCAACCACAGGCCCTATGACCTGCAGCATACGCTGCGCTGGGCATGAAGGGGCTACAAAATCAGCACGTGGGGCTTATAATCCAGTGAAGGAGAGGAGAGCCACATTCCAAGACCCTACGGAGACACGCGAGGGTTGAATCGTGAGGAAGTTACTACCACCTTCTCACGTGACAGCCACCTCACGTGTTCTTACAGAGAAAACCACCACTGCTTGACCTCTGGTCTTCCTGCATCACCAACTTCTCTTCCCTTTCTAAATGGGTTACTTCCTCTTTGAATGTGCCTCCATATTTAGCAAGAGAACTTTCTAGAAGCACTAAAGTAATTCTTTATTTTTGAAAGCCAGGTAGGTTGTATTTTTTAAAAAATATTTATTTAGTTATTTGGCTGCACCGGGTCTTAGTTGCAGCATGCGGGATCTTTAGCTGCGGCATGTGGGATCTTAAGTCGGGGCAAGTAGGATTTAGTTCTCCGACCAGGGATCGAACCCAGGCCCCCTGCATTGGGAGTGCAGAGTCTTAACCACTGCACCACAAGGGAAGTCCCAGTTGTATTTTAAAAGGACCTTTATTGTTGACTTAGAAGCAAGCTGGGCAGCGACAAGGAGGGACCTATAGATTGTCATACTGAGTGAAGTCAGTCAGACAGAGAAAGACAAATATCATATGATATCGCTTATATGCGGAATCTAAAATAAAAATGGCACAAATGAACCTATTTACAAAACAGAAATAGAGTCACAGATGTAGAAAACAAACTTATGCTTACCAATGGGGTCAAAGGGGTGATATATTGGGAGATTGGGATCAACATATACATACTACTATGTACAAAACAGATACCTTAATAAGGACCTGCTGTATAGCACAGGGAAATCTACTCAATACTCTGTAATGACCTATATGGGAAAAGAATCTAAAAGAGAATGGATATATGTATATGTATAACTGATTCACTTTGCTGCAGAAACTAACACAACATTGTAAATCAACTATACTCCAATAAAAGTTAATTTAAAAAATTAATTAAAAAAAAAAAGCAAGTTGGGAGGAGGTAAGAAGAATGAATGTAGTGCATCTAAGGTATGGGCTACAGGAGAGGTGAAGACATCAGTGACTAGACCAGACTCAGCATTCTTCCTCACAGAGGAAAGGAAACAGCTGCTCTCGGGTCTAGGCAGGAGCCTGACGCTGATGTCCTAATGGGGCACTGATGCCCTCTGACCCTGAAAGTGTACGACCTATGTTCTGCTACCCCTCAAGAAACAGGTAGACAGGCCCCCAAACCACTTCCCCCTCCAACCCATCTTAGCTCATATTCCTTTGGTAACAAGGGACACAATCTCTCCCTTGAAATGCAACTCACAAAGGGGAAATGTAGTACAAACGTTAAACTGCAGACAGTGGTACCCTGGGTATGTTTTCCTAGAACTAAGAATTTAGAACAAATAAAATACTTTGCAGTCATATGATCTTCAAAGCACTTCCATACATATTACCTAACTTGATCTTCAAATCAACCCTGTGAAAAAGGCATAGCAGGACTTATTAATTCCATTTAAAATCAAGAAAATGACACTATGAATAACTGTATGGTAACAAATTTGATAACTTAGATAAAATACACAAATTCCTAAAAAGACACAAGCGACTGAAACTGACTCAAGAGGAAATAGAAAATCTGAATAGATCTAGGACAAGTAAAGAGATTGAACTGGTAAATTAAAAACTCCCCCCGCCCACACACACACAAAAAGACCGGGACCAGACTGGAGAATTCCACCAAGTATTTAAAGAAGAATTAACATCAATTGTTCCCAAACTTCAAAAAGCTATAGAAGGAGGAAACACTTCCCAATTCATTCTGTAAGGTCAATATGACCCTGATGCCAAAACCAAACAAAGATATCACCAAAAATACCAAACCGAAAAACTACAGACCAATATTTCTTATTGAAAATCAATGCGAAAATCCTCAAAATACTAGCAAACCAAGTCCACCAACATATAAAAAGGCGTGATTTACCCCAGAAATGCAAGGTTGGTTGAACATCTGAAAATCATTTAGTGTAATATACCACAGCAATAGAATGGAAGACAAAACCCACATGATCATCTCAATATACACAGGAAAAAAACTGACAAAATCCAACATCCTTTCATGATTTAGAAAAAAAACAAAACTCAACAAACTGGGAATAAAAAGGAACTTCCTCAACTTGATAAAATATATCTCTGAAAAATCCAGAGCTCATGTCATATTTAATGGTAAAAGACTGAATGTTTTTACCCTAAGATCAAGAAAAAGACAGAAATGTCAGCTCTTACCACTTCTATTCAAAATTGTACTAGAAATTCTAGCCAGGTCAATTAGGCAAGAGAAAGAACAAAAATGCATCCAGATTGAAAAGGAAAAGTAAAACTATCTGTATTTGCAGATGACCCAATTTTTTGTACAGAAAGTTCTGAGGAATCCACCGAAAATTATTATAACTAATAAGTGAATTCAGCAAGGTTGCAGGATACAAGATCAATATGCAAATGTCAATTGTATTTCTATACACTTGCAATGAAAAGTCCAAAAACAAAATTATGAGAACAAGTCCATTTATAGTAGTATCAAAAAGAATAAAATACTTAGAAGTAAATTTAACAAAAGAAATGCAAGATGTGTACTCTAAAAACTACAAAGCAGTATTTGAAGAAATTAAAGAAGATCTAAATAAATGGAAAGGCATCCTATGTTCATGGATTGGAAGATTTAATATTGTTAAGATGACAATCCTCCCCAAATTTATCTATAGATTGAACACAATCTCTATCAAAATTCTAGCTGGCTTCTTCGCAAAATTAACAGGCTGATCCTAAAATTCATATGGAAATGTAATGGACCTAGAATAGCTATAACAACCTTGAGAAAAAAGAACACAGTTGGAAGACTCACACTTCCTGATTTCTAAACTCACCACAAAGCTACCGTAATCAACACAGTGTGCATAAGGAGAGACATATAGCTCAATGAAACAAAATCAAAAGCTCAACCCTTACACCTCTGGTCAACTGATTTTTGACAAAGGTGCAAAGTTAATTAAAAAGGGAAAAAAACAGTCTTTTCAACAAATGGTGCTGGGGCACTGGATATCCACATGCAAAATACTGAAGCTGCACCACTTCCTCACAACATGTACAAAAATTGACTCAAAATTGATCAAAGACCTAAATGTAAGAGCTCAAACTATAAAACTCTTAGAAGAAAGCACAGTAGTAAATCTCTGTGACCATGGGTTAGGCAAAGCCTTCTTAGATATGACACCAAAAGCACGAGGGACAAAAGAAAAAAATACATAAACTGAACTTCATGAAAAGTAAAAACTCTTACACTTCAAACGATATAACCAAAAGAGTGAAAAGACATCCCACAGAATGGAAGAAAATATTTACAATCGGATATCTGATAAGGGACTTGTATCTAGACTACATAAAGTATTCTTACAACTCTAAGATAAGTAACCTAATTTAAAAATAGGCAAAGAATCTGGATAAACATTTTGCTAAAGAAGATATACAAGCAGCCAAAAAGTACATGGAAAAATGCTCAACATCGTTAGTCATTAGGGAAATACAAATCAAAACCACCATGAGATACCCCATCACACCTATAAAGATGGCTACAATCAAACAGATTAACAAGTGTTGGCTAGGATGCAGAGAAACTGAAAACCCCCATATACTGCTGGTAGGAATGTAAAATGGTGCAGCCACTTTGGAAAACAGTTTGACAGCTCCTCAAAATTAGAAACAGTTACCCTATGACCTAGGAATTCCACAATGAAAACATACACCCACACAAAAAGCTGAACATGAGTGTTCACAGCAGCACTATTCGTAATGGCCCAAACGTGAAAATAACCCGAATGTCCATCAACTGATGAATGGATACATAAAACACGGTTTATCCATAGAGTGGAATATTAATCAACAATAAAAAAAGAATGAAGTACTGACAGATGCTACAACATGGATGAACCTTGAAAACATTATGGTAAGTGAACAGAACCAGTCAGAAAAGACTACATATTGTATTAATTCCATCTATATGAAATGTCCAGAATAAGCAAAGCTAGTGAGACACAGAGTAGATTATCAGTTACCAAGGACTGGGGGTGAGAGAAAAATGGGGGATGAGTGCTAATGGGTACAGGACTTCTTTGGGGGGAGGTGATAAAATGTTCTTAAAATTAGACTGAGGTGACAGCTGCACAACTCTGTTCATATATTAAAAACCATTGAATTGTATATACCCTTTAAATGGCTGAACTGTATGTGTGTGAATTATATCTCAATAAAACTGTTTTTAAAAAAGGAGAGAGAACAAAGAGACTCAGAGGGTAACAGAGCAGAAGCATGTCCTGCAATTCCTACAAAATGTTCTACTATATCACAGACTTACATTTCAGAAAATGCTTTAAATAGTTTCTTATGTGTCACCTGTAGGAACACATACTTGAGAGAGGTGGTAGGTCTCACCATCACATCAATCTGGGATTTTAAATTTTTCTTAAGGAAGCCCACAACATGCTAGAGAAATTCTATTTACAGAAAGAGGAGAAAAAATGACATCACTCTTCTCTTCTACAACAGATGTAGCCAAGTATATGAACCATCTTAGAGACATGACAATTGGCATGCTCAAAAGGCTTTTGTTTTTGTTTTGGGGGTAGGGGGAGTTGTGTGCTTTTTAAAAGTCTTTTATGTATTTATTTTTAACATTGGACCTCTTCCCAGACCTCCCTCACACATTCCCTTGCTCAAACTACCTGTCTGCTGCTAAACGTCTGGGGAAGCCAAGGAGACCAAGGGGCCTGGGGAACAGGAGGCGGCCAGCTCCTTCCAGACTCTGAGCTCTGCAGGGCCTTATACCCTGGTCCCTTTTGGGTCCCCAAAGCAGAAACTGAGCACTCAAGACAGAGCTGATGCTCACGGTCACTGCTGAGCTGATGTCTGATACATACAGGACCCCCTTCCCACCTGATCATCTTTCACACAGAACAAAAGTACACAGAACAGCAGTGATAAAGCTGTTCAGCTCTATCCGCAGGAGCAACCCTTGCTCTTCACTTGACCCTGTCCCTTCGAAGACCCCCCTCCTTTCTGTGTCTTCCCTCCCACCTTTGCTCTCAAGTCTGAACCAATGGAGGGCTTCAGGAGGGAAACACAAGGGGTCTGACCTGAGAAGACTGTTAAAAAGGTACGTATTAGCATTTAGGGAAGCGTCCAAAATGTGAACATTTTTTAGAGCTTCACATCTCTGAGTTCCCAGTCCCTCTAATTCCCCCCAAGTTGAGACATACTTCATATACGTACGTTCTCAGCCACTCAGCCAAGGACATCAGCCTTAAAATGGAGTAGAAGTGCACTGTCCAGGGGCAGGACAACAGGATAGTGGGACAAGGAGGCCTTTTCCAGGACTGCTGGGTAGACCCTAAGGGTGGTGGTGGCCGCAGGACTCACGTTCCCCTGACAACCACTGGGGCCCCACATCACGCAGAGCCTGGGAGTGACGAGGGGGTTCCAAGTGGGTGAGTCAAGGTGGGAAAAAGCACAACAGCCTTTTAAGTATGCTGCAATGTCCCCACTTACAGCGGAAAAACAGCACCAACACACACGCGCACACCCTTGCCTGAGCCCAGACAACAAACTGATGGTCTAAACCTCCTCTTCCCCACCGTCAAAAAACAAAGACAAAAACAAAAACATTACCCAGGAGCTTGGGGGGTGGTAATTTATTTGCTTTTTGTTAAGAGATGGGGCCAGGTGCTGGAAGCTTCTAACTCCTGAGAGAGGCTCACTCTAATATTCAAGACTCCGCAGGTAAAGAATAATCTGGAAAGCCACTCGATAAACTGGAAAAGTTTGTACTAAGGATGACGAAAGTACTTCAAATTTCCAAACCAGCGCCCCATGCTATTTTATTTAAAAAGAGACCCAAACCCTACCCTCTGAAGGCCAAGGTGACCGTAAGGTAAGAGGGTGGGGCTCACTCATCCGGAGGAGTCCACCCCCAGGAGCCCCAGCCTTGCCCAGAAGCTGAGCCAATGACAGATGCGTCTTCTCTTCTCACTCAGGAGGTACCCCTGGGTTTGGAACCACCTGGATTCGTCTGAGGCTACATTTCCAGTAGAGCAGAGACCCCTTGCACAGACAGAAGCCCTCCCCAGAGCCTTCTGCTCCAGCCCCAGCAGGCAGCAGGAGCAGAGGAGAAAGGACGCGTGCTAACAGAGCTAGCAGAGACCTGAACTTCACTCTACTGCTGCCAAACCACCATAATACGCATCTCTTTAGAAATCATTACTAGAGCATTCAAAACACCAACTGCCTCTCTCACGAAGCAGCAACCACCCACACAGCTGGGAAGCAGACGCAGGATAAAGAAAAAGAGGGAGAATGTTGGGCAAGAGGGAGAGGGGAGCCTCCAGAGCAGGCAGATGACTCCGCAGCAGGACGGGGACCCTGGCTGAAGCCCACGCCACGGCTCCCGCCTCCTCTGCTCCTGCACCCTAAGAAGAGGGGCAGAAGGAGAGGTGGGGATGCAGGGAAGAGGCCCCAAAGGAAGGCGTAATGGGCTTCGTGGCAGGCAGCCTCCAAGGCAGCCCCCAGTGAGCCCCCACCTCCTGGTGTTCACGCCCTTGGACCCGTGTAACCAGAAGGATACTGTGGAAATAACAGAGTGTGACTTCTGAGGCTGTCATAAGAGATGCTGCAGCTGCCGTGCTGCAAGAACACTAAAGCAACCTCACGGAGAGAGGTCCACCCGAGGGGTAAAGAACTGAGGCCTCCCACCAACAGCCAGGCCGAGGTGCCAGCCGTGAGTGAGCTGCCCGACGAGGGGCTCCAGCCCCAGTCAAGCCTCCAGATGACTACAGTCCCAGCCAACGCTAGGAATGCATTCTCACAAGCAACCCCAAGCCAGATCACCCCGCTAGGCTGCTCCCAAGTTCCAGACCTATGAAAACGACGTGAGATGATAAACGTCCAGTGGTTTAAGCTGCTAATCAGCTTTGGAGTTATGTTATGCAGCAATACATAAACAATACCAGACTCTGGGAAATTCTTCTTTCTACACCAAAATAGGGGCAGAGTCCCAGGAGACTGCACACGTCTCCACGCACCTGCCTTTCCTCACCCACACATGACTCACAGGTGGAGAGGGAAGCAAGAGCTATGACGAGTGTGTCCATTCCCTGTTTATTTCTCATGGATGAGCAGAAGCTGAGCATTAAGGAAGCAAAACGTTTTCAATCCAACGGCACTGCTTACCCTATGATGCTTTTTCTTTTTTCCCTTCTGACTCGATGTCTAACTTGTGTGTAAACTTCTGATGTTCAAAACTCTTAAAATACATTTTATACTTCATATGTTATATATGCTAAGTTAACACATGTGGAAGATGTAATCTGGGCTTCCCTGGTGGCGCAGTGGTTGAGAGTCCGCCTGCCGATGCAGGAGACACGGGTTCGTGCCCCGGTCCGGGAGGATCCCACATGCCGCGGAGCGGCTGGGCCCGTGAGCCATGACCGCTGAGCCTGCGCGTCCGGAGCCTGTGCTCCGCAACAGGAGAGGCCATAACAGTGAGAGGCCCGCGTACCGCAAAAAAAAAAAAAAAAAAAAAAGATGTAATCCCCTGATGATTTTTTTAAAAATTACTATCATTTAATAAGATACTAAAGAAGATGCTTTCCCCCATCACACACTCTGTCCTGGCAACGTTTTAAGAACTTTTATTTCCTCTGATAGGTCTTCTCTTAAGTCAGCGAAGAGAGGGAGATTCATACCTTCCCTGTGAGCTGTATGTGTGATCTTCAAAGCTGAACTTACGACCCCACTGCTGTAAAAGCTGTGGCCTCGATTTCCCAGTTTTTAGACCGGAAATCACATGTGTCCTATCTCACAGCATCACTGTTATAAAATCAAATAAGATGCTGGAAAAAAAATTGCTTTCAATACATACGATAAATACAGCTGAAACAGAAAGTTGGGGGTCTGTTAGGTCAGAATCTTGCAGTGGGAAAGCTGGAGATCAAGAATTTGCTGTCGTATTTCCAGCAATGACATAGGGCAGAGGGACTGGCTAGGACAATGTCTGCGTCTGCCAAGCAGAACTGCCAGAATACATTTTCCATTTGTGAATTAATGAAATACTCCGTTTGGCTACTATCCTCTTGTGAGTTTGGCCATCATCAGTCTAGGCTCTGGGGATCTAATCATGTTTGTGAGAGGCCATAAAATTAGGTTCATGTCCACCCCAAGGTGAGGGTGAGACCTTGAACTCAGAAACGGCAATCCCCTCCTAGGCCCAAGGTTAACAGTTATCAAATCCCCACAGAGACAGCTGTTTTGGGTGGATCAACCATGATCTCCCATCACTAAGTCACTAATCTGAGTTTAGAAGACCGTGACGAAATGGCATATACTGCTAGGGCTTCCTATGAACAGTATTATTGATCACTTGGAAAAGGTACTATGACTGCTCTTTAAATGTTTAAATGGCTTTAGACCACATCCATTTTTTATGTGGAACATTAAGTGGTAGCAACGTAATTTTAGCAGGGCTGCTGACACCCCCTGCCCATACACCAGAGAAAATGCCTCCACCACCAGAAGCTATCAAAGAAAGTTATACTGCTTTATTTGATGCTCAGGTAAGCCCCAAATCGGGAAATGCAAGTCTGAGGTGAGTTCAATCATTACAATATTTAAGAAGGTCTTGAATTTGCTATTCACCTTAAAAGAATAATACTGCTTTGACAGTTACTAAAATCTTCACTTCCGGCAGGCACACTCTGCCCCTGCCCCCAAGTGTTTTATTCAACACTCTCTGAGTCTCTGCTGGAAAAATGATACTTTTCCCCCAAGAGTACATTGTCCCTGGGTCGAGCACCATATAGAGGTAGAGATGCTCCCTACATGGCTCCTTTACATTGTTATAAATAAAGCAACAGAGAAACATGGCCTGATCCCATTTACTAACTAGTGAGAACCTCCAAGCTGATAGCTACAAACATTAAACCGGGGGGGGGGGGGGGGGAGAAGGAATTGTATCACGTAGCTGAGGTTTTCAAGCCTATCGTTGAGATGTTTTCTCTTACAATAATCTAAAATAGTGCAATATAAAAATTTAAATTGTGAAAAAGCCTATCACATAAAAAAATTGAAAATAAAAATAAAAAGAGCATTAACCTGGAATGCTGTCAAAGGAGCCACATGGGTTGAACTGTCGGACTAGGTAACATTAAGGGTCCTTATTAGTCCCATTACTTCTAGGACATTCTAATAAAGCAGTCCCTGCGGTAGGAGCAGGGAAAGGACGTCAAACTAAATCCCTAGGAGAACCACACTCATAGTTTCGACTAGAACATTTCAAGAAGTACCTCATGAAAAATGTTTGCATAATGTTTGCTTATACATGTAGCCCAAAGCCTTAGAATCAAAAATCTAAGGCTCAGATTTTAATAAGATCTCCCTTCTAGGTCTTATATAAATAGTCTAAAACAATCCAATAAATACATCATATCAACCACACAACCTATACCAACAATACACCATAGCAACAGTCAAATTACAAACTCACAAACACCCAAAGTTACATTAAATACACTTAATGGGCAAAAGTGAAAAGCCTCTATGATTATACCTGTACTTAAATGATTCCAAAATTCTCCCCATTCTTCCCTAATTTCCTTTTTTCTCAGATCTTTTAGTCAATTGAAAATTAGGTACATTGACAGACCAAAACATTGTTTTGCAAGGGAGACAAACAGCCAGCCCAAACTCGTCTCTCCGTGATGCCTTACCTGACCATTCAGGCCTACAGGAATGGCACCCAGCGCCCACAGTTCATCTGTTAATCAGCTACAGCCTTGTAGCTTTTTTTAAATGAAGTTTAATTACTTAAACTTTATAATTTTACCAAAATTGTCGTAAGTGTGGATCTCAGTTGGCAAACTCTTCTGTAAAGAGCCAAACAGTAAATATTTTAGGCTTTTGCCCATCTTTCTTTCAGTCTCTATTCCGAGTACTCAACCTGCTATCTTAGTGCAAAAGCAGCCAGACAACAGCGAAATGCACAAGTGTGGCTGCATGCCAACGAAACCTCATTTATGGGCCCTGAAATCTGAACTTCCATATATTTTTCAAACAAAATATGTTTCTCCACCATTTAAAAATGCAGAAACCATTCTCAGCTCTCAGGCAGAACAGCAAAAGGCAACAGCAGGCCAGATTTGGCCTATGAGCCACCATTGGCTGCTGCCTGATTTAGACTAACCCAAACTGTGTCGACAAACAAGTCTGCAGTCCCCACAGGCCTCCAGCAGTAGATACCTATGCACTGACCCTGTTTATCTCTCTCCTTCTGTTCTGGAGGACCACAGTGTGTGTCTGGAATATCTAGCCATCTAATCAACACATCAAACAGGGTAGTTTTGTTCCAAGGGCATAGAGAGCTTCAGCGTGAATTAAAATTCCCTCTCTCAAAGAAAGGTAACAACCTGTAAATAAAGGGATGTGTGTGTGTGTGTTGAGGGGAGGTGTCAATTAACAGAGGACAGCCACTGCAGCTTTCGCTTTTATGACCCGAAACACTGGACAAAACCACAGTCCATTCGTACCAAAAAAACCCAAACAACAAAAAACAGATGAACTTGAGATTGTGCCTTTCAAAAGTCCTTTCCTAGGTGATGTCTCCTTACTGATACATCTCCCAGCAAAGAGAAAGAGAAGGGTTAACACCAGCAATTTAAACAGCCTTTGCGGAGGAAGGCAGACAGACAGCAAACACAGAGCTATCAGCCCAAGCACTATAGCCACCATTCTGGTACATTCAAGAAACTTCTTGGCCTACAGTTTTATTTTAACAGTTAGTCTGAAACTGGCTTCTATCTGTGGCTTAAAAAAACCGTACAACCTCATCCACTGTCTAATTCCTAGTATGGCATACAATCCTGCCTTAAGAAGAGTTATTACAGGCCCATCTCAGGGATACTGCGGGTTTGGTTCCAGACCACTGAAATAAAGCAAGTATTGCATATAAAGTGAGGCACATGCATTCTGTTGTTGTTTTCCCAGTGCATAAAAAAAGTTATGTTTACACTATACTGTAATTAAGTATGCAATAGCATTATGTCTAAAAAGACAATATATATACTTTAAGTAAAAAGCACTTTATTACTAAAAAATGCTAAACATCATCTGACAATGCAGGGGTTGCCACAAACCTTCGACCTGTAAAAAATGTTGTATCTGGGAAGTGCAGTACCATGAGATACGTCTGTATAGAGTTCAGACACTTCAGATCCCTAAAAAGCTTCCAATAAAAAGAAAATTAGTTCAGAATAGATGTAGATGTTTCCCCAAGTTCAAAGAATTAGATGGAGGTTGGGATGGAGCCCATGGGTACAGTACATGGGATGCAGCCACACATGTGAGGGCCCTTCCACACCAGGAAGCCAGGATCTTCTACATATGTAAATTCCAACCCTGACCAGCTAACAACTCATAGATCATCCCCAGAGAAGACAGAGTCTTACATGATCTATACCTGCTGTTGCCCCATGTCCTGAACCACAGAAACATGGAAGACTAACCTTATCAGGAGCCAAATAATCAACAATTTTTGGAGAAAGAGAACCATCCAGGCCCAGAAACTAGACTTAAACATTAGACTCCAGAAACTTTTGTCCACTGATCTCTTTCCTGGTCAGCCTTGTGCTTCGGCTGTATTTTTACACGTACTGTGTATGCATGACAAGGCCATCAACAGGGCTCTGGACAAGGACTGGGTGTTGGGGAGAAGAAACCCTAGAAGGCAGGATACTGCCAGGCTGATGAGGAATCATGCTGTTATCTAAAGACCCTAAATTGAAAGATTTCATAATATGTAGTGGCTGTTTCCTAGGATGTACCCCTGCCATATTCATGGTCCGCAATCATGATCTCCTCCACTGAGCTTTCTTGGTTCATAAACTCTCTAAAAGGAAAACTTCAGGAATTCCCTGGGGCTCCAGTAGTTAGGACTCTGCGCTTCCACTGCAGGGGTCACGGGTTCAATCCCTGCTTGGGGAACTAAGATCCTGCAGGCCGCACGGTGTGGCCAGAAACAAACAAACAAAAGACACAAAAGGAAAACTTCTAGAAAGAGTGAAAAAGAGAGTATGAGCTACAAGTTACCAAAACTTGTAAAAATGAGTCAGTGGCACAGGAAGGACCAAACAATTGGGTCTGTGTGGTTCTGGGGGCCTGCGCCATACTGGCCTCCATTCAATTAGCAAAGAATCTGTCAGGATGAATCAGACTACCAGCTGACAGGATGGTGAGGAAGGGGGCGGCCCAGGCTGAGCAATTCAAAGAGGCTTTCAAACAGCTACTTAACGTGTCTTGTGAGCTTTATTTGAATTTGAGGGGAAGGCCACAGAATAGTTCTCTCAGGCTTTCACATCTCCATTCTGATCTGCCAATCCTGAGAGAAGAAAAAGGGAAGCTATGAAGCGGCATCTCTGTCACTGAGATTGCTACACAGCAAAGTGCCACACACAAGTCCTCCCACACGCAAACCTGCCTGTTCCCACACGGTCTCTGCCTGAACCCATGGTACAAAGCAGCCCGGGGACAGTCGGGGGAGTTCTCAGCAGGGCAGCACGGTATGGAGCTCACCATTAAAGCAAAACCACATCACAAAAAGCTGATATCACTTCCCCAGTAATTCCAGCTCCGTCACGAAGTCCAGCACAGGGAACCTGACCTCCCGTGGCGACCCATGAGGAAGCTGCTAAGCAAGAAAACAGAATCACTGTTGGGAGAATAAATTCATGATCAGATCAAAAACTAGGTAACTGGATAACTGAAAGCTGGCTCTACTTTGTCACTGCAGGTGGCAGTGACAGACACTGGAATAGAAAAAGCATGTGAAAAGGACATCCCTCCTAGACGCCCGTCTCCAGGCAGCAGCCCGCCAGCCTTTGACAAAGGAGTCAAGGCATCATCCCTCTGCTCAGAGCCCTCTGCTGTGGGCTGGACTGTGCTCCTCCAAAAGACAAGCTCAAGCCCTAACTCCCCACACCTTGGAATGTGGCCTCATCCGGAAGTACAGCTGAGCCTTGAACAACGTGGCGGTTAGGGGTTCCGACCCCCGACCACCCAGCACCGCTGAAAACCCTCCACATCAGCGGTGCTGCACCCTCAGATTCAACCAACCGTGGATCGTGTAGTACTCTAGAACATACTTACTGAAAAAAACCTGTGTGAGTGGACCCGCACAGCTCAAACCCACGTGGCTCAGGGCTCCACTGTGGTATCTTTGCAGTAATCCAGTTAAGAGGAGGTCAACCTGGATTAGGGTGGCCCCTAAACCCAATGACTGGTGTCCTTATAAGTAAGCCACATGGAAGACACAGAGACACACAGGGAGGAGCTGGCCATGGAATGAAGGAGGCAGAGAGGGAAGTTTTGCTGCCACAGGCCAAGGAACACCGAGAACTGCTGGCAACCACCAGAAGCTAGAAGAAACAAGGAAGAATCCTTGCCTAGAGCCTTTGGAGGGAGCATGGCCCTGCCAACACCTTGATTTCGGACTTCTGGCCTCCAGAGCTGTGAGAGAATCAATTTCTGTTGCTTCAAGCCGCCCCGTTTGTTTGTGGCACTTTTGAAAGGCAGCCCCTTCCTGTCTCACTCAGGAGGAAAATCAGTGCCTCATTACGAGGTGACCCAGGCCTCCCCCCACCCGGCTGACTGTGGCTCCCAGAGCTCCCTGCCCAGCAGATCGCTGCAGCCACCCTGGCCTCTTCCCTGGTCCTCGAACATGCTGCCACCCTGCCACCACGGGCCGGCCCACGCGCAGGCTGCTGCTGTCTCAGACCTTCGCAGGTGCCATCCTCTGCTGGAAGATTTCTCGGGAACCTGCACAGCTGTTCCCCTCAATCCTCCTTCAGGGCTCTGCTCAAGTCCCCTGATCATTTGGGCTCCCCCACCCCACATCGGCCTTCAGCGCCTCCTACCCGCCCCCGCTCTGTTCCCCCTTCCCCTGCTTTATTTTTCTCCAAAATCCTTAGGACAAGCTGACATATACATTTTGCTTAACCTCTAAGAGGCCCGTCTCCCTCTGTAACGCTGGCTTGCGGAGATCGGGACTGTTTCACTGCTGAAGCCCAGCCCACTCTGTTTACTGGATAGCTAAATGCATTCGATCAGGACAGGTGAAATTTTACTCAAAACTGGCTGTGTGACAAAAAGTGTTTCTACTAATGAAGCGGAACAGCAATAGCTTCTGCAGATGAAGGGCAGGCTCCAGGCTGGGCTCTGAGGGGCCGGGGGAGAATCTCCCATCTCGGGTGGACTCAGGGTCTCACTACCACCCCTGGTGGAAGAGGGAGCAGTAAACAGCTTTGAAACAGCCTCTTAAGCGTCCTCCTCATCTAAACTCAACTCTTACCTATAATTCTTGTCTCCAGCCACACCCTGTAGAAAGTGAGTTGGCCTGAGAAACGTGTGAAGCCAACGCTAAACATGCCTCCACCAGGGCATCACCACACACAGTTTTGTTGTTTAGGGGCCGAGGGGAAGGGCCCAGCAGGAATGTTCTGATAATGATCATCTCATACTGCAAATGTACAGCCTACTTCGGGAAGAAAACCTCTGACCACCACATTCGTAAAAAAAAAATAAACAAATAAACAAGAAAACCGTTTCAAATGAGCCAGGAGCTTTCAAACAGCTCCGGCTTGGTAAGGAGATAATCCCAACCTTTGCAAATGGCCCTAAATTAACACTTTTCCTTCCCTCATTAACATTTTCAAACCTTTAAACAAAATAAGGCCAAAAAGGAAAGTCTTTCTTTACCTTGGGTTTTGGCCCCAGGGCCTGCCAGTCCTAGGTGTGAATCACAGGATTCCTTGCAAGGTGATCTGATGGGCGTTTCGGCTTCAGGGGTCTCAAAATTACCTTCAGAATCCGAGCTGCCAAGGGGGAAAAATGAGGAATTACCACTTTCAACGGTATTTCCGACACCCTTTATAGTCTACATATCCGCAAAGTCCAGTATTTTTGCCTAATTTTACAACCTGCGCGTCCTCAGCATGGGCTGGCCTGTGGGAGCTGCTGCCGCGCCCTCCTCGGGCTTCTGTCTGGCCTCCTGTCTCCCTGAAATCTCCTCCATCCTCAGGAGACTTTTTCCAGCACCATTTTTTTTTGAGGTCATCCTTCCCTCTGATACCCCAAAAAAGCCCTTTCAACAGACTCCTTTTCCCACAAGAGCCCTTTCCTGGAGGTTGAAAAATTAAATTGCCCCCTCGTTCTAAAAAAAATTAAGCCAATATTCGCCATGATGCCTTTTTCTTTGGTAGGCCTCTACCTGTCTGGAACTCACCCGGCCAGAGGCCGAGGATGCTGTCACCTGCCTTCCGCAATCACACGGGTGACAGCTCAGCAGACACCACCATTTCTCACCAGCTGCCAGGAGCCTGTCATCACGCGACCTTCTTTACTAAGGCTGCATTTTCGGGACACAGGGGAACCCCCAGGAGGGCCTGGGAGCGACTTCTTCCCCACAGGGAAGGCCCCAAGTTCCACCGGGTGTGACCCACGACTGTGTGTGTGTGTGTGTGTGTGTGTGTGTGTGTGTGTAGGGGCGGGGGGCTGGGGGCTCGAAGCTTAGAGAAAGTGACCAAGGCAGACGGGGATGCAGAGACACTGCAGATTCTGGGTTAGGTTCAGAAAGATCATACTGAAACGGGGGGAAGAAAAATACCCGGGAGGACAGAACATCCTGAACCTTCGAAGGCACAGCGGGGACCTGGTTACAGACAGGGACGCAGCATTGCCATGAACACGGTTACGCGGGTGGCGACCACACACACGCACACAGACTGAGCCGCAGATGGATGGATGGATAGCAGCGCGTTTGCATTTTGGCAGGAACGCGTGTACTTGCCTGAAACTCAAGGATTTGGTCTCGGCTTGCGAGTCCTCCTCCTCGGGGTCGCCCTCGGGCCCTCCGGCCTCGTCCTCTCCGGCGACCCCGCCGCGCACCGCGGACCACGTCCATTTCGCCCACTGCACTGGGGACAGGATCTGCCAGGGGCTGAACGCCATGAGCGCGGCTCCTCCGGCTCCGGCTCCTAGGAGGATGGGAAAGGGGAGAGCCCTTTTTCCCTTTCAAAATGGAGGGAACCGGTGACAGGCGCCCGGACGCGTTTCCAGCGGAGGCGCGGATGTGGTTAAACGAGCGCCGTCGGGGGCCCGGGTGGAGCGCTTCCTCTCCTCCGGCTGGCAGCGCCGCTTCCTCCGCGTCCTCTTTCCTGAACGTGCGGCCACGGCGCCCCCGCGCCCGGCGACTCCCGCGGGGGAGATGCCTCTCCTGGGGCCTCCTCGGGGCCCGGGCCCACGACGCCCGGCGGCTCGGCCTTGGCTGCACGGCGGCTCAGCTGCTCCCGGTCCCTGCGGCCCGGCTCCCGTCTCCCAGCTCCCGCCTCTCGGCCGGCTGGGCGCGCATCAGCTGCGGCGGAGCCGCGCCCCAGGAGCCGCCCCCTCGGACCGTACTACTCGCGCCCGCGGACGGGGGCGCCCGCGGCGGCGGCACTTTGAAGCGCGCGCGCCCGCCGGATCCCCCCGGCTTCGCGCCACAGTGGTCGCGCCCTCCCTGCGGGAAGGGGCTTCTCTGCTAAGACCCTGGCCGCTGGCCGAGCACCCGGGCGCCGGGAAGATCCGTTTTCCGTGTACGTGCACGCTGGACTGTGCCTCCTTCCCTTTTTATTTTTATTTTCTCATCTTGCTACTGCGACTTAATGGCGTTAGTGATACTGGATCGCAGAGAAGTTCAGCCCCTTATTATAAAAAACTCTGAGGCCGCTGTTGACTGTGTTTTCCCCTCCCTAATAGGACGGCGTGGAAGATTTCAGCCTGTTCACCTTCAACCTTCAGATCCCTCAGCAACGCTGCAAGAGTAGCCAAGGGCTGGGATTTTAGATGCTTTGTGGCTCCTCAGTCCTCACTGATGGAACTGCCGTGGCGAGGTCTTGGGTAAAGGGTGCTAAATTACCCTGTGAAATTAGAGCTTGATCCGTTTCCCATTCTCCTTTTTGAGGCATAACTTCTAAGTGTTTGGTCTCTGACTCTGTTTGCTGCTTCCGAAGTCTGCCAACAGGCCTAATGATTTCAACCTTCAAAATAAAAACCCTCTGTGTTTGAAGGGAGAGGCAGGGAAGTAGCAGAGCTCTCCTCCGATTTTCTTCATTTTCTATCAAGGGATTCTACTTAGGGATTGCGCCTCTCAGAATCACCAAGGCACCAAGCGAACCTGCCTCAAACAACCAGGCTTCATGTCTCCTTGCCTGGATAAGGCATTTCTTGTACTACTGTAATTTCCAGAGTTGCAGGTTCCCACAGAGACAGCAGCTCCAGAACTTAGAACAAAGTCAGGCTGAAACTGCCACACGGACGTCTCCACTGAAAGGGGTTGGCACAGCAAACTGTTGATGAATCATGACTGTCTTACACATTTGATAACAAAAAAAGCAAAAATAACGCAAGATCAGGCGTGGCAGGTAGTCTCACCATAACAGACGGATGGGGGTTCGCCTGCACTCTAGACTAGAGGGCTGGGGTGTCTGGATGCTTTAGAATTCATCCAGCTCCTTCCCAGAGATAAATACAACTGTTGACCGTACTGGAGACTACAAAGATGAGAAATAAGCAGGAGTCGTTTTTTTTTCAGGTCTGCATGAAATACGCCACAATACTATCCAACGGGTCATATGTTTCGGTTTATGGCTCACCACACAAACCTTCAGATTGTAAGGTTCCCCCCAAGTTCCTGGATCTGACACGTGTTTTGTTGCCCATGTAAATCTGTAGCTGGCGTATAGTAGGTCCTGTTCGTTCTTCCTCCTGAGCGGTTCTCGAAACTTTTCCCTCCTCTGCATCCCCACTGTGACTGACATAATTCCCACACTCCCTAGTTTTCATAGATCTACTGTAAATGTGTCCAATTGGTTCTACCTCTGAGGGTCGTCTCGGCTGGGGTCACCCTTGCCTGGCTGATCTGTGACTTGCGCTCTAGTCTTGCTATTCCTGCTCCGCTCTCCTCCGCCCTTTGTAGTGGTAGCCATAATCTCTACAGAATTGGTTCTGAACTTTAATATGTCCAAGAATCATCTGGGGCCCCTCTTTAAAAGTCCAAATCCAAATTGCCAGCAGATTCTGGAAATCTGTATTTTGACCAAGTGTCCTGGGGAATTTCTTCCACAGGATAAATTTGGGAAACAATGACCAGCTTGACCCAACTAACTGCTGCATCAGCAACAATCTCCCTTTTGCCTGCAGTTTTGCACCCTCTTCCCCAACCCCCCCACCCCCCGCCCTGGCCTCCATCCCCATGTCAAGCCCCCAGGCCTTGACTGCCCAAACTTCCTTCCTCACCCAGCGCAGGTGTCTACCCTGGGAAAACAGACTGATTTCTCCCTGCTTTCTACCATCTCTACACCCCGAACATTCAGAGGGACTTCGACTGTGGCCCTTAGGTAGTTTTGAAATAGGGTACCATTAATAGCTACACCAGGACAACAGGCATAAACCAGGACGTCCCAGGACATAAGGTCACCCTACACTTAGCGCACTACATGTAACGTATTTGTTTACATGTCTCTCCCACTTCTGGACCATAAGCTTTTAAACAGCAGGGACCACGTCATATTCATGATTTATTTTTGTTTCCCCAGAAATCAGGACAGGGCCACACACCCGGTAGGGTGTTGTGTAAATGTGCAGAAAATGAATATCCCAGTTTACAGCAGACCTTCTAAGCCTGGCAGGGGTGACATAAACTCCTACAGCCTGACTCTCCCGGGGAAATCAAGATTTTGAACCAGCATAGCACAGAAACCAGATGAGTGATGGCCCCAGCAAGACAAAGCCCAGACTACAGAGCAATTTCTTGAAATTAAAGAGGTAAATGCCCAGATTTCTGAAAATCTCTGCAAACTCCTGGACTTAACGTGAACAGCAATAAAGTAAGTACTCTATAGCCTGAATTATTTTTATTGTCTAGAACAAATAATGAGGCTGATATGTCAATTTTCCGGTAACTCTGGTAAAGACTGGGCAATGTTTGACAACCAAGGAAAACCATCATTTTGCTGCTAAGCCCTTAGCTTCAAGGAGCAGAACGTCTGCAAATGGAATGTCTTTGTTTTGGAAGTGACCGTAAGCACAGGAACGGCCCGTCCGTTCTCTTCCTTCCTCTGCTCCTTGGCCTTCACAGAAGCTTTGGATCAATACACCATGAAAATCTAAAATGAAACTCCCTGAAACACTCCACACAGGTGGCCCAGCCAGGCACATACCTCGCCGCTAAGGGATGCTCCAGAGGGGTCTGTGAAATGGGTCTCTTTGGTAAAAAGTAAAATAAAATAAAATAAGATAAAATATATGAGTAAGCAAATTCACACAGGCAAACAGCTATCCATTCAGTGGCGCAGCTACTGTGCGAATGTCTGGGGGCATGTGGCAGGAGGGGAGGGCGGAGGCAGGGTGGGGCCTGACCGGGAAGGATCCTTCTACTGTTCAGGAGTAGATCCTAACTCAGATTGAACTGGATCTTGCAGTAGGGGGAGCAAACACAAGTCCCTACCTAGATAGTGTGAGGGAGCGACGAGGCCTGGGTGGCAGCTGGAGAACCCTGAGGAGGCTAAGGGGCGGCCCGACCCAGTTCCTGGTGCCCATCTAACAATCTCCCAAGAGAAACCCAAATCCTGGCTTTTATAAGACATCTTCCAAGCTTCCACGTTTGTTTGTTTGGCCGTGTGGCATGAGGAATCTTAGTTCCCCGACCAGGAATCGAACCCGTGTCCCCTGCGGTGGAAGCGCAGAGTCCTAACCACTGGACCGCCGGGGAAGTCCCTAAGCGTTCGTGTTCTTACTAATTTTAATTGTTTTAAACCTTGTGGAGGCCATCGCGGCGCAGGACAAACAAAAGCCACTTTGTGCGCCTGCGTGGCCCACGGACCCCGGATGGGCCGAGGGGAGTCATCACGCTTTGGAGCCAGTAAAAAACACTTCCATTTAGAAAGATCATTCTGGTAACAACCTGCGGGCTGGGATGGAAGGAGTGAAGAATGGGAGACGCCTGAAAGTGCTGTTTTCCCTGCCCCAAGCCGCCTGAAGAAGGCAGACGGCTTCTCCTCCAGAGGGTAAAGAAGCAGAACTGGAATTAGCATCCTTATCTTTCACTCCGTCCCTGGTCCGGGAACTAAAATCCCACAAGCCGCGTAGTGCGACCAAAAAAATTTTTTTTAATTTAAATAAATAAATGAATAAAGAAGAAGAATTGGAGCTGTGAGCAATCCAAGCACAATTTACAAACAGAAGGAAGAGAAAACTGCTATTGTGAAGAAAACCATTGCCGACAGCCAGTGAAATGAGACAGTCGGTGAATTTCTGACCGCCCGTGTGTACCAGATGATGTTCCGGAGAGGATGAGGGTGGGACCAGGGTGGCACTAGGGAATCACAGAGATAAAGTCACCGCTGGTGACTTTAAAGGTCAGGCAGGCAGACCCATCAACTCATCTGTTGATGATCAACTCATCTGTATTTCCTAACAATTGACGAATTCGGTGAGCATAAGATACACCTAATTCAGTTAACGTGAAATGTCAGATTGATGATGTCACCAAAGGGGCAGGGCATCTCTGAAGGGCTGAGAAAAAGCATGGGCCCATAGCGACTTGAAACGGCCAATGGCAACTAGGTTTAGGTGCCTCAGCGGAACCTCGACAGACCACGTCCCCTCCCCACCCTGCTTTTTGAGAGCCACCCTGTCCACGGACTGAGCTTCCAAGACACGGTGGGGCACTCTGGGCGTGTGCTCACTCCATCAGCCCGATCACTGAGCTAAACACCCTCAATCCTTAACCTTTTTCTACTCGAATATTTAAGTGATGAAGATCTCTAAGATGCAATGATAAGAGTATCTTACATAATAAAGTTTCATCCGATCTCTACAATCATTCTCTGGTAGTGGGGCAGGTTTTCTCATTCTCAATTTGCCGATGAGGTAACTTAAGCAGAAAGGGCAGCCACCTGCCTGAAACTGCGCCACAGAACTGAATATGGAACCCTAGTCTCCTACCTTTCAGTACCCTTCCTTTGCTTTGTATCAAATCGGAAGAAAGCAGAAAGCCCTTGGAGCCCCTTGGTAGCTTGTGGTTCCATCAGCTGGACGGCCCTCTCAATTTCTTGCTGCTGCTGCAGTCCTGGCTTCCTGCTTACCTTGCACGGGCTGCAAAGTCACAACTAGGAATACCTCACTCCACCAGTGAAGAGCTGCCACTGTCAACAACGGCATCTGAGGTATTCAAGTAAGTTCAGGTTACAGTCTTAACCTTGCAAGATCCGATGTTATCCTTTACCTGGAGGCTATCATCACCTAGAGAATCACAATCTTCCCTCCACCACCCAAACACGCCCAAATCGGGGAATTTGTAGTATGCGTTTACACTGAAAATTACATCCTGAAGAGAACCTCCTTTCTCATTTTTTTAAAACAGAAAAGTTGGATTTATGTCCATAGCTAAAACTCTTTCAGAGCTCCAAGAAGATTAAAAGGGATTCAGATTGCATCCATTAAAGAGTTGGCCAAGCTCCCCACCTAGGAGACCTGCTCCAGATTTTGCTCTGGTGAACAGCTCTCGTCAGATCCTCTCTCTCATCTGTTTTGTTCTGTATCACAAAAACAAAGTTTGACTTCCTCAGAAAGTATGTCATTCCACCTAGGTCGGGGTCCCCAACGCCTGGGCCGTGGACCGGTGCTGGTCCAAAATAAAATAAATCCCCCCCAATCAACCTCCCCATCTGCTGGACGGGAAGAACACTGATCACATGGCCCAGATTTTCTGAGATCGTCCTGATATCAAATATTCTACCCAGTGTCCACATAAAGACTTGTCCCCATTTTCATTTACAAAACAGTCACCAAGTAGTTAGAAGGTACAGATTGGGAGGGCACTTGGAAAGGGCAGCAGAGAGTCACTGGTAGGAGGATGTGGAGAGAGGTATCCTCTCAGAAGAAAGAATAAAACCGCAAGAAGATTTCCAAAGTAACTGGGAAACGCACTCCACTGAAATCCTCACTCTGGGCACGTGGGGGAAATTTCATCACAGGACCTTGTGTGTTTGTGACCAAAAATCTTCTTGTGTTTCTAAAAGAAAAAGATCAGGGCTTCCCTGGTGGCGCAGTGGTTGAGAGTCCGCCTGCCGATGCAGGCGACACAGGTTCGTGCCCCGGTCCGGGAAGATCCCACATGCCGCGGAGCGGCTGGGCCCGTGAGCCATGGCCGCTGAGCTTGTGCGTCCGGTGCCTGTGTTCCGCAACGGGAGAGGCCACAAGAGTGAGAGGCCCGCGTACAGCAAAAAAAAAATAAAAAGAAAAGAAAAAGATCAGAAACTAAGAAGCAAATTCCATGACATGATATGCAGCCTACTGTTACTTCCAGCTTTTATCTTTTTATGTTAAAAGTTTAACTGCCATAATTTGGTTCTGAAACTACATGTGTGTGAAAATTCAAGGAAAATACATTCTTCTACATCTCTGTTATAGTACAAAGCAGGGAGAGGGGAAACCTGTCCTTTTTGTGGGTGTTAAAATTTGTAAAAGTGTCAAATATTAACACACTGCTAATAAATATAAGCTAAATGACTAGCTGGATAGGAAGACATAACAATGTTCCAAGTTGGTCAAATTAAATATTGTAGAGACGGCAGTCCTACTCAATTAATTTATAGGTGTAATGCGATTTCCATCAAAATTCTTAGGGGATTTTTCTGAGGATTTCTCAATAGTTTTCAAAAATTTATCTGGAAAAATAAACTGGTAAGCAGACTTCAGATTCTTTTAAAAAATGTCAAGAAGGGGATTAATTATGCAAGATATTAAGACACGTTTATGCAAAAATAGGCATATCCTTGTTCTGTGAAACAGAACAGAAAGCCCAGAAAAAAACCCTGTAAGATATAGGAAGTTGTTATATGATAGAGAAGAGGTTACAATACAGTGGGGAAGGGAAGATTACTTAATGGTTGAAGAATAATTGGTTGGCAATGGGAAAAAGCTCAAATTCAACACTTACCTCAGAGCATATACCAACATAAATTCCAGATGGATTAGATGGCTAAATAATACAAGTCAAACCATGGGGAGAAAACAATCTAGAAGCAACAGAATCTGTCAAAGCTCTGTCAGAAGGATGACTGTCCAAACTTTGGAGCAATTCACGAAATCACACACCAAATAAAGATCGCAGATTTTGAACCAGACAGTCTGGAATTCCCAGGGCAGCCCTAGGGAGGTAAACACCTCATAGCACCCTGCTGCCTCCCAAAGGGAGGTGACCTTGCCTGAAACAATCCACCATAAGAAGACGAAAGCTCCTGAACGTTTGCCTTCAAATTAAAAGGCAAACAGACAGGCTGAGGAAAATAGTGGCAACCCAGAGCTCACCCTGTTATTACCTAAGGAACTCGTGGAAACCAGTAAGATCATCCAAACCCAGCAGAGACGTGAGCAGTTATAACTGCATCCTATGCGTCGACACCATTATGAGCGCTTTGCAAGCATTATCTCATCTTAGTCCCCGCCCCCTTGCCCCACAGTCTCATGAGGAAGGTATTATTCCGGCTTAAAAAAAAAAGCAGGACAAGTTGGCTACATTTTCAACCTCTAGAGCAGGGGCTCTTGATCTGGGCTTAGTAAGGAAGGACTTCAGAAGATCATGACTTCCTTGAAGTTACATGAGAAATTATCCCTGTGCGTTTGCACCCATCTCTCCCCCTCCTCTTCCCCAGGTACGGTCAAGCTCCACTCCGGGAACAATGCTTTAGGCTGATTACAGATGAATTTTCGAATCTGAAAGAGGTACCAATAAAAGATTCTCTTCCCCCATCAGTTACAAGGAAGTTTTAACCCAGGAGGCCTATACTCAGAGAATCCAGACCTGCCAGAGATGAATACAAGAAGCAATGAGCTTGGATGACACGCCACAGGTGGAAAGGAGAGGAGAGGAAGACCCAGTGGGCAGCCCGTGGGTCTAATATAAGTGACTGGTGACCAAAGTGTGACATCCTCGTACCAGCAGCAAAGATGCCGTAAAAAAGGGAGATTTTCCCAGGGATCCCTACTCAAAGACACAAAGTTGGGCCAGGATGTAAAAGGTGCACTTCATGAGGGGGATGCAAAAGAATAATTGTAACATTTTTCTTTCGGGTCTGCTCTCTCTTTTTGGTGTACTTCCGGTTAAAAAAAGAGACAATAAGCCCCAGATGGAGTCACATGTGCTAAGCTCACGGCACCAAACCGAGACTTAATACCTAACCTGATGGCAGAGTCAGTCCCTCCCAGGAATGTGATCTTAATCAGACAGTCTGGAATTCCCTGGGCAGCCCTAGAGAGGTAAACACCTCATAGCCCCCTGCTGCCTCCCAAAGGGAGGTGACCTTGCCTGAAACAATCCACTCTTTGCTAGTTGCCCTTTCCTGCCCCTTCTGTCCATGAAAGCCTTTCACTTTGTGCAGCTCTGGGGAGCTCCCTCCTATTGGCTCCATGGGATGCTGCCCGATTCATGGATCATGGAAAGGAGCCAATTTGATCTTTCAATGTACTCAACTGAATTTTGTTTTTTAACAGATTTGGTGTCAGTGATGGGATACCAAGTGAACTTCTGACAGCTTCAGGGACAATGAGAAACACAGGCCTGCTGCCTGGAGAGCCCTTTGAGTTCCCAGTCTTTCCCACCATTTCCAAAGGCTGCGTGTAAATGCTTCTCAGTTCTGAGCTCGGCTCTCTTTGCATTGAGCTCCCAACCTAGTTGGCATTCCAGTCTGCGATTCCCCCTTCTGGAAACCCCTCCCAGTCCGCCGTCCTCCCTTGTGGTTCAGTGCCCTCCCCAGTCCCCAGTTCCGGGTTGGGAATTGCTGGTGGTGTGGCCAGTCCGCAGTAACATCTCTTGGTTACGGCTGGTTTGTTAAGGTGCACATTTGTCTCATTTTGTGTATATAAAGGCTACTGCTAGTGGGAATCTCAGAAGCCAGAAAAGCTGTCAAAATTGGTGGGCATGGATCAAACACTTACAGGCCATTAGGGCACCCGCCACCTAACTCAAAGACTCTGTGTTAGGTTAAGGTGGTCACAGGACAGGTTAGACTGACACTAGGTCACCTACCAGCCTCAAGAAAGTTTCCAGGCAATGAGGTACACTGTAAGGCACTGCACAGTCCCCAACCCAGCAGCGCAACCCTTTTAGTTATGAGTGTGGCTCCAAGAGACCCAAAGGCTTAGCAGAAGGAAGAAACAAACAAAAAAAGGAATGGGATCTTTACGCTCCAAAGAGTCCAGCGTGCTACCTTTCAGCACAGCTGCTTATTTTATGTCTCAGAACTATGGCTTTGGAAGCTATAAACGTCTACAAAAATGGCAAAATCTTACTAAAGACAACCTAGAATTACAATGACCACTGTGACAAAAGTTCCATGTAGATAAGATCATTTAAGAAGTGCACTTAAAAAAAAAAAAAAAAGTGCACTTAAAAGCAAAGGCTCCCAAATCAAAAACAGAATGGGATACCTATGTTCATCAGCATGCAGAAGCCTCCGAAAGGCTTCACAATTCCAGAATAGCTCCACGGAAAGATTCATTGCAAAACAGATAATGGAAAGCTAAACACAAGACGTACCTGAAACAGAAGTGTGAGACCAACATCACTCGTACTACTCCCCTCTATTCTTCTTGCAGCACTCACTTTCTTCTAGTAATCCTCTGTCTGAAAGTCTTTCCATTCTGAAGAGACCACAACACCGTAAACAAAAGTCCACCAATTTAGTGGCCGTGCAGACACCCCCATATCTACTGCTCTCAAAGGAGGACCCTCTTATGGGCCCTTCCCAGAGCTGATGAGTCTCTGAAGAATTTTCTGGTAAACCACTTAAACAGCCAAAGAAAACTAAAATTGAAATGAATGAGAAACCTGGCCAAATTCTGGTAGATACGGGTGCTACACTCTCTATGTAAACTCCACGTGGAACCTATAGATGGGATCCTGGAGAAAGTGGCAGAAACCACCTAAGGGTGAGAATTCTTATCAGAGACAGCTCTTCCAGAGCTGTCTCTAGTACCCGGCAGAGAGAGGAAAATAAAATATCTTTTGTACTGATGCCGAAAACTCAGCCTCGGTGCACTGGCGCTCAACTGAATCTTGGAGACAACGTTTTGGGTGAAGTGGAAAAGAACAGCTTTACTGCTTTGCCAGGCAAAGGGGGACACAGTGGGCTCATGCCTCAGACACTGTGTGTCCCAACCCGAGAGGATCTGGTGAGGAGTTTTATGGCAATGTTTCAAGGGCAGGGTTGCTGATAAGGAGCAGGGTGTGTGCAGGGCCTGCACTCCTTCAATCCGGCCTTAGGTGCTCTCCTCCCCTGTCTCTGCATCCCCTCCCTTCCCTGATTAAGAACTATTCAAACCTGCCCTTTGGAACTCAGGGAAGGTTATGGGGGCTGGAGTCTATTCCCTACAAACAAGAAATAGGGGACACAGAAAGGCTTCCTTGCCCAAGAGCCTCACAGGGTCCTGCTCGGTTTCAGTACCCTCTTTGGAGATGCCTCTTGAGTCCAAGTGGTTGTTCAATACTGCCAGAAATATTTACTGTTTGTCCCGCCTGACAGCTACAAAGTAGCTCTGTGGTCAGAAACTAGCCAAACTGCAGAGCCTGGTACAAATTTTTTTTAGGCCTTCTTCCCTAAGCTAAAATAAAACTATGTACCCAGAGGGAAAGAAAAACCTTCTGAAGCCCCTGTAAAAGGATTTATGGGTGGACCAGCCTATGATGTCATTTAAGTTGCAGCCCAATTCCTTGAGGAATTAAAAGCAAGTGTCTTTATCTCACATATCTTTGCAAAATCAGAACTCTGGCTCCAGGAACGCTTATTTAGGTCACCTCTTTAAAATACCAACTTCAGGGAGGTACTTCTTATCAGAAGGAAAACAAAAGGGGTAAAGGCAACTGAAAACTTGAAACTTAGGCAACTGAAAAATCCTAAATGTCTTCTCCACAAATATTAATAAAAAGCTTTAGCCATCTGAGCAGGCAACCTTAGATTATTCCTTCTGCTAGAAATGTAATTTGGATCCAATCTCTTTTTTTTTTTTTTTTGCGGTATGCGGGCCTCTCGCTGTTGTGGCCTCTCCCGTTGAGGAGCACAGGCTCTGGACGCGCAGGCCCAGCGGCCATGGCTCACGGGCCCAGCCGCTCCGCGGCATGTGGGATCTTCTCGGACTGGGGCACGAACCCGCGTCCCCTGCATCGGCAGGCGGACTCTCAACCACTGCGCCACCAGGGAAGCCCAGGATGTGTGTTTTTGATGAAAGAAGGTATGAGGAATGGAGATGCATTTTTGTTAAGGAAAAGAAAGTTTGTCCTACAGTGAGACTGGTTATTTCAGAACGGGAAAGAGGAAAAACATAGGACAAAACTGTAGACGGATTGTGGAAAAGGAATCTTGGTAAAGGAATTTTATGTGTGATCAAGATGGCTAATATTGGAATGAATTTATTTAAGTTAAAAAAAATGAAATGAATTTTGGTGCAAAATGAAAACTGGTTTTTTCTCTGTTAAAAAGACTTTTTTTTTTTTTTTTTAGATTTTGGTCTGCTTTGAGAACAGTTGTGAAAGTTTCTTTACATTTTAAGTAATCTGCCTAGAAAGTGAAGATTCTGTGTTTTGCCAAAATAATTTTCTGTGACAACTACTTAACTTTCTATATTTGCCTGCAAAGTCTTCAATTGTCAGTTTGGTTAAATGAATAACTAAGTATTGTTTCACAGTTACCTATGATCCTATTTGACCAAGTGTTTTGAAACCTTTGATGTTTTTGGCAAATGCCAAAAAATTAAATTATAATAAAGTTTTTTTGATCTCGAACCAACTTCAAAATTTTCCAGAGGGCCCCTGGAACATCTCAAAAGATTTGTTCTCTCTCTCCTTATAAAAAAGGAGAAGTTAAACTAATTAGGCTTATTTGATATGTTAAATTACATGGGCATTGTCAAATAAGAAAGTAATACTAAGCCCTCTTGATGTTGTATTTGTATAGGTATATTTTGTAAGTGTTCTAGAAACTGTGCAATTCCTGGAAATCTGATATGTTGTGGTATAATGTTATCAGTCATAAGTCTAGTTATTCTCTTAAACTGTTGTATATCACAGAGATAACTACATTTCCTTATCAAATGAACTCTTATCAGATCTTTAACAATGGGTATTTTAAAAGTCTTTGTCATTTACAGAGTTTTGTCTTAGATGTTTTTGCAAAAGTGTTCCTACAATAGTACTTCATCTTCAAGGAGATTCAGGGAAAGGACTTTGACAAGTACAGGTTTCTAATAACTCTAAGATCATAAAACTGAACAGAATTCAAGCAGAACGAGTATAATTACATGGCACTGAATGAACTGAGGATGATCATAATTTTTAATAATATTTTTGTTTGAAGCACTGCTGGTTCCTTAATGTTTAGTTTTTCCAGATTTGAGGAAATCTTTCCTCTTAAGCTCTCTATGACTTACAGCAATTTTGTAAAGTATATCTTTGTAAACAAAGATGAAACGTTTACTTTTTCTCCTTACCTGATCCTTCCAGAATTTGCAAAATCTTGGGTATTCTTTTCATGGCAATGTAATTCATTATTTGCATAAGTTCAATAAGAATATGTTCTCCTTGTAAGAGGACACAACTGGAAACGTTGACTATATTACCAAGTCTTATATCTGAGAGAGATGTGTATAAATTCACACATAGCTCTGAGGATGTATACACACACACACACACACACACACACACATATCAAATTGTATAGCTTTAAAAACTGCTTGGAAAAATCAGCCTGGTACCTTGCTTATAAGGTTCCTGGAGGACTTACTTCTAGGTGAGTAAGAAAGGTCACTGCCTGATGGCTCAGGAACCTCAGGATATTTGGGGGGGACCTTGAGAAGAGAGGAATTCACCCAAACTATAGGTACTGCAGGTAAACTCTAATGGTAAGTCCGTGGCTTGGCTTCCTGGCCTCAGAGGCTTTTAAAAGGTCAATCTGAGATTCCTTATGAAAAGTTCCAGCAAAGCAGTCTTTAAAAGAGCTTATATGGTCAATCACTATTCTTGCTGCACTTACGTAAATAATAAGGCCAAGATTAATGGAAACAAGTTAGTTTTACTGTGATTATCTTTGGTTAAAAGAAATGGGGTAATTGAAGAGAGAAAAATTATATTTGCACCTTCCTAGATATTAGATGCTAGTTCGGCTAATTGTTTTTGAGGTTTTGTTATGGACTGTGCCCTGAATTCTTCTAGTTTCCTCCAATAGCTGGCTACGACTCTCCTAACTAAGTTGTCCAATTTCCTCCCACCCTTCTGATTTGGAATCACTAAGAACAAAGATTGCCCTTGAATCTCCCTGGAAGGGACTATACCAGGTCCTCTTCACTACCCAGATGACTTGAACCAAAGGTATATATCTCACAGCTGAAGAAGTCTCCACTGATACCTGGTCCTCTACACAGGCCAGAGACCTCAAAATCAAATTGACTAGGAAGAGACTTAGCCAACATTGAGGACTTGCGTCCTCCCAAGACACAGGATCAAGACTTCACACTTCAATTAAACATGCAACCCTTTCTTCTCGTTTTCCTTCCTTTATGGTGACATTGGCCTGGAAAGATAATGCCATCGTCCATATCTCCCAGGCCACTGTTAAGACAGGTAACCTCTGGAATTTAGAGTAACTTTTAATTTCAGGGTAGGAGATGTACTTCCCGAATGCACTACAAAACCTGACTAACCCCTAGCTTGAATGGGCAAATGCAACAGTTCCTGAGAATGAACTCATTAACCATCTTAGTGAAAGTGGTTGGCGCTCTGGCAGGATTTACCTTCGTCTGTGGTGGTTATCATTCTCCTTGGGCCTATGGATGCCTAGACGGCTGGTGCACGGCCAGGCGGTGCCTCTTAGGTTCTCTAACTGTGCCCCGAACCATTCACCAACAAACAAAGACACATCATTGGTCAATTCCCCTGAATTTGCCTTGTCCAGTTAGAAAAGCCTTAACAGGAGTCTCTCATGATTTAGGATTCACCTCCCTTGGCAGTGCCCTACTTCCCTGGTTTGGAGTAAATGTACATGAAGCTATGACCAGGAACCTCTCCTCAACTCCTGAAAACACTGCAGAATCCACTGCTAAGGTGACAGCTGCCGAACCAAAATCCTCAGACTTTCTGGCCGAAGTTGTTCTTGGTAACAGGAAAGTCCCTGATTATCCTCTAGCGGAGCAAGGAAGGGTCTGTCCTGTGGTCAACACCACCTGCTGCACCTGAATTAACTCTTCTGGGGAAGTTGAAACTCCGTTACAGAAGATGACCAAACAAGCCACGTGGCTTAAGACGGTGACTCCTTCATTTGGGTCCTTCTTTGACTTACTTGGTTTTGACTGGTTTGGATCTTGGGGACCATGGCTCCAAAGTGCACTCCAAACACTGGGAATTAGCTTGTTGTAACAATCATTATAATCCTGGCACACTGTATTTTCTTTCTTTCTTTCTTTCTTTTTTTAAATTTCTTGGCCACGCCACGTGGCATAAGGGATCCTAGTTCCCTGACCAGGGATTGAACCCACGACCACTGCAGTGGAAGTGTGGAGTCTTAACCACTGGACCGCCAGGGAAGTCCCTGCATTTTCTAAAAAGGTTTAAATGCGTGTCTGCCACCGCTAACCGCCAAGCACATGATCTCCCAAGACTGGAAGGCCAGAAGAGGAATGAAGAAAATGGCCAGCTGAAAAATTGTGAACCTGATGTCACAACCTGTGAACACCACACAGAGGATCAACAAACACTGAGAGCTTCAGAGCCGTAGCTGGGAGTGGTGCCAACGCCTTAAATTTGGATCACATTTCTCAGTTAAGCTTGAGTCTGATCAAAAGGGGGGAATTGTTCAAAAAGAGACAACAGGCCCCAAATGGAGTCACTTGTGCTAAGCCCACGGCACCAAACCGAGACTTAATACCTAACCTGACTGCAGAGTCAGCGCCTCCTAGGAATGTGATCTTGACCAGACAGTCTGGAATTCCCTGGGCAGCCTTAGGGAGGTAAACACCTCATAGCCCACTGCTGGCTCCCAAAGGGAGGTGACCTTGCCTGAAACAATCCACTCTTTGCTAGTTCCCCTTTCCCTGCCCCTTCTGTCCATGAAAGCCTTTCACTTTGTGCAGCTCTGGGGAGCTCCCTCCTATTGGCTCCATGGGATGCTGTTTGATTCTTGGATCACAGAATAAAGCCAGTTTGACTTTTCAGTTTACTGGGTTGAATTGTTTTCTAACATTCCCTTTAGGGTGGTTTCTTCCAGGACACCACGTTGATGACTCAGATGGCACTACGGGGAGCCTTTCTTCCCATCTGGGAAAAAGCGGGAACCGTGGTGGGGCTCAGTGGAGGAACGAGGCATGGAGGAGGCTGCCAGGCCCAATTCTGTGGAGCAGGAAGCTTAAGAATTTGGGGACCTCTCTTTAAGAAAATTACAAATGAACCTTGTGAACACAATGCCAGAGCCCCTCTGGAGACCTAGGAAGGGCTGCACAGTGAGAGGTCCTGAAGTTTAAGCTTCATTAGCTTCAGGGTAAATTCAATCGGGTAAGTGAAAATATTGATACATAGAAGGAAAGGAAGGCTGGATATTGGACGAGGATATTACCTTCTTTGGGGAGATTTCCTTGAAAATAATAGGATTTTATAAATCCACAAAAACTATATAATAAATGACTCTTTTTCCAATTCAAAGGCTAAAATAATAACTGACCAACACTCTATAAATGACTTAACCATTGTTGTCCTTTGGCTGTAACACTAACTGGTGTTAGTGACGATTTCCAGCACTCACCCAAAAAGCATTTTCTTGGAAACTGTTATCTTATGGACTCATAATTAGTCAAGATATATACACACACACACACACACACACACACACACACACACTTACATATATATAGGCCACACCACGCGGCTTGTGGGATATTAGTTCCTCGACCAGGGACTGAACCCAGGCCCTCGGCAGTGAAAGCTCGGAGTCCTAACCACTGGACTGCCAGGGAATTCCCAAGATATTCTGTGTGATTATTATCTTACAGAACTAGCATAAGCAAGGTTATCCTTACTGCTCTTTTCGGCACCTTACCACACATGATATAGGAAGATCATATGTATTTTCTATTTCCTTCGGCCAAGGCATAGCTAGCTACTGAGTAGAATGTATTTGTTCTCAATTCTTTTCTGAACTAATAAGTCATTGACTCCAAGCCTAAGCCTCCACCCCAGATCTCACAGAAACACAGGAATTTTTTCCTGGAAAGGCCCTTTGTCAAGGATCCCTGGGCCCAGGATCCTGCTTCCAGACAAGCAGATGAGTCTCTGCATTAAGGATTTCCTGAGGAGTACCAGACACCAAAGTTTGCATGACTAGGACTCAGTCCTCTCGGGTGGGACGTCTGAATTCTAGGCTTTCTCCTCAACTGTGAAGGATATTATAGGGAAGCAAACTTCGCCACCTCCAAACGTCTCTTTGGCATGTGGATTATATCAAGGTGAAAACAATCAAGGCACCAAAACTCAGGAAGAAATTCTGACCTTCTCCCAACTGACTAAAAAAATTCAGCTAGAGGGCCTGTTCCCGGGATAGAGCTGTCCCCGGAGACGTCTGCAGAGAGTATGGGCTCAGTGCAGTGGGCGCAGGACCTAGTGACCAGAGTCCACACTGGGTCCCATCGTCTCTGCAGGGCCCAGCAAACAGCTGTGTACCAAACATTTGCTTTTCCATCTTCATGTGAATTTCCTTCCATCCCTTCGAAGTCCCAGCCACTTCCCCCAGCATCCTCTTTCGTCTTCAGCTGAAGATGGTATATAAGGTGAGGGTTTCCGCCATTGGAGGAGTTACTCAGTTATCCTGGGTCTCTCCCATGTACACGTTATTCAACTTTTGTTTGATTTTCTCCTGTTAATCTGTCTTATGTCCATTTAATTCCTAGACCAGCCAGAAGAATCTAGAAGGGTAGAGGGAAATGTATTCCTCCCCAACAATATGCACAGTTGGTATGTGTAACAGAGATACAACATCCCTCCCCAAATTCACCTCATTTTAGAAGGCAACGTGAACTGTTTAATCAAGAAAAGGATTCTTTCATATACAAATAATATTGTGCTTTGTTTTTAAAGGTATTTTAAATAAATACCTTTATTGTTTAAGGCAAAATAATACACATGCTCATTCTGAAAGCAGCTCCTTTGCCCCTTTCCTGTTTGCCTATTTCTGTTCCCCTCTAACTTTAAAAGAACCTAATTATAGGAATGAGATCACTAGGCAATTTAACGTAACTCCTGACTTATGCTCTTCTGAAAGCACACCATGCCTTCTCTAACCTGTTGATTCTTTTCCTAGATAAAAAGCAGTAAAAAATGAAGACTTAAGCAGTTAAAATGACTAGCTCTCTGCTCCGCAACAGCCCCCTTAGCGATCCTGCACGCAGATCACTTGGGCAAGAGAACATCCGAAGAAAGAGTCAGCCAGTCTGCGACACAACAGAGAATGATGCAGAATCCAATCTCCTGCCTCGATGATTCACTGAGATCCTTCCGCTTTTTTCCCCTTTAAAAACTGTCATGGGGCTTCCCCGGGTGGCGCAGTGGTTGAGAGACCGCCTGCCGATGCAGGGGACACGGGTTCGTGCCCCGGTCCGGGAAGATCCCACATGCCGCGGAGCGGCTGGGCCCGTGAGCCATGGCCGCTGAGCCTGCGCGTCCGGAGCCTGTGCTCCGCAACGGGAGAGGCCACAGCAGTGAGAGGCCCGCGTACCGCAAACAACAACAACAACAAAAAAAACTGTCATGGCTGAGCAGACTCTTTGGAGCTGGTCTCAGGACACAAGTCCACCTTCCCCCCAGATTGCTGGCTCTTCTGACTTAAAGCACCTTTCCTTTCTATTGACACTTGCCTCTTGAACTATTGGCTTTTGAGTGGCAAGCAGCCGAACCTGGGTTCAGTAAGAATTCTTTCATTCAATCACCCCACACCTTTCACAGATGACAAGACAGACCCCGTTCTTGCCCTCACGGAGCTTGCGTACTGGTGAGTTCAGTAAGCAAGGAAAATGTGGAACTTACAAGCCGTCATGAATGACGTATAAGAAAAGTGCAGGGGCTCCTAGGAAGGCCAGGGAGGGTGGGGTGGGGAGGACAAGTGGAGATGATGAATCGGGCAGCCGGGGAGGCTGCTCTGAGGAAGTGAGTAGCTGAGGCTTGAGGGAGGAGTCTGCGAACTGCTGTGCAGACAGCAGCCTGGCAGCAAGTGTGACTTAAGCCAAGCGAGTGAGGGGAAGAATCCTCGAACGTCAAGGATCGCTGAAACAGTGAATTTCGGATGGCACAGAAAAGTACAAAGAAGAAAGGAAAACTTACCCAGAGTCGTGTTTTTGCTAAACAGCCAACTGTTAAAATGTTGGTGAGCAACACACTCTGTTTTTATCTTTTTTCAAAGCACTTTTTACACCTGGAATGAAATTATTTCTACTTTTCCACTTAGTATCTGTCTTTCCTGACTAGAAGTGTGCTCTGTGAACACAAAGCATCTTGTCTGTCTTGTTCTGTCTGCTCCATAATATTTGGTGACTTGAATGAATAGACAAAAACCTCCCAAATCGCCCTGTTACATGCACACAGCACGTACTTATGAGCACGGATAGACAGACAGACAGATAAACAGATGGACAGATAGATACTTTTAAACAAATGAGATTTAAATATACATATTGTCCTCATTTAGAGGCCAGGGCTTATTCCCAACTTCTCCTGTTTTCATCATAAACTCTGCTCCCCAGGGGAGGGAGTGGAAACCAGGCTGTGGAGTCAAGACCCTTCCTGACCCCTGCAGAGCCCGTGTTCCCAGCTCCTCTCAGCTGCATAACAAGCCTTTGTGTGTCTCCATGGTTTACATAATTTGCTCCCCGTGGAGGGATATTTAGGGGGCGCATTGTTCCTCATTACAAACGAAACCGGGATGAATAACCCTATACCAGCATCTTCTCACACGTACAGGATTATTTCCTGGAGTTAAAACTCTGGAGCACGTTTTGTGTCTGGAGACGCATAGCCAGACTGCCCTCCAGAAAGGCTGTACTAATTCTGTTTTAAATGGCAGCATAGGAGACAGCCTCTTCCCTAAATCCGAACCAACACCGAGTCAGGCAATCTTCAAAAACTTTGGCAAGTGAGTAGGAATGCTATGCCACTGTTGGTTTTACCTAACACATCGGATTACTACTGAAGTCTGAGTATCTTGTAATGTATTTACTGAAACACTGGCGGACTTCCTTCCTTCCCGCCCTTCCCTCCATTCTCCCTTTCTTTCCTTCTTTCTTTCTTTTTTGGTAAATGGAATGTTTCAGTCCTTTGCCTTAAATCAGTAAATGTAGGGTCCCTGGCCCAGCAGTATCAGCATCCCCTGAGAATTAGAAATGCAAATTCCCTATCCCCAGCCTGGACTTATCGAATCAGAACCTCTGGGCGTGGGCTGTCCAGGTGATGGCCACTCTGCATAGATGCTGAAATGCCTTAAGTCACTGGGATTTCGGTCACACCGTAGATTCTCACTTTCTATACAGAAAACGTGTCTCTAACCTCTAAACTGGAGACGAAAAGCTTTTTGATCAATAGCAGGTTCAATATTTCCTCCTCAAAACCGCATTTGTGGACTGAATATCATTTACCATTTCCTTTCCTCCAAAAGATTCTGTAGCTACTAATAAGAACCTGCTGTAGAGCACAGGGAACTCTTCTCAATACTCTGTAATGGCCTATCTGGAAAAGAATCTAAAAAAGAGTGGATATGCGTATACGTATAACTGATTCACGTTGCTGTACAGCAGAAACTCACACAACATTGAAAATCAACTCTACTCCAATAAAAAATTTTTTAAGAAAAGGTTCCGAATTACCGTAACAAAACTCACCTAACTCAGAACAGCCGAATTACCGCTGCACAGGGGACTCCCGATTCTCGTCCGACCAACATCGGTCCCCTTCTTTGAGCCACAATCCATATTGCCCCCCTCACTCTCAAGGCCTGTGGCTTGGACCCCCCGGCTCCTGGCGCAGGGGTGGGAAAGTGACTCAGGTCTGACTCAGCATGACCCACACCATACCCAGCACACACCGCGAGCCCTGCGCGCGAGCCCCGCACAGCTCGGCTCAGGCAAGGTTGCGGGACCCGAGGCCGTCGATGATTCATGTCTCCCGACAACCTCTCTCAACTCTTCCATCACTACCCCTCCTACTTCCTGCAGCAAATCTGGTGCCCTTTGGCAGCATTCCAAAGGGAGGGAGGCATGCCGAACGCTGCCCAGAGGGGCCACCTGTAGGAGGTACGACCAGGAGGCGTCCCTGGGGACAGGAGGAGCCCGCTTCAGCCATATCAGGGGACAGGACATGCAGAAATGTGACCCTGCACTGGGATCAGCCACCAGGATGGGCATTTCCATTAGTCACTGGCCTTTGGGTTCCCTAATCCCTCTATCTGAGACACCCGGTAAGCCTCCAGCAGTGACAGCTGGCAGACACATTTCCCAGGCTGGCAGATGCCGGGATGGATACGTGCAGATTATGTGGCAACATTCCTCAGCCTCATTCCAGGGCTCCCGGTACATCTGTCGGGGAAAACGCGGCCTCAGATGTTCCCAGAACTCTCTCCCCTGACAACACCATCAAGGGCCAAACGCACAGAAATTCCCCAACTCAGAGATATTAACATGTCCTTGTGCTGGGATCTTTCTTTCTCTTCTCCCTTTAGCTGTTGATTTTATTTTTGTTCTCAAATAAGATATTCGGAGTGGTTTTATCTCAGCACCCACCCTTTAATTAAACTGACTTGTTCAAGAACATCTACGGAGTGGTTCAGTGGGGCACCCTACGCCCAGGGCACTGCTTATTCTCTCTGAACTCTGAACATACAACACAGAATGTGAGGAACTGATTTGTTTCACACATCCGAGTGATGCAAGTGGAGGAAAGCTCCAGGATGACCAAAAAAGGAAGCGACATGATTCAGCTTCCATAGAGGGTTTTCAAACGTGCAAGGGAAGACGTGTGGGGAGAGGGAGAGAGGAGGGGCGACCCGAGGGTGGCAACGGCACTGATGCAAAGGAGAAACGGGAGCCCGAGGCCCCGCTCCCTTCCGGATGACCCAGAAGGCCAGGACGCTGCTGCTCCCTTGGAGATAGTTTCACGCTGATAAACAAGGAAACGTCAAAAACCCTCTGTGCTTTGTAAAGAGGGCGGAGAACCTGGGATTTGATGCTCTCAGTAGAGTATTCACTCTGTACCAGACACGAGACAGCTCTTCAGCCCAGCGGGGAAACCAGTCTCCTGACGTCTCTATGTGCGAAACGTCACTGCTTTGTGACGAAGGACTTGTGGGCAAGTTGGGGCTGGCAGCACCGGGGTTCCTTCACACTCACACACCACACACACACACCACATATACATACACACCCACACACAGTCACACACACACACACCCACATATACATACAGACCCACACATAGTCACACACACACCACATATACATACACACCCACACATAGTCACACGCCACATACACACCCACACATAGACACTCACACACACGCCCCACATATACATACACATCCACACAGTTACACACACACACCACATATACATACACACCCACACCACATATACATACAAACTCACACAGTCACACACACACACACCACATATACATACACACATAGCCACACACACACACCACATATACATACAGTCACACACACACACCACATATACATACACACCCACAGTCTCACACAAACCTCACACAGTCAGATGTACACACCACATGTACACACTCATACCGCCCACATACACACGCATACACAGTCACACACACACGTACACATACACACACCTCCCACACATAATCACACACACACCACATACACCGTTGCACACCCACATATACATACACACACCTTCCACACAGTCACACCTCACACACCTCACACACACACACACACACACACACACACACACACCCTTCAAGCATTTTCAGTCCCAAACACAAGACCCTCCCCACCCCCACTGACCATTCAAACAGGGGTATGGAATCAACCAAACAAAACAGTCTATTATCAGGGACATAAAAACAACTTTTACTTAAAAGAAAAAGGCCTTGAACTGGGAAAAGACTGCCGAATGAGAAACACAAGAGGAATTTAAAAGTGTGGGCCTAGGGCAACAGAAACTGAGAAAAAGGGATGTCGGAGGAGCCGGTCAAGCACTAGAGCTGTCTGGTCTTGGTGTCTGCAGAAGACGCCTCGGAGCGGCGATACCCCGGCCGTGTCACGGGAGACCCAGCGGCCGGCGGGGGCGGGGATGCGGGGCTCCTCCTTTCTCTCTGTGGATGAAGTACTGAACAGCGGCCACCAGGGGGCACCACAAACTTCTGTCACACCTTCAACCCCCGAATGTTTTTGAAGAGACTTTCTTCCAGCTTTGTATTTCTATCAGTCAGAAGGTCACAGTGAGCCCCCTCTGCGTCCAGTCCTGGGTGTTTATACTGCAGTTCAACCAGCGAACACCAGTGAACAACGCAAAGGAGCGCGGAAGAGTTCCAACTCCTCAGAAACCACAAAAAATATGCCCTGAACCACAGATTCGGAGGAGTGAAGAGAAACAAGACACCCGGGGGACGCAGGATCCCAGCCAGCAGAAGGAAATGGAAATACCAAAACCCTCGGCCTCATCCTCCCTCGCTCCCTAATCTGTTTCCTTTCCTCCTACGTGCACTGTAAGTTAGCATCCGAAGACTCTCTTGTTTTCTCCCACCCAGCAAAGGAGCGGGCTGAAGACCGTCCGTCCTGGTCACCCCAGGCCAACCAAGGCCAGAAACTAAGCAGATGGTGGCTGGCGCCCCCTGGTGGGACGACTGGAGAACAGCACCCTCTACCCGGCCAGAAGCGGGACGGAGGTGGACGACAGGTGAGGTCCACTGCAGACACCTCTGTCTCCTCCTCCCCGCCGGCAACAGCCGCTCCTGAAACGTGGGCACATCTCTCAGTTCTACTCTTGTCCTCAGTGGAACCTGCCAACCCGCACTTCGGGTATCAACTGTAAAGGTGGCCCATGTTATTCAGAACTTGAGTTGTCTTCCCAGATGCCATCATTCCAGGCCACTGGAGACGTCACAGGAACCATGGCTTCACACGTGGTGGAACCAGTGGATCACAGGTCTTAAAAGGCAAAGGAGGCAACTGGGGAAGGGACAGAGACAAGACACCATTGGACTCACAGGAATGCTGAGAAGGTGATGCCTGGCAGGTAAAACATGTCATCTTCCTACCATTATGTCTTGCCCAAGCTTTCCTAGTTTTGTTTTCTCAAACCCCTATTTAAGAACACTTTTGAGGTAGCCATGGAAACATAACATTTTGCAGTTGTTAGGAAAACAAGACTCACAGACAAAAATAATTCAGCAAAGAAACCCGGGAGAGGCATTCTATCTGCTCTGTGTAACGGCAACACAGTGTATGGGTATTTGTCTACAGAATGGGCGTTTATTGTCCTGAAACTGTGCTATCAGTAGGGAGGGAGCCATAAAACCTTATCTTCTAGCAGATAAACAGAAGCCTCTGCTGGTTAATAAGTTGTTTGGTGGCTGACCCACTCTGGAAATGACCAGTAATTGTTTTCCCTCAGCCAGGTTCACTTGAATCCCTGCTCGACCGTTTACTAGCTCTGCAGCCTTAGTTTCTCAACTTTTCCAGGCCTCAGTTTACTCATCTGTAAAATGGAGCTATTAACATCTACTTTATAGGGGCCATGAAAGGATTAAACGAGCTAATGCCTATGTCTCAGGATCTCTGACTCCCGTAACTTTTCTGTACTGTGTGTATGTGTATTTTCATTTGGAAAAAGTCTATAAAAGTTTTATGTTATCACAGGATCTCTGACCCAATAAAGTTTTCAGAGCTATTGCTCTAAAGTGAAGGGTCTTTGCCAGATTCCTGGGAGCTCTCATCCTGACCAATGATATCTTATGCTGTCAGGCTTTTATGGGGACATGCAGTGCGAGACAGATGTATGGGTTGTATTAAAAACAGAACTATCCTGCCTCCAAAATATAGATATGACTCTAAAGTTGCTACAGAACACCCCTAAATGTAAGTAAGCCAAATATAATTTCTTTTGCCTACAACTGTTATTTATAACGTTCACAGCAGACATACCATAAGATTGGCTAAGGCGAACTTGTACTAGGTACAGGCAAAAAAAACCCCACAAAAAACGATATCCAAAGTGTCCTGCACAGTAAGAATCCTGAGAATGAAGGAATGTCAAAGTGAGGGATTCTTGCACTTTCCAAGGTTCCCACGTCTCCACAGGCACAAGAGGTGGAAGATCAGAAGCAGAGGTGGTTTATCCTTATATAAATCCTTCATTCCTTATATAAATCTGTAGGACTTTATATCATGTTACTGCGAAAAATAAAGTCTAGACTGTACATGAAAAATGTGAGTCTACCCTGAGAACATCTGAAGGCACAGCTGTTTCTGCACAGGAAGCTACATTGTTTAAAATGAAACCTTCAGATGGATGGCAGAGTGGCCTAGGGTGGTGTAAAACCTATGAGGAAAGCTCAATTATGAATGTCCTTTTTTTTCCCAAGCTCCTTTCACAGGTCACCCCCCCTCATCCAACTCTCTGGCGAATGTCCTGCCCCCAACACTATCAATGAATATTTAGATTTTATACATTTAGAAATGCTTTCCTCTGTCCCTGTAAATTCCCACATAAATAATAAAGGATGGGGTTCCCTGGTGACGCAGTGGTTGAGAGTCCGCCTGCCGATGCAGGGGACACGGGTTCGTGCCCCGGTCCGGGAAGATCCCACATGCCATGGAGCGGCTGGGCCCGTGAGCCATGGCCGCTGAGCCTGCGCGTCCGGAGCCTGTGCTCCACAGACGGGAGAGGCCACAACAGTGAGAGGCCCGCGTACCACAAAAAAAAAAAAATATATATATATATATATAAATAAATAATAAAGGATATTCACAGTGCCTGAACATAAGAAAGCAGTCAATTCGTATTTGCTGAATGAGTGAGAACAGAAAGAGAAAAACCATCGAGGGTTAAACAGAAGGAAAGACAGGTTATAGCACTGAATTTTAAAAAATGGTATTACAGGGAATTCTCTGGAGGTTCAGTAGTTAGGACTCGGTGCTTTCAGTGCCGTGGGCCCGGGTTCAACCCCTGGTCAGGGAACTAAGATCCCGAAAGCCGCATGTCACGGCCAAAAAAAAAAAGGTATTACAAATTGGTGGGAAGAAAAAGGATTATTTAATAATACCAGTACTGGAGTAACTGGTTAGCTATTTCGAAAAAAAAAGGCTAGAGCCTTATAAAAAATTGTTAGAGTCTTATCTTACACTAGTGATTCTAGAAATTTCAGATCGAGTAAATGGTTTCTTATAAAGAAAAGGACATCATGAAACAAATAGAAGAAAAGAGTTATCTCATTTGGGGACAGGGAAAGGCTGAGGAAGAAACCCCAAAGGAAAACGTGATAGGTTGATTTACATTAAAAAGTAACATGACTACTAAATGTAATATATTCTGGAACAGAAAAAAGGATATCAGGTAAAAACTAAGGAAATCTAAACAAAGTACCGGAACATATGTATATGTATAACTGATTCACTTTGCTATAAAGCAGAAACTAACACAATTATACTCCAATAAAGATGTTAAAGATGTTAAAAATAATAATAAAGATGTTAAAAAAAAATAAAAAATAAAATTTAAAAAGTATGGACCTTAGTTAATAATAATATATCAATGATGGTTTCATTAACTGTAGCAAAAGTACCATATTAATATAAGATGCTAATAATAAGGGAAACTGCTTGTGGAATCTATGAGGACTCTCTGTACATCTGCTGAAATTTTCTGTAAATCTGAAACTGTTCTAAATTAAGAGGTTAATTTTTTAAAATACCTCCCCTTTAAAACAAAACAAAACAAAAATGGAGGACAAGGGTTAGCAGATTTGTATAAGACAAATGGCTAGGCATGTAGGTCTCTGGATTGAGGCCACTTAAATTTCAATTTTGTCACTCCAGCTGTGACACCTGGGACAAGTTAATTAACCTCTCTATACCTGTTTCATCATGTGTAAAGTGGAAATGTAAAACTGCACCTAGCTTATAGAGTTATTTTGAGAATCATATGAGTTAATGCATGTGAGAGACTAACATGTGCCTAGCATGTAGTAAGTGCTCAATAAGTAGCTGGCTTCATCATATAAAGAATTCTCACAAATAAGTATAGAAAAATTAGTACCTTAGTACAAAACTGGCAAAGAGAAATACATAAGAAATTACAAATGGCTACTAAACATACGGGAAAAAGTTCACTCTCACTGACGAAGAATTTAAGAAATCAAAACAAGATTACACATTTTTCTCTTACCAAACTGGCAAAGATTGAAAATGATAGTGCCTAGCTTGGGAAGGATGCTATGAGCATATGGAAAGTACGCTATACTGCTAAGGGGGCGGAGTATAATTTGGGATGACTTTGGAGGGAATAATCTGACAATATATAGTAATATATAACAAAATATAACTTTTCGAATACTTGCGTTTTTGACCCTATAATTAAACTTCAAGGAATGTGTCCTAATTATTAATCAGAGATGCACAAAGAATTATAAGAATATTTATTAACTGTATTACTTATATGATCAAAAACGGCAACCAACCTAAATGTCAACCATTTGGGAAAAATTAAATTCATTATAATATATGCACATAGTGTACCATTCAGCAAGCAATAAAATGACATTTTAAAATTCAGTATAATGATACAGAGAAATGTTTATAATGTTAAGTGAAAAAATCAGAATGCAAAACACATATAGTATAACCCTACTGTTGAAAATTATATTTACTGGGAAAAAAAGAGACTAATAAAATGTACCAACATATTAACAGTCATCTCTGGGTGATGAGATTATGAGTGGTTTATTTTCTTCAGTTTTCTAAATTTTCAGGCTTTTTTTTTTTTAAAGTACATTATGACTATCAGAGGAAAATGTGTTTGTTGTAGAAAATTTGGAAAACAAGAAAAATGAAAAGAAGAAAACGTTTATATGTGTTACTGAATTGCTAATATACAAAAATGAAGATGAAGTAAGAGGTTGAAAAAGGAAAATCTAGCGCCCTGGATGTGATGCCTGGGTGGGTGATGAGGTGCTGAGGAGAATCACAGGTACCCCCACATGTGGTTGAGCCTCTCGGTGAGAATATTTCTCCCCAGTTCAGTCCAGGGCTTGGCAAACCCTCATCTATGGCTCCTGGAATTAAGTCCAAACTCCCAGCCAGCCACAAAGTCCCCAGCACGCAGCTCTTCTTCACCTCTCCAGACTCACTGTTTCCCAATCCCCCGTCCATTCCACACCCACCCTACCCCAAACCCTCCCCACTGCCCAGACAGGATGGATCCTGACACATCGGGCCACGATCTGCCATGCTTTCCTCACCTGGCCTGCCCTCCCCTGACCCCCCTTCCCTGGCCACTCACTCATCCTTCAAGACTCCTTCCAGGGTCAGCTTCTCCCCTGGGAACAGGGGGTTCCCTGATGCTCAACTCTTGGTACCTCTGACCTGCACAGTGACTCCAGTCTCCTGCCCATCCCTCCCGGGCTCCTCCCCACATCTGGGTCCTCTTTGGATACTCAGTGCCCGAGTGTCTGACTCACAGGCAGGTTCATGTCTTGGGGTGAAAAGTCCGGCTGGAGAGGGGGTAGAGGGGAGGGCAGGGAAAGAGAATTTCTGGGGTAGCACACACAAGCTGAAGGTGGTCCAGCATTCTCTCATGAAGGCTGCTGACTGCCACCAGCCAAGAAGAAAAATCCAGAGAGACAGAGACAGAGAGAAAGAGAGAAAGAGAGAGAGAGAGAGAGAGAGAGAGATTAAAGCACAAAACCAAAAACAAACCTCAAGAAACCCCAAAGAGCTAAAATAATTTTGAAAAAGAACAAAGCTGAAGGACTAAAACTTCCTAATTTTAAAACGTACTATAGGGGCTTCCCTGGTAGCGCAGTGATTAAGAATCCGCCTGCCAATGCAAGGGACACAGGTTCGAGCCCTGGTCCGGGAAGATCCCACATGCCGCGGAGCAACTAAGCCCATGTGCCACAACTACTGAGCCTGCGTGCCACAACTACTGAAGCCCACACGCCTGGAGCCCATGCTCCGCAACAAGAGAAGCCACCACAATGAGAAGCCCATGCACTGCAACGAAGAGTAGCCCCCGCTCGCTGCAACTAGAGAAAGCCCGCACACAGCAACGAAGACCCAACACAGCCAAAAATAAAAACAAATAAATAAATTTATTTTAAAAAATAAAATAAAACCTATTACAAAGCTACAGTAATCAAAACAGTGTGGTACTGGCATAAAGATAGAGCTATAGGTCAATGGAATAAAGTCCTGTGGAACACAGTTTGCTGGTTCCTCAAAAAGTTAACCATAGAGTTACCACATGACCCAGCAATTCTATTCCTAGGCAAATACCCCCAAAGAATTAAAAGCAGGGACTCAATCGGATACTTGTACACCAACGTTCATACCAGCATCATACACAGTTGCCAAAAGGTGGAGGCAACCCAAGTGTCTATCAACAGAGGAATGGATAAACAGAATGTGGTCTATGCATACAAGGGAATATTATTCAGCAATAAAAAGGAATGAAACTCTGACACATGCTACAACATGAATGAACCCTCAGGACATGATTCTAAGTTAAGTAAACCAGACACAAAAGGACAAATATTATATGATTCCACTTATGTGAGGAACAGGCAGATAGAGACAGAAAGTAGAATAGAGGTAGCAGGGGCTGGTGAAGGGAAGTATGGGGAGTGATTTTTTAATGGATGCAGAGTTTCTCTTTGGGATGATGAAAAAGTGTAAATGGATAGTTGTGATGGTTATACCACATTGTAAATGGACTTAACTGGACACTTAAAAATGATTAAGATGGTGAATTTTATCTTACGTATATTTTACGACAATAAAAAAAAATTGCAAAAAAAAAAGCATCCCATAGGAGCCAGAGTGAGCTTCTTCAGAAGATGGACCTCCACGTTCCATGGCCATTCAGGGTGCTACCAGTTCATCTCCTGACCTTGGGTTAACAAATTCACACACCCTGCAGCCCACTCTGGCTACCAGCCAACTCAGATATTAAATAACCCACTTCGCTAGCTCAGGACACCAGCAGCTGTGCCCCCCACCCTTTCTCTTCTTGATTTTTAACACGGAAACTTGTACCAGCCAGGAGAAGCCGTAGGGTAGAGGTAGGGGTGGGGCGCCACTGAAGCTAAAAGAGAGCAGAAATTGTGGAGCAAAACTAGACCCAAACCCCCTTGGAGTCTCAATCCTTGTTAGATTATCTCTCTTACCTTTTAATGATTTGCAGAAAGGGATTTTTCTTCCCTTATTAACTCTTTTTGGTATATCAACTACCCTCACAGTCTAGAAGTTGTGCTATCTAAACTCAACATACACACACAAATAATTCCCTTGTCCTGCAGTTCAAACCATTTCCTGTTGGGTTGGCTTCATCAGAGATACAGGCCACCAACATCCCCTAAAAATTATATATTTCCACCATCTCTCCAGTCCCTCCTTCAAGCTAAATACTACACTTCTTTTAACATTTCTTCATTTAGCTGGTTTTTCTGGGTCTTTTCCACAAACTTTCTGTAAGTCTTTCTCTTAACTGTACACCAAAACATTTTAGATGGATGTTTGAAAATTTTTTACAGCAATTGGGGACCTAAATGTTTTTAATGACAATAAAAATTGTGTGGTGAGGAGGTGGTGAACAATATGAATTTGAAAGCAGTGGGTTTCAAGAACGTTGCTTCCTAAGTTTACTTGTTTTGAGTCCTGTTTTCCTGTGTCTAAAACTTCAAAGCCAGCACCTCCCTCTTCATGTCAGGATGTCTGTCCATCAAGAGGCTCAACTGTTCCCAACTGACCCTGCAGTTCTCCAGAACATGGTAGAACCTACATGTAATTCATATGATCAGAAAACCTCATGGCAAAAACACTCGAGACCTCAGAAACTCCTCCGGACTTCACCACCGACCTATTCCATTAGGATACATTCCAAATGCAAACAAAGACTGGCCTAGAAATTTAACTGAAAGAATTGACAACAAGTGCATTATCGTTCATCCCAGGTGGACAAACTCAGCAAGCTCTAGATGAATTAGTTACATGCCATATTCCCTACTGAAAAATAGGTTCTCCTTTATGTCATTCTTCAAACCTCTCTGCAAATTATTTACTGCTCTTAGGAAACCCACTTTGACCCCATTGCCGAAAATGATCAACGAAGGAGTCATTGTTTACAAACATTTCACCAAACTACCATATCCCCAAACACAGGTCCATCCTCGGGATGCTTCTTTCTGGAAAAGGGAAATTAATTGCGGAAAAAGTTAACTCTAAAAAGCCATTGTCTTGCTTCTCCAAGAGGCCTTGCTGAATCAGCACACAAGTCAACCCTCCCTTCAGAAGAGGTCCAGCCTTACTCAAAAATATACATCCCACAGAATCTAGCGTAGCACCTGATATATAGGTACATACACATGTGAATGTATTAATAATACAGTAAGTCCCCTACATACGAACCTTCAAGTTGCGAACTTTCAAAGATGTGAACGTGCCCCTATATGCCAGCTGTTGTACTGTACTACTGTAATTTTCAAGGTACCGTACTGTAAGATTAAAAATGTCGTCTTTATTTTTTCTCTTTGCTTTTTATGTATTATTTGTGTGAAAACTATTATAAACCTGTTCCAGTACAGCACTACATAGCCGATTGTGTGAGTTGGGTACCTAGGCTAACTTTGTTGGACTTACGAACAAATTGGATTTACAAACGCACTCTCAGAATGGAACTCGTTTGTATGTAGGGGAATTCCGGTAACTCAGGTATTAAGCACATCTTAGGTACCAGGCCCTGCACTAATAATACACACCATTTCATAAGGTAGATATGATAATTATTGCCATTTTAAAGATGCAGATATCTGCCCAACTGAAGAGTTAAGTGATTATTTTCCAAAGCTTCCTGACCTAAGCTAGCAAGAGATCTTGCTGGAATTCCAGCCCAGGTCAGCCTGACTCCACAGCTTCTGCTCTTAATCACCACGTGAGCAGTCTCTTTATATAAATGAAGGCTGGCTCATTTGTTTCCTCTGGTTTGGGGAAGGTAGACTGCTACAATTTTCAATAATAATGTGTTTTATCTTAAAATCAGACCTTTCTCTTCATGCACATCCATACCTGTTTATATTTCGCAGTAGAGTTCTGTTAAGACAGATTTGTCTGGTTAATTTTCATACTTGATTAAGTTATTCTGAAATATAAATTGTGAACACTCTGAAACATTATTTTCTCCCTCAAAAGACAAATGCCAGTATTCATGCAATGTTTGTGAGGTTTTCATGTATTTATTTTTATTTTTTAAAAAAGGAACAATAGATTTTGAAAATGCAATGGCCTGAGTTAGGGGAACTTCCTTGAGGTCAGGGTTATCCATGGCAGCCATGTGTCTGGCAGGAAATCTGCAGCCGGGTGACATTAACAATGACCGTGGAGACCCTTGTGGCTGTACATCCGAATGAGCCAGGATTTGGATTAAAAGCAGGCTTTTTGCTTTTCACGTGTATACATCACAGGCATCGAAGCTCATATTTCTCGTCTTTCAGCTGGTCTGCACCAAGTGGCTTGTAGGGCTGACTCATTAAGCCTGCACACTCTGATGCGGCCAAAACTCCCAACACTGCCTACGTGCGTTTACGTCCTTCTAAAGGTACTCACTCCAGTAGGATAGGGCATCCCTGGGCGGTATTCCCAGGTTTAGACCAAGGATGGCTTTTATGTTTATCTTTAGGCAAGTTTAGCTAAATATATAAGGCACATGCAGAACCTCATTGGAGAGAGGGAGAGATCCTCTACCTACTGCCAAAGCACGGGATAATTTGACAATTAAGAATCGGTTCCTCACCCTGACAACTGAATCCTACACAGAAAGCCCTGAGTTCATTGCTTCAGCGTCCTTTCAGAGAATGATTTAAGTGTTTACTTTTGAGCTACACCAGCCACGTGCTCACAAAGATTAAATAGTCAGCTGTCATCCTTGGCTAAAACAACTTACTGCTCAGAGATAAAACTATAACTTGTTATTCATATATACATGATCTTATGTCATCCTTAGAACAGCCTGTGAAGTGGACACTGTCTTCACTCCCATTTTACATACAAGGAAACAGACCCAGAGAGGTTAAGGAAGAGATAAAAGAGCTCCAGCTGTTAAGGAGCAGAGCCTAGAATTCAACCCAGGGCAATCTGCCTCCAAAACTTGAAACTTCATCTCAGTGTTACACTGCCTCTTAACTTTTTAAAAAGTTAAATCAACTTTGGCAGTTTTTGCTCCTTAGGCATAAGCATTGCTAATTCAGATTCCTCCCTTATTCGGGAGGAACTAAAGGGGAAAGTGGGGGTGTGTTCTGCCAGCTGAGATAACAGTTTGTTTCCTAAGTCAGTCCCAACTCTCCTGTGGGAAGTGGCTGCACCAGGATTTCTGGAGTCAGACAAGCAGGGTCCACCACGTTTTAGCTCTGTGACCTTGGACGAGTCACATCTCTTTTACTTCAGTTTCCTCACCAATAAAATGAGGGCAATAATAGAAGCTAACTCAGTGTTCTTGGGGATTAAATAAAACACAGAGTGCTTACAACAGGGTTTGGCACATTTTACGTGCTCAATAATTCTCAGCTATTCTTATGATTAATTAGATGCCTGAACTAAGTTTAGATTACTGATCATATGTAAACATAAGAAGGAACAACTAACACGTCTATCATCTGGGTATTCCAGAAGATACTTTGCCTTGAAAAGATAATCCAAAACAAGCCCTCCCATGGCCCAGGCTGCCTATATGCGATGGCTAAATGTACCTTTCTCAAACTAAATAGCTTTGGCATTGGCTGAATTCAAATAGAGTGTGGATTCCTTGACATTACCTCACTTCCAAGACACGCACACCCTTTAAACATTTTTAATTATACGCTTAAAGATCGTTTGGGTTCTCAAATAAATATATAGTTATCGACGCATCCTCTCTGTGGTAAGAAGCAAGGCCACCTTCCAAACCGTGCAACTTGCTCGAAATCACGTTCTCTAAAAATGTCCCTTCGGAGCATTTCAGTACTTGGTGTCCCCAATTGTTGCTGTCCCAGAACAAAAGCCTAATTGCTGCTGCTACAATACAGCCCTTTCTCTGAGATCATCGTGAAGCCCTCGGAGCAAACAAGAGAGGGAGTTTTTGCGAACAGCGAGCACTGCATCAAATTCCTGGACCCTGAAGGCCAACACGAGCCGCGTTATCTTGGAGACTCGAGAACCCTTCTAATATCTACTCCTCCCTGCAACTAGATCTGTCTCTGGAGTGTTTCTGAGCCCTTTAGGGACACGTGCGTCTTCCTGCTTGGACGAGTCTGGAAAACCTCGGGGTCCCCATGTCCCACCCGCGCAGCGCCAAGGGGCGCGGGACAGCAGCCCCGCCTGGGCGCGATTCTGTCGCTGTGGGTCGTGGCCCAGCGCCCCCGGGGCACTGCAGGGCGAGGCTCGGGGCGGGATGTCCCACCAGGCCCACCCCTGTGCCCTTGCGCCCCGCGGGCGCCAGCGGGAGCCCCACCTTCCCAGCCCTGGTGGGACGGGAGCCGTGCGCTCCCATCCCCGGCCGGCATGCAAAGCCCCGAACGGCGGCCCGGGGATCTGGGGGCGGGAGGCGGGGGGCTCTGGGACTCACGCGATCTCTCGGGGTCTCGGGGGCCTCTCCGCGGCCGGCTCCCGGCCCCTCGGGCTCTGAGAGTGGGCGCCTCCCATAGCTCGGAGCGCGGCGCCCCGGCTGCGCCCGCTCGTGCTCTGCCGCGCGCCGGCCCGACCGGGACCCCGGCAGGAGGAGGCGGCGGGCGGAGGAGGAAGGGTGGGGCCGCGGGTGGGCGGGGGTGCCGGGGAGCCCGGCCTCAGGGTCCCGGCCGCCGGGAGAGCCGGCTAAAGGGCGTTGCTGGAGACGCTACTACTTCTCCGCCAATCGCAGGGCTCGGCCGGCGCGGCGGCTCGTGACCCCCTCCTGGGGACCCCGCGGGAGAGGCTGAGCGCGCGGGTCACTGCGCCAGGGAGACCCTGGGCGGCGGAGGGCGACAGGTGGAGTGGGCTGGGGGCCCGGCGGCCGTCGCCCTCCCCGTCCGCCCGGCGCGCCCCGGCGCGAGGCTGGAAGGGGCGCGGCTGGGAGGAGGCCCGTCGGGCGGCCGTGCGGAGAAGCCCCGGGAGGGGGCGGTGTGTGTCGGCATCCCTGACCCGGGCTGCCTTCCCGCGGCGCGGCCTCCCCCGGCCGCTAGTCCCGCACAGAGGCCTCCGCGGAGTTGTGCAGAAAACTGGGGGAATCCTGGTCGTGTCCCCGACTAGCCGGGTGACTTGGGACAAGTTACTGCTCCCTCCCCGAGTCTTGCTTTGTTCATTTGTAAAATAAGGGAGTGTGATCATTCTTTACCTCTTAAATGTCCCTTCCGGTTCTGACAACCAATGAATGAATTCTCTTCCGAGCTCTGTCTTGGGGGAGGGGGGGAACGCACCTTGTCCCTCCCATTACACCTGTGATCCACCTACTCATACCCCTGTGATCCACCTACTCATACTCCCTTTTCAGAATACTTCATGCTGTTTCTCATCCACTCCCGCCTCCCACTTCCCTCCCCTCCAGCCATCTCTCCTTCACCTCAGCGTTTCGTTTTTTTGTGGGAAGAAGAACGCTCTCTTCTCCTAATACCCATTTATCCTTCCAGACACAACTCATACTCCCTTCCATAACACTATCCTGCATCCTGTCTTACAACTTTTTTGTTATTGCCTGTTTCCTTCACTAGAATGTAAACTCCGTGAAGACAGGGAATTTATTTCATTGTTTCACTTTCACTGTTCCCCCAACATACCTAGCACATACCTAGTACATACTCATAATTGTTGATAAGTGCATTCATCGTACACACGTTATCATCTTCCTTCCCACTGCTCCCATAGCACGTGTTAATTCCTCTAACATAGCACTTACCAATCTTATTTTGTAATGATCTCTTCACTTACTTGTCTTTCCACTAGGATATGAGTTCTTTTTAAGGGCAAGAAAGCTTCCTTATCTCTGTATCCAGGCTTAGTGCCTGGCGCAGTGCCTGTATCCTGGCTTATATATAATAAATATTTGCCGAATGAATGAACGAGCCAGTGGTTAAGCACACAGAATGGCGTGGAATGTTAACGTCCCCCTTGAGTGGAAGCTACAGGCAGTAAAGATGTATATGGCTACATTTTAATGTTTCCAGAAAGGACGGGAAACCCCTAATACAGACATATTTACAACAGATCTTTTTTAGGTCAAATTTTGACTTCCTGTTTATACATTATCTTCACTCTACTATAGCCAGAAGGTTCCCAGGATTCAGGATGCTGCTGCATTGTAGACATATACAAGCAGAATATTTGAGGGTGGGAAAATAAACATTAATTAGTAACAGTATAGTGTGACTGAGCATTGAGGTTTTGTGGGAAGGATTTCAAATAGCTGAAGAAAAGTTGACTCTTGGCAGATAATTTAAAATTTCAAATTCTCCCCACATTCTACCTGGAATACTTTGGCAATGTGATTGAAGTGTCATTGAGAATGCAAACACAACCCTGTCAAGAGCTGTGGTCCCCTCCAGAGGAACATTCAGCCCTTCCTAGGGAGAAAGCTGGGTCATTCCAAGGGAAAAATGGGAGGGGAAGCAGTGGGAGAGGGAAATGAGGATGGGAAAGTTTTCTTTTTACCGGGTAGACAAGACGGGTTGTGGGAGGAGTTTTATTACTACCAGGTTGGCCAAAAAGTTCCTTCGGGTTTTTCTGTAAGATTTTCAGAAAAACCTGAACGAACTTTTTGTCCAATCCAATATTTGTGCGGAAAGGCACAGGATAGCATCACTAAAATGGTTTAAAAGAAGAGGAAGAGAGTGAAGCTCACATCCTGTTGTGGTGCACAGACACTGAGACAATGAGGGGGAAAAGGAGTCTGTACAACAATGTGAAAGATGGTCTGCAGGGGCCCAAAGGGCATCTCTACTAAGATGCTTGTGTTTATTGCTTTTGCTGCCCCGTCTGGTACAGAGACAGGGGTAACCAGAGGAGTGAAGACAGTGAGGGGAATTCTTGTCTTTGGGAAGTAAACTTACAAAGGCTTTTCCAGGAAAATGCCTGATGGGGTCCAGAGGGGGTAGTATTTGATATCCCGTGTTAAGGTTTCCCTTTGTGCGTTGTGATTCTGTCAGTAAGGCATTTTTAAACATTGAAAAAAGAGTAAAGAAAGAAAATTTAAGAGACTGAAATTCAAGATGGTCCCCCAAGATGGCAAAATACACCCTTCAGTGTCAAATCCTACACTCAGAATGCTACTTATGCTCTAAGGAGGGATGGGAGCTAATATGTATTGGATACCAGGGACCCTGCTTGGTGGTTGACAAAAGTAACCACATTTAGTCCTCATAACACTGGGAAAGGATAATAGTAGGTAATACTTGTTGGGCACTTTTTAATGTGCCAAACTCCGTTCTAAATGCTTTAGATATATTAACTTATTTAGTTCATCACAACATTTTAGGTAGGTACTTTTACTATACTCAATTTACAAAGAGTAAAACGAAGCATGGAAAGATTAAAACACACCTGAGGCCACACAGCTAGAAAACGGCAGAGCCAGGTTCTGACCCACGTAGGCTCGTTCCAGAGCTATAACATAAAGCTTAGTTTCTATGCTGTATTTCCTTAATTTTTACACTGTGCACTCCAATTTAAGATGAAGAAACCGAGATGTAGAAAGGAAAGTGGTATATTCAGTATTTAAACCCAGTTCTGTCTTTATTACAAAGCTTATGCTCAAAGTGGATTTTTTTTTCCCCAGCAATCATGCCAAATGAATACCACTCTTCAAAGTAGCCAACTTGGGAAGCTACATGCTTATCTCAGAGCTGCACCATCTTCCCTTTTTTTGGAAATTATTTAAATGCCAATTTGTAAACCAAAGATTAAAACTGGATTTACTGGGCTTCCCTGGTGGCGCAGTGGTTGAGAGTCCGCCTGCCGATGCAGGGGACACGGGTTCGTGCCCCGGTACGCGAAGATCCCACATGTCGCGGAGCGGCTGGGCCCGTGGGCCATGGCCGCTGAGCCTGCGCGTCCGGAGCCTGTGCTCCGCACCGGAAGAGGCCACAACAGTGAGAGGCCCGCGTACCGCAACAAAACTGGATTTACTACTTAAGAGCCACATACTGTTCTTGAAATCAGGTAGTGTAAGTGCTCCAACATTGTTCTCAATTTTCAAAATAGTTTTGACTATTCTAGGTCCTTTGTGTTACTGTATAAATGTCAAAATAAACTTATAAATTTCTTTTTAAAAATTTAATTAAATTAAAAAAATTTAAAATCCCAGTGATTGGATTTCCAAAGGGATTATATTGATTCTATTGACTAATACAAGGAGGATTGCCAGTTTAACAATTTTGAGACTTCTGATCCATGGACATGGTACAGCTCTCTATTTATGCAGATGTCCTTGAATTTCCCATAATGTTTTGTAGCCTTTAACCTACAGGTCTTACATATCTTTTGCCAAATTTATTCTTAAGTGTTTTTATGGTATTGTAAATGGAGTTGTTTTATAATTTTACTTTCTAAATGTTAGTTGCTAGTATATAGAAATACAATTGACTTTTGTATATTGTATCCTGCAACCTTGGTAAATTCACTTATTACTTCTAACAGCTTTTTTTGTGCATTCCTTAGGGTTTTCTATATGATATCACTTGCAAATAAAGACAATTTTACTTCTTCCTTTATAATCTGTATAGTTTTTTCCCCATGCCTTGCTGCACTGACTAGGCACTTCTATACAATGTTAAATAAAACTAGTTAGTCAACATCCTTGCCTTGTTCCTGATCCTACGTAGAAAGCATAAAATCCTTCACATTGTAGTACATTAGCTGTCTGATTTTGTAGATGCAGTTGAGAAAGTTTTTTTTTTGTTTTAATTTATTTATGTATTTATTTGACTGTGCCGGGTCTTAATTGCAGCATGCGAACTCTTAGTTGCAGCATGTGGGATCTAGTTCCCTGACCAGGGATCAAACCCAGGCCCCCTGCATTGGGAGCACGGAGTCTTAGCCACTGGACTACGAGGGAAGTCCCGAAAGTTTTTTTTTTTTTTAATTCATAATTTACTAAGACATTTTTTATGATAAATGGGTATTGAATTTTGACAAATGCTATTTCTGCACTTATTAAAATAATCATATTGGTTTTCCCCTATATTCTATTAATTTTTTGAATTATGTTGATTTTTTCAGATGTTAGAGACTAATATTAGTTTATTAGTATCCATTGGTCGGATAATTTTGGACTGCATCTTGGACATCATGAATACTAAGCTGTGGAGATTTCAGATTCCATTATTTTTCTCTGGTGAGAGTTGTTTTTCCTTTGTTTTAGCGATAATTTTCTTGTTGGGCTTGAACTCCAAACCCTGTTTCTTGGGGTGGCAGCTCCAGTCTGAGTGCAGACCTTCTGTGTAGCCGAGCTGCTTTGAGTGTTTTCTGTGCACGTGTGGTTTAGGGCTTGGCCAATGATTTGGTGTAGGGACCCCCTCTTTGGCTCTTTCCTTTCTGGGTTCCCCCACTTTTTCAGCATCCATCATCTCCTGGCTTCACTTCTCTCATTCCCCAGAACAGCAGGGCTCGGGAGTTTTTCATGTATGTCTCTATTACACAAGCCACTGTGTGGACTACACTTAGCCCCGCACTAAAAGCCGAGGCAGAGGGACTACTTGTATGACTCTTTATCTCCTCTTCTCCAAGCTACATGCAACACCAGAATCTACCTACTTCTGTCTCCTCTTCAGTACCTTCAGGTCATCTTTATGTATTATGTCTGGGTTCTAGAGTTGTTTTCTGTAGGAATGATCCTAATGGCCAGTATAGCCTATAATATCCAGCTATACAAGCCCATATCTCATTCTTATGAAACGGTCATTCTCAGCTTTATCACCCACCTTACTCATCACAGTTGTCCTGACTGACCCTGGCCTGCTTTCAAAAATCAGATTCACCTCCACAGGGTAAAGATTTAGAATACTGAAAATAATTTGCTATGGGCCCTGAAGATGGTGTTAAGGGATAAGGACCAAAGGAGTTGAACAAAAGGAGCTTCATTACATAACTGGAATAAGTGTGTAATCTCTCAGGGTGACAGACTAATTTTCCCTAATATCTGTTCTCCCCCTCTCTCTTAAACCAAAAAAAGCTGATTTTTACGTATTATAAATAAAAGTTATGTTTCCTGGTCTCCATTGCACTTAGGTGTGGCCATGTAATTAAGTTTTGGTCAATGGGATGACAACAGAAGTGCCAAGTTCAACTTCCAAGGGGTATCATTCATGGCAAGTGGGGAGGTGCTGTGGTCTGAATGTTTGTATCCCCCTAAAATTCATATGTTAAAACCCGAACCCCCAAAGGTGATGGTATTAGGAGGTGGAGACTTTGGAGGTAGAGCCCTCATGAATGGGATCAGTGCCCTTATAAAAGAGGCTCCAGAGAGACCCCTTGCCCCTTCCACCATGTGAGGACACAGCTAGAAGGCACCAGCTATGGACCAGGAAGAGGGCCCTCACTGAAATGCAGCCATGCTGGCGCCCTGATCTCAGACTTCCAGCCTCCAAAATTATGAGAAATAAATTTCTGTTGTCTATAAATGACCCAGTCTGTGATAGTTTGTAATAGCAGCCCAAACGGACTAAGCTAGGAGGTGAGCCCTTTATTGGCTCTTTCTTTTGCCTGCTGGCTGGAATGCTGATGGGATAGCTGAGTTCATGCAGCCATACTTCAACTTGAGGTTGAAGGATGCTAACCCATAACACCTTGGAACCTCTAAGCCTGCCCTGAATTGCCTACCTACAGATTTCATTTATGTGAAAGAAAAATAAACGTACATGTTGTTTAGCCACTATAAGTTTGGATTTCTGTAAGACTCAGACAAAGCAAATACTAATCAATTCTGGTTATTAAACTGGGGAGAAGAAGAGTCCCATTATCTTGTAGTCAAACCACCTGTAGTTGGAAAAACTGTAGTACTTAGCAGCCTGCCAGCAATCACTCTATAAAGAGTGCTATGTAAACTAGTCTTAACCCTAACATTTCCCAGTCCTGAAGTTCAGCTCTGGCTGAATCTGTCCATAAAACCTCTCCCCAGCCATCACTGCTAAGCAAATCTATGCCCTACCCCAAATAAACTTCCACCAGTGGAATGACTTCATTCCCTTCTCCCTCAATACTATCCTGACTGATTGATTGATTCATTCATTCATTTGACAGATATATATAAACGCCTACCCTGATGCCCGTCTTGATCTCAGTTCATCTTTGCAAACATATTGGATGAGATGAGAGTCATCTGAAGCCTGCTACCAGCCTCAAGATGACCCTCTTGCAAGAAAGACAAATATCATATGATATTGCTTATATGTGGAATCTTAAAAAATGGTACAAATGAACTTATTTACAAAACAGAAATAGAGTCACAGATGTAGAAAACAAACTTATGGTTACCAAGGGGGAAGGGGGGAGGAATAAATTGGGAGATTGGAAGTGACATATACATACTACTATATATAAAATAGATAACTAATAAGGACCTACTGTATAGCACAGGGAACTCTACTCAGTACTCTGTAATGCCCTATATGGGGAAAGAATCTAAAAAAGAGTGGATATATGTATATGTGTAACTGATTCACTTTGCTGTACAGCAGAAACTAACACAACATTGTAAATCAACTATACTCCAATAAAAATTAATTAAAAGAAAATTTAAAAAAAAAAAGACCCTCTTGCAAATCTATACCCTAATTCTACCTTGCATCATTGTTTTGGCCTAAAGATAACAAAAAATAAAAACTAAGAGACTGATTCCTAGAACAGACCTGGAAAGGCTTTTAGAGGCCATCTAGTTCCACCTTCTTCTTTTAATATAAGTTAACCAAGGCCCTGAAAGCCCAGCAACATGCCCCAGGTCAAGAGACAGAAGCTAAAACCACGACTCAGATTTCCCCACCCCTGCCCGGTCCTTTGTGTTTTCCTCAATCCTTATCTCTTTCATTCACACTTAAACCAAATACAAAGATTGCATATCTGTTATTTTGATGAGAAAACAAAAAATTTTTACTTAAGAAACCCTCCCAGTTATACTCAGTGTCAAAGGGAGAAGTTACCTTTGTTGATTTGTCTTTGAATTTATTCCCAGTTGACTCTGAAGAGCAAACACGCCAGCAACCCAGACCAGAACCTTTTCTTTGGCCTTGGAACCCTTGGGACTGAAGAAAATTAAGTCAGGTGGAAGTCACATGCTGACTTGCAAGGTAAGTTTTCAGTGCAAGTTTCCAGCCAAATGCCTTTTGCCTAAGGCTAATTCTCAGAAATTCCTCTATAATCCAACAGCCACTCTGATTGCTCTTTAACACACTGTGCTAGTAAAGTTGAATTCTGGAGGGAAAAGAAAAACAAAAACGTGTTCTCCTATTTCAAGGTGATGCAACTGTCACCTATCGTAAGAGGGCAGTTTCTAGAAGACAGCTCGCGCTTCACACCTGTGACCCTCGTCTCCTCCTGTGGAAACACCTGCCAGGTTCACAATTTCAGTCTGTATCCTCAGGGAGAGGAATGAAAGCACTTAAAAAAAAAACTTCTTTTGTTTTTTTTATTTCATTTACTTGTCACTTCTATTCCTACATAATGCTTCAGGGACAGTACACGCTTTGTGGACTTTTTATTGATTTTTTTTTTTTTAAGCAGGCTATTTATGTGTGCTCCGGCTTTATGTTCAGAGACAGAACCTGCCTGTAATTCAAACGTCCTGGATTCAGAAACCGCCAAGTGTCTTCTTGGAATAGTAACTCTTAGTACTTTTGTGGGTCTCGTATAACTTTGGGGTAGTGACCTGGAGCAACCATTGGGTATTTAAACATGGATTCCAACCCCATTGTCTGGTCCTGGGGGTGGGTCAGGAGAGTTTATCCACCAATAGTTTATTTCTACTCTGAGCCAGCAGGTTCTGACTTTACTTACTCCACCACGAAACGGCAAAGTGGACAAGAGAATGAGAAGGCTGGCCAAAGTACTGGAGGTCTGGGTTCAAGGAAGCGCTTTAATTTGTGAGCCTTTGGAATTAAAATCAGTATGCACGGCTCATTGTACAAAAATAGGAGCGTGAATATAAGAAAAAAAAATGCCACTGTTCTCTGGCTGGGCAAAACAAACAGGGTCTATGGAGTCTGAAAATGCTTCAAAGCAGAAGCAAACATTCAGAGGAAGTCTCCAAAGAGATTCAAAGTAAATATTCAAAGTTCTTCTGGCTTGGAAGCTATGACTGTCCTGAGAGGTTATATACAGACCTCGCTTGTTTATCTTAGGACATCTGTGAGCCAGGCAGAGCTGCCAAGTTACAAGAATAAAACAGGCTTTTAACCTTCAACAGGTTAAATAAAAGCAAAAGTAAGCACAGGTAGAACAAAACATCAGAGCCACTCCTTCTTCTGGAAGTTTTCCACCTTCCTGCAGAGAAAGAGCAGAATTGCACATCTGCAGATAACCCAGGGGCGCCCATAGGAGTTAGGAGTGAAGAAAATAAAAGTGTCGTACCTTGCCAGGTATGGTATATACACAGATCGGTAGGGAGTGCTGTTGATTTGTTTTTCCCGTGTTCAAGGGAGGGGACATTTCCAAACAGGATTTGGTCTGCGTAGTCTTAGCTTTGAATTTTTCAACTTCCTTGCTTGCACTCACAAGCTTTTTATCTACGCTCTAATCTGTGGTCCACGTTGCTATTGATACTGTAGCCATTTTGTTGAGCATCTGGGGTCTAAGAAGGTGTGGGCATAAGTGGGAACCAGAGCTTCCATCTTTTGGCTCCCTGGCACCTGCACGAATAATCTTGGTCCCTGATCCTACCTCTAGGACAGAGCAGGGCATACGTTAGCCAGGGTAAGAAGAGAAGCAGGGGCTTGAGCAAGGTGGAATGAATGTGAGAGATGGAATAGCTGGGTCGTCTGGATCAGAGCAGGCTGAAGGCCTGTCATGGGGCCCAGCAGCTGAGAGAGGCCATTGGGATCACCTGATTCGAAATCCCACCTGATGCAGGGATCCTCCGCTCAAGATTCCTGATCAGTGGTTAGCCAGCCTCTGCTTGGAAACTTCAAAGATCTTTCCGGCAGACACAGAGTTGCAGCACTCAGACCCCTGTCAAGGACGGATTTAGCAACCCAGCATCAAGGAATGTGGTTAGCTGCTAACCCGAAGCTGTTAGTGTCTTCAGAGTCTGCCTGGGCTTTTGAGCTGAGATCAGTCCCCTCTGGCAGCCCCCAGCCAATGGCTGAGCAAGGTGGTGGTACAACGTCCTGTCCATTGCTGCCCAATGTGGGACTCCTCTCTCAGGCAATTTTTGCTTTGGAGCTTCACGTTGGCCTGGCAGACTTAATCTGACCTGTATCACAGTCTGAAGGCTGTAGTGTCCAATCTTGCTTTCTCTTCTTTTCCTTTCCCAGGTGTTACTCCTCAATAAGCCTCAATACGTGAAGTGCAGGGGACTTTTTTAGGGTATAAAACTATTCCATATGATACTGTAATGGTGGGGACATGACACCACACATTTGTCAAAACCTATAGAACTTTACGGCACAAAAAAGTGAAACTTAATGTGTGCAAATTAAAGAAAAAATATTTAGGAGATCAGGGAATCCCAGGATGGAATGCAGACTGTGACAAAACGACCTAACTGTATTGCAAATGTATGACACAAGTCCACTGGAGGGGATGTGGGGGGAAAGATGCTGACCTAACTAACTTTGGAAATGAATGGAGTCTGTAAAGCTGAAGGCGAAGGAAATTGCGCACAAGTACTGTTCTCTAGCTGATAAAGTTGTTCCCATGGGTGTACGTGTTAACACGTCTAATACCGCGATACACGTATGTCTCAATTGAACAATGAAGTAAGTGGATGGCAGATGGTGGGAGCCAGGTTTCTCACTGTCGGAGTGGGAAGTAATAGGTGAGCAAAGGGAGGTCTAGAAAGAGCCATGTGGTCATGGTTTGGAGTTGGAGACATCAGTGTGAATTCATGTTCTGCTGAATATAGATTCACGTGGTCACATAGAGAAATATTTATAAATGTGTGTGTATACTCAGGTATACTTCTTATTGAAGTATAATTGATTTACAATGTTGTGTTACTTTCTGCTGTACAGCAAAGTGATTCAGCTATGCATATTTACACATTCTTTTTTATATTCTTTTCCATTAGGGTTCATCACAAGATACTGAATATAGTTCCCTGTGCTATACAGTAGGACCTTGTTGTTTATCCATCCTATATATAATAGTTTACATCTGCTAATCCCAAACTCCCAGTTGTAGGATTCAACTCTTGAGTCAAGAAACCTCCACATACATAATGTCGGTAGGCTGGACCCTTCCACAACTTTGGTGTCCCCATCACCCCTGCTGCCATTTTGTCTCCCACAGTGTTTTGCCTGGTGACTAATCTGTTGGCTTCAGAATGGGAATGCCACAGTGACCGCCAGCTGCCAGGCCCAAGGAAAAGAGAATTAGAGAGTCTGGGGGGCTGAAAGGCATCTTCAGCAATACATGTCCCTCAAAGACGGGGCAATGCTTCTGTCAAGCACGGGAATGTCAATAAATGGGTAGAGTTTTCCAGTTCCGTGTGGAGAGAGATTGGAGGTCGCCACTCTGTCCTACCAACAAGTAAAAAGATAAACGGACTGAAAAATCAACAACTCCTCTGGGATTCGTAAGAGAGGGGAGGAAAGAGGGCAAACCACTGCCGCCAGATTGGAGCGGCATACAGGCGAATGCAGGAAGTCACTGCTTAGCGGAGCAGAGACTCACAACCAGAACCGCGGTGGAAACCATGCTGGGGTAAACTGCAATTGACGAATTGCTGGGGGCTCAGTGTGGACGGCTCTGAAGGTTTCAAACTCCAGGGAGACCCAGAATTTTGAGATTTACCCCCAGGAGCTAGACCAGATTCCCACAGAGAAAAATCCCCTTGGGCTTTCGGCAAGGGGAGAGGGAAAGAAACCATTTGAAACATGCCAGAGCGTTCCATTTTTCTTCTTTTTAAAATTTTTATTTCATACTGGAGTCTAGTTGATTAACAGTGTTGTGTTAGTTTCAGGTGTACAGCAAAGTGATTCAGTCACACGTATACATGTATCTATTCTTTTTCAAATTCTTTTCCCACTTAGGTTGTTACAGAATATTGATCAGAGTTCCCTGTGCTGTACAGTAGGTCCTTGTTGGTCCTACTGTTGGTCCTATATTTGGGATTAACATATACACACTGCTATATTTAATGGCTTAAATATAGCAGTGTGTATATGTTAATCCCAAACTCCCAATTTATCCCTCCCCCACCTTCCCCTTTTGTTAACCATAGTTTGTTTTCTAAGTCTGTGAGTCTGCAGGGGAAACTAGTTACCCAGAGTCTAACCTGCTGGGGTACCATCAAAGCCTAACTGACCTGGAAAGGGAAAGACTCAACTCCAGCCCACCACAGCCATCCTCTCTGAGAGACGCTGGAGGGAGCACGGCCCTGGCGACACCTTCATTTCTGCCCAGTGATGCTGAGGTAGGACAGGCGGCCTCCAGAACTGTTAGAGAATAAATGCCTATTGTTTTAGGCCTCCAAGTTCATGGTCATTTCTCACAATAGCCTCAGGAAACAAATACACCCTCTTGCTAAATTTCATCCTCCTGTCATATAGACTTTCCTCTCTCTAATAAACAAACCCTCTTGTATCTGTCAGGACCCTGGCACGAAACGCTCTCCAATTCGAGAGTTTAATAAAGGGATGGTTTGCAAAGGCCTGAGTAGAGTTGGGGACAAGAGAAAGTGCAGTTCTCCAGAGCTGTATGGTCAGGGAGACACTGTTGCTGCCCTAGGCCTGAGGGTCAGAGGGACAGAAGGGCCGTCTGACAGGAGTGTGGCCTTCAGTCAGGGGAGACACCAGCCCAGGCAATGCAGCACGAAAGGACCAAGGGGAATGAGTACCTTTGTGTCCCTCTCCCCTCCCTCTGACCTCCTTCCTGAGGCCTCCATTGGCTGAACCTAAACTATATAGGAGCCAGATGCAAGGTAACTATTCAGGTCATCCTACTGGACACAGAGGAGAGTGGAGAAGGGTGGGGAGGGGATTGAGGGGCCAATGGACATAGCCAGCACCCGAGAAATTGTAACTACCCCTACCAGACCACCCACATAGCAGACTGGTTTTGTGGACCCAAGATTTATGACCTTGGCCAAGTCACCACTCCCCTAGGTATCGGTCCCCTCATCTGTCAAATGAAGGGTTTAGACCAGAAAGCCTCTGAGATCCCTTTCAAGCCTTACCCTCATTATTCCAGAAGCAGACTGAATGCCTTCAGGCTAAGGCTGATCCCTGCCTGGAGCCCCAATAGCTGTTTGTTTACTAACGTCTCTTTTCCTGATGCCCACCCGGCATCTCTGCAGGGATGGGCAGCGAGGGCCACTGAGACACTCCCAGGAAAGGAGCCGGGCCCGTGCTGGCTCAGGGATGCTGGAGAAGGAAACCTGAGGCAGGAAAACCAGGCGGGGCTCTGGACCACCAGCAGCGAGAGGCTATGAGGCAGCAGAGAAGCTGTCCCTCAGCCAGCGGGGGGGTCAGCAGCCCGGGGCACGCCTGCTAGTTCCTGCAGAAAACTCCAGGGACCCCAGCCCCCCACGGCAGCTAGAGCAGCCCTCAGGCTGGCCCAGAACTCGGGCTGGCAGGCCCAACGCAGAGGTGGCTGCCAGCCACCACACAGCTGCTAATGATTAGCCAGAAAGTCAAACCATGGAAAGTTCCAAGGGTCCAGGAGAGCCCCACATGGACCAGTGAACATACACCGAGCCTTTCCCTGCTGCCTTGGGACATTTTGTTCGGTACTGTGTCTGCTTTTTCAGGGACTTCTGTCTGCTTCTGTCCCATGGAACCTCCTTTTGAAAATAGAGGTGAAGCTAGGAGCCCCTCCAGGACTGAAAGTGCAGAAGGTGTAATCTCCCCATTCTCATGTATCTTGGGTGGCCTGGGAGATACAACGGATTCCTCCTTTTCCCCTAACCCTACCCTTAGCCATTAAACTACGTCCCTCCATAACTACAGATAGGCCCCACGTGAGCCTTAGTTTATCGTGTATGAAGGACCTATATTCCAATATCCTTAAAAACCCTCCCCAAACTGCTCATTGATTCCTAAATTCCATTGTCGTCTTGTCTCCAGCAAAAAAAAAAAAAATTATTCTTGTTGTAAACACACCCACACGTGGGCGATGTGTACTTCAAGGTTGTTCAGTGAATTAAGGGCCTGAAAGCCTTACCAGAGATGGGGAAGGAAGGGGTCTGGATGTCAGAGACTGAGAACGTGGGTGGAAGAAGGGCCTCTATGAAAGAGAGACACAGAGAGAGACAGAGAGAGAGCGCTCTGGGCACCAAGGAAAGACATCACGCTTCATGCCGCTGCCTGGAGCTGTCCCGGTTGAGTCGGTGCTATAAAGATTTGGAGAATTCAGATAAGCAGCTTCTGTATCCAGTAACACATGAAAACCTTGTGATCTGGACCCCAGACACTCACAAAGGAGCTTGTCTTTCCAGACTGGAGCAGGAAACAACTGGGGAGCTGGCTAGCGGGTACTTGGGGAGTGTCCCTCCTCCAAAATGCTCACCTATGTGCTGCCACAGTGACAGTGAAGTCTCCCACTGGAGATGCACCTGTGTATCAATTCACTTATTAGTCACTTTTCAATGGTCTGCTGAAAGCCAAGCACTGGTCAAAGGAGCATTGGATGGACAGCAAATAAGAGGATCCATTTTAAATATGGGCTACAGAGGGGATTAGGTGCTGAGATCCCTGCAGAAAAGGAGGGACACATCCCTGGAGACAGTGGGCCTCTCGGAGTGCACGGAGAAAGGTTAAGAAGACAGCCTGCTTCACGAGGTAACCCACGCCTGGCCGCCTGACCCAGTCTGCTGGGTTGGATGCAGCCGCACTGGGCCTCCGCTGTCAGGTGCCCTTTACATCTTCTGACCCCTGCTCTCTAAATGCCTAAGAGGGCTGTGAGTTACTCCACTCCCTTCCAAATACAGCCCTCCTCAGACTGATAGAAAGGGCTTACATCAGGGAGGATTAGATTTACCGTAAGGTAAGAGTTAAGCGCCCATACCCAAGCCAGACATACTGAGGTAGAATCCCTACGCTGGCACTTAGCAGCTGTGTGCTTTTTTGCATATTATTTCCTTCTCTAAGGCTTGTTATCCTTATTTGCAAACTGGGGATAATAGTAGTACTGTTGCCCCTGGAACAACACAGGGGGTTAGGGATCACCACCCTCCACAGAGTCAGCCTTCCGTATCCGAGATTCCGCATCCGTGGATTCAACCAACCCCAGGTTGGGTAGTTTTTTCAATAGATACTTAAATACTGTAGGTATTTATTGAAAAAAATTCCTCTTATAAGTAGACACACGCAGCTCAAACCCATGTTATTCAAGGATCAACTGTACTCACCTGATAGGCAGACATGGGGGTTAAACAAGTGAGATAGTACATATGAAGCACTTAGCACAATGCCTGACTCATAGTAAGTGCTCAATAAACAACCACCTCTCATTTATTTCTTGCATACTTTTGCTTCCAGTAACAGTCGGCAAATGGATGCATGCTCCTCTCAAAATCATTGCAAATTTAGTCTAGACTTAGGCAGTGCTCACGGATTTGTTCTCTGAAAAAGCCACAAAATTCTTTTATAAGTCATGAGCCCTTCCTGTTTTTTTTTTATCAGCTATATTTAGCTCTTATATTTAATATCTCAGCTTGAAATCTTAAAGTCATCCTTCCAAAAGTACAAGTGGTTCAGCCAATGGCATTTACAAGCAAGCTTTTTTTTTTGTTTTTTGTTTTGGAAATAACAATAGGTCAGAAGTGGGACTGATTTCCATAACTACAAAGATAAATAAGTTAAACTTCATTTAATCCAAGGGTCCAGTTTGGCAAGTCCAATCCTGAAGACTAGTTGTTTCAGTTTTATTAAACTTCTAAGAGAACATCTAAGCTTTTTCTCGTAGGTCTTAAGCTGTCTCTCAGGGACTCTGGATCCTTCCTGGCTGGGGTCCAGGCACAACCGTCCCATCCCCGGCTCACAGGTGACATTGCTGGTGTCCATTTTTCAATCTCAAACACTAGTTACTTCTTATTTCCAGCCTGCCACCCAACCTCTTTTACACATAATAACATATTTATTGAGTGCTTACTATGTGCCAGACACAGCCCCAAATGCCTTATGTGGACTGAGTTATTTCATCATAATATCGTTATGATATAGGTGCGGTTATTATCATCCCTCTACACGGAATATCTTTATTTTGGAAATTCGCCGAAGATGATCTAGCTAATATGGGGCAGAGCAAGGATTTGAGCCCGGGGAGTCTGGCAATAGAGCTGGCTCTTTCCCACTAAACCCATGTCACCTCTCATAGGACAGGTGACGCTCCCAGGGCCACAGCTTGGACAAGAATTCCGACTCTACTTTTTCGCAGCAGCACTCTTCCGCCATGGAACGTCCTGTCCTGGCCCCGTTCCTCCCAGCCTATTCTCAGGGACCATCCTTTGCCAAAAATATGAAAGAAACACACAACAACATCCCTCTTACCTCTGTCAAATGGGGCTGCAAAACTATTCAAGGTGGGGTGGATCAGGCTTGGGGGAGGGGCTCCAATCCCACCTTCATCACTAACTGGCTGGGTGCCCTTGGTCAAGTGATGTAACGCCTTTACCTTCACGCTGCTCATCAGCAGAGTGGGGAACAGGCTGAAACTGCCTTCCAGGGCTTTCGTGGGGATTACTTGAGCGTATCTGCGTAATGTGCTCAGCACAGCGCCAGGCTCAGAAAGTAAGCTGTCATTGTTAAGGTAGATGAATCATAGCTATTATGAGTATTGATCAGGCAGTCCATCACTGTGAGCAGAATTGAGAAGGACACATTCCGAGAAGACTTAGAGAGAGGCCAGGCTGTAATAATATAAGCTCTCTGGGGCCCCGCCCCTTGTCTGTCCCTGCACCTGAGGACCGGCTGCCTGGGACGGAAGGGCTCACCTCCCGAGCCCACTTGGCACACACCTCCTGTGGGTTCCCCGGAGTGGGAGATGGTCACTAAGTAAAAGGTGATGGGGAGGGCCAAGTGAGAGCCCAGACAGGGCCCAGCTGGAAATCCCTCCATAAATCAACTCCGTTCCGTAAGCAGTCAGTTTCTCCCTAGACACAACATTACCTGTCCCACGTAAGCAGTTCTGAACATTGTTTTCAAAACTTTCTTTCAAATGGGCACCCCAACACGTAATCAGGTAAAGATGGGGCTGCTCTGTCGGGAGTGGAAAGAGGAGGCTCCTGGAGCATCCACAGCGGCTTTGTTGAACTCCTGCCCGAAGGGGACCCTGCGACCCTTCTGAAGGGCAATGAGGTCCCTCAATCACAGGTTGATAAACATTTTCTAAGAGAGACAAATACATAGTCGTCCCTTGGGTCCCCCCCCCCGGGATTGGTTCCAGGATGCCTGCGGACACCAAAATCCACTGATGCTCAAGTCCCTTCTATAAAGTGGCGTAGTACTTGCATATAACCTACACACATCCTCCCTTATACTTTAAATCATCTCTAAATTACTTACAAAACCTAATACAACGGAAGTGCCATGCAAGTAGTTGTAAATGCAATGTAAATGCTACGTAAATAATTGCAGTGCAGGGGCTTCCCTGGTGGCGCAGCGGTTGAGAGTCTGCCTGCCGATGCAGGGGACACGGGTTCGTGCCCCGGTCCGGGAAGATCCCACGTGCTGCAGAGCGGCTGGGCCCGTGAGCCATGGCCGCTGAGCCTGCGCGTACAGAGCCTGTGCTCCACAATAGGAAAGGTCACAACAAGGTCACAACAGTGAGAGGCCCGCGTACCGCAAAAAAAGATAATAATAATAATTGCAGTGCAAATTCAAGTTTTGCTTTGGGGAACTTTCTGGAATTTTTTTTGGGGGGGCGGGTGTTTGTTTCGAGGTTGGTTGAATCCAGAATCCAGAACGTGTATACGACACGAACCCTGCCCTTAGCGAGCTTAGAGTCTAGTGAACTGGCGGCTACAGGCTTGTACTGGCCGGCAAGTGAACCCCAATGTCCATCGTTAAGGTACAATCCTAACAAGGCACTATTGCTACCTCCTACAGAACCCCGAGGCTTTTCAGTTGCAAGAGACCCCTCCACATTTATAACGCACACAGCAGGGTCTGGGAAGAGCATGCCTACATTTTGACCTGCTTCAGTAAAATAATCTTTAGAATTAATCTATCTCTCACAACACCTCTGTGAGGTGTGGTTATTCTTGTCTCACTTTGCAGATGAGGAAACTGAGGCTGAGGACATTTAACTTGTCCAAAATCACCCAGCTAGGCAATGAGGGAACCAAGGGTCAAACCCCAATCTTGGTTTCAGAACATCGCATCCTGGACTCAGTATAGATCCCTCCTCTGCACTCACTAGTTGTGTCTCCAGCCTCAGTTTCCTCATCTGTAAAATGGGGATGATGATGATGATGACACCTGCCACCTTTACAATGGTGCTTGGCACACAGCCAGTGCTCAGCTGGAGTTAGTAACTGTCTTGGGATCACCAAGTAATAGGTTATGACTCATTTGTCCAATTCACTCTCTCATTTATTTATCTTGTTAGAGAACAGTGCAAGGCAGTATGTGGATAAGGAGCAAAATGAGGGCTACAGAGAAGTAAAAAGCCATAGGCATTCAGAGGAAGGGCATTTGAAATTCTTCATTTATGACTGCTTCATAAAGTTTTGAGCACTCCTTGTGCAGAAGCCATGCTGAGTTCTCTGGGTCAGTCCAATGTCAGCACGTGTTGCCAAGGCTAACTTCTCAGTGACCAGCTGCTGGGGCAATTCCCTAACAAGCCACATGCAGCCTTCCAGGTAGACCAGTTAGCTCTGCCACAGACATCTAAGTGTCCAGGGACACCTGGGCTCTGCCCATAAACGCACAGCACTGGGGCCATGTGCCACATCCCCCGACCTGAGAAACAGCTCAAGTTGTGTGTCCCCCTGACAGTGGGAGGGGGAGAAGGGGGAAGCATGGCGAACCAGGAGGACACACCACCCAGGTCCTGGGAAACAGGGGGACCCCAGCTCATCAAGGTGAAAATACCTTTTCCTTGCACAGGCACGTGGGTCATTCCTCTCTGAATCTATTCAGAGAGGAATGTATTTATGAATGCTCCTCCTTGACATTGCAAGACTCCCTCCCCACGACCTCTCTTTCCAAGAAAAGAAAGCAAAAGAAAAAAGAAATCAGGGAATTCCCAGAATTCTGCCCTAACACTTTCCACACCAGACAAACAACACGTGCTTCCAGAGACCCAAGAATTAAAGTAAAATTTGGAAAGGGAGAGGGAAAAGAAATGCCCAACTTCCCTGGAGTTCACTCACCCTCCACACACCCCCATCAACCAGAAAACGTCCCCAGCCCAAGGCTTAAAGCTCAAGGGCCCCGCTTTGCTCAATAAATGCTAAATGACCCCAGAACACCCAGCCCCCGTTACTACCTCGTCGGTGGTGGTCCCCCGGTCTCCTCTCTCCCTTCGGCGTCACCTGCTACAGCGGATCCATCATCTTTGCTTAGGAAGCCGAGCGCCTCTGGTCTGGGAGGGGTTCCGTGGAAGGAAGGGGAGGGCGGGCTGAGATCACCGACGTGGGGAAGGGTGGGTCTCCGAACCAAACGCTTGGTTCGAGGGAAAAGGATGTTTTGTAAGTTCTGGCTTGAATGTCCAGGGGCAGAACAGGAAATGTCCACTAGGGCTGGGAGCCCCAGGGAGAAATTGGCTGCTGTCTCCCTTCAGAGGGAGCTTCCCGAGGGCTCTCAACTGCGGCCCCGTCTGGAATTTAAAGCTCCGTCTGAATCCTTTTCCCGCTTACTCTTTCCTCCGGCACTTTTTTTTTCTTTCCTTAATGGAACGTCGGCTTCATTCCTGACATGCTGGAAAAGTTTTCCTCGGCCTAAACTTGGCTCAGGAACACTCTCCCCTTGTGAGAGAATTTCTCCTGTTACACAGTTCAGCTTTAAGAAAAAAAGAGAGACAGAGAGTCCTCTTTGTTTTGCCAACTTTTGTACTAGGGACATTTTTGATGGATGTTTTTCCCCTGAACCTCTGGATTCCAAGAAATATACACACCCACATCCCTCTTGACCTTTTTTTGGTTAATTTTTTTTTTTTTGGTTGCGCCAGGTCTTCGTTGAAGCACGTGGGTTCCTTAGTTGCGGCATTCATGTGGGATCTAGTTCCCTGTCCAGGGATCAAACCTGGGCCCCCTGCATTGGGAGCATGGAATCTTAACCACTAGACCACCAGGGAAGTCCCCTTGACTTTTTTTCCCTCCCCTTCTAATTGAAAAGTAACAATAATAATTGGTGAAAGATGGCAGAGAAAATGTCCTTAGGTTGTGGGCTCATGGGGTCCTGCCTGGGTCAGCCTTCCCCGGGCGCACACCTCTGCCCACAGGACAATGTGTGTGCTGTGTGGCAGAGAGGGGTAGAGATCGTCTTCCAGGCCCTCTCTTTGTTCTAGGTATTTCTATGACGGAAGCACAGGAATGGGTTCTCTTTCCCAAATGGGGTCCGGTTCCAACTACAAATTCTGCCTCCTCAGCCCCCCAGGGATGAAGCGAGAAGATTCCCAGTGTTAGACCTGCGCGGTCTCCTAGGAGTTTCGACTCGCCCAGGAAACAACAAGAGTCGGAAGTCGATGCAAAACGCAAGAGGTTTATTGAAGGCCGGTGCACCGGGGTTCCTTGGTCCTCACGCAGGAGGTCGAAGAAGGAACCCTTTTGGGCGCGAATATGTCAGTTTTATAGGTTCCCACTTCCCCGTATGTAAATTATAGATTTGGTTGTGTTCTCCTGCTGATTGGTCCCGGCTTAGGCTCGGACCAGAGAGGGAACTTGTCCCCAGCTGCCTGATTGGTCTTTGACAGACACCTTTTTTACATTTTGTTATCTCCCTCCTTCTCGGAAGGGGGCCGGACATCCTGGAAATTCACCCATTGTCTAAGAAGCCCCTATTGTCTGGAGAGTTCTTAATCATTAGCTGGAACAATGTCCCTCGAGTCCCACACCAGCTGTGATTCTTGGAGGCGCTGGGTAGGGGATGCATGGGGGTGAGAAGGCATCCTGAGATTCAATTGTTGGCGGTCCCCTGGAGGGCAGCATGTCTGTGAACTGTCAAACGCCACCACAAATTGGGAAGCTTTGGGGTCCTCGTTGACCCCTGCAATAAAACTTGGTGGTTCTCACAAGAACTAATTGGGGCATTGTTCCACAAACAGGAAATGAGAACGTCTCCTTTGTTCTATTTATTGAAAGAGGATAGGTAAGAAACAAACGAATAGTGTAAGCAAGATTATAACAAAAAAACTTTGGGCCGATTCACTAGGTTAGAAAGTTTCAAATGTTTTGGAAGTCTCCTTCAGTTTACAGAAATTATACGGTCTATACACATAATAGGCTGAGGCTACCAATTTTTAGATCATTGAGTTGATGTACTGATTACATACTATTTTTATCTAGTTAGTGAAGCAAAACTGAGCTAGGTGACATTTTTGTGTTCTAGCTTGAGGCTGGTACCTGAACTTGAAAGTAATTGACATGCATTTATATCCTGAAATTTAGAGAGTATCACTTTAAACATGTTTTACTGCGGAGATAATCATAACAAAATCTAACCCATCATTAAAAGTATTTAATTAGATGCCTATTCTATTTTTAGACATATTTAAGCACGATAGTGTCACAAAAACAGAACTCCTTCACTTGGTTTTTTATCCCCAAACGATCTCAAGAATGACACTCTGAAAAAAGGTCAACAGATTGAGTCTATTTCATATCTAAATAATAAACAAAGTGTGTTTTGGAAAGATCGATCCTGCCCCCAATTGAGGGCAACAGTCTAATTCCATGGACTTGCAGAGTGTGAAGCCGGATAGGCACAGCTCACCATGGGGATGTACAGATGCTGCCAGGCAAGACTGAGGGAATGGCACTTCTGATGCTCTTCCTGAGAGCAAAAGTCACTAGATTAGTCACGTGCTTTTCAACTAGCTGCTTTGCACTATTCACAATAGCCAAAACATGGAAACAACTTAAATGTCCACCTACAGAGGAATGGATAAAGAAGGCGTGGCACATGTATACAATGGAATACTACTCAGCCATAAAAAAGAATGAAATAATGCCATTTGCAGCAACATGGATGCAACTAGAGATGATCATACTAAGTGAAGTAAGTCAGAAAGAGAAAGACAAATACCATATGATATCACTTATGTGTGGAATCTAAAATATGGCACAAATGAACTTATCTACAAAACAGAAACAGACTCACAGACACAGAGAACAGACTTGTGGTTGCCAAGGGGGGGCAGGGATGGAGTGGGAGTTTGGGATTAGCAGATGTAAACTATTATATATAGGATGGATAAACAGCAGGGTCCCACTGCGTAGCACAGGGAACTATATGCGATACCCTGTGATGAACCATAACAGAAAAGAATATATAAAAAAAAGAATGTCTATGTGTGTATAACTGAGTCACTTTGCTGTACAGCAGAGATGGGCATAAGATTGTAAATCAATTATACTTCAATTAAAAGAATAACATTTTAAAAATAAATTGATATCACGAATGTAGATACAGGTATAATGACCTCACATTGGGCAGCAAAAGACAGAGCTGAAGTGAGATGAAAACCCAGTCTTTTCAAGGTTAAATCTAGTTAATATTTCACAGACGGTCAAAGCTTAGACGGTTTGTGGTTGAGGGTCCATCCTGAATTTAAGTAGCGGCACAGCGTTAGTTGAGTGCCTAGGGTGTGTCTCAGGCCTGTCTGAAGCCTCCCCAGATAGAAAGCAATTTGACACAACTCTGAAAGGTGTTGTTACTTTCATTGTACAGAAGGGGAGCTGGTTTCTCAGAACTACGTTTTGCAATTTTACTTGGCAGTGTCAAGATTGTTCATGATTTGAGTTTTTCCGAAAGATTCATTTTCCTGATGCTGCCTGTCTATTCCTCCAACTCCCTACTATGTTCCATGTTAGAATTGCAAATATCATCCGTTCCTTCATTCCAGTCAATAAACGTTTACTGAACATTTAGGTACAAAGTACTGGGCCAGGAGATGAATGCCTCAAACTCTGCCCTGGGGGTGTTTGTATTTAGTAGGGGATGGAAATAAACATACCCGTATCATTTGATGCAGCAATTCCCCTCCTAGGTATACGCAAGAGAACTGAAAACTACGTCCTTACAAAAACCTGTACACGGAATGTTTGTAGTAGCGCTCTGCACTATAGCTGCTGGTGCAAACAACCAAAGGCCCATTAACTGATGAACATATAAAAAAAATGTGATAAAGCCATACAATAGAATGTTACTCAGCCATGAAGAGAAATGAAGTACCGACGCATACTACAGCATGGATGAACTCTGAACACATCATGCTAAGTGAAAGAAGCTGGTCACAAAACACCATATATTATATGATTCCATTTGTCCTAAAGGTCCAGAATGGGCAACTCCTAAAAGACAGGAAGTAGATTAGTGGTTGCCAAGGGTGACGGTGGAGCAGGGCATGGGAGGTTGTTAGTTAAAGGGTACAGGGTTTCTTTGGGGAATGATGAAAATGTTCTAAAATTGATTGTGGCAATGATTGCACAACTTTGTAAATATACTAAAACTCACTGAATTGTACACTCTAAGTAGGTGACCTTATGGTATGTAAATTATATCTAAATAAAGCTGCTGCAAAAATAATACACGTGGGCTTCCCTGGTGGCGCAGTGGTTGAGAGTCCGCCTGCCGATGCAGGGGACACGGGTTCGTGCCCCGGTCCGGGAAGATCCCACATGCCATGGAGCGGCTGGGCCCGTGAGCCATGGCCGCTGAGCCTGCGCGTCCCGAGCCTGTGCTCCGCAACGGGAGAGGCCACAACAGTGAGAGGCCCGCGTACCGCAAAAAAAAAAAAATAATAATAATAATACACGTACCTGAAAAGATAACTATTTCTGTTTGTTTTGTGACCTACCCCAACTTCTAAAGTGCCACAGTCTATGTACAGTTTCTGGTTTCCTTGGGTAACTCATTCTCAGGTTTCATTTTGAGAAATTCAAGACATTGAGAAAAGATGCTGTGGGAAGTTCAAGGAAGGAATCATTTCTTAGAGGAACACTTTATTCTGAATATTCTTTGATAATCTTCCTTCTTTAGGGAAATAAATATCCCCAAACTCTCTCCATCCTGCCCTCTACCAAACTTCATATTCAAGAAAGAATTTTGAAAGTAGAATTACCTGAGATTTAGGAGCCTGACAACGATTCCTGTATGTGCATTTAATTGATGAACAAATTTGGGGGTGCTTTAAGTTAATGAAATAAATTCACTCTCATTTTTCATCTCTCAAAAATGATCAAACTCCTACTATATTGCAGGTAGCCTGAAATGTACAGGAGCTATGACTCTGGCTGAGGAAACAAGCAAACAAAAGAACGTAGCGGTCAGTTCCAGGTGCTATAATAGAAGATACAGTAGGATAAGGGCCCAGCGAAAGCAGAGCGTGTACGGCGTGGGGAATGGCTGGAGAGGCAGGTGTGGTTAAAAGGAGGCCTATGGAGTCGCTTCTGTAATTGATGGAGACCACCGAAAAGTCTGAAGAAAGAGGGTGTCCTGTTTTAGAAGAGGTACTGCAAACACTGAGAACGGTGAAAGCGGTCCAGAATTCCTGGCAATTGGGTGAAACGGGTTTCATTATTATTACTGTTGCGGTTGTTTTGTTTTGTTGTGAAAGAGGGATAACACAGAGGTAATTCAGTAGCAGCTTTCTGCTCCCTGAAATATGGCATGCGTGGTTACAGAGGGAAAGCCAATTCCACTGCCCTTTATAGAGGCCACCACCAGCCGAGTAAACGTCGTTCTCTGGGTGAGTCAGATGTCATTCTCAGATACGTCCAGTAGATGGAGGCATTGCTGTTCCAGAAAGAAAACTCTTTTTTCCAAACTTGGTCTCCGAATTGCTGGGGATCCGCAGGGTCTGCCCTTTACTCCTTTTTGCATTGGGCGGCAGACGAGGCAAGGAGCCCAGAAGGTGGCATAGAAAGAACGTGGGTTTTGGAGCTGGACACAGTCGTGTCCCTAATCCCGACTCCCCTTTCTGCTTAGAGTGACTCTGGGAATCTCAGTTGCCTCATCCAAAAAGTGAGGATTTCACAGGTCCACACTCTCTTGTCCACATTTCCAAACTCCCACATTCTGAAAACCAGAAGCGTTTTGCAACTCACTCGGCAGCAAGACCTGACCTAAGCTGACCTGAGGTTATGTGTTTTACTACTTAATGTGAATTTTCTCATATGACACCGCAGAAACGGTTTATGTGTTTGATTCTAAGGTGCCCCTCCCACCCACTGAGGGCTTGCTATCATAAAACGTATATTATGTCGTATTACCTTTCCAAAATCTTAGGAAAAAAAAATCAGAACCCTGAAGCACTCCTGGCTTTTGGGTAAAAGATTGTGGATTGGCAGTACTGACCACAAGGGTGAGGATAAAGGTTGGTGACTCGTCTGAAGCATCTGGCACACAAGCCCCGCTAAGGCTCTTCTCTCTCCAACCCCAGCCAATCAGAGTTGGGGTCTGGCACGTGAGAGAAAGGGGAAGAGGCACAAAGCAAAGAATCCCACTGACGCATTCATTCATTCACTCATATGACACACACACACACACACACACACACACACACAAGAAATTAAACACCTTCTAGGTGCCAGATACCTTGTGATTAATGGGCTTAAGGTCTTCTGCTGAGCCTATGCCTTCCACAGGGGTTGTCTTGGTTGGACTCCATGCATGACTCAGGCTGGTGGGAAAGAGAGTCACTGGGGGAGGCAAAGGTAAGATACAGAAGGAGGTGGAGGCCCAGGTGCTCCCAAGAGAGAAGAGGAAGACCCTGTTCCGCGACTCAGCCCGCTCTGGGGCTGCCTTTTCCACCAGTCCCTAAACTTTTAATACTATCCTTGCTGTTCACTCCGAAGACTTCTCCTGGTTAAGCTTCCGCCCTGGAGGAGGAGACATTTCTTGGCCCTGGAGCAAATAGCGTGAAGGCCTGGGCATCTCACTCTGCTTCAGATTCAAGCGCCAGTATCGTGGAGTGACAGTCCCTGGCCCCGCCCACTTCTCCATCCCGTCCACACTTCTGCCTCCGCGCTCTGACACCGGGCTCCACGGTATCAAGTACTGGCAATTTTTCGAATGTGCCAAGTTCTGCCTTCCTTCTTGGCCTTTGCACACGCTGTTCCCTTTTCCTGAAACCACCTTCAGCACTCTTCCCTTCTCTCCTGTTTAACTCCTGTTACTTCCTCCGTGCAGCCCAGGGCTCAATACCTACCCTTCTTTGCTGTCAGTGTTGGGCCATCCCACGGGACCCTGGGCACACTGCCATCACAGCTCCTAACCGAACGCACTGCATTGGAATTGTCAATGTCAGCATGTCCTCCACCCCCATGCCACCTACCACACACAGATGCTGGCAGCACCTTTATTTTTTTAATTTTTTAATAGATCTTTATTAGAGTATAATTGCTTCACAATACTGTGTCAGTTTCTGTTGTACAACAAAGTGAATCAACCATATGAAGACACGCCCCCGTTCTTCTTTGTATCCTTGGTACCCGCTGAGCTGGCCGCTGGAATGTTGGTCGATTGAATGAATGGCAGTGGAGATCGATGCTACTGTATTTATGAAAAGAGCTTTGAGCTCTTGGGAGGTATGATAAGGTCATACAGAGCAGACAATGGCGTGAGTCTGCAGTCACTGCAAAAAGAAATCTGAGACCTATTTTGATGTCAGGTCCTCGCCCTGCATGACCCCTTGCTTCATCCCAGGGGCAGAGACCCTACTTGTGGGAAGCACCCTGGGCCGGAAGTCCCGGAGCCTGGGCTCGAGGTCCACATCCATCACCAGCCAGCTGTGTGATCGTGTCATGGACCATCACATAGCAGCTTACCCTCCGCTTCCCTTATCAGGGCAACTCAGAGTCAGAGCAGCTGCTCCCTAAAGGTTCCTTCTTGTACTCATATTGTATGGCGGTATTTTGAGTGCGTAGCACCGTGGGTTCATAAACACGTGGTGACATCTAACCAGATTTGTTAATTCAAAAAAATAGCACGTCTGGGTGAATGTGCAACCCCTTGGTGTACAGAGACAAGGATTTGCGGGTGAGGATGCTAGTGTGAGTGGTGGCCAGTTGGAAGTCTGCCCCGCAAACACCTCTACCTTTACAGATTGATTCTTCTTCTGTCTTCGAAAAGTCTCCTTTTAAAATTCGAATACTTTGGGGTCCTACATAGTCACCTTAAAATCATAGAATTTCGAGGTTGGAAAGGAGTTTAGTGGATAATGGCTCAGTTATCCCATCAAAACCTGGGACAGGTTGATGGGACAGGTTCTGACTGGCGCCTCAGTCACAAGCCCCAGTGAGACCTGCAAGCTGTTGATAGGAATGTAAGAAGGAACAGTAGTGGGACTTCCCTGGTGGTCCAATGGCTAAGACTCTGTGCTCCCAATGCAGGGGGCACAGGTTCGATCCCTGGTCGGGAAACTAATATCCCATATGCTGCATGGTGTGGCCAAAAAAAAAAAAAAGAAGGTACAGTAGTAAAATTGCCCCTACCTTCTAGGCTTCCCTCCACCACACACCAGTTGCTCAAACCAAAGCCCTAGAAATCATTCCCTCTTTTCTCCACCCCAGTGCTCGATCCATCAGTAAATTCTATATTTGAATTCCTTCAAATGTATCCCCAATCTGACCACTCTCACCAACTCCACTGCTGACACCCAAGTCAAAGGCACTCTCATTTGCTAGGACTAATGCAGCAGCCTGCCAATCATCGCCCTGCCTCTACTCTCGTTCCCCCAGACATCACTCTCTGTACAGCAGCCAGACCCATCTTCTCACGCTTAAAGCCCTCACCCGGCTTCCCACTGCCAGTATAGGAAGATCCGAACCCCTCAACATGGCATGAGGCCCTGCCCGCCCCTCTGATCTCATCTACCAGGCTGCAGCCACACCAGCTTTCTGTCCCTCCAACACCCCACAGGCTCACCCCTAATGTTAGAGGGGCCCAGGACAAGGGTACAAATGGAGGCCCACATACCACTAAAAACTGTTACATAAGGTATGTTCTGTCCTCTTACCATGACAAATGCCTTCATAATGGCAAAATTGAAAAATATGTGTAAACGTATGTTTTTTATGACTGTATGGTAGTAAAATACAAAACAAAATGGAATTTAATTATTATTGCACATATTTGAGGGTTCTGCGGGTTGGCGGGTGGCATTTGAATGATCAACAAAACAGACATACGGTATTCACAACTGATGTGTTTATTTCACAAAAATTCATTTTTTGCTTTCATTTAAGTGAAATCACTAATAAAATCATTGTCGAGTAATTTGTGTTCTATTGAGATGAATGACATAAAAGATTTTTTTAAATGTTATTGTCCTCAGATGTACAAAATTTGAATATATTATCATTAAAAATGTAACTGAAAGTAAGTATAAACAACTAAAATGTTTTCACATATGCTTTCAAAGAAGTTATTTTTCTCAAACATTCAAAAGTATTTTAAATTACATAAATGCATGTTAAAATTAGTAGGTATGATCATTTTAACTTAGAATTATTTAAATAAAGCTGAAGAACTTTGGACGGAAATTTATCTAAATTGTAGTAAATATTCTTATTACAAAAACAATTCTCATTATGAGCTTTGAATGTCCATGTCGTTGTCAAGGCAAATAATTGGTATGCATCAGGCATCTTGCGTCTAGACCAAACTACATACAACTTCAAGAGAAACATGAGTTATTTAACATTGCAAAATGTTCCTCACACACACCACGTGCAAATGTGGCCAATACCCCTCTAATCCATGGGTGTCTCCAGAACACAAAAAACAACAAAAATGGATGTTAGGAATTCTGGGAAACAATTCCTATGCAATATTCTTTGCACTGATGCAATCTGAGAAGAAGAGTTTAACCAATTAACTCATCCGTCAATTGTCCTTCCTCTTCCCTAAGTGCCCCCGCCATACTAGTCCTCTCCATGCTACCTTGCGTTCCAGCAGCAGAGTGGAGAAGCATTTCCCTGGAGTCCAGACAGTGTTAGGGAGGGAGGTTGCACAGGGCCCAGGGAAGTGCCAAGTGCCTTGGTCCAAGGGCAGTTTTGCTCATAAGGTCACTTTCTTCTATGTCCCAGACATAGAAAGGCCTTTCCTAAGCACCTGGATTAACTGAAGTGGTGTCCCCTCGCCACCCAAGTCTTACTCTATCCCATCGTCCTAGATGCTTTTCTTCATAGCCATGGACACCACCTGATAATGCAATTCTACCTCATTTGTTGGTAGCTTATTATCTTTCTCCCCCACCTGTGGACTCTGTCACGTCTACTTTACATTCTCGGCCCTTACAAGACAGTGTGGTATGTGGTAGGTCCTGAATAACTATTTGTTAATAGTTGAGCATCTCCGACCTTATAATCCTAGAGTTACCATAACCATGTACATTTATTTACGTGATGCATTCATGCCTCCGCAGTGCCTGCTCATCCAGGCTCTGGTGAGATGCCCAGGACCCATCAAGTAAAAGGGCGTAACTGGGGCTAAGAGAGGTTACTTAAGAGGTTTGTCAGTGTGAGCCAGTGATAGAGCTGGGGCTTGAAACCAGTCTCCTAACCATAAAATTAGGCTTCTTTCTTGGATGCCACTAAAGTGAAGAAGGGTCTTTCTTCCAAGGTTTATCCCATTGCCTTGAAATGTACACACGATGGGCAGCTCCATGCATTGCTTCCCCTAGAGGGCAGTGACTGCACACACATAGACATCTCACGGATTTGGTCCACTAGAGGGTAGTGATGGGTGGCCACATCTTCGCCTAGACTTTAGAAGACCCTCCAGATATGCTGATCGCACCAGATCTGGACTATAATACCAGTTCCATAGATCTCATTAGCTCTATGTTTCCAGAAAGTCAGGAACTTCCTAGATGGACCCCTTGCCTTTACCCCATCTTTTTCCAAGTAGAAAGTTCGAATTTAAGCCAATCCGTCTCTGCTGCTTTCTGCTTCTGGATGCCTTATTTCTGAGTCTCCGTACTACTGACATTTGGGGCTGGAACACTTTTTGTTGTGCAGGGCCTGTTCTGTGCATTGCAGGATTCTCAGCAGCGTCCCTGGCCTCTCCACACTTGTTGCCAGTAGTGCCCACGACTCAATCCCTGCTCCACACGCACACACAGTTGTGACAATCCAAAGTGTCTACAGACATGCCAAATGACCCCAGGAAGGGAGAGGCGGAATCACCCTCTCACCCTGGTCTGAGAACCACTGCTTCAGGTTGGCAAAGAACCAAAAACCAAACTGCCCTTGGAATAGATGTCCTGGAATCTAGTTGCCAACAGAGACCGCTGAGGAGAAATTCACACACGTTCTCAGCACAGGATCTCGCGATTTTCATGTTAAGTGTTTCTTCCAGCGACATTTATTTTTTTTTTTATCATCTCCAAATGGCAATCTTTTGCAAATTAAGTGGTGTTTATCCTCCTGGCTGTGAACTCTAAAAGGAGTGCAAGGTTGTTTTTTGGTTTTTTTTTTTGTTTTTTTTTTTTTTTGCCTGCACAGTTCTTCGTCCCTGGGACTCATTTCTCTCTCTTTCGTTGTTGTTTTTCTTCACTTGGCCTCCCCCTCACCAGACAGGCTTAATGACTGCAATCATCACATCGCAGGGCAAAGCGGTAGGCAGCCACCCACGCAAAGGGGAATCAGATGGTTCCTCAGAGCCCTTGTTTCTTTTGTTTTCTCAGGCAGACTGCAGTTTTGTCTCTTGGCTCTCGCTGAATGAAAAGAATCTTAAAACATCGTGTGGCCGCAAACGGCTTGGTGAAGGAGCGGTAAACAGGAAGTCAACAGCAAAGGAGAAATAAAAGTGATCGTCAATTAGGCTGCTAGAACGACTTACATCCCCCCAGGCATCTTTGGGGAAAGCTGGGCTGTGATAATCGGGCCAAGCCATCCAGGCCCTGAGCAGAGCTGCAGGGAGACCTGCTGGGAGCCCGCCAGTGCCGGGAGCGCCCAAGATCTTCCAGGAGAGGCAGAACAATGCCGCCCACACGCCTGTGTGGAGATCATCACAGCCAGGATGCAGACTTTAACATGACCATTCTTTATCCTTCCCTGGACGCAGATGAAAGGCAACGCTGTGAGTGGAGGGTACAGTCGCCCTGGCATTCCCGCTCCACATCTGGCTGCTAGAATTTCACATTCAGAAGGAGACAACACAACTCACAATGTTCTTGAGACGGGCGGGCACTGGGATTCCAGCTGTGCCCCGGAGTCCATTTCTTGGGACCCTGGCTGCCCCTCCCGGCTTCTGTGCCCGGTATCCTGACCCCACGGTGCCACTCTAGGACGGGAATCACTGCCACGCTGCTTTAGACCCTGGTTCATCCGGCCCGGGAGTCTTTCCTGAAAATAGCATTACAGAATTTGGGGGATGATAGAGTGACTGCTTTGCTGTCACTCTTAAAGTGAAGGGATGCCTCCCAAAAGTGAGAAAGAAAAAGAGAGACGGAGAGATACGCAGTTCCTTGTGAAATGAGACACCAGCTTGTGCAGACAGGGAGTTTTCTAAAAAAAAAGGATATGGGAGGTGGTCGGAAGGGTAAGAACCATATTCTGAGACCAGTTTCTAAGGCTACCTGGAGAAGGCACGGTATGTAACGTAAAGAACGCTGTGATTATAAAGTAACTCCCTCTCCAGTCAAAATTCCTTTGATCCGTTTATTTTATCACAGATTTTTCTGCAAATACAAACATGGAAGTAGCCCAGGCTGTGTTACCGTGCAAAGGTGCAAGTGCGGAGAGCGGGGCCAGTTTTCAAGGAAGCCCCTGAGAAGACTCATATCACCCAGGATGTCAGACAACAAGATGGTGGCAGAGTCTGACCTCAGGCCTCCTGAGCTAGAGTCTGAAGCGAGTTGCTGTCCAAGAGTTGACACCTTTGTGACTAGATGGAATTGTAGAGATCCTGCCGGGCATGGGAAGGTGGTTGGTCTCCAGCTTCTGCTTAAGCAAAGCTTCCCGTCCTCCTGGAAACACTCTTGCTGTCTGGGCCCTAGGCTGCTGTGACAGAACCACTTGCAGGAAGCAGCCATTGCTGCCCTCCTCTGACACTGCCCACAGAGGGACCCCAAGGGGGAGGTTTTATTAGCCTCTGCATGATTCTCAGCCTTCCCTGTAATCAGTCCCAGCAGGAGTCGGGCAATCACGAATATATAACTTTGCAGTAACTTGAATGTCTGTAGGGTAAACACGGATACAGACTCTACTGGAGTGAGGAGGGCCTCTTAGCAAAACTCCCATTTCCCAGATAAGCTAAGGGTTAAGACTTGACCCAGCCAATCATCATGGACAATTAATTAGTGAATCAATGGATGAGAGCCTCTGCCATGTGTCTGGACTGTGTTCAATACTGTGGATATCAAAGAAACCAAAACACCGTCCGGGCTTCCGTGAGGTTACATCCTAGTTCGACTCACAGAGCTAACAAACGGCAAGGCTGAGACCACATAAGGCCACTTGATCGTTCTGGCCCTCAGTCAGCTCCGGCCCGAACGTTTGTGTCGTAGCGCTTTGGTACTTTGTTAAATAATACCTCACGTTGTTATTTAGTCTGTCCTATTAGGTTATAAACTCCTCCCGGGTAGAAAGCACAACTTACTCTTCTTAGGGTCTCATCACACACACACACACACACACACACACACACACACACACACACACACAGTGATGTACACACATTAGGTGCTCATTATGCTGGTCCTGAATGCTCCAGTAAGTATAATCGTGTGGAACAGAATATAATTGCAAAGGGAGTTTGTGTAAGGGAGCAATCTGGGTGGCCTGGGGCAGCTGGAGGGAGATTTCACGGGAGATGCAGGAGGCAACTGACATGCTATGGTTCTCTTTTTTCCTTTCAAGAGTAGTGATTAAAGATAACATTAAGAAATGTATAAAAGTGTACATATCCATCCTAGAAAATTTGTAATAAAAAAGTAAAGAATAAAATGCAAATCACAGGTAATTTGACTCCCCAACATTCACAGGCAGAATATATAATTATAAACCGTAACGAGTGCTATGAAGGAACAGATAAATAAGAGAATAAATAACGGAGGACCTGACCTAGAATAGAGGAGGTCTCTCTGAGGATGTGACATTTAAGCTGAGACCTGAGGGTGAGCAGGGTTTAGACAGGTGAGGAGAGAAAGAGAGGGAGAAACAGGGTTAAAGGATATATATTTTTTAAAAGGTAAATTATGACTCTATAGAAGTATAAAATGAACATGTACCAAAGATTTTATTTAACTCATAAAGTAATGAGGAAACCAGTAAGATGTTACAATTCGTTCAAAGGAGAATTCAAAGTACCACACTTATCAATCAGGAATATTGAAATGAAATACAAATAGACGTCAAACTGGGTGCAAGAAAATTCGCTGTCTCTCCCTTGGACAGAATTCACTGGTGTATGGAAGGTAATCATTTGCATTTTTCTCAGTTATCTACAACTTATAGACTTGTAAACTAGCTCAGAGAAAAGGAAAGATGTAGATAACCAGGATGGTAAACTAGTCAGGACACCCATGAATCCCCCCCTCCCTTCACACACGCACACCATTTCAAAGCATTTTGCAGTTTTTGCTGACATGTGCAAATGCCCTGGGGAAGGAAAGACCTTAGCAGAACTGAAAGAAGAGGAATGTTACTGGAATGTAATGAGCAAGAGAGTGGGTTGAGACAGGGGTCATGCTGTACGTTCTGGGTTGTAGCCTGCTTTTTTCATTTAACAACATAGGATAAACATTTCTCCATATCACTGAACATCCTTTTGAAGCACAGTTTTAATTAGCTGCACCGTGTTCCCTTGTAGTGGACTCACTGCTGTGTATTTACTAACCCCCCCTTTTGTCCATTGAACTGGTTATCACTTAAGATTCTCGTTCATGAATCTTTGTTTTCACACATATTCGATTATTTCCTTAGGTTAGATTTCTGTACATAGAACCTCCAGATCAAAGATGATTTTAAAAGTGTTAATTCACAAAAGTTGCTTTCAAATGAAATGTTTTAGGAAAATACTGAGGCATGGAGAGGTCGAGGCTCTGAGATTAGCTAGAAGACCAGTGTAAGGAGGAGGGGTGAAGTGGGAAGGGTCTGACCCATGCAGAGCAGTGGGGTGGAGAGGTTGTCAGCAGTGGGAAGCGTTGAGAGTCTGGGTTTGTAGAGTCCAAGGGGCGCAGGAGCAGATGACTCCAAGGCTTTGGGGTTGCTTTTGCCTTAGACGCCCTTTGGAAATGGGCATATTTGGAGAAGAAACTAATTTGAGGGAAGAGGACACATTTAATTTTGGACGCGGAGGGTGTGGCATACCTGTAGAGCAGCGGTCCCCAACATTTTTGTCACGAGGGACTGGTTTCTTGGAAGACAATTTTTCCACAGACTGGTCCATGGCCCGGGGGTTGGGGACCCCTGCCATACAGCATGCAGGAGCATGAAGAGGTAAGTTTGGGAGCCCTAGAGAGACCCGATGGTTACAACCAGCAGACGGGGATGGGGCGTGGGAGGGGATCCCCACAAAATCCCCACACTCAGGGGCGCCCGGAGAACCTAGCAAATAAGCATGTGGGCATGGAGAGAAGATGAGGGGATGTGTCCGGGAGACAGGTAATTAACATTGTCAAGTATTGCCTGAGGTCAGAAAGGACAAGGACTAGGGGAAAAAAAAAAAAAAAAACCACATCGTGTTTGGCCAGAAGAAAGTCACAGTGGTCTTGATGAGACATTTCCATAGAATTGAGGGCAGGGGAGTCAGCGGTTAAGGGCAGAGAAGATGGAGACAGTGAGTGTGGCCACAGTGTGGAGGATTTTGGCAGCAAAATGAACAGGAAAGTCTGGAAATCAGCTAGAACAGAGTTGCATCCAGCATGATTTTGTGAATTTGCGTCTTGTCCATATTCCAACCCAGCATCTTCCGGCCACCTCTCCACATCCCCTGCCACAGTTTCCTCCGCTTATTTTTCAATCCCAAGTATTTTTTCAACCGCAGAGGACAGATGTGGCTTCCTATGATGAGCACTTAACACAGAGCAGGCACATAGTAAGTGCTCAATAAGTGTTGGCTATTGTTATTATTTTTATTAATCATGAGCCCTTAGGAAAAAAGATATGCAAACAAAAGGGAAGAAAAGAAGGCCAGGGACGGGGAGAGGGAGGGGATGAGGTTAAGGAGGGGGTGACATCCTTACCAGGGAACCTTTAGAAACATACTAGGCTATTTTTCTTTTTTCTAGATCTATTGTTGACTTAATTCTAGATATACTGTTTCTATATAAGATGTCCTATCCTAAGGAGTCTGCACTTTGTCAGTTTGCATGTAGATTTGAGACCCTTCTCAAGGATCTCTTTCTGCAACTCGTTCATAGCCTTGAGGTCAGTCTGAGTCTTAGGTCTGGTCCTTCCCCTTGGAACTGTGGAAGAGAACAAAGGACAGCTCCCCAAGGGATGAGATTTGGGAAGAGAACATGAAGAGGGGAAATAACCAAGTGCCCAATGTGTGAGCAACTTGCAGCAAATGCAAGGGATAGAGGAACCCAGGAGCCCAAGCCTTTGGGGCTGGACTGAGGGACATCACAGCTTGTCATCAACCAAGAGGATCTGGGCAAGACTAAAAGCTCAGAGGGTTCTGTTTGTAGGTGACAGTGAAGAAACCATGTGGGCCAAGGAGCAAGGGGGCAGGTCCTACTTTTCCTGTAGCAAGATGGCAGAGCTAAGCCACACTGCAGCAGAGCTGTGCAGAGAAGATGCAATTCATTTATTTTGTTTATAACTTTGCTGGTCTTCCCCCTGAGCCCTCTTCACCCACTGCTTAGAAGAGGGAAAGTAACTAACTGTCCAACATCATTTAAAGCTTCAGTAACTTAAACAGTCCCTTTGGGTAGAGTTCAGTGTTTCAGGGATAAAAACATCCTTCCTCCTCCTTCTCACCTGAAGGTAGCCTCTGGGATGCAAAGGAAGAGCTACGTGTGGCTTACACGAGGGAGGCCCTCAGCATCCTTGGAGGTCCAGTGAGCTTTCCTGTGTCTTCCTGGTTGCTACGTGCCCTCCTGGCCTTCTCAGGTGAATCAAAGACTATTTAATATGCAACCTGACCTCTCTCGACTTGACCAGAGCTCAAAGCACTTCCAAATTTGACCCACATTGATCCCAAAATTGACCCGGCTCTCCTGTTGCTGTGTATCCCTCAGAGGACTGTCTGTGACTGCTATTAGGTCCCAGTGCCCAGATTCCACTCTGCAGCCCTGGCTACAGAGTCACCCTTCCCGGTGATAATTCTTGACTCTCTCCCAGCAATTTCTTTTCAGTAGCCCTGCCATTACAAAAGCTGACTGTCTCATTGCTTGATTTTATAACTGGGCTAAATGTCAGCCTGGGGAAAACAATCCTCTCTTAAGGCTACCCTTAATAATGAGAAATGAGGCCCCAAATTCCTCTGCATTGACTGAGGCTTCAGACCAAAGCGTTTGAACTGACCAGTTGTCCTGGCATCTGGTGGAGATGGCTTTGTTGGCCCATCCTGAAAACCTGCGAGGTCTTTTATTTCAAGCCCTCTCAACTCTGCTCTCAATGAGGATGGAAAGTGTTGCATGTGGAAATTGCCTGGGCGACTGGGGGAAACGTTGGCAAAAGAGAAACTTTCCAGTTCTTAGCTTTCAAAGTGTGCACATGTCATGAGGTAATACGGATCCTCTGAATGGGGGCGTCGCTGCCAATGAACGCAGTGACTTGACAGTCAGCAAATACAGTTCTAATCACTAATCAGAGGCAGAAGAAGAATTGCCAAGAAAGAGCAAAAGAACAGGCGAGTTAGGCATCGAAGCAGCACAAAATGGAGGGACGGCTGCCCTCGAGCCCAGAACTTCACTTTGTTTAGGAAGAGAAAATAGGCTTGAAAGTGTTCCTGAAGCAGCAGTCTTCATGTGAACAGATACCATCTGGAAATCAACAAAACTCAGGTTTTGTTTTTACAGATTTGAACTGAAAACCAGTTCCAGCTAGGGAATCTCAAATCTCAGAAGGCTCCAACAGGGCACTCAGCTATAAACAATCATTTAGCAAAATCCGCAGTCAAAATGACAGACACAGGCTGTTGTCTTCTTCTCTGTATTTAAATCAAGAGATGAGGTCAGACGTGACCCAGTGTGTGGAGATGTGATAGTCTGCTGATGCATTTTTAGTAATTTTTAACCCATAGACACCAGCCTCAGAGGCAGGCAGACTGTATCTTCAAGACCCTTCATTCCACTTACGTACCTAACATCCTTGCTCTGGCCCCCTCTTCCCCTCTCTGCCCCCCAAGATCACAGTTCTTGGAGGATAATGATTTAATGGATTTGTTAGTGTTTTTCCTCAACCACCCTACCTTTTCCCCATATTTGCCTTTTAACAAGTCTTTTTGGAGATAATAATACCTCTAGGGGAATTCCCTGGTGATCTAGTAGCTAGGACACTGAGCTTCCACTGCAGGGGGCACAGGTTCCATCCCTGGTCCAGGAAATAAGATCCCACATGTTTTGTGGCACAGCCCAAAAAAACCCAAAACAAATAAAACAACAACAACAAATACCTCTAAAACAGTTGTCTGAATTGTGGGAATTTTAGGCAGTAACCTGGCGGGCTTGGGCGGGTGGGGTGAAGAGAGGGGCTGCATTTTAAGAGTTGATACGTTTCTCAGATCTCCACTCCACAGACATTCGCCGCCTGCACGTGGCCGTTCTGGCTTGAGGCTGGCTGTAGCTTCCTTTGGCTGGACCTCTCATCTCCTTCCACATCCTGGCAGGTGTGAGCAGGAATAGCTGTGAAAGTCTTGTTTTCCTGTACAGCACAGAGCATGGCCGAGCCTACATTGGTGGCCGAGAGCAATTAGTACAGATTTCCCTGGGTAACTGGGGGAAAAACAGGCCCCATGTATAATTCCCTGCCTGCATGTGGCTATTTCCAAACATATTTCCCAGCCAGAACACCTCAGCTTCTCAGACAGCCCCGTGTCTGGCTTCTGTCTCTGGCCCTGCCCTGAACTGGGATTCAGCGAGATCGCAATTCCATGGCTGCCCAGATGCACTTTGGTGCTTCCTGCTGCTTCACGCTGGACTGTGGGGCATTCCATGCTAGGGCAGGTCACAGGCTTGTTAATTAGACGGAAAGCAAAGACAGACAGGATACAAATTTTCCTAGAGAGACACCAGCATGGTGTGACGTCAGTACTATTTCCAACTTTCAGCGGTGATTATGGCCGCTACGCTTTCCTGCTTCCTGAGGACAACAGTTCAACCTGATTTTCAGCACAATTAGAATGAACTGTTTTAGACAGAGCCAGTATTAAGGGTGGGAGCGGAGGTGGGCCTTAGAGCCACAAGGCACTGATTTTTTCATTGATTTCTCAAGGGGGAGCTCATGCAAAAGTGCAATTGGCAACACACAGCATTTCCTGTTTTTGTTTCATTTGTGGGCAGGGTATATTTGCATGGTACTTTATTGTTGGCAAGCACTTTCATGTTCATGATCTCATTCGACCAGAATCATTTGAGGTAGGTATGGTGGGGATCAATCTTTCCCTGGGTTGAGTGAGATAGCTGAAGTTCAGAGAGCTCCCACAGGTAGTAGCGAAAAGGTAGGATGAATTCCAGGTTTCCTGACTCCTAGATCCTATTTCTACTGTATCAGCTTCCCCTCCTTTGGGAATCACTCCGCCCTCAGTTCATTTGGTTTGGCTGTGGTAGAACCTACCATGTCCCTTACTGAAGAGATGGAGCTAAAACCTGACCAATCAGAGTATTCTATTATCCCAGCCACTATGATTGGCTCAGGTATGAGCACATGTCCTAAGCTGGCCAATCACAGTCTTCTCTGGGTCTTTTGTTAAAGCATTTGGGAAAGATGTACTCTCTTTCTCTGGATCCCTGCTGATATGAAGCAAGGGTCTGACTAGGAATGAAGGCAAGCAGAGGGAACCAGAGCTGATGGAGAGAGTCCTATGTTATTATTTAACCCATTCATCAGCTGTGCCTGAAACTCTTCAGTGAGCCAATAAATTCCTTTTTTGCTTAAGCCAGTTGGAGTTGTGTTTATGACACTTGCAAATGAAAGGAGTTATTGACTAATAAAACTGTCGATTCTGTCTTTCCCAGAATTAGGAAATTACCTCTTTAAAACTGTTTATTTGTAGTATGCTTTATTCCTTCCCACACACAAAAAAAATTCTGAAGCAGTTTATAAAAATAAATACGAAAAATAGGCGATTAGACAAAATAAGTAAAAGGGAAAGTTTAATACATAAAATACATGTCATATGTGTATGTATAGCACAATCTTTATAGGAAGTTGACAAAATTATTTTTAAAATTATAATACCAAGTATTGTTGAGGGTGCTGGGAAGTGGACACTAATGATAGAAAAATGATAAACTGGTACGAACTTTCTGGAGAGAAATTTGACAGTGCTTATTCATATCCAGTGCTTGTCCATAACCAATAATCAGAATGCATCAGAAGGAAATAATTAAATAAAAAAGAATGCATGCAAATATTTAGCTATAAGAATTATTGTTACTATCATCCAAAATTGGAAAACAGCCTGAATATCCAGTGATAAGTTATGGGTCAAAAAAGAAAACTATGTCCATCCCTTGGAATATCATGTATTTGCTAGAATAATGATGTGGACTTTTATTTACTGACCTGGAATAATATTCATATATTATAGGGTGACTTTGGACTAGCACATCTACATTCCCCCTAGGCCACAGCAAGTTTCAAATAATTGTTCACCCTTAACCCTATGTTTTAAAGTCAAACAAACAAACAAAATCCTATTTATTGGTTGGGGTAATTAAAAAGGGAGAAATATAGAAGTGGCAAAAATTGTCCTTCTATTCTCACAGTTTGGGTGTTCTTGCTTGAGTCAAATTCGGCTTTCCAGAGATGTGTGGTTAATTATCCCCTCTTGGACCACGTACTATCTACACACTCTCCATTTTTCAGACACTTGACTAGTATTGGGAGATTATTCATTGTCAGTGAGTTGGGTCTCAAGCATCACCTATTCTAGACCAATGATTGCCAAAATATATATATGCTCAAAACAAACCACTGCGCTATAAGAAGAAACATTTAGAATTTCTATTTATAGCTAATCCCTTTTTATTTTCTATTTCTGATATGTTTTATAATGTATATAATATAACTGGATAGTACATAACAAATAAGAAAACAAAGATTGTTAAAATATTTTTGATGATAAGGATGTGTTCTGGTTATCTATTGCTGTGTAACAAATACACTGGAAAGTTAGTGGCTTAAAACACAATTTAATTTTGTTCACAATCTTGTAGATCAGAAATCTGTGAAGGACTCAACCTGAGCAATTTATCCCTCCCCCAAACAGCACCCATTGGAGCAGCTCAACCTGATCTAGAAGATCCACTTCCATGATGGTTTATTCACTTGGTTGGCAAGTTGGGAGCTCAGCCAGGGCTGTTGGCTGTAGGGGAGGGGAATGTCTCCGTTCTTCGCCATATGGCTTTCCCTTTGGGCTCCTTGGGTTTCCTCATGAAATGGAGGCCGGATTCCGAGAGGGAATGTTCCAAGAGACAGGAAGTAGAAGTTGTCTGTCTTTTAAGGCCTGAAGCAAGAAAATACCATCATGTCACATCCATTATATTCTATTGGTCAAAGGAGTCCAAGAGTCCATCCAAGATTCAAGGGGTGGAGGTAGAGACTCCATCTCTCAGTGAGTGATCTGGCAAAGCATTTGTGCCCATCTTTAATCCATTACATGGTGTGCAATCACAAATGTCTGAAAACCACTAATTTATGTAAATAGAGTATGTACCAGCAGCTCTATCCCCAGACTGGGGCTTAGCTCTCTTGTATAAGAAATTCCTGGCCATCAGAAGCTGGTCTGTTCCTGCTGATGCACCTCCCCAAAGCTGTTTCATTAGGCTTTTCTCTGAATGGCTTATTTACTCCAAAGGCATAGTCAGAAGAATATATGCAGGATAATGTAAGGAAAAATAGAACCAACTCTTATTGGCACTACTGCTTTATCTTGCTTAGTGAAAGAGTTTGACTAAGAGTAGAAATACATCAGTTATCTGGTCAGGTGTTGGTGACTTGTAAAAAATTTCTCTTTTAAAATAGTATACTTTAAACCAAATTATATTGACTATTAAGCTAAATATAGTCAGAATGACGTTATGACTTGAAGGGCTATAATTGTAACAGTGTTCTACCAGAAATTCCCCAGTGCACAGGCTAACACCTGGTTTCCTTTCTCATTAATCAAGTAAAACAATTGCAAATAGAACTTTAAGATTTCCCCTAAATAACATAATATACTCTTGAGGAAGATAAAGTGGCTTACTAAACAGAATAAACCCATTTTGTAAGAAAATGTGTGTGAAAGAGTCAAGAATAAATTTTTTTTTCATTATTTATGATCCTAAATTCTGGCGCTAAGAAGAGCGGATCCTGAGAAGAATCTGTTGCTTTCCTGAGCAGGGTGATGTGGGAGGGTACAAATTAGTAAAAGTGAGATAATAAGAAGGTTTTTTTTTTTTTTTTCCCCATGAGAAAAGGAAGAGCTGTTGGAAGGAGGCAAAAGCAGAGAGGATGACTTGTTCAAAGGTGTGGGTGGAGGATAATTTTCCTATGTGGGCTGCAGGGAATCTCCTCCAGGTCACCACAAAACCTTCAGTAAAACCTGTGTTATTTGGCAACGCTTTTTTGAAAATTTATTTTTATTGAGGTAACACTGATTTATCATATCATATAAGCTTCATGTGTACAACATTCTATTTTGACTTCTGTATACAGTACAGTGTGCTCACCATCATAAATTTAGTTTCTATCTGTCACCATACAAGTTGATCCCCTTCACCCGTTTCACCCTCTCCTTCACCCCTTCCCCTTTGGTAACCACTATTTTGTCCTCTGTATTTATGTGTTTCTTTTTGTTTGGTTTGGTTTGGTTATTTTTAGTTTGTTTATTCATTTTTTTCTATTTCATATACGAATGAGATCATACAGTATTTGTCTTTCTCTGTCTGACTTATTTCACTTAGCATAATACCCTCAAGGTCCAACCATGTTGTTGCAAATGGAAGATTTCATATTTTTTAATGGCTGAGTAATATTTCAGTGTGTGTGTGTGTGTGTGTGTGTGTGTGTGTGTGTATCTCACATCTTCTTTATCCATTCATCCACTGATGGGCACTTAGGTTGTTTCCTTATCTTAGCTATTGTAAATAATGCTTCAATGAACATAGAGGTGCATATATCTTTTAGAATTAGTGTTTTAATACTCTTTGGATAAATACCCAGAAGTGGGAAAGTTGGATACTATGGTTGTTCCATTCTTAATTTTTTGAGGACTCTCCATAGTGGCTATACCAATTTACATTCCCACCAACAGTGTATGAGGATTCCTTTTGCTCCACATCCTTGGCAACTCTTGTTATTTTTTTGTCTTTTTGATAATAGTCAATCTAACAGGAAAGAAGTGATATCTCAATTGTGATTTTGATTTGCATTTCCCTGATGGTTAGTGATGTTGAACAACTTTTCACGTGCCTGTTGGCCACCTGTATGTCTTCTTTGGAAAAATATCTATTCAGCTTCTTTGCCCACTTTTTAAAAAAATTTTCCATTTCTTTTCTTTCAAATTTAGTTATTTTATTTATTTATTTTTGGCTCTGTTGGGTCTTCATTGTTGCACGTGGTCCTTCTCTAGTTGCGGTGAGTGGGGGCTACTCTTAATTGCAGTGCATGGGCTTCTCATTGCAGTGGCTTCTCTTGTTGCAGAGTATGGGCTCTAGGCATGTGGGCTTCAGTAGTGTGCCGCATGGCTCAGTAGTTGTGGCTCACGGACTCTAGAGCACAGGCACAGTAGTTGTGGCACATACGCTTAGTTGCTCTGCGGCATGTGGAATCTTCCCAGACCAGGGCTTGAACACGTGTCCGCTGCATTGGCAGGCATATTCTTAACCACTGTGCCACCAAGGAAGCCCTCTTTGGCCATTTTAGTACAGAGACTGAAACAGTAATCAAAAAGCTCCTGAAAAACAAAAGTCCAGGATCAGATGGCTTTACAGGTAAATTTTATCAAACACTTAAAGAAGATCTAATACGTATCCTTCTAAAACTTTTCCAAAAAATTGAAGAGGAGGGAATGCTTCTTAACTCATATTAGGAGGCAAACATCACTCTGATGCCAAAACCAAAGACAACACAAAAAAAGAAAATTACAGGCCAATATCTCTGATGAACATAGATGCAAAAATTCTCAACAAAATATTAGCAAACTGAATACAGCAATACATTAAAAGGATCATACATCATGATCAAGTGGGATTTTATTCCATGGGTTAAGGATGGTTCAACATCTACAAATCAATCAACATGATACACCACATGAACAAAATTAAGGATAAAACCCATAAGATCATCTCAATATATGCAGAAAAAGCATTTGGCAAGATTCAACACCCATTTACAATAAAAAAAACTCAATAAAGTGGGTATAGAATAAATGTACTTCAAGATAATAAAGGCCATATATGACAAACCCACAAATAATATCATACTCAATGGTGAAAAACTGAAAGCTATCCCTCTAAGATCAAGAACAAAACAAGGATGCCCATTCCTGCCACTCTTACTCAATGTAGTATTACTTCTATATAATTGACGGAGCAATTATGCAAGAAAAAGAAATAAAAGGCATCCAAATTGGAAAGGAAGGAGTAAAACTGTCATTATTTGCAGATGACATGATTTTATATATAGAAAATCCCAAAGACTCCACCAAAAAAAAAAACCCCCATTCGAAACAATAAACAAATACAGAAAAGTTGCAGGATACAAAATCAATATATAAAACTCTGTTGCATTTCTGCATGCTAAAAATGAGCTAGCAGAAGGAGAAATTAAGAAAACAATTCCATTTATAATCACAACAAAAAGAATGAAACACCTAGGAATAAATTTAACCAAGGAGGTGAAAGACTTGTACACCAAAAACAATAGGACATTATGTACAAAGACTTGTATACCAAAAACTATAGGACATTGTTCTTCAAGAAATTGAAGACATAAATAAATGGAAAGACATTCTGTGCTCATGGACTGGAAGAATGAACATTATTAAAATGTCTATATTACCTATAGAAATTCTTTTGGGTGTTGGATTGTATTCTTTGGGGAAAATTTGGGGTGATGTTGACATGCACTGAAGGCAGATCCAGACCAAGAACAAGAATAACCTAAGGAATTTCAAGTCACTTGTGAGTAACATCAGAATAGGAAAAGTCTGAGATATATACATGCACCAAATTATGACAGTTACTATCTCTGGATAGTGGATTACAAATGATATTTATTTCATTCCCTCTTCATTTTTGTATTTTAAAATTTTTCTATGAGTTGGGCTGTGTAGAGGAAGTTATTTTGAAACACACGTGGGCTTTGCAATCCGACAGGCTTATATTAGAACCCAGCTCCACTACTTCTGGAATTTGTGATTCTAGATAAGTTCCTTGAACTTTTAAAGCCTCAGTTCCCTCATTCGTATAACAACTACTCATAGGTAGTTGTGAGGATTAAATAAAATAATCCGTGTAAAGTTCTTCAAACGGTGCCTTTGAACTGAGTAGGCATACGATAAATCGTACAAATTATTATTGTTTTTGGTAAGTAAACTTTGCTGATGGTTCTCAGATCTTGAAAATGATCAGCCTTTCTACTCACTGCCAAGAAGTTACGGCAGCACGTGGCCTTGTGGCATCATCGTCTAATGAACAAGCAGAAGAAATTCAACCAAGTTTTATCTCTACCATATAAGTCATGCAATAGATCATCATCACGAAGCATCTACTATGTGCAAGTTATTTAAGTTCTCAGACGTTAGACCCCATCCCTATGACCTTCATCTTGTAGCCAGGTCACTTCTGGCCACTAATGCTCAAGTGTCTCAACTCCTAATTAAAAACACTTTCAGAGTAAGCTATACTTAGGATGGGCCCACATGGTTTTAATTCCCAGTGAAGAATACACATTACATTTCAGGACTTCTACACTAGCCAAAGCGTTCTGATGTGGGGTTTGACTCCCTTGGTGCTGTCATGTGACAGGCTTTTTGATGTGGTCTCTGTTCCAGTAAGTTAAACTCTGGCATCTCAGAACTGGCGCAGCCTGCCCGGCTACAGATGAATTCTGAACGCAGACTCAGGCTGAATCTGCGTGCCTGTGGGTGGATGGGACCACAAAGGCCATGGGGTTAATTATCTGGAGGCTGTTTTAGTGCAGGCCCCACTCTTCAAGGTTTCCTACTTGCTGCTGTGTAGCTTGGCTATCTAAGACCGTGCTCCTCAAAGCATTTTTGGTTTTTGACCTCTTGGCTGGGAGAAAGAAACCCTTCTGAACCCTGCATGTTCCTGCTTGAGGCTACAGAGGCAAGCTTACTGGGCTTCACGAAACTTTTCACTGCTCTGGATGAGGTCTGCCCTGAAATGCTTGGTGTTTATTCATTAGAGTAAGTAAATAAATAAGTCGTGCTTGAAACAAAAGCACAGGTCTTGTTAGACATGACACGCTCACACTATCTGGGTCTCTTCACCTTCCAGGCACGTGGAAGACAAGACTGCCCAGCCCTCTGGGGTTTGGTGGGGCAGTGTGACCAGTTTAGGCCAACAGGGTGTGAGCTGAGGTGACACCTGTCACTCCTCTGCATTGAAGAGCGAATGAGACGTCCAACCTCTCTCTTCCCTGGAGACCAAAGGAGTCACATGTTCTACATGTTATAGCTACAGATGGTAGAGCCTCCATCAGCCTGGATTCTTGAGTGACTGATAGAGTGGAATTTTCCCAATACACATACCCACCACCCTTGACTTGGCGTCCGACATGTATCATATGCAAGAAATAAATCTTTTTGTGTTCAACATTGGATCTGGGGGCTAATTTGTTATCACAGAACAATGTAGCCTATTCTAACTAATACAATTATCCCATAAACATTAGTAACATAGAAAGTGGTATACAGGTCACCTGTTGGACCTGTCATTGGGAGTTGGCCAAGGCTGTCTATGGTGAAAGGTAGAGGACTAAAGGAACACCTTCAAGGATGAGCAGTAGTCCAGATGATGAAGTTCAGGGGACCTGCAGTCTATATTGGGAGGACTGGAGGAAGGCAAAGGTGACACTCAGTCTCTGGAGGTGCTCATCCTAGGCAGGCCAGACTCCAGGCCAAGGTCAGTCAAGCAGAGCATCCCAACCCCAAAGAGAGGAAGCATTCCCAGTAGACTGCTTACCTTGCCCTCCTTGGTTCAGAAGCTGTGTTGGTTGGCGGGCTGCCTTTAGGGTCCCAGAAAGTGAAAAAACATTCATAGGTCACTTTAGATGCACAAGATGTTCGACTGTGATGAGATTTTATTTACTGGTCTGTATTGGTTTTCTTTGCATAGGCCCCTGAGGGTCAACCATCCAAGCGGGAGTTAAGACATACTCGCACAGACCCCATCTGAGGTTCTTGGAAATGCAACGTGAATGATTAACAATCCCAGTGAAAGGAGGCTGTGGCTGCTCTTTCCATTTCTAAACCTGAAATTACCCAACTGCCATATCGAAAGTCAGGAACTTTTCAGTAACCTGGATGGAGAGGGACCTGGGAAGTGAATGAGGGGAAGCTTCCCCCCCCACACACTTTTTTTTTTTTAACAGAGACACTGGTGGAAAAATGTTTTTTTGTTTTTTTTTTAATTTTTGAATTTTATTTTATTTATTTTTTTATAAAGCAGGTTCTTATTAGTTATCCATTTTATACATATTAGTGTATTTATGTCAATCTCAATCTCCCAATTTATGCACACCACCACCCTCCCTGCCACTTTCCCCGCTTGGTGTCCATACGTTTGTTCTTTACATCTGTGTCTCTATTTCTGCCCTGCAAACTGGTTCTTCTGTACCATTTTTCTAGGTTCCACATATATGTGTTAATATACGATGTTTGTTGTTCTCTTTCTGACTTACTTTACTCTGTATGACAGTCTCTAGATCCATCCATGTCTCTAAACATGGCCCAATTTCGTTCCTTTTTATGGCTGAGCAATATTCCATTGTATATATGTACCACATCTTCTTTATCCATTCATCTGTCGATGGGCATTTAGGTTGCTTCCATGACCTGGCTATTGTAAATAGTGCTGCAATGAACATTGGGGTGCATGTGTCTTTTTGAATTACGGTTTTCTCTGGGTATATGCCCAGTAGTGGGGTTGCTGGGTCGTAATTCTAGTTTTAGTTTTTTAAGCAACCTCCATCCTGTTCTCCATAGGGCTGTATCAATTTACATTCCCATCAACAGTGCAAGAGGGTTCCCTTTTCTCCACACCCTCTCCAGCATTTGTTGTTTGTAGATTTTCTGATGATGCCCATTCTAACTGGTGTGAGGTGATACCTCATTGTAGTTTTGATTTGCATTTCTCTAGTAATTAGTGATGTTGAGCAGCTTTTCATGTGCTTCTTGGCCACCTGTATGTCTTCTTTGGAGAAATGTCTATTTAGGTCTTCTGCCCGTTTTTGGATTGGGTTGTTTGTTTTTTTAATATTGAGCTGCATGAGCTGTTTATATACATTGGAGATTAATCCTTTGTCCGTTGATTCGTTTGTAAATATTTTCTCCCATTCTGAGGGTTGTCTTTTCGTCTTGTTTGTAGTTTCCTTGCTTTGCAAAAGCTTTGAAGTTTCATTAGGTCCCATTTGTTTATTTTTGTTTTTATTTCCCTTTCTCTAGGAGGTGGGTCAAAAAGGATCTTGCTGTGATTTATGTCAAACAATGTTCTTCCTATGTTTTCCTCTAAGAGTTTTATAGTGTCCGATCTTACATTTAGGTCTCTAATCCATTTTGAGTTTATTTTTGTGTATGGTGTTAGGGAGTGTTCTAATTTCATTCTTTTACATGTAGCTGTCCAGTTTTCCCAGCACCACTTATTGAAGAGGCTGTCTTTTCTCCGTTGTATATCCTTGCCTCCTTTGTCATAAATTAGTTGACCATAGGTGTGTGGGTTTATCTCTGGGCTTTCTATCCTATTCCATTGATCTATATTTCTGTTTTTGTGCCAGTATCATATTATCTTGATTACTGTAGCTTTGTAGTATAGTCTGAAGTCAGGGAGTCTGATTCCTCCATCTCCATTTTGTCCCCTCAAGACTGCTTTGGCTATTCGGGGTCTTCTGTGTCTCCATACAAATTTTAAGATTTTTTGTCCTAGTTCTGTAAAAAATGCCATTGGTAATTTGATAGGGATTGCATTGAATCTGTAGATTGCTTTGGGTAGTATAGTCATTTCCACAATATTGATTCTTCCAATCCAAGAACATGGTATATCTCTCCGTCTGTTTGTATCATCTTTAATTTCTTTCATCAGTGTCTTATAGTTTTCTGCATACAGGTCTTTTGTCTCCCTAAGTAGGTTTATTCTTAGGTATTTTATTCTTTTTGTTGCAATGGTAAGTGGGAGTGTTTCCTTAATTTCTCTTTCAGATTTTTCATCATTGGTGTATAGGAATGCAAGAGATTTCTGTGCATCAATTTTGTATCCTGCAACTTTACCAAATTCGTTGATTAGTTCTAGTAGTTTTCTGGTGACATCTTTAGGATTCTCTATGTATAGTATCATGTCATCTGAAAACAGTGACCGTTTTACTTTTCTTTTCCAATTTGTATTCCTTTTATTTCTTTTTCTTCTCTGATGGCCATGGCTAGGACTTCCAAAACTATGTTGAATAATAGTGGTAGAGTGGACATCCTTGTCTTGTTCCAGATCTCAGAGGAAATGCTTTCAGTTTTTCACCATTGAGAACGATGTTTGCTGTGGGTTTTTCATATATGGCCTTTATTATGTTGAGGTAGGTTCCCTCTATGCCCACTTTCTGGAGAGCTTTTATCATAAATGGGTATTGAATTTTGTCAAAAGCTTTTTCTATATCTATTGAGATGATCATATGGTTTTTATTCTTCAGTTTGTTAATATGGTGTATCACATTGACTGATTTGCATATATTGAAGAATCCTTGCATTCTGGGATAAATCCCACTTGATCACGGTGTATGATCCTTTTAATGTGTTGTTGGATTCTGTTTGCTAGTATTTTGTTGAAGATTTTTGCTTCTATATTCATCAGTGATATTGGTCTGTGATTTTCTGTTTTTGTAGTGTCTTTGTCTGGTTTTGATATCAGGGTGATGGTGGCCTCATAGAATGAGTTTGGGAGTGTTCCTTCCTCTGCAATCTTTTGGAAGAGTTTGAGAAAGATGGATGTTAGCTCTTCTCTAAATGTTTGATAGAATTCACCTGTGAAGTCATCTGGTCCTGGACTTTTGTTTGTTGGAAGATTTTTAATCACAGTTTCAATTTCATTGCTTGTGATTGGTCTGTTCATACTTTCTATTTCTTCCTGGTTCAGTCTTGGAAGGTTATACCTTTCTAAGAATTTGCCCATTTCTTCCAGGTTGTCCATTTCAATGGCATAGAGTTGCTTGTAGTAGTCTCTTAGGATGCTTTGTATTTCTGCAGTGTCTGTTGTAACTTCTCCTTTTTCATTTCTAATTTTATTGATTTGAGTCCTCTCCCTCTTTTGCTTGATGAATCTGGGTAATGGTTTATCAATTTTGTTTATCTTCTCAAAGAACCAGCTTTTAGTTTTATTGATCTTTGCTATTGTTTTCTTTGTTTCTAATTCATTTATTTCTGCTCTGATCTTTATGACTTCTTTCCTTCTACTAACTTTGGATTTTGTATGTTCTTCTTTCTCTAGCTCCTTTAGATTGTTTATTTGAGATTTTTCTTGTTTCTTGAGGTAGGCTTGTATTGCTATAAACTTCCCTCTTAGAACTGCTTTTGCTGCATCCCATAGGTTTGGGATCGTCGTGTTTTCGTTGTAATTTGTCTCTAGGTATTTTTTTATTTCTTCGGGGATCTCTTGGTTATTTAGTAACGTATTGTTTACCCTCCATGTGTTTGTGTTTTTTACATTTTTTTCCCTGTAATTGATTTCTAATCTCATAATGTTGTGGTCAGAAAAGATGCTTGATATGATTTCAATTTTCTTAAATTTACTGAGGCTTGATTTGTGACCCAAGATGTGATCTCTCCTGGAGAATGTTCCGTGTGCCCTTGAGAAGAAAGTGTAATCTGTTGTTTTTGGATGGAATGTCCTATAAATATCAATTAAATCTACCTGATATATTGTGTCACTTAAAGTTTGTGTTTCCTTATTAATTTTCTGTTTGGATGATCTGTCCATTGGTGTAAGTGAGGTGTTAAAGTCCCCCACTATTATTGTGTTACTGTCGATTTCCTCTTTTATAGCTGTTAGCAGTTGCCTTATGTATTGAGGTGCTCCTATGTTAGGTGCATATATATTTATAATTGTTATATCTTCTTCTTGGATTGATCCCTTGATCATTATGTAGTGTCCTTCCTTGTCTCTTGTAACATTCTTTATTTTAAAGTCTATTTTTTCTGATATGAGTATTGCTACTCCAGCTTTCTTTTGATTTTCATTTGTATGGAATATCTTTTTCCATCCCCTCACTTTCAGTCTGTATGTGTCCCTAGGTCTGAAGTGGGTCTCTTGTAGACAGCGTATATATGGGTCTTGTTTATGTATCCAGTGAGCCTGTTTCTTTTGGTTGGAGCATTTAATCCATTCATGTTTAAGGTAATTATTGATATGTATGTTCCTGTTACCATTTTCTTAATTGTAATGGGTTTGTTTTTGTAGGTCCTTTTCTTCTCTTGTGTTTCCCACTTAGAGAAGTTCCTTTAGCATTTGTTGTAGAGCTGGTTTGGTGGTGCTGAATTCTCTTAGCTTTTGCTTGTCTGTAAAGGTTTTAATTTGTCGAATCTGAATGAGATCCTTGCCGGGTAAAGTAATCTTGGTTGTAGGTTCTTCCTTTTCATCACTTTAAATATATCATGCCACTCCCTTCTGGCTTGTAGAGTTTCTGCTGAGAAATCAGCTGTTAACCTTATGGGAGTTCTCTTGTATGTTATTTGGCTTTTTTCCCTTGTTGCTTTCACTAATTTTTCTTTGTCTTTAATTTTTGTCAGTTTGATTACTATGTGTCTCGGCGTATTTCTCCTTGGGTTTATCCTGCCTGGGACTCTCTGCACTTCCTGGACTTGGGTGTCTAATTCCTTTCCCATGTTAGGGAAGTTTTTGACTATAATCTCTTCAAATATTTTCTCGGGTCCTTTCTGTCTCTCTTCTCCTTCTGGGATCCCTTTAATGTTAATGTTGTTGCATTTAATGTGTCTCAAACGTGTCTTAGGCTGTCTTCATTTCTTTTCATTCTTTTTTCTTTATTCTGTTCCATGGCAGTGAATTCCACCTTTCTGTCTTCCAGGTCACTTATCCATTCTTCTGCCTCAGTTATTCTGCTATTGATTCCTTCTACTGTATTTTTCATTTCAGTTATTGTATTCTTCATCTCTGTTTGTTTGTTCTTTAATTCTTCTAGGTCTTTGTTAAACATTTCTTGCATCTTCTCAATCTTTGCCTCCATTCTTTTTCTGAGGTCCTGGATCATCTTCACTATCATTATTCTGAATTCTTTTTCTGGAAGGTTGCCTATCTCCACTTCATTTAGTTGCTTTTCTGGGGTTTTATCTTGTTCCTTCATCTGGTACATAGCCGTCTGTCTTTTCATCTTGCCTATCTTTCTGTGAATGTGGTTTTTGTTCCACAGGCTGCAGGATTGTAGTTCTTCTTGCTTCTGCTGTCTGCCCTCTGGTGGATGAGGCTATCTAAGAGGCTTGTGCAAGCTTCCGGATGGGAGGGACTGGTGGTGGGTAGAGCTGGCTGTTGCTCTGGAGGGCAGAGCTCAGTAAAACTTTAATCCGCTTGTCTGCTGATGGATGGGGCTGGGTTCCCTCCCTGTTGGTTGTTTGGCCTGAGGCAATCCAACACTGGGGCCTACCCCGGCTCTTTGGTGGGGCTAATGGCAGACTCTGGGAGGGCTCAAGCCAAGGAGTACTTCCCAGAACTTCTGCTGCCCATGTCCTTGTCCTCACGGTGAGACACAGGCAACCCCCACCTCTGCAGGAGACCCTCCAACACTAGCAAGTAGGTCTGGTTCAGTCTCCTATGGGATCACTGCTCCTTCCCCTAGGTCCTGATGCACACACTACTTTGTGTGTGTCCTCCAAGAGTGGAGTCTCTGTTTCCCCCAGTCCTGTTGAAGTCCTGCAATCAAATCCCACTAGCCTTCAATGTCTGATTCTCTAGGAATTCCTCCTCCCATTGCTAGACATCAGGTTGGGAAGCCTGACGTGGGGCTCAGAACCTTCTCTCCAGTGGGTGGACTTCTGTGGTATAAGTGTTCTCCAGTCTGTGAGTCACCCACCCAGTGGTTATGGGATTTGATTTTATTGTGGTTGCTCCCCTCCTACCATCTCATTGAAGCTTCTCCTTTGTCTTTGGATGTGGGGTATCTTTCCTGGTGAGTTCCAGTCCCTTCCTGTCGATGATTGTTCAGCAGTTAGTTGTGATTCCAGTGCTCTCACAAGAAGAAGTGAACACATATCCTTCTACTCTGCCATCTTGAACCAATCTCCTGAAGCTTTCCTCTTGTCATCACTGATGACATGGTTTAATAGTGTCTGAAAGTCATTGTTACCATCCATCTTCTGCTTGGCCAGCCTGGAATGAGGTTGTATTCAGCTGACAGCAGCAGAAGGATGCACATAACCACATTCTTCATGGTGCCAAACTGCCTTTTTTTAAAAAATAAATATATTTATTTATTTTTGGCTGGGTTGGGTCTTTGCTGCTGTGTGCGGGCTTTCTCTAGTTGTGGCGAGCCGGGCTACTCTTCGTTGTGGTGCATGGACCTCTCACTGCGGGGGCTTCTCTTGTTGCGGAACATGGGCTTTAGGCGTGCAGGCTTCAGTAGTTGCAGTGCATGGGCTCAGTAGTTGTAGCTCGTGGGCTCTAGAGCACAGGTTCAATAGTTGTGGCACACAGGCTTAGTTGCTCCGTGGCATGTGGGATCTTCCCAGACCACAGATTGAACCCGTGTCCCTTGCTTTGGCAGGCAGATTCTTAACCAGTGTGCCACCAGGGAAGTCCCAAAACTGCCTTCTTATTAGAACTGGAAGAAAGAAGAAAGGATGATGGGTTAGTCCTCTCATGATTCCCTGGGCTGGAATTGCTGAAGAGCTGATATTTCTGTATAAAATTGTCTTTGCAGAAATCAACTTTTCCGAATTCACTGGGAATGCGGAGCCAGGGGTCTGGCTGCATTGAGATGAAAGGGTTCATTGGGACCAAATTGGTTTTTGCCACTTTGCTACTTAGCAGAGCTGTAATGCTAAAGTCTCTCAGGGTTTTTAGTTTTTACAAGGTAATTATTTTCAGAGTCAAAAAGGTGCAGGTTCCCTTACTGAAAACCTCCTGATGCAAGAGAAATGAGATCTTGTTATACATTACTCAGATCACTCTGCTTCCTCTGTCTAAATCCACTCTGCTGGTAAAGGGAAAACCACAGCTTCATTCCCAGGTATACAGAACGACAGTAATCACACCAAATGTTAATGTGATGAATCCATTTAAATAGAGATAAATTCCAAATGCAAATATATTTTTATTTTGAATGTAACACACTTACGAAGAAAATGCCTATGCTTTTAGAATAGAAGGCAGATTTCTGAACCACCTCTCCACAGCCCTGATTAAATAAGAGATTTGCTGAGAGCGAATAGTGTCAATCGAAAAACAGTGGCAAGAACCTACTTAGTGGTTCCTATCTTTTAATCCATATTGACAGCACAAAAAGTGTACTTTAATTATGATTTCCAAATCTCACCTTGATACTCTGTGAAGTAAAAGAGAAAACCCTACATTCTGATATGTACCATAGTTACTTTGTATTTTTCAGGTGCTCTAAGAGCGCTTTATTCCCAAAGGTTGCTGATATAAGGATTCCTCGGAGCCAGAGTGGCAGGTAGAGCCCTGCGCTAAGAGCCCCAAGGCCTGAACCAAACTGGAGTCAGATGTATCCACTATTGAAGCCACAGGCCACAGGGAAGGAGACCAAGGGTGGGACTTGGTTTGTGGAGCTGTAAGTTGCACCTTGTGGATAGAAAGCATCCCCCTGACTTCAGGTTGGTCTTATGGCTGAGGTGTAGCACTATGGCTACACCAAATGGATATTCAGAGCAAAAGTTAGGAGGTTTATGCCCTCTTCACCAGCAACAATTAGAATTTTCATCACCTAAATTGAGCCTCTAAGTAAATGAATGTAATCTCTAGAAAATTGAAACTGCACAAATAAACGATGGAAGGAAAGGAGAAAGGTGGTGTGAATGCAAGGGATATCTTTCTAAAATGCAAGGTGAAGGTGATGTCGACTCAGAATCTTTGCCTCAATCTTTCCAAGGCCATCATAAAACTAAGTTCTGTAAAGGAACACAAAGAGACTAAAGAAACAGACTCCTAACTAGCTCACATAATGAACGGCTCATCCTTGCCGCCTCAAGCACCATCCCTGATTGAAGGGCGCTGTGAACTCTGCTCCCAACTTGCCAGCCCGGGCAGCTGAGATTGATGTGTAGACTGGGAACATGAACCCTGGGCTTCAGGAGCAGCTTGAGGTCAAGTCAGAATTTGTTTCTGTCCTGCCTTTCAATGCTTTGTTTTTATATGAGCCATCCATACTAACGACTCAGCATTGCTGGGCCTGGGAGAGCCGGGGGTGGACACCTTCAAGGAGACTCATTCAGGATGTAAATTCATTAGCTATGTGGAGGGCTGGGGCTTTTCCTATAAGGATCAATGAAAGCTGGAAATTCCCAGTTTAACCACTGACCAGGCCCTTCTACCCCACCACCCCACCAAATCCCGCCCCACCCTGATGGTTGCTCTAACCAAAATAAATCATAAATGTGTAAAGCTCAACAGTCAGCCTATTCAGAGTCACTGCCACCCATTTCTAAAGCCCAGGCCGATGTAGAGTAACCCAAGATTTCAATTCTCTTCAAGGGGCTACTGCACATCCCTGGTGACAGTTAAATCACAGAACCTGTGTAAGTAAGATTTTTATTTTTTTTACTCTATTTGCTTTATTGTTTGCTGTTTCTCTTCCATATACATCTTGATCGACATGTATTGATGGGATGTGATCATCGTACATAAATGAAGGATAGTTCTTTAACATACTAACGCTGACAACAACTAATTAATGCCTTTCCTTTGTAAAGCATTTAGAGTTTCCACCAAATATCTTCACATGAATCATCTCTTTTATTTTCAGAACCATATCGTAGGCAGGACGTGCATTATTATTGACATTAAGTGAATAAAGAAACTGAGACTTCCTGGAGGTTAATAGGGTTGCCTTGAGTAACAGAAATGATTGGCGTTGGTGGTAGGATTAGGACAGACTCCAAGTCCAATACTTTTTCCAAGCCATCCCACTGTCTCTACGAAGAAATCTTTCCTTCTCTGGAAAGCTTTGAATTTTATAAATTGTTTAAGTGCTTATTATTTTGTTTGATGGAAATGAAATACAGCTAACACTTGTTGAGTCATGACTAAGTCGAGTCATCGTACAGAGTATCAAGTGCTCAACGTCAACTTTCTCATTTATGGGGTGGGTGTTATTATCTCTGTTGTTATAGATGAGGAAACCGAGCACAGAGAGGCTTTTGCAATTTGCCCAAACCACACAGCAGGTAAGTAGCAAGGATTTGAAAACAGTCGGCGTGACTCCAGAGCCTCCCAGCCTCATCCGTCTGCTGAGGTAGGCAGGTTTGCAACTTCTCGAATTGATAATCGAAGAACCATAGGTCCAGTTGCTGGTAGGCAGAACTGTCGACATTGCCACAATGTTTGGGATCGTTTGGGCCCGTGTTGATTGTTCCAGCTAGGAGGCCAAGCTGGAATCAAAAGAAATAAGCAATAGAAATAAACCAAATAACCAAAAGAAACCAGACACTCTGTTGCGAGATGGGGTTCCTCCCCCTGCTACTCTCCCACCCCGCGATAGCCTTCCTTCCCAATCAGTTTTTTCTCCACAGTGGCACCAGTATTACTCCTGTTTCTGATACCAAAAACCACTAAGTGCCTTCTCCCTCAGGTCCCATATCCAGTCAGCTATCAGGAATTCCTATTTCGTGGTTGTGTGCGTCTCTAGAACCTGCTTCTTCCTCTTCTCCCCTTCTGCCATGACCACAGTCCAGTTGAATAACTAGACAATAGCCTCTCCAGCTTCAGACACTTCCCACAGTGTAGTCAATGTTGTCCCCAAGCATCCTAAAAACACAGCTGTCCTCACCTCTTCCCATGCTGCGCTCCTACACGTGGCACCCCATTGTCTGCCGCAAGCCCTGTGGTTTACATCTTCCATTGCCTAGCTCTTCCGTTTTCTGCCCATTTTCCTACCAATCCATTGTCTCTGGCTTCTCCTTTCTTTTTTCTTTTTGGCTGCACCACGTGGCATCCAGGATCCTGTTCCCCGACCGGGGATCAAACCTGCGCCCTCTGCAGCGGAAGCGCAGAGTCTTAACCACTGGACCGCCAGGGAAGTCCCCCTTCCTTCTTCTCTTGTCAAGTAGGTCTCACAGTCCCCGGCACATGTCCATGAGCCCATCGCCTCACCTCGTGCCTTCATTGTTATTTTCCCCGTCCTGTTATTTCTCTTCCTTCATGCTTATCTCAATCTAGACATCCCTCCAGTCTGTGAAATCTTCTCATATTCTTCCTTCTTGGATTCCTATTGTTCCTACAGAAAGCGCCACAGAGTTTAGAGTGTTTAATTTTGTTTTCTAATTGTCTCACTATTCATCTCCTCCGCTGGACTGTAAGTTTCCTAGGTCAAGGACCCTCTCATATTTTTTTTTCATGATCGTCACTGGGCATAATGGAGTATTGGACTCAGAGGAGGCGCTTGTTTGGTGGACTGATTTCACTTGGTGGAGGGACTTGGCATCAGACCAGAAGGCAAATGAGCATTGGCTGATTCAGTAGCTCTGATGAGCAATCCAGTGACCTTGTTCCACAAGGGTTACTTCTCTAATACTTGATGCCAACGACAAATTCGAACGAAGGTCAGGATATTACAAACCAGACAATTTATTTTCTGTAGTAGAGTTGTCTTTTCCCTACCTCTTAAGCATCTGAGGAACCCATCTTTTCTGATTCCTTTCCCAGGTCGCAGTGGCTGTTCTCTAAGGAGGTATGATAATGGGGCGGGGTGAGAGGGGGTAAACTGAGTCGTCCAAGTGAAAGACCACCGCAAGTAGAAACTGATTTATAATCTCCAAAGTAATACATTAGAGAATGGAAAGTAGCTCAGGGCAGATGTTTCGGAATAATTCATGAAACAGTTTTTTACCAGAAGAGAAGTTGTTGGACCCTGCGAAGCCTTTTTCAGAATCAGACTGTTCAAGTTGCCCCAGGCAGATTTCAGAGAGACTAGCACCTTGGAAATCTAATAGCAGAAGTAATCGAGTTAGTATATATGGACACATTTGAAAAGCGTGTCATACTTTCCAAATTGTGTTCTCAAGCACCATCTTAGGAGTTAAATCCTTTTGAGTTGGAAGGAGTTCTGAAGGTTATATGGTTGATAGAGGTATAACATGTCTGGAATACTATTAACATACTTTTCACTTTTGTATTTCATGGGTCGACCTACCCCTTCACTTTCCCATTTTCTCAGACATATGTCCACCTTTAGATCTCTACAGCATGAATGCAAAAAAAAAATAATGTAATGTGCAGGTTCTCGCAACCTAAAATGGGAATTTTGTAGGCATAATAGCTGTAAAAACTAGGCTTTGGTGGAAGAGAAATAGGATTTCCTGAATTTATTTAGCTCCCATTTAGCATAACTTGCTAAACAGCCAAGCTTGTAGGTAGGACTCAGATCATAGAACTGCTTCCATGCGTGCAAGGTCTGGTTCTGTCTATGACAACTGGGCCAGGAGGCTTGAATTGTAGAGGCAGGAAACCTGCCCATTTCTGGACCCAAAAGACCATGAGAAGGAGAAGAGAGACAGAGGCTGGAGAGATATTCATCTTGATTTTCTGTCTCTGGGAGGCCCAGAGGGGGAGGTGTGTTAGATGTTAAAATCAACACAAGCAAGGCCTCCCCTTCATCTGAGACTGCATGGAACATGGGCTCCCCACACCCATGTGGGGGTGGCCACATCAGAGTAAAGTCAGCAGTACGGCGTGATTAGACAACGGAAGGGCTAGCATTTAGCTTTCCCAAGCCACCCTCAGTTCCTGTGTGGTGTGGAAGGAACTCAGAATCTCCTGTGGGTCCCTGAAGTGGGTGAGGCACAGATGCCAGTTGGAATCTGGCTAGAGAACATACCAGAGAGGAATAACCATAGTGGGAACAAGATGGCGCTGTGGGCAAGGGTTACAAAATGAACTGCCTGGACCCTGACCTCACAACCAGACCCAGGGGCTCAACAACAAGGCGGACCCAGGGGCCCACGGTGCCAAGGGAGAGCCAGAGGCCCAGCACCAAGGGGGACCCAGGGGCGGCCAAACTAGGGAAAAAAGAAGCTGGACTCCAACCCAACCACGACAGAACATGAACCACAAGCTACCCAACGCAGCAACAAACACCAGCCTGAAGTCAAGGAACGGGACAAGCTGAACATTAGTGGTCAACAGTCCAGAGAGCGGCCCAGACCAACCACCCTACAGCAGACACGGGGAGGATCCAGAAAATACCATGTGGACGTGAGCCTGCCCCCCTCCACCCCTGAGAAGACCGTCAGCCCCCCTCACACACCCAGGCAAAGACTGAATTATCTAAAGAAAACTGCTCCCGAGCAGGAGATTGGACTGAGATTAGAGGCTGGGGGAAACCTAGTTTCCCACACCACAGTGGGATGGGGACTCACCGAAAAACTCAGCATTTCCACAAGTCTGGGTGCTTTGGTGACGTTGCTCCCCAGCGTGACGTTCTCCTTCATGTTATAGTGACTGTGGGAGCAGGTGAGGCAGGTGTTACCATCTTCATTCTACATGTGCAGAAGCCAAGGTCCAGAGATGAAATGTCTCGTCCATGGTCAAGAGGCACTGGGTGCAAAACCACAGCAGGAGTTAGACCTTCTGATCCCAGCTCCGCGCTCCTCCCACAGGGCTGAGAGCCCCTCTCGTGACCGGGCAGGAGATGCCCACCTACTCCAGCCTGGGGAACAATGGTGAAAAGTGTTTATGCTCAGAAGCAGCCTTAGGTTTCCCTTTTGGGCCCCAGTCATATCTTCAGTCTTCATTCAGGGGAATGTTACGGCTGAAGATGTACCTTTGGCATGTTTGCACCTGGTGGTGGCGTGGCAGTGGCATGATTCTATGTCTGTTCACGATGCCAAATGTTTGGAACCGCACAGAGCTGATAGGACAGTGATGGAACAAAATGTTTCTTTTTCTCTCTTTTCTCCCAAGGATCGCCTAAAATTGAAACCTCTATATTGGCTGCAGTTTTCATCCATCTGCAGAAACACATTAGAAAGAGAAAGAGGTTGGCAACTGACTTCAGGCTTTTCCCCCAGAGTGTTACTTACCTGACTTTAACCAGATGCTATGCCTGTCTCTCCCTTCCATGCTCAGTGGGCAAAAGACAGAAGAAATACAAGGAATGCTTGTAACGCTCTGGACTCTCTCCCCCTCTCTTTTTCTTTCTGTCTTTCCTTTTTTTCTTTTTTAATCCCAGGACCGGATATACAAGTTCCAGAAGAGGAATATATATCCCCAGAGTCTGAAATCAAATCTGGAATTCATATCCTCTGTAAATGTACTTTATTAAAAGCAGGAATCAAGAAAGGTTTTGGAATTATTATATTGGAGAGGTTGATTGTTTAGAGAGGACTTGGAATTAGGGATAATTTTAGACATGTTTTGCAGGCAGCCACCTCCTTGGATGAATGGAAAAACTGGGTACTTTGGCATCAATCCTATCCCAAAGGTCTTAAAACCAGCCCTTAGACTGTTACCAACGCAGGAAGGAAAGCAGGACATTGCGGTAAGACACATTCATCTATAATCACCATAATAGGGTGAACTGAAAATGTTGCAGGAACACATAGTAGGTAACGTTTCCAGGCATCACACTGTCAGTTTGGTGCTAATCTTTGTAAAATCCACTTGCCGCCACTTCATGATGGTTAAGTGCAACCCCACGGCTTCCAGGGATGGAAGGCATGTGTGTGTGCGTGTCGGTCTGTGTCTGTGTCTCTGTGTGTGTCTGTGTGGGCATGTGTGTGAAGAAGTTGAAAGTGTTGTTTGAGGTCCAGAAATGGAGCCAGTGGAGGCTGCAAGGGGAGGAAGGAAGCGGGGAGAATCACATGCACCATCCCGCGACATGCCGGCAGCCTGTACTACCAGCCATTCTCTGGGTGGGGAACCAGGAACTTGTCCGTCGTTCCCAGAAGGCCCAGACGGTTTTATATCAGTAAACTGTCTCTGAACTATTTTTTTCCCCTCGGTTTGAAATCACATTCTTCTGAATACCATTGCAGCTCACGGTATGTCTCTGATGAAAACCATCATTTCACAGGGGTCGGCCAACTCAACAGCGGGAGCAAAGTGATTACGGGATTCACATTCCAGTAACAAAAGAAGAGCTCAGCCCTCTAACCGGTCAGAGAAAGGTGGGAGCCCCTGGTGACCCAGAAGAAACCTCTGGACCCTCAGAGGTCCCAGAAGAACGGAGAGGGAGGTAGCGGTTCTGGGCTAATTTAAAGGAGAGCTTTTGCTGTATTTGATGGAAAGCTTGAAGGAAAAAGGTTGGAATGCTGAATGGATGCTTCAGTGCGGGGGCGGTGGGGGGGGCGTGGCTAGCTGGCTCTCTGCCACTGTCTAGCTCCATCACCCACATCCCTGCTTTTCATTCACATCCAGTATCTCCCCTGCTGCTTTATTTAAAAAGTCCCCTCTTTCAGAACATGTGGGAAGGTACAGCGAACATTGGGATGGCTAAGGTCCTTGAATTCTCATGTTGGCTGCCTTGCTATGACTTTCGAGCTCTTGTCTTAATTAGAGCAGCCCTAAAGGGGAATTTGAAATCCCCCCTGCAGCCGCTCCCAGGAGAAGCAGCGGTGGGCTCCTCTTCCTGTGTTCCTGTCTCCTGGAGGGACCTGGGTTTCCCCCACCTCTTTCTCTCTCCCTCCACAGGGTTCTGGCCTCCAGAGACAGCGTGGGCCTGGGGCCTCTGCTCCCAGCTTCTCTGCAGAGAGAGAGTCTGTTCAGATTCCACGCTTCCTGCCTGGACCAGGGATGCCTCTGACACCCCCTCAGGGAGATGGTTTGTAATGTTTGTCCTGTAAACTCTTAGGTAACTGTTCTCTTCCACCAGGGGAGGTCACGTGGCTTAGAGGGAAAAGATGTGTTTTTCTTGTGGGTATCTGAGGACATTGAGCCACGGCCAGGCGGCCACGCCGACAGAACCCCCGCTCTGAACAGAGGCCACTGTTCAGGAAGCCAAGGGGAAATGACACTCCCGGTCAAGTGCAAACCACTGTGCCGCAAAAGCTCTGGGCACTGGGCCTGTGACACGTGCCCTTCTTCCAAAACTTCCCTGCAGAAACGCCCCTTTTCAAAAGGCACAGTCCGTGAACGGATACCCGACTGGTGAAGAAAGACTGTCTGGAATTCTCAGGCCCCTAGACCAGAGTGTTCCAGGGCTTTGGTTCTCCTTGGGTTCACTTATTGTTTTTTAAAAAATTAATTATTTTTGGCTGCGTTGGGTCTTCGTTGCAGTGCGTGGGCTTTCTCTAGCTGCGGCGAGCGGGGCCTACTCTTCTTTGCGGTGCGCAGGCTTCTCACTACGGTGGCTTCTCTTGCTGCCGAGCACGGGCTCTAGGTGTGTGGGCTTCAGTAGTTGTGGCGCCCGGGCTCTAGAGCACAGGCTCAGTAGTTGTGGCGCACGGGCGTAGTTACTCCGCAGCATGCGGGATCTTCCCAGACCAGGGCTCGAACCCGTGTGCCCTGCATTGGCAGGCGGATTCTTAACCACTGCACCACCAGGGAAGTCCCGTTTGTGTTTACTTGTGGCTGCGATTTCCATCATTACTTCAGCCCTGGTTCTGAGTCTCCACCCGCTTCAGCTCAGGCCACCCTGTTGGTCTCTAAGAGTCAAACGCTTTCCCCCAAATGTGTTGAGACGGCGGGTTCTGCATGTCTGGGGACATGGGAGCTGCAGCCCAGGACTCCCTGGGCCCAGGCTGGGCTCTGCCCAGAGACTTCTCCTGGTGGCCCTGCTGGCTGCCGCACCACAGGTGAAAACAGGGCCAGCCACTCTCCACTAGGATGTTTTATCTTCTTCTTGTTTTTTTTTTTTTTAATTGGAGGTATAATTGACATACAGTAAAATACACATATATATTTATTAAAATAGTCTCCATTTAACCGCCACCCAAATCAAGCATATAGACCTTCTCCAAGGCCCCAGGAGCTCTTCTGGCACCCATCCTGCTATTGAACATTTGAAGTCATCACAGGAAGTCATGTGATCAAGCTCTCTTCTCACTTGGAGCTTCTTGCCCCACAGCGGGGTAAGGCAGCTGCAGCAGATTCCTATGCCTCCTTTTTAAAACTTGAAGCTCAGAGAGGTCAAGCGATTAGCTCCTGGCCACACAGCCAGTAAGGGATGTTCAGTGGCTGGAACCCAGCTCTGGGCTCTCTTTCCTCCTCCTGGGCTCCCAGAAGAGTGCAGACCTAGGCGCTACTGGAATGAGAGCAGACCAGGAGGCAGACCACATGGAGGCCACAGGAGCAGATGCCAGGAGCCCACCTTTGTCCAGGTTAGACGGTGGGCAGGCTTCAGATTCCAGGCTGCTTCTCATGTGGGGGCCACCCCTGCCTCGCATGTGATGTGTGTTCTCTGCCCATGCCCCCTTCCTTTTTCTACCCCAGATGTAAATGAGTAGTACTCTTGTCCTCAAACCTCAGGATGCCCAAGAATCCTCTGTAGAACGAATTGTACGTGCCGATTCTCAGACCTGGGGCAGGGCCCAGGAGTCTGCATTTTCACAAGGCTTGCTCTCCTCCTCTCCCTCCCCTCCACCCACCCAGGGGATCTGGGGGACCAACTGCACTTTGATCAATATTGTGTAAGGGGAGCTCTCTCAGTCTCCTCCACTGAGGAAGTAGCATCGGTTTTTCCAAGGTTCCACCCCCATCACACCCAGATCCCGCCCTTCCTGGAGGGTTTCCCCTTTCCTTAATTCCTTCCTTCTTTATCGTTGCTATCTACCTTGTCCCTAGATTATCGGGTTCCTCTTGATCATGATCCTAATTTTCAACCTGCTCATCTAACCTCTAGTCCTTTCCTGAACTGTCCCTTAATCTCTAGACAGCCTTAATGTCTGTGGTGATTTAAGGCAGTCCACACACACCAGATACACAGACAAACACACATTCTGCTGAAAACCCTTCTAGAGCGTCAAGTCCAGACTCCTTCAAGTAGCACTTAAGACTCTCCAGTATCTAGTGCTTGCCTTCCAGTTTCATTTCCTTCTCTGAAACCTACCCTTCCTCCTCACCACGATTTTCCAGCTACTTTCACACCTTCGTGCTCAGGCAAACTCGGCTCCCTTTGCCTGGAAAAGCCCTCCCTTTGGGCCCATCTGTGAACACTTACTCAGTTTTCAGGACAAAGTTTGAAGGAAGGTTCCTTCCTTCAGGAAACATCCCAGCCTCTTCCAACACCCCCCAGGAAAGAATTGCTCCTTCTTTTGGGGCTATGCCTTCTCTCCCTAGTGAATCGGGAGCCATGAATCTTTAGAGCCTGCATGGGGTCTGGGCCCACACAGTGGAGGCTGAGGGTGGAGCCCTAATCCAACACTTTCCCGGACAAAGGACTGTGGCCATTTTTACATGGTGGTCCTGAGCTAAAATAGCATATGAGTGCAAATGTTTATTGTGTCTCCTATGTGCCAGGCACCGTTTTAAGTGCTTTTTTCCTGTTAAGCTTATTTGTATAAAATATGGTTTTCTCTAATGTTGGTAATTAGGGTGACCTCATGTCTGTATAGTGTAATGTCTTAGGTTTCAGAGGGAGCAACTTAACTTTTAACTGTAGCATCTACAAGAATCAATAAAGGCCATTGTCTCCCGTTGATCTGAGGGTTCCACTTCTATGCTGAGCATCTCTGATTCATTCATCCCAGCGGGACATTTTTTCCTTGTTTTCTTTTTCTTGTAGGCTTAAAAAGATGCTAGTTGAATAATTTGAAGGGTGATTTTATTTATTACATCAATTCCATCCACAGTATGTCTAAAAATTTGAATAAAAGTCAATGGGGGAAAAAAATGATTCAAAATATACAAATGATTCAACATACAGACATTTATTTTAAAAGCAGCTCTCCTGACTGTCTGTTCCTGTCCAGACATTTGAGATGCCGCAAGGAAGAGGACCATTTCTCTAGACAGAGGCTTCACGCTCCCCTCGATTTATTTTTTTTTATTTTTTATTTTTTGCTGTACTTGGGCCTCTCACTGTTGTGGCCTCTCCCGTTGCGGAGCACAGGCTCTGGACGCGCAGGCTCAGCGGCCATGGCTCACGGGCCCAGCCGCTCCGTGGCATGTGGGATCTTCCCGGACTGGGGCACGAACCCATGTCCCCTGCATCGGCAGGCGGACTCTCAACCACTGCACCACCAGGGAAGCCCCTCCCCTCGATTTATGATTCAGGACAGAGCCGAGGTGGCTCCATGCAGAAAGGAGAAAGCAGTAACGGAAACTTCTAGATGCCTAGTGATCACTGGAACGTGCCGGCATTTCCCAGGAGGCAGTCAGTTTCAAGCCACCAAAATGTGCTTCTCGATTCATTAATCTCTTAGTTAGGTGGGAGTGGAGACCGGGAAATCTGCTCAAGATAAGCATGAAGTGCAATATGACTTTGCCTTCTTAGAAAGAGCCATCATTCACATAAATTGCATCCTTCAACCTTTCAAGGGATTAAATGCTACAAGACAGACAGCATCTGGTTCAAACAGCAGCAAATCAAAGGGGGTAACAATACACCGCGTGGTGAATAACAGGCAGGCTCCTATATCCCTAAGAGGCCAACAGCAGAGGGAAAAAGAAACCTGTGAGAGGCACAGTAAGAAAGGGTACACCTGTAGATGTGTCGGGGAAGATAGTGATGACGGCCCGGCATAATAACGCCTTTCTTCCAAAGTGACCCAAAGCGGCCGGCAGCCGCCCTCCTTCAGGAGCTGGAACACAGCTCTCCTTGACCCAGGGACCAGAAAAGAGAATAGGGGACAGAGACTCTCCCTTCCAAAAGCCACCAGCCCGGGCCATTAATTAACGTGCAGACTCAAATTGGCTTCTTAGAGAGTCTCTTCAGAGAGCAGAGGGAGAGGCTATTCGTCTGGAATTAGATTAAAAGTAGTTGGAGTTGACTTCTTTGTTTCAGCCTCCCTTTTCTCCCACTCCCCTTCATCTCCATCTCAGGCTCTCATTACTCTCATGACCTCTGCCCTTTGATCCTTCCAAGGAAGGATCAGATGCATGCCATTCACACCTCTGTGTAAAGTAAATCCTCTGGCATTTCCCCGGTATTCTGTCTTAGCCATAACCCCATCTGAAAAGCTCTCCTCTGTTAAAGGAATTTCAGGTTGAGATGAGTGTCTTTTTGGGGGACTGGTAAGAACCAAATTCTGGAAGTTTTGAGTGACACCTGCCTTGAGCATCTCAGGCCACCCTTTTCTGGAACTTTCCATGACCCCCATTGGGAGTATTAATATATTGAAGGGTAGAGTGCCCAGAACTCTCCTATGTGCTTTATTTATATATTAATCTCTTTTAAAGTTAGTTTTAATTTCTATCAAAGTTATACATGCACCTTTTTTTTCAGTGGTTCTCAGACATGGCTGAAATTCAGACTCCTCTGGGAAAATGTTTCAAAATCCTGAAGCCTAGACTTCACTCCAGGCCAGCTAAGTAAAACGCTATTGGAGGTATGGCCCAGGTCCTGGGGATTCTGAAGAGCCCCAAGTGATGCAGCCTGGATGTCAGCCATCAACATAGATTTGAGGGAGATAATCGTACAAGACATATTTAAAACCAGACCAAACCAAACAGCAATATCCCCAAGCCTTTCCTGTCCCCACTTATTTTCCATCCTCCAGAAACAACAAATTCAACTATCTGAGCTGATTCATATTGTCGTTACCCTCATATTTCTAAATTCCATGATTATATTGCTACTCCTTGATTTTTTTGGCTTTAATCATCTATTGACTTCCCACCACGGAAAATATGATTCAGTTCTCCTCCACCACCACCACCTACACCTCCAAAAGTCACACGGCCCGGCCCTCACATCATCCCAATACTGTTATCATTTGGTTACATCGATATTCAGATTATGTCTCTCTTTTCTGTTTCCTGAGTTTTCTCTGTACTCATCATTAATTCAACCCCCAACTCTTCCCAAAGTGCTCTCTTCACACTCGGTTGAAATCTCTTGAGGAAATCTCTCTCAATGCCCGGGACCTCCCATCTGGACCGGCCCCTCTTCGGGCTGCTGCAGAGTGACCCTCCCACCATCAGCCCAGGGATGCCACCCTTTCTCGTGTTGGATCCCTTGTCTTCTTTTTTGGTTTTTTCCTTCTTTTGTGGATTTTATCCTCTGGGAGCTTCTGGGGAGAGAGTACATGGGAGTAAAGGTTTTGCGATCTTGACTGTCTGAAAATTCACTATTCTCTCATGGAGTTTGCCTGGAGATAGAATTTTAGGCTGGAAATAATTTTGCCTCAGAATTTCTAAGGCATTGCTCTGTTGGCTTCTACCTTTCTGGGTTGCTATTGAGAAATCCAGTGCCATCTTGATTCTTGATAATTTAGATGAAACTTTCTCTCTCTCTCTCTCTGAAAACTTGTTGGATCTTCTCCTTGATCCTAAAGTTCTGAAATTCCATGAGGATGTACTTGGGGCAGCTCTATTGTCATCTACTGTGCCAGGTACTCAGAGAGCCCTTTCAATCAAGAAACACAAGCCCTAGAGTCTGAGAAATTGAATTTTTTCATTAATAATTTCCTCCTTCCGTTTACTCTGTTCTCTCTTTTTGGACCTTGTCTTGTTCGAATATTGAACCCCAAGGATTTGCCCTCCAAATTTCTTATATTTTTCTCTACTATTTTCTAATTCTTTGTCTTTTTGTCCTGTGTTATAGGTGACTTCTTCATTGCTGCTTCCAACTCTTCTATTAAATTTTTTATCTTCTGTTAAATTTCGAAGGTGTCCCGTTTTCAGGACGTCCCTTGTGTAGTGCATCCTGCTGTTTCAAGAGTGCAATATCTAGTGGAGAAGGGAACCCTCCTACACTGTTGGTGGGAACGTAAATTGGTGCAGCCACTATGGAGAACAGTATGGAGGTTCCTTTAAAAACTAAAAATAGAGCTACCACATGACCCGCAATCCCACTCCTGGGCGTATATCCAGATAAGACAAAAACTCTAATCGAAATGATACATGCACCCCAGTGTTCATAGCAGCACTATTTACAATAGCCAAGACACGGAAGCAACCTTAATGTCCATCAACAGATGATGAATATATAATGGACTATTATTCAGCCATAAAAAAAGAATGAAATAATGCCATTTGCAGCAACATGGATAGACCTAGTGATTATCATACTAAGTGAAGTAAGTCAGACAGAGAAAGACAAATACCATATGATATCATTTATATGTGGTATCTAAAAAAAGACACAAATGAACTTATTTACATAATTGAAACTGACTCACAGACATAGAAAACAAACTTATGGTTACCAAGGGGAAATGTGGAGGGAGGGATAAATTAGGAGTTTGGGATTAACATATACATGCTACTATATATAAAATAGGTAATCGACAAGGACCTACTGTAAGGCACAGGGGACTATATTCAGTATCTTGTAATAACCTATAATGGAAAAGAATCTGGAAAAGCATAGATATATATGTATAACTGAATAACTTCGCTGTGCACCTGAAACATTGTAAATCAATAAAAAAAAAAAAGAGAATGCAATATCTTATCCCATCAAGGACTTTGGACATTACACAGTGAGGAGGGCAATGTGCGGCCCCGCAGCCCAGATGTAAAACCGCCTCTGGGACTCACCCTGTTACACACCTGGGTGAAGTGAATAGGGGACCATCTCCAAGAGATGGAAGAGAGGTTTCACCAGCATAATATGTGGACAAAATAGTATACAGGCCCAGAAAGACACTGCCTCCTTCTAACCATACGGGAAGTCTCTTGTCCATTACAATTGGCCTTGAGGGTCAGAAAAGAAAGAGTAAATCCTTTTTTGATGGTTTTAGAATAATACAGAAACATTTGTTCTAATTTATAATCCATTTGTTAAGGATGAAAACTACGTAGTGAACTGTATGTCAATAATAATCCCCTTCCTCGGACTTCCCTGGTGGCACAGTGGTTAGGAATCCACCCGCCAATGCAGGGGACATGGGTTCGAGCCCTTGTCTGGGAAGATCCCACACGCCGTGGAGCAACTGAGCCGGGATTGTGCTTAGGTGCTGGAGGTACCGAGTTGGATAAGACACAGTTCCTGTCTCCAAATTGCCTACAATTTGGCTGAGAAGACAGATATAAACCAAAAAAGAAGCGGTTTTCTATCATCATATATGAACATATGCCTTGAAAGACCAACAGACGGCGTTAATTAATTCCACCTGGAGAAGAAAGGCAGGGAAGTTTTCAAAGGCGAAAACCAAATCATCTTTATTGTTTTTTTTTTTTAAATAACAGTAATACATTGTTTCAAGAAAACTCAAACAAAATACGATTCATGGAAAGTGAAGAATCACCATAAGTACCTTCCCATCAAGAGATGAGTGCTACTAATTTGACGTTTATTGGGAGATGACATTTGATCTATGTTTTAAAGGACCAGCGGAGGTTTGCCTGACATGAAAGGTGGCAGAAGTTGGAAGGAGAGTTCAAGGCAAAGGAGACCTGCAAAAAGGGGGGAGCTGGAAGGGTACAGCATGTTTGGGGCACAAGTGAGGGTAAATTGTGATGAAATGGCAGGAAATAAAGCAGGAGAGCAAAGCAGCTATCAGAACAGAAGGTTATACCATGCTGAGGATTTTGGACTGCATTCTACAGAAATTGGGGAACCATGGAAGTAGTTTAAGTTGGGAAGTAGTTGAAGTCTGCATTTAATATACCAGTCAGTGGCATCGTGGGACAAGGCAAGACCAGTCAGAGAGACCAGTAAGGAAATCTAGGTGAAAATGGTGAGCTTGAACTAAGGCAGTAGAGTGAAGATAGAAAGGGAGGGATAGATTTGATAGACTTTAGGAAGGTGGTATTAATAAGAAACAAATTAACTGGAGGTAAAGATAAAGGAATAGAGGAGTCTAGGATGGCTCTTTGATTTCTGGTTGAATAACTAACTGAGCAACTACTTATACTACTAACAAAGAGAAAAAAAATGCAGGGGGAAGGGCATGATAGGGTTAGGGGATTAAGACGTCCAAACTATTATATATAAAATAAGCTACAAGGGTATATCAAACAACATAGGGAATATAACCATTATTTTGTAATAACTATAAACAGAGTATAACCTTTAAAAATTGTGAATCACTATGTTGTACACCTGTAACTTATACTATGTTGTATACCTGTAACTTATTGCACATCAACTATCTCTCAATAAAAAATACAGGAAAAGGAACAGGTTTGGGGGAGAGGATAATGCCTAGAAGATGTCTCAGGGAAGCTACCCAGAAAGTATTGAATATATGAGTCTGGCAATGTTGAGATCCCAGTCGTCAACCCCAGGCAACTCCCAGGACAAGAACTAGCCAAGGGAGGTTCAGCTGGACCAGAAGACATGTTTACCTGGTAGAGCAGAAAGCAGTGAGAGAGCACTGTTAGTACCAGAGGAATATTATTAAGTGTTTGATCCAAGCTGTGAATGAGAAACCATAATAGGAAATAAGTCCAAGGTCAGGAAGTTAGGGGACGAGACACAGCATCAGAGGCAGAGTATGAATTTATAAAGGCAGGGTACAGGATGTGGGCTGCACGAGAGACAAATAGGACAGGTCCTTTTTAAATTATTGGTTCTGACTTAGGAGCTGAGAGCCCACCTCCTGGCTGACAGTGCCCTTCCCGGGTCCAGGAATGGCCTGGCCACAGTGTGTTCAGGTTTGCCCAGTGGAAACTCCAAGCCAGTCTGAGATAGGAGGGTCCTTGGAGATACCCTCTCTCTGGTTCTCTCTCTTCCTCTACACCAATGCTCAAGCTGGCTTCAGTTCCGGCTTGCAAGATGAAAGTAGGGAAGCTAGAGACAGAAGGTGAAGGGATACGATTTCTGGTTCATGGGAAAGACCTAAGAAATGGAACTGGGGTTTGTATTAGAGTCTTACCCCATTATCACAGGATGCTGGTTCCCCTTGAGGTGGTGTCTCCAGGCTTTGAGGGCAACGATTTCTCACTTCCAAACCAAATGGATGGCCTCAATCAGTACCTGCTTGGTTCTAAATCTTCACCAGAGCCTTCTTTTTATTTCCCAGAGAAGTGGTCATACTTGCTGTATGCTTGATTTAGATGGGCCAGGATTGGGGCAGATGTAGAAAAGCCCTTAAAAGAAACTCACTGCAGCAGAAGTCCAGACAAAGTCTCCTCCTCCTCAGTTGGACTGTATTAATACTGCAAGGGCCTCAGAAGAGTCCAGCCAGTGGGCTCCTATGGGACCAGGTCCCATAAGAATAAAATGTGAACACTCCCGTTTTTATGTCCCAGGGTGTAAAGAGGTTCTACTCACTAGACCAAAGGACTTCGATCAGAGTAAGTACGAACTGAAGAGGATTATTAAGGCTTTGACTCTTTAAAATGCCCCAGGTGAATCAGAAATGCAGGATTCCTCCCCACCCACCCTCTGAGATATTTAATCAGGTGGAAGATATCCAGAAAAATCCAAGCACCTGTAGGAAAGCAGACTGGTCTGCAGCGCCATCTGTTGTTTGTAGTCTGATGCCCTGGTTTCAGTGGGGTGACAGCGCCCCACCCTCACCCCCAGCATTGAGAGCCTCACCAGCATCTCCTCCCGCGCTGGCTCCTGCGTCGACAGCTGTGTTGGCCAAACCAAGGCGAGACAACACCTTCCCAGATGTCCTGGACCGCACCCCGACTCAGGTCTGCAGTTGGGACCCCTCACCTTTCCTCTCCGTCTCATCCCACCCCACCAACACAACCCATACCCCAAAGCAGAGATAGATAAGAATAAAGAGAGGGATGGAGGCGGGGAAAGGAGGGAAAGAGGGAAGAAATATGTTCTTTACTTCAGAGGAAAGAAAAGGAGTTAAGAGAGTTCCCACCTGAAGGCTCCTGTTTCTCTGGGTGGATTAGAAGGACTGATATGATGAAAGGCCAAAGCAGTGAGGGCACTGAACCCTTGGGGAGGGTGAAATGGAACTGACAATGAGGGGGTCTAGTTGCAGGGGAGGGTTGGAGGAGCAGGGGAGTGAACCTAGGGGACCACTGATAACCTGTAAGAACAGGAAGTGAATGAGGATGGGATAATGTGATGCAGCTGAAAAGCACATTCACTGGGAGTAGAAAACTGGGTAGGGAAGCAGGTGTGGTGGGCTGAACAATGCCCCCGCCCCCCCCAAAAAGATATCCATGACCCAATCCCTACTCTAGGACCTGTGATTGTTACCTTATATGGCTAAAAAAAAAAAAAACCTTTGCTGATGGGATTCAGTTAAGGATCTTGAGATGGAGAGATTATCCTGAGTTATCCAGGTAGGCTGTAAATGCAATCACAAGGGCCCTTACAAAGGGATGTCTGACACACAGAAGAGGAGAAGGCAGAGACTGAAGTGAGGTGGCCACAAGCCAAGGACCGTGTGCAGCCACCAGAAGCTGAAAGAGGCAAGAATTCTCCCCTAGAGCCTCCAGAGGGAGGAAGGTAAGGCCCTGCCAACACCCTGATTTCAGCGCAGTAATACTGCTTTTGGACTTCTAGCCTCTGGAACTGTGAGACAAGAAATTTCTGTGGTTTTAAACCACCAAGTTTGCAGTGATTTTTTACAGCAGCCTCAGGAAACTAATACAGCTGGTTACGCAGATAAGATCACAGAGTCGTACATCACGAGAGGACAGTTGTTTGGGGTGAGAAAGAAATCCAACTTGTAGCCATGTTATTGCTAAAGCAGAGTGAAGTGAAGTGAAATTGAAATAATCTTCACAAGCACTTACCCGGTGCTCAGCATCTGAAGTGCATTATTTCATTCAATTCTTACAGCCATTTCTTAAGGTAGGTTTCTTATCTCATCTTCTTTTGTAGGTGAGGAGGTTGAAGTGCAGAGTGATTAGGAACATGCTGATGGTGGAAATGGAACTTTGAGGTCCCATATATCCATCTCCGAAGTTGGGGTTCTATTCACAACACCCAGCAAAGCTGAGGCTTGGGTGATTACTAGGTTCCCAGTACAGACACTGAAGGGGATGACAGAAGTTGGAGAGGAGAGGAAGACTAAAGTGTCTTTAATAAATGCTCAACCCCTCCCCTGAATCTGAGATGCACATGTGCTTTGAAAGGCTGGGAGGGGAGTATTGGACCCTTCGCTTGAGAGGGTTTCAGGGACAATGGCATCATCAGGGCAAAGCCAGCCCAGTTAGGACAAGAAAGCAGAGTGGGCACATTCCAGAAAAGCCTGAGGATGAAGGGAACTTCCTTGGCTGTGAAACTGGTAATTACACAAGGCACAGTGAGAGGCATCAGGAAGGGAACCTTAGAGACCAGCCAGTGGCTGTAGGATAGCATAGAAACCCTCTCGTACAAACACTGAGAAAATTCTTATAAAATAAAACTCTTAAAATGCATGACAACAACAACAATAAAATAACCCGATTAAACAATGTGCAGAGGACTTCAATAGACATTTCTCCAAAGAAAATATACAAATGGCCAATAAGCACATGAAAAGATGCTCAACTGGTCATTAGGGAAATGGAAACCCAAACCGCAATGAGATACCACTTCTTACCCATTAGGAGGGCTGCTATAAAAACGAAACAGAAAAATAGGAAATAGCAAGTGTTAGCTGGGACGTGGAGAAATTGGAACCCGTGTGCACTGTTGGTGGGAATGTAAAATGGTGCAGCTGCCATGGAGAATGATATGGCAGTTCCTCGAAAAATTAGAAATAGAACTACCATATGATCAGCAGTTCCTCTTCCGGGTACATGTCCAAAAGAATTGAAAACAGGGTGTTGAAGAGATATTTGCACACCCACATTCCTAGCAGCATTATTCACAATAATCAAAAGGTGGAGGCCACCCAAGTGTCCATCCAGGGATGAATGGGTAAACGAAATGTGCTGTATGCATACAGCAGAGTATTATTCAGCCTTAAAAAAGAAGGCAGTGCTAACGCATACTACAACATAGATGAACGTTGAAGACATAAGGCTAAGTGAAATATGCCCGTCACAAAAGGACAGATTGTATGATTCCACTTATAGGAGACAAATTCATAGAGACAGAAAGTAGAATGGTGGGTACCAGGGGTTGGGGAAGGGGCATATGGGGAGCTTTATTGTCTCATGGGTACAAAATGTCAGTTTTGTAAGATGAAAAGAGTTCTGTGGATGGATGGTGGTGATGGTTACGCAACACCGTGAACTGGTGAAGATGGTACATTTTATGCTATGTGTATTTAATCATGATTTTTAGAAATAAATAAATAAAGCATGGACAAACTTAATAGGTAGAACAGGGAATTTTCAGAGTCCAAAGTGAAGAGAAAACCGAAAGCTGGAACAGCAGACTCTGGAATGTATGCTGCAGTGGTCATGGGGAGATGATCCGACCCAGAAATGGCTGTGGACTTGGATTTTAACACCCACGCAGGGACGGGAGATGAGTTCTCAAGTCTGGGAGAAACGAGGGGTTGGAACTGAGTCCCCTACGTAAAGCCCAGATGCTCTCAGAGAAGCCAAACATCAACCCAGAAAGACATCAAAGGAAGCTCATCTCTGCCCTGACTCTAAATGGGGAAAAATAGTCCCCCGTGAAAATTCACAACCCCAGTCATGTGCCTGGCGCAAGTTCAGAGTCCAAATATCTACTACCTGCACCACAAGAAAAGCCCAAGCCAAGAAATTAACATAAAATTGGTCTTTCACCAGTGATACCCCTAGGATACCTGACAGGAGCAAATATAAAACCACTCTGAAATTAAACTTCAACACTCCAGGCCACAGAGAATTCCCACAGGAGAAGAAAGCTCTGCTTGCAATAAAAAATTATAAAAACAGAAGGAAATAATCTACCATGTGTAAGAGTCAGCCGTCAAAAATAAACAGCAGGATTAAACTCTGCAAAACTTTAGATAGTAGATAAACTACTAAATAGAGACAATAAAATTAGTGTTTTTATATGATTTTATGAATCAAAGAAGGACATTCCTAAGAATAGTATAAGACACTATTTTTTAAAAATAGACCTGAGGGCTTCCCTGGTGGTGCAGTGGTTGAGAGTCTTCCTGCCGATGCAGGGGACATGGGTTTGTGCCCCGGTCTGGGAAGATCCCACATGCCGTGGAGCGGCTAGGCCCGTGGGCCATGGCCACTGAGCCTGTGCTCTGCAACGGGAGAGGCCACAACAGTGAGAGGCCCGCATACCGCAAAAAAAAAAAAAAAAAAAAAAAAGATCTGAAATGAGACAGAGGGAACTTTTAGAAATGAAAAATATGGTTACTGAAACTAAAAGTGCAAGGGGTGCTTGAATATCAGAATAGACACACACAAGAGAGAATTAGTGAAATGGAGGAGAGATCCGCAGAAATATTTCAGAATGCTCCACAGAGAGACAAAGAGATTAAATACATAGAAAAAAACAGGTGAAAAGACAAGGATGAATGAAAAGAGTCAACATACGTCTCCTAGGAGTACAGAAAAAGATAATAGAAAGAAGAAATGATATTCAAAATTTAATATCTGGATTCAAAAACTGGCCTTGTCAATTACTATCTTTCCTTGGGCAAATAATTTAACCTCTCTGTGACCCAATTTCCTTGACTATAAAATGGATATAGGACTCTGTTGTGAGAAATAAGATAACATATGTAAAGCAGAGCACCTAAGAAACGTATAATATATGCGGCTCTATTGTTATTAATGAGCATTATTCCAGATTGGTAAAAGATTCAAACCACTGTTTAAAGAATCACATCCTACCGTAGAGTACATAGAACTATATTCAATCTCCTGTGATAAACCATAATGGAAAAGAATATAAAAAAGAATGTATATACACGTATAACTGAGTCACTTTGCTGTACAGCAGAAATTAACACGTCGTAAATCAACTATAGTCCAATGTTTAAAAAATCAATAGCTTAGACTTCAAATTTTTAAAAAATTTAAATAAAGAATCACGTGGAAGATAAATAAAAATAAATCCATACCTAGATACATTATATTAAACTGCAGAACATCAAAGACAAAGAGAAAAACCTTAAAAGCAACCAGAAAGGAAAGACATATTTCTTACAAAGTGACAATAACTAGACTCACAGTGAGGATCCTTCTCAACGGCAACAAAAGAGGCCAAAAGAGAAAGGAAAATGTCTTCAACTCACGCAGGGCAAAAACAATCAACTTAAATTCAATACCCAGGTAAACTGCCATTGAGGGTGAAATAAAGGTACTTTTCCAATTAAAATGGGACTTATTAATTTTTTTTTACCACTCACAAACCCTCACCCAAAGAACCACTAAAGGATGTACTTCAAGAAAGAAATTGTGGAATTCCCTGGCGGTCCAGTGGCTAGGACCCCACACTCTAACTGCCGGGCCTGGGTTCGATCCCTGGTCAGGCAACTAAGATCCTACAAGCTACGTGGCAAAAAAAAAAAAAAAAAAAAAAGAAGGAAACTGATTCCAGAGGGAAGACATGGTGTGGAAGAAACAGTTGTGAGAAAAGAGGAGGATCTTGTTGGGGTACGGGTTGGGGGTGGGAGAAGATTCAAGGAAAAGGGTCTGCCGGAGAGGAAAGGGGGCCAAAGGAGTTGAAGCTCTGATGGCCATCACAGGTCACAGAGGAGGCTGCAGTGAGGATCAAGGAATCGTGGACAAGAGAAGAGAATGAAATGGACAAGCTTTGTGCCGCTGATGAGAATCTTGGTGAAGGGACATAGGTCCCCTCCCAGGGGTTTTGAAGGAACCAAGTGGCTCTCTGGACCTCAATTTCCTCGTCTGTAGTGGGGGGTTGGAGTTAACGATCTCCAGTGTCCCGCCCAGCTCTGACATTCCACAGCATTGGATAAAGCGAGGGACATGGGAGGCTCTTGAGAATAGCTGGGCTAAGTGTATGGAGACTTTGAAAGGTGAGCTCAACCCATTTCTGAAAGCAAGGCGACAACCGATGTCGGACTAAAGTCCCAATGAAAAGGGAAAAAGAGGTGCATTGAGATGACCAGAGCAGAGGATGGGCCTGAGCCTGGCCCAGACAAAAATGCAAGAGGTACAGTTAGGACAGGGGAAGTCCTCAAAAGCCACATCCTGACTTCCAAACTGCTTTCCAAAGGCTCTCAGTTTGACAGAAATTCAAACATGTCTTGTCTCAGGCACTTTTCCCTTTAATTTTCAAACTGATGTATATTTTGAGGGAAACTTAATCCATGTGGCTCTGAATCATGTACAACAAACTTCTCTAAGAGACACTTGATGCTGGGAGCTTTTCCAGAACTTGGAACAGCTCATTACATGATGCTCTTTTTTAACTGATTCTGTTTCCAGACTCTCTCTAGCCCTCCACCCAAGGTCCAAGATTTCGGTCAGATGCTAGGAACCTGCTGGATCAGGGCTCTGCGCTTTTCTTCCTCTTCTTCCTTGGCGGTCAAAGGGAACGCATACAAGCCATGGGGGCGTAGGGCTTGGCTCTGTCAAAGAAACAGTGTGGTCCTTGATGCTCGCACGAACAGGGCCTGAATTGGCTTCTCCAGCACAGTGGCTGCATTTGAGGCAGGGCTGGCAAACAGAACTCCAGTTTCCAAGCCATGTTTCCTTAGGTTTCAATAAGGGCTCCACCCACTCTTGTTAAACAGTGCAAACTCCACATGCTGGTGGTTCCTACCCTTCTGCTAACCAGAGCCTGGTCCCACAATCTCCGGGAGAGGAAGGCATTCGGCCAGGATGGGCTGCACAGTATCTTCCTTTAATCGTCCTCAAGATCCGCTGACTCACTGTGCGTGGTCCCAGCTGACCCCGACGCTTCAGCGGTCCTGTGGTGTACCTCACGTCCAGGAATCCTACACAGCCCGGGGCCGAGAGCCTTGTCACGTCTTTACCCACAGACTGGTTCCAAGGTGTAGAATCAAAGCACTGGAAAGAATCCAGTCTGTGACTTTGGACCCCGCAATTTCCACATTTGCTTTACAACCGGTAATGATATAGGTGTCCCTTTAAAGCACATCCCTCATACTTTTCACGTTCTTACCCATTTAATTTTTTAGCTGACCTTGAGCCGGGCTGCACAAACCAATCCAATGGAAGAGTCAAATCTTGCCACTTAAAAAGGGTCATGGGAGCCGAAAACCACCTCGGGGCTGGTTTTCTACATTGTTTTCTTTTTTTCTTGTTTAGGGTTGGAGTTACTCAAAGTAACTGCTTATGTGGCATAATCTTAAGGGTGATTTTCCTTCAATAATATCAGTGACATCTGTTATTCCGTTATGAACTGTTATTAGCCATCCTGTCTGTGTCAAGATTGTTGGAGGAGAAAAACAGGGGAATTTGGAATATGCTTGTAAAATGCGTATACTCTTAAAAATGAAGGCGCATTGAGTCCAAAACAACTTGATGTAAATGAGTTAATTAGAGCACGAAGCCCAGCGAGACAATGTGGTTTAGCAGAAAGAACGCTGGGCTTGGAGTCCAAAGAAATAGGGATTGAATTCTGGCTCTGCTGTCTTTCTCTGCCTTAATTTCCTCGTCTGTAAATGGGCGATAGCCATCCCTGTCTCTTTATAAAGGTGTGATCAAGATCTAAGAGAGAGAGAGAGAGAGAGAGTGTGTGTGTCCATGAACATACTCTCTGTAATGACTGTGAATGTCGGCACATCACCAGGGCGGGGACCACAGGAAAGGATGGAGGAAGGAGGACGGGGCTCCAGGATTTGCTACCGGCTGGTGCAGTACAGGGTCCTAATGAACCCCCCGGGGGCTAGTCTCTGAGCGTGCTGGCTTACCGCTGGACCAGGCTTCCCCATGGTGATGCTCAGAACTGAAAAAGGACTGGGGTTCCACTCCAGCTCACCCCAGAGCCTATCTGAGTTAGCCCGTCAGCCCTGGTGCCCTCCCTCGCCGGATGAGGGTCTGCCCTCCGCCCTGACCTGTCAGTGGAAGGCTTGGAGAGCAGCCTGGACCACTGGAAGCCCCCGGTGGCATTTTAATGAAGACTGTTGTACCTCAGGTGTAACTTTTACTGACTCCTGGGGAAACCTGCTCACCTCTGCTTGGGGCACGTTTACTCTGGCTTCATAAAAAATTGTTTATAAGGCCAGGCTCAAATAAAGTTAGAATAGCACCGCAGAGCGGTGGGGATGGCTTATGAAAGACTCCAGCCCGTTACACAAGCAGATTCCCTTGTAGCCCCTGGGTCTGGAGGCTGGTGGATCGCTCCCAAGAGTTCTTTTTCTATTCATTTTGGCAGATTTCCCCCCCGAAAGCAGGCCTCTGGAGCTGCCAGACCAGGGTAACGGGGAGAAACGTGGAGCTGGCATGTGAGCCTCAGCAGCAGGGCCAGGGGAGTTGTTTCACCTCCAGGTTTGGAAATGTAGCCTGACTTTTGGGCAGGAGCCTAACTGACTCTACCGGTGGCGGCCGGCACTGTGGTGGAGACCCCTGGGGCCAGGGTACCAGCCCCGAAGGCACACACACTTCCTTTAATTAACAGGAGCACGATGCCAACAGACACACCAGCATCTGGGAAGTGAGGGCGGCTAAATGGGAAACCTCTTGACTGCCTCGGGGAGCGGCCTGCCTGCCAGGATTGTCCCCTGTTCCTGTTTCCTCACAAAAAAGCCCCTGTGTTTCCTGAGAGGCCTGCCCAGGTGGTGGCAGAGCCCCAGCCTGGCTGCACTGCCTGGGCTTGTCTGCCCGCCTCCCTGGCGGGGATGTTTTCCTTGAGTAGCTGGTTTGAAGCATTTAGAAAAGCCAAGAGCCCTCCCCAGGGTTGTCCCGGCCTTAAACGGTCATCTTCTGCCAATCTCATCCACTCATTTGGCATTTCAGCACTTTGGTTTTTTCTGACCAGCTGCATCTCCTTCTCTCTCCAGGCGTCCCACAGTCGCCACCTCCCCTCACCCCATGCAGGGTGCGACGTTGTCTCCACACCCGTGAAGCTGGTCCAGGCAAAGGGGGTGACACAGCCCGTGGCTTTCCTCGCTGACAAGGTCAGGGCCTTTCATTTCCAGAGTAGTCTTTTCAATGCTCTGTGAGTCTCTTTTGATTATTGGGCATTGCCAGCCTGGCCGAGAGACAGTGATTCATTCAACAGGCACATATATCCAGTGTCTGATGTGTGCCAGGCACTGTGCTGGGTGCGGAGGATTCCAGGCACCTGAGGTGGGACTCCGCCCCAGGTAAGGGGCCAGAGGCAGGAACTGAAGCAACAGCACACTGCAAGGGGCTCCGATAGGTACATCCAAGAGGCTATGGGCACACAGGAGAAGGACCATCCTGGCTGTGCACAGACCATCTGAACCAGATTCAGACTTGTTACAAATGTAGATTCCCAGAACTTCCAAATCATAATCTCAGGGAGATTATTTTAATGAAGAAGATGTATTTTAATGAGTTTCTCAGTTGATTCTTATTCACACTAAACTTTCAGAACCACTGACCAATTTAAAAGCCACTGGCCAAGGGGTAGTTAGGAAGAGTGATGACATTTGGGTTTTTTGTTTTTTTTTTAAGGAATAGTCTTTATTTAAATTTTGATTTTCCTTGAAAGAAATCCTCAAAAGATACTTTATCATTATGTCCTTTATATACAGAGAGGATCCCACTTTCATGGGGCAGTAAGACTCGCGTGGCCCTTTTTATCTTAATTATTTTTATTATTATTATTATTTTTGTGTGTGTGGTATGCGGGCCTCTCACTGCTGCGGCCCCTCCCGTTGCGGAGCACAGGCTCCGGACGCGCAGGCTCAGCGGCCATGGCTCACGGGCCCAGCCACTCCGCGGCAGGCGGACTCTCAGGGGCCTCCCGGGTGGCGCAGTGGTTGAGAGTCCGCCTGCCGATGCAGGGGACACGGGTTCGTGCCCCGGTCCGGGAAGACCCCACGTGCCGCGGAGCGGCTGGGCTCGTGAGCCATGGCCGCTGAGCCTGCGCGTCCGGAGCCTGTGCTCCGCAACGGGAGAGGCCACAGCAGTGAGAGGCCCGCGTACCGCAAAAAAAAAAAAAAAGAAAGAGGGTCATTTTGGACCTAGAGTTAATCATACGAAGTGCACTAAGTCAGACAAAGAAAAACGAATATTATATGACATCACTTACATGTGGAATCTAAAAAAAAAAAAAAATGATACAAATGAACTTATTTACAAAACAGAAACAGACTCACAGACATAGAAAACAAACTTATGGTTACCAAAGGGGAAAGGGGGGTAGGGATAAATTAGGAGTTTGGGATTGACATATACACACTACTATACATAAAATAGATAATCAACAAGGACCTACTGTATAGCACAGGGAACTCTACTCAACATGGTGAGGGAGAAAAAGAAAAAGGGTCATTTAATACATAAATTCACTCTCTCAGCACCACTACCACAGATAAGAGATATGTATATGTTTGTATATAATATAGACACTCATTCAACAATTCCTTTTGGCAAGTCTACTATGGGCCAGGCTCTTCTATAAGGCAAGCATTGTTATCTCATTTTACACAAGAGATAACTGAAGCTTAGAGAACTTGATAAGTGTGGAAAGAGAATTCAAGCCAATGTCTTTAAGCTATGTGTATAAAGCCTAGTTTGACCGATCTGGGGTTTTTTCAGTAATGCAACTAGGAGAACTCTGTCTCTCTGTGTCCCTGAGTTGGGATTAGATCCTGCAGGCAACAGACACTGAGTGTTTTTGAGCAAAGGGATTACATTATCAGATCTTTGTCTTGGAAAGATAACTCTGATCACCAGGTATAATCCAGGCAGGAAATGACAAAGGCAAGAAACGATGGAGGCCACTGCAGTGGGAATAGAGGACAGGAGAAGGGCTGGGAAAATAGAAGGCCCTCGATAAGACTGGGAAGGAGATGGAGATGTATAAATGCTCCAAAACAATTCTCTCCCGTGGCTTCAGAAAACTGAGTGGGCAGTCCTGCCGCTCCCCGAGGGAGAGAAATCCCAGAAGAAGACAAGTGTGACTGTCATGAGGACACAGTGTCTGAGATACTGGACCACTGCTTCTCTCCCTCCCCCACAGGGCACTGGGGTTTCCCAACCCAGTTCTTTACCGTCTTCCCAATGTCTGACAAGCTCTCACACAGTGCCTGAGAACATCATCACCGCTCAGCTCTGGGCAAGAGAAAACAGTGGGTTTGGTAAGTGCTTTGCCCATGACGGGATTTTACCACAATGTCTAGCTTCACGAGTCCCGATTCAGACAGTTCTCTCCACTGCAAAAGCCACTGAAAGGTCTCTGGGCGAGCCTCTCATGCTCTCTGTCGACTGCAGAGAGGTGAGGGATACCATTCATTTGCAGATGTTTTTCTGGTCAGTGGCTTTCACAAACCACACACGAGACAACAAGTCACATCCGACAAGCAGACCCGAGCTTGCACGGTACTTGGTGGCACTGTTTGATGTACCCACAGCCGGGGGACTCTCTGGCAAACCCAGAGCAGTGACCGAGGCTGAGTCAATTACCGAAAGGAGTTTTCAGAGCCTTGAAATGGAAAGAGCTGGTACCCATTTGGTCCCAGGAAATAGTGTGTTGCCATCAGATGCCCTGGTTCTGCTGAGCCTGGACAAAGCACAGGCTGAGCTGAAGGCCAGAGTACAGAGTTGCAGTTGGCCCAGAAGGGGATGGTGTTCAGTGATAGTGGCTGAAAGCAACACATATGTGTTTGTTCACAGAGTTCCTGTGGGTCTGGAAGTGAGGAGCAGCTTGGTTGGTGGTTCTGGCTCAGTGACTCTTATGAGGTTGTCATCAAGCTATTGGCTGGGCTAAGTCATCTGAAGACTCGAATGGGGCTGGAGGATCCATTTCCCAGCTCATTCACATGGCTGCCCGTGGAAAGTCTCAATTCCTTGCCCTGTGGGCCAGCTTTAATGCCATGGAAGCTGGCTTTGCCCAGTGCACATGGGAGAGAGAGAGAGAAAGAGAAAGAGAGAGAGAGAAAGAGAGAGGTGGAAGCCACAGTGTTTTTGAAAATCTAATCTCAGAAGTGCATACCATTACTTCTACCATATTCTATTGGTTACCCAGGCCAACCGTGGGAAGGTGTGAGAGAGCCACACAAGATGGCGAACACCAGGATGAATGGATCCCCGGGGCCATGTTGGAGGATGACTACCGTACGGTGAAATTTCTGGTGAGCACAGGACACTGTTAAATGGCCAGAAGGAAAGACATTTCAGCCCATGATACTTTCTCTTCATGTGCTTTTCCCAACCTTATTACAATGTAGGAAACTTTGTGAACTTTAAGTTGCCTGCATTTTGACCACCAGCTTTTCCATCCCATTCCCTCCCATGAACCCTAAGGTACATGAACCCTCTAAACTTCAATCGCATTTTGACTCAACGCTATACAGCTCACACTTTATCATTTTCTTTTTGTTTTACATGTACTTAGCTGGTTTCCCCCACTAGACTGTAGGCTCCTGATGAGAAAGGACCACATCTTTTTATCTGTAAGGGGTCATAGCAGCAAGCCCGATGCCAGACACAGGGTAGTTGTTTAATCAAGAGTGATTCACTGACTGATTTAGAGGCTGTCCTCAAATCTTCCTTTTTATGGTCGGGGAAGTTGAAGAGTCAGCATGGAAAACACTTGGTCAGATGAGTCATCCGTCAAGTCCAGAGCAAAACTCCATGAGCAGCTGCTTAGCCCAGCTGGAGCAAGAAGACGGGTTCTCAATCTGGGGCTCAGAGGCTGCCCGTGGCATTTACTGGGGTTAACAATCAAGCCTGTCTTGCCCTGAGCTGCCCAATAACTCACGAGGCTGTTGGAAGTCTCATTTCTGTACAACCCAGGCTGGTCGTGCACAGTCTGCAGGGCAAGCAGTGATGCTGCAGAAGGAAATGGTTCCTAACAAGCGGAACTTCCCTCTACATCTCTTGGTGATTTGTTGTTGTTGTTTTATAAATTTATTTATTTATTTATTTTGGGCTGCATTGGGTCTTCATGCGGTGCACGGGCTTCTCACTGCGGTGGATTCTCTTGTTGCAGAGCACGGGCTCTAGGCACGTGGGCTTCAGTAGTTGTGGCACGTGGGCTCAGTAGTTGCAGCACGTGGGCTCAGTAGTTGTGGCTTGCGGGCTCTAGAGAACAGGCTCAGTAGTTGTGGTGCACAGGCTCAGTAGTTGCAGCACGCAGGCTCAGTGGTTGTGGCATGTGGGCTCAGCAGTTGCGGCATGTGGGCTCAGTAGTTGTGGCTCGCGGGCTCTAGAGTGCAAGCTCAGTTGTTGCGGTGCATGGGCTTAGTGGCTCCGCGGCATGTGGGATCTTCCCTGACCAGGGCTCGAGCCCGTGTCCCCTGCACTGGCAGGCAGATTCTTAACCACTGCGCCACCAGCAAAGTCCCTCTCTCGGTGATTTGTGACAGGGCTGTGAAATGGGAAGCAGGTCTGCTCTGCAGAGCGGAAGAAGGGCACCTGCCTGTGCCGTGCCATCAGCACACACCAGTGGGTCCTGTGGATCTGACTCCAGTCTGCGCCTCAGCACCAGGTCAGACGAGAGTCGGTGACGAGGAAAAGAAGCTGTATTCAGCCCGGTGCCAGTGAAAGCAGACAGTGGTGCCGCCAGTTGCCATCCGCAGTTGACGTATCTAAGTGGCGGCACCAACATCTTGGACTGAAATCCCAGTGAGGAAAACTAGCCCCCAGTCGCCGCCCTGCCTGGGTTCACCTGGGGTAAATGGGTCCCCACCGTGTTGGGTTGTTCAAAATGGCCTTTGGAAACCTGTGCCTTTTGTTCTTTCAATAAATGTGCCTTGGTTCCTGTGTTGTCTGCACCTCAGCTTTTCCTACCAGTGGTTTTGCATTTGTGGCAGGTGAGGGAGAATGCCTGTGATAAATGCTTTGTTATATTACATTGCCCCCTGGCTCCAATGAATTGCTCCATAAATCACGTTATTGTTAAAGTGTCCTGGCAAAACCACACCACTTTCAGGGTCTGAGAGAGCACAGGATATTAATCAGAGGCAACCGTTGCAGAAGGGACATTTAAAAAAATAAAAGAGAAAAAAACATAAAAAACACAGTTTTTAATGTGTGGAGTCTGGAGAAGAGTATACATTGGGACTGGGGCCAAACCAGACCATCTTGACTCTTTCATAAATACTCTGATATAGGAATGCATTATCGCTGAACACTTTAAGCCCATTTAGTTTTATAGCAAAACAATATTGAATACCTGCTGCATCCTAATGATCTAGTTCAAGCAGCACAGGGTGAGGATGAGGGGGGAGGGTGGGAATGGGGGCTCCATAAATCAGGAAGGACCTTTAATCACGTTCAGCCTGGACCCGCAGCGTTTGCTGAGAGGACGACAGGTACCAGCATCTCACAGATGTTCCCGGGAGCGCCTGTCCCTGGCCATAGCACAACAGCGGCAGTGAACGAAGCTCCTCGAGTCCAAGGCTCTAAGTGCAAACCTTAGGCAGGGGAAATGGGCGCAACAGCGTTACAAGAGATTATAACAGATTATTGCTCAGGACAGCTAGTTCGCGGGCCAACAGCCTTTACTGAGAGTCTGTGAACCCCTCGACATTAGGTGTGATGGAAAAACACAAGCGAAAAGAAAGCCAAATTCTGCTGTAACAAACTCTAAATTCTGGTACTTTGGTCAACAGCACATTGCTCCAAATAAGGGGCACTTCCCTGTCTTGTTGTTACTCGGATTTCTTGTTACAGGATTTGGTTTCGTCTTTTCTTTTCCCAGCTTTATTGAGATACAATTGAAACACAACATTGCATGAGTTTACTTTGTACAATATGATGATTTTTTCTTTTACTTAATGGTTATTGGAGTATAGTTGATTTACAATGTTGTGTTAGTTTTGGGTGTACAGCAAAGCGAATCAGTTATACATATACATATATCCACGCTTTTTTAGATTCTCTTCCCATATAAGTCATTACAGAATTGAGTAGAGTTCCCTGTCTTACACGGTACGTTCTTATTAGTTATCTATTTTATATATAGTAGTGTGTATATGTCAATCTCAATCTCCCAATGTATCCCTCCCCCCACTTCAGCCTTGGTAACCATAAGTTTGTTTTTTACATCTGTGGCTCTATTTCTCTTTTGTAAATAGGTTCATTTGTACCATTTTTTAGATTCCACATATAAGCCACATCATATGATATTTGTCTTTCTGTCTGACTTACTTCACTCAGTATGACAATCTCTAGGTCCACCCATGTCACTGCAAATGGCATCATTTCATTCTTTTCAACATGATAATTTGAAACACGTAGACACTGTGAAATGTTTACCACAATGAGGTTAGTTAACACAACCTTCACGTCACATAATTTCCATGTTGTTGTTGTTGTTATGTTGAGAACACTAAACCTCTACTCTTTTTTGTTTAATTGAAGTATAGTTGATGTGCAATATTATATAAATTACAGGTGTACAATATAGTGATTCATAATTTTTAAAGTTCATACCCCATTTATAGTTATTATAAAATATTTGCTATATGCCCCATGGTGTACAATATATCCTTGTAGCTTATTTTATACCTAATCGTTTGTACCCCTTAATCCCCTCCCCCATATTGCCCCTCCCCCTTCCCTCTTAAAGCTCTACTCTTGTGGCATCTTTGAAGTATACAGTACTGTGACTTAAATCCTTAAACTTACTATATAGATATAGATATATCTCACATATTCTTTTTTATTGAAATATAGTTGATGTACAATATTATATGTTACAATTGTACAATGTAGTGATTCACAATTTTAAAGGTTTTACTCCATGTATAGTTATTATAAAATATTGGGTATATTCCCTGTGTTGTACTATACAGCTTATTTTATACTTAACAGTTTGTATCTCTCAATCCCCTACCCTTACACTACCTCTCCCCTGTTCCCTGTCCCCACTGGTAACCACTAGCTTGTTCTCTATATCTGTGAGTCTGCTTCTTTTTTGTTATATTCACTAGTTTGTTGTATTTTTTAGACTCCACATATAAGTGATATCATACAGTATTTGTCTTTCTCTGCCTGACTTATTTCACTTAACATACTACCCTCCAAGTCCATCCATGTTGCTGAAAATGGCAAAATTTTTTACAGCTGAGTAGTATTCCATTGTACATATATGCCACATCTTCTTTATCCATTCATCTCAATCACATATTCTCTATCCATTCACCTGGTGATGGACACTTAGGTCGTTTCCATGTCTTTGGGAATGATCCCACAGCGAACATGGGGATGCAGATATCTCTTCATGGCAGTGGTTTCATTTCCTTCAGATGTACAAACAGAAGTGGAACTGCTGGACCCTATGCTAGTTCTATTCTTAGTTTTTTGAGGACTCCCCGTATTGTTTTCCGCAGTGGCTGCACCCACCTTTCCCACCAGCAGTAAACAAGGGTTCCCTTTCCTCTACATCCTTGCCAACACTTATCTCTTGTCTTTTTTGATGACAGACTTTTTAACAGGTATGAGGTGATATTTCTTTGTGGTTTTGATTTGCTTTTCAGGGTTTGCTTTCTAAGGGAATCTGACTTAAAGTAGATGGCTTATTCCCTCAGAAGACTTATCATCTAATGATATGTGACAACCACAAAAAAGTACTGTCCCTAAACATAGATTAGAGACAGCTGTTTAAACCCCAGACCTCACAAACAAAATCTAACAAATGGGGAGAGAGGTGGTGTTCCACTGATAAATTGCAAAGAAAACATTGCAACAACGGTCAACCTTTTCAAACCTCTTCTTATTGCTTCACCCTCTTCCTCACTCCCTAAACACACAAAGAAAATAAGGCCCACTTGACATGGCTTCCCCTTTTAATATTTTGATTATGGTCTATAATGATTATGATCAAGCAGACAGACTCTGGGGTCCGCAGGCCTAGGTGTGAATCATGGCTCTATGTGCCCCTGGTCAATTACATAAAGTTTCTAGACCTCAGTTTCTTCATCAGTAAAATAGAAAGAATAACAGCATTAACCTCATATAACTGTTGTGAGAATGAACTAAGACAATCTACATAAGGGACTCAGAACATTCCCAGGCAAGCAGTAAGTGCTCAGTAATACTATTATTATAAGCATTATTATATATACATCGATCATTGCCCTATTATTTATGTATACACACATTCACAGACTCTTTTTTTAAAAAAAGGGATCATAGGGGCTTCCCTGGTGGCACAGTGGTTGAGAGTCTGCCTGCCGATGCAGGGGACGTGGGTTCGTGCCCCAGTCCGGGAGGATCCCACATGCCGCGGAGCGGCTAGGCCCGTGAGCCATGGCCGCTGAGCCTGCGGGTCCGGAGCCTGTGCTCCGCAACGGGAGAGGCCACAACAGAGACAGGCCCGCGTACTGCAAAAAAAAAAAAAAAAAAAAAAAAAGGGATCATACTTTACATACTGTTTTGGTAATCTTTTTTAAACTTACGATGTAGTACGAACATTTTTACACATCCTTAGTCTCCCACAACATCATTTTCAATGGCTTCCAAGTACGCAATTACATGAATGTACCCCGAAGTGTTTAACCAACCTCCTATTGTCAGACAGTTAGGTTATTTCCATTGTTTGACTTTATAAACACCCTGGGAGGAACCACCTCATAGAACTTTCTTGTACACATTTTTGTTTGTTGCCTTAGGATGAATTCCCAGAACTGGATCAAAAGAAATGCAATTAAAATATTCTAAAAAGAATATAAACACATTACAGAACACAGGAAAAAGAGGGAAAAAAATACAATTCTACCACACTAATACAACTACTAATATAATTTGGATGGTTAAGATATTCCAAAGTTTTCATTTTTACTTAGAAGAATACAGGCTTCAAATAAAAAGTGGGCAGATGTTTATTATTTCTGCTCCTTTCTGAAATCCACTAAAATGACAAAAAAGAACTAAAAAGAAATTAATAATAAGCATAAACCCACAGTGAAAAGGAGAATGGAAACGGATGACAACAACCGGAAGATGTGATCAAGATTCTGAGAACTGAAAAGCAGGCCAGAGGAGTGATAACTGACTTAGTGGATGGGAGGAAACTAAAATCCATGCCATGACTTAAAATCCACGACTGACTTTAGAAGAAGCAGCTCGACCCTCCAGAGCCCCTCCTTGACCCTGAAAGGCAGAAGGTTTACCCCCTAGAGAGGCTGAACCGGATGGGTTCTGGATCAAGGACATCAGGCACTGCTGAGGGAAGGAGGAAGCATCTTAGTGAAAGGAGCGCATTTAAGTGAAAGTGGACATACCTACTGAAAGGTAAGATTCTCGGCCCTTTCCCCAGCTTGGTTCCCAGAATGCCGGCAGCAAAGTTCACGCGCTGCCCACCCCCACCCCAGACAGGAGACTGGAAAACTCTTCTGTGAGCAACTTACAGATCTAAGAGAAGAGGCTGGGGAGTTTGCCCCAAGGAAATGTCAGCTACCTGCATAAGCTATGGTGAAGCTTGTCCCTGCGTGGAGGGCAAGCACCCTCCCACCACATCGGAAAAGATCAAGAGACATTTGAGAAGGGCCCCTAACATGAAACACCCCAAAACAAACCAGACTAACCAAAAAGAGAACTCAGAAAAAACAAGGAGGACACAAGAGAATGTCTCTAAAAAAGAGAAAATACTGCATTCTTGAAATAAGAACAAGAGACTCTAAAAGATTTAGAAAGCAAGAAAATGCTCTGAGCAGTTAAATGAATGAGAAAAAAATATCAACTTTTCTTTTGAAAGATAAAGTTGAGGAAATCTTCCAGAAAGTGGAAAAAAAGAAAAAGTTATAGAAGTCATAAAGGATAGGAAATTTGGAGACAGAGGCTTTAGAAAGCAAGAACCAAGAAAATGAATGGGAGGAAATCATTCAAAAATTAATACTGGGTCTGAACTGAAGGACAGCATAGTGAATGAGGGAAGGCATGCCCAAGCACATCATTCTAAAATTTCATATCATCAGGAATAAAAAAGTCATGAAAGTTTCTAAAAAGAAAAAAAATTTTTTTAATTAATTAATTTTTTATTAGTTATCCATTTTATACATATTAGTGTATATATGTCAATCCCAATCTCCCAATTCATTCCACCACCACCCGCCACCCACCACTTTCCCCCCTTGGTGTCCATATGTTTGTTCTCTACATCTGTGTCTCTATTTCTGCCCTGCAAACCAGTTCATCTGTATCATTTTTCTAGATTCCACATATATGCATTAATATACGATATTTGTTTTTCTCTTTCTCACTTGCTTCACTCTGTATGACAGTCTCTAGGTCCATCCACATCTCTCTGCAAATGACCCAATTTTGTTCCTTTTTATGGCTGAGTAATATTCCATCGTATATATGTACCACATCTTCTTTAGCCATTCATCTGTCAAAGGGCATTTAGGTTTCTTCCATGACCTACCTATTGTAAATAGTGCTGCAATGAACATTGGGGTGCATGTGTCCTTTTTTTTTTTTGGCTGCGTTGGGTCTTCGTTGCTGTGTGCATGCTTTCTCTAGTTGCAGTGAGCAGGAGGCTACTCTTCGTTGCGGTGCACGGGCTTCTTATTGTGGTGGCTTCTCTTGTTGCAGAGTCCAGGTTCTAGGTGTGTGGGCTTCAGAAGTTGTGGCTCACAGGCTCTAGAGCGCAGGCCCAGTAGTTGTGGCGCATGGGCTTTGTTGCTCCACGACATGTGGGATCTTCCCGGACCAGGGTTCGAACCTGTGTCCCCTGCATTGGCAGGCATATTCTTAACACTGCGCCACCAGGGAAGCCCATATATGTCTTTCTGAATTATGGTTTTCTCAGGGTATATGCCCAGTAGTGGGATTGCTGGGTCATATGGTAATTCTATTTTTAGTTTTTTAAGGAACCTCCATACTATTCTCCATAGTGGCTGTACCAATTTACATTCCCACCAACAGGGCAAGAGGGTTCCCTTTCCTCCACACCCTCTCTAGCTTGTTGTTTATAGATTTTCTGATGATGCCCATTAAGAAAAAAAATTTGTAAAGTCATTTAAAAAGACTGAGAATTAGAATAGCAATTGAAGACAAAGGAGAAATTCTGAGGGAAATGGTTTTAACCCTGAATTCTCTTCCCAGCCAAACTATAAATCATATAAAACTATAAATAAAACTATAAATCATATAAAAACACAGTTTCAGACACTCAACGTCTCAAGAAATTTGCCTTCTTTTCTCAGGAAGCTGTTGATGGATGTGCTTTGATAAAACAGGGGCGTAAGGAAAGGAGAAGAAGAAATGGTGATGGGAAAGCTGACTGGAGATCCAAAAAGAATTTAGTGGCTAATGAAGACATAATTTTTCCCCCCTCACATAACAGTCAAAGGTAAGTGCTCCAGGTCTGCAGGGTAACTCTGCTCCATTTAGTCATTCAGGGAACCAGATTCCTTCTATCTTGCTTCTCTGCCGCCCCTTACAGCAGTGGTGCTCGCGGAGTGATCCTACCGGCATCACTTGAGAACCTGTTAGAAATGCACGTTTTCAGGTCCTCACATCAGGTCTAAGGAATCGGAAACTCTGGGATGGATCCCGGAAATGTGTTTTAACAAGGCTTCCTTGTAATTCTGATAGATGCTAAAGTTTGAGAATGACTATTTCAGGGCATCGTCCTTTCCTATATGATCAAAGTTCGATTGCAGGCACTTTCACGTTCCAGTTCACTAGAGGGAAAAGTGTGGAGGTTTTTACGGAAAGGCCAGGAAGTGGCGTACATTGCTTCCACTTGCATCCACTGGCAAAACCTAGTCACGTGGTAAAGCCTAGCTTCAAGGGTGAGTTGGGAAGTGTAGTCTTCAGCTGGGTAGCCACATATTAGATACAATTCCGTTCCTGTGGAAGAAGGAAAGAATGGATTTGGGAGGATAAACAGCAGTTTCTACCATGTATATGATCCCGGCAACCAGGACTCCAGTACAGGAGAGCAGAAAAGATAAATGCCAGGATGATGTTTTAGGGACCTCCCAGAATGTCCCAGTCACAAACCAGAGCTGTGACTCAGGCCACAGAGCAACCAGTCCAGATGAACAGGAGAGCTGCAAAAGCTCCAGGAGGGTTGCCAAGGAAAATAATGAACCCAAGAGAATACCTGTATTTGAATGTATTGACAGGAGATTTTGTGGATGAATTAATAGTAGGTACATAGAACACTAAACAGAATACAAAAAAAAAGATAGAAAGTATTAATTCCAGGGAAAACAAAAAGTTGAGTGAGAAAGGAAACATAATTACATGATTCTATGTGGCTTAGCTGGGAATAATATTTACATAGTCATAATGTAAATACTTAATATTGAGCTAACCAAAAACGGTGATGTAACTATACTGGTAGAATAAGCAGAGGGAAAATGTGTGCAGGCCAGGTTAGCGATGATAAACAACATTTATATAGCTGCGTACATTATACTGTGTGCCAGAAATTATTCTAAGCTCTTTATGTATTCAACTTTTAATCTTCATAAACATTCTAGGAGGTAAATACTATTACCGTCCATATTACACATGGGAAAACTGAGGCACACAGCAGTTAAGCAACTTGCATAAATTCACAAAATTAATAAGTATTAGACTTGGGATTTAAGCCAGGTAACTTCTCTCCAGACTCCACGCTCTCAGTTACTATGCCACCTAGTCTCACTTTCCGTGGTAGAAGTCAAGAGACAAGACTTGGGCTTCCCTGGTGGTGCAGTGGTTGAGAGTCCACCTGCTGATGCAGGCTACACAGATTCGTACCCCGGTCCGGGAAGATCCCACATGCCGCGGAGCAGCTGGGCCCGTGAGCCATGGCCGCTGAGCCTGCGCGTCCGGAGGCTGTGCTCCGCAACGGGAGAGGCCACAAAGGTGAGAGGCCCGCGAACCGCAAAAAAAAAAAAAAAGAGACAAGACCTAAAAAAATCAATAAACTGAGAAATACAAGCTAAGCATGTTATTTACAAGGACATAAATCCTGAGAAGAAACAGATAAGTTTAAAGTGATTGCTTCTGATCAGGAGGTAACTGGAAGTGGTCCAGGAATTGCTGTTTCTCTTGTTATGGTCGTTACAGGCCCAGTAGTCATGTTTGTTTGGCTTTTTAAATCTTTTAAACAGCACTTTGATCAAAATAAATTTTTAAAAAGAGAGATGACAGAAAGAATGGGGCTGGCTAAGTTACCTTAGAGAATGGAGAGAGTGACCCAGAAGAGAAGGTCAAAAAGTCCCTAATGGGTAAAATAGGCAAGGGAGCTATGAACTGGGAAAGTTACAGAAAAAGAGAGACGTTTCCACAAGAAGTGGAAGCAAAAGGATGGTATTCTTGGAGAAATGACAAGCAGAAAGTAAGAGAGCCAGACAGAATGAGAAGGGGAGAGATTGAATAAGACGGGGCAGAGACATTTGTCCTGGGCTGTAGACCCAAAATGGGAGCAGCAAACTCCATGGAAATTCTGTGGGCTAAATCCAGGGACTCTTCCGAGGTAGCATTCCAGGGGCTTTTGACGTGTGCCTCTATCATGAGACTCCTTCCTCAGCTGAAATAAACAACTCTGGCCTTAAAACTGAAGGTAGCAGGAAGGATGAACTGCAAAGCCATACTGAGGTGGCTGATTAAAAGCCAATTACGTGTCAATCTAAGCCAAACCAAAGTAAGTAAGAAAACGTTGCTTGTCTACTCTGTGGCCTTGGGGCAGGCAGGTAAGTCAATTTCTCCCAGCCTGGTGTTTCTGTTGCAAAAAAAATTCGCTATGTAACAAATCCTGCATACGTATGGTACTCATAACTTTCAGAGTCATTTTTCATTTTCCATTTCCCTGAGCCAGTTTTTCCGGAGATAAAATTGAGGGGGGGGGGTGGAGGGGTGGAGGGGGGGAGGGGGTGAGGAATGAGATGTGTTGCATGAAATCACATAACTAGTTAATAGTGGAACCCAAATTCTAGTCCCACACATAGTTCACTTTTGTTTGTAAACGTTGTCTCAACTGAGTCAGTAAAAAAACAAGCAAACAACAACAAAAATATATATGTATGTATGTATATATGATTCCAATTTATAAAGGAGGAAACCAAGATATAGCTCACATCAGCTGGCTGGCTGGCATCAGAACCAGGACCCAAACCCAAGTGTTTCGGTGCTAAATTAAGGGCTTTTCAAATACACAATATCTGTTGTGAGTAAATAAGACAGTCAATTATAATTACGGGGCGGGAGGAGAGAAGCAGCGGCTCCCAGCCTCCGGGTTGGGGACCAGCAGACATGGGCGTGGGCACCCGTCTCCCCAGGAAGGCCAGATTTTAAACTCGGTCCTGTTTTCAGAACATCCATTTGCCCGATGTTTGTTTTTTTTGTTTCGTTTTGTTTTGTTCTTTGCGGTACGCGGGCCTCTCACCGCTGTGGCCCCTCCCGCCGCGGAGCCCAGGCTCCGGACGCGCAGGATCAGCGGCCACGGCTCACGGGCCCAGCCGCTCCGCGGCATGTGGGATCTTCCTGGACCGGGGCACGAACCGGTGTCCCCTGCATCGGCAGGCGGACTCTCAACCACTGCGCCACCAGGGAAGCCCCTGCCCGATGTTTTAATTTAGAAAATACGATCATAGAAATAGTGACAGCTAAGATTTACTCATGGGCCGTGACTGTGGTGAGTCCAGGTCACGGATTCAGGAGACACAGCTGAGCGAAGCTAAAGGGGGGAGGGCCGAGGGCATAACCCCTGCATCTTCCTCCGGTTCTGGGCCCTGGGCCACAGCATCCCTCCCGGAGCAGCCCCGCTCGCAGCCCCGTCGGCCCCGCGCTCACATCAGGGGGCCGCTCCGCCCTCCCCTCGGGGCCGCGAGCCGGAATCCGGGCCCTAGGCCGGCGCTTCAGGCCCAGCTCGGCCCACGTGGCCGGTCCCAGACACTCCCTCCGGGTCTGCGTTCCGGTCTCCAGGCCTGGCCCGCAGTGATCGCGACAGGAACGAGCCACCGGGGCCTCGGCCGCCGCGGAGCCGGGAAGCTTGCGCGGCCTGCCCTGCCGGGCTCCCCGAGGAGGCCCGGCAGCGGCCACGGAGGGGCGATCGGAGAGCCGGGCCCCGCGGCCCACCGTCCCGGAGACCCTCCTCTCTGGGAGGGGCAGCTGGGCTTCCAGGGCCACGCCTCCCGGTGGACGCCGAGGCTCGGCGTCCCGGACCAGCAAAGCAAAGATTTACCCGGCTGCCCGGGGCCCGCACCCCTGCCCGCGGCCGTGCGCCCCGCCCCACCGCCTTTTAACGGGGAATGCTGACAAGTCGAATACAGTGGGAATAACAGCCATTTGTTCTGGTTATCGCTGCCGGTATTGAAGCCAGATGTGTGTGTTGCTGACATTGACATGGTACATCTGGCTGGGTTTTTGGTTTCCATCGCGGAGTCTACCACATCCACCCTGGTCTGCGGGAAGAGAGGACGCGACCATCTGGAAGTCATTGCAGCTGTCACGCTTCAAGGGGACCCTGTACCACAGAGAAGAGAATTCAATACGTAACTGAGCGAAATTATCCAGCTCGTCTTGTCAGTCCAGATTTCAAACACATGCAGAAAAACAGCACCCGCGTTCTGGCGCCCTCCCTCCGCCGGTGGTGCCCGCGGGCACCTTCATCCACCGCGCCAGGGGCCTGAGGGGTCCCTGTGGGAAGACACTGGCTGCGAGGTCGCGTTCATCACTGCCAGAATCTTTTGTTGCTCTTGGGTAGGCGGGGCTAAAAGGCTCTTTCTTCTTCCTTTTGATCGCAGTTTGCTGGAAGTTTTAAATTAAACATTGCTTAGTCTTTCCCCCCCACTTCCGCTTATAACCCCCTCCTTCTCATGGCATTCAAGGCTCTAGCCCTACCCTACCTATTCAATTTCGTCTCCATTCCTTTCCCAAGGCAAATACTACTCATCATCAAGGCTGAAATGGGTCATGCTTATTCTGATCCCAACCTTGCCTTTTGTCTGAAATCCCTTTCTCTGTTCTCTTCATGCCAATCCAAATCTTTTTTTTTTTTTTTTTGATGTGGACCGTTTTAAAAGTTTTTGTTGAATTTATTGCAATATTGCTTCTGTTTTATGTTTTGGGTTTTTTTGGCCGCAAGACATGTGGGATCTTACCTCCCCAACCAGGGATCGAACCTGCACCCCGCTGCATTAACCACTGGACCGCCAGGGAAGTCCCAATCCAAATCTTCTTAAGACTTCAAGATCTACCTCAAGTTTATTTTCATCGTTGAAGCCCTTCCTGACCACTCAAGCCTCCACTGATCTTTCCTTCTGTGTGTTTTAATGAAGTATAAACACTTGGAGAGGAAATACTGGTTTACATTTTTTTCTATCTCCTTCGGCAGCCAGCATTGCATCCTAAAGTATAGTAAGGCATCCATAAACACCTGTCAAATAAAAGCACAAGTTAGTGTTTTCTTTCCACATAATTTCCTTGCCTTCTACTTTACCTTTCATGACAAGACTCAATGTCTATGTAAAATGTGTCTTGAACTATTTGGAAAGATGGGTTTTAAAAACTAGCAAATGAGTAATATTAATATTTGAAGAGGGACTTCCCTGGCAGTCCAGTGGCTGAGACTTCACCACACAAGGCAGGGGGTGCGGGTTGGATCCCTAGTCGGGAAGCTAGGATCCCACATGCCTCGTGGCCAAGAAGCCAGAACATAGAACAGAAGCAATGCTGTAACAAATTCAATAAAGACTTTAAAAGATGGACCACATTAAAAATATATATATTTAAAAACAAAAATACGTGAAGAATTCTATCAGTTGGAGAGTCCATTAATTTGGAGTCTTCCTGCTACAGTGCACTGATAATTGATTTTTTTTTTTAAGTGAAGTGCATTGGAAACAGAGCAAGATCACAAGTCAGGGGGTCTGAATCCTATTCCCGAGAGTGTCCCTGACTTGCTTGGTGACCCTGGACAGTCACTTACCTTCCTTATACCTCAAACCTCCCTCTGTAAAAAGGGTGGGATGTAGCCTCTTCCTGGTAATGAACAGAGCTGGGGCCGCTTTCCTGTGAAGAGGTAGATTCCTCACAGAACAGCTTTTCTCCACCAGTTCTGGAACTATTCTGGAGTTAGGCAGCAATCTTCATCATTTAGTGTTTCACCTGCCCAGCACCAAAACAACATGGATACATAAGTGACGTGGAGGAAATGCAGAGTAAGGAATCAGGCACGTGGAAGAGTGGGATTTAACCTTTGTGAGGGTCCAGCATTTTCCAAATCAAGACAAGCCATTGCAGCAAGTGTTGGGAAAGACTGGGCATTCCAGCCACAGATAAAGTCTCTTGGGGGGTGTTCCTCTTTGTGCATTGACAAGGATGCGAAGCACCCTGATCTAGCCTTGCTATACAGGATGGATAAGAGCACAGGAGGATAAGTAGAATCTAGAAATAAAGGGGAGGGATGGAGAGAGGGGAATACTAAAGAAGAAAGAGAATACACCTCCCTGGTGGGACCACCCAGCCAAAGAGGATGTTTAACTTGCATGGGAGGAAGCCACGTTACAGGAAAAGAAGGGAATCGGCAGACGGAGGTTCCAGTAGGTCTCAGCTCTGTGGGTGAGCAGGTGCATTTTCCTCTCTGACCCTCATCTGTAAAATGAGACACTTAGATGAATTATATCTAAGGTCTGTTAGCTCTTACATTATATAATTCATTTAGAAACCATCTCTGAGCCCAAACCAGCATTTCCTTCTGACTAAACTCCAAATCCCAGCCCTAGTCTGTCCTGAACTCATGGGGCTCTAAGACGTAGAAGGGAGTTTCAGGCATCAGATTCCTGAAATCTCTTTACTCCATTCCTTCAAATTTCTTCAAATGGAAGAAGAAACTTTCTTCCCTTCTCCCAGACAAGTTACAGTAGGAAGATTGCAGATTAATGACCTAGAAAAATCTTTCTCAAGTGGAATGATAATTAAGCTCCATTAAATCATAACTCCTGGCTTCTGCTTTTGGCTCTTGCTACTAAGTCCAGAATTGAATAATTCCTCCCCCCCGGGGCTGTTGGATTAAAAGTGCATAAGCTCTAGGGAACAATCTGCTCACTTCCACTATATCCGCAGTCACCCTCCTTCCTGTCTGAATACTCAAAAAAAAAAAAAAAAAAAAAAATCACTAGGCATGTCTGACTCCAGGAACTAGGACGGTCATTTCTAATTTGTCTCGGTTTATGGACAACTTGACAATTTGACTGACTACTAAAGATCCAGGACTGTATCATCCTCTCATAAAAAGCCAATAAAAAAGCCTATTAATGCAGCCCATTAGTTGGCAAAAAATGAGAGGTTATGCAATCATTGTCTTAGCCGAGAGGAACTAAGCTCTCCAGGAAGAGTTCACTCCACACCCAGAGGCATCAAAAGGGAAGTTCATGTCTCTCTGCTGCCATTTGCTTGGCTTAGATATTTAAGCATGTGACCCTTTCTTCTCTCCCTGAACTATTCTTCTGTCGAAGTGGACCTCTTGCTTGCCTTGTAAAATGCCTTTCTCCAAATCTACTCCCTCTCCAGGACACTTCCTTTCACCTTTCTCTGCTGGGCTGTCTTGTGGGTGAAGCCCTACAAGTCTCCATTCTTAGGCCTTCCTTACATCATCACGCAATTTGAGGGGTTCCAGGAAAGCCTTCAAAAAATGCTCTCCTCAATTCTGCTCTTAGATTCCTCAGGACCCTTGAAAGCCCCCTGGATGGGATTATGGGTGCCACATCCTTTTATCCTGAGCAAAGGGTTCTCTCCTTTTCTAAACTCCTAGAATTCTGAGTGATTTCTCCGGCACTCTTCATCTGGCAGTTTGCTCTAGGACCTTGGGCAGATCACTTTCCTTTCTAGACCACAGTTTCCCCTTTGTAGAATGACTACGAGACACCCTAACTCGCAGCAGGAAACTCTGGCACAGCCCAAAGACAAGCTCTGGCTGGAAAGATGGTAGAAGAACCGAGTCTCAACAGTCTTTCATTCTGACCACATAGGGCCAAAACCACCTTGACATGCAGTCTCATCTCTGTGTGCCTCTTGTCACACGTGTGTGTATTGAAAGGATGATGTGTGGACCATGTTAGGTCCCCTCCACTTGCCTAGCATTGTCTAGAACATGAAAATTAATATGGGATTGATTTCATCTTGTGCTCAACTTAACGTTCAATATAACTCAAGGTACCTCTGAAGAAGGATATAGTTCAGGATCCATCTATATGGAATCCATGTGAAGGAATCAGAAGGAATTGATACTTCCTGGCACGGAGAATGTTCTGCTTCTGATATTTTAGCAATAAATTCGGACTTTGTTTTTCTGGCAGCCAAGGCATAAGGGGTCATGCTTGCTGGACAAATAGTGGGTTCAATAAATATTTTTTTCATTGACTCTCGACCACCTTTTAGATGGGAAGGAAAAATACTGATTGAGAAGTCCTAGAAGAATGGAGAATAGGATAAGTGGCTAGAGAGGTCTTCAGCAAAGGAAGAACCCTAAAAACAAGCTTCAAACTCCCCTGTTTCCACCCTGTTGCCAAGGGTGGACCCTTCTGAGAAATTCCCATGATGCATGCGGGCCACGGGCATGGCCCCGGGGTGTGCGGCATGTCCATGACTCCACGGCCAACGGGCGCAGGCCCCGTGGCTCCCCACGGCAGTTCCCTTCTAGGAAGGAAGCTCCACCTTGACCTGAAGGTCAGATGATTCTTTGAGGAGAATATACTATTTTCTCTTTTACCCAATCACACATCTTTGGAAGGGAGAAAAAGCAACCCTCTACCATAGATCCTTAAGCCCGAGAGCCCACCAGCTGCAGAGCTGTCCCAGAGAACCCCTCATTACATAAAGCCTCTGCCACTGACTAGGGGATGAACACGGCAACCCACCCCCCGCCCCCTGCCCCACCGGCAGTCAGCTGTTGCCCCTCAGATTCCCAAAGCCTGCCCCTGGGATCCATTGTCAAGCCCAAGCTCAGCCCCAATCGTCCTTGTGTGAAAGATTGCTTAGTTCGGTCCCTGAAATTCTCTGGCTTTCCCAACAGATGGGGAAGGCCTCTTTATCCTTACTTCTCCTCAGCTGCCACGCTCCTGCCCAGCTGCCACTCTGAAAAGCACTTTCTCTGCTGCTCTCTCCCAGATGCGTGCTCTTTCTACCATGGAATCCTCAAAGTTATTTCTGTTTGCTCCAGTGGGGAGCTAGGCGCATAAGTCCCCCCAACCCTGTATCTGGCATCCTTACGGCCCTCTCCACCAACTCAGTCGCATTTGGAGACCTAATTGGCCTTGCTCCACGGTGCCCCAACCCCGGACTCTTAAGACCAATAAGACAGGGTTGGAAATGACCTTACAAGGTCATGGGGTCCAGCCTCTTGGACAGGTGAACATGCAAATCATATTGAGACAATGATTCCACCCCATCTCCCGCTGAACCACCCTTGCAGGTGATGAGTTCTTCCTTAAATAAACCTGACTTTTTCCTGCCCTAATTGAGGCTCCAATTCTCATCTCGTCCATTGGGTCCGTGACAAATCCCTAACTAGTGTTTTCTTTCTGTCCTTGGCTTTCTCCTCAGCAGGGAAAGTTTCCCCAGAAATAAAACTCTGATTCTTCTGCTCCTTCCTTCCCGCCCGCCTCCTCTAAGCACCCTCTAAATCAGACCCAAGGCTCCAGAGGGACTAATATCCTTTCTCTCGCAGCTGGTCTGAGTTTTGCCGTCTGGGAGACTGGGCTTAGAACAGCTTGAAGTTAGCACAGAGGCGAAAGAAGCTTTAAATCTCCAGCACTTAACAGCTTCTCTGCAGCCTCAAAGGTAACAGGATTTTGTTGCCTGCTTCCTCTCATCTCTCAGTATATCTATGTAATCTCTGTTCACTGGAACCTGACTCCAACTCTCTGTCTGCAGTGCTGAAAGAGAGAAGGTGGGGGAAGAAAAATTAATAGACACGGACCCGTAAAAATAACAGGCTCTCTAGAGCACACATGAAGAAATAATTAAACAGATTAAATTTGGAGGGTGGGGAGAGGGGCAGAGGGCTGAGCAGGCTGAGACTGGTGCCTCTGACTTCCACTCTTGGAGGGACTATGGCTCGGCGGAGAGGGATTTGGGGGCTTTTTTCCTTTGTTCTGTTGGGTTGGACTCTCTAAGCTCTTTAAAGGCTGGGAGGGTGCCTTATACTTCTTTGTATTCCCCCATAGGGTTCTCAAACCATGCCGCACCCCAGTGAGAAAAGGAAATTTGATATTTATTGAGGGTTCATTGTGTGCCAGGTACAGTGTCGGATGCTTTACGTCCTGGCTGATGAGCAGTTGAGTGTGTTTCAGGCTTCAGAGATGCCTGCAATCTCTTTCCAGTGCCGCGGGATCAATCCCACATCCCTACTACTTCAAGAGCTTGTGATGCTGAGGCCAAAAACTACCTTCTCACACCTTACCTGGACTACCTTCTTCCTTTCCTCCCTTCAGTTGGCAGAAGCTTTTGCTGTGATGGCAAGGGAAGGAAGGAGGCTAGTATTTAGAGATCACTTAAATATCTAAAAATGTGTACGTCAGGACTTCCCTGGTGGTCCAGTGGTTAAGACTCTGCACTTCCACTGCAGGGGGCGTGGGTTGGATCCCTGGTCGGGGACCTAAGATCCCACATGCATGCGACGTGGGCAAAAAAACAGAAATAAAACAAAAAACTACACTTCAATATTTTTTAATTAATTAAAAAATAAAAATGTGCGGGTGAGTGAGCTTCTAATAATGGCCTAGGATAGGGAGAGGACTGAGGGATGGATACGGCATCCTCCCTTTCTCACAAGTCTGTCCATCCCTCTTGCCTCCATCATTTTTTTTTTTTTTGCCTCCATCATTTTGACTAAAGGAAAATACCTTGAAGAGGAACGATCCTCCGCTGCTATGACTTTCCATCAATACTCTGTGATCATTACTTTCTAATTTTTCAACAATTTGAGGATAAATATTTGTGATGTTGTGATTTATAATAAGAAATATGTGTTTGGTCTTCATCCCTGTGTGAGACTAGGAGTTCTTCAGCCCTTGGAACTGCCTAAGTGAGGAGAGCCTTGAAGGTGTCTTTAGTTATGTTAAGGAGGTGACTTTGGGAAAGCCCTTAGGTCACCTAGGATGGGAGCTGGTCGCTAGGGAAACCAACCGTGTGTTTAGAGGTTTGAAACTCCAAGTCCCGCCCCCACCCCACCTCACAGACACCTTCAGAGAGGGGAGGAGGAGCTGGAGACTGAGTTCAATCACCAATGGCCAATGTGTTAATCAATCATGCATGTGTGACAAAGCCTCCGTAACACCCCGAAGGTTGGGGTTCAGAGAGCTTCCGGGTTGTGGAGTTGTGAAGCGAATGGCTCCCCTGGAGGGGGCGTGGAAACTCCGCACCCCTTCCCACATAACTTGCTCTGCACATCTCTTGCATCGGGCTGTTCCTGAATTGCATCCTTTTATAATAAACTGGTGATCTAGTAAGTAAAACTTTCTTAGTTCTGTGAGTCACTCCAGCAAAGTAACCGAACCCAAGGTCATAGGAATCTCCAATCTGTAGTTGGTGGGTCAGAAGCATAGGTAATAATGTGGACTTGCAGTTGACATCTGAAGGGGAGGGGGGTGGGGGCTGGAGGTAGTCTCGTGGGACTAAGCCCTTAACCTGTGGGATCGGATGCTCTCTCCGGGTCAATAGTGACAGAGTTGGGTTCAATTGTAGGACACCCAGCTGGTGTCTGAGAACTGCCTGGTGTAGAAAAGCCCCCCAATATCATAATTTTTTTTGGCGGTACGCGGGCCTCTCACTGTTGTGGCCTCTCCCGTTGCGGAGCACAGGCTCCGGACGCGCAGGCTCAGCGGCCATGGCTCACGGGCCCAGCCACTCCGCAGCACGTGGGATCTTCCCGGACCGGGGCACGAACCCGTGTGCCCTGCATCGGCAGGCGGACTCTCAACCACCGCGCCACCAGGGAAGCCCCAATATCATAATATTAAATGAGAAGTTTCAGAATACAGAGAAGGCAGACCTGGATGAGCACCCGGAACAGCAACTGGCAGTGAGAACGCTGAGCCTTGGGAATAAGACAGACTGGATTCACCTCCTGATTCCTTCGTTTCCCATCTGTGGAAATGTTACTTCACTTCTCTGGATGCCTCTCTCACTCTTTTGCTCTATTTTTAATTAATAGACTATATTTTTAAAAAATGGTCACGAAGAACCTAGGGGCAGGATGGGAATAAATACGCAGACCTACTAGAGAATGGACTTGAGGACATGGGGGGGGAAGGGTAAGCTGTGACGAAGTGAGAGTGGCAGGGACACATATACACTACCAAACGTAAAATAGATAGCTAGTGGGAAGCAGCTGCATGGCACAGGGAGATCAGCTCGGTGCTCTGTGACCACCTAGAGGGGTGGGAGGGAGGGAGACGCAAGAGGGAAGAGATGTGGGGATATATGTATATGTATAGCTGATTCACTTCATTATAAAGCAGAAACTAACACACCACTGTAAAGCAATTATACTCCAATAAAGATGTGAAAGAAAAGTAGACTATATTTTTGAGCAGTTTCAGGTTTACAGAGAAATTGAGCAGAAAGCAGAGTTCCCTTAAACCCTGGCATCTGCCACCCTCAGTTTCCCGTCATTAATACCTTCACTCTCGGTGGTGTACATTCTAGGGGTTTTGACAAATGTATAATGACATGTATCCGCGTTGCAGTAACATATAGACTCATTTCGCTGCCTAAAAGTCCTCTGTGCTCCACCTGTTCATCCTTCCCCTACCCCAACCCCAGGCAACCAATCACCTTTTGACCGTCTTTATAGTTTTGCCCTTCCCAGAGCATCATATCGTTGGCGTCGTATAGTACGCAGCCTTGTCAGATTGGCGTCTCTCATTTAGCAATGGGCATTTAAGTATCTCTTGTGTCTTTTTGTGGCTTGGTAGCTCATTTATCTTTATCACTGAATCTCTCTCATTTTTTTTATTGAAGCATAACACATATACATTAAATCCCAATGAATTTTTACAAAGTGAGCACCCAAATACATTAGGATAATTAGCAGCACCCCAGCACTCATTTCCCCTAGAGCCCCCTCCCAGTTATTACCACCCCCCCAAAAAAATTACCACATTAGCACTTCTAGAATCATAAATTAATTCAGCCAGTCTTTGAAGTTCATTTAAATGCAATCATAAAGTAAGTACTCTTTTGTGCCTGGTTTCTTTTCTTTGATATTTAGGTTCATCTGATCATAGTAATTTGTTCTTTTTTTAATTGCATGGTATACCACAATTCATCTCTCCATTTTACTGTTTACTGGGAAAATCTCTCTCTCTCTCTTTTTTTTTTTTTTTTTTGGCCGCACTGCAGGGCTTTGCGGGATCTTAGTTCCCGGACCTTGGATTGAACCCGGGCCCTTGGCAGTGAAAGCCTGGAGTCCTAACCACTGGACTGCCGGGGAATTTCCGCTGCATTTTACTGTTGATGAGCATCTGTGTTACTTCCAGCTTGGGATTATTACAATACTGCTGCTATGAATATTCTTATACAGGTCTTTCAGGGTACATATGCTCACGTTTCATTTGGGAATACACCCAAGAGTGGAATTTCCTGGGTGTCTGTATTTTTAACTCTAATAGATAATGCCAGTTTACCAAAGTACCTGGATCAGTTTACACTCCCACAGTTTTTCATCCTCACCAACACTTTGTATTGTCAATATTTTATTTTCAGCCATTTTAGTCACGTGGTAGCTTGAGTTTGTATTATCCTGATGACTCATCAAATTGAGGACTGTCTCAGGTCAGGTCCTTGAGAAGCAGACTGAGACTGAGATGGAGATTTATCTGCAGGAAGTTGGTTGGAGAACGCCCCTCAGAAGAGAGAAGGCAGCAGGATTGACATCCCACCGAAATCGGCTTCTGCAGATCCCATGGGCAGCCCTGGAGCCGGCAGGACCTTCAGGATTGTCCTGCCTTGAGACAAGGAGGCCAGATCTTCCTACCAGTACTGACCAATCCTGGGATGTGGGCTGTCCCTGGGGAGGAGTATGACTTGGGGTAAAAAGTTCTCTTTTGCCAAAGGCAATTCTCAGAGAGGGACACAGCTGAGAGCAACTCGCCCAGAAGCTAAGGGATTGAGTGCTTTAGTCCTGAAGGAGATCTGAGCTGCAGACTGTAGCCCCATCTATAAGCACCTCTTCACATGCTCATTGGTTACTTAGAGATCCTCTCTTGTGAATTACCTATACTGGCCATTTGCCAAATTCATTGTTTATTGGGTTGTCTTTTTTTTTTTTTTTCTTTTACTGAGCTGTATGAGTTCTTTGTATATTTTGAAGAAGAGTCCTTTGTCAGATATATGTAGTACAAAAACATATTGACTTTTCACTCATCGTGGTCTTTTTTAATGAATGGAAAGTCTTAATTTAAACAAAGTTTTCTCCTTTTTGATGAGTTGGTTTGTGTGTGTGTGTGTGTGTGACCTGTTTATAAATCTTTACAAACCATAAGGTCATGAAAATGTTCACATATGTTATCTTCTAGAAATTTTATTGTTTTACCCTTCACATTTGTCTTTGATCCACCCAGAATTGTGTACAGCTGTGTGGTAGGGATCTAATGTTTGTATCCAGTTGGACATGTATTTAATCTAGTAACATTTATTAAAATGATCATCCTTATCTCACTACATTTTAGTGATACCTTTGCCATGAGCCGGTGCCTGCATGTATGAGGATCTGTTCTGAATCCTATTCTGTTCTATTGGTCTGTATGTCTATTTTTGCACCAATTCCACACAGTTTTAATTATGGTAAATCTATGTCTTATATCTGATAATATAACTCATGGGGCCTCATTTCTCTTCTTCAAGGTGGTCTTTGCTTTCCATTTCCACACAGATTTTAGAATCAACTTGTCAATTTCCACCAAAGAAACAACTCTGCTTGGATTTCTGTTGGAATTGTATTGAGTCTATTGATAAATTTGGGGGGAACTGACTCTTCACAGTACTGACTTTTCCAGTCCTTGAACATGGTATCTTCCATGGTGTATTTAATTACCTCTTCTTTACTATCTTTCAATAATGTTTTGTAATTTTCAGTGAAGAGATCTTACATATCTTTTGTTAGATTTAGCCCTAAATATTTGACTTTTTATGTTGTTATAAATGGTATCATTTAAAAGTTTTCATTTCCTAAGTGTTTATTGCTAGAATATAGAAATACAATTGATTTTTGCATATTGCTTTTTTTTTATTGAAGTGTAGTTGATTTACAATGTTGTGTTAGTTTCAGGTATACAGCAAAGTGATTCAGTTTTACATACATATATTTTTTTCAGATTCTTTTCCCTTATAGGTTATCACAAAATATTGAGTATAGTTCCCTGTGCTATACAGTAGCTCCTTGTTAGTTATCTATTTTATATATAGTAGTGTGTATATGTCAATCCCAAACTCCTAATTTATCCTTCCCGCCACCTTTACCCTTTGGCAACCATAAGTTTGTTTTCTATGTCTGTGGGTGTATTTCTGCTTTGTATATAAGTTCATTTGTATCTTTTTTTCTCTTTTTATATCTAGTGACCTTGATAAAGTCACTAATTAATTCTGAGTTTATCTGAGGATTCTTTCAGATTTCCCAAATATACAGTCATGTAACCTGTGAGCAATGACAATTTTGTTTCTTCCTCTCTAATCCTTTTACTTTTTATTTCTCTTTATTGCCCTTAAAAGTGAAAATTAAAAGAAATATCTATAAAACACCTAATATTGATACATAGTTCCAGGTTTGTTGAATGAATATACGAATAATCTATCCCTAAGCAAAAACCCATTTATCAGTATATAATTCATTTACACTTATAGGTTCCTATGCTGGATTAGGGAAGGGCTAGAATAAAATAAAAAGAAGAACAGAACATGGGGGAAGAGATGAAAAAGTGAGATGGGGGACTTCCCTGGTGGTGCAGTGGTTAAGAATCTGCCTGCCAATGCAGGGGACACGGGTTCAAGCCCTGGTCCGGGAAGATCCCACATGTCGCAGAGCAACTAAGCCCGTGCGCCACAACTACTGAGCCTGCACTCTAGAGCCCGTGAGCCACAACTACTGAGCCCACACGCCACAACTACTGAAGCCCATGTGCCTAGAGCCCGTGCTCCGCAACAAGAGAAACCACTGCAATGAGAAGCCCATGCGCCACAACACAGAGTAGCCCCCGCTCGCCACAACTAGAGAAAGCCCGTGTGCAGCAACAAAGACCAAATGCAGCCAAAGAAAAAAAAATTTTAATTAATTAGTTAATTAAAAAAAGTGAGATGGAAGGCCATACCATTCATTCATGTTCATTCACTTAAACGAATATTTGTTAAGTGCCTACTTGGTGCCAGGCTCCATCTCTGGACAGAATCTGCCTCTCATGGAATTTACAGGCGAACAATTTAAAAATGAAAAACAAGATAATTTAATTTTATGATTTGTCTCTGAAGGAATCAGGAAGTCCCAGATCTTGAGCACATTAGTGGGGGTTTGACTATCTCAGGAGTCAGTGGGGCATTCACCCCAAGGCTTTCAGGGCATCTGGCCTTGAAAACAGTGTACTGTATACACTGTTTCGAAACTCTGCCTCTTTGGAATTTGCTGGAATGTCAGTGCGGGTTGTTCCCACCCCCCAGATGTGAGCTCTCTTCCTTTCTGCCTCCAAAGGCTCTGGAAGACAGAGCTCAGAGTTAGCTTGTCTAGAGCAGACCTCAGATGCTCTCATCAGTGTTCTCATCCAGGAAAACTCTGGAGGCCCTTGGAGTGGAAGGAGCTCACTGAACAAACCCTGCACAGTCTCCTCCCCTTGATGAGCCTTCTTCTAACTCTGGGAGGGCTATCTGATGTCCTAGATCCTACCAGCCCCAGGGACTGGGACAGGACAAGCCTCCTTGTGGACAGAACTAACCGCTAGCCCCAAAGATGTCTTCTCCACTTCTGACTCATAAAATAGTCCTGGGAGCCAGACCTGATTAACCAGATTTCATGAGGTCCTCCTTCACTATGACACTCACTAAGTTTGAACTCTACCCACAATATATAAATTTCTTATTTATTGATTCCTTATTTATAAAGCACTTTCACTCACATGATCTCATAAAATCACAACTATCTGAATATAGAGATGAGGAACCTGAGGTTCACAAAGGCCAACTGGCCTTCCCAAGGTCATGCTTTTGGTGAATAGGCAGGACAGAATTCAAGGCAAAATCTTCTGACCTTACAATGGGCTGGTGGGCTGACAGGAAGAGAAACCTGGCAGGCCTGTCTGCAAATGGTGAGACTTCCCAGGTCCCCATGGAGGTCTCCTCCAGCTCTGAATAAAGCCATCTCCTAAAGCTCTTGTCCTTGTCCAAGGGGACAGAATCTCAACCTCCAGCCAGGCTCTTCCCCTCCCTATTTCTTCTGCTTTTCCACTGGGTAGTTGGAAGCCAAGAGTGTGAAAACTGGAGGCATCTCAGGGCTGAGGTGCCCATCATCCTGATGAATGGCTGTCTCCTTCATCCCCGGGCTGGGTGAGGAGCCAGCTGCCAGGACCAGCCCACCTGTAGGCACCCCTCCCCAGCTGGCAGCAGAAGTCGGGGCACCCTCTGCCCAGGGTGCAAGGCTGTCTGTCTGTACTGAAGCATCCGGCTTGAGCTAATGAGCTCTTGGCGTGGACGGCCAATTATTTGAGCTCTTTATAAACCTGCCAAACTCTCTTTTTTTCACCATGGCGTCCCCTTAATGACTGAGGACTGAAATCAAATCCTGCGTCAAAGGCATCGGCCCTGGCCTAGGACACTCTCCACCCCTTTTACTGCCTCAGGCCATGGGCCCAAGAGTAGAGTGGAGCCAGCATGTTTTCCCCTGGAGCCTAACTCACTTCAACTCCCCACACCTCGGAGGCCAGAATCCAAGGAGGGGCTCGGAAGTCTTGCTCCATTGCAGGAGGCCCCAGCGTATTCCTGGACCAGAACAGAGGCCAAGGCCTCTCACCTGAGTCCTGGAGCCCCAGTGAGCTCCTGCCTCCAGAGGGACCGGAGGCCTTCAGGATGGGTGTGTTGTGGACCTGGACTGCAGCTCCCGACACAACTCCAGCTCCCCTGGCCTCCCACTCCCCACAGTGTGGTGCCCTAGTGGCTCTTTCCCCAGCCTGTAAGCTGCTCCCAATAGAGAGCCTGACAAGCCACGTCTCCAACCTCAAGCACTTGTATCAAAGAAGACACACCCGTTGGAGTGGGTGCCGTGGAGCACATTCTCCAAATGGTACCATTTCATACTTTTTTTTTTTTTAAAGAAGATGTTGGGGGTAGGAGTTTATTAATTAATTTATTTATGTTGGCTGTGTTGGGTCTTTGTTTCTGTGCGAGGGCTTTCTCTAGTTGTGGCAATTGGGGGCCACTCTTCATCGCGGTGCGTGGGCCTCTCACTATCGCGGCCTCTCTAGTCACCAAGCACAGGCTCCAGATGCGCAGGTTCAGTAGTTGTGGCTCACGGGCCTAATTGCTCCGTGGCATGTGGGATCTTCCCAGACCAGGGCTCGAACCCGTGTCCCCTACATTGGCAGGCGGATTCTCAACCACTGAGCCACCAGGGAAGCCCCCATTTCACACTTTTTAAAGGTAGCTACTAGACATGATGACTGTAAGACCCCTCTGAGCACATAGTGGATGGGGCCGTGTGAAAGCAGGCCTGTGTGGGGCAGAGACAAGGCTGTCCAAGGCTAGGCCCCTGTTAGGAACTCACTCTCCATGGGCTGGACGCCCGGGCTCTGCCTGGCCGCCGTCAACTCCGGGGTCTGCGCAGAGCACCGCGGGCTTTGCAGGATGGAGAAGCCCCCTTGCTGCTTCCCAGGGAAAGTCATCAGCCTCCTTTCTGCCCAATAGCGCAGCAGGGTAGCAGGGTAGCCAGAGGGAGATGCTCACTCCTTCTGCGCCTGGCGCAGCAGCCCATCCAGGAACCACAACCCAGGGGCCCAAGGGAGCGCTCCCCTCTTCCCCCTCTCGGCCCAGCTCTTTGTCCCTCCCTCTCTCCTCCCCATCATTTTCCCCCTGCTCCTCCCCCACAGAGACCGTTTCTCTGGCAGTGTCCTTCTTCATGGAGAGCTCTTAGAACGCAGGCGCACGCGGTCCCTCCCAGAGACGGGCCGGCCTCTCCTGCCTGATTTGTGCCGCCCACTGCTTGCACACAGCAGGGCTCACGGTCTCCACAGCAGGCGAGGCTGTGGTGTCTTGTTCTTTCCCGGCCTTAAAGAAGGGGTCCAGATAACAGGTGGAAGAAGGTACAGGTGTGGAGCCGTTCATCCGGATTGATTTCTCCGGGTCTCTCTGTCCACCCAGTGAGGACTGTTTATTGCGCATGGCTCTGGGCTGGGGTCCCGGCAGCGGAGGTGAGTGATGGGACGGAGGCCGTATCCATCCGCGGTGAAGAGCTCCAGCCTTCGTCACGTGGAACCCCCCAGGAATCGTTCTGTGTCTGTGACTCAGACAAGTTATTCCAAGCCTCTCTTAGCTTCTTTGTAAAATTAAACTTCGATTTCATTAAATGACATAGTGCACTTAGCGTAGTGCTGTCCATGTAAGCTCTCAAGATGTGTCAGCAAAGATGGTGGTGATGATGCAGGGATGCAGGGTCGGAATCTTTCCCTCAGGTAACTTTCGTCTAGAGAGGGAGAGAAGACAGCAACTCAAGGTGGACAAGGAAATCAGGAAGGCACAGATGAAGAACTCCAGGGGGTGAGGGAGAAAACCCCTCTCCTTGCAGTGATGAAAGAAGACTTTGCGGAGAAGGCAGCCCTCAGCAGAACACGGGAGGGCGCGAGTTAGATGTGCCACAGCCAGGGAGACATTCCCGGTGGAGGAAGCTCCATAAGCAAAGGTCCAGCAACAGGAAAGTGGGTGGCTCATTCAGGGAAGGGAGATAGTATCCCTAAAATTGATATGTGTGTGAAATAAAGAGGGGCAGTGAGAGCGAGTCTGGAAAGGCAGTTTAGGATTACTAGAACCTTTGCGGTCACAGGGTGGAGCGGGACTTCGCTGCATTTGTGCACTGGATCACATCCCCTCTTGTCTGTTCAAGGACATCCCTCCAGCAATTTCCCTTCCTCTCCTGCATCACAGCTTCTCCTTTCCTGCTTCATTCCCATCACCATACAAACATACTGTTATTTCACCTACATTAACTTAACAACATAAAACAAAACAAATAAACCTCCTTGACACCACTTCTCTGCTCCCCTTTGAGCAAAGCTCCTAGACAGGCAGCTGCACTCGCCCCAATTCTTTTCCACTCCATCTCTCTCAACCCATTCATTCCAGCTTTTGTTCCCACCGTTCCACTGAAATTGTTCTTGCCAAGGTCATCCGTGGCCCCCACATTGCTCAATCCAATGTTTATCTTTCTTGACCCTCAAGAGCCTTTGACACAGTGAATCAACCCCTTCACCGTGGGGCACTTTCTCCACTTGGCTTCCAGACACCACCCTCCTCCCACCTCATTAGATGCTGCTTGTCATCAGGCTCTTCTACGTTCTCCCCAGCTCCCCGACCTCCTCTTGTTGGAGTACCCCAGGGCTCTGATTTGGACCTTCTCACTTTTTTGGGAAGCCAGTGTTTGTTTATTTTAACTTTAAAAATTATTTTAACTATGGTAAAATATATATGACATGAAATTTACCATCTTACTCTTTCTTTTCTTTTTTCACCATGCCACGTGGCTTGCGGGGATCTTAGTTCCCTGACCAGGGATTGAACCCATGCCCTCGGCAGTGAAAGTGCAGAGTCCTAACCACTGGACCACCAGGGAATTCCCACCATCTTACTCATTTTTTTTTTTTTTTTTTTTTTTTTTTTTTGCGGTACGCGGGCCTGTCACTGTTGTGGCCTCTCCCGTTGCGGAGCACAGGCTCCGGACGCGCAGGCTCAGAGGCCATGGCTCACGGGCCCAGCCGCTCCGCGGCATATGGGATCTTCCCGGACCGGGGCGCTAACCTGTGTCTGCTGCATCGGCAGGCGGACTCTCAACCACTGCGCCACCAGGGAAGCCCCCATCTTACTCATTTTTAAGCTACCTCCAGAACTCTTTTCATCTTGGAAACCTGAAACTCTATACCCACTAAACATCAACTCCCCTGTCTCCCCTCCCCCAGCCCCTGGCAACCACCATTCTATTTTCTGTCTCTATGAATGGGACGACTCTAGGTACCCCTTATACATAAAATCATACAGTATTTTGTCTCTTTCTGACTGGTTCATTTCACTTAGCATGATGCCCTCTGGGTTCATCCATGTTGTAGATGTGACAGGATCTCTTTCTCTTTTTAGGTTGAATAATATTCCACCGTATGTACAGACCCTATTTTGCTTATGCATTCATCCATCGATGGACACGTGGGTTGCTTCTGCCTCTTGGCTATTGTGAATAATGCTGCTATGGACATGGGTGTGCAAATATCTCTTTGAGACCCTGTTTTCAACTCTTTTGGGTATTTACCCGGAGGTGGAATTGCTGATCACACGGTGGACTTCTTCACTTCTCTCCATGCCATGGTGAGCTCATCCAGTCCCATGGATTGAAATATATTTGCTGATGACTTCCAAATTTACCTCTCCAGCTCAGACCTTTCCCCTGATCTCTCGACTTGTATATCCAACAGTCTACCTACATCTCCATTTGGATATCAGTAGGCATCTAGAACTGAATTTGTAATTCTCTCACCATAACCTGATCTTCCCCTAGTCTTCTTCTCATTTGATAGCAACCCCATCCTTCCACATGCTCCATCAAAAAATGTGGGGTCATCCTTGCCTCCCTCTTTCTCTCACATCTTACGCCCAGTCCATCAGAAAATCCTGTTGGCTCTATTTCACAATAAATTCAGATTCTAACCACTTCCCATCACCCGGATTGCTACTCCCATGGTCCAAGCCAGCATCATCTCATCTGGATTATTGCAATAGCCTGCCAACAGGTCTCCCTGCTTCCATAACTGCCCCCTTTTCTAAATCTCTTCTCCAGGCAACAATCAAAATAAACTTTTCGAAGATTTTAAAGTCCGATTACATCCCATCCCACTTCTCCTTTAAACCCTCTGATGGCTCCTGCCTCACCCAGGAAAATGCCAAAGGGCTTTCATGAACAACAAACTCGACAGGTCCGGATCCCATTAGGTCTGTGATCTCATCTCTTACTAGTCTCCCCTTGGGCGTGACTTATCTATGACTGCCTAACAAATTACCCCCAAGCTTAGTGACTTACAACAGCAAACACTTCTTACCTCACAGTTTCCTGGCAGGAGACAGGGTGTGGCGGTGTAGGTATGTCCCAGGGCTCTGCGCGTCTCTCACGAGGCTGCCATCAAGGTGTCACTTGGAACCGAGGTCATCTCAAGGCTCAACACTTCCAAGCTCACCCACCTGGTTGTTGGCAGCACTCAGAGCCTCGTGGGCTCTGGGACTGAGGGCCTCAGCTGCTCACTGGCTGTAGGCGGCAGGCCATGGGGTCTCCCCAGAAGGAGCTCACGACATGGCAGGCAGTTCCATCAGAGCAAGTGAGCAAACAAGAGGAGGAAGGCGAGGCAGAAGCCAGAGTCTTTTGGTGACTTTTTGCCAGAAATGGCACGCCATCATCTTCGCCACGTTATATTTGTTGGAAGCAAACCTCTAGGTCCAGCCCACACTCAAGGGCAGGGGAGTATATAAAAGCATGGCCCCCAGGAAGCAGGGAGCAGCGGAGCCACTGTAGCAATGGCTGCGTCTTCATCTGCCCTGGCCTCCTGTCCTTCCTTCCACACAGGAGGTGCTCCAACCTCGGCCCTTTGTCCCAGTGGGTCCCCCGCCTGGACCACGCTTCCCACATGGCTCCCTCAAGTCTCCGCTCAAGCGTTACCTCTTCAGTGAGGCTTTCCCTGACTCCTAATCCTCTGCACTCTCTATTCCTTCTCCCGCCTTTACTTTTCTCCATAACACTTAACGCCTTCAAACACCCCACAGTGTTGTCTTGTCTGTTTGTCTGTCTCTGTTAGCACACAAGCTCCGGAGGGTAGGGCTTTTTGTCTGTTTCACTGCTGTATCCCCAGTACTTAGAACAATGTCTGGTACGTAGTAGGTGCTCAATAAATGAATGAAGCCTGTAAGCCAGGGACTTTCAACTTCCCAGTGCGTAGCCCTCTCTTCAAAAACTATTGTAAGGGACTCCCATACATCAGACAAATAAAAGCAAAGGGGACGCGCAGCCCTGCTCCAGCTCCCACCCCCCACCCTGTTACTCCCCTTTGTGGTGTTTGAGGGGCTCACAGACCCCAGGCTCTCGGACACCGTGAGACATTCCATTCAAAGCTCACGGCTCCAGCCCCTGTGTGAGTACTGGATGCTGCTGGAAACTGGCCTGGGAATTTGAGCTATAATAAAGGAGCCCTGTAGCCCCGTCCAATTCCTACCACAGCCATTAATGACTCAGTGTGTGTACCCAGCTCTCTCCCATTCAAAACTGCTCTATTCCTGGCCTCTGAAAAGCGAGAAAACACTCAGAGACTCCCAGAGAGTCACTGTTGGAAAAGACCTTAGACATCACTTAACACTACCTTCTGCCCTATGGTTTTTTTTTGTTTGTTTGCGGTACGCGGGCCTCTCACTGCTGCCGAGCACAGGTTCTGGACACGCAGGCCCGGCGGCCATGGCTCACGGGCCCAGCCACTCAGCGACACGTGGGATCCTCCCGGACCGGGGCACGAACCCGCGTCCCCTGCATCGGCAGGCAGACTCCCAACCACTGCGCCACCAGGGAAGCCCTGCCCTATGGTTTTTAATCATTAATTCATTCAGCAAACATTGAGTACCTGCTATGTACATGCCGGGCACTCTCTAGAGACATAAAAAGCAGAGTACCTCCCTTCCAGAAGCACATGGGGAGACAGCAGATACTGAGATGCCCCTCTCCAAATTCCCTCTGTTTGAATGCCTCCAGTGCTGGGGAACTCACTACCTCCCAAGGCTACACATTCCACTGCCTGATGCCACCAGCAGCAAAACTGTTCTTCTTTTTATTGAGCCCTACATCTGCTTTCTTATAACTTCTACCTTTGGTCTTAATTTTCTCCTCTGGCTCCACACCAAATAAATCTATCTCTCTTCCAAATGATAGCCTGTTAAGTACTTGAAAACAGTAATCAAGTCCCACAGAGAGTTCTCCATAGACCCGTGGCCACTTTGGGGGGCCTGTGTTTGGCCGCTGCCCCTAACGACCTGGGATTTTGGAACCAGACGGAGCTCAGTTGCTCCTGATCATGGAACAGGGCTCTAGTGCTGGGAACTCCCTCTCAGAGTCGGGGTCCCACCCCACTCTAGCACCAGGGAGTTCCAAAATGCTTTCACTAGAGGGTTGAAGGGTTCAAGCAAGGATCAAGCCCTGGACCACAGGTTTCCTGCTGTCTCCGTACTCCCCTTTCTCGTGGGGCAGCTTCTCCTCCGGGTGCAGAGTTTCAACCTGCTTGATTTCAAAGCGGCTGAGTCCCAGTTCTCTGGGGCGAGCGGGGCACAGCGAGGGAAACCATCGGTGACACGGGGAAAACATAACCATAGGTGGGGGAGACAGCAGCAAGGAATTCAATTTTTTTGGTCTGTTCTTCGTTTCCACAAAACACAGTTTTCCAAGTAATTGTTTGCCTGATGCAATAGGGCCCGCTGGGCCTCCGGTGTAAATCTTCCCAACAAGGGGGCAGAGCTCTGCTTTTCCTGCAAGGCTGAAGCCCAGCTCTCTCTCTGGGCCAGCCCAGCAGGTCTTGCATTCATTAGTTCAGGCCACTTGGCTGAGATGTCTCTGGCATTTCTGCCAGAGCTGTGGGCACCTCTGCACACTCCTGTCTGCCCTTGAATGCAAGAGGCCAGGCTCACCCAGGAGAGAAGAGGGAGGTTAGCTCGGTGGAGGAGAGAAAGGAGGGGGATGGGAGGAGGGGCCCAGTTGGGGAGGGGCGAGGAGAGGGGAGAGAGCCTTCACTATTTGCTGCCTAGCTGGGAAGCCTCAGCGGGAGGAGAAAAAGCCTCAAAAAATATTTGCAGTCTCAGAAGAAGAGCCAGGATATGCTTCAGGATACGTGTGCATCTATCCTGCACCACTGCCCAAGGAAGCATGTTCCTCAGAAATATCTTGGGTCCTGGCTGCAGGGAGAGTAAAGGGATAAGAGGCCATTTTTTTTTGTTGTTGTTGTTGGTACGTGGGCCTCTCACTGTTGTGGCCTCTCCCGTTGCGGAGCACAGGCTCCGGACGCGCAGGCTCAGCGGCCATGGCTCACGGGCCCAGCCGCTCCGCGGCATGTGGGGTCTTCCCGGACCGGGGCACGAACCCGTGTCCCCTGCATCGGCAGGCGGACTCTCAACCACTGCGTCACCGGGGAAGCCCAAGAGGCCCATCTTGGAGGGACTGAAAAGCCTCTGGACTGCACTTCCCTTGCCTCCCTCCCCTGGCCTTCTCTTTTTCCCATGCACTTGTTTCCATGTAGAATGTAAAGAAAGACCATTCTGAGCTTCCTTTCCTTCCTCCTCCTTCCCCTTCTTCACCCCCAACTCCCTGCCCATCTCACATTCCATCCCAACCCCACTTCTTCAACACTCACAAGTGCCGGAGGAAATGGGACTCTTTGCTGCTTCCCAACAGCGTCCTTCTCTCAGTGGCACCTGCTTCCCCTTTCCCATTACCTGTGATTACATGAAGTGGAGTCTTGGCATCCTTGGGGACATCAAAGCATCTTAAATGAACAGAGAAGAGAAAAGTTCTGTCCTTCAAAGTTCATTAGAACATGAGCTCGTTGAGGGCAGGAATACATCGGGAATCCACAAGCTCCCATCACGTGGCGTCACCTAGATTCCACACATCAACCCACCTCTACCCACCCCACCCCCTGACTTCCAATAGAACAGGGCCGTTCTGGTCTAGAAAGACCTGTAACCCATGACCTTAAGGCAAGGCTTTGGGCAGAACTGTTCGTTGGGTACCAGTTCCACTCCTTTGCAAACCCCGTCCCTACCAGTTTTGTAAAACCTGGCGCCCAGCAAAACATGCCCTTAGGAAAATACTTTGAGCTCAATCCTTTAGACTTATGTGTGAATTTAAAACCCTGGTTAGGTCAACCTAGAGATATTTGCTTTTCAATCATCCCTAATCATGGAATTAAAGGTTTTAAAATGACCTCAGGCAGCATCGACCAAGGGAAAGGAGTTTAAGGGAGCAACGGTGCTCTTTCATTTTCCTCATGCAGACTCTATAGGCAGCTGCATCCTCATTGCCCTCTGAGGCCAGCCTAGAACCCAGTCCTGGAAACCAAGCTAAGAGGCTTCTCGTCCTCACTTCTGGGCTAGAGAAGGACTATGAAATGCCACCAGCAATGAACGAGGGCACTTGTGAAATCGTCCCTCCCGTCCCACCAGTCTGAAGAGACACAGCTCAGTGTACTCATTATAATTAGGTGAACCTAGATACATTCCTGCCCGGACACAGAATCCTGGGCTGGAGGTTCTGGGAGCCCCGTGGTCATGGGCTCTCTACGGGCACAGCCCATGGTTTCTACCCGAGCTGGACACAGCAAGAAACCCCACGTCTCACTCTAGGGCAGCACGCCTGGTGTGTGGTTATACAGGGGGAGAACATTTGTCTGGGACTTTGATGTGCATCTCGCCCAAGAGTTCTTTGGGGAGCGATGCTATCACACCAACATCGTCATCAAATGGCACTTTTTCCCAGAGTGTCCAGATGTGCATGACACCGTGATGGGCCAATTAAGCGGCTCACTCTGCAGTGTTTGGAGTTCTCTTTAGCATCAAGAGCTGTTGCTCATTATACACCCATACGATTGTGTTCTACACCCAGCCTCTCCTCTCTGTGTTAGTCTGAAAGTAGAAGGCGAGCAAACTTATCTTCTCCAGAAAGGCTGCAGAGGTCTTTGGGGATCTTGCAGAGGCTGAACCACAACCCTTATTTGATTTGGTTGGTGGTCTGGGCCACAGAGCTAACGAGCTGCAAATACTCCCCTTCAAAAGGATGGGCTGAGCCTTTGAAGCCTGGGGACCCGCCCAGAAAGAACACCATAGCCTCCAGCCGCAGCCAGCACTTGGAGAGCTCCTTGGGATGGCAATCAGAGGGCCTCGTCCAGCCACCGTCCAGGGCACACCCAGCGTCGCCTCCCCATTGGAAAAGTGGAGCTGTTGTGCTTTGCACCCTGCATTGTGGGCTTGACAGGAAGAGTATAACAAGCACCATTTGTTGAGTAATTAATTCCATGCCAGCCCCTGTGCCAAGCACTGTCCATGTGTCATTTTCTCTGTTTCTCCCACAGGTCTTATTTTAAAGATACAGAAACTGGGGCACAGAGAGGCGCCATGATTAGACCAGGGTCACACAGCTAGTAGGTGACAGATCCAGGACTCGACCCCAAGTCTAGCTGACTTCCAAGACCATACATTTCAACACATGGCAACTGGTCTTCTTTCTATAAAATCCTAGAAATAAGCCTTGATCTACATGTGTCTGGGAGTCATGTGCTTAAGACCAAATAGAACTTGGTCTACGGTTGAAAGAAAACGTGCCATTGGGCCAATGACCATCTCTGAGAGAACATGGGGAAAAGCCCTCTCATTTAGAGCACCCTCCCCGCTCTTCAGCCAAGCATCTGTTTGGTGAGAAGATTTTGAGTATGTACACTGTCAACTCTAGTGAAATGAGGAACAGTAAGGACAGTGGTTGTAGTTGGGCAGCCAGATAGGATCTCAGCTTCCTAAGGATTTCTGAGAACTAGCTGGAGGTTACCTGCCTGATCCCTGCACAGGAGCAGCCAGTGCTGGGTCAAGAAGGAAGAGAGTCAAGCAGAATGAAAGAAAAGCAAATCATGGAGGTAGAAAAAGAGCACCGGAAATCTAACAAGACTGTATTGGGTCAGCCAAAACGTTCATTCGGTTTTTTTTTTTTTTTTTTTTTATTCGGTTTTAAGTAAAAATAAAAGACGCATATTTCATTGTCACCAAGAACTTTATTGAACAACGTATTCATTAACCAAATGAACTTTTTGGCCAATCCAGTACCTAATGCTTAAAACTCATAGCAGTATGTGTGCGCGAATCTGTGTGTGTGTGTCTGTGTGTGTCTGTTGGGTCAGAGAGGATGGGGAAGGGGAGAAACTTTTGCAAACTAGTTGAAAAGTGACCAATATTATATAAAAAATAACAGTCCAGAGTGGTTTGCATCGCTCCATGTGTAAGTGCGAGATGATTCAGTACCGACTGTAACAGCAGCCGGGGGCCGGAGAACAGTCAGCAGGGGCTTCTTGGAGTACGAAGGGGACGTCAGCTGGCCAAGAAGGCGGAGTGAGAGGCAATCGGGGACCGAGGACAGGAGGGCTTTCCTGCCGAGGAGCACACATAGGAAGACTGGACATAAAAGCTCAAATCACATCTGCATGTACTTAAAATCACAAGCTGTTAGGGCTCAAAGGGATCTCAGAGGCCGTGGAGTTCAGCCTTTCCCTTTGCCGACAAGAGGACAGAGGCCTGGAGAAAACAGGTTGCGGTGGATGAGCCGTTAACCTCCTTGGGCTCAGTGCATGTTGGTCTCCACAGAAGCGGGATTGCTTGGTAGGCAAGGTCTCCGTTAACCCAGTAATGTCCTTGGGAACCAGCCAGACACGGAGATGGTGACCAGAGCAGTGGTGCAGGTTTGATCCCTTGTGTTGTAGTGAGTTGGAAAAGAACCAGGTCCCCCAACTGTGTGTCAGACTCCCCAGCTGCAAAGCCATTGGAAAGGGGGTGCTGTGTGAAAGATGGGGGACGAGGGCGACATTAGCCTCCTACTGGTCTCCTAGCATCCACTTCTCCTCCCCTCCCATCTGCTCAGCACACTGTACAATAAAACTCACCCATTTCAAGTGCAAAGTTTGATAAAATTTTAGTGACTGCATATACTCCTGGAAACATGACCACACTCAGGATACAGATGTTTCCATCACCAGTAGGGAAGCCCTACTGGTCATTCTTATATCTTCTGTATCTATTCAAACTGTTTGCCCTTTTTTTTTTTTTTTTTTTTTTTTTTGGCCATGCTGCACGGCTTGCAGGATCTTAGTTCCCTGACCAGGGATCGAACCCAGGCCCATGGCAGTGAAAGCACAGAGTCCTAACCACTGGACTTCCAGGGAATTCCTGCCCATTTTTTTTTAACCTGTTGCTTGTCTTATTATTGAGCTGTAAGAGTTCTCCATATGTTCTGAATACATATCCTTTGTCATAAGTATGCTTTGCAAATATTTTTTCTCAGTCAGAGACGTGTTTTTGTTTTCTTAACTGTATCTTTTGAAGAGCAAAAGTCTTTAATTTTGATGAAGCTGATTTTATCAACTGATTTGTACCCTCTGTATCTTTATGAAATGTTTGCTTAACCTAATGTAACAGAGATACTTAGTTGATATTTTCTTCTAGATTTAGCTCTCACCTTTAGGTCTATAATTCACTTTGAGTTAATTTTTCTGCATGGTTTAAGGTAAGGAACAAGGTTTAATATTTTTCATACACTTATTCAGTGGTCCCAGCACCATATGTTGAAAAGTCTATTTTTTTCTAAGTGAATTGCCTTGGCACTTTTGTCAAAAATCAGTTGTTGGGCTTCCCTGGTAGAACAGTGGTTAAGAATCCGCCTACTAATGCAGGGGACACGGGTTCGAGCCCTGGGCCAGGAAGATCCCACATGCTGCAGAGCAACTAAGCCCATGCGCCACAACTACTAAGCCCATGCACCTAGAGCCCGTGAGCCACAACTACTGAGCCCATGTGCCACAACTACTGAAGCCCACATGCTGAGGGCCTGTGCTCCACAACAAGAGAAGCCACCGCAATGAGAAGCCTGCACACCCCAACGAAGAGTAACCCCCGCTCGCCACAACTAGAGAAAGCCCGCGCACAGCAACGAAGACCTACGCACAGCAAAGCAGCCAAAAATAAATAAAATTTAAATAAATAAATAAATAAAAGTAATGAGTCCTATTAATTGAATGCCCACTGTGAAAAGTAGCCCTTTCCTTTATTTGTCCTAGAATTACTTCTTTCAAGTGTTGGAGGCTGTCCTGAACCCCAAATTTGGGATTTTCAGATGAGGTAGCCATGTCTGTGTTCACCTTTCTACCATGTTTTTGCAGCCTTCTCTTCTTCTAAAACGCATTTGATTTTCCAGTCAAAAAGGGCCTCCTCTCTGGAGTCTCTTTATACTTGGCCAGACTTCAGCCCCTAGAATACGTTATTCCTTTCTTCTAGAATCTGTCAAACTCTATCGTGGATTATTGGTCAGCCAAGATCAGAAATGCCCATAGAACTGTGTTCAACGGCTAGGTTCTTGCATCAAAGAAGGATGGTGCTTCCTCCTTCTTTCCAGTCCTTGTCCTGATGAGCAAGTCAATCAAATCCTTGGAGAGTCAGTGTCTTCATCTGTAAAACAGCAGCAGTGTCTGATGTACTAGTTATACGTTGCTGAGTAACAAAACACCCCAAAATTTAGTTCCTTAAAACTATCACTTTATTTGCTCATGACTATTGTGAGTCAACTATTTGGGTTGGGTTCAGTTGGCAGTTCTTCTGCTGGACGCTGACCCCCAGGGTCACTCATGCAGCTACAGTCAGCTATCAGGTCATCTGGAGGCTGGTTGGTTTAGGGAGCCTCAACTGGGACAGTCTTCTCTGCCCCGTGAAGTCTCATTCTCTGTAGGCCAGTCCAGGCTTCTTCACGTGATAGCAGAAGAGTTCCCAGCAACAAGAGAAGGCGAACCCCCATTATCTAAGAACCTTTCGAGCCTATACTTGTATTACACTTACTAATATTCCATTGTCCAAAGCAAGTCATCAAGCCAAGCCCAGAATCATTGTCAAAGGGGCTACACAAAGAAAAGATGTAGATACGGGAAGAATGATTCATTAAGGACCATTAGTGTAACAACCTACCACATCTGTTTCCTCCAGAGACCCATGGCAAGGATCAAAGGAGATGGTGTTTGCACACCACCAGGTACAATGCAAGTTATTATTTTGTAATGTATGTAATTCCATTACCTTCGTCTTATTTGCAATGTATCTGAGGTCTTTCAATGTCCCCTCTGAAATTCAAGTTCCTTTGGGATAGTATTTGGGTAAAAAAAAATTGTATTCCCCCCAAAAGACAAGTTGACCTTATTTGGAAATAAGGTCACTACAGTTGTAATCAGTTAAGATGAGGTCATACTAGTGCAGGGTGGGTCCTTAATCCAGTATGACTGGTATCTTTATAAGAAGATGGTCATGGAAAGACATGGAAATACACAGGGAGAGCGCCATGTAAAAACCAAGTGGAGACTGGAGTTATGCTGCCATAAACCAAGGAACATCTCGGACTACCAGAAGCTGGAAGAAGCAAGGAAGGATCCTCCCCCGAAGGGTTCAGAGGGAGCATGGCCCCCTTGATTTTGGACTTCCAGCCTCCAGAACCATGAGGCCAAATATTTCTCTTATCTTAAGCCATCCAGTTTGTGATACATTGTTACTGCCTCCCTAGGAAACTAATACAGGTGGTAAGCATCTTTAACCCGCATCTGCTTCATCTAAAGAGGCATGAGATAGAATGGACCACGAGTCTTTGATTGAGAGTCAAGAGTGCAGGCCGTCACCATTGGTGGAACTTGAGCAAGTCACTCAACCGCTCTGGGCCTTAGTTTTCATATCTGTTCAGGAAGAGGGTTGCAGGAAATCCACGTTTCCAAAAGCACGGTGTGGAGGTACCACAGTAAGTACTTGGGATCATTTTACATGGGTACATGGGAAAACATTTTTAAATTTTAATGGTTAATATTGATCATGGTTATCTTAAATGAGTGGCAGGTAAGGCTGGTTTTCCGTTTATGTTGGTAATATAAAAAATGCAGGTTTTTGAAAAGTCTCAATTTAAATAAAGCTATGAGTAAATAATAGAACAGTTGGCATATGTATATGGCAAAAACTGTGAAAGTGGTGTGTGAAAGACTGACATTTGGGGAAATGCTGAATTATGTATTCTCAAAGGATTCTTCCAGATGGGAAATGCTAGGATTCTGTGGATCCATAAATATGACGACTAAAGTAGAAGACAGGCGAGGCTCTGGGGGAGGACAGGTGGGCAGTTAATGAGAGGTGAGAGAGGCTTCGGCAGCTCTGCCGGAATCCAAGAGGGGCAGTGAGCCCCTTGTCGCTCTTGGGAAGTGTCGTCTGATTCAGTACCTGTTTGCTCTGTATCCATCATATATCCTTACCCCCAAAGCCGCCATCTCACTATGTGTCTCTGCCAGGACATGTCTTACCCTGTTTAAGCTTCCATGAATGGAGGTCCCAGGTCCTGAGACACAAACCACCTCTCCACTCAAGAGGCAAATGGAGGTAACTGTCAAGGTGTTTAGTTGGAGAACCTTACAGTTAGGCTTTGTGCTGTGGTCTGGTTTTCATCGTTGGATGTAATATGGGGTCACATTTGACTGTAAGTGGCTAATGGTGGCTGAAGAAAGGGCGAGGAGTATAAAGAGGTATGACTCCTATAGCCTCATAGAGGGCCCTAAGTGCTGGGGGAGACCATGGAAGTCATCTAGCCTCTACTGCATCACCACTGGATGTCTCCCAGCTCCACAGAAACATATCCATTGACGAGATAACCGTTCCATTGTCAAATGGCACTTAGGGTAAGAAATACTCTTCTCTATGATGGGCTACAGTCTCCCTTCTATTAACTAACATTAGTGGATCTTTGAGCTGGAAGGACCCTCAAGCAATCATCTTGTTGGCCTCTGCCTTTGCACAGGGCAGGTGTTTTTATTTTTCATAGGAGACAGCTGAGACCCAGAGGGGTTAATGGCAGAGGGCGGCTCCCCTCTTCCAGTTCCATAACTCCAGCTATGCCACAGTGTTTCATGCACATTCTGATTGACCTCTTAGAGTTGACTGGACCAAAAGGACATCAGTCCTTCTTTCCTCCCATGCAGGCCTGGCTTCTACAGCATGTTTGATGTGTGGCCATGTTTAGCACCTTCCCTCCAAACCCTGTGCTTGCTCTCACCATCCTCCACCAGTCCCAGGAGAAAATCTAAAGCCTAGTTATCAAATATACCTGTCTGGTTTCTGTTCCATTGTTGGCACTGACTTGGTTTTTGGATTATTACCCCTTGGTCCCTGTTCTGCACTCAGTATCTCTATGCAGTAAGCCCTTCTTCCAGCTAGCAACCCTCCACGTACTTGATAAGATCCCTCTCACATCCATGTAAATCTTGCCTTCTGTAGACTAGCATTGCCAATTTCCCCACCGTTTCCCAAGGTCACAGTTTCCAAGTCTCCGGACACTTCTGCTGTGGTCTTCTCGAGTGCTCCAACCTGTGATGCTCAGAACTGAATTCAATAGTCTAGATACAGCACAGTTGTAATGTCACCACTATTATCTGGCCACTAAGCTTCTGTTAATTCAACATTGGCTTTTGGGCAACCACAGGACCCTCAGGACTCTTGGTGAACTTGCAGTCAACTAAATCCCTAAATTATGAACCATTGTTAGACTAGGGTTTCCATACCTTTTGTTTGTACAATGGATATTTTTAACCTAATTTTTTAAAAAATCTCAGATATTCATGTGGATTACTTGCTCATCTCCTTCAGGTCTTTGCATAAATGTCATCTTCTTGGTGAGGTCTTCTGGACAAGGCCATCAGGCTTTGCCTAAACACACTTTTCTAGCGTTTCCTATCTCCTCTGCTTTATTTTTCTCTATAGCAGTGGTCCCCAACCTTTTTGGCACCGGGGACCATTTTTGTGGAAGACAATTTTTCCACAGATGGAGGGGGGTGGGGGAGGGATGATTCAGGCGGTAATGTGAGCGATGGGGAGTGATGGGGAGCGGCAGATGAAGCTTCTCTCACTCACCCGCCACTCACCTCCTGCTGTGCGGCCCGGTCCCTAACAGGCCACAGACCGGTACCGGTCCACGGCCCGCGGGGTTGGAGACCCCTGCTCTATAGTATTGATTGCCGTTTAACATTTACTGTACTTATTTAACATATTTACTGTACTTATTCATTCTTTTTTTCTGTCTGTCTTTCCCCCATTAGAACGTAAGCTCCACGGGGAAGGAACTTTTTTATCTATTTGTTCACCACCACCCCACAGAGATAGTAGTTCCTGACGCAGTAAACACTCAGTAAATACTGGTTGTATCAGTAGGTGAATACAACGTAGCTGTGTTAGGCAGCTGGGGCTGCTATCACAAATACCATAGACTGGGTGGCTTAAATAACAGAGATTTTTTTCTCACAGTTCTAGAAGCTGGGAAGTCCAAGATCAGTGTCCAGCAGGGTTTGACTTCTGGTGAGGGCTCTTGTCGGCAGATGGCTGCCTTCTCACTGGGCCAAACATGGCCTTTACTCGGTGTGTGTGCGTGGAGATCTCTCTCTCTCTCTTTCTCTTTTATTATAAGGCCACTAATACTATGGGATTAGAACCCCACCCTTAGGACCTCAGTTAACCTTAATTACCTCCCCAAAGCCTTAGCTCCGAAAACAGTCAACTCAGGAGTTGAGGGAGGACACAATCCAGCCATAGCAGCAGGACACGGGATAACCTACTAAACCATTCATACAGTAAGGAAACTAGGGCCCTGAGATGCTGAGGCAACACCTTGTGCATTCACCTGCCAACAAGCCCTCATGTAAGGGCTACCAAAGGGGCCTTGGGATTGAGGTGGGCTCCGTCCAGAAATCATATGTGAATCTAGTGGCTCAGTTCTCCTTCTTGCTGCAGGCTCATCTCCAAATTTCAGGACCAAAGACCCTCCTTCCAATCTACCCTGTGGAAGATGGTCACGGTGAACAACCCTCATCCACTGGAAGAACTTGCCATCTTTCCAAGAACCCATCCGTCAACCTGTACTTACTGAGTCCATCCCAGTCTGCAACCGGTCTGGGCTCTCTAAGTGATGACAACAAGCTGGTAAGACAGAGCTAATTTTCATGAAGCTGTTAGAGAAAAATTAAGTGCTAAAAGCATGTGTGGGACCAACTCCAGGATGTCAAGAGTTCCAAGAAGAGAGGAATTACAGTGAGTGGCAGGGAGCCTCATGGAAGCCGTGGGACTTGAGTCAGGTCTGGAAGGATGTGTGGGACCTGGACAAGCAGAGGGAGGAAGGAAGACATTGCAGATGACGGAAAGAGTGGGGTTGGTGACAGTTCGTGATGAACTATGAACGAAGGGCTGAATGGGGTTGAGAGGGGGATGAGAGGTCCAGCGTTCATGTTGAGGATGTGGGAGAAAAGCACTGGGAGAGACAACCTCTTTTGCCAAGTTGTATTATTTTATTCTTTTTTTTTTCCTTCTCCCCACCTGGGTCGGCCAAGGCAGAGAGGCCCAGAGCTTCTCTAACAGGGTTTGTAGGGAGCTTCCCAAGAATGTTTATCAACAGCAGATCTTTTATTTTTCCATCAGCACAGGCAGCTCCTGGGATTTCTTTGCTGTCCTTTGTTACCCAGATTTTTCCTCCACCAGCAGCCAGTTTGGGGGCTGGGGAGCTTCAACTCACTCACTTGAGCAGAGTCCAAGTTCCCTGGGGTCTGAGGTACAGTGGGGTAAAGGGTTTGGCCCATAGGTCCCTTCCTTCTTGGGTTAGACAAGAAGTGGGAAGGTCAGAGGCAGCTGTGCTGAGTATTTATGTTACGCAAAAGGCCAACTCAGCCCTCCTTCCTGCCAAGGTCAGCAAGCTGTGTTCCGGGCAGTTTGGGTGTGTGGGTGTCTTCTGGACAAGCAGGAACGTGGGCCAGGAGCCCAGGCCTTCGCCTGTGGGGCCCCACGGAGCCTGGGGGGTTTCTGTGCCCACGAGGAGCGCCAGGGACCTCTTGGATATCTTCTTTCACCCCGACCTTCCACCCTTTCTTCTCTAGGCTTCTCTGTTCACTCGCGGAAACAGGGACCCAGGCTCCCGTGGTGGGGCTAAGGGTTGCGAAGAGGGGTCCCTGGAGAGGCTGTGGCAGGGTGTGGTGCAGAGAGACTGCAGTCATGCGTCCGCTGACACAGCTTCCGTCAAAGCCCCAGGGGGGTCGCCTCCCCAGCCCCACCAAGGTCATCTGCAGCCACATTCACACACATTCTCAGCCCCTCAGGGTTCACCTCCAGGTCCAGCTTCTCCGGAAAGCCCTCCATCCCTCATCCATCTCCCATGAACCAGGGACCCTGAGGTTCAGAATACATCGAAGTAAACCTCCGCCCACTGAGCTCTTGGAGAAGACTGGACGATATGATTCTACCACCTTGAATTTCCCTGGGTCCTTAAAGACCTAAGCCACCCCAATTCACTGTCAAGAAAGACACAAAGAGCACGAAGAGTGGGCTGGCAAGAGAAACACCGGAAGAGAGGCCATCGAGTGTTTTCCCTAGAGATGTGTTTGAATTAAAGCTCAAGGCCTCTTCCCAGCATCAGTGTGGGGCCCCAGCCCTCTGCAGCCACTGCGGAGGCAAGCAGGGAACTCCCTCACCCCCTCACCCCCCTACCCTCCCCCCGAGCCGGCCGTCTCCGCAGGTAGCATTCGAGAGTATGACCCGCCCGGTGGGGCCTGAAAGGCAGAATCTGGTGCTGTGCTCTCTGTAAGCAAGACCCAGGAGCCCCAGTTTAATTAGAATTCCTGCCCGGGATGAAGGCTTACGGCTGCCAGCCCAGGCCTTGAGCCATTAGTCATGGCCCATAAAGGCCACACATGAGACATGGATCCAGGGCGGGGCCTGCTTCTCTGGAGGGGGCAGCCTCAGAAGTTTCTGTGATCCCTGCCTGCAACCCCAAGCTCCCCAGGACTCCATCAAAAAGCCTCCTCTCTGTAGGTCACATGTGTAATGACACCCGAGGAGGACCTGGACCTCTCTTCTGGGCCACTCAGGGGGGTTTCTGTGCTCTCCCCATGCCTTCCAAGAGGCCATTCCAGTCACCAGCATCCCAGCTGCGGGGACTGCCGTTCAAAGCCCCATGTGTCCAAGACGGCTGCGGGGCTGGCACGAGGACCAAGCTGACCTGCCCCAGGAGGGTGAGTAGTTTGAGAAGATTTACATCAAAAGCACACTTTTAAAACTGTGAAATATGCTATAAACTTCATACCAGGTTTGCTAACGACGGAGTTGGTGGTGGCTGGCAGCTGCTCTGCTCTGCAATGTTCCCCAGCAGAGCCAGCAGAGACCATGAACACGGGTCTGCAGGCAGCGTGGGGCAAGGCTGAGGCTCCGCCCAGCTCCATCCTCCTGGCAGCCAGGTCCCCAAAAAATGGGAGCCCACCGGTCTGCAGAGTGTGACCCTGAAGGGTCCAAATCCCACTCACAACACACATTCCAGAAGTTACTTCAGATTCCACCTTTAATAAAGCTTCATCCCTTCCGTTTATCATTCCAGATCCTGCTAAAATATTTTCCAGGGAGGGGTATCCCTCTAAGGGATTCTCAGTCCTTTACACTTTAGCGTGAAGGAAGGCTCTGAGACCAGATTAATTTAGAAAATTACGAGGTGGGAGCCTAGGGTACCAGGGTTCTGAGGGGAAGGGATGTACCCAACTGAGCCAAAGACAGACGAAGTCATTTAAGTCAGGGCAAGTTCTGCTCCTTCATCAATGATGCAGTGGCTGAGGGTGTTACTGAGGCCAGATCGCTGAGGCTCTGAGTCCTAGAGCTGCCACGTATTCGCCACTAACTGTGTGCCTGTTTCCTCAGCTGTAAAAGGAAACTCTTAGCACCATACTGTCACATTGTGGTAAGGATTTAGCAAGTCAATGCCTGTGCAAAGCATCTTGAGAACAGAGTGCGGCACAGAAGCTGTAAGTAAGCACCACATCAGTGCTGCCATTATTATCTACAAAATGAAGGACCAAGATGGGACAGTCTTTGCATCCTGTTGTCAGGTGTGCAGTGCTGCTGAAAGCCATCTTTGCGAATGGTCTCCTGCTTGGAAAGGGACTACCTCTTGCTCCCCCGGGAAAGGCTCCTGGAGTGGCTGGGCAGGGAAAAGTTCAAAGAAATCCCTGCGGAGGCTACCTCAGTGGCCCCAAACCCTCCATCCCTCTGCCTGCAAAATCCCACTCTGGGTTATTACCAACTTTCTGTCTTGCATGCAAATGTGGTTTCGTGCTAATAAATCAATTCCCAGCCATTAGAAGCCTGTAATAATCCCTTTCTCTCGGCCCTTCAAGCCTTTTTCCCCCAGCACCTAATTAACAAATAGCTAAGAGTTGGGGCTTCTTTGTCCTGGGTAACTCGTCACCGTCACCGAATCCCTCCCCGCAGAGTGCTCCCCTGTTCCCTTAGGTGGTCTTGCTGTCAGAACCCATCTCACAGGGTGGATTGGCCCAGCCAGGAGATGATCAAGCAATTAGAATGTGGGAAGATGGGGCCACTATACTAATGGAGATGAGGGATAAATAAAAACATTTAATTTAATTAACCAAGCAATCAATCATGACTCAAATGTTATATCCTCCCTGTAAGGTCCTATCTTAATGTTTCTACTAAGAAAAGTCAATAAATCATAATGTTAATCTATGAGGGAGGCTCTCAGTTTGCTCCCTCTCCACACTTACTTATTTTCAAAATAGTCATATTCTTCAAAATCGAGCTCTAACTCATTCGTTATTCATCTGTCCCATACCTACTGCATGTCAGGCCCTGAGCGAGGCATGGGGGGTACAAACATGCACTGAGAGCAGTGGTCTCCCAAAGGGCTACACACAACCTGGGGAGGGGCACCAGGTGAGTTAGGGGTCGGTAGGAAAATATTGGAAGTTCCATTTCTATCTATTTTTAAGCGTGCCCTCTATTAATTTCTATTTTTGTGCTTCCTTTATTATGACTGTAATATATGAATACAGAAGTACATGGATGTCGTTTTTAAATTAATAAATACCCAAATATTGAGGGTACATGCTTAAAGATTTTAATCCACAGGTACCCAATCCAAAAAGTTTAGAGACAACAGGAGTAGAGCAGTGGTTCTCCAAGAGGAAAGTGGGAAGTAGGTGAGAGAATCAGAATCCTCTGGAGAGGGCTTCCCTGGTGGCACAGTGGTTGAGAATCTGCCTGCTAATGCAGGGGACACGGGTTCGAGCCCTGGTCTGGGACGATCCCACATGCTGCGGAGCAACTAGGCCCGTGAGCCACAACTACTGAGCCTGCGCGTCTGGAGCCTGTGCTCCGCAACTAGAGAGGCCGTGATAGTGAGAGGCCCGCGCACCGCGATGAAGAGTGGCCCCCGCAACTAGAGAAAGCCCGTGCACAGAAACGAAGACCCAACACAGCAAAAATAAATAAATAAATAAAATTAAAAAAAAAAGAATCCTCTGGAAAGAACCTTTTCAAAATGCTCTTGCCCATCCCCCTGCCAAAAGCCCTAAGAATCACAGGAGAAGAAAGATGGAAACCGTTTGCAATTTTTTAAATCTCCAGGTGGTTCTGATACTAATCCTACCCCTGCCTAGTCCCTGGCGAGAACTGTCCAATCACTGACTTCTTTGGGGAAGTTCTCCTCCACCCGCTCCCCAGCCTGCACTGGACAGTCCTGGGGTGTCCAGGTCTGAGGGTAGGCTCAGTGCCAGATACCACACTGCTGGGGTTTTCTACCTGGTGCCTCTTTCCAGAAGGTAGGAGAAGGGGAAGACATGGCATTAAAACACACACGTCATGGGGCAGGGCTGGAAGGGGGATTTCTGGGACTTGGTCACCTTGCGAGTCCCTGAGGTCTCACCCCTCCAGGCAGGACACAGAGAGCCAGGCTGCTCGGCACACGGCCTCACCACCCTTTCTGTGGACCTTTTCTCCCGACTTTCAGCACCCCTCCTCTCCAGCAGCACCCACTGCCCTCCTGTTGCCTCTCTTGTCCCAGAGGAATTGACACTGAGGGCAAATATAGACTTAGCCCGTCCAGAGGGCTGATTTGGGAAGAGAAGACGTTGGGAAGGGACTGAAGGATCGCTGTGAAGCAAGCGCTCCAGCCAGACCTGTCAGTTACAAAGCTGCCCCGCCCAGAACTCTGCCGGAGGGGGCGGCGCCAAGAGGCTCTGCCCGGGGCTGGCCCAAGTGGGAGACCCCAGGGCATCCCGCCCACAGGCCGGCTGGCATCCCTCGAGGTGGCCTGACGGGAAGAATTCGGCCCATCTGACTGCATGTGTGACGTAGACAGAGAAGATGGGGAAGCTGGCCCGAAATGGGACACCCGGAGAGAAGGAGTGTGCCGGGCCGGGGAGACCACGTGGCCAGAACGAACTCTGCGGCGAGCGGGCTCCGGAGCCGCCTTGGCGCGGCTGCAACTCCTGCTTCTGGTTCCGAGGCAGCGCTGCCCCTTGCTCTCCAGGGGGTCTGGGAGCATCGGGTCCTTGAACCAGAGCCAGAGCCAGGCAAAGCCAAACCTCAGTTAATTGACCCCTTCCCAGGCGGGGCCTCCAGGTATGGAAGGGGGAACAGACACGTGGGCAAGGCCACCCCACGTCCCCCCACCTCACAGCAGCCACCCTGGCCTGCTCTGGTCCCCACAGGACGTCTTCGGAGGGACCCAGGCAAGAGAGCCATCTGGGGCTCCGCAAACCGCTGGCCCAACCCTGTGACAAGCAGGCAGCCCCAGCCAGGAATCTGCAGAGGACATGAGCTAAGAACTGGGTCCGCTGAGGACCCATGCCTCCTCCTTCACTAGAACCAAGGCAAGGCTTGAGGCTGGACTCCCCGTCTGCACACCCACCTTGGATTTCAGGCTGAACTGTGACCTTTCCACCTTCGGGTCAGCCCTGGACGGTCACAGCAGCGGGATTCCCCCACTAAAAAACACTGACTGGGAAAGAAACCTACTGAGGTTCCCCTTTCCCCTCAGGGATTGTCCGAAACACAGCCCTCCCTGGAGGTAGCCCGAAGGCTAGGTGAGCTGCTTTCTGAGGCAGCTTGGACCTTGGGGACTTGTCTCCATCTTCACATGGTCTCTTCTAGGAGGACATCAGTCCTACTGGGTTAGGGGTCCCCTGCCCCAGGAGTCTGCTCTCTCACCTTAGAGAATCGGGAGCAGGTGGCCACACGTCACAGCCTGTTCAGGCTCCTCTGACGAAGCAGAGGGTCTGCTCTAAAGGAGGGAACCAGGTGATGGATGGGACTCTGCTGGTTGCCCAGGATAATGGCCAGGACCCAGGATGAGGGCAAGAGAGGCAAACTACAGTCAGACCTCACGTTCCATGTTCAGCGCTACCAACCAGGTCACCTAGGACAGGTGAAGAGGAGCCAGAAACAGCAGGGCTGCCACCAGCCCAGGCCATAGGAGGTGGATCTGAGGACGGGAAGCAGGGGTCCTGCTGGTCTGAAGAACACCGTGGTGATCATGAGGGTGCTTTCTGTGACCCAAAGAGGAGTGAGGGGGACTCCAAGAGAACCACTAATCAAGGTTAGAAATGCCTGAAAGAAGGAAAGACTGGCATCTCATCCCCCACTAGACAATGACAGAGCTGCAGAACTTACTGGAATGGAAGGTGATGAGAAACTCTTCAAAGAACCTTCTGGAAGCCTAAGCGCATGGTGCAATGGTGTTTCAACCTCCCTCATCCACCCATGGGCACCAAAAAGAGGGTGCTTGTCATGTGTTCCTTTACCTTTGTGAGCAGAGGTACTATCTCAGTTTCCCAGGGCTGCCATAACAAAGAACCACAGATAGGGTGGCATAAGACAACAGATATTTATTGTCTCTCAGTTCTGGAGATCAGAAGTCCGAAATCAAGGTGTGGGCAGTGCCATGCTCCCTCTGAAGCCTGCAGGGGAGAACCCCTCCCTGCCTCTCCCTGGCTTCTGGTGGCTTGCCAGCAAGACTTAGGGTTCCTGGGCTTGTAGCTGTAACTCTTCAATCTCTGCCTCTGTCATCATATGGCATCCTCCCTGTGTCTGCCTTCACATGGTCCCTTCTTACAAGGACATCAGTCACCTTAGATTAGGAGTCCACCCTCCTCCAGACCTCATCCTAACCAATTATATCTACAGTGACCCTGTTTCCAAATAAGGTCACATTCTGGGGTACCAGAGTTTAAGATTAAACATAGCTTTTGGGGGGGGGACACAATTCCACCCATAACAGATACTGTTATGGACCATTTCTGGGCCAAAGATTTCTGAAGGCGGAAGGCTCACTGGACTGGCCAGTGCCAGCTGAACATGAAGGGTCCGCAGCATAGAGCACCTAAAAGGAAGGCCGGTAACTCCCATCTATTCCAGTGCTCTGTGGACGCCGGAGGATATAGAGATGAGCCCGGGGACTCCTATGTTGTGTGTGAAGGGGTCTGTGGTTAGCAGACAGGACCAGCGGCTCTGGGGCAGCCATAGAGCCAGGTAGTAGGGCATCCAAACCAGAAGGGGCGCACGCTCCACACAGGACCAAAAGGAGCTTCTGCTGTCCCTGCAACCCCAGAGGGTGTTCCTCACCTTGAAGGAAGCCAGGGTGAAGCCGAACATCACCCCCAAGAAAGCCAGGCTGCAACACCTCCCCACATTGACACAGGGCTGGTCCGGGAAAGAAACCTCTACCTCCTGTACCCCTCCTTCCTGCCCCGCAGCCCCTTCCAGGAGAGACAAAAGGAGCAAGGGTCTCAGAAGCAGACTGCACCCTCTTCCTGCTCTGTAAGCAGCTGGGAGTCAACACTCTCGCCAGCCCAAGAGGAGGGAGGGGACAAGCCTTGTTTTGTGCTTAAGACTGAAGTCTTAAGTACTGGAATGAGACAGGGCAGATGACTCAAAGTGACAGGAAATTCAGCACCCAGCCAAGAAGTCATTAAGGAATGCACTAACCAGTGGGACAGAGCGTCTACACTGTATAAATAAAAGCAGTGACTGGAAAAGAATCATGCCGTTTCAAGATCACACTCCAACAAATTGAGATTCCTCCATCTGCTAGCTACAATGAGTTTCTCTGAAACTGATTTATAAAAGTGTCACATGCAGGCTGCTGCCCCCACCAGATAGGCTGTGCCCTTCATCATGCGCTTGGGACCTGAGCTCAGACAGCCGTCTTCCTGTCCAGGTGAGAACAGGTCCCAGCCCTCATCACTCCAAAACCAGACCCTAAACGACACAAAGAGGCCTTTGTCAGCATTCATCCTCGGAGGATCTCAATATTCCTCCCATCAGATTGCAAGTGTCAGAAAGCAAGGAACTTTCTCCAAGGAGGTGCAGCTCAGTAAGGGCTGTTGGGCTACCAAGAAGCCAGCTCCACCATGTATTTCACAGAACCAAGCTTTTCAGAGTGACACAGACCAGGGAGAAAAATGCTACGGGCAAATGACTTCTTCTTGAGCTTGTTACTGCTCCAGGGCAAGGTATGAAGAAAGCATTCTGACAGACACTGCACTGTGGAAATAAGGTGTAAGGAGTAGGAGAAGCTTGCTCACTGCTAACAGGTAACAACAGCAAAACGAAAGAGCGGGAGAACGTGGCCAAACAATTCAGTTAGACTAAATCCGTCAAATACTTATCAGGAACCCAATGTTGTAAGGCATAGTTAGGAATACAAACATGGGTAGGGCAGGTTCCTTGCTCTCAAGCTTGAAATCCAGGAGGAAGGGCCTAGGAAAAGTCCACAAGTAACTGTAAATCAGGACAGGATATAATATGTGCCACAAGGGATAAAAATTAATGGCATGGGATTTTCAAGAAAAGGAGCAATCATCTGGTTGGGAGAATCAGGAAATGCTTTAGGAAGAAGGTAGTATTTGGACAATGGATAATAATATTAATAATAATATTATTATATTATATATTATATTAATATAATAATATTATTAATATTAATAATAATAATGGATAATAATTTTAATTGTACATGATTTTTTTTAATTCCAAAAGAATCATACTTAATGGTGAGAAACTCAAAGCCTTCCCTTTAGGATCAGGTACAAAGCAGGATTTTCCCTCTCACCACTCCTTTTCAACATTGTACTGGAAGTTCTAGCTAATGCAAAAGACAAGAAAATAAATAAAGGGTATACAGGAACTTCCCTGGTGGTGCAGTGGTTAAGAATCCTCTTGCCAATGCAGGAGATACGGGTTCGAGCCCTGGTCTGGGAAGATCCCACATGCCGCGGAGCAACAAAGCCCGTGAGCCACAACTACTGAGCCTGTGCTCTAGAGCCCATGAGCTACAACTACTGAGCCTGTGTGTCATAACTACTAAAGCCTGTGCGCCTAGAGCCCATGCTCCACGACAAGGGAAGCCAGTGCAATGAGAACCCTGTGCACTGCAACGAAGAGTAGCCCCCACTCACCGCAACTAGAGAAAGCCCTCACGCAGCAACAAAGACCCAACACAGCCAAAAAATAAATAAGTAAAATTTTTTTTAAAAAAAAGGTATACAGATTGGGATGCAAGAAATAAAACTGAGATCTTAAAAAAAAAAAAAAGTGTTCATGGACCTCCGCTCACGTTCTGTGTAAATTATGAGACTCAGTTACTCTTCACATGCCTATTTCTCCCTGAATCTAGATGATTCTCCTCCTTGACTTCCACACAGATCAATTTTTCTAAAAATTTTATGTGTTTTTTATTGGGTACAGGGCTCTCTAAATCTCCATTAGATCAAGCTTAAAAATTGTATTACTCAAGCCTTCTGTACTCTTACTAAGTTTTTGGCCTAATTGACCTATTAATTATTAAGAGAGAAATATAAAAATTTACCACTGTGATTATAAAACTACCAATTTCTTCTTCTAAGTCAGTCCACTTTTGTTTATACTTTTTTTTTTAATTTTTATTTTTTGCAGTACGCGGGCCTCTCACCGCTGTGGCCTTTCCCGTTGCGGAGCACAGGCTCCGGACGCGCAGGCTCAGTGGCCATGGCTCACGAGCCCAGCCGCTCCGCAGCATGTGGGATCTTCCCGGACCGGGGCACGAACCCATGTCCCCTGCATCGGCAGGCGGACTCTCAGCCACTGTGCCACCAGGGAAGCCCTGTTTATACTTTTTGAGGCTATATTATTGATATATACATGTTCATAATTGTTGTCCTAAGGATTTGTACCTTATATTGTGTATCTTCACCCTAGTAATCCTTTTTGTCTTGAATCTATTTTGTCAGTTATTAGTATAGCTACACCAGCTTTCTTTTAGCTGGTATTGTTTTTTTTTACATTCAGTTTTTCCTGTAGACTGATGTTTTAGGTGTGCATGTTCACAGCTTATTTTGCTTTTTTGTTCCTTAAAACAATCTGACAATCTGTATTTTAATTGGCAAGCTAATCCAGTTACATTCATTATGAAAATACTATTACTGATATATTTAGATTTATCATATATGACAAATATATGATTACTGATATATTTAGATTTATCATATATGACAAATATATGATTACTGATATATTTAGATTTATCATATATGACAAATATATGATTACTGATATATTTAGATTTATTTCTACCATGTTATATTTATATCTACCATATTATGTTTCACCGATTTTTTTTTCCATACCAATTCAATTTTCTTCTTCTCTGGTTTTAGAAATTATATTTTATACTTCAATTTTGAGGAGTTGTTCTCTAAACTTATTTTTTGGCTGTGTTGGGTCTTTGCTGCTGTGCTCAGGCTTTCTCTAGTTGCGTTGAGTGGGAGCTACTCTTTGTTGTGGTGAGTGGGCTTCTCGTTGCGGTGGCTTCTCTTGTTGTGGAGCATGGGCTCTAGGCACACAGGCTTCAGTAGTTGTGGTGTGCAGGCTCAGTAGTTGTGACTCACAGGCTCTAGAGTGCAGGCTCAGCAGTTGTGGCGCATGGGCTTAGTTGCTCCGCGGAACGTGGGATCTTCCCAGACCAGGGCTCGAACCCGTGTCCCCTGCATTGGCAGGTGGATTCTTAACCACTGCACCACCAGGGAAGCTCTGTGTTCCCTAAACTTTTTAACCTGTATCACAAGGTCATGTTCTTCTGGAAACAAATGCTGAGATGGAAGTATTTGTGCAAAGGGATTTTGGGGGAGTAACACTGTGAAAGAGAAAAGAAGCAGGAGGAATTGAGCAAGGGGGAGCTTTCAGACTATGGTGCAGTTCAACAAAGTCTCTGCTGGTCCCACAGGAAGCTGTGAAGTCCCACATCAGATAGAAATAGCCAGGCCCTTGTTCCACAACTTTAGCTACTATCACCTTGCTCAGTCATTGGCCAGAGGCTGCTCCAAGAATAGCATGACCTTGACTTGGAAGCCAAGGTAGATTCTGATGAAACTAGAAGCTGGAGGCTGCCAGGTATCCTTGAAGCTGGGCTACAAGTCTTTTCTGGAAGGAAGAGTTAGGCTGTACATTTCCATGTCTGCCATAGCATGTATATTTGCCTTCATCAATATCTCTAGCCCCTTTCTAAATAATAATAGAATTTTAGCATTCTAACTCCAATCATTTCTGCCCATCTTTTATGTAGTTGTCTAGTACCTACCTCTTGTTACACCTTCCAAATTAATCATCATTATCATTATTTTGTATAATCAGTGCTTGTTCAGATTTTTGTATATTTACTAATTTCTTTGTTCATCATTCCTACTTACACCTCAATCCTTCCCTTTGCTTTCAGTCTTACTCTTTCTTAAGAACATCTTCTACTTCTTTCAGTAAGGGTGTGTTAGTGCCTCGCAGTCTTCATTCTGAAAATGTTTTTATTTAGCCCTCACTCTTGAATGATAGTTTAGCCAGGTATAAAAATTTTTGTCAGCCTTCTGAAATTTTACTACATGATTTTCAGGCTTCTGTTATTACTGTTGAGAAATCTGGTAATTATCTAATTGCTCTTTCTTTGTGGATTGCTTTGTTTTGAAGACTTCCTTTTAGTCTCTGCTGTTCTGACTTTTTACCACAATGTGTCTAGTTGTGGATTTAGTTTAATTTATTCTGCCATGAATCTACAACTCATGTCTGTCATCAACTCTGGAAAATTATTAGTCATTACCCCTTTAAGTATTGACTCTCCTTCATTCTTTTATTTATTTTTCTTTCTGGAACTTCTATTAGCTATATATTGAAACATTTTACTCTATCCCCCATGTCTCTTAACATTTCTTTAATATTTCATATCTCTTTAACCCTTTGCAATAAATTCTGGACAGTGTCTTCAGCTCTAGCTTTCAGTTTGTTTATTCTTTTTTGTGTATCAATTTGCTGTTTCATACAATTATTATGTTTTCATTTCATATGCCCACTATGTTTCCATTATATCTTTCTCTTTTCTTGCATTTTTATTACTTCATTTATGTCTTTAATCATTTTAAGCATCTATTTTTAAGAATTCATATCTCTTATATTTTCCAAAATTCTTAGTTGTATCCATGGACACACATTCATTATGGATTGTTTCCTTGTGAGTTTTAAGTTTTGAGCCCATACTCAGAACTCCCTCTGTGAGAATCCTGTGTCAGGGTGTGTCCTTCTAGTGGGATTTTGTGTTTGCTTTTTCCAGTCTCCCTGGAGGTATCATCAGCCTTGGGCCATGTGTATGTTAATGTCTTAGCCTGAGGACTCCTGGACCACCTGGATAGTATAAATTAGGACCAAACTCAGGCAAGGTACAGGCTGTGACTACAAATTCTCAGGGAGTACTCTCCCCCATCCAGACCCAAGCCAAAGCAGACAAGTGTCTTAGCTGGCTCCTTCTGCGGATGAGTGGATATTTTTTTAGCCCATTATTTTACTGAGCATGTAGCCCATAAGTGACTCTAGCTTTAGGCAAGAGCCTCAGTGCCAACCCCTCTGCTTGATGCAGGTCCAAGGCTTTGTCTCCTAGGGGTTTCAGACGGAATCCCTATCCTTTACCAGGTCTGAGAACAAGCTGGCCTCCTCCCAGGGCTGCCACAGTCTTTGATCACATGTTGTATTTACCAGTCTGGTTTTCAGTTTGCTCTTCATTTTGGGCCCCAGGGATTTCTTTTACTTTTTTATAAGCTTAGCTATGTATTGAAAAGGGTATTTGTTCTATCGTATCCAAGACTTTTAGGTGTTTTGTAGCAAGAGTTCCCCAAATCATATTGGTTCACCATATTGACGAAGTCTGAACCTCCTCATAGTTGCTGCCTTCTCATGGTTTGCCGATTCAGATACTTTATGACTCCCATACTAATAATTTTATTGCCTCTCTGGGCAATATGTCAGCCTCAGCTCCTCTTGTTAAATACCTGGCCTCTCCACCTGTCTTTTTTTTATGATTTATTGATTCATTCAACAATTATTTATTGTCTGTTAGGCAGTATTCTTGATGCTGGGGAATACGGCAGCCAGATATTTTTCTTAGGGCAATTTAGAACATATCCACGCTGATGGAACCAGTGCTGTGGGGTTTTTTGTTTGTTTTTTAGGGGGTTTTATGGCCACACCACATGGCATGTGGGATCTTAGTTCCCCGACCAGGGATCAAACCCATGCCCCCTGCATTGGAAGTACGGAATCTTAACTACTGGACCACCAGGGAGGCCCCCCTCCACCTGTCTTAATACAAATTCCTGGGAATAGGTACTGTCTTGGGCCAGTCCACTAGGCCATGGGCAGCCCATGAGTCAGCTGCTTTTGAGTCAGGTCCAGTCAGGTGCAGCCAGAGGAGGAGAGGGGTCTCATGGTGTAAGATACTGTAGCCTGATGCTGCCTCAAGCAACATAATTTCCTCAGAAGGGCCTGTGGATACTGCAGGCCCTGCCGTAGACATTTCGAACCCAGTCCTCCACCCAGCACCATCAGAACAAGGTTCCATGCTCCTCCGAGTAGCATTTTTCCCGTGAACAAATGAACAAATGCACAAATAGCTAGTCGAACAGCCCATAGCCAATTGTGATGGTTAATATAGGTTCGATTGGAAAGGCAGTCTCTAATGGGCTGCTGGTCAACATTTTTTGTCCATGATTTAGACGTTGAGATGAGTCAGTTTATAAATTTAATGCACGAGACAAAGCTGAAAGGGACGGATAACACATTCCAGAAACAAAGTTCAAATGGTTTCGACTGATGAGAATAAACAAGATTAAATTGAATAAGGATTAGGTAAAGCCCTGAAGTTAGGTTCAAAATACCAATTGGGAAGCACAGGATTGCTGGCTTGGCAGTAATTCGTGGACAAAGGACCTGGGGGTTTCAGCGACCATAATTGCAACCTGACCCTGGCTGGTCCTGCTCAGCTTCCACCCAAATCCTCCTAGCCTTGGTGAGACGCACGGGCCCACAGAAAATAGCTCCCCCGTGGTCGCCCAGCGCCCATAGGCTTAGATGCTAAATTGCTTCATCAGACCCACCCTTACTCTGACCTCTGCGCATTCTCTTCTATACCCCAACCTACTCCCTCTCGTTTTATCCAGTTTGGTTTCTTGGAGCCTTCTTTCACATCTCTGCTCCTTAGACATTTTACTTGGAGCCTTTTGGGTCTCTGAAAGCCACTTCACACTAGGACCTTGGAAGAAACTAAGGAAACATTCTCCTGGAGAAGAGACCGTGGGAAGCATAACGGGCATCCCTGAATGGAAGCAGGAGCAGACACGTCATGTGTTGCTCCAGGCAGAGGGGAGAGTCACATGGATCAGATGTCTGTTCAATAGAAGGCGTTCGTGTTTCAATTAGTATGTGCGAGCGCTCACTCTACGCAAGGTAACAGGTGCCTTGGGCCATCCAAAGGAAGGGCTTTGCAACAAACGGAATTAATTCCAGCTAGCTGGAGTGTTGGAGGGGGATCCCTGACCCTTTATCAGGAATACTGCAGAGTTGATTCCTGCCCTGGAGAAGCAGGGCTAGACTCTGACCTGTAAGGTCCCATCTGATGGCAAAATTCTGGTTCCATCATATTATATTCAAGCCAGGCCAGATCGCTCAGAAAAGCACCGACAAGAACTAATCTTTTGAACGCAGAAAGGGTGACGACGACAGCTTGTCATTCCAAAAGAATCAGAATGGCCTGCAAAAAGACCTGCAAATACCTCTCTACCTATCCACTTTGCTTCTGGTCCTTTAAGTCAGCCCAACACAACCCCAGGCTGTACCTGCAGAAGATAAAGCCTGGCTGAAAATAGCCACGGGTGTTCAGAGCAATTTCCCAGAACCTCCATCCTCTGATTGGGCTCAGATTCCATCTCACCCTCCTCCAGTCTCTTGGCTCTGACTTTACCTCAGTTATTTGAAACTTGGCTTTACTTATCCTGCAGACCAGAGAGTTTCGGGTTTTAGCATTAGAATCACCAAGAGGACTTGTTAAAACATGATTGCTGGTCTCCATCCCCAGAGTTTTGAGTTAAATAGTTCTGGGATGGCCCAAGAATTCACATTTCTGACAAGTTTCCAGGGGACACTGATGCTGCTGGTCCAGGGACCACGCTTTGGGACCCGCTGCTCTAGCCCATGGCCCAGCTCGCACCTCTGCAGGAACCCCCAGTCTAACTCAGCCCCATCTCTGTCCCCTAAGCTGCTGCAGCCCCAGCCATCCCCCTGGTACCAGTGGTGTCTTTGGATGCTATCGACAGAGGGATGCCTAAAATTCCCCAGATTGCATTCCTGAGGCCAGGCTTCCTTGATCTGTTCAAATGCAAGTGCTTCAGAAGGTATTTTGCCATAGTTTTATAGAAATAATTAATTACAAATCCTCTGGGTATGGTGTTCTTTCCTTGAGAGTGAGCATGTTTAAAAAAAAAAAACCCCAAAAATCTCATTCCCCCACAACTTCTTAAGTCAGTTGAGACCCAGCTGGTGACCTTCTAGCTGCAGGACTGAAGGGCCTGAGCAAACAGCTGAAGGTAGACAGTGGGGGCCAATTATTAAAGCTAACTCTAAGTTAACTCTCATTTTGTGCCAGGCTCTCTCATAAGCACTTTGCATATATTTGTTGTTGCATTCCTCATAGCCAAACTGTAAGGAAGATATTATTATTATCCTCATTTCACAGATGAGACAATCGGGCACAGAGAGGTCAGGTAACTTGCTTTAGGTCACACAGCTAGATCCTGACAGAGCCAGGATCAACCCCTGGAGCAGGGGCCCCAGAGTGCATTCCCAACTACACTGCAAGCCTGGGGTGACTTGCAGACTCTGAAATCTGTGTTCTGGGTTCAGGCTCCTCTTTCTGCTGAAACTTTAACCCCAGTTGGGTGCCAATTCTCAGGTCTTCTACCCCTTCCTCACCACCCCCATTCACACTGAGACTTGTTCCCTTGTCTGAGAACATAATTTCAGGTGTCAGCAAACAGAAGATTTGGGGGAGCCAATGGGGAGGGCCTAAGCCCATTCTGGGTGTACCCAGCTGACCATGAACATAAACCTGGCTTTAATTAGGGTCTTGGGGACTTCCCTGGTGGCGCAGTGGTTAAGAACCCCCCTGCCAATGCAAGGGACACGGGTTCAATCCCTGGTCTGGGAAGATCTCACATGCCACGGAGCAACTAAGCCCATGCACCACAATTACTGAGGCTGCGCTCTAGAGCCCATGAGCCACAACCACTGAGCCTGCATGCCACAACTACTGAAGCCCACACCCCTAGAGCTGTGCTCCGCAACAAAAGAAGCCACCACAATGAGACGCCCACGCACCGCAACGAAGAGTAGCCCCCGCTCGCCACAACTAGAGAAAGCCCGCGTGCAGCAACAAAGACCCAACACAGACAAAAATAAATGTATTTTAAAAAATTAGGGTCTTGACTCTTTTCCAGTGACTTAGTGGAGGTGGGAACTCTGGGAGCACAGGGTTCTTCAGCTCTGCCTGAGACGGTAGGCATCCTTGGAAGTCAAGGTAGGTCTGAACCACTTTTAGGTTTCGAAGATATTTCCAAAAGAGGGGCTATTACAAATGTTTACATCAAGCAAACATCTTTAAAACAAGAAATATACAGTGCAACATAATGGTGAAATTCACAAGATGACTGATTCCAGGATTCAATGAAACACGTGTGAACTCAGTGTGCCCTGGTCATGCGGTGGGGTAACGGTCTGCCATCTGAGGGTGGCGTGAGGGGTCTCCTCCCACACCTGTCGGGTAGCTTGGTGCCTGTGTATGAAACCTCGTTTGCAGAGAACATCCACACCCCAATGCTGGGGCCCTCTCTCGTGCCCGATGGCCATCGCTCCCACCTGGGATGGTCCCAGCTCCCTGGAGATGCTGAGGCTCCAGCAGCAGAAGGGCTTCCCCTCCGGTTTCTCTCGGAGTCTGGACCAGCCTGTCCCAGCACCTCTGTCCGCCCCTGGTCTTCTCTCTTCAGACCTTCTCCCTTCCTACATCTCTGCTGAATTTCTCCCAGTCCCATTCACTGCTGCCTGAAAACGGAAAATTCATGATGTTCCAGCTGAATACCAACATTTTAATTGATATCTAATGGCTGTCTCAAATCCAGGAACACGTCTCTAAACCTTTATGTTATTTCCACCTCTGGCTGTGAAACTTGACCCAATAAACAGAGTCCTTGGCCTGCCTATTCTATCGGAAGAGAGGGGCACTGTTTTGTTTTGGGTTTGCCTCTCTAACCCTTCAGAGGGGCTGTACATCCACACAGAACCTGTTCCCACCCAATATCTGCTTACAAGGAAACCACAGCTGGACCAAGAGCTGAACTTTTTCCAGGAGTGGGTGCATCTCAGCAGACTGATAAGGTTGGCAGATAAGATACAGGATGCCCAGTCAAATTTGAATTTCAGATAAACAATGAATACTTTTGTAGTATAAGTATACCCCAGGCAATATGGAGGACATATTGTAACATAGAGTATAAGTTACTTTAAAGGTATTTGCTGTTTATCTGAAATTCAGATTTAATTGGACATGCTGTATTTTTACTTGCTAAATTTGGCAACACTAAGAATATATCAGATAATCCAGTTAAATAAGAGTTCTAGGAAAATGTTAAAATATTACCAATAAGTACAGGCATCCAGCTGGCCTAGCAAAGCTCATGTGCTGCCCCTTAGCTAAGGGAAGGCAGGCATCTGATTAACCATCACAACTGATCCAGTGGAGGAGAGTTAATTCTCCGAAAGGGTGTCGCAATGCTACTCAAAAAGGAAAAGAAAAAGATAGAATAAAAAATACTCCTTGGGGGCTTCCCTGGTGGCGCAGTGGTTGAGAGTCCGCCTGCCGATGCAGGGGATGCAGGTTCTTGCCCCGGTCCAGGAAGATCCCACATGCCGCGGAGCGGCTGGGCCTGTGAGCCATGGCCGCTGAGCCTGCGCGTCCGGAGTCTGTGCTCCGCGGCAGGAGAGGCCACAACAGTGAGAGGCCCGCATACCGCAAAAAATAAATAAATAAATAAAAATAAAAATAAAAAATACTCCTTGGGCTTCCCTGGTGGCACAGTGGTTGAGAGTCCGCCTGGCGATGCAGGGGACACGGGTTCGTGCCGCGGTCCGGGAAGATCCCACATGCTGCGGAGCGGCTGGGCCTGTGAGCCGTGGCCGCTGGGCCTGCGCGTCCGGAGCCTGTGCTCCGCAACGGGAGAGGCCACAACAGTGAGAGGCCAACATACCGCAAAAAACAAAAACAAAAACAAAAACTCCTAAGTCAAAAATTAACAAGGTCTACCAAGTATCCTTTATAAAGATGTTGTGGGATGGGTGAGGAGAAAAAATTTTAGAACAGGGAAGGCGAGATTGATAAAGATAAACCTCTCTTCCATCATAATTTATCCAAAGGAACTTTCCTAAAAAGCCAAAGGAGAGCTTCCCTGGTGGCACAGTGGTTAAGAATCCTCCTGCCAATGCAGGGGACACAAGTTCGAGCCCAGTTCCAGGAAGATCCCACATGCCATGGAGCAACTAAGCCCGTGTGCCACAACTACTGAGCCTGTGTGCCACAACTACTGAAGCCCACGCACCTAGAGCCTGTGCTCGGCAACAAGAGAAGCCACTGCAATGAGAAGCCCGTACACTGCAACGAAGAGTAGCCTCGACTCGCCGCAACTAGAGAAAGCCCACACGCAGCAATGTAGATCCAACACATGTGTATGTATAGCTGCCTCACTTTGTTATACAGCAGAAACTAACACACCATTGTAAAGCAATTATACTCCAAGAAAGATGTTAAAAAAAATAAAAAGACCCAACACAGCCATAAATAAATTTATATATTAAAAAAAAATAGCAAAGGGAGATTAAGGAGATGGATGTCCTTTTTCTGCCCCAGGATTGATCCCTGCGTGATTTGGGACCACACACTTTATAGCAACCCCACCCCATCCGCAGTGCCTACATTTCATCCTAGATGCAAAACAAATTTCTCCTGTATCCGGAAATCACCTTAAGGTCCTCAGAAGAAAAAGTGGGAAATAGTCAAGGAAGCCTTCTACCTTCTAAATAACTAGCTACACTGAGGTAGCCTCTGTCCGCCTGGGGGAGGATGGAGGTCTAGGTCCTGAGCAGCTCCCCCTGCTCTGCCCACCCCATGCTCACTCCTCTCCACTCTGCCCCTCAGATGAAAGGGGAGGAAAATAGCCTCATAAGAAAACATTTTTTAATAAAAATATTTTATCAGAAACATTCACAGAAGGATTTTAATCAAATGACGCAATAATTTTACGGCAATAATAACCATACTTTTGAAAGCCAGTGCCGATTACCAGGTGTATTAAAAACGGCCTTGGCGGAAATCTCTGCACAAATATTTCTTTATTAGTTTCAAAGGGAGGATATCTGGAGTAGTAAAGTAGCGATCATTTGCACCTGGACAGCCTATGTTTCATCCTAGAATCTGGAGCTTTTTGTGCACAGATGGAAGAGCCCGTGTGTGCCCAGGGAGCCCTGGGGTCAGGGGGAGGGGCATGGCAGAAGGACGAGGTGCCCCTGACAAGGTCAAACAGAAAAACAGGTGGACTTGAGGGCTCCGCTCCCACCTGATTACGATCACGGAGCCTCTCTGCTCTGAGGGGAGCATGGACGTGCTATGGGAGGTCCCTCCCATAGGGCGCTGCGGGGTCGCAGCCTCTGCGGCTAAAGGGAAGCCGATGAGGCTAGGGCCAAGTTCACTGAGCATCTGCTACGTGCACAGCACTGTTAGGCATCCTGGGGGAGGATGAAGGTGGACACGACAGATTCTCCAACAAGTGTGAGACTAGCTCACAAGACTCTTTGGGAAGATGTGAGACCTGCCGATGAGGATGTGGTGGGTATTCAGACCTTTCCCTTGGCCTCCAAGCCCAGGAGGGTGTAGATACAGACGTTCACAAATGTGTCAGGACACCTTACATCCCACCCAGCTGAAGAACCCCTGTCTTTTCCCCGTGTCATGTCAAGGCAGTTCAATGCTGGCTTCCAAGCTGTTTGCCGGAGGTCAGACCCGTGTGGTCTCCTCCAAGAAGTTCAGAAGGGATTTTGGATGGTGTGCTCCCATTCTGTTTGTGTTTTGCTTTGCGTTTGTGTTTGTTTCGCCCCACCCAGTCCTTTCTTCTGCTCTCTCTTTTCTTCTTTTCCTTCCCGCAGAAGAAAAACACATGCTTAGACCTCAAGACAAGGAGAGCAGAGAAGCTTCTGGATTCTCACCCATTTCCCTGAGCTGTTGGGCAACCATGGTTCATGTTAGGGCTGAACCAGAGCCTGTGCCCAGAGGAGGGCCTGACTGACCAGGGTGCGCCCATTTGTCTCCATTCTTTAAACGATCTGGAATAAAGGATGAGATGGAGGTCAGCGGATGGGAGTCACCAGGGGACCCACCATCACTCACTACCACAGTGTGGCCACCAGGCAGCCTGGATTTTCTAGGACAGTTCCAGTTTCAGATATCCTGTTGACCCCATAATCCATCCAAATGGCCTGGAAATTATAACATTTCAGTGTCCAAACTACAGTTTCAAAACTGTCCCTCACTTTGGAATTGGTACAAAAATCTCTCATCGCCCAAACGTCCCGGCTGGGTTTTAGAAACTGTGATCACTGCAGCTAGAGACTGATTGGTAAGGAGGTGTGTTTGGTCCTCACGCAGTCCCCACGTCCGTCCCCTGTCAGCTATGCTCTCCCCTCACACAGTACTTCCTGCTGCCCACCCCAATCCATCCTCCCGCTGGTCTCCCCTTGGTTGAAAGCAGCCCCAGGTGGGGTCTGGTAAGAGCACAGGGGAGCTAGGTGTCTGAAGAGGACGTTAGGCTCTGTGCATCCTCACAAGAGGTAGGGTCTTGAGACCAAAGGGTGGAATCCTAATAAGGAATTAGGGGGATAAGTAAACTATAAAGGAATCTGGGGGGATGGAGAGAGAGGGGTCTCTGGAGCCCCTTGAGCTAAGTGGCTGCTACCCGGTCTGCCTGTGTGCCAGCTTAAACCTCCTGCCTCTGAATGTGGTGGAGGAAACACAGCTGCCACGGTCGAAGGAGAGGGCAGGTATCAAGTAGGTCTGAGCCTCCCTCAGTGAGTGGTCGCACACGCTTCTGAAGGCAAGGCCACGTGGCAGGAACATGCACCCTGATGGCCACACCCGAGGACCCCCGGCTGCTGGCTGCAAGCCCGAAGGTGACTCCTGTATATTTTTCTGCACTTCTGCCCCAGGGAAAACATGAACGCTGCCTGCCAGAAAGCTGCACAGTGGCTGATACAACAGTACTCAGACCCCTGGGGCACTGAGCTACCCACCGCGATGGTCTTCATGTCACAGGGGCCGCAGCCGCTGGGGACAAGGGTCACTCTGGCCTGAGACAGGGGAAGCAGAGGTCTGCTATGGCTCATCACAGGACGTGAGCCCAGACTCCCACCCAGAACATGGTCTCCCTCAGTCGGGGGGAGTCTTGCTGGGACCCACCTAAAAGGCACACGCCCCCAGGCTGCCCAGGGCTGGAGGTCTAGGTCCTGAGCAGCTCCCCCTGCTCTGCCCAACCCATGCTCACTCCTCTCCACTCTGCTCCCCGATAGATGACAACTGTCTCGCCTCTGCTCTGCCTCCAGCAACTCAGCTAGGGCCTGCCTAGCGCCTTCCGAGTCTCCTGTTTGCTTTCATTCTCTCCTCTGTTGTTCTCTCCACTGCAGAAGAGTAACCTTCAGCCTTTCCAAATCCTTCCTCTGGTAAAAGAGGATACATGACAGTCTTTGAAGAAAGTGTCCATAGCAGGCTGTCTCACCCTCAACTTTTTTCCTCTGACTCTTCCTCTTATGGCCAGATATTTCCACACTTAGAAATTAATTTCTTTGACTTTGTGAAAATACTAATAAGCTGGGGAAAGGTAACTGCTATTTGTGTTTCAGAGTAAATGTGCTTACTCTGAAGGCATACTTTAACAGAGAGAGAATTTGAGAGAATTTCCTTTGATAGAGAGAGAAAGAATTGGAGAAAAAGAATTGGCAAATAAAGGAGTTAGGAACAGTTAAGAGATGCCTCAAACAGGGAGCAACTGCAGAACAGAAAGATGGAAGGGGGCCCAAGGCACACTTTTTCTGTTTCAGAGCTTTGCACTCGCCAAATGAATTTGAGCCAGGTCTCAAATCAACAAGGGGAAAGGGGAGGGATATACCGGCGCCAGTTCAGGCATTAAACACAAAGACCTACTTTAGTCTGGAGACTGTGTAGGCACCAGGGATGCAAAGACCCAGCTCCTGCCCTCAAGGAGATCACGGACTCATGGGGAGAAACACATCACCTGAGTGAGGCACACAGGAGAGGGGCATGGTGACCGGGGATGGACACAGCCTGGGGAAGGGGGAGGGTCTGACAAGTGGGCTGACTATTAAGAGACAAGTAAGAAGGAATCTAGCAGCAGAGGGAAAGGAACACCTGGCAGAGGGAACAGCCTACGCAAAGTCTCATGAAAAAGCAAACTTCGATGTGGTTGGAGTATAGGGTCCTTAAGGGGATGTGACGGGAGATGGGGCCGGAAAGGTGCTTGGCCATCCGAGCACTGAAGGTCATGCCCAGACATGTAAAAGCTTTCTTAGGAAAGCAACGAGGAGCTCGCTGGTGGGTTTTAAGCAGGGGTCTACAAGGGCAGTTTGCATCTGAATGATCATCTGCAGGTAGGCAGATGACCGAGCGGAAGGGAATGAGGCTAGAGACAGGAGGTGCTGGTAATAGATGCGAGAGGAAGGACTGACCCAAAGCAGGGGCAGAGGAGCTGGAGGAAGCTTGGGAAGTAGCATCTATGAGACCCGGGGACCAATGCAGGCACAGAGGGCATGTAAGAAGGTAAAAACAATGCCTGGGTTTCTGGAAGGGCCACTGGTGAATGGTTTACTGTCCACTGAGAAAGGAATGCAGGGGAGTCATCCAGGGATGAGGTTTGGAAGTCTGGATATAAGTATAACCTCATTAGGTCAACATTCTGCTTGAAAATCCCTTCGATTACCCATACACTCCGGTTGCTTTGGAAGAGTCCCATCCTCTCTCTCATCCTCACTCCAGGGCTTTCAGTCATGGGTTGGATGACCAGCAGGTACCCCAAGCGTCGTTTAAGTCAAAGGTTCTCAACGGAGAGGCTGAATGTTAGATCCACCTGGGGTTAAGATGATGGCTGAGTCCCGCCCCCAGAGGTTCTGACTTAATCCTCTGAAGCACAGCCTGGGGATCTGGATTAGCAAAAGCTCCTGGGAGATTCTAAAGTGCAGACAAGGCTGAGACTCTCTGATTTAGATTGTTCGCTCTCCTTCCCAATGCATCTGAAATCCTATGAGTTAAAGGTCAATGAGTGAGTTCAGTGTGTGACTTATGGTGACTGGCAGAGGTTCAAACAGAGACATCTTCGGCCCTCCCCTAATGATCCCTCTGGATCTCCTAGTAAATGTTTATCCAGGCAGCCCCGGGGCCAGCAGTGGCTCCTGATTGCTGGGTACACTTGCTAGCATGGGGAAGAGGCTCTTCCAGACAGTAGTTCCAGACAGCTTGGCTCAGAAACACAAACAAACAGAAAATAGTCCCTCTGCCTCCCAACCTGTTCATCACTGGGGAGGCAGTGGGATGAGGATCGGGGAAGATTTCAAACAAGGGCAACATTTACTAGGCTTTTCCAACCTGTGCGAGAATAGTTATTACTGCAAGGAGCCATTTGGGCTGCTACGAGTCTGTAATTTCCACCTCTGAAGTAACATGTTCTCAGAGCCCCTGGTATCTCATTTTTGGCGACACAATGAGGAAAGTCCAGGGACAGGGTGTAAGGCAAGTCTCACCCCCCCAGCTGCTGGTGCTGTGACTACCAGGCTCTTCAAAATCAGGTTCTGAGATTTTACGAGGAGGATCCTCCAGGTGCAGGTTGGGGCTTAATTCTTCTTTTTCTTGCCATCCTTGTCATCTGCATACCTTCCCCTTCAAATGGTCCTAGTTTCTCTGGGCATCTTCCCTGGAGCATCTTTGAAATGCTAACGTACCTAGTGAACCTTGACCCGTCAGAGACAATGGCGACTGAGTCATTTTATCCACGAGCCCATAGCATGGCCTTCTAGCTCAGCAATCAGACCAGAAAAGCCACATGCGTCCGGAGTGGAAGCCACCAAGCATAGCAGAGACCCCCTCAGCTACTCCCTCTTCCCTGACCCCTAGGGCAACAGTAGGGCATCCCCATGAGGGCCCTGGGAGAAGAAGAGGTACACAGTCTTAGTCTTTGCGGGGAAGAAAGGTATATACCAGCCCCAGCCTTTGGGGCACTTAAATCCAATCAGTGTTCATCAAGGCCCGGACAGAGAAGGCTCAAGACACCAGATGAAAGCCTGAACTCTGGGGAACCCCAAGGTTGATCCTGATTTCCTAGAGCTGCAGCTTTAACCCATTATGAAGGCAGCTCTGTAGTGGGAGCCCAGACCAGCCAGCCCACCAGTGAGCCAGGGCAAGAGCTTTGGTAGGGCGAGTCAGCCCCAGGTGCCCAGCTGACCGGCTCCTGTGTGCCTCGCTGTGTTGTGTGAGTAACCCCAACCCTGCTGACAGCCGGTCACCCTGCGACAAGTGTCTTCTAACTCGAGGATGAGGGACAGGGATGCTCACCTTTCTCTTGGGGAGTCCCCAGATGTGCAGCGACTTCAGCAGGTGGCTGTGAAGTTCTCCAAACCAAAGTCATTTGAATTCATTGGCATTTTTTTTTAAATTAGTACCTAATCAGAACGTACTTAGTGGGAGCCAAGTAGAAGGAAAGATGTCACAAATTTGACCAATTCCTCTTTGTTTTAGTTGTCATATTTGATTGACACATTTACATAATGCATTCATTTCAACAGACACCCACCACGTGCCCAGTTCTGTGTGATGTCCCTGAGCTTCGAACAGGAATCGGGCAGGGCCTTGGCCTGACAAGGTCTCGATTTGGTTTACGAGGCAGGTGACTGTCAGAGTGTGTGAACAATAGTGTGGGGGGGACTAACAGAGGTGCTGTGGCAGCCCACGTGGGGTTCTAACGCTGCCCGGGGTGTCGGGAAAACGTGCGGAAAGATTGGGAGGCATTCACCAGGACCTAAACACAAGAAGTGCGGGGAGGGGTGGTGGGCGCAGAGTTACAGAGGCATGGGGAAAGGTGAGGCCTTCAGGAGTCAACTTCCGCAGGCTGGGACCTCGCCCTGGGTGCCCGGCTGAGGCAAACCACGGGATGCTGCCGCTCTGCCTGGTCCAGGAACTTTCCTGGCACTTCCTTAGTGAAATTTCTTCTTCACCCACACTGGGTCGATGTGCATGTGTCTGATAAGCACCGCAACAGGTATGTGGCCTTCAAAGTCACCTACGTCATCCTATTCGGGATGCTGAAAGTAACTTACCCATCTGCTGCCTGCCCCATCTCACCTGTCCAGACAGAAGGTGGGCAGGTGAGCCGCGTCAGAAGCAGGAGTTGGCAGAAGGGGACTCTGGAAATTTTGCAGCGTTTGAGTAACTATCCACTGGCTTGCAAGCGTATCGGGAGACGAGAGTCTTGCCCCACAACGACATTGGCCTAGAGGACCCTCCAAAGGAGAAGCGAGGAGAGCCAGTGCTTATTGAGGGTCCACTCTCCGTCAGCCCGGTGTCAGCTGCTTCTTGTATGTTACCGTCATCTCTGCTTAAAGAGGAACCCCAGGATGCCAGCCCACCAGCTGGAAGGGCTTATGTCAACCCCATGCCCACACCTGTCGGCACTCACACCGCCCTCCCTTCACCTTCCTGGCTTCCTCCTCACCGCCTCACCTGCACCACCTCGGCTGCTGGGTTTGGAGGGGCCTCATTCTGGGCTGTGATCCCTCCTTTCCACACAACTGCTCCAGCGGGAGCTGTCAGCACCGGCGCACGTGGGAGCGGGTGTTCGCGAACATTCGGAACTACCTTCCTTTAACGACGATAACATGTGGATCCTTGAACAGGTAGCACATTTGTGTATTTTCTTCCAAGAGAAGCCCTCACTTGCATGCATCAGAGAAAAGGAATATGGGACAGAAGACACGGAAGAAAATAAAAGAAAATCAGGTTTGGAAATTAAATCCTTACACGTTTAAAAAAAAATGAAACTAACAGGGAATTCCCTGGCGGTCCAGTGTTTAGGACTCCACGCTTTCACTGCTATGGCCGGGGTTCAGTCCCTAGTTGGGGAGCTAAGATCCCACGACGAGCAGCCAAAAAGTAAAATAAATAAAATAAAGTAAAATGAAATATAACTGGGCATTTGTAGTAAAGAAAAAAAGAAACCAACAAATTCCTAACCCTTTTTTCCACACACAAGTATCCCCACGGAACCCTAGAGTTTGGGGTCCCCCTGTGATAGGACATGATGGCCACTTACTTCAATGCCTCTGAATGTCCGCCGGTCTGTAACACATGCACCTTCTCAGGGCACGGTTCCCTGGCCCACCATGTCCTACGAGGCACCCAGTCTCTCTTCTCACTTCCTCCGCATCCTTCCCCCCCCCCCCCACCAAGCCAAGGCAACAGGAAGTTCTTCTGACTCTGGTTCTCCAGCGTCCTGCTCCGTTCAGAAAACACTACCTTTAGCTCATTTCTCCTGAACCTTCAGTCCCAGAGATGCTATTCTTCCTCTGCTTTTTAGAAGTTATCACCCGTGAGTCATCTCTTCATTTTCACTCTTCTTCTCTCTCTCTAGTCTCCTACGTATGCCCCACTCAAGGATGTGAGAGTTCAGTCTTATCTTGGACTCGAGACATGAAAGAAGGGTGAGGGAGACAAGTCATGTGTGACCACACAGAGGATGCAGGGCAGAATCGGAGAGGAGGTAGAGGGCTAAGGAGTCTGGTGGGTGTACAGAGGGAGTTGGGAGGGAAGCTGATGAGAGGAAAGAGCTGAAACTCTGGAGTTAGACTTCACTTTCTCCCCTATGCTTCAGTCTCCTTTTCCATAAAATGGGAAAGAAATACCCAACAGGAAAGGTAATTAATGGACTAACTTTATGCGTGGTACTTTACTTACTTGACCTCACACCCTTACTCCCTTTTTTTTAATTAACAAGTGAAGAGATTAGAGCTTAAAGGTGAAGTAACTTGCCCAAAGCCACACGACTGGTAAACAGCAGAGCGGAGATCCAAACCCAAGCTGGTCTGCTTCCCCCACCCCTGCTTTTAGTCACCACCGAGGTTGCCTCACACTTTACATCCGGCATCGAATTCTCAGGAGCACCACGTCCTCAGCTGACAAATCACAGCTACTGCATCTCAAGGAAGGAGTATGTACCTCCCCATCTTAATCATCTCTAGGAGATCCTTTCCCCCCTAACCATTCCCCCCCTCACCCACTTCTCTTTATCACTTAACATACAGGTTGGTCAACAACCTGCCAGGTTAACTATGACTCTATTATCGCCAGAGCTGCGATGCCCCAGAGGGGAACGGATACAGGCTCCTTGAAAGCAAGGACCATTTATTCCCTTCAGATCTAGCTCCTCAGCTAGTGAGGCATTTACTAACTGCCCAATTAAATACAGTCATCCTTGGTCTCTCGGTAGAGGGTAGGGGGGTTTGTTCCAGGCCTCCCGAGGATACCAAAATCCGAGGATACTCAAGACCCTTACATAAAGTGGCGTCGTACTTGTGTATAACCTATAACACATCCTCCCTTATACCTTAAATCATCTCTAGATTACTTAGGAGAACTAATACAATGTAAATGCTATGTAAATTGTTGTAAACACAATGTAAATACTATCGCAAATTTAGCAAAGCAAAAGTTTTGCTTTTTGGAACTTTCTGGATTTTTTTCTTCTTGCATATCTTCAGTCCACGGTTGGTTGAAACACTTATGCAGAACCCACGGATACGGAAGGCAACTGTAGTTATTTGTTGATATCCAGCCAAGATAAGGACTGGTAAAGGATGGGAGTAACCATATTTCTCATAACGTCTGTGGTTCACTGTGAGATCCTGCCTTATTAAAATGTGTCACTGGCAGACAGGCCACTGAACAGCCTCTGAGTCCCAGGTGCCATTCAATTCTGAATTCTCAGGGGACCCCAGGAGCCTGGGGCAGATAGAGGAGGGAGAAACATATACCACCTCATAACATTCGTGTGGATTTTAAGTGTTTAACTTTAAGCACAATTGGTAGGTTTGATTTTTTTTAAATCCTTAGAAGTAATTTACATGAAAACATGTCCTCACCACAATTTGCATACGAATGTTCATAGCAGCATTACTCAGAATAGCCAAAAGTGGGAAATAATCCAAATGTCCATCAACCGATGAATGGATACATGAAATGCGGTTATCTTCATGAAATAGAATATTATTCAGGAAAAAAAAATGAATGAAACACTGATACATACTACAACATGAAGGAACCTTGAAAATTATGCTAAGTGAAGAAGCCAGGCACAAAAGACCGTGTACGGTATGAGCCCATTTATACGAAATATCCAGAGAGAGAAAAAGCAGATTTGTAGCTGCCAGGGGCTAAAAGGAGATGGGGACAATGGGGAATGACTGCTAACGTGTATGGGGTTTATTTGAGGGTGATGAAAATGTTCTAAAATTGAGCATGGTGACGATTGCACAACTCTGAGAATATACTAAAAAATCATTGAATTCTACAGTTCAAATGGGTGACTCATACAGTATATGAATTATACCTCAATAAAGCTGTTACAAATAAAAAATAATTTACAGTGAACACAATTGTTTTTTTACAATTGATACTGACTTCAGTTATGCCAACCATTGAGACGTCTTCTCTTTAAAGGTAGCTCTTTTTCACCTTGTTTACTCTCAAATCAGCTCCTTTTCAAGGACACTTACTGATTTTATTTTCCTTTCAAGCCCACAAAAAAAAGGCACAAGGATTTTTTTTTTCAAATCTGAGATGTTTTTATGATCAAAGTGATACATTGTTAAAAATTCGTACAATACAGAAATAGTATAATTAACATCAAACGTCTACTCATAACCCCTTTCCCAAAGATTGACACTCTAATAGTTTGGTTTACAGCCTTCCTGAGTTTTAATGCATATATAAATATAGGGGCTTCCCCGGTGGCGCAGTGGTTGAGAGTCCGCCTGCCGATGCAGGGGACACGGGTTCGTGCCCCGGTCCGGGAATATCCCACATGCTGTGGAGCGGCTGGGCCCCTGAGCCATGGCCGCTGAGCCTGCGCATCTGGAGCCTGTGCTCCGCAACAGGAGAGGCCACAACAGTGGGAGGCCTGCGTACCACAAAAAAAAAAAAAAAAAAAAAATATATATATATATATATATATATATATAAATGTAATTTGCACGAACTTGATCATCCAAATACACTGTTCTGAGACCAGCTTTCTTTCTTTGACAGTCTGTCATAGATAGCTTTCAATGACCAAACGTTTTGATATACACCATAATTTTTAACACCTGCTTAATATTCTGTTGAATAGACAACCCCCCAGTTATAGCAGTCAACACTACATTAATGTGTTATTTAAGCTGTTGTCATGGTTTTGCTATGCTAAACAAGCTACAGTGGACGTTCTTTGAGATAAATTCCCAGATATGGGAACGCTTGGCCAAAGGAGTTGCATGTTTTACATTTGGATGTATATTCCTCCATCACCTTCTAGAAAGGAGGCTAATTGAGAAGATCCTACATAAAGAAGTATCTTTCCTACCTGGGCATCAAGAGCCAGGGGACTGGCAAGGGGCTCCATTCGGCTGTCCATCACTCCCCACCTGGAGGCAGAGGTGGGGACATCACATCTCTTCATGATTTCTTGTGTGTTTCCACAGGTGGGAACCAGGCAAATCCTTGAATTACAGCTATGTTTTCAATTCTAAGATTCCAAGGATTTCCCTTCTCAATTTCTAGTTCATGGTGATTTCCCAATTTAGACAAAATTCATTATGTCTGAAAGTAACTAGAAGAAAGTGAACGGTCACAGAGTACACAATATGTTAGTACCGACTGAGGATAAGTTGACAGAACTAGTTAGAGCGAAAGGAACAACTTTCCGAGATTCCAAAGCACCGCTTGATTTTTCTGATCTTCTCTAAAACAAGCTCATTTTCGGAACCAGGCTTTCAAAATGGTCTAGCTACGTGGCCTAGCTCCATGGTAAACTTTAAAGCCTACATCCCCTAAATAAACCCCACTTTTCTCTAGTGAAACAGAAGTTATTGCCTCTTCCTCAGACATGTTGTACTTTCCTGTTTTGTGTCTTTGTAGTTAATAATAAAAAGCTGACACCATTTCCTGAGAATATATTATATGCCAGGACCCTGCTACATGCTTTTGGTGGGATATTTAAGGTAATCTTCGAGCAGTTCTATGAGGCAAGTACTATTTCTCCCCATAAACATATAAGGGAAAGTGAAGCTCAGAAAGGTTGAGTGACTTACCTAGAGCCACACAGCCGTTCAGAGAAACCAGGTCATCCTAATGCCAACGCTTCTGCTCTAAATCTCTCCCCTGCATTGCCTGTCATCCCCCACTCTCTCCAGCTCCCAACAATCTAAATCCCTCAAGACGCAGCTCAAATCCCATCTCTTCTGACAGCTGCCCACTTTCAACCCAATGGAAGTTGTCTTTCATCATTCTGAATTCTTGTTGTCCGAACTCTGAAGGGAGTATTGTCCTTGACACAGTTTGCCACTCCTTTTTTCAGTTTAATTCATTCAGTCGTCCCTTCCTTCATGTCTTTTCCATGAGCCAGGCTCTGCCAGATGCCCAGCCCGCAGCCGCAGTTCTCAGGGAGGTGAGACCAGGATTGTACCTGTCCCTGGACTTCGGACTCATCAGAGGCAGGGGTGATGGTTACTCTCCGTATTCCCCGGAGCAGCGGCAGAGCCCATAAGGCACGCAGCAGACATTTCTGGATTCATTGGTGAGTTGGATGGTCAATGGCAGTGCAGGGGGAGGGCTGCTTTTCTCCCCCCAGAGCAGTGCCACTGAGTCTCTCCCTGTACCCCATGACCTGCCTATTCTGTAAATTCACCCCTTCCTGCTCTGAGGCATTTCTCCTCTCACCCGGGAGGCAGCTCTGGCCAGATCATCTATCTCCGTGCCCTGTCTTCTGCAGAGAGGGATGTGCAGCCCAGCAGGTGCCAGAAAACAAGCCCATTAAACTTCCGTCTCTGCTCTGGGCATGAGCTGCAGGCGCTCCACGGTGTTTATCTTCCCTACCAAGCAGCTGGGTGGACGACGAGGTCTCCCTCAACGCGAGAAAAGCAGGAAAGAGAGTGTACCTGGAGCCCCAGGTCACAGAACAACAGGCACGGCACCCAGTGTGGTGACCCCCATCCTGAGTACCAGGGCTGGGCCCAGACTATGAGGAAACCAAAGCCTGATGTCTACCCCCATCCATCCTTCCGACGGCTCTTCTGGCCCAAGACACACACACACACACACACACACACACACACACACATACGGACAGCCCCTCCTTCCCTGGCCCCCTGACAGGAAAATTCAAAAGAGAACACATAAAGCAACTCTACTCCAAAAAAATTAATTAAAAAAAAAAAGAACACAGGTGACGGAAAAGCCAAGGAAACTACCTCGTACGAGGGAACTGGTGTAGGTGGTCCCCGATCCCCGTGCTGCAATTTGAGAGCATCAGGCAGGACTAACTCCTCAGCCACCTGCCACCAGGGCCTGAAAGTTCTCATTTAGGGTTGTTTTCTGAGATGGCCCCAAAGTCTCTCTTTGAGGGCTGGCTTCATGGCACTCGGAAGGGCCCTACACGTAGTTTTACGCCCTTCTGGGGCCATATTGAGAATCTAACAATTTTTTAATGAGAGTGACCCTGTGTTTTCATTGTGCACTGGGCCCTGCGAATCACAAAGCAAGATTCTTCAGGAAATGGATGCAGGACGGAACAGGCTCTTGATGGGGGGAGAGGGGCTGGTGAGGGCCAAAGGGCTGACCCTGAGAGCTGGGGCAACTTCACTGGCCCTGCTCAGGCCCCAGCAGCTCAGAGAACCTAGCTGAAGCTGGGCCACCCTGTGTCTTGTCCCTCCGCCACCAGCCTTTCCCAAGACACCGAAGCCAGCAGAGCGCTGAGAGCTTCTGGGTCTCACCGTGTCCCTGGGAAGACGCCAGAAAGCGTCCCCCGAATGTAAACTGGTGCAGCCACTATGGAGAACAGTATGGAGGTTCCTTAAGAAACTAAAAATAGAACTACCCTGTGATCCAACAATCCCACTCCTGGGCATATATCTGGAAAAGTTGAAAGCTCTAATTCAAAAAGATACATGCACCCCAGTGTTCATAGCAGCACTATTTACAATAGCCAAGATATGAAGCAACCCAGGTGCCCATCAAGAGATGACTGGATGAGGAAGATGTGGTGTATATATATATATATATATATATATATATATATATATATATATACACACACACACAATGGAATATTACTCAGCCATAAAAAGAATGAAATAAGGCCATTTTCAGCAACATGGATGGACCTAGAGATTATCATACTAAGTGAAGTAAGTCAGACAGAGAAAGACAAATATCACATGATATCACTTCTATATGCAATCTAAAAAAAATACAAATGAATCTATATACAAAACAGAAACAGAATCACAAACATTGAAAACAAACTTATGGTTACCAAAGGGGAAGCGGAGGGAGGGATATATTAGAAGTACGGAATTAACAGATACAAACTACTACACATAAAATAGATAAGCAACAAGGATTTATTGTATAGCACAGGGAACTATATTCAATACCTTGGAAAACAATCTGAACTATATATATGTATATATAAAAACTGAATCACTTTGCTGTACACCTGGAACCAACACAATATTGTAAATCAACTACACTCTAATTAAAAAAAAAAGCATCCCCCTGCCTCCCAGCCCTGGGTGTGCACACGGAGTGTGATGGTGGCTCATCCCCATGGTTACACACTTCTGTCCGTCTACCAGGCCCTGGGCTCAGCCTCCAGCTGCAAATCCTCCTACAGCCACCAGGGCCGTAACAAGGTCAACTCTAAGGACCGTGCTGTAGTTTGCCGGGTGCCTTCAGCCACAGCAAAATGGGACTGGAAGCCCCTGGTTCACTAGGGCTGAGCCCACCCCACAGAGAGCCCATTTCAGACTCCTTGTGATCCAGAGCCCAACTAGGGAGCAAAAGTTCACCCCCAACCCCATTCCCATCAGAAGTCCTGCTCCCTCTTCTGGGAAAACCAGCACTTCATTAAAGCGGGGAGTTGGGCGTGTGGAGTGAGAGTGAAAGGAGGGGGCTCTTTTCAGGCAAGAGCCAGGTCTTAGACTCCTTTGCATCCCAGTGTCAAGCTCAGAGCCCTGGTAGGAAAGAAGGAAGGAAAGAGGGAGGGAGGGAGGGAAGGATTACCTAGGCAGAACTATTTAGGATAGCGCCTAGGAAACCCTCCTATCTTCCAATCTCCTCCAAAACAGCCTGTCAGGTTCCACCAATATTACTGCATTTCTTAAGGACCTTTTGCAGCCTTCAGAAGCCCCAATAAAATTCAAATATTCCTGGAAATAACTCTGTGAGCTTTCTTCCAGGGAGATAAAGGGTGGTACTTGGAGTCTGGTGGAAGCAGAAGGAAGGCAGGGAGAGGGGGCGAGGCAGCGGTGACAAAGGAAGGAACACACCGGCGGCCACACTGTGGAGGGGCCCTGTGCAGTCACTGTGGCTACAGAGCAGACACACGCGGCTCCAAGGGGCTTCTGAGCCGTGGCTTGCTGAGCTTTGCTTGTCCTAAGCTCCTTCCTGCCCCAGCTCCCTGCTGCCCCCGATCCTGACTCCCCTCCCTTCCTGAGCAATAGAAAAGCAGGCCCTCCCTTCACGGAGGGGAAGAACCAAGCTACATAGCGGGTGGGAGCACGGATGGGCGGCTGGCACTCCTGCCAAGTGTCCCCGAGCCCTGCCTTCCAGCCCCTCTTCCCAGCATCCTGCCTGCCTGTGTGGATGTCGGCCCCGCCCCGCCCACTGGGGCCCCAAGGAGGCTGCGCTGAAACAGGCCTCCAGCTTGGTCCTACCTCAGAGGGGCGTCGGGAAAGAAGGACCTGGAGGGCCTGCCCCCAGACACTCCCTGGAAACCCGGTCCCACTCAGCAGAAGGAGACCTCATTAGAAGGGCCTGCTGCAAAGCGGATTAGGTATCCCAGTGAGTTCCCGTCACGCGATTGTTACTATCAGTAGTTTTCATCATAATTCAGGACTCATAAGTAGTTCGGAACCAGTGCCCCTCTCGCCAGCTGCAGCTGCCCCGGGATCAGCTGATCGGCACCAGGCCCCCCCAAACCTACATTCCCACTTCAAATCCACAAGCGTGTGGATTCATCAAGGGCTCGGGCCTCTAGACCTCCCCCGGAAGGGAGAATCAGCGCTGGCGGTCCTCAGGGAGGCCTCCGGAGGGGGCAGGGCCAGAGCTGGGTCCAGCAGGATGGGGACAGGGGCACCTGAATTGGGGGGTGCAGCAAAGGCAGCCAGAGATCTCTTTCTACCTTAAGCACGTCTCTGCTCCCCTGCCTGGTCCCTAATAGCCTGGAAGTTTCCCTGTAACTGCCCCCAAAGCAGCAAAAAGCATTCTCCTGTGAATTCTAGGGATCAAAGTGGTCTTTTCTACCCTCCCCTAAGTTCCCCCACAGACCTGGGGAGTGAGGATAATGCATCTCAGTTCCTCTTCATACCTGCTGCTGCAACCAGTCAGAGGGCAGTCTCCAGGGTCCTCCACCCTCTCCATCCTGCTCCAACCTGGAACTGTCTCCCGGGGTGTCTCTAAGCCTGGAGGACAATTCAGCCCCAGGGAGCCCCTTAGCTACTTCTCAATGCTCTCCTGACTGGAGAAGCTCATCTCAGGGCTGGACAGGGTTGCTGTTCTCACACACAAGGACGGCCCTGCAGGTAGTGGCCCCCAGGATCCTGTCTCACCCATCCACGTTCACGCATTGGCTCCGCTGGACATCTGCTGAGGACCTCAAGCCGAGTGCTTGCCGGGACAGAGGACAGCAAACCCATTCATCCTCACTGAGCTCCCCACCTGGGGAGCAGATAAGGAGCAGGGCTGGGGTGGAGGTCGTCCATTGTGTAGGAGGCACCGCTGGGAGTTCCACGGCCTTTGCCCTCAAGGAGCTTAGAGTCTCCAAGCTGACACAGTGTGATGAGGCTGGGGGCAGGGGCTGCCAGCAGGATGCAGAGTGAGCAGCTGTGGTGGGGGGGCCTAAGCAGTGCTAAAGAAGGGGGGGAGCAAGGGACAGAGGCCTGGCAGGCCTAACGGCCATGGATCTGGGAACTGGAGCTCAGGAAGAAGAAGAGAAGCGCTCTGCTCTAAACGGAGCCAGGCACGGTCAGATTTACATTCTAGAAGGTGACTGGCCAGAGCTGAAGGACGCTGTCCTGGAGGAGCCTGCCTTCTCTGTCTAGTGAGCGATGCCTGACAACTGCACTAAAGCAACGGAGGTGAGGCAGCGCAGAGGGACAGAGTGGGTGGATTTAAGGAGGGCGCACGGACAGGATGTGGCAACTAATGGAAGCAGGTTGCGCGTGAGAAGGAAGACAACACCCGGCTTCTGGCTTGATCGGCCGGGAGGACAGCTGAGCAATTAACAAAGGCTGGGAATACGGACAAGGGGCAGGATGGTGGGGATGATAAAGGGCTCAGTTTTAAACTCGTTGACTTTGAGGTGTTTGTGGGACAAATAGGAGATGCTGAAAAACTGTTAGACGGTGTTATGGATTTGGAAGATAATGGCAAACTGAAAGCATACAAGTACTTGAGGTCATCCAGTTTGTAAATGACAGCAAGGTTAAACCTCGAGGAAGGGCTTCCCTGGTGGCGCAGTGGTTGAGAGTCCGCCTGCCGATGCAGGGGACACGGGTTCGTGCCCCGGTCCGGGAAGATCCCACATGCCGCGGAGCGGCTGGGCCCGTGAGCCATGGCCGCTGAGCCTGCGCGTCTGGAGCCTGTGCTCTGCAACGGGAGAGGCCACAACAGTGAGAGGCCCGCGCACCGCAAAAAAAAAAAAAAAAAAAAAAACCCCAAGGAACACCATCATATAATCCAAAGGAAAAGGAAGAGGGACCTGGGGAAAGTTGAATGGAATGATCAGAGATAGAAGAAAACTCAGGAGAGAAAGAGAGTGAGTGCATTAGGACTTTTCTGCATGTAAGAAGCCAATGCAAACTGGCCTAAATAATAGAAGTGATTTAAAGGTGCGTGTAATTGGAAATCCAGGGCCAACACTGGCTTCAGGTTTAGTTTGATCCAGCTGCTCAACAACGACATCAAGGATTCAGTTTCTTTCTGTCTCTTGGCTCTGCCTTATGTGGGATTAGCGTTCTTCTAATGCCAATTGCCAAAACTCCTAGGTTTCATATCGTCCCCTCTGAGTTCAGAGGAAAAAGACCCACACACCCAGATATCTCCCAGAGGAGCAAGAAACTTTCTTACCTGGAAAGCTATCAAATTTTTCCCCACCCCTGAACCAATGTCTGTGGCTCTAATTAGCTTATATGCAAACCATTTTCCCCAGATTTAGAGCATGAGATGGACTTGATTTTCCACAAAGCGCATACACAGAGGAGTAGAGTCCTTAAATTAAAAAAAAAAAAAAGTATTACCAAAAAAATAGAAAGAATGGATGTTAGAGGAAAGTATTGCAGATGAGATATTTTCAAGGAGGAAGTGGTCAACAGCATCAAAAACAGAGAGATTGAGGGTCACCTTTTTTTAAATGAGGTGAGATGGTAATAGCCATCCATCCTACGGTTATGGCGGGGAGGTCCATCTAGAAATTCTTCCTGGAAATTGTGGTACCCAAAGGGAGTCAAACCATGCCTAGGCTTTGGACAGTATGTGTGAGCAAAAGTGTATATGTGTGAGTACAGCGGATCACATGGCCACAGTGAATTTTAGGAAACTCACTCTGGCCTCAGAGTGGGGATGCAGTGAAGGAGCCAGGGGCAGGCAACAAGAGCAGGGGAGGCTCTCACAGGTACTTGGGAGGCCTCATCCAGGCGATGGTGGTGATGGTGGCCAGGGATGGAGAAGAGGATAGAGTGAGCAATATTGAAGAGGATAAGACAGGGCTTCCCTGTTGGTGCAGTGGTTAAGAATCCGCCTGCCAATGCAGGGGACACGGCTTTGATCCCTGGTCTGGGAAGATCCCACATGCCGCGGAGCAACTAAGCCCGTGCGCCACAACTACCAAGCCTGCGCTCTAGAGCCCGCGAGCCACAACTACTGAGCCCACGTGCCGCAACTACTGAAGCCCACATGCCTACAACCCGTGCTCTGCAACAAGAGAAGCCACTGCAATGAGAAGCCCGCGCACCACAACGAAGATCCAATGCCGCCAAAAATAAATAAATAAAACAAATAAATTGTTTTTTTAAAAAAGAGAGAGGATAGGACAGCAGGACTGGGGGGTGTTTGGAAATGAAGCATGAGGAGGGGAGGTACTCTGGATGTGAGGGCAGGACTGGACAGCCCCCACCAGCCACCATCAAGGATGAGGGCCCTGCCAGAACTCTCCTTCCCTCCCCAGCCAGTTCATCCACTGCTGAGATGCCAGTGATGTCAGATGTGCTGCCACAGTCAGGATGACTAACTATTCACCGTGGAAAGGGAATTGCATATACACGTGTGGGAAACGCTTCAGGCTCCAGCTGGCTCCCCCGGTGCGGGGAGGAGGGTGAGCTCCAAGAGGAAGGAACTAAAGGGGAGAGATGCTCCCCCATTAAATTTTCTATAAAAATGCAAGTAGAAGAGAATTTTGCCCCAAGGAGCAGAAGAACAGGATCCTAAGTCTTCATTTTGGAGGCAGCTCCCTCAGTGGCTGGTGATTTCTCGTCTGGAAGGTAAAGTGTTTGCAGTCCCTGTTCCAAGAACTTGGACCCCAAGTCCTTTTTTTTTTTTTTTTTTTCTCCCAGACTTTGGCTTTGGTCGAATAGGCGATGCTGGAATCCTTTCTGCAGGAGACTGGACCCAGTTGCACTCTTGGCCACGCTTCCTTGGCCCTGGCTCCAGTTTGGGGGGAAAGGGAGAGGGCTGGGGGACTGATGGAGTGGAGAACACACAAGGGGATGATGGAGGAGGGATGGACCACTCTTCCCAACAGGAAGAGAGAGTCCTGGCAAAACAGCTAATCCCCTGCCTCTGCTTTCTCGCTTAGCATCCTCAGGCCAGAACTTCTTGCCCTCGTCTGACTCTAGGGGAGGAAGAGGTGGAAGAGCTGCGGACGAACGTGTTTCCAAGACCCGCTCCACCAAAACACAAGCCACCAATCTGGAAAACACAACCCCTGGCTCACCACGGCCGCACCTGCCTCCACCCACACAAGTGAGGCCACTCCGTTTGTGTCTCCAGGATGTGGTCCACATCCAACCCTGGCGTCCAAGGAAAGAGGCGGGAGCTGCAGTTGCTGGAGGATGTCTACGCTCACTGCTTTGGCCTTCTCTTCCCCAAAGCAGCAGGAGAATCTGGAAAGAGTCAAACTAGAGGTCCCAGTTACTATTTTCAGAAGATGCTCAAGGAAATCTCTTCTTCAATCTAAAAACCTCTCCACCCAATCACCAGGAAGGCCACAAGGTCAAAAGCGGCCTTTTGCCTCATACTCCGCCCCTTCTTCCCCCTCACTGAGCACCAAGAATAACTTCCTGCTGGGGGTGAGGTGGGTAAAAAAAGATTTAATTACAGTTTCTGTTTCTGACCTCACTCCCCCACCCCAGGGGCCGCCATGCTGCCCTGCCTGGCTGTGGTGTCAATGAAAGGGCACCAGCCTGGCTGACACCACCGCAGGCCAAGACGCCACCCAGAGAGAGCCTGGGAGCTGGAGGGTCATCTATCTCCAAGGCCAAGCTCACTCGTTCTCACAGCAATCCCTGAGCAATCTCTGGTAATACCGGAACATTTGGTCTTGGGGTATCTTCTTCAGATGCCTAAGGCAGGATGGAAGGGGCTTCTAAGTCTTTGAAAGAGAGGGTAGTTTTCCCCTGGATATCTCTAGGCCAGCATCGCCTTCTCCTCCAGTTTCCAAATCTCACCCCTTACCCCCCTAGCCGCACCCTGACCACATCCTTGCTGCTCTGTGGCTGTCCATCAGGACTGCTTCCTGCTAAGTGCCTTCTCACACGCAGTTCTCAGCAGCATGAAACAGGGCTTCGTATTGTGTGGCCTGCCCTCCATTGTTGACAAGCCCGGGTAACACACCTCTCTGGATCCTCCACCCTCACCTTCGGCTTCCAATGGAAAATTTTTTTAAGTCCAGTATTCACCAAGCAAACATTTTGCAAGTCGTTCTCTGCCCATAGCCAGCCCTTAGCTATCCTCTTAAACTCTGACAAGCAGGTGAAGAGGGTCCTTCTCCCCACAAAGCCCCCTAAACTCCTTACAGTTTGAAACTGGTCATCAGATGTTTCTGAAAAATGAAGGCTGATCCAGGAGGGGCATCTATGGCGCTGTGTGAAAGCTATTTTTCTGATTTGGGACCTCACCCACTGGGATTCCGTTAACAGCCTTTATTGTCCAAGAATGTGAGTTAGGAATCCCTCCAGGAGGTAAGAGGGGTGATTAAAACGAAGAAGAGAATAAAAGCTTTTAGACATGGTCCCTCCGTGCCAAGAACCGCTCCGGAGGCTTACAAGTGCTCGCAGGCCCATCAAAGGGAAGCCGGGGCCGATAACGCTGTTTGTTGACTCGGTGAAATACTACATCTCAGGGTTATTGCCACTGAAAACATCTCCTCTATCTGGGATCTTTTCTACACCAAGCACACAATTGCTTCATTCATCTCCTCAGAGGAATCTGTCACCAAATCCATAAGCTGCCTCTGCCAGCAGGCGGGTTGGGACACCCACCTGCCCAGCCTCCGCCCACTGGGATGAGACGAGGATGCGGTTAATAAAACCCAGATTCTCTCCCACCCTGCGGGCAGCACACTCCTCCCTCCCCCGACCTAGCCCAGCCCGCCTCACCATCAGAAAAAACCAAAGCAAGGGGAGAGGGATGGGAGCAGGAATTTGGTCTCAGTCAATGTTCAGGGAGCTTCACATACACATACGATGTAGTCCTCCGCCCAAGAAAGGAAATCTAACCTCACAGTGTGCCTTCTACGTGCCAGGCGTATGCTATGTTACACGACTGATCTTTACAACGACCCAGTGAGGCTGGTCTTTCATGGAGGAAAAAGTTGCCCAAGATCACAGTGGCAAGAGTAGGACTCGAAAGCAACTCCCACCCCTGACGGGAATAATGTGGGCAAACCATTGCGAATCTGAGCTCTGTGTCACCTGCCTCTTTACTGAGGGTAGTAATGGTACCTCCGCGCCCCACCTCCCAGCCCTGTGCAGAGGGGAATCGCGCACAAGTCTAAGTGCGCTGTAACCTGGAAAGCAGTAGCCAAACGTCAACGGGGCTGTGACTTCCTCGAGGGCGGCAGGGTGTCCTGCTTCATCTCCGTGTCCTGGTACCCAGATCACCCTCTATGGATGTCGGGGTGGGATGAAGCAGTGTCCACGTCACGGGCCATGGGGAGCAGGGAGAGACCTTCCCATGGTGCGGTGGGGTGTAGAGATAGATTGGGGCTGGAGAGGTGGCAGGGGAGCCAGGCTTCACGTGGCGGACCACCCCGAGGGAAGATTAAGCACGTGCTCTGTTCTGGGAGTGGGAAGCGGCTCAGGGGACCCTCCCCCCGACAAGGCTAGTCAGTCAGATCAGCAAAATCTGCTGAGGTCTTACAGGAAGAGCCATGTGACCCTGTCAGAAGAGGTGAGAGCTGAACCGATGCCCAAAGCACTCTCACTCTGACGGAACAGTGGGGCAGGCAGAGGGGTGATGCCTGCCTGATGCCACCTTAAAGAAGCCCTGCAGCTCCTAACAGAAAGGCAGCCCCTGCCGCCCGGGTTTGACTCATCTAAGAGCAAAAAGCAGCTGCTCTGGGCAGGTTTTAGCTGGGGGGAGGGGGGTCCCCACAGACCCAGGTCAGCCTTGTAGGGAGGGGGCTCCTGCCAGAGACACCAACATCACCATCACCTCACACCTCTGGGGACGCCCCCTCTGCCCCCTGTGAAAGAGGCTGAATCCCCAGGGCACTTCTCTGTACCTATTAGTGCACTGACTGCTTTCTGAGTTTTCCTGCAGGCCCTGCGGTCCTGTCTCTTCCTTGTGGAACCGAGGGCGGGGCCCTTATGCCTCCTGTGTCCTCTCAGCAGCTCCCACGGGGCCCCGCCTGGCGAGTGTGCGCCACGGACAGCCGTGAAGATGAAGGTGGGTTCAGGTGAGGAAGGGGATGAACGCAGAGGAACGTCGGAATGGCCCGCTTATCCCATCGCCCCCTGCCCTGCCGGCCCACCGCCCACCCCAGGTCCCCCGACATGGCCCCCCGGGGTGCCAGGCACATTTCAGGCCTGCCCCCCTCTCCCCAGGTCCCCAGATCCCCAGGTCAGCCGGGTGTGAGCCCGAGCGCCGCCTCCCCGCCCCGGCAGGAAGCGCTGCCGCGGCTTCACCGCATCTGCATCACGGCCATAATGGAGCCCCGCTCTCCTGGAGTGATTTGTGTCGAAAATACGCCCAGGCTGTGAAGGAAGGCGGTAGGAAGCTCTGTCGCCTGTTTTCCTGCTCAACCAGAGGGAGACGAAATGTACTACCACGGGCTCCCCAGTCTGCAAAACCGCGTCTGATTTCAGAGGAGATTTGTAACAGGCATTAGCGCGGGCCAGTGCTGGGGGGCCGGGCTCCCGGCGCTCCCTCCCGCCCTCCTCCTCCGCAGCTGGGGCTTAACCGGCGGAGGACCTGAGGACCAGGTGCCCGACAAGCCCTGGTGTTCAAGAGTAGCTGCTCCAGCGCTTCCCTGGTGGCGCAGTGGTTGAGAGTCCGCCTGCCGATGCAGGAGACACGGGTTCGTGCCCCGGTCCGGGAAGATCCCACATGCCGCGGAGCGGCTGGGCCCGTGAGCCGTGGCCGCTGAGCCTGTGCGTCCGGAGCCTGTGCTCCGCAACGGGAGAGGCCAAAGCAGTGAGAGGCCCGCGCACCGCAAAAAAAAAGGGAGAGGGATTCCTCCCCAGGAGAATCTGTGGGTAATTTTCCACTGCCCAGTTCAATGGCGCTCTCACCTGCCCTGACTGGTCACAGTGAGGAGAGCAGGAAGGTGGGGAGCCCGCACGGAAGCCCCGCCCCCCATCCCTGCAGCATCCGTGCGCGTCCCGAGTAGGTTTTGTTTGTTTCCCCTGGGCCCCAGCTCCCCCTCACTAAGCCCTGGTCCTGGAACGCCAGGGTGTGTGAAGGTGCTGTCGGTGGCAACCAGGCACCCTCTGAGTAAGAACGAGAGAATCAAGGCCCGGGTTTCAGGGAGCGGGGACAAAAGCCAGTGAGTCGCCTCCCTCGCTAAGACACCCGGCGCGGGTGGATGCACCCTCCCTCTCTCCCTCCCAGCCTCCCTGCCTCCCTGCCTCTGCTCCTCCCCCCTCCCCGGAACCGCTCCCACCCCCAGCCCTGAGCCGCTGATGCCCTCTGGGTTCTGTTTTCATTCCAGGCTGTGGATCCGGTCGTGGGAAGCAGGTAGGAAACCATGATTCTGGAGGTTAAATGAAGAATTATATTTAGTGCTCACAGAAAGCCAAATATTGGGTTAGCAGCCAGAAATGGAGAGGGAAAAAACCCAAAGCAAACAGCAGAGGAAAGAAATTCCTACCAAACAAGGTCCCTATTCATCCTTCCAATCCCAGGTGCAGGGGCCTGCAGGGGTGAGACCCACTGAATGCGAGCAGCCCATCCTGTGTTTGTGGCTATGGACAAACACGTGGACCCCAGATTTGATGAGCCCCCAAACTCTGATCCCTTACTGCCTGTCCCCATGGGACCCAGGGACTCTCAGCCCTGCCCACAAAGGTTGTCCATATCTCCCCTGGCAGGCGTACCCCAAGCTCACTGTGTTGGCCCCAAAGCCCTTTGGGAGCCAGGGGTGGGGTAAGGAGGGGCAGAGCAAAGTGAAATGTCCCTGGTTTGACCTCAGATGAGTGATTTAACCTCCCTGAGCCTCACGTATGGAACGCAGGGTTGGATTATGATTTCGCAGCTCCTAACATTCTATTATTCTGTTTCTGCCTAAAATAAATAGTAAGAGTAAGAGCGTGAACAAGACCGCGACAGCAGTACCTATCTGCTTCCATCAGAGCTTAGGGTGAGGCCCAGACATAACGTGCTGTGTTTCAGCCTATATTCCCCACACCCGCCGGGGAACCTACCCTAACCCTAACCCCGGACTTCGACCCTCTGCAGAGTGAACTTCTGGGATCTGAGCTGACTCCGCTGGACTCCAGTGATGTTTCTGGAACCTGCTCTGACTGCTGTGAAGTCAGATAACAGCCTGGGCTGGGGGAGGACTGGAGGTTCAGGAAGAGGTTGAGAGTAGGTGGGAGAGAGAAGGGACAGAAGGAGGAACCATCGCAGACCCCGCCCAGTCCCCTCCCCCCAGCCAGCATCTTCTGTGGGATCACGGGAGAAGGCAGTTTATCCTCCTAACTCCAAGGCTCATTTGTATCCAGCCTCTGGATTTTCTAATTATCTTCCCCTCCTATGGATTTCTCCTGCGGGGGAGACCTATGGTACGAGGCTGGATCCCAGGTAATGAAGGACCTTTAAAAGAAAAGTTGCTAGTCAGGGGGCAAAGGACTGAATTCTGACCAACCAGAGAGGAAAGACTGCTCCTAAGTCTATCTGTTTGTCTCTATGTGTCTCTATTTATTTCTCAAATGCTTGACTCTCTCTGCCTCCCATGCCTTAGTTGCATTTCCTGTACACTGATGAACGCTCACTCCAAAGAGCTCAGCCTGAGGGCAGACCTGTCTACTAGCTCATCCCCCACCCATCCCTGTCTTCCCAGGTTCCAGCCCTCATCAGCAGGGACTCAGAAACAGGTGTCTGTCTGGTGAGTCAGGACCAGAACCTCGGGAGAGGACACACAGAGCCACCCACTGACAAAATTGTGAAATAAAATGAATTCCCACAAACCTGCCACTTCTTTTGCATGCCTTAAGCTCAGCAAATTACACCACCTTCCACCAGTCTCCCAGAAACTAAAAATCGTCCTTGCCATCCATCCAATCCGTCACCTCCTATTTATCTCCCCAATTTATCTCTGAAATCTCACCAGCCCCACTACAATGGTATTGGGAGGATAAAGGGACAAAAGAGTATCTGCATGTGTGGAGAAGGAAGGGAGAGAGCCCTAAAGCCTTATGGTCTATGGAGGGAAGTCTATCAATAATACCTAGAGCTGAAAAATAAAGAGACAGGAATAGAAGCATATTATTTAGCGATATAGAGGTAAACGCCAAAAAAATCAGAAGAGTTGAAAAACGTTGCCTCTGGAGAAGGGGAAAGGAGAGGCAGGGAGAAGGGGTCCACCGTTTTTCATAACAAGTCTTACAGAGCTACTTAACTTTTTCATTTAAATGTATGTATGATTTCAAGCAAAGATGAAACTAAAAAAAAAGATAAGAGCAGAAATTACCAAAACAAAAAAACCAAAGAAACAACAGAAAGGATCAATGTAAAATGCTGGTCCTTGAAAGAAAATTCTAAACCAGACAAATCTCTAGCACACCTTGACCATTAAAAAAGAAAGAAAGATCCACTAACAAACAAAATTAGGAATAAAAAAAGTACAGTCTCCACCTACACAGAAGATTTTCAAATACAGTGAATGACTTTGTGTATTTGAAAACTCAGATGAAATGGATAATTTTCTAGAAATAAATAAATTACCAAAGTTGGTGCAAAAATAACTAGAAAGCTATTAAAAATTTTGAATTGATAATCAGAGGTCTCTCACCCTAAAAGATATCTGGTTCAGATGGTTTTAGAAGCTCATTTTCTTAAACTTTAAGGCACAAGTAAATTCTTAAACAAATGTCATCCTCCCAAATCCTTCTGATAAAATTTTTGCAGGACACAGGATCACCCACCTATAAGCTACGTTTCCCAGCCTCCCTTGCAACTAGGCGTGGCCATATGACTAAATTCCCACCTTTAATTATGAGCAGAAGTGGTTGGCTACTTCTCCACCACTTGCCGTATTAGTTCCCTAGGGCTGCTGTGACAAAGTACCACAAACTGAATGACTTAAGCAACAGAAATGTATTCTCTCACAGTAGAAGGAAGCTAGAAGTCAGCGATCAAGGAGTCATTGCAGTTGGTTCCTTCTGAGGGTTATGAGGGAAAATCTGTTCCATCTCTCCTAACTTCTGATCATTTACTGGAAATCTGTGGTATTCCTTGGCCAATCTCTGTCTTCATGTTCACGTAGTATTCTCCCTGTATCACTTCATCTCAACTGCAACCCCTTTATTAGTTTGCTCAATTATATCTGCAATGACACTGGTTCCAAATAAGGTCACATTCTGAAGTGCTGAGGGTTAGAACTTCAACATATGAACTTGAGGAACACAATACTTGCTTAAAAGGAAATCGCTTGCCCTCCACTCTCTTATTTTCCCCTTCCCATCGGCTGGAACACAGACACAGAACTGAACCAACTTTGACCATGTAGATGAAGACATACCTTAGGAGATGACAGAAACATAAAATGGAAAACCCCTGGGTCTCCACATGACTACACGGAGGAGATCTGGACCATTCATTTCCAGACCGTGAGTGAGAAAGAGACTTCCATCTTATTTAAGCAACTGTACTTGGGTGGCTTTTTTGTCATAGGAGCTTAGCTTTTACCCCAACAAATACAGCTACTCAACTTACTTTATAAGAATCTTAGCTTTAATACCAAAACCCAATAAGCACAGAATAAACAGAAAAAATGTAGAAGCATATCATTTATAATCATAGATGCAGATAAAGAAATGCTAGCAAATTAAATTCTAGGAAATATATATTAAAAATAAAGCATGACGGGCTTCCCTGGTGGCGCAGTGGTTGAGAGTCCGCCTGCCGATGCAGGGCACGCGGGTTCGTGCCCCGGTCCGGGAAGATCCCACATGCCGCGGAGCGGCTGGGCCCGTGAGCCATGGCCGCTGAGCCTGCGTGTCCGGAGCCTGTGCTCCGCAACGGGAGAGGCCACAACAATGAGAGGCCCACGTACCACAAAATAAATAAATAAAGCATGACCTAGTGTGTTTGTCTCAGTAATTCAAAAACGGAATGGTTCAACAGAAAATCTATTAAAGTTTGCTAATTTAACAGATTAAAAGAGAAAAAAACCCACTTAATTAGCACAATCGATTCTGAAAAAATATTTACTGAAGTTCAATACTAATACAATTAGGTACACAAACAAAGAGTGCATAGTTAATAACGGGAAGGATTTCTTGTTAAATTTGTTTGATAATAGCTCTACAGTTGTTTTTCTTTTTTAAAGAATTCTTATCTTTTAGGGATAGACACTAAAATGTTTACAGATAACATGGCGTAATATCTGACATTTGTTTCAAATGACACAGAATGAGGAGAAGTTAGCAAAGTATGGATAAAACAAGACTGACCATGTGCCAACAGTTATTGAGGCTGTGTAATGCGTAGACAGAGGTTTATTATACTAGTCTGTGTGTTTTTATATGTTTAATTTTCCTATAATGAAGAGTTAAGAACATTCAAACTCATTCATGACTTTAAAAGAAAGTAGGAACAGAAGTCAATGTCCTTAACCTGACAAAAGTCATCTATCAAACTTAGAGGAAAAACCACTTTTGTAGGGAAACTTAAAAGCATTGCCATTAAGTTCAAGAACTAGACAAAGATGCCTGTTGTTGCTGCTTCTACCCAACTACTAGAGGTCCTAGCCTATGCAAGAAAAGAAAGAAGATATATAAGTATTGGGGGTTGAGGGAAAAGACAAAACTATCCCTATGTACAGATAATATGATAGTATATAGAAAATCCAAAAAAAACTGACAAACTATTAAAACTAATAGTAGAGCTCAGCAAGGAAATCTAATTTTTAAAAAACATGATATTCACAGTAACAACAAAAATGATCCAGTACCCAGGAATACTTCTAATAAAAGATTTGTTTTCTGAAGAAAATTATAAAACATTATTAAAAACCTAAGAGGAGACTTGAATAAATGGATAAGTATATCATGTTTATGGAGAGGAGGACTCACTCTTGTAAAGATATCAATTATCCCAAAATTAATATATTAATTCAATGCAATGCCAATCAAAATCCCAACAGATTTTTCTTGTAACTTGACAATCTTATCCTAAAATTCATGTGAAAGATCAAGTGTCAAGAAAAGCTAAACAATTTTGAAAAGCAAGGTGAGAGAACTTCTTCTGAATCTGTAATAGTTATTTCAGTAAGATAACTGAGTAGGAATAGACAATCAGACCAATGAAATAGAATAAAGAGCCCAGAAACCCACATATCTTTGGAAATTTGATATATGACAGTGGAGATATCCCTAAACATCAGTAGGGAAAGAATGAATTATTTGGTAAATGGTGCCAGGGCACTGGTTATTCACCTGGAAAAAAAATTAGGTGTCTACTTCACACCATATAGAATACATAAATTCCAGGCGTTCAAAAGACATAAATATAAAAAAGGAAAATTTTTAATTTTCAGAAGAAAATGTAAGAGGAAACAAGAAAATACAGTAGGATACCTTTATGACCTCAGTATTGAAAAGGAGTACTTAAATAGACCATAAAAGCCTGACCCATAAAGGAAATGATTGATAAATCTGACTATAATAAGATGTAAAGCTTCATTCAAGAAGAGAAAACCTCTAAAAATTTAAAGACCAGGACTAGAAAAAAATATGTGCAGCACACACAATAAGAGTTTAGGGAATTCCCTTGTGGTCCAGTGGTTAGGACTCGCATTTTCACTGCTGAGGACACGTGTTCAATCCCTGGCAGGGAACTGAGATCCCACAAGCTGCGTGGCGTGGCCAAAAAAAAAAAAAGAAAGAAAGAAAGAAAGAAAAAGAAAGAGTTTAATAAACTAACACAACATTGTAAATTAACTATACTTCAATTTAAAAAAGATAGTTTAATATCAGTATTTTATCCACACTTTATAAGGACCTCTTAAAGATCAGTTTAAGAGAGGTTCCATTTCCAGTGGATGGAGTAAGCATGTCCTGCCTGCCTCCGCCATTGAATGCAACTATAAATCCCACACAGATTGTGTGGGGCAGTTAGCTCTCCAAGGACACTGAAAAGTAAGTGGTAATAGGCTGATGGGAGAAAGATGCCAGAATTCAAAGTTCTACCCAGTCAGTGGTGAGGGTACCTATTTTTCCCCTTGATATCACCTGACCTGAAGGAAACCCGAAACCCAGAAGTACATACTAGATGAGGACAGAAAGAGCTCCCAGGGAAACCTTTTCCTGGTCTGTAGAAGGCGAAAAGGGTCAGAAAGGGTTCAGTACTTTTGTTATTGCTGTTCTCTTTTTTAGCTCTCTCCCACTCCAATCGCCAGGTATTACCAAAGTGAAGGCATGATATTGGCAAGTGCCAAAGCCCTGAGGGACACAGAGGAGGGGTGGCCTCCAGAGTGGGGGGCAAATTTCCTGTTTGTTACTCTCTGATTTGAATGACTGAAGGTTTCTCATCAGATACCATAGAGGCCAGAAGGAGGAGGAACAACATTTTTCAAGTGCTGAAAGGAAAAAAACTGAACCAAGAATTCTATATCCAATTCAACACAATGCTTATCAAAGTTCCAACTGTGTTTTTTGTCAGAAATAGACAAGCCGACCCTAAAATTCATACAGAATGACAAGGGACCTTTAATAGCCAAATCAATTTTGAAAAAGAGGAATAGGGAGTTTCCTGGTGGTCTAATGGTAAAGAAGCTGCCTTACAATGCAGGGGATGCAGGTTGGATCCCTGGTCAGGGAACTAAGATCCCATGTGCCACGGGGCAACTAAGCCTGCGTGCCACAACTACTGAGCTTGGGCACCTCAACTAGAGCCCACATGCCACAAACTACAGAGCCCACGCACTCTGGAACCCACATGCTGCAACTACAGAGCCCATGTTCCCTGGAGCCTGTGTACCACAACTAGAGAAGAGAAAACCCACATGCCACAACTAGAGAGAAGCCCATGCACCACAACAAAGAACCCGCCTGCTGCAACAAAAGATCCCACGTGCCGCAACTAAGGCCCCACACAGCCAAAACTAAAATAAATAAATAAATAATAAATCTTAAAAAAAAAAAAGAAAAAGAGGAATGAAGTTGGAGGACTCATACTTCCCACTTTCAAAACTTACTACAAAGCTACAGTAATCAAAAAAGTGTAGTACTCAACAGACGAATGGAAAAAGATGTGATACACACACACAATGGAATATTACTCAGCCGTAAAAAAGAATGAAATAATGCCATTTGAAGCAACATGGATGGACCTAGATATAATCATACTAAGTGAAGTAAGTCAGAAAGAGGAAGACAAATATCATATGATATCACTTATATGTGGAATCTAAAAAAAAATGATACAAATGAACTTATTTACAAAACAGGAATAAACTCACAGACATAGAAAACAAACTTATTGTTACCAGAAGGGAAAGTGTGTGGGGGGGGTAAATTAGGAATTTGGAATTAACAGATACATAATACTATATATAAAATAGATAAACAACAAGGACCTACTATATAGCACAGGGAGCTCTATTCAGTATCTTGTAACAACCTATAATGGAAAAGAATCTGAAGTACTGATATATATATATACTCTTTATTAATATATATACTCTTTATCATATATATTCTATATTCTATATATTATATATTATATATACATATATATAAATGAATCACTTTGCAGTACACCTGAAACATTGTAAATCAACTATATTTCAATAAAAAAAAAGAACAGTGTAGTACTGGCATAAGGATAAACATATAGATCAAGGAAATAGAACTGCGAGTCCAGAAATAAACCCATTTATCTATAGTCAATTGTTGACAAGGGTGTCAAGACTGTTGCATGGAGGAAAGAATAGTCTTCAACAAATAGTACTGGAACAACTAGATAACCAAAAATACAAAAGACTGAAATTGGGCTCTTACCTCACATTATATACAAAAAATAACTCAAAATAGATCAAAGACCCAAGTACAAGAGTTAAAACAATAAATCTCTCAGAATAAGACATAGATGTAGCTCTCTGTGATCTTAAATTTGGTAATAAAGTCTTAGATATGACACAAAAGGCATAAGCAACAAAATAAGAAATAGATAAATTGGACTTTATCAAAATTGTAAACTTCTTTAAATCAAAAGACACTGTCAAGGAAATGAAAAGACAATCTACAGAATAGGAGAAAATATTTATATTTCATATATCTAGTATCTATGATATATAAAGAACTCTTACAACTCAACAACAAAAAGATAAATAAACCAATTCAAAAATAAACCAATTCAAAAGACTTGGCCAGATATTTATCTAAAGAAGATATACAAATGGCCAATAAGCACATGAAAAGATACTCAACATCATTAGTTATTAGGAAAATACAAATTAAAAAAAAAACAGTGAGATACCACTTCACATCCACTAGGTTGGCTATAATAAAATAAAATAAACAGGAAATAACAAGTGTTAGTAAGGCTGTGGAAAAATTGGAACCCTCATAATTTGATGGTGGGAATATATAATGGTGCAGCCACTGTGGAAAACATTTTGGCAGCTTCTCAAAAAGTTAAACATAGAATTATTACATGACCTAGCAATTCTATTCCTAGATCTATATCCAAGAGAATTGAAAACAGGTGTTCACACAAAAACTTGTACACAGATGTTCCTAGCAGCATTATTCATAATAGCTGAGAAGTGAAAACAACCCAAATGTCTGTCGACTGATGAATGGAAAAACAAAATGTGATATATCCATACAATGGAACATTAACTAATCATAGGAAAGAATGAAATATTGATACAAGCTACAACGTGGATAAACCTTGAAAACATTGTGCCAAGTGAAAGGAGCCAAACATAAAAGTCACATATTGCATGACTCCATTTATATGAAATGTCCAGAACAGGTAAATCCATAAGGACAGAAAGTAGATTAGTGGGAACGGGGACGGGGGAAATAGGGAGAAACTGCTTAATGAGTAGAATTTCTTTTTTGGGGTAATGAAGATGTTTTGGAGGTAGATACTGGTGATGGTTGAGCAACATTATGAATGTACTAAAAGCCACTAAATTGTGCAGTTTAAAATGGTAGATTATCTATCACATGAATTTTATCTCAGTTTTTAAAAAAGCATTCTAAATCCAGTGAAAATATTCTTCAAGAATGAGAGTGAAATAAAGATATTCTCAGATAAAAGAAAACTAAGATAATTTGTCATCAGCAGACTAGTTCTAAAATAAATGCTAAAGGGATTTCCTTGGCAGTCCAGTGGTTAAAACTCCACACTTCCAGCGCAGGGGGTGCAGGTTCAATTCCTGGTCAGGGAACTAAGATCCCAGATGCCACACAGCCCAAAATAAATAAAAATAAAATAAATGCTAAAGAAAATTTTTCAAGCTAGGAGGAAAATGATACCTAAAAGAAACTTAGGGCATCAGGAATGAAGAAAGAGAAAAATGGTAAATAGAATAGAGCATTTGTCTCCTCTTAAGTTCTTTAAAATATGTATAACAATTGAAAGCAAAAATTATAACATGCTTCAGTGAATTTCTGGTGTACATAGATGTGATACACATGACAACTACAAGATGAAGGGAGAGGGTAAAGGAACCTATAGGGTGGTAAGCTTTCTACATGTTACATGAAATGGTAAAATGTTAAATATATATTATAATCCCCGGAGAAACCACTGAAAACAATTATTTAAAACTATGCAAAGAGACACAGTTAAAAGCTCAACAGATAAACTGGAATACTAAAAATGTTGACCTAGTTTTAAACATATCAATACACATATGAAATAAAAGTTGTCTAAAAAGACAGGGATTGTCAGATTCAATTTAAAATGAAACAAACAACAAGATCCAACTATTTGCTGTCTACAGTTTTGTAGTATAGGTATGTTAAAAGTATAACAATGGAAAAAGAAATACCGTGCAAACACTAATCAAAAGAAATGTGAAGTGGCTGTATTAACGTTAGACGAAAGAGACTGCATAGCAAGGATAATTTCCAAGACTAAAGAGGAGCAATATACAATAATTAAAGAATCAATTCACCAAGAAGATGTAACAGTTTTAAATGTGTATGCACTTAGCAAAAGAGCTTCAGCAAATGCTGATAGAATTGAGAGAATTAGACAAATCCACAATTATAGTTGGAGACTTCAACACTCCTCTCTCAGTAATTGATAAACAAGCCAACAGAAGATCAGCAAATATATAGAAGAACTGAACTATTCCATCTAGCAACTGATCCAACTGATATTTACAGAACACTCCACCCAACAAGCAGAGAATACATTCTTCTCAAATGCACATATATATTGGACTATGATAGATCATATCCAGAGTCATAAAACAATACATATAATAGACTTGAAATCATACAAAGTATGTTCTCTGACCATAATGGAATTAAACTAGTAATCAATAGCAGAAAGATAACTGGAAAAACTCCAAACACTTGGAACTTACACAACATAATAATCCATGGGTCAAAGAGGAAGTCTTGAGGGAAATTAAAAAATACTTTGACCTGAATGAAAACACCACATATCAGAATTTGTGGGATGCAGCTAAAGCCATGCTTAGAGGGAAATGTATACTCTTAAATGCTTCTATTAATAATTGAAATGAAGGAAGATCTCAAGGCAATATTCTAAACTCCCACATTAAGAAAGTAGAAAAAGAAGAGCAAAGTAAACTCAAAACAATTAGAATGAAGGAAAGAATGAAGACAAAAAAGAAACCAATGAAATTAAAAGCAAAACCAATAGAGAACATCAAGGATAAACTCAAAGCTGATTCTTTGAAAATTGCAATAAAAGTAGATAAATCTCTAGCTAGAGTAACAGAAAAGGGGGTGGAGCCGAAGAGAAGACACCAATTACAGTCCTCCATCGTTATCTGGGAGGGATTCGTTTCAAGACTCACCTCAGATACCAAAGTCTGTGGATGCTTAAGTCCCTTAAGTCCCTTATATAAAATGGCAAAGTACAGTAAGCTCTCTGAATCCATGGGTTCCACATCCACCAATAGGGAGGGCCGACCATACCAACTTCTGGAGTAACAGAGAGGATCCCCCTATAGACCCCACAGACATTGAAAGAATAATAAGAGAATACTAGGAACAATTCTACATGAATAAATTTGACAATTTAGATAGAATGAACCAATTCCTTGAAAGCCACAAATTAACAAAGTTTACCTAAGAAGAGATAGATGACCCAAATAGCACTGTATCTATTAAAGACATTGAATTTATAGTTTAAAGTATTCTCATAGTTTCTTTTAATTTCATTGGTTTCTTTTTTTCTAACATGTGTTAAAACTTAGAACTGCAAAACCCCCTCCTCGAAAAATTCAATTTTACTCTGATTTTTAAAATCAATTAAGAAAAAAACCAAATGAATAAATATCAAGGTGGACATAAGTAAGTAGAAAATTCACACAAGAAACAAAGAAAAACTATGAAGATGTTCAACTTCCCTAGTAATCAGAGAATGCAATTAAAATGACAGTAAGAAGTCATTTGGTACCCAGAGTTTGATCACAGCAAGTACTGGGAAGATGCAGAACCACAGGGCTGTCACTTACTTCTGGTAGGAATAAAGTTGGCCAATCCGTTTGGAGAGGAATTTCACAAGATAAAGATAATAATGGTCCTGCCTTTCCCCGCAGCAATGCCCCTTCTAAAATTATCAAAGGAGTGCAAAAGAGAACATGCCAAGAAAGTTCATTGCAGCATTGTCTGTAAAAATATTTTATGCAGGAGCTTCCCTGGTGGCGCAGTGGTTGGGAGTCTGCCTGCTGATGCAGGGGACACGGGTTCATGCCCCGGTCCGGGAGGATCCCACATGCCGTGGAGGGGCTAGGCCCGTGAGCCATGGCCGTTGAACCTGCGCGTCTGGAGCCTGTGCTCTGCAACGGGAGAGGCCAGAACAGTGAGAGGCCCGTGTAACCCAAAAAAAAAAAAAAAAAAAAAAAAAAAATATTTTATGCAAAATATTTTTAAGCCAGAGATTTATACATGGTGTATTATTCATATGATGTAATACTATACAATATTTTAAGTGCTATTTGATAATATGCTATTTTAAATAAATGACCTTAGAACTATGGAATCAACATAGATAAAAATCTCAAAGATAGAATGCGGAGCAAAAAAGCAAGCTGTAAAATGACACTATGTATGTAAAGTTTGAAAACATGCAAAACAATGTTATATATGGGTACATGCAAATGCTTTAATAGTATAAAAATATGCCTTGGAAATGTAAACACAAATTCAGGGCAGGCACTACCTCAGGGGATAGAGAGGAATGTGTTCAGTGTAGAATACACAAGGGGACTTCAACTGTACCTATAATTGCTTTTCTTTCTTTTTTTCTTTCCTTCTTTCTTTCTTTTTTTTTTTTTTTTTTTTGACTGTGCTGCGTGGCCTGCGAGATCCCAGTTCCCCAACCAGGGGTTGAACCCAGGCCCTCGGCAGTGAAGGCATGGAGTCCCAACCACTGGGCCACCAGGGAATTCCCTCTTGTCTCTTTCTAAGAAATACTATGCAAGCAAGGCAAAATACTGGAATTCAATGGAGATGGATGATGGGATTCGTGGGATTTCATTATGTTATTCTTTGTATTTTTCTAGACATTTGAAGTATTTCATAATGGAAATGATAATCACCATTGCACACAGTAACGCATTCTAGTGGGTTAGCGTCCTTCGCCACGAGCACTGCGGCTCGGCTGCCCAGGCTCCGATGCCACTTGTACTTCTCCCTGATTGCGGGACTTGGGAAAATTACTTAACTTCTCTGGGCCTCAGTTTCCTTAACTATAAAATAAGGATAATATTAGGACTTTCCTTACAGTATTTTTGTGAGGGTTACATGAGATAAAATGTAAGTTGCTTAGTATAATGCCAGGCACATAGCAAATATAATTTGTGTTAGTTTTTTTAATTATAGTTTTTCCTCAACCTTTGAAACTCAACTATCAACTCTGTGCCACCGTCCCCAACACTGCCTTCATGTCAAATCCATCTATCAATCCTGGACTAAGGAGAGCTGGGCACTCCATTCTGACTGTTCACCTTGCTCACCTGTGTAGCTTAGCTATTTGTTTTGCCTGTCTTCCTGACTATACTATTTTCTTATTTACCTTTGCATCCCAAATGTCTGGCAATGGTAGGAATATGAGAATCATTATGGATGCCTACAAGAACAAAACAAACAAATGAACATGAATATCCCTCCTGTCTCCAAATAAACCCACTAGTGTTTTCTCTCCCTACCCACTCCTCTTCCCAAGGGCCCTGGACCTTTACAGACCAGCTCAAATCCCTCTAATCACAGAAGAAATACTTAAGGGTCAGTACTCCGAACACATGTGTAGAAGACAAGCTTAAAACAGAAAAAGAGTCTCTAATGGTGGAATTTCAGACCCTAAGGGGCACATACCCCCCCCCCCCCCCCACACACACACACACACACACACACCATCTAGCTCTGCTTAGAGAGGAACTATCTCAACCAGTAAGAAATATTGAAAGATAATGTGGGAACAGAGCTCTCAGAAAAAATAAAGTTGTGAATGTTATCTTGAAAAGTTGTGGTGAGTCACACTTAAAAAAAAAACAACACACAAATCATATTCTTTGTGAATAAAAGAATGTTTTTCATTTACCAGCGAAGAGGGCTAGTTAAGTCTTCTTGTGAATTCTTTATTAAAGACTGAAGTAAGGAATTCTTTTGTTAAGTAAATATTCAGGCCCTTCCTTGCCAAAGAGCTTTTGAAATACTTGCTGTAATTATGCTGATGTTTTCTGTGTTTATATGTTAAATGCCTAGAGCTTAATTGTTAATGGGCAAAGAAGAGAAACCGCACAGTCCCTGCCAAAGGAGGCCGGATCGCTGGGGCCGGGAGGACAATGGCTCGGCAGGACTCCCCGGAGGGGCTGGAGGGCGGTTAGGACAGAGCGGTGGCCCCGGCTCTGCTCTCTGTGGATGCGGCTCACTTGGGCCAGGGAAGACACAGCCCTACAGGGAGAACAAAGGCAATGGTCAGGTCGTGGACCTGGGCCTGAACTCTAGACCGAGTTTCCTTTCTCCTCACCGCCCCCCAGGTCAAGAATTCCCGCTGCCCCGAGAAACCAGCCGGAGAATTCTGATGCCGTCCGAATAACCAGAAACCAGGTGGAGAGCTTGGTCACAGGCTCTTATCCCAGGGCAGGTGTCCTGGGCTGGAGACCCACACCCCGCACTCACCAGCCACGCTCGCTCTTTCATCCCTTTCCGGGGTCCTCATCGGCATGATGGGGATGAGGGTACCCTTTCATAAGGGTTTTATGAAAATTAAATCAATGAATATTGTAGAAACATGCTTAGAACCGTGTCTGGCACAAAGTGAGTGCTATTTAAGTTAAAGATTTAACTGAGAGTTCAAAAAATATTGTGTTAAGTTTCCAGGTATTGAATTCGTCTGGAACAGAGGTGCAAGTGACACCCTATGCGTGGACCTTGTAGATCGTTTGCGGTGTTACAGGGAATCGCCATACATACGTGGCTGGTCCTCCCACACATCAATGCATGTTTAATTACAGTGTAGTCTTTCTCGTCTCTGCCAATATCCTCTGGAAGATTACACACAGAAGATGGGAATTAGTGAGGAAACTTCCGTGTACCCCTACTGAAAGTCAAACAGGGCCTGTTCTGATCAACCCTGTCTTCTCTTTCTCTTAAACTCCTCCCCTTTAGGGGTTGGGGTCCTGGCAGAAGCGGACTGGGACCTGCGGAGCCTGCTAGGGTATCTCCAAGATAATCTGAGCTATTCCATGCAAAATAACCTTAAATCCAAAGTTAGGAGATCCGTTGGAAGGAAGGAGCTAACTGGAAATCTCTCTAAGAATGTTTGCTGAGAAGCCTTCCAGTAGTGTTGGAGTGGGGAGGAGAGCAGAGGAAACTCAGAGGGCGCAGGCTTGGTGCAGAGACTCAGTCGGCCAAGGCAAGGTAGTACCCTCTGAGATCCAGACCTTCAGATGGGTTGAATGTGGTCAGAGATAAGGTTCTTACACAAGTAGCAGGGGTGGGGGGAAAAGCTCTCAAGGCTTATTAATTAGGCTCTTAAAATTTCAGAGTTGAAAAGGGGCATTTCAGCCCTCAGCTATCAGCAGCTAGCCAAGAGCTGAGTTTCCATGTTTCTGGGCACGAAAAGCTCCTTGGTTTTCAGCATCACTGGACCAGCGCCTACTTGGGCGTGAACTCCTTCAAGCACAGCCCCCGCCCGTCTGTCCTCTCTCCTGGAGAGAGGAATTCATCAAAGCACTGTCACATAATCTCCTTGGCTCTGCACAACCACATCTTTGGGATAGACAGAGAGGTGCTATTAAGGCATTTGACAGCCGAGGAAGCAGATGCTCATGGTGGCTAATGACATGCCCAGGACCACGTGGCTGCTTCACCAGACTTGGGTACACCCCCTCTCGGTTTCTGAGAGATTCCCAAGGGAAGGAAGAAAAGCCAGGGTTCTACTCCTTGTGCAGGCACCAGGACCTGTTCCCCATCTTCTGATTAGAACCATGGCCAGTGGCCACATCAGGTGAAGGCCAGTCAGCAAGGACCGCACACAGACCTCGGTGCTCACGAGCCCCTTCTTCCTCAGCACCTTCAGAAGCAGCTGGTCCTGATCGATGCCCAGAGGTGGGCTCTCCAGAAGCCCCTCCACTTCCTTCTGCCTGGGATACTGGGAAGAGGGGGGTTTTCAGAGATGCTGGAGACCACACTCCACAGGTGCCCGCACTTCCATCATGTGACAGCTCAATTCCCCTCACTCTGTGAAGGGGGCACAGATATTGGAGAGCCTCCTGCCAAGACCCTGGGAGGAAGCCAGGAAGAGATGCCTGGCCAGGGAAGGGGTGAGCCCCATGGGGAAAGGTCTGCTCACAGCTGAGGAGGTTATTCAAAGAGACTTGGACTTGGAAAGGGCCCTGGAGATGGTGGGGTCCAGTCCCGGAAACTGGCTGAGGAGCATTGGAGCAAGAGACCGAAACCAGCCAAGTAGAGGAGGACGGGAAGGAGAGGGTTGAACAGTGATCAGAAAGACAAAGAACAGGCGGTTTGGAAGAGCCAAGAGCGTAATCGTAAATCGCTTGCAGACGCCGGTGCAATACACAACCGAGGCTCCCGCGGGGGTGCCCGTTTGGGCACGTCTACTCAGCACAGTGGGTGTGATCCTGTGCGTGTGAGCAAAACCCCCAGTGAGTCATCCAGTGCGTGTAATGGTCCTGTCGGTTCGTGAATCATGGAGTGTGTGTCAGAGCTGGGGTGTGTGTGTGTGTGTGTGTGTGTGTGTGTGTGTGTGTTTCAGTGCACAAGGCAGTGATGCCCAGAGTGATGCTGGGAGGAGGATGAAAGCCAGCCCTCCCAGGGTGAACTGTGTTTAAAGGGCACCACGCTTCATTCACACCCTGCATCACGCTCCACATTTCTGAACCTGGTCCAGAGAAAGCCATCTGTCCTCCCTTCCTGGTGAAACCCCCCCTATGGAGCAGCAGTGCGAAATTCTTCAGGATTGTGGGGTTGTTTTCAGAGTCAGAGATAGCCAGGATCTTAGAATCCCAAATTTCAACCCCTGCGTTTTAAAGACAGAGGAACAGCGGCAGGGAAAGCCAGCCCCACGGTCCCAGAGTCACAGGGAGAGCTCATAGCAAAGCCAGATGCAGACCCAGGTATCCTGGTCACCCCCATCCTGCTGTCCTTGTTCCACCTGCAGGTCCTTTTCCCTTTTTGCTCAAGGATGTGATGAGATCACTCCTTTTTACTAAAATGCACCGGACCCACCCATGAAGTGAAACACTGTTGTTACATCTTAGAGGCTGGAGTCCATGAATAACCTCATAGGCAAAGCTGGGGCGTCTCCGGCCAGGTGGCTTAGACTGAGCGTCATTTCACCTCTTCTCCCAGAGCCTCACTCTCACCCCATCCAGGTCAGGAGGAGCCAGAGGGAGACCGCTCTTCGGTCTGTGTCCATAACTGGCGGGGCCTCTTGGCAGACGATACCGTGATTCAGAAGTTGCTTATGAGCCATCTATGAATGTCTCACTCAGGACGCCTAGCTCTTTCTCCTTTCACCTTCCTAGGGGCTGTTTCACTGCTCAATTGCTCCAGAAAAAATGAAAAAATAAATACAGCAGAGGATTTACTTTAGCAGTTCTGAGGAAGAGTTTACTAGGTAAAGAGCCTGAACCGATTAACTATTAAGATGGGGTTTAGGATAATCTGTGAGTTTCAATTATCCATTCCATTCATTCTTCTCCGATGGCTCAGAGTTGACCCGAACTTCAAAGGCAGCACTTCAGCCCCTGGATTTATTGTTCTTATTTCATATTAATTAAGTACTTACTATACACCCAGCATGGCTGAGACCGTTCAGTGGACACAGACTCTGCCCTGCATCCCTGGAGAGCAGAGACTGATTATCTCATCTATCTGGACTTCAAAGCCCTTTACCTCCAATAGCATCTTGTCACTGAATGTGGAGGTGGCTGGGATGCCGAGGGTGCAACAGGACAGAGTGAATAAAAGGAGCAGAGAAATCACGGCTCCGGGTCAGGTGTGGAGTGATCTTACGTCTGAGCCCAGGTTCTGCAGTCACAGGAAGGTGTGCCCTGCGGTCAACAGGGCTCTGCTAAATGTACACATTGGGGAAGGGAGTTAGGAAGCCTTCTTGTGTGCTGGACCAAGTAAACATCGATATAGTTAAGTGTCCTTCATACACGACACACGGGCCAAAGGAGAATAACCAAATGTTTCCTTGAATATAAATAAGTGTATTTACTAATGTATTTATTTCAGCAGTGTACGTAATAGCAAAAAGCTGTAAACAACCTCCAAAAATCCATTAATAGGAGATTAGTAAAATAAATGATGGTACATCCATTCAATGAAAAACAATGCAGCTGTGAAGAAGAATGAGTTATATCTACATACATTAACTTGAAAAGAGATCTATGATTATTAAGTTTTGAGAAAGCAAGTTATAGATGATGTTATCTGTATTAAAAAATTTTAAAGGGTAGCCTATAAATAGATACATATGTTTATATATATCTGTACATGTTTTAAAATGTGGGGGAAATGTGGAACCTAAGTATATGGAAAAATGTGGAAGGATACACATGAATCTGGTTACATTGTTTACTTCAGAGAGTGGAGTTGGAATGGATAAGAAAATCTATTTTTCTATACTCTGTACTGTTTGACTTTAAGTATGAATTATTTTTATAACTTCAATAAAGAACAAAATGCATTGTGAAAATAAAGAGAATAAAAATAGGTTTGTCGATGCTTCCCAGACACCCTCAACACTGGAGCTTGCCCCCATGTGAAATGCCTCGCCTGTTATGACATTTGGAGAGCTGGCAGCCATCGCTTGAGAAAACATGGCACATTTGGCCTCTGCGGCAGCGTCATGGAACAAACAGAGACTTCGGCTGTCAGCTCCAAAGAAAAATACTGATTTGCGTAAACTTACGTGACCTAAACTTATTCAGTGACTTTGAGATATCTCACTCTGATCAGATAAAATTAATTAAGAGGAGCACAAGTTTCTGGCAACTGTACTCCACCTCCTCCATTATTGATCCAGGACATTGGAAATCGGAATCCATCACAGATTCTTCAATCCCAGCATGAGTCGGGAGGAGGGAAAGGGTAGGGAAGGAGGGTTTGCTGTATGTGCGGGGCTCTGGGATGGGCACCGTGCCTACGCCACCCCACTGGATCCTCGTGATGATCCAGCAAGGTAGGAGGAAAGGATGTGAACGTACACACACACACACACACACACACACACACACACACACTGGAGCATGCACTAGAAACTACAGAACAAGACAGAAAGGGAGAGCCCAAGACCCAGGAAAGAAAGACACCCATGGCCTGAGAGTGGGTACCAGGCAGGCTACCCATCAGGCCAGGAGAGTAGTGATTCTGGGGTCCCTCGGACACCTTGGCCAGGAGCCTGGCTATTTTGACACCGCCTGGGTCTACTTTATTCCCACCGAGGGTCTGAAGCTCTGGGGACTGGGGCCGAAGCACGAGAGGAAGCTGTTGTAGCCAGGACTGAAATCTAACTCAAACCAGCTTTGGCAAAACATTGTTATTTGGCTCTTGGAACTAAAAATGTCCATGAGTAGACGGCTCACTGGAATTAGGACTCAACTAATGTCAGTCAGGGTTCATCCTGTTTCTGTATTTCTCAGCTCTGGTTTCCTCCGTGCTGTCTTCGTTTTTCAGGCAAGCTCTTCTGATGTGGCAGCAAAGATGGTCCCAGAAATTCCATGTTACTTGGTTCCTTGCAACTACCCATTCCCATGAAAAGCAAGCATTTTTTTCTCTGATAGTTTCAGTACGAGTGCCAGGGATGGCTCTCAGGGGACCAGCTGGGGTCATGTGCCCATTTCTCAATTAATTACCATGGCGACCTGATTGGTTTTTCCCAGCCTTTTCCAGATCACATGGATTAGGGACGAGGGAGTGGTCTCCCTCTCCAAAATTGGAGGGATAGTACCAAAGCAAGAAGGGAAGGATGCTGGGCAAGCTGACCACAGATGTTCATCACAACGTCACAGAGACACCTACAAGGAGATTGTAAACTGAGAAACTGGTAGGTGTTGGTTATTTATACCTGTCACCTCTTGGCAACCATAAGACCCTTGGAAATTGTTCAACACAATGATATAAGCTCTGAAGACACTACCGACCCTGGTCTCCCATTGCTTGCCCTCTACTCTTGGAGACCCAGTCCCTACCCCTCCCTACTTTGAATCTGGGAGGATGAGGGTGGACGCAGAGGCATGGGCTGCAAGGGGCACGTGTGTCGTGGCATTGGGGGGAAGGGGCGGGAAGGAAGCATGAGCAAGTGAGGGGGGCACATGCGTGTTCTCACTGGGGGCTGCCGCGTGCTGGGGTTCAGGAAAGCTCTCTGCTGGGCACGGCCAGGGTAGGGCTGCCTTGCACACTTGTTCAAGCTGTGCCACAAAATACTAAATACAACCAAATTTTACTTGAGGAAGGAGCCTCCTCATCTGCACAGAGATGCCGTAAGGGCAAGAGGAGCCCTGCTAGTAAGTGACAGAGAGAGAAACCCAGACCCCACTCCATCATCAGCTGTGTGACTTTGAGGATAAAAATATGATCATGGACGTTACGGCGCTTTTTGAAAAGTCATAAACACAAGGTATTCTAAATCACTCTCCAGTTCTCCAGCCAGCGGAGTGCTAGAGGTTACCTAATTTGTTCCCAGGCTCTAGTCATATGAGAGCACAAACTGTGGGAGAGATTGATGACTGCGGTTCCCTTGAAAACATCACACCCACGGCAATCTCTCGTTTTTCCATTTCTATTACATATAGGACTGTATCAGGTATTTATGCCCACAATTTTTTTCTTTGTTTTTCTTTTTTTTTTTTGGCCACGCCACTCAGCTTGCAGGATCTTAGCTCCCCAACCAAGGACTGAACCCCAGGCCCTCGGCAGTGAAAGCACAGAGTCCTAACCACTGGACCGCCAGGGAATTCTGTATCAGATATTTAGAAGTTAGTGTGCTTTACAATGTTAATAACCTTTCTTCGAGTGGATGCAGTCTATGTGTTGTTGGAGGGGGACGCTGTCTATGTAGGGGCAGGGAATGTATGTGTCCATCCTCAGTCGGATTCTAAACTCCTAGAGAATGACATTGTCCTTCGTTGTACGTCCCATGTCAATTATTTTTTCCCCTTGGTCACTGTGTTGAGTTAAACAAATGAAAACACTTCGGATAGAGATGAAATTAAATAACTTATAAATGGTGCCTAGACAGTACTTGGTCTATGAAAGATGCTTTCATATATATATGAAAGGTATATATTTCTTTCCCCTCACTCCTCTTCTGATGCAGAAAGAATAAGAACATTCATTTAACCATATTAATTTGAGGCCACTTGTTAATTGCCAGGCACTGTGCTGGGCACTGGAGACACAATGATACATGAGAAATAATCTCTCAAGTTCTGTGGTCCATCTGGCCAGAAGAAAACCCTTGATTGTAATCTTTCACATGTTATATGGGCTTGTAAACAAGGCGCTCTTGGATGGAGGACAGTGGAAGGATAGTTTGATGGTTTTGATGATTTTCTGGGGTTGGAAGGGCAGTAGGAGATGCCAGCTTGGAAGGTGATGTTTGAATAGGGTCTTGAAGGATGAACAGGAGTTCACGAGGCCAAAAAGCAGCAAGAGTGTTACAAGCAGAGGAAACAGAACAATAATAAAAGTTAGCTTGAAAATAACTTCCTTCTTGAACAGAACTATGATCTGTTGCAACTGCCAGGGAAAGGACCCCAAATCAAAAGCTGTTGATTGGAAGAAAGAAAAGGGCTTCAGAGCTGGGCTCCATCAATCATCTCAAACTTAGGGCTCTTCAGGGCCTGGCACCTGCCTTTACATACTTTCAGTTTAAAGATGTTTGGAGCCTTTTAAATTAAGCATGTTATTATTTGCCATTATCTAGAAAGGAACTGTTTTTAAGTCTGAAGACCGAAAGTTGAAACCCCAGGAATTTATTTTAAACTTGGGAATTTCCCAGAGGTCTGGAATTTGGTGTCTGGGTTCCAGATTTGGGCCTAATTGTTGGGTTCCCTTCTCAGACTCTGCCTCTGTGTGTGTCTACTGCCTCCCCCGCCCCCATCTGTACCATCTGTTCAGCAGGGCACAGCTTTCCAAAGCCCTGGGTCAGCCCTCTCCTGGTAACTCTACCTGGGGAGAAAAGCAGCTCTGATGCCCCACCAGATCAAAGATAAAGCCCAAAGTGTTTACAGTATCAGCTATCGCTCCCTGGAGAGAAGGACTGTATCTTTCTCTGTGGCTGCAGAACCCAACTGTAGCTTTTCTGAATGACTGGCCCTGTTGGCACCTCCAGGCCCAGGATCCCAGCTGCTGCCCTAGCCCAGCCCAGGGAGGGAGGGAGGCAGGCCACTGACAGGACGCCCCTCATGAGAACAAAGCTATCAGCCCCATCTTCGCAGGGTACCAGCCTCACCCTCACACCTGCCAGGCGGGGCCTCCTCTTTCTTGGTAAACGTCTTTGTCCCTTAGTTCAGTGACGGGCACATGGGGGACTCAGTTAGGGCTTGTGGTTTATTAGCAGCTGGTTTTGCGACAAGACCTTAAGATCTGGAATCAGGAGACCTGGGTTGATACTCTTCTTCCACCCGTGACCAATTGCCTGTCTGAGCCTTGGTTTCCTCATCTTTAAAACAGTGATGATAATTATGCCTCTCAAAGCTGTTCACTCATTTACAAGGGCAACATGGAGTGGAAGAAGCAGAGTGGGGTGGAGGCCAGGGCTCAGTTCCTGCATTGGTACAGTGCCGGGTTCACATACAGTCTGTTATTCCCTAGTTAGGTGACCCTCAGTGTTCCTCATCTGTGAAATGGGATCGTAATCGCTCCTCTTTCACGGGGTCTTTAGGAGGATTAAATGAGACATACTCATGACGAGCTGAGTACAGTGTGTGCACATAATAAAGTTTATCCAGGATCTGCTCTGTTCTCAGTGCTGTGGAAGGTGCCGGGGTTCCAGAGGTCAAAGGCACAGAGCTCACAGTGGGGTAACTGTGAAGAGACTCAAATATCAATAAAATAACTAATGCAAATGCAAATCAGGTCTTAGCCCTCCTCACGCACCTCACTTCAAAAATCTCACCCAGTGTGTGTGTGTGTGTGTGTGTGTGTGTGTGTCCTCACTGCATGGCATGGCCCCTGCCTACCTCTCCAGTGTGTGTGTGTGTGTGTGTGTGTGTGTGTGTGTATGTATGTGTGTGTCCTCACCACATGGCATGGCCTGTGCCTGCCTCTCCAGTGTGTGTGTGTGTGTGTGTGTGTGTGTGTGCGTGTGTCCTCACCGCATGGCATGGCCCCTGCCTACCTCTCCAGTGTGTGTGTGTGTGTGTGTGTGTGTGTGTGTGTGTGTGTGTGCGTCCTCACCGCACGGCATGGCTCGTGCCTACATCTACAGCACCTTGTTCTTTGTCCCCCAGCCACACTGGACTCATTTCCAGACCTTGAACCCACCAAGCTCTTTCCTGCCTCAAGGCCTCCGCTGGGGTCCCTTCTGCCTTGAACAGTGGTTCCAGCACTGGAAGGGTCTCAGCATCTTCCACGAACCTGCTGGAAATGAAAATTCCCCAGCCCTGCCCCAGCACTCCTGAATCAGAAATCCCGCCCCCGCCGACCCCGGGCAGGCTCAGCGCCCTGTGCATTCCAATGCCCTAACATTTAAGAACATCTGGCCCTTACCCCCTCCCCTCTGCTCTTCATTTGGCCCCTTCCTCAGGGACGGATTCCCCCTTATCCTCTCAGAAGAGCCCCTGCGGCCAGAAGATGTCTGTGAGGTGTCTTGTGCTTTCCTTGTTGACCTGTCATTTAGTCTGGAAGAAATGAGGTCTCTTTAAGAAGCCAGTTTGGAGCCCACAGGATCAGCTCTGGATGGATGACGTCAGCGAAGCCGCGGGCAGCACAGGGACGACACACGCGGACCTCCTGGCCACACGGCCTGGTTCACAGAGAGAAAACGGGAGGCGCAGGGGCCTGCAGCAGGTGAACAGGCTTAAGTGGAGAGAAACTAAGTCACTTGGGGATATTTAGCACCTAATGGAAAAGCAGAAATGTTGAGGACGTAATTAACACCTATATTCTAATCTCACCAGTAGCTAAGTAGGACTTAGCCCTAAGCTTGAAAAATAACAAAATAGCCCCAGGAAGACAAAAGCAAATCTAGAAAGATGTTGCTAAAAGTTAAGTTAGTGATACCTAGGAAGCTGGTTTCCTTGTCCTTTGAACATATCGGCTCACTGTAGTTTAGCAAAAACTCAAAGTTCCCCCAAGTTAGAGTTGTTGCTTAAATATTTGTCACTGCAGGAGTGAGTATACTCCTGCCATCGCTTGGGTCTGCATTACTCGGGCAGTCCTGCTACCCACACACTCACCTGACAAATAGCAGCTTCCTCACAGTCAAAACAGAGCCCCTGCGGCTTCCCTGGTGGCGCAGTGGTTGAGAGTCCGCCTGCCGATGCAGGGGACACGGGTTCATGCCCCGGTCCGGGAAGATCCCACGTGCTGCAGAGCGGCTGGGCCCGTGAGCCATGGCCGCTGAGCCTGCGCGTCTGGAGCCTGTGCTCCACAACGGGAGAGGCCACAACAGCGAGACGCCCGCGTACCGCAGAAAACAAACAAACAAACAGAGACCCTGGAAACGACCAAAAGGTGCCATTTTTGCACCGAAAGGCAACAAGGTCCTGGACAGGGAACAGCACGGACCTGCGGGCATGGAGGAGGGCCCGGCGGCTGACGTGCACAGCAGGCCTCCTCATTGCGTGTGCTTCTGCAGAAATAATGCAATTGTGAGGGGCTAGGGAAGCCACAAATAGAATAAAGAAAGGAAGGGAAAAATCGATAGCTGTGGAGAGGAGGAAGGGAGGCGGCCGTGCTGCCTGAGCCTTGCTGTCAAGAACAGCAAAGAGGCAGCAGTGCTGGCCGGCGTCCCTCACCCCCAATTCAGGCCTGGGCATGGACCGGGCTCCCAGGTCACTTCCTCGGCAACCTCCACCCAGCCTCTCCCGGGCAGACACTAGTGTCCATCTCCCGCAGGTGGGAATGGAGAGGCAGAAAGACTACATAAGTTGCTCCAATTCCCAACATAAATAAAAGCACTGAGACTTGCACCCAGGGCCCCCCATCCATCAGCCTGAGCCTTCCTCAGCCACCACAGCTGCATGGTCCATGAGAGCACAGCTGTCTGGTCCAGGAGGGCACTCACGCAAGAGGAGCCCAAGCGAGTTTGGCAGGAGAGAGGACCACTTTACCTGTGTGTATGGAGTTGGCTTCCCAAGGCTGATTCACCTGGGAAACAGCCTCTGGGGAAACTTGATCCCTACCCCCCACCCCAGCGCAACACAAACTGATGTGTATCTCTCTGAAAGCAGGCAGAGTGAGACCAGCAAGTGGCCTTCACAGGACCTCAGAAGATGCACACCTTGCTCCTTGGGATTTGCTCGTTCTTCCCCCTTCCTGGAGGGCCTGCAAAAAAAGAAAAGAAAAAAAAAAGGTCATGAAGAACCTAGGGGTAAGACAGGAATAAAGACACAGATCTACTAGAGAATGGACTTGAGGATATGGGGAGGGGGAAGGGTAAGCTGTGACAAAGCGAGAGAGAGGCATGGACATATATACACTACCAAACGTAAGGTAGATAGCTAGTGGGAAGCAGCCGTATAGCACAGGGAGATCAGCTCGGTGCTTTGTGACCGCCTGGAGGGGTGGGATAGGGAGGGTGGGAGGAAGGGAGACGCAAGAGGGAAGAGATATGGGAACATATGTATATGTATAACTGATTCAATTTGTTATAAAGCAGAAATTAACACACCATTGTAAAGCAATTATACTCCAATAAAGGTGTAAAAAAAAAAAGAGAGGGGACTCAGAGAAGCAGGACACAGAAGGTGTGGGGCTCCCGGGGAGCAGGGGGGAAGCGGGGTCTCCCCTTCGTTGATCCACACCCCGAGCCTCTGGGACCCAGCATCCGCCCTCTCCCTCCTCTCGTTCTGCAGTGTTTTAGTTGGAAAGTAAGACCCAACTCGCTAAATCAAAGTGGTTTCCCCAGCAACACTGGGAGAAGCCGGTTTACTTACAACAGGTAAATAATGCATGAGCTCAGGCTGAGAAATACGGCAACCAAGTTCATGTTACTAACGGGTTCACTGAACCTGGAGGCTCGGCTCCTGAGCCCAAGTCCCAGGGGATAAGGTTGCAATTTCCCGCCTGCCCCTCGTCTCCTAAGGAATCCTTTCTGTATTCAGGTTGTGTGTGTGTGTGTGTGTGTGTGTGTGTGTGTGGTTTTCTTTTTTCTCCTTTTTTTCCTGGCTATTTCCTACTCTCTAAATCAAACTGCCTCTGCCTTCAAGAGCAAGGGACTAGGCACCCGTACCCCGTGTGGCTTCTCCCATCTTTATAGACAGGGTGCTGAGAAAGGCTCTCTTTTGCAAAGTCGGGCAAGGCAGCACAGACCAGCACCAGGCTCCCTGGTCTGCCAGGAGACGGGTTCGTTTCCAAATCCAGTCGGTGCACCTGACAGATCTGTCAGGACCCCGCGCGCCCTGGTACAGATGCACTCTGCCAAAAAGAGATGCAAACCGAACCAAATTGTGAAAGAACTTTTTTTTTTTTTTTTTTTTGCGGTACGCGGGCCTCTCACTGCTGTGGCCTCTCCCGTTGCGGAGCACAGGCTCCGGACGCGCAGGCTCAGCGGCCATGGCTCACGGGCCCAGCCACTCCGCGGCACGTGGGATCTTCCCAGACCGGGGCACAAACCCGTGTCCCCTACGTCAGCAGGCAGACTCTCAACCACTGCGCCACCAGGGAAGCCCAGAACAACTCTTGATAAAGACAGTGTGCTCCTCCCTCCCCCTGAGAATAACTGATACTGAATCTACACCTCTCTACCCTCCAGGAAAGATGCTGGGCTTTCTCTGAGTGGCCCTCTGGAAGTAGTACGTTCTGTTTTTAATTTTATAAAGATGAAATGATAGTAGACTAGAGAAAACACTTTTTCAAATTACACAGCGCCCTCCCAGGTTGACATCGCCCTGCACCCCCATGCCAAAAAAAATCACTCATGTAGACGATTGAAAATTCAGTACAAGGAGAAATTTTAAAATGCCAATCATAGTAAACTGGCAGGTTTTATGGCAGGAGGAGGTGAAGATTTAGTTCCTGCCCCAAAAGATTGGCAAGCTTTGGGGTTCCCTTCTGAGGATAGTTACCCTCCAAATCCCATAAGGTGAAGTATTTACAGACGTGTATAGCACTGACTTATCTTGTCCACCTGCTGTCCACCTGTGCCAGCAGATGTGGAGAGAGTAGTTGGGTCTCTGTTTACCTTGGTTCACTGTCTTGTACACAGCAGATACCATCTAGGTGAATAAGAGAAGCTGAGGAAAGCATCTCACTCTATTGAAAATTTAAAAAATTAAGAACTTGCCTCAACACAAGCAATGAGATTTAGGCAACTATGGCCACTTGTTGTGTCTGTTCAAACAGATTTGTGGTATTATAAAGTGGCCTGGCTCAGAGATTGTATGGAACGTCAAGGAGTTAATGAATAACTCTCTGTGGAAATGCTCCTATTGGAAATCCCCCAGTTTCTCAGGTGGAAAGGAAGTAATTCACACTGACAATAGATACTGCTCCGTGACTGCAAAATGAGGCACGTCTTCAGTGAGTATCATAGCAACCTAGTTGGCCTGTGAAAATTATGGCAGTTTTGCATTAAAGGCTGAAAACTGAACAGGCGAATCTGTTAGAAAAACTACTCTTCAAAGAGGAAATTCTGACATGTGCTGCAATATGGATGAAATTTGAAGACATTACACTAAGTGAAATAAGCCAGCTACAAAAAGACAAATACTGTAAGATTCCCCTTAAGGGGGGTGCTTAGCGTAGTCAAGTTCATAGAGACAGAAAGGAGAATGGTGGTTGCCAGAGGCTGGGGGCAGAGAGGAATGGGGAGTTATTGTTTAATGGGTTTAGAGGTTCCGTTTCACAAGATGAAATGGGTTCTGGAGATGGATGGTGGTGACGGTTGTATGACATTACAAATATATTGGATACTACTGAACTGTATGATTAAAAATGGTTCAGGGGCTTCCCTGGTGGCGCAGTGGTTGAGAGTCCGCCTGCCAATGCAGGGGACACGGGTTCGTGCCCCGGTCCGGGAAGATCCCACATGCCGCGGAGCAGCTGGGCCCGTGAGCCATGGCCGCTGAGCCTGCGCGTCCGGAGCCTGTGCTCCGCAACAGGAGAGGCCACAGCAGTGACAGGCCCGCGTACCGCAAAAAAAAAAAAAAAAAAAAAAAAAAAAAAAGGTTCAGGTGGTAAATTTTACATTATGTGTATCTTACCGCCATAAAAAGACGGGGAAGAAAAAGACCCAGGAACACATGTAAACAGGACGACTGAAAAACCTTCAGGTAGCTACTGAAGCAGTTTAGACAGAACCATCCAGATAAAACAATGTCTGACTTGTGACCAAAATAAAGTGAGGTGTTTGGTCTGGACTGAAAATTTGTTTAGTTGATCCCAGATCATGCATTCACCACTAAACATTATGACAGGCACCTAAGAAATGAAAACGTACTCAGGAACAACCAACCGAGGAAATGATGCAAGGCATCATTGGAGGGCATGCACCCTGTCGGTCGCAGATGACGCAGCAGGTACTTAACAATTACCCAGCAGTAGGCAGCCCGCAAGTGTGGACTGCCCCATGCATGGTGCAACACGATAGCAAATACCGAAGAATGCTTTGGAGAATCACCACCACAAAATGTACTGGGATCGCGCTGTAACAGCACATCAACAAATCTTGTCCCATGGAGCAAACAGTCTGTCTGTTGGAGAAAATGAATAATTACTGTGGAAGTTATTGACAGAAGCACAAAAGTCTTAGGAGAAACATCACAAAACCTACTGAGAATAATAAAACAATGAATGTCCCTGGCAGAAAGGCTCTAGAGGAACAATGCAACCTGAGAAACTCGTGGAGTAAAACCTGCTACCCCTTTGGAAACCGGAGAGGTATCTGGACACTCACTGCCCATCTCACAGGCATCAGGATCTCACCCGCTTTGGCATCAGTTCAAAAGGCAGTACATCGAAACGATTACATATCAGTGTGACATTCTTGTCCCAACTACAGATTATGTTCACATTCTTGGCTAACACAGCAGGTACTGTTATAATAAGTTATACAAACCCACTAAGGTTATACCTTAATGCTTTGCAGTATAGATAGTACTTCCAAAGCATGATTGGACCTCTTATCAAATGTGTACTTTTGTTTCTATTCTCCCATTTTTACTACCCCAAGAAAATCGTGAGACTAGTTGAAGCAGCATTTTACAGGAGAAAAAACTAAATTCAGGCTGGGCCTTCCCAGGCCTGTCTTTGTGGCCTGACCCATCACTGTAGCTACACTTGGACATTCATCCCTCGTGGACACGTCCTTACAGGTCAGGATGTATCAACCAAATGCTACCCTGTAACACTTTACATGCTTTCCCTGGGTTACCCCAATAACTGAGAAGGAAAAATAGAAGTGTTAGGGCCTCAAGCTGATGGACAATGGGCAAACCTTTGCCTCACTTAGTGCCATGTAAGCCAAGAGGTCTCTATGGCTCTGAGAGCTGGCAGGCACCCCTCCCGCCCCGTAGGCTGCCCTGCCACATCACCAGGACGCACATCCCTCCAGGACGACCTTGCCCTGGGCTCTGACTCACCTAATCACAGCCCTGTGCCTCTCCATGAACTACAGGGAGTAATTTAGGAGTCTGGGCCTCTAGAGTGCCCATCAGCCCAGCCAGGGAGGGAAGGCCCCGCGGAATCGCTGAGGCCTCGGGTCAGGGCAGCGGTGGCTGCCGAGCAGAAGAGGAAAGGCCAGTGGCCAGCCGGGCAGAGGGCCAAACAGGAATCGGGCGGCGCTCACAGAGGGCTCTGTCCTAGGACACAGTGACTCCCACCCACAAGCACATCCCTGGCACAGTTAAGAACTCGGGGTGGACCTCTCTGCAGGGCAACGGGTGTGGCCTGCATCCTAAGCCTCCGATGGGTTTTGAGGGGCTCTGGGGAGTCCCCAGTTACTGTCGGAAGGAATTATCCACAGCCACAGGGGCTGGGTCTCCCTCTACTGGACCAGACTTCACCCCACACACCTGCAAGCCTGGCTTCCCTTCCCCAGTTTTTCCAGAATTCTTTGCTGCTCTTAAAATACCAAGAGCTCCAGTTTAACTGCCCTGACCACTGCCCTACACCCCCTAGCTCCTCTCTCCGCGCTGCCCCTAGAGCCCCCCACCCTTGCAGGAGGGACTCCTCTTCAAGCTTCCTTTACCTCTTTGCAAACTGGGGCACACATTATTTTCCTCCAAATCCTTGACCTACAGCAGGACAGTGAAGGGAAATTACAGCATCATTGGGAAGCCAGGCTCTCCTTTGATCCCGCTTGTGAAGGGCATGTGGAGGCACAGGACGTCAGAAGAGCTGCCCAGAGCCAGGCCCGGGGCCAGCACCAAGGGAGAGCCCGCGGGAGAGCACGGCCCCTCCCACGCGGGCAGCTCCCACTGTCGGGCGGTGCACCCCGGCTCCCAGCCTCTGCTCTGGGACAGGCACCCTCTGTTCTGGGTTCCTTCTGAAGGAAGACTCCGCGGCACTGCTGGGCCTCTGAGACTTCAGCGGCCTAATGGGATGCAAATTGGAATTTGCTCCCTTAAAGATGTATTATGCATGGACTTTCTATTAGATTTCACTTGGAAACTCATCATCCATCACCCCAGCAGGGCCTGCACAAAATCGGGCCTGTGTCAGCAGTTTCTTGTCAGCTGGGATCTGATGCCAAATTCATCTCCCTCACAGGGGGGTCTGGGGGACACCAAAGGTTTGGAACGTGGCCGGGGTGGATCGCGGAACCACTTCCGGGCGTCCTCCGAGGCGGTCTGGTCCTGGCTGGAAGGGGGCGGGGCCAAGATGGGAAGGCGGGGCCTCACCCGCCGCAGCAGGGGCTGGAGTGGCTTGACTACAGATGCCGCGGCGCCCAGTGGACCCCTATGATGAGAGAGAGAGGCCTGGGCTGGGAGGGGAAGAGGGAGTGAAGGCTTTGTCCGAGGGCCCAGACTTCAGTCTTTTACCCAAGGGGGGGAAAAAAAATTCCTGAGTCATCTAACAGGATTAGTCTGGAAGACTTCTCCTCCCTTGGGTCACACACAAGCCATACCCCTGTACCCCTGCACATACTCACAGCCGCCACACATGCACACATCCAACCCACCCATACCCTAACGTTCACACGTACAACATTCACACACATGCTCACACTGTCACTCACACACGTGCGATATACACACATGCTCACGCGCACCGCACCCCCTGCTCATACATGCACATGCTCACACACACCCATACGCTCCCTGACTTACACCCATGCAAACACACGCAACACTGCAACACACAAACCCGTACCCTCACACCCACACTCACACATGTGCACATGCTCATACGTGCACACTCACAATCACATCCATACAACACACAACCTCATATCCCACCCCCAACACGCAACACATACACCAACACCCTCACACACCCTCATTCACAGGTAGTCACACCCTGGACACCACATACACACACACACACACACACAGACTCACATCCAGCATTACCTCTGAGGCCACAGAAGGCAGAGGGAGCTTTTCTTCATTCATGAAAGGCTGTGGAGGCAACCTTCCAGAGTCGCTAGGATACAGACTCTGTGGGTGTTATCCAAGCAATGGTAGCTGAGTTCCAGGCTCTGGGGAGCAGTGACTGGGGAAGTGGGAGCCATGTTCCCTTCCACTGTGTCTTCCCACCAACAGAAAGGCAGGTGGGCAATGAGGCACAAGGACCCCAACAGGAAGAATCAACTGGGCGCTGGAGGTATGATAAAGTGCCAGGTGGGAAAGAGAGGTTTCAGCCCTTGAAGACTCCAAAACAATAAACTCATCGGGGACTTCCCTGGTGGCACAGTGGTTAAGAATCCACCTGCCAATGCAGGGGACACGGGTTCGAGCCCTGGTCCGGGAAGATCCCACATGCCGCGGAGCAACTGAGCCCGTGCACCACAGCTACTGAGCCTGTGCTCTAGAGATCTCGAGCCACAACTCCGGACCCCACGTGCCACAACTCCTGAAGCCCACATGCCTAGAGCCCGTGCTATGCAATGAGAAGCCACCGCAATGAGAAGCCCACTCACCACAACGAAGAGTAGCCCCCGCTCGCTGCAACTAGAGAAAACCTGTGCACAGCAACGAAGACCCAATGCAGCTATAAATAAATAAATAAAAATTTAAAGATAAATAAATAAACTCACCAGCCACTGTTGACGGAGCATCTCCTCTGTGCCAGGGTTGAGCTGGGGGCCTTGAGACCCAGAGCCTGCTTGTCAGGAGACATCAAGCCAATTCACAAAAGATAGGCCACAGTCCTGGGCCGTACATGGGTGGTATGCCAAACAAGGGCTTTCAAACCGGAAGTGCTCGTCGGGACAGTCAGAGAGGCAAAGTCACCGTAGGCTGGAGCGATCAGGGAAGGAGGAGAGGGGAGAGCACGGCAGGTGGAGAGACAGGTGTGGGCTAACACTTAAAGGCAGGACTATGGGAGGCATGGGGAGAGAAGCCAGCCCTGAAGAATTGGGTGATAAGGGCCTGGTCCCTAGGTTGCACTGAGGTTAGGAGCCTGGCTTTAAACTCACCTCTGCCTCATCTGAGGAAGGCCTCTGTTTGTCCTTTGGCTATGCTTTTGGGCTCACCTCCTCCAGGAAGCCACCCAAGATCTCTCCCTCCTCAGAACCCAGCATATTTGTTGCTTCTAAGACTTTAATTTCTTGTGGTCCCAGAGTTAGACCAATTCAGCACATAGTGAGTTTTCATGATCAGTCCCTGATGGAAAGAGTAGAATTCCTGTCTACCAGGGACAGTCGTATAAACTAAGAGCTACACTAGCAATGCCATTTCCTTACACAGAGTAGTATAAGGGCTCAGAAGAGGAAGAGCAGATATCCAGATAAGACAATTAGAAAAGGCTCCATAGAGGCGATGGTGTTCACGGACAGGCTGAATGTGCTTTGTCACTGTTCATCAGCTTACATCTGGTCCCCACTCTAAATTTTGTTCACTACGTCCTGTACCTCTCCATTCCCTATCATGCCTAGCACAAAACAAGGTATCAGTAAGTTCTTAATAAATGTATTATCTTGTTCATTCATTCAACATCTCCTTGCTTCCTTTCTTGCTCACTGGTGGAACTTCTAGAATGTTCCTTCAGGACTTCCCTGGTGGTCCAGTGGTTAAGACTCCACGCTTCCACTTCAGGGGGCACGGCTTCAATCCCTGGTCGGGGACCTAAGATCCCGCATGCCACACGGCGCAGCCAAACAAATAAATAAGTAACTAAATAAAAATAGAATGCTTCTTCACCCTCCAGAACATGGGAGTCCACATCCAGCCTGCTCCCAGGTATGAGAGGGTAGCACATCTAGGGAGGATGGAGGGCTCCCTGGGTGGTCTTGTGGCTGCCGCCTTTTCTCTGCAGGTCAGAGTATAGCCAGGGAGTACAGCTGAGAATCTTAGAACCAGGACCTCAGAGGTGTTCTGTATCTTCCTTCTACAGCCAGGGACTAGAGATAGTAAGTGGGTGTGCAAAGTCCCAAAGGTGGTTTCATGAGATAAAAGGAAATCATACGTTACCAACTGTGCTTTGATATAACTTGACAGTGGAGAATCCTAACAAATACTACCTCAGACGGGTGGCTTCCTGGAGGAGGTGAGCCTTATCAGCAGTGATAAGTCATGGTGATAGTATCCACTCTCGATGTGATGGACTGAAAATGGCACTTTACTTCTGTGCTCTTCCTCCGCAGCCTAATCATCAGACATCAGACAAGTCCCAGTTGATGAACCTTCGACATCATACCTGACCAATCTTCCTCCAGCAGCTAAGGTCATCCAAGACAAGGAAAGTCTGAGAAACTGTCACAGCCAAGCACGGGCTATGGAGACATGACAAAGATAATGTGGGATCCTGGATGAGAACAGAAAAAGGACTTTAAGGAAATCCATATGAAGTTGGGACTTTAGTTAATAATAATAATAACAATGTATCAACATTCGTTCATTACTTTTTTTTTTTTTTTTTTTTTTTTTGCAGTACGTGGGCCTCTCACTGTTGTGGCCTCTCCTGTTGCGGAGCACAGGCTCTGGACGCACAGGCTCAGCGACCATGGCTCACGGGTCCAGCCGCTCCGCGGCACGTGGGATCTTCCCGGACCGGGGCACGAACCTGTGTCCCCTGCATCGGCAGACGGACTCTCAACCACTGCTTCACCAGGGAAGACCCCCGTTCATTACTTTTAACAAATGTACCATACTCATGTGAGATGTTAGTAATAGTGGAAACTAGGTCCTGGTGTATGGGAACCCTCTGTACTATCTTCGCTTTTTTCTGTAAATCTAAAACTGTTCTAGGGAATTCCCTGGCAGTCCAGTGGTTAGGACTCTGTGCCTTCACTGCTGAGGGCCCAGGTTCAGTCTCTGGTCAGGGAACTAAGATCACGCAAGCCTCATGGCGTGGCCAAAACAAAAACAAAAACAAAAAACCGTCGTAAAAGAAAATTTTAATTAAAAAAAATGCTGCTTTGCAACATAAAACTGTCCTAAAAGAAAATTTTAATTAAAAAAATGCTGCTTTGCAACTGTAAAAGCACGCTGCCCATCCTAGTTCTAACTAGTGTCAATAACAGACTCTCGGGCTTCCCTGGTGGCACAGTGGTTGAGAGTCCGCCTGCCGATGCAGGGGGCACGGGTTTGTGCCCCGGTCCAGGAAGATCCCACATGCCATGGAGCGGCTGGGCCCGTGAGCCATGGCCACTGAGCCTGTGCGTCCAGAGCCTGTGCTCCGCAACAGGAGAGGCCACAACAGTGAGAGGCCCGCGTACTGCAAAAAATAATAATAAATAACAGACTCTCAGTCCAGTGCTTGCCCTGTCCTACCACATGGCTGTTTGAGACGTTAAGGTCTCTTTAAGCTCTTCTTGCTTCTGACAGTTTCTCAGACTTTCCTTGTCTTGGATGACCTCAGTGGTCTTGAGAAGGACTGGTTGGGTATTTTGTAGAATGTCTCACAATCAGGATTTGACTGATTTTTTTTTTCTCAACTTGGTTGCAAGTTCCTTAGAACCACAGCGGGGCCGCCTCTTTCCCCTGGGCAGGTTAGAGAGAGAGGTACCTGCACTCCCCTCCATTATGAAGCCTGTGTGCAGCGCAGGTGAGAAACCAGCCCTAGCGTCCTTACTCTAGAAGCACTGGGCCTGATGTATCTCTCAGCTTCACCTCACGTGGGAGGTTCAGCCTCCATCAAGGATAGGTCCAAGAGAGAGTCTTGGCTTGGGACTGGGTATCGCAGAGGACTAGCTCTGCTGGTGTCTCTCCGAGGGACAGGCTTCTTCTCCACAGCCAGCTTCAGTGTGTCCACTGGGACGGTGGGACTGAGGATACTGGGGCCTATGAGTGGTTGCCCTGACAACCCAACCTTCCAGGTGTGCGGGAGAGAGGGAGGTGCCTGTGTGAGTTCCACAAGGGACAGGATGCTAGCTGAGCTGCCCCTAAGGGTGTTGTCATCTTTACCTCCCCCGGGTCCCTTCATTATAGTTTCTTAGCCTCAGTCCTCAGTTCCAGCCACTCCTCCTAGGATGCAGCCCTGATGAGGGGGAGGCAGCCACCGGACACTGAACTGTGTGGGTTTGACCGAGCTGGCAGGCAAACCCAGCGAGCTAAATCCAGTGGACCATTCGAGATGTCTAGACAGGAAGCCAGGCTGGGAGAAAAGCAATTCCACTCCCTCAGGGTAGAGCCCGGAGGCTGCCACTGTTTCAGGAGCCCAGAGGATATGTCCCCAGAGGCCTGAGTGCCAGCTCGGGGCACATCCTTATGAAAGTAAAAGGTGTGCCTTGCCCTGGAGCAAGTGCAGCAGGGGGGTACCGGGTGGAGCAGATATCCCTCAGGGGGTGGTGCTCAGGTGACAGTGGCCCACCCTGACCTTGAGGTTAAGGTGGAGTGGGTACACCTGGCATCAGGGTTCCAGGCTATCATCCCCAGAGCCAGCACTGGGCATGCTCTGAACATCACTTGACATCCAAGCGGGGGGCGGGGCGGGGACGGGTGGAGTGGAGAGCCAGCCAGGGTCCAGCACTGGGACCTTGAACAAGTTAGCCCATCTCTCAGTTTCCCCGTTTGTAAAATGGGGCTAATCATATACCTGCCGTGCTTGCCTCATGGGCCATTAGGAGGAGCAGATGACATGCTATAGGGAAAAAACTTGTGTCAAGTGCTTGGCAGGCATGACTATCACAAATGATGTTTATACTGTAAACTTCAAGGCTGTGGCGATATTCAGTTCCATTGAACTGGTAGACTTGGGTTCTTTGGCTGGCAGTCGCTGACTTGCTTAGATTTTTACAGGTCATTCAGTCCAACACACCCATCTTGTCCTTGACAAAAGCTAGATGTGGTCCTGTGACCTTCCAAGGTCCCACACAAGTTAGTATCTGAGCCGGGCCTGCAGCCCAGGGCTCCCAATTCCCACTCAGGGCTGGAGCCTTGTGCCACCCTGCCTCTCTGCCAGGGCGAGTCCTCTGGCGCATCCACATCCCAGCTCCGCCACCAAGATCTGGTCCCCACCGCCTTCATTTGCATTTTAGCGCACACCCACTCTCAACAGCTTATCCTAGAACCGAACACCCCTGCCAGATTCTGGGATCTTTAAGGAAATACAAAAGGGTGAAAGACACAACAGAAAGAAGATAAGCAAGTGTTCCTTTGGAGCTCCGCCAGCGTGGATAGGCAGGTTGCCTGAAACTCCCGCCCTCAATCTGTTCACCAAACTGTTTCTCTCCCCATTCAAGCTGCTCCTGAAAGCCTCTCTGGGAAGTCTTCCCAGATCAGCTAGGCACTGGCAGCGTCCATGGGCTGGCCCTGTCTGAACCTAGCACTTCCCTGGGTGTCGCTCACCACCGTCCACCTGGGCAGGCACTTGGCCTTGCCCTCCGTGCCCAGCTGCTGGGCCAGGCTCTCTCCTCCTCTCCTGGCTTCTGTGCAAGAACGCTTCCCCGGTCTCTGCCTTAATCCCAGCTGTGCGCTTGACATACATTTGATGTCAATACGTTATGGTCTCTTGATGTATTCGCACCCTGCTTTGATTTGGTCAGGAGGCTGCCCTCTCCTTATTTCTTCACATCTGTGCTGGTCTGAGACACTTAGAACTCAGGGGGTCTCATTATCAAGAATGGAGAATTGCTCTCCTCTGCTCTTTGGTTGAGGCAATCAGGAGGTGACAGGACTCTATTCCCCATGCTGTAAACAGGTCCCAATTCCATGTCTCATCAGCCTCAGCTACAAAGCTGAATTCCCGCTATGCAGTTTCTTTACTATTGTGTGACGATTCTGTCTTTGATTTAAAATCCAAACTACCGGACAGACAGACAAGTCCATCTTTTTCTTCCCCAGACTTTCTCCTTACTCTGACCTTTTACTATCGGTTGATAGTGTTGTTTAAAAGGAAACTGCAGGGCTTCCCTGGTGGCGCAGTGGTTGGGAGTCCGCCTGCCGGTGCAGGGGACACGGGTTCGTGCCCCGGTCTGGGAGGATCCCACATGCCGCGGAGCGGCTGGGCCCGTGAGCCATGGCCGCTGAGCCTGCGCGTCCGGAGCCTGTGCTCCGCAACGGGAGAGGCCACAACAGTGAGAGGCCCGTGTACCACAAAAAAAATAAATAAATAAAAAATAAAAATAAATAAATAAATAAAAGGAAACTGCAGACGTGCTACCAGTGTATAAAAAGGAGGGGGAGGGAAGGTATTGTAGGATACAAACATACACGCATGCACACACACAGGTGTGCATGTATGTTTTGCTGTCAAATATAACTTATCTCTGAACGATGCAAGCATCTATTGTCTCTGTAAGTAGACATGATTTCTGAATGATGCACAACCATCTGAAAAGGTCAGTTGCCATCAAAGAAAGATTCTCATTACATACCTTTCCCTACCTTTTGAACTTGAAAAATTTTAATAATGAATTATTTCATATGTACCAAAACACATGAGATGAATGTATATATTGAGATAGGATAATAAACAATTCTGCCCTGTGGATCCACCCCCCATTGTAAGAAATGGAGCGTTACAACAGTGCTGAGACTCCCTGCATCACGTCCCTGGTTCCACAGAGGTCACTGCCATCCTGTTATCGTCAATCTCACCTGCCTTTAGAGTTTTATCATGAACGTATATGTCCCTGAGTAATATAGTCTTCACTTGACTTGTTTGGAACTTTACAAAGATGGTGTCACACTGTATGTATTTTTCTGTGACGAGCTAATTTCTCTCACCATAGTTCTAAGATGCATTCATGTTGATGCCTGATTCATGTGTGTTTATTGTTAATTAATGTTCCATTGAGTGAATATACCCACTTTATTCATCCATTTTCCTAGTGTTAGACATTGGATTATTTCCCATTTTTGCTGCTATGGGCTTTCTACGCCTATCTTTTGGGGCACACATGCAACAGGGATCTAGGGTTTGATCCTGGCAGTGGTGCTGCTGGGCAAATGGGTAGATATACCTTTGCCAAATGGTTTCCAAGATAGTTGTACCATTCACATTCCCACCCACAGCATGAAGGGTATTTGTTCCTCTGCCTTCTCTCCAACACTTGATACTAACGGACTTTACATCTAGTGGGTGTAAAATGGTGTGATAATATGAGCTTAATTTACATTTCTCTGGTTACTGGTGACACTGAGAGCATCTTCTTATGTTTATTTCCATTCATGTTTCCTCTTCCATGACTTTCTGAATTTTGAACCATGTGAACATATTACCTATTCAAAAACATACATGTATTAAAATGGGCTTGTAATATCTCATTTCTCATATGCAAAGGGCTCCACCACTCTCCCCCCAAAGCACACAAATACTATCTCTGAAAAGTGTCACCATAAATAAAACTGCTAACAATACATTGGTGAGTGTTATGGGCTAAATTGGATGCCCCTCCCACCGATGAATTCATATATTGAAGTAAGTGCTAACTCCTAATACCTCAGAATGTCACAGTATTTGGAGATAAGGTCTTTAAAGAGGTAATTAGGTTAAAATGAAGTCTATACGGTGGGCCTTAATCCAATATGACTGATGTCCCTACAAGTAAAGGAAATTAGGACACAAACAACACAGACCAAGGGAGACCATGTGAGAACACAGTTGGAAGACGGCAGTCTGCAAGCCAAGGAGCGAGGCCTCGGGAAAACAAAACCTGCCAGCAGCTTCATCTTGGACTTCCAGCCTCCAGAACTGTGAGAAAATAGTACATTTCTGTTGTTTAATCCAGACGGTCTGTGGTACCTTGTCCTGGCAGCCCAAGCGGACTGATACAGCGAGCACGTTACAGTCTACACAGTGCTTTCACATACTCATTCATCTACTCACTTGTCATCAAATATTAATGGAGCACAGCCTGGGTCGAAGGGTACATTTCATTGTTAAATCCTCCCTGCAGTCGTTCAGGTCGCGAATAGCGATCCCTGAATTTAAAATGAGGGAACTGAGGCTCACAGAATTTGGGTGAGTGCAGAGGGGGAAAACCAGACTGGCAAAGGAACGGAAGGCAGCTTGTCAGGGGCCGGAGAAAACTCAGGCAGATGCGATCATCACCTTTAAGTACAAGAGGACTGTCACATGGGAGAGGGAGTCTATTTTTCTTTATGGCCCTAAGGGACAGAAGTATGATGAATAGGAAGAAACATCAGGAAGACAAATTTCACCTAAACAGAAAGAAAAACACTGTCACAGTCAGAATTGTCTAAAGATTCAGCAAGATGTTTTAAATGTAGTGGGTTGTTCCTATAGAAGGTGGACAACCCACTTTATGAGGGATGGTGTGTGCGTATGTGTGTTTGTGCGTGTGTGTATGTGTGTGTGTGTGTGTGCGCGTGTGTGGAGAATAAGGGTCAAGCTTCAGGTATGTGGTTGGAGGACATGACCTTGAAGGTCCCTCTCCATCCAGAGAGTCACTGATGTCTCTGAGACCAGGTGGTGGACCAAGAAGAGAGCCTGTTTTCTGGATTCTGATTCTCTATTCTTCCCACCAAGCCAAGCTGCCTCTAAACAGATTAGTGGCTGGACAAATGCGTTCTAATGATGACAGCATTCACTGAGCAGCCTGGGGACAGGACACAGCAACAGGGAGTACACAGCTTTTGAAATGAGAGAATTATTTACTCGCTTTCCCCTTCTCAGAAGTCTTGATTACAGCCAGGTAGGTAGCAGGAAGCAGGAGGGAACAAGCAATTTTGAGAACGTACTTAAGAGCTAGGGTTTTCATACACCTTGATCATTATTTCACCTTTACATGAGCTCCAGCTGTAATATCATTTTTTGTCTCCACTTTACAGATGTGGAAGCTGAGTCTCCAAAGAGACCAGGCAACTGTCCAAGCTCACAAAACTAAATGTAATGACACAGCAATGACCTTGACCAAATTCCCTACCTCAGTCTTGGAGCCAAAGCCTGCCTGGTTCCAAAATCCGTCACATCTTGTTACCCAATGGATATTGGAATGTAAAAAATGTGGGTTTTCTTTCTCTAAATCCAGACTGGTGTCCTTGAGTACTAAACCCAGGATAAACACGTTGTCTTGAATAGGACTTACACACCAGAAGGAGGGGGTGGGGACTTCCTTCCTATCCTCTGATTGGACGATTGACACCTTCTCAGCCTCAGGTAAAGGACCTGCTCCTCCGTAACCAAGTTCTCTCCTAATATATTTAACATTCCCTCTGCAGTGACAGTTCTCTTCTCCTTCCCTCTCTGAGCGCTTTTATTCCAGGTGGTAAGGCCCACATCTAGCACAGTCTCTCCGCAGAGAAGGGCTGGACCACTGGCCATGGCACAAAGGCCTGAATGGGCCCCATTTCAAGCTGAATGATTTTTACTTTTTTTTTTTTTTTTTTTTAACCCCAAGGCAAAATGCAACTTCTGTTTTCATCTGAGCCCCACCCTCCTTGGTTAGAACAAATAAACAGAAAGCTGGCCATGGTTCCTGCCCCCCCCCCCCCCCCCCCACCGCCAGACAGTAACAATGCGAGGGAAAGGAATGGGATCGTCGTTTTTGCCTGGGAGCTGGAGGGCTGGATGAACCCACTCCCCAGTTCAGCCATCTGCCAGGGAGAGGAAGCGCGGAAGTTTCCAGAACAGGAAGGAGACTTCCCTGCTCTCTACCAGCGTTTGTCTGATTTCTGGGGCTTCACACGCCTCCCTCCATGTCTAGAAGTGTCAGAACCTAGGTCCTTCCCAATGCAGCCTCATCCTGGGACTGAAGGATGGAGCCTCTTTAAGCTCCAGGGTCTGCTAGGATGAGGGTTTCCTCTCTCACCTCCAGCTTTGCTTTAAGAATCCTTCCCTCCACCATCCTCTCCTCTCCTACCCCTCCTCCCAGCTCCAGTCTGCCACATTATTCAATCTATCTGACCTTTCTGGAACTCCGAACAGAGGGCGTTGCATTGTTATAGATAATAGACCCAAAGGGGTGGAGAGTCACAGAACAAAGAGAAGAAACGGTTTTTTCCCTCAGGAAGTTTAACTTAGGTCAGGTGAGCACAAAGGTAAGCCAGGTACATGCAGAATTTATGAGCCAGTGAGTGGCACAGCGCACCCCTCCTGCAGGTCAGACCTGGGAGTGCTGCGAGGTGGGAGGTTCATTTCTGCCTTTTAGGGGCTTTGTGGAGGAGGCCAGCTCTCAGCTGTCGTGCACGGGAGGGCCGGGCTGCTGTCTGCTTTATAAGGGGAAATGAGGTACTTTACGCAACGGAGCAAATGCAGAGTTGGAGGCAGTTGGTTAGAAAAGAGAGAATGATGCTCTAATACTAAACCCAGGGAAACAGGGAGGTCACCACACTTTCAGGGACCACGCAGTGTTTGTCACACACTCCAAGGCTCAGTCACACAATATTCCCAGAATGGGGAGAATGAAGAAAATAGGCATGGCATGGGGACTTCCCTGGTGGTCCAGTGGTTAGGGCTCTCCACTTCCACCACAGGAGGCATGGGTTCAATCCCTGGCGGGGGAACTAAGATCCCACATGCTTCAGGGCCAGAAAAGAAAATAGGCACGTCATGGCATGGCAGAGGGTGCCTATCTGCCATGTGACCTTGGACAGGTCCCTGGAGTTTGTTGGGCCTCAGTTTCCCCACCTCCATGAGCAATGGGTTGAATTTGATCAATGATTCCCAAATTTTGGTCCAGTCCAATTGACTAAAAGTTTACAAAAACTTTTTACATTGCCAGATAAGGATATTTTTAAAATATCGCCATCTCCTCTCACTATCAGTTAAAAAAGAAAGCGCATTCCAGTACTAAAAAAAGAGAAGAGACACAATCTTAGAATATGAAGGAGAGTCCTGTAAAGAAATATGGAAAAATCCAGTATGTGATCTTACTTTTCTCATTTCAATGCAGACTTTTGAAAGCTTCATCACAGAGGGAAATCAATTCAAGAAATGGGAAACTTCCTAGCATCCTAGCTCCTAAGATTCTATGATTTGAAGCCCAACTGGGCAAGTCACCCAACCTCCCTCTGACCCATGCTTGGCGCTTTCCAAAGCCTGAAGCACCGTGATGGGAGTGTATGGTGACTGTTAACTCCCTGTGCAGGTGACTCCTGATACCTGGAATGCAAGGATCATTTCCCTTCTTGAGCCATCATTTTCCTCCTGTCTCCTGAGATGCAAAGGAAGCTTCCTCTGGAAGGTTCTGTCATCGGGACAGGGGCTGGTGGGTGCTGCCAGCAGAAAACTGAGATATGCCTCTTTCCTTCATCCACTGGAGGCAATAAGTCACTCGGGAGCGGGGGGGCGGGGCTGCCTCTTGCTCATCTTGGACGCCCTTGAAGCGCTCGTTCGTAGAGTCTTTCCACGAATAGATACCGGAGTTAATGTCTGTATGCTGAGGTCCAGAGATGCTGGAGCCCACACAGGGGAAACTGGTTGTATGTGCACAGTGTGAACAGAACCCACTGCAAGGAGGCTACGGGCTCTGGAATTTAGGACCAGATCAGCCAGGGGAAGGGAGGTGCTCTCCCTGGAAGTGGTGTCTTGGTAACAGAAAGAACTTGGGGAGCAGGTCCCCACATGGCCCCAGGAGCCTGGGCCCGGTCGGAGGACAGCCGCCTGGGGCCGCACAAAGCGCAGTGGGATTGTCTGATGGAACTGCTGTCTGGAGACCATGCAGCTCATGTGACAGCCCCTGAGTCCCTTCTGGAACCCTCCCACAATAGCCCAGCTCCCTGTCTGCCCCTGGCAGTGACAGTGGCTGTGTGGCATCCCCCTCCTGCGTTTCTCTCCCCTCTTTCCCTTTCTGGTCCTCTTTGTCTTCGAGCTACTTTAACCCTCCTGGTCCCCCTTTTTTTTTTTTTTTTGTCGGTACGTGGGCCTCTCACTGTTGTGGCCTCTCTCGTTGCAGAGCACAGGCCCCGGACGCGCAGTCTCAGCGGCCATGGCTCACGAGCCCAGCCGCTCCGTAGCGTGTGGGATCTTCCCGGACTGGGGCACGAACCCACGTGCCCTGCATTGGCAGGCGGACTCTCAACCACTGCGCCACCAGGGAAGCCCCCTGGTCCCTTTTGACCTCTTCCTGCTTCTGTTCTGTCCTCCTCTTAGACACAAAATCACCCCTCCCGTGGCCATGTGACCCCCACCACTCCTGGATCTCACGGCTGGACGGCCGCTCCCACCCCAAGGAGGCTGCTTTTATCTAGCTTTCTCGGCTGCAGGGAGTATGGGGGAGTCGGCAACGTTTAGCGATTGAAAATAAAAAGCACCCGTGATGTAAGTTAATTGTAAGCGCTGCCATTCCCTCTCCAAGTTAAAGATCCCCCAGGCACGAGCCAAACAGCTTCTTCTTCTCTGCCGGAAAGGTCTGATCCAGAAGGTGTCTTCCTGCTCTCACGTTCTCCAGCTGCAGGGAAAGGGGCCACGTGCAGCCGGGCAGCCCAACCCTGGGCACAAGGTCCCATTAGGGCATCTCTTGGGTGCCGTCCCTACAGCCTGGCTGCGGGGCTTAGGGCTGCCTATGGGTCAGTGAGAAGCTCCACCACTGGGGAGGCTCAGGCTCTGCCACCGCCAGCTTTTCCTGACCATTCACGCCTCCCCCTGCACTCCCGTAGGAAACAGAGCTGTGCAAAAAACAGCCTTGATGAATGGGAATTACCAGGCTCTGTGTTTTACAAGACGCGGGCAGGAAATGCTGAGGGTCCTCCTTAGTTTCCTAGTGGATTGATTCCCTGGAGGAGGATAATGTGGTGGAAGAGGGATTGAAAGCGGCCTTCTGAAAGAGGAAGGTCAGCAGGTTCTGTCCAGGAGGAGAGAAGCGAGGCAGAGGGCAGAAGCCAGGGCCAGGAACATCATGGACATTCCATTAAGCTTCAGTCTTACATCATTCATTCGAAACCTGGCTGTGAGATGCTGAGAGGAAGAGAATCTGAGGCCAGAGAGAGACTGCCAAGGAGGTTATTGAGAAAAAGGAATTTGAGAATCACCAAGCTGTTTCATTCTCCTGATTGCTCACCTTTTGTTTCTCTTTGCTTCCATCACTTCTTCTTTGATACGCATCTGTATGAGACCTGGGCGCTGTGGGTACATTTCAGGATCAAATGCTGAGTGGCGATGGGGCCAGATGAAGCCCATTGATGGTGGTGAGAAGAAGGAAGGCAAAGGACGCAGGAAGCCCCTGCCTCTGTAGACCGGGATAAACCTGGGTGACAGCTTTAGCATCGCTCAGTGGAGTGGCCAGCCTGATTCCCACGCCCTCACCCCCCCACCCCCATGAATGGATTTTAAGCTAGAGTCTCGTTCAGGCCTTCTTGCCCTTTGGTGCTCCTGGTACACTGTACAGTAGCTCAGGTAAAGGCAGGCTGCATTTAATGAGCACCTACTATATGTCAGGCACTGTGTGGAGGGCTTTAGATGGATTGTTTTGGGGTTTTGTTTGTTTTGTTTTGTTTTTTTACATCCTCACCACCCTATGTATCCATTTTACAATTTAGGAAATTGAGGCCCAGAGAAGCTGCTAAACTTGCCAAGGTGACAAAAGAAAAAAATTCATATGCCAGACCCACCAATGCTTACCTAGCCCCAGGTGAATATGGGAAAATCACAGAAGTAAAAGGTAGGAGGTCTCTGGTTATCCTGTATTTTTGATTAAGGCTAAAGAAAGTCTCATTTAGATCCTCCAACGGGCTTTAGAGTTTCAATAAAAGGCCACCTGAAGCAGACACAGGAAATGGAGGGCAGGAACGGGGCCTGACAGCTCACCAGTCCCAGGACAAAGCGCCTTCATCCCGGGCAGGGGCGACACGACCTGCCGTCTGGGTCAATCCGGGTGTGCGTTCCCTGTCCCCATGTGTTCCCAGAAGTTCTCTACCTGTCATCAATACTCTATTTTTTTGCTGCCACCAACACACGATAATCTGATCTGGAAGGGAAAAAAGGGAGTGGAGTATCTGCAGAAACAAACATCATCAAATGTCCTGGCTCCCTTCCCGGCACTTCAATAAAAATGCAGGAAGGAAGAAATCACAGAGCTGAACCCCAGCGGCCAGTCTGCCTGAGTCTCCATTAAGTCATTAAGAGAGGACTTTGCAGCATCAGAACCGATTGCCAGGGTGCCGCCGTGGCCCTCGTGGTGGAGGAACAGGCTTAGTAACAGGGACACACAGTCTGAGTCAGGTGCTAGTCTTTCTTCAAGGAAGGATGGTTCCCCTCCTTCACCCACACATTCAACTTTTTGCCCTAACTTTCTCCCCGATTGTTTCATGATGTTTACTGCATTTAAGACCTGGGTCTGGAATCATACTATTAAGCACAGCTCTCATTTCGGCAACTAGTGGCCCGAATTACATATGGACCTGCTTCTGGGATCTTCCTTTTTCTCTTTTGGCTTCGCCGTGCAGCTTACGGGATCTTAGTTCCCCAACCAGCGATTGAACCCACGCCCCTGGTAGTGAAAGCACCGAGTCCTACCCACTGGACCACCAGGGAACTCCCTGGGGTCTTTTATAGAGTCAAGAAAATACCACAGCCAAACAAGAGTTTCTGGTGAGGGTAAGCCGGCAGCCAGGTAAAAGACCAAATCATTTCTCTAATCAGAATGCCGCCCCTTGCCCTTCTTCTCCAAACTTTGAAAGACAGAAGGAGATGGAATTATAAGCGGGAGGGGCTGGGGGTACGGAAAAAGATGAAAATGAAAAATAAACTTGAAACATACCTAGCAGAAAGCACATTTGATTTGAAAGATTCTTTCCATCTCAATTCCCTGTGGACCTATTCATAACAGAGATATGGTTACTTAAAATACAGTTTCTGCACTGGCTGGTTGAGTCTCCTTAAAAATGCCTTCCATATTTTCCCAAGCCCCTGCTTCAGTTTTAACGTGTAATTCCTGAACAGCAGCTCCTATGGGACCAGGTGAACTTGAGCAGAGTGATTCTGAAACCTAGCGACACCCCTAAGTGACACTGAGACTGGGGCCCACTGGTGCCAGATTTTAGCTCTTTTTTTCCCCACCACCCCACCTCACTCCCTACCCCCGACACACACACACACACACACACACACACACTCACACACACTCACGAGATCCCACAAGGCAGAACTGTTTCAGAAAAAATGGCACTGGTATTGATTCAAGCAGATTCATAATAAGTTGTCTTTAAAATACACACTCAAACTGTGACAATTCCGTTTGCTGTGGTTTAACCTTTTTTTAATTTTTTAATAATTGAGTTTTCAAAGAAAGAGAGATTTTAAAGTCCCTTCTGCAGACACTGCTAAATCAAGAGCATCTTCTTTTCCCGAGGTAAAACGGCTGGCAGTCAAGGCTCTGGAGTCAGACTGTCTGGATTTGTAGCCTGGCTTCCTTATCTCATCACTTGTGGGTCCAGTTAGCCCCCCCCCCAACCAAGCCTCAGTTTTCTCATCTGTGAAATGGGAGTCATACCTCTCTCATTGTTGTGCAGTTTAAATGAGATGACCTCACTTAGCAAATGTGAAAGCACGTAGCAAGGTGCCTGCACGGCAAGCATTCATTAACTATTAGCTATTGGGGATGCCAAACAAAACATTTTTTTTAAAGGCATAAGCAGAGAGATCACACCTAACACTTCTATTTGCATTTTCTACCCACTTCTTAGAAAATAAGCTCACATGCTTGGAAACCTATCAGAGCCAAACAAGCGGCTTAAGGAATACGACAGTGAATTATTAGCCTATGCCTAGCCTTGGTAAGAAACTTCCTGGAAGATTGAACACCCATCTGGATTGCTTCCTAGTTAGGTCTCAGAAATCCACCCCAGCTCACTCAGCTTACACCCCCCCGCTTCGGCTGCTGACCAAAGGTGCAGGGCACTGCGGGAAAGGGCCCAGCTTCTGACTCAGGCAGGTTTCCCGAGGGCCCTGCACCGGCTGGCGTGGAGGAGAGCAGGTTTCAGGAAAGACTCATAATGAGAGGGGTCTGCGGCCCTTCCTGAATTCATTTGCATTGTCCAAACCTCTGCAATTTTGGAAATCAACTTTCACGTTGTCCCTCTCTCTCTTCAGATGAGGGGCCATTTTGCAGGGTGTCTTGGGTTGTGGGTCACTGTGGGTGAGGGATTAGGTGCATCTGTGAGGGCCTGAGTATGGCCACTTAAATGCTGTCCCAGTGGACTTGCCTGGGCAGGACATGTCTTCATGATCACTCTTCTTGCCTAAAGATAAAATCACAGCACTCGGTGCACGTCTGCTTTTTCCACATATGCTATAATAATTATTATTATTATCATTTTGCTGATCATAAACGTAGTACCCGCTCAGGGGCGGAAGATGGTACCATTTCCTCTGGGCAGAGGTAGGGGCAGCAGCACACAGAATTTCAGCCCCTGAAACACACACCCAGGATGCAACCTGCTCAACCGTACTGGCCACCCTGTAAACACACTCCTTCCCAAAACCTCAGACGATGCAAATGTGTGTAAAAAAAAGTGTAACTCTCCTATAATCATATCCCAAAAGAAACCACTATTAATGGTTTAGCTAATAAACCTTTGTTTTGTTTTTAACAGAAGAATGACATTCAACTAGAGGGAAATATATAGGCACACGATGAAATTTTTAAATAGTACCAAACAAGGTAGTTTGAAAGTCCCCTTCCCACTTCTGCCTCCCTAGACATTCAATTCACCTGTTGTATGTGTGTGTGAGTTTCCTTCCAGGTAATCTACTTATAGATCAATATATACGTATGTAGGTATCTGTATGTGTAAGGGTGTGTGCGCCCCTGGTTTTTTTTCCTTTAACACAAGTGATCTGTTATACATACAGTACAAAGCTTCTTGCTCTTTCCCTTCCATATAGACACATCTTATTCCTTTTAACAGATGCACAATTTTGCATTTACAGACTTACCATGATTTATTTCACCAAGTCCCCCGTGAACCAGTCAGTACATTGTTTTCAGTGTTTTGCAACCACAACGCTGCAATGATTATCATGTATATCATATACACATATCTATATATACATTATACGCACGGTCTTTCTACACATATGCAAGGACATCTGTATATTAAATTCCTAGAAGAATTGTTGGGTCAAAGAGTATGTGAAGTATGTACCTTTTATGTTGATAAATATTATGTTATGTACCTTTATGTTTATGTACCTTTTATGTTGATAAATATTATGACATGGTCCACAAGGAGTCTATCCAATCAGCACTCCCTCCAACAAGGGTTTGGGGTGCCTGTTTTCCCACACTCTCACCAACACCTTTATCTTCTCATCTTTTTTTTTTTTTTTTTTGTGGTACGCGGGCCTCTCACCATTGTGGACCGGGGCACGAACCCGTGTCCCCTGCATCGGCAGGCGGACTCTCAACCACTGCGCCACCAGGGAAGCCCTATCTTCCCATCTTTTAAAATGCATGTCTATCTTTCCTAACCTAACACTGTCTATTTTTAAATTCTCTTCCTCTCTGACCCCCCCCATCCCGATATCACCAAAAGTTCTTAACGACCCAGGAGAGGTCATCTGCAGTTGGTTAGCATATCCTTGGATGGAATCCACTTCAAAGTTGAATCCTCAAGTATCCCAGTCTAACCCTGCAACTTTGATCTTTGTCCCTGGGCAGGGCAGAAGCCTCAGGAACCGGGTTCTCTACTCCTGGGGAGTCCTCAGAAATGCAAATGCCCACAGTTCGGCCGCTGCCTCTCTGTCACCTCTCCAGTCCCCAGCACGGTGGTTTGGATGGGCAACTTTGACTGGGAGAGGGTTTGGAGGTTGGGGTCAGAAAGAGGGGAGAGTTTAGGGAGCTCTGAAGAAAACCAGAGGACAAAAGGCCAGCTGGTTTGCCATGAGCATCCCAAAGGGGGTCTGAAACCTAGACCAGTGACCACAGCTGTTAGGATCATGGAGGTTTTATAAGACTTGTTAGCTTCTCCATATATGTTCTTGTGATTTTCTTCTTGTTTCACAGTTAAATCTGTAACAAAAGGGGCTGTTTATCTTGATGGGGTCAACAAGGAAGGGGGAGATAAGCGGGAAAAATATATCCTTTACTGCAGATCTTGGGAGACAGAGAATCTGAGGGTGGTGGTGATTGGATGGTAACACCACAAGGATACCTGGAGAAAAAAGGCTCCGAAAGAGGTGTTCCTGGGCTAAAATATAACAAGGTTACCATGTAACCTTGCGCCAGGCATGGAGTTCTTCTCTCCAGAGCAAGATAATACAGAATAATCAACACCCCTGCACAAACTCTCCAGTCTGGCCTTCCTCAATCATCCCGCCTGAGCTTGTGGGTTTCACATGCTGTCAGCCTTCAAGGTTCAGGCATCACTTCCCCTGAGCATCTCTTTTCCTGATGTCTCCTCCCCAAATACCCTGCAGGTGCTCCTGGTCTCCCCGACCAGACTGTCAGCTCCCAGAGGCTGCACCTTCATCTCGTTCATCTTTGGATCCACTGTGCCCGGCACAGTACCTGGCACATGAGACGTGTCCCACACACCGCCAACCCCTGCCCCAGTGTTCGGTGAATGAATGTGGCACTAGGGCCAGAGAAGCTGAGCTGCCACGGCTGAGAGCTCCCTTTCCCACTCCCAGTTGGTCGGAGAGAGTGAAATGTTATTTACAGAAACACCAAGACAAACAAGACCCTCCCTTCCCTGATATGCCGAAGCTGTGCTGAGAACAGCCGGGGGTCACCAAATGGCAGCCAGATGGTAACTGGCTGCCGCAGGGGCCTGGGGCAAAAGGCTAGGCTGCCCACCTGCTCCCAGGGACCTGGGAACCTCCACTGTGGAGGGAGAGACCCAGACAGTTCCCTCCTCCTGAGCGTGCCCCCCTGCAGCCAGCCCTCAGAGCTGAGCCTCTGCCGGTCCCCCACCAGTCTGCGGGACTCCCAAGGCCAGCTGGAGTTGCTCTCTGGCCCACCCTGCCCCAGTGGGTGTAGAGGTTGCTAGCCTCCCCCAACTTCTTCCATAACAGAGAGGTGTTAACTCCGCAGGACTCAGCCAGGGTAGTAGGGGTTGCTCATCCCTGGTGGGAAGAGCTGAGCCCTAAAATAACTAAACTCTGATGGAGCAGGGGAGCCCTGGGGAGGGGAAGGGCTGCCTCCTCCGTGGAAGACGTCTGAGGACACTGGAGGAAAAGGGAAGGGATCTTCTGCAGTGTTTCCAAACAAAGACACCCGATCGGGCTTTGGGGAGAGCTCTTTTCCCCTCGGTTTCATTCAGCACCGCTCTCCCTCTTCCCACAGATGCAAGAGGCAAGAGGTCCCCAGCTGGTTATCAGGTCCTCGAGCCGTGAGGGCCTCTGTACCCCCCTCAGACATCTCACTAGCAGGGCAAGGGGCCTACAAATCCTCCCTGACCCTCCCAGCTCTTTGTTATCTCGGAGGGAAGATTACATTTCTGTGTGGGGAGGCAAGGTGCCAGGCGTCCTCAGAGCAGGACAGAGGCAGCAGGGCGACTGCCTGACCCCCTCTGCCTGGAGCGGCTCGGGGCTACCCTGGGGACGCTCTCCCTCCAACGGCCTGGGGCCCATCCTGAAGTGGAGGGTCTGCCTTTCAGGAAGAGGAGGGGAAGCAGCAGCTCCGAAGGGGAGCTGGGCTGGGAGGAGAGAAGACTCGTGCTCTCAGTTATTCAGGATCCCCGTCTGTGGTCTGTGGACAGGCCGTTCGTTGGTTCCCTGGGTTTCTCACCTTCCCCACTGCGCTGTCTTTGGTGGTTTCCCTGAGAACTGGGGGTGGGAGAGCTATCAAGTTGACCACTTGCTTTCATTTTGGTTTCTTGCTACATCTACAGAGAAATTTGTTCAGCACCGGGTCGATGCCGTTCAACACCAAACAGGCAGGCATCAAAACCATTTTCTTTCTGTTCAAACCAAGGGCACGTTCTTCAGCCTCGTCTTTGGGGTTCAAGATACTCCTAAAGTGCTTCTAAATCAGAAGGCAAAGGGGCTGGATTTAAAAAACCCTGTTTCAGAAGAATCAGAGAGAGGAAGTGTGAACTATTCTCTTCCAGTAACAAAGTGGGAAAGCAGTAGCTGGATGTTAAATGCTGGATCGTCCTTCGCTTGTCTCCCCAATCATATTCCCTCAAACTGTATTTCCTCATCTAGTCACCCAGGTTTATAATCAAGTCCATCAACAATATAACGAAACACCTCCGGACGGGAGTCCTGAGCTAGGTCAAATACATAGATGGGATCCGGGCTCTAGAACAGTTTAGCAGCTGGTTAGAGAGAAAGAGTAAAAAAGACAACTAACAAAGTAATGTTAAATATCAAATCAATGGGATATACCAGAAGGTCAGTAGAGGTTCCAGGGACTGACAGAGCTGGGATTGGCTGGGAAGGCCCCTCCAAGGGGGAGGGGTGTAAGTTTGGCCTTCTAACAGGCCTGGAATGAGCATGATTTAAAATGAAGGAGGGGGGCTTCCCTGGTGGCGCAGTGGTTAAGAATCCGACTGCTAGTGCAGGGGACACGGGTTCGAGCCCTGGTCCGGGAAGATCCCACATGCTGTGGAGCAACTAAGCCCGTGCACCACAACTACTGAGCCCATGCACCACAACTACTGAGCCTGTGCTCTAGAGCCTGAGAGCCACAACTACTGAAGCCCACGTGCCTAGAGCCCATGCTCCACAAGAAAAGAAGCCACTGCAATGAGAAGCCCGTGCACTGCAATGAAGAGTAGCCCCTGCTTGCCGCAACTAGAGAAAGCCTGTGTCCAGCAATGAAGACCCAACGCAGCCAAAAATAAATAATAAATAAATAATTTTTTTAAAAAAATAAAAATAAAATAAAATGAAGGAGGGGGACTTCCCTGGTGGCGCAGTGGCTAAGAATCCACCTGCCAATGCAGGGTACACGGGTTCAAGCCCTGGTCTGGGGAGATCCCACATGCCACAGAGCAACTAAGCCCATGTGCCACAACTACTGAAGCCTGTGCGCCTAGAGCCCGTGCTCCGCAACAAGAGAAGCCACCGCAATGAGAAGCCCGCGCACCGCAATGAAGAGTAGCCCCCACTCGCCACAAGTAGAGAAAGCCCGCGCGCAGCAGCAAAGACCGAACACAGGCATAAATAAATAAATAAATAAATTTATAAAAAATCATAAAATGAAGGAGGCCTAATGGATGGGCAGCTTATATGGGAGGATAAATAGAGTCTGATCAGGAGCAGAAGGGTTGAAGGGTGGAGAGATAGGCTTATAACCCTATAAACAATGACTGAAGTCCATTTACTTAACAAATATGTGAGTTCCTGCTTTTTATTTAGTTTAATTTTCCTTCACTTGCATAAATATTTATTTATTTACTCTTCAGTCAGTTCACAAACATTTATTGAGCTCCTACTATGTGAATGACACTGCAGTGATCACTATTCTTTCTCCTGCTAGTCCAATAAAAAAAAATAACTTGGAGGGAATTCCCTGGCGGTCCAGTGGTTAGGACTTTCACTGCTAGGGCCAGGTTCGATCCCTGGTTGGGGAACTAAGATCCCACAAGCCGTGCTGCATGGCCAAAAACAAAAGAAGAAGAAGAAAAAGAAAGAAGGAAAGAAAAAAAAAAAGAAATAACTTGGAGACCCTTCCTTAAATGGTAGGGGCGGGGGTGGAGGGGGTTTATCTTATTCAGTTTTTGAGCTTCCAGAATCTTGTGGGTTAGGTGAGAATGAGGGAACAGACCCTACCATTAACTTCCATAGTAACTTTATTTATATCAAAACTAGCACTTTGAATGCACTGACATCCATTATTTCATTTGATTCTGGTGACAACTTTGTGAGGCAGTCCCAACCAATTGGGGGAAAATATATAAACAGGTCTTGATTTCTTTCAGATGCATGACCTGTCCAAAATCAAACAGTTCCTAAGTAGAGGGCCATAATGGAGGTGCCTCTCATACCTAGGATGACATATTTCTCACCCTTCCGGTGGTCCCCTACTGACACAGTGTGAGTGGTAGGAAAAAAAACCTCTTTGCTCCTTCTTGGGACAGCCTGATTCCTCGAGTCTGAGCAGGTCTAAGAGTTTGTATTTTTTAGAAGTTCCTAGGAGGACAGATGCCCATCTGGATTAGGGAACCTACTAGATTATACCACTTTGAGGAAGGACCCAGGGGAAAGGGCATTTTAGCCACTTTTCCTCGGGTTCCATAGAGTACTGGAGTGTGCACTGGGTGGGCTCTGATTAATTTCCAAACCAACAACACCCCCCACAGCTCCTCTCATTTACTCTTTGCTTCCGAAACGTTCTCCGCAGGCTGAAGACTTCTGGAGGCCAAGAACGGTGCTGTAGAATTGACAAAACCCAGCTCCCTAGACCACAAAACCTAGGCTATGTGGCTGGGGAAAGTGAAGGGTCTGAGGAGGGAGCAGACCTTCTCATGAATAAAAGCAGCTTGGATTTACTGAGTAACTATGTGCCAGGCTATCATTTAATCCTAAACTCTATGCGGAAAGTACTCTTACCCCCCTTTTACAGATGAGAAAACTGAGATGTAGAGCGAGAACATCGTTTCCCCAAGGCACACAGTCCGACTCCAAAGCCCGTGCTACCATGTGCAACCTCAGGGCTACAGCGTCTCCCCACCTCATCCTCACAACTGCTCATTCGGCCACCGCCCGAAATTTGGGCGCGCTCCTGGCGGTGCTCAGATAGAGGGGCACGCGCGCCAAAGGAGGCCAGACCGCAGGAAAGGAGCAGCGGAGCGCGGGGCGGCTCAGCCCGCTCCCCCTTCTCGGGGGCCGCGGCTCGGAAACTACAAGGCCCAGCAGGCAGCTGCAGGGGGAGGAGGAGGAGGTGGGACCAGCGCGGGGTGGGAGTGAGAGAGCGAGTCCTCGCGCCCCGCCGGCGCACAGCGCTCGGAGCGCTCCTGCGGGCACTGGTGCGGCGGCTTCCGCGGCGGCGGCGGCGGCGGCGAGCGGGAGCCCGAACTCTGGTCCAGCCGCAGCGCGCGGAGGAGCCCGGGCTGTGCCCGGAGCTGGGCGGCGACGTCCAGACAGGACCGAGACTCTGCTTAGCGCATTGCGGCGACCTCGCCTTCCCCGGCCGCCAGTGCGCGCCGCAGCTGGAAGAGCGGCGGAGCCCGAGGACTTTTCTCCGGTCCGAGGGGCGCCCCGCGGGGCGCAGGGGACCAGTGCGGCAGTCGGGCAAGCCGCGGCGCCGGGGCCCCGGCAGGGCTATGGAGCCCGGGCTGCCAGAAGCGTGAGGGCCGCCGCCCGGTGCTGGAGAGGGGGGCTACGGGGTCTGGAAATCCCGGGCGGCGGACCGGAGCCCTCCCCCCGCCCCGCCTCCGGGGCACCAGCTTCGGCTCCATTGTTCCCGCCCGGGCCGGAGGCGCCGAGCTCCGAGCGCCACTGGGAGTCGAGCGCCGGCAGTGGGGCTCTCGCGGCCCCGCCAGGACCCGAGCGGAGCCCGGGGGCGGCGGGCCGGAGCCGGGGACGCGGGCGCCCGCCCGCCCGCACAAGCCACGGCGGACCCTCCAGAGGCGGAACCGCAGCGCCGAGTGAGGTAAGAGCCGCGGCGCCCCCGGATCCGGGGCGGGCTCCGCGTCCCGAGCGGCCCCCGGCGCTGGAGCCTCCCGGCTGCGCGCTCTCCCCGGCCGCAACCCAGTCGGGTCCAGCGCCTCCCTCCACTCGTTACCCGCCCCCCTCCACCCCCGGCTCCCTCCCCAGCGCTCGGCGCCCCCCTTTTGTCTCCCCTCCCTTCCCTCCACTCGCGTCGCCTCCTGCGCCCCCTCCCCGAGCCGGTCCCACCGATCCGCCCGCCGCTCAACTTTTCCGCCAACTCGCGCTGGGGAGGTGGCGAGGCGGCGGCGGCTCGGCGGTGAGTCCGGGCAGGGACAGGGCCGGGGCCGAGGCGGCGGCGGCCCTCGGTTTCCTGGGACTGGGGAGGCGGGCGGGAGTGGGCAGCGAGGTGGGGTGTGTGTGTGTGTGTGCGCGCGCCCGCGCGCCGCATTCCACTCCATCTCCTTTTAGTCCACCCGTGGGGACTCACCCCAATCCAGCAGGTAGCTTTGGGTGGCACGCTAAAAATCCGGGGTCTTTCTAAGTCCTTTTCCACCTCCGGGAAGGTCTGGGGTCGCAGTTGCGGGTGGGTGGGCGGCTGGGGGCCTGAAGGGGGAAGGAAGTGGAGGGTAGGTTAGCTTCTCTTCGAATAGGTTTTAAGGGGGTGTCGTCACCAAATGGCTGAATCTGCCTTAGCGGAGAGCGAGAAAGGAATTCCCTTTTCCAGAGGCGCTTATCTTCGACTTAGTCCATCTCTGAAAGGATCGGAAGTTTGGGGAAGGGGAGGGCGCCCAGCGGGTGATGTTAAGCCCCATTATGGGGTCGGGGGGGAGGGGAATGTTCAGTTCCAATCTGGTTCGAGGAGGTGGGGGAAGGGATGAGGGTTTTGTCCCGTGCGGTTCACTCGGCTGCGATGCAGGTTGCTCCTCGGGCCCAGAACCCTCTGCCCCCGCTCCGCTTTCCCGTTATGTTTGGGGTTAGTAGAAGAGGGGCTAGAACGCTCATTTGCAGAGGAATTTGTTGACTTTGTAGTCGCAGTTCATTTAACTCATAGCCTGTGAAGGCAGCCAGACGCCTTTGGGCGAGGGGGTGGGGGGCGAGGGGGAGCGGTGAAGCCTACTTCTCCTTTCTGGGCCCAGAAGCTTTAGCCCTTTTCAAAGTTTCTGCGGTGTCTTTCTCCCCCACCACTCCCCCCCGCCCCGATTTTCCAGATGTAGCCGCCGCATCTGGTTCCGTTTCACCCCACACGGGTACACCGCAGTCACAAGAACATCCCTCTTCCTCCCTCCCCCCTCCCCCAGATTAAAACTGGGATTATTCAACTTGGCCGTACCACCTCGCTCTTTAAGATTTCTTAAGACTTGGGGATGAGGCGTTGGGATTTGAGGAGAAGAGAAGTTGCCCTGGATGCCAAGTTATTTAGGATCTGATATGGAGGTGGTGCTTTCTGGCTCGTGTGAAAAAGAGGCATCGTAGGAGAGGGGGCCAAGTTTTTCGGGGGTGGCCCATCTCATCTGCTAGAGATGGTCAGACCCAGAACTGGCCCTCACGGAAGTTTCTGGAACCAAAGCATTACATTCTCCTCCCTTCAGTTACAGCTGGAGCAGTGGGAACGTCTGACCCTGTCCGGAGCCCGCCGCCGGGTCTCGGGCCGCCCGGCGGTGGCGTCACGCGTCCCTTTTCCACCCTCCCTGGAGCGAGCCCGGGGCGCAGCGGCCCGGGCGTGGGAGGGAGGCCCCGGGCTGTCGCTCCCTGGGTGTTTTTAAGGAGTTCTTTGGACGGCAGCTCCCGGACACTGAAGTGGGGGGCGTTTTACCAAGTCAGGACCGGGTGGAGGTTTGAAAGGACTGTGGAGGGTTTTTCTGGTTCTAACCTCAAGGCAGGAAAGCACTTTCTGGCTCCCAAGTTGCAGGAGGGTGGGGAGAGTTGTTCTCTCACCCTCTCCTTTCCAGCCTCTTTCAAATTGAAAACACTTCTCTGGTTTCCTCCTTTGGGCAGTAGTTTGGAGGCTGTAATGAAATCGCACTTTCTCTAGACATGGTAATTAAGGTGACTGTTTCCTCTGCAGATGTGCCCTGCCCTTTGCACCTCCGGCCCAGAGCTTTTTTTGGAATACCTTCTAAATTGTAGAACCTTAGCCTTGAGACTGTTGAGCAGAAAGTGGCCATTTTCCCCTGTTGGCCCGGGCTCCCGGTTTCCTCTCTGAGGCTTGTTTAAGAGCTAAGTAGCAGGGCCCCGTGGGACATGCCTCTGTCTGGCCGATTACCCCCAAGCCTGGGTCATAGCCCTTCCTTCGAGTGAGTGTCGGAGCGAGAGCCCTTGCAGAGGACCCAGCTACCTTACGGGACTACCTCCCTAATGACTTGTTTACATATTTCCCCCCAGTTGGTTGGGAGAAGCTCCAGGGCTGCTGCAGACCCCCGGAGGAGCGCAGGGTGTCTGGGGACAGGGAGGCTGCTGGAGGCTTGGCTCCAGCGGGGATGGTTGTGTACTGCATCGGTGACGAGCTCCTTGAAACGTCTGTTGCACTTACTCTTAGTCATAGCTGAGTGTCAGCTTTTTAATGAGGGCCATCCGGGTGGCGAGTCACTTGGATAGCGTGCTCTCACTGTCTGCTTTGACCAAGCCCGTAGAAATGTGCATTTTGGAGGCATTTCACAAATGGGATTCGGGCCAGAGTGGGCACCTCTTCCTTTGGCTCCAGAGTAGGCAGTCTTGGGTCCTTTTCCCTGGCTCCTGGCCATGGAGGATGTGAGAAAGTTCCGTTAGGCACCCTTAGAAGAGCAAGTGGAGCAGAAGCACGGGAAGACATTGAGAGGAGCATGGTCATTGCTATGACCCCACCCTGCCTTGAGGAAGAGGATCAGAGCATCTCCAGGCATCCCTAAGCCTGGCCCAGCTTTGTTCCTGGTGCACTCTGGGGGCTAGGAGAACTGAGTTGAGCGTCCAGTAGGTAGCCTCCAGCCATGGAGACCGAGAAAAGTCCATGAGGTTTTGCTTTGTTTGCTCTTGGGTGTCGACCTGGAGCGAGACCCCTAAAACAGGAGATCTGCTCCTGTGAGCTTGGGCTTTCAGCAGCCTCTGAATGCTTCCTTGGGCCTCCATTGTTTAATCTGTCTCATCAAAATGGCTGTTAGTTAAGAGCTTCCTAGGACAGTTTGAGCCTGTTGCTGCTGAAGGAAAAGAAGGTAGACAGAAGGGGTCCAAACATCTTGCTCTGAAAGGGCCTCACATCACTTGAGAGGAGCTTAATTTCCTCTTGGGAAATACATCTTGCATATTTCATCGCAAGAGCTTTGGGAAAGGTCTGAGTGAACCCGGGACTGGTGGGAGTCCAGCTGCAGAACTTCAGAGAAGGTTCTGGGGTTTCCGGAGAGGATTAAAAACCAGACTTGGGCTAGGAGAGTTGCTTTTCTCCCTAAGTTTGCATTTCCCTTAGAAATTCTCTCCTCATCACCATTCCACTTGCAATTAAAAAAGCCATGTTTGGGCTCCAAGTAAATAGCCCTCACCTGGGTGAACACCTCCAAGCATGTGATGGTCCACAAGCCCATTCTGTCTTCAGTAGCAAGGCTGCCTAGATTACCGTGGAGCACTTAGGGTTTCTCTTATTACTACTTGCTTTTTACATACCTCACTCCCAAGGACATTTGGGCACTCTTTTTGACAGAGACTAAAAACTTTTAAATTAGCGTTTCTCTTGGAGCCGGTACAATTTCTCAAGCTGAGCTGCATGTGTTTTTTCAGATGTTTATTAAGAACTTGTCCTGCCACTCTCACCAATGAGTAGGGATGCTCATTGTTGGTCACTTTTGGGGAAAGCCACCATTTCTGTTAAGAAGTCTTACTCCCGTCTAAAGGGATTAAAGTTTGGGCGTCACTTCCTCAAGTCTGAGGAATCGAGATGTTTAGAAAATGTCCGGGTTGGTATGCTTTGAGATCGAGTTTGGCTGGCTAACAAGGAGTGCTGGACGATTTCCTCTGGCATTGTCAACCTCTTCTCTGCAAGCGTGGCTCTGTCAGCTTCGTTTCCATCGGCCTCTCCTTGTTTCATTCATTTATGCCTCCAGTTCCCAAATGTACCAGCCTCTGCCGTGTGGGTGTTAGGTGCTAAGGTCATTGACAAAGGTTAATTGGGTATAGACCCTGCTCTTAAGGAGCTTGAGACCCTATGGTGTTTTTGGAAATTCAGAGGATCCTCCCAAGGCCCAAGAAAGACTTGTAGAAGAGGACCTGGCTGTTTGAGGTGGGGCTCGGCGAATGAGAGAGCCCGCTGAAGACAGAGGAAGGGCAAAGAAGAAACGCTTGGCAGGGCACGGAGGTTGCCCAGAGCTGTCCTGTCCCCTACAATGTAACACAGGCCACATGGAATCTCAGATTTTTCCAGTAGCCACGCTTTTTGTTTTTTTTGCGGTACGCGGGCCTCTCACTGTTGTGGCCTCTCCCGTTGCGGAGCGCAGGCTCCGGGCGTGCAGGCTCAGCGGCCATGGCTCACGGGCCCAGCCGCTCCGCGGCATGTGGGATCCTCCCGGACCGAGGCACGAACCCGTGTCCCCTGCATCGGCAGGCGGACTCCCAACCACTGCGCCACCAGGGAAGCCCAGTAGCCACGTTTGAAATTAAGAAAAAGGGAACAGGTGAAATTCATTTTCCTTAATTCGTTTGTTTCAGTTTTTATAATGTATTTGCTTTAGCCCAATATATGTGGAATATCATCTTTTGAACATGTAATCAGTTTAAGAAAATCAATGAAAGGCTCCACATTCTTGTATGTATTTTCCATTTCTAGCACATCCTGCCTCGCACGGGCCACATTTCAAGTGCTCTGTAGCCACGAGGGGCCACCTAATGGGACAGCTAGGTCTAGAGTGTGGGGTTTGTAAAGATGGATGGTGAGAAATGCCTTTGTAAAGGCAGGAAGTTCATGTCCTCCGGTTGCCAATTACCAAAGTCTCCTGAGATTGCTATCAAGAAGTGACTCAAAGCACAATGTTTATATATAATTCCTTACATTTGATTAGGGCTTTAGAGAGGAGAGAGCAGATACTTTCACCCATGCCCCCCATTTGAAGCTCGTAACCTCCTGTGGTGTAGGCAAGGCAACTGTTTTAGCTCCCTCTGATGACAAGTGGAATAAGTGAGATGACGTGTGTCCCCCAACTCTCCTCGTTCCCCAGTGAGGACCTCTGCACCCAGAGCAGGAGCTGGGCTGCCAGTCCCAGGAGACGTGACTGATGGGGAGATGCTGAGGGGCCGGCTGCTGTGTGCACCTGCAGGGCTACAGGTCACATCTGTCAGGCAGTGGAGGAAGGAGACTGTTCCTAAGAGACTTAAAGAATTCATTAATTAGAATGGGAAGAAGGTGAGGTGAAGGGGGAGGTGGCAGTCCCTAGGGTCCCAGATAGTCTGGGGACTGGTTCGCGTCCCTGTGTTTTCCACAATAGGTTGTGAGCCCGCTTACCCCTTCTCATTCCAGGAGTGGGTGCCTGGGGGCCGGGGGGCTGGGTTTTCTGACCATCCTTTGTTTTACAGATGTGGGACTCAAGGCCCAGGGCGGGAGGAGAGGAAGAGACTTTTGCAGGGAAACTGCCAGATTATTTTGAAGTGCATTGATCACAGAGCTGAAAGAGGGCAGTCAGCAGGCAGACCACACCTGCGAGGAGGTAGACAGGCTTTTCAGGGGACAGAGCGGCCGAGTGGTGGTGGGAGCTGCCTGCCTGCTACCTTTGCAAACAAGCTTCATCATCTCGAGATGATACCACCCTTTCCTGTTGGATACTAAAAATTCATTCATGACTCTGGCCATTACTATGGGATTTACTTAGGTCCTTAGTCAGGTGTACCTTTCTCGGTGACTGGCCTGCATCCATTTGCTGTATCTTTGGGATGTAATGAGATGTGGAATGTGGTTTTGGGATGTCCTCTGGCAAGCATCACTTCTATCCCCGGCCGGGAATCATGCCCCATCCTGTGTCCTAGATGGCATATCCATGAGCTGCTTCCAAGGGTCTTTCTCTAGAGCAAAGGAAAGGAGAATCAAAGGCTCTCCCATTGCCAGAGTCACCTCGGATCTGTCCTTATTTACATGGCTTTTGTGTGACACAGGGATGCCCTCTGGAGAAAATGAGCTTGCGTCCGGTAGAGCCAGGTTTGATCACCCCCTTATCGCTTCCTCCCACCCTGGTCTCTGGCATCCGAAAACCCAGGTGACGTAGACCCGGTGCCCTTGCCATCTCACTGCACATCTTTGGGCAAAGCACTTAACCTCTTTGTGTCTCAGTTTCCCCGTTGCTTAAAGGGCAGTAATAATTCCCACCCCTCCCCTTCAGTTCACAGTGGGGAAGAAATGAATTTTTATAGTTTAAAATCTTACCTAGTCCGTGCTTGGCACGTCGTGAGTATTCAGTAAATACTTGTTCGATTCTGCCTTGTCTAGTCCCTTTCCTAAATTTAGAAAAATAGAAGTGTTTACTTCTCCTTTGGTTTGAAATCATTAAAAAATTTCAGGAAAGCCTTGGGAGGGAGCTAGCAGCGGCAGTGCCTGCGTCTTCCCGCTGGCAGGCGCTTGTGAACGAGGCCAAGAATTCTAGGGGGTTTTCTGCCAGCCGCGCCTGACTCACTCACAAGGGGCCCTGTCTGGCTCAGGGGGAGGCCCGGCTGAAGCACCACATTAGGGCATGTTCCGGGGAAGTGGATTCTCCGAATAACTTGGATGGTTCCCTGGAGTATTTAGGGCAAAAGCCACCTGGAAGACAGAGAGGGTGTCACCCCCTCGTAGCCCAAACGGTGCCCAGAAAGTCTTATCACTTGGTAAATGTTGAGCGGGAAAGACCATTATCCTGAAGACCTTGGAGGGTTGTTTTCAATTTTACCCGTTCGGACCTGAGAAGGATAAAGGACCGCAGTCTGTGCCTTTCACCGGGGCTGGCACGAGCCATCTTTGAGTCAGGCCTTGCAAGAACCCTTATTCTTCAGCACGACCTTTCCCCACTTCTGGATCCATTTCTGTTGGACGTCTGCCGTCCCCTCTCAGCCTCGGGGAGAACTGGATCCAGCTCACGGCTCCCTACTCTGAGGCCCTTTTTATGTAGCTGGTGAGAGTTGTGTTCTCTCTGTGAGGGAAGCTGGTAGAACCAGAGGTCCCTGAGATGCATCCAGTTTTAGAGACAAAAAGAAAGAACCTTGGAGATGGTGTATTTCAGCTTCCTCATCACGTCGGTGCAGAGAGGGTCAGCATCTCACCTGGCTCCCATTTCCCAGTTCTGGGCTTCTTCCATAATTCCTCATCTCTCTTTATCCCTCACCGAAGGGTTGGTGTGCCCTAGAGGGAGTGGAGTCTTAAACTGGGAGAGGTCACATCTGCACACCCAGGTCACCTATGGGAGACGTTCCTGAGGCCGTTCGCTTTCCCAGCACAAATGATCTTGGGGCTCATGCCTCGGGGAACTTTCTGATGATTTTCCCAACATGGGAAACAGTCCACACTCAATAAATAGTTGTAGGACTGAACTGAACCACTCCTTGGTCTAATTAAGGCGCATAACCTTGAATTCACCGTTGGGACAGGACCACAGTTCCTTTCTTGTGTCTGAAGGAGTTAGTTATTGCTTCAGGCACCCTTGTGGGCAGGGTGGCCATGTGACATGCCTTCCCTCTTTTTCTCCTTGGCCCTCATCCGCCATGCAGACCCCCCTAACTTTGGGGTTTTTTTTCTGTCCCCAGAGTCAGCTTGCACAGGAGGATCAAGCCCACGGCAGAGTCTCCATGGAGGTGTGGAGCCTTGTCACCAACCTCTAACTGCAGAACTGGGATGTGGAGCTGGAAGTGTCTCCTGTTCTGGGCTGTGCTGGTCACAGCCGCGCTCTGCACTGCCAGGCCAGCGCCAACCTTGCCGGAACAAGGTAAGGCGCGGGCCGAGGGGCAGCCTGGGCTCCCGGCCCTCAGCAACAAGGTGGGCTGGGACAGACGTGATGTGGTCAACTGCGAAGGCTCCATCCCAGGTGGAGCAGAGGGCGCCTGGACTGTAGGAGAGGCTCCCGAGGTACCTGGGCTGGTGGGGGCCTGGCTGCAGACACAGCCAGCTTCATCAGAGGTTGGGTCGTGAAGGCTGGTGACATCCATCTGCCAGAGGTGACGTGCTCAGGGGGGAGGTTTATGCTTTTCTCCTTCTGAAAAAGGAACTTCTGGTTGGGACCCAAGAGCTAGCTCCCTAACCTAGATGATGTATATAAAATGGGGTTGGGCGGTGTAGTGGGTGCAAGTGACCTGTGAATTTGGGTTTAGAACTTGGATCGGGGTCCAGGGGATGTGCAGGGTTGTGGGAGCTTCATAAAGACCTCCGGCTTCTAGAAAATTGTTCCAAAGACATATCTTCTATGAGGGTCGGCCATTATGGCCACGTGCCTGCCATTTTGTCTTTCTTGACCATCTCTCACAGGCCCTGTTTGGAGGCCTGGTAAGTGGTTTGCTTTGGATATACTGCTGGAGGGATTTCAAAGAGATTGAGAACCAGGGAGCATTACGGGGCGTAGGCGCTGGTAGACACCTGTAGTTTATTGGGAATTCGGAGGGATTATTAGTGACGGAAAAGACTTGCACCCACTGCTGATGGGATTTTTCCGGACTTGTGAAAATACTTCATGGAAATTACAGGTACAGCACACCTGGCAGCTTTCGAAGGTCTCTGAGAACTAATATTCGGGCATTTCTGCTGCCAAAGGGTAGTGTGGCTTGTGACCCAGTGGCTGGTGACAGAAGCAGAGGAGGTTGGCAGGTGGTGGGTAAAGGGCTCAGGTGTGCGCACAACATGGTGGCTGTGTTTAAAGGGCCACCAGTCTCGCTGCCAGGACCTGTGTGAGTGACGAATGAGGAGTGAGGATATTTGCCCTCTTGTAGGGTGATGGAGAAGGAGGGGGGACGGGTGGGGGGGGCTTTCTAGAAGATGCACTGGCTGGGGCAGGCAGATTGGTGTTGTATTCAGTGACAGAACTGAAGGCAAGGCCTGACCTGGAACACACTGGAGACCCCGAGTGGGAGGGACCATCTCTGCCCACAGGGAGTTCACCATCGGGTAGAGGATGACAAGCACAGAGGCAGCTAAACTCAAGGTGGACCGTGTTTAAACCACGCAGTGGAGTTATAACACAATGCAGTGGGAATGCTGGGGCAGAGGGACAGCCACCGTCATTGAGATGGTCCAGAGAGCTGGGCAGGGCCTGGGAGGGAGATGAAGGGTGTTCCAGGTGGAGCAGCATGAGTGAGGGTGCTGGGGCAGGACGTATAAGGTGTACAGAGAACAACTTACCTGGTGTGTAGGTAGTCGGGGGACGGAATGCTTGGACAAATTGGACTGAGTTAGCATATGGAAAGCTGTAATGCCCTGCTGAGGAAACTGTACCTAAATGGGTAGATACTGGGAGTCTTGAAAAGTTTTGAGCAGGAAAGTGACACAATCCAGCTTCCAGATTTTTAGGCAGCTGAGTTTGGATGGATGGGAGGAAGAAGTCAGGCGGACCTAGGTTTAAATTGTGCTCCGCAGGGCTTCCCTGGTGGCGCAGTGGTTAAGAATCTGCCTGCCAATGCAGGGGACACGGGTTTGAGCCCTGGTCTGGGAAGATCCCACATGCCGCGGAGCACCTAAGCCCGTGTGCCACAACTACTGAGCCTGTGCTCTAGAGCCTGTGTGCCACAGCTACTGAGCTTGCGCTCCAGAGCCTGTGAGCCACAACTACTGAGCCCCCGTGCCGCAACTACTGAAGCCCGCGCACCTAGAGCCTGTGCTCCGACACACGAGAAGCCACCGCAATGAGAAGCCCACGCGCTGCAACGAAGAGTAGCCCCTGCTCGCTGCAACTAGAGAAAGCCCGCACGCAGCAACGAAGACCCAATGCAGCCGTAAATGAATGAATGAATGAATAAATAAATAAATTAAATTTATTTTTTAAAAATTCTAAAAAAAAAAGTCGTGCTCTACCACCTAATAGCTGCATTACTTGGTTTGACCAATTACTCAAACACAGGAAGTCTTAGTTTGCTTATCTTTAAAATGGAGCAGTAATACAGGATTAAGTGAGATAAGGTAAAGCACTGACAGGCAAAGAGTTAGGAGTTATTACTGCTGCTACCACTGTTGCCAGAAAGACGAGTTGCTTAAACGGTTGTTCTGAATGTCTAGCTAGAGAAAGGCAGTGAACTAGAGTGGAGGATTGTAAGGGAAGGAAAAATAGCAGAGACACTATAGAAATAGAATCTACAGGTTTAGGATTTCCCTGGTGGCGCAGTGGTAAGGATCCGGCTGCCAATGCAGGGGACACGGGTTCGAGCCCTGGTCGAGAGCAGCTAAGCCCATGCGCCAACTAAGCAACTAAGCAACTGAAGCAACTAAGCCCATGTGCCACAACTACTGAGCCCACACACCACAACTACTGAGCCTGCACCCTAGAGCCCGCGAGCCACAGCTACTGAGCCCGTGTGCCACGACTACTGAAGCCCGTGTGCTTAGAGCCCGCGCACCACAACGAAGAAGAGTAGCCCCTACTCGCCACAACTAGAGAAAGCCCATGCACAGCAACGAAGACCCAGTGCAGCCAAAAAAATAAATTTAATTAAAAAAAAAACAACCTACGGGTTTAAGTAGGTTGGATGTCAACTCCGGGTGACTAAAGACACGAACAAGATGCGAGTAAAGGGAGTGAGTCAGAGTGGGAGGTTTCTGAGGAGTAGATAGAGATTTGGGTCAGCCACAGCATAGGTGGCAATGAGGAGGGGTGGATAAGTTTTGGGAATATGAATTTATGGTGGACCCTAAAGTATTTTTTTTAACTTTCTCTAACAAACCGTTTTGCAGCCCAGGGATGGAGGGTGGAGAAAGTGAATAGTACGCATCTCGGACCTGGGTACTTGTAAGCAGGAAGGGAGTATCGTATCCAAGGGTCGAAACATAAGGAATAGGGGTTGAGGGGGTGATGGTGGTCCTGAAGCTTCTGGTTGTGCATCCAGACTGGGAAAGGAAGCCGGGGCAGTGATGGAGGGTGGAGTCAAGGGACTGAAAGTCTTGAAAATGACAAAGTCCCGCTCTGCAAACAGGAGGGAGGGGGTAGGAGAGGTGAGGAGGGCTATGAGGAGGCGATGTGGCAGTGAAGAGTGAAGTTACACTGCCATTTTAAAAAAATCAACTTAATTGAGGTATCATTTGCATTCTATAAAATGCACCAATTTTAAGCGTGCAGTTTGAAGTGTTTTGATAAATGTAGCATTGTCCCACGTAACTGTCAATCAAGATATGAAACATTTTCATCACCCCCCAAACTTGCCTCCTGCCCCTCTGCAGTCAGTCCCCTTGGCAGCACCGGACCCAGGCAACCACGGATCTACTTTCTGTCACTGTAGGTTAGTTTTGCCTGTTCTAGAATTTCACATAATGGAATTATATGGGGAATGTGTATCCATTCACTTGATGGTGGCCATTTGGGTTGCTAACACTTTGGGCTATTATTACTAAAACTCTTGTGAGCGTTCGTGTACAAGTCTGCGGGCATACGTTCTCCCCGGACTGCCTTGGTTTTGATTTGGGCTCCATTGCTTACCGACTGTTGGCTGTTGGGAAAGCTCCTCTCTGACACTCTATAATCTATATTGGTAATGAACATCTGCTTCTAAGGTCGTTGTGAATATCAGATGCAAATGCCTGCAAAGCTGTAAGAACCATGCCTGGACATAGTCAATGAGCCAGAAATGGTAGATGTGGGTACCTTTTCCTGGGACCCCAGAGGAGACACCGCGTGGTAAAGGGCTTGTTTCATGGATGGACTTGGAGTGCCTTAGGACGCAGAAGCGGAAACCCACGAGACTTGGATGGACATCAGGTCCCAGGTCCCCATGTGGTTGAGTCAGTCCCTCTCGTGGTTCAACCCCTTCTCCTAGATCATCCCTTCTGAGCTTTGTGATGGCGGAACATGGGCCCCACCGTCTTCAGAGACCTGAAGTCCTAAGGGAAAAATCTATCTCCACGCTTTGTGAACTATAAGGTATCTCACAAATGTAAAGTATTGCCGTGGTCTCGGCCCTGCTGATTATTCAGTAACAATGCTGCTGTTGTCCTCAGAAAAGACTGGACTCTGTATTTAAAAGGTTTGCCCAAAAGTTTAAAGCAAATTACCCCAAACCCTGCTCCCACTGACTGAGAGCTTTTGCCCTTTAGAAAGGCTTTGCTCTGTGTGTGTGTGTGTGTGTGTGTGTGTGTGTGTGTGTGTGTGTGTGTGTGTGTCGGGAGCCCCTCCCCCAGTCTGCAAATGCTCCTCAGGGAGTGGGGAGGGCCTGAAGTTTCTGGCTGTCCTTGGAAAGTTGATTTAATAAGGGTTCCAGGAAAACCAGCCTCCCTCCTTCCTCCCTCTCCTTTCCCTTCTCTAGTTTGGGATCTTAAAGAGGCTGAGCTTGTTTCAGACCAGGCTTTGCGGGGAGGGGGGCGGGGGAGACTGAAGCGGGGTCGTGGGCCGGGGAGTAGAATGCCCCTTTAAAAAGATAAGCACTAGCTTGAAAGACACTTTGAGCTCCAAGAGGCTTGTTTTTGTGTATTTTTCTCTCGTTTAGAATAAGACTTGCAGAAAAGCAAGGGGGTGAATCCAAAACTGTTTACAAGGCCGCTTCTCGTAATTGGGAATGGGGATCCTCACCCCCTTTTCAGCAGTAACCTGGGCTAAAGCCCCCAGACCCCACATGGTGGAGGGCACGGTATGAGCCTTGCCGTCTCAAAATACTTGCCTACATGCTCAGAAACCTGCAACTAATAAACGATTTAATGGCCGGGGTTTTACAGCTCCTCCCACCTACCCAGATTTGAAGGAGTCTGGTGGCCGCTCGAAGAGGGAGAGGTTACACTTAATGGAAAAGCCGCACGATTCCATTTCTGGCTGCAAGCCCCCTGGATGCCAGGCACCACAAAGCAAGGCTTTGTCTTTGTGTTCTGCAGAAACCTGGGCCCGTGGCGGGGAGCTGCAAATGGTGCCAGAGACATCACCCCAGCTTGAAGTCCGGCCCTGGGCCCTGGCCGCCACTGGCAACCCCCCAGGGGCTCCCGCAGCTGTCTTTGGCCCGAAGGGGTATGCATTTCAGCCTGGCTGCAGGGGGAGCCCCGAACAAGTACCGGAGGGCATCCCACCACCAGCCTCGCACAGGCCGAGGTCCTACTGGCTGCGGCCAGTGGGCGTGGCCGGAGGACCTGCGGCCTGGGGGCCAGTGTCCTGTGGGCCAGTGTTGGGTGGCTGCCGGGGGTGGGAGGGGAACAATCAGGAGCACTGCTGCACCCCACCCCGTCCGCAACGTAATTTTTTCTTGTGAAAAGAACCTGTTTACTTCTAATTGACACTGGACATTGAAGAGGAGTTTCTCCCCCCGCTGGGCCGGAAGGCGGGTGGAATTCCACAGGGCAGAGAGCGATGTGGGGAGACCCACTGGAGTGCAAGGCCGGAGGGTTTCGGGCTGTGGGAATCTGCGCGGCACGGGGCCACCAGGTTTCCCCGGGGCACTCCACTCAGCCCCTCACCCCCTCTCCAGAGAGAGGTAGCTCGGTGCCTTCGGAAGGGTGTGTTTGCAAGCGTTCCTGGAGCTGAGCTTTGCAGAGGGTGGGTGCAGGGGGAGAATGTGAGGCAGGAGCCGGAGGGCTCACGTGTCCACTTGACCACGCCGGGCAGAGCCACCCCAGGGCCGTGTTCTTGGCCCTGCCTGCTGCATTGCTGCACCATTAGCTTCACTGATTTTCCACTCCGGCTTTGCCGGCCAGCTCCCCGAAGTCAGGGAGGAGGAATTTCTCAGGGAAGAACAAATGTCTGTCCAGAGCCCTGGCCAGGGAGGGGGAAGGGAGGGAGCCCAAACAGAGAAGCAGGCCGCACTGCTGCCCCCGGGTTTCTGTGACGACCTGGGTGGGCAGGAACTGGAGAGAGAGGGTCAGGGATGCCTCTGGGGCCTGTGGCCCCTGCCCGGAGGTGGGTCAGCAGGGCCCGGCCGGGATGCTTGCTCCCGGTCAGGCCGAAATAGTGAGTGATGGCTCGTGTCTGGGGCCGTGAGGGATGGCCTTGGGAGAAGTGAGTTCTGGGGAGTCATTATCCGGGAGGGAGAGGTCCGGGGTCAGAGATCCTGACCGGCAGCTGTGCCCTGTTTTTACAGGGCCTCGATCCTCGGGGGCCACTGGGGGCTCCAGCTCCCCCTGTAGACGCCACCTTTGCCTCTTCCCTCCCCAAAGCCTGGCAACGAGACAACTGTTTCCCTGCTGACCGGGAAAGTCCAGCTGCTCTGGCACTGCTGGTCTCCCCAAATTCAGCTGCCCAGGCCGCCCCGTTCATTCTGGAGAGGAGGCTCATCCAGACTTACGCCCAGCATTCCCTTCTCTCGGCCCACCCTGTCCCCGACCTCCGCCCCCCAAGTGATTCAGCAGCAAGTTAACTGCTCTACCTGGTCTCTTAAGGCCTGGAGTAAATCCCAAACTGCTTCCTCCTAGGAGAAGCCTTCTAGACCAGGGGGTCCCCGACCCCCGGGCCACGGACTGGTACCGGCCTGTGGCCTGTTAGGAACAGGGCCGCACAGCAGGAGGGGAGGGGGGGTGAGTGAGCAAAGCTGCATCTGTATTTACAGCTGCTCCCCATCGCTTCCATTACTGCCTGAGCTCCGCCTCCTGTCAGCATTATTGTGAGTTGTATGATTACTTCATTATATATTACAATGTAATAATAATAGAAATCAAGTGCACAATAAATGTAATGCGCCTGAATCATCCCAAAACCGTACCCTCCCTCACCCCGGTCCATGGAAAAAGTGCCTTCCACGAAGCCAGTCCCTGGTGCCAAAAAGGTCGGGGACCGCTGTTCTAGACTGTGGGCTGCTTCTGAACTTGGGGGCTTGCTCTGACTTACAGCCGCTGACGGCCAAGTCGGGGGGACATTTGCCTGATGGGCTGCTTGTGGCTTGTACCCTGAGTCCCCCGTCTCCTGTTCTTGGTTCGCACCGACCCTCCCCTGCCCCCTTGCCAAACGAGGTGCCCACTGCCTTCATTTAAAGGCTGTCTCCTTGCAAACCGGAAACCTCGGGAGAGGGGTTTGTCCAGTCAGTTCCAAGCACGAGAACCGTTGGCTCGGATGGAGCTCGAAACTCAGTGCTCCTTCCTGAGCCCACGTGTTGTATCGTGGCCAAGGCTCCTGGGATGGGTGGTGTAAAAGAAGGTGAATGTTGGTGTGAATGTGGCTGTGTTTCCCAGGCCCTGGATGTGTAGGTGCGTCAAGCCTCAAGTGGGTGAGAGGGTCAAGGAGTTCGGCGAAGAGTGAACATTAGTGGTCATGAGCTTGGGCAGGGAAAGAGGTTAAAAACCATGAATACTGGAGAGTCATATATTTGATCAACAAAGAAAGTTGAACTTAGAGCTTAGCCCCTCCTCTGTTTTCTCTACAGACGAAAACTAGCCCCTGGCTAGTGGTCCCTTCACCATTTGTTTACTGATTTAGTTTTCTTCCTTCCTTCCTTCCTTCCTTTCCTCCCTGTCTCCCATTCATCCATCCATCCATCTGGCCAAATAAGACTTCCTTTTCCCTTGTTTAATACAACATACACATTCATACATAACAACTGTTTATCCTGGTCCCTTAGCTGGAAATGTCCATCCCTATCCTTTCCTGCTTTCACTGTTTGTAATTTCTACTCTTAGCTTAAGGAGTAGCTTAAGGGCCACCTCCCTCTTGAAGCCCTCCTCTGTCTCCAAATTAATCACTCCTTTCCCCCCCCACCCCCTTTCTGTGTAACTTTCAATCTGGCACTTACTTTCCTCTGCCTTACATTATGGAGTTTTTTGTTTGTTTGTTTGTTTTTGCGTTACGCGGGCCTCTCACTGTTGTGGCCTCTCCCGTGGCGGAGCACGGGCTCCGGATGCGCAGGCTCAGTGGCCGTGGCTCATGGGCCCAGCCGCTCCGCGGCATGTGGGATCTTCCCAGACCAGGTCATGAACCCGTGTCCCCTGAATCGCCAGGCGGACTCTCAACCACTGCGCCACCAGGGAAGCCCACATTATGAAGTTTTTAACATATGGCTGTTTCCTCCACTAGAGCAAAGTTGTATGCAGTCAGAAAGAATGTTTTTATTGCTCTTTTAAAACATGGATATTTTGATATGCAATCTGGGTTCATTGTGGAAAATTTAGAAATTATAGACTTGTAAAGAGAAAAAGAAAGTCTCTTATATGCCCATCATCCAAAAATAATCACTGTTATTGGTGAATCTAATTATATAGATTTTTTCCCTGCATTTATACAAGCATAACTTTTCAAAAATGGAATTTATATGTTATATACTGGTTTGTAACGTAAGCAGGTACTTCCTGCCATGCAGAGACGTTTCCATCATGCTTAAGTAACTATGTAGTAGTATGGGTGTGCAAAATCTATTTACCCAGGCCTTTACTGTTGGGCACTTAAGTTATTTTCAATAGTTTGCATTTAAGTGAACATACTTTTACAAATAAAATTTGCCCATGTATCCAAGGATACTTATATTCTAAAAGTTGTGATTACCTAGTACCAAATAGCCCCAGAAAGGTAATACCAGTAAAGGTCTTTAAAAATAATAATAAACACTATTTATTACATTTTCACATTCCACATCCTTTACATATTTTTACCTCTACATTGATCCCATGGCCATAGGTTTTATTTTCAAAATCAGATGAGGAAACTGAGGTTCAGGGAGTTAAGTAATTTGTCTAAGGTCGTCTAGTTGATAGGCGGTGAAAGTGGGATTCAGGTTCAGGTAGGTCTGACTCCAATTTTTTTTTTTCCAGTGTATTATACTATGTCCCTCTATCAAACTGGGTTTCTTCCTGAAATACAGGCAGACCAACATGTGAATTTAAACATTGCTGGGTCCGTCCCTTTTATCTCACAGGAATTGGGCTTCACCTCCCTTTCGGGGGTGGTATGTCCATGTGTGTGATTGGGGTAAGGGCAGCTGGAGACGCTTGTGCATTTCTTGTGTGACATTCTTCTGCTCTTGGCTGCGAGGTTATGCGTCGGTCATAGGTCTGTGAGCTGCCCTAATGAAAGTGATTCCCTAGCTTAGAATAATCAATGGAACGAAAACCCCATCGAGGCTGCCTTTTGCACAGGAGCTGAGACCTCCTACTTGGAGTAGGTCTGGGATCAGAGGTCGCTAAAGCATCAGAGGCCACACCTGAGTTTTCCTCGTAGGTCACACTTATTCTAGAATATAGTGGTATTGCCGGGACACAGTAAACCACCTGGAATGTTTCTAAAGTAGTCCAACGATGTCTCATGGATGGAAATAAACATGTTAGAAGGTTCAGCAAGCCTGAAGCGTTAGCATTGTTTTGAGGCTACCAGTAAATATTTATTTAAAGCGTGAAGAAAAGCAAAAAAAAACCCCACAAGGGTCCTGAAATTTTGTTTTTCTTAGTGTTTACATCTAACAAATTAATGTTTTAAACAAAAATATATATAATACGATGTAGTTGGGCTAGTCACAAAATAATTACAGGATTTTCAAAATTAATTAATTTGTGGTATACTGTCTGAGGTGTGCCCCAGGAATAGAACACAGATTTATTGCAAGTTTTTTGGTAAATATTTTCTTCCAGTTCTGTCAGTAACTATCTGTGTGCCCTTTTGGGGAAAACACAAAAATTCTCGGAGGCCCCTCTTGACTGGGAGGCCCAGGACAAATGGCAACCCTACCCCAGCCTCACCATGGGTCAGGCCCAGCCCTGGCCAGTGTCGCTCTTACTACGCATAGGCAAATACAATCAGTGACTCATTTAAAAAACGTCATCCGGGGCTTTCCTGGTGGCGCAGTGGTTGAGAGTCCGCCTGCCGATGCAGGGGACGCGGGTTCGTGCCCCAGTCCGGGAAGATCCCACATGCCGCAGAGTGGCTGGGGCCGTGAGCCATGGCCGCTGAGCCTGCGCGTCCGGAGCCTGGGCTCCGCAACGGGAGAGGCCACAACAGTGAGAGGCCTGCGTACCGCAAAAAATAAAATAAAATAAAAAACATCATCCAGTGACAACCTCAAATAAGGACATAAAACTCAGGTTATGAGGACATCTGAAACCACAGGCGAGGGCCTCTTCCCTGAAGTGAAGGGGCAGATTGACTGTCGTTTGTGTGCACACATATATCATGAAGGCAGAGGTGTCGTTCATTCCTTTGTTTACCCCAGCACCTTAGAATAGTGTCTGATACACGTTAGGCACTCCATGAATACTTTTTGAAGAAATGAATGCATGCATGAACGCACAGCGAGGTAACCATCCGTTTTCTTTTTTGAAAAAGATACCTACAACTAGTAAGGACCTACTGTATAGCACAGGGAACTCTACTCAATACTCGGTAACGGCCTATCTGGGAAAAGAATCTTACAAAGAGTGGCTATATGTATATGTTTAACAGATTCACATTGCTGTACAGCAGAAACTGACATAGCATTGTCAAGCAACTATACTACCCCCCAAAATTTTTTAAATAATAAAGGAACTAGGGAAAAAAAGATACCTACAATTTCTAGCTTTAAAAAAGGGGAAGATAAGAATGAAATCCTTTTCAACAGGAAGGTAAGGAAAGTAGGTGAGAAATAATTATTGCTACCCCACAGTGAGTCCTTTATATCACTTAATGCAGTGGTTCTCAGGTTTTCCCGGCAGGCACATCACCCAGTGGGCTTGTTAAAACCCCTTGCCGGGACTTCCCTGGTGGCGCAGTGGTTAAGAATCCACCTGCCAGTGCAGGGGACACGGGTTCAAGCCCCGGTCTGGGAAGATCCCACATGTCGCAGATCAGCTAAGCCCGTGCACCACAACTACTGAGCCTGCGCTCTAGAGCCTGTGAGCCACAACTACTGAGCCTGTGCTCTGGAGCCTGCGAGCCACAACTACTGAGCCCACGCACAACAACTGTTGAGCCTGCGTGCCTAGAGCAAGTGCCCAGCAACAAGAAAAGCCACAGCAGTGAGAAGTCTGCACACCCCAATGAAGAATAGGCCCCGCTCGCTGAAACTAAAGGAATCCCACACACAGCAACAAAGACCCAACGCAGCCAAAAATAAATTAATTAATTAATTTTTAAAAAAACAAAAATCACAAAAAACCTTTGCCACAGTTCCACCCCCAGGGCTCTGGATTCTGCAGCGGGGCCCGAGCTGGGTAGTTCTAACAAGTTCCCAGAGGATGCTGATACTGCCATCCAGGGACCACACTTTGAGAATCTGATATCAATTAATTGTCTATAAGGTAGGTGCTGTGTGTCCATTTCACGGTTTAGGAAACTGACACAGAGAGGTCAAACGAACACTTGCCAGATTGAACAGCTAAAATAAATGGTGTAGCTAGAGTTCGACTCAGGTCTATTTAATATCAGTGCCTACGGCTCTAACCCCTGTACTGGGAGGTGGGGGAAACGAGGAAGTAGAAGAGGGCTGAGTCCGATTGCCGGGGTTTATTGGAGGAAGGAAGGACCAGGAGTAGAAAGTTGTCTAAAAGCTTGTCTGGAAGGAAGGAGACCCTCTTCCTGGAACACCCTTCTTCTGTGTCGCTTGGGGCTTTAAGTCAGTTATCACCACCTTTGGAATGTGGATCAGCTCTCCCATCGTTGGAAGGGTCTGGTTTTTTTTTTTTTTTTTTTTTTTGCGGTACGCGGGCCTCTCCCGTTGCGGAGCACAGGCTCTGGACGCGCAGGCTCAGCGTCCATGGCTCACGGGCCCAGCCGCTCCGCGGCATGCGGGATCCTCCCGGACCGGGGCACAAACCCGTGTCCCCTGCATCGGCAGGTGGACTCTCAACCATTGCGCCACCAGGGAAGCCCCTGGAAGGGTCCTTTTGCATTCGGAAATCTCTGCCCCTTTATTATCCAACTTCAGGGTCGACTTTGGGAAGTAAGGTTTATTTTCCTTCGGTTTTAGGAATTAGTTTTTAAACCTTAGAAGCGTCAGGTTCTTTGACTACGTACTGATTGAAGGTCTCGCTTCGGCATCTAAAGCTTTCGTCCACGTTATTTGCACTCTCAAGGCTGTGTTAATGCCTGAAGGGTACGTTTGGAAGAGGCATTTATTTCGGAATATGTGTCCTTTCCCCACTACCCTCAGACTCCCAGTCCATTTTTTAAATTTATTTGCTTAGTGAGTTCTCATGAAGTCTCTCATGAGCATCAAAAAAGGACAGTGAAATAAATCTTTCTAGAATACCTGGGCTCCCAGCTTTCTGCCAGTCACCGCTTCTGAGCTACTCCATACCCTCGGCCCTGAGGCTTCTTCTGGAACATCTCGGGCCAGAGGGAAAAGATGAAGGGAGACATGTGTTGAAGGTGCTGGTGGCTGCAGCTCTGTGGCCAAAACAGAATCCCCTCTTCTTTTTTTTTTTTTTTAAATATTGACTATATTCTCAGTGCTGTGCATTACATCCTTGTGTCTTATTTATTTGTTTGTTTATTTATTTTTATGTATTTATTTATTTAATTTATTTATTTTTGGCTGTGTTGGGTCTTCGTTGCTGCACGTGGGCTTTTCTCCAGTTGCAGCAAGCGGGGCCCACTCTTCGTTGCAGTGCACGGGCCTCTCATTGCGGTGGCCTCTCTCTGTTGAGGAGCATGGGCTGTAGGCGCGTGGGCTTCAGTAGTTGTGGCACATGGGCCCAGCAGCTGTGGCTCGCGGGCTCTAGAGCTCAGGCTCAGTAGTTGTGGTGCATGGGCTTAGTTGCTCCGCGGCACGTGGCATCCTCCTGGACCAGGGCCCGAACCCGTGTCCCCTGCACTGGCAGGCGGACTCCCAACCACTGCGCCACCAGGGAAGTCCCATGTGTCTTTCCCCCCCCCCCGCCCCGGCCTTACCACACGGCATGTGGGATCTTAGTTCCCTGACCAGGGATCGATCCCGCACCCCCTGCAGTGGACCGCCAGGGGAGTCCCCTCCCCTCTTCTCACGGAAAATTAACTTGCAGTCTCCTGCCCTCCCTCATGGTGGAGGGCCACCTGTGCTGGTGGAGGCTGGAGGGGATGTAGTGAATGGTACTCAACTCCCAAGGCACAGCTGAAACTTAGAATGTTGGTTAGAGCTGTTGGAGTTGCCCAGAGCTTGTCCAGTCAGCCTTCCCATCTCACAGTTGAGGACACGGAGGCCGAGAGGGGAGATGATGTGGCGTGGGTCACACAGGAGTGGCAGGGTCAGTCATCCCAGTGACTTCCAGTCAGATACTCCTTCTGCTGCTCCCAGCCAGTTACAGCCACCTGGGGCTCAAGCAGAGTTTGGTACTGTGTGGTTTTCACAAGGATTTCAAATGAGGCTCTCATCCCTTAGGACATCCGGAATGTGGACATTGCCCAGAGTAGGGAATCTCCCACAGGAGGCTCATTGTTTAAGATCAACCAGCTTGTCCGATCACAGGACTCCCCAGTGTAGACATTGGCCTTCCAAGCAGCCTTTGGTCCTGGTTCTCCTACCTGCTCTCTGCCTGAGTGCCATTCCATCTCAGGGAGAAATATCCCCAAACCACGCTCTTTTAGTTTCTGAAAACAGTACTAAATGCTCTACTTTCACAGTGTGTGTGAAGGAGGAGAAGGAGAAGAATGAATACGTGGTATGTCAGCAGGTCCTCTGGGCCATCACTTTCCTGCCAGTCTGTGGAACAGACCATTGGCCCCAGGTTCCATGGGCCAGTCAAATTCCCCCCCTCCCCGATATTTTGGGTTGACAATTTATTTTGCCACGTAAGAACATCTTTAAAAAACCAACACTGTCCACTACTGGTGCTTGTTTTAATTGTGGTAAAATATACATACTATAAAACTCAACCATTTTTGAGTGTACAGGTCCTTGGCATTAAGGACATTCGTGTTGTTGTGCAACCGTCACCGCTGTCCGTCTCCAGAACTTGTCACCTTCCTGACTGAAGCTCTACCTGTTAAACATGTAACTCCCCAGTCTTCTCTCCTCCAGCCCCTGGCAACCACCTTTTACACCATTTCCTTTTGAAAGGGTGTCTATTGGGACTTCCCTGGCGGTCCAGTGGTTAGGACTCTGCGCTTTCACTGCCGAGAGCCCGGGTTCGATCCCTGGTTGGGGAACTGAGATCCCGCCAGCTGCATGGCGTGGCCAAAAAAATAAATAAAAGGATGTCTATCACCTTTATTCTCGTAATGTAAAAATAAGGGATGTTTCTTTAACATTGAAAAAAATAGGTCACTTTATGAAGAGTCCCTTCCTTTCTCCACTGCAGTGGGTGGTGAGCGTCCTTGCACTGGGCATGGTGACCCAGACCCACCACTGCAGCCACGGGACCAGCCAGGGAGGGAAGGTGGCACAGAGCCGGAGGGGAGCTGATAGCCCTGGTGCATGTGCTCTCAAGCATCCACTGAGGTTTGGGGAGGGGGCAAAAGGCAAATTCTGAAACAGCTGTGGCCTCGACTAATTCATCAGCAAGTTTAGGGAGCGGCAGCGTTTTCCTACGCAGCTACTGGTGCTTCCTTCCCCAAACCAGCTCCGAGGAGCATGGGGGAGGGGAGGCCGTCCCAAGGCCCTGGGAGGGGGCGGGGTGGGGGGAGAGCCATACATTCTTTTCTTCAAGGAACCTGACCGGACTCTAAGGTCAGCGCCCGGCGGATTGGGAGCTGCAGGGCTACCTCTTGGCTGTCCTCCTTCCCCCACTCTTAATGATCTTTCCATTACAGAACCCAGACCAGGAAGTGCCTGACAGGTCACAGCTGCAGACACATGGCTGGGAGGCCTGGGCTCTGGGCCAGTGGTGGGAGGGTCTGAGTTCCCCTTCGAGCAGCGGGACCCCTACACACACACACACGCACACGCACACGCACACGCACACACACGCACACCCCACTTCAGCTAGTCGTCCAGCTTTTCCCTGACAGCTCAGGGGAAGGTGTTCTTACTTCTGTGTTGTCACAGTTGGTGGCCGGTGGTACTTTTGCTTTGAGCTTAGGATGTGATTGTAATAAAGGCAGGAGAAGTCCCCCAGCTGAGGGTCCAGACCCCTGTGCTTACAGCCCACACAAGTGTCCTTACTGGGCTTGCGGTTCTTTGGGGGAAGTTTTCCATCAATGAACAAGGCTCTCCAGCTTCTCTTTCCAAAATAGGAACCCCCCTGAACATGGCTCTAGAAGCTTCCCGGGCGCCCAGGGCAGTTGTAAGGCACAGCCTTAATGCTGCCCAAACAACCACTCTGATTCTATCGAGATACCCAGTTCAAAACATTTTGCGCGGAAGGTCTAGAGGCAGGAGCATGGGCTCTGCAAACACACAGACCTGGGTGGGTAGAGCCCCCTTCATTTTATCCTCTTCACCGAGGCCAGCTCCTTCCACATACAAGTTTGCTCAGGAAATGTTAATTTACCCTAAACTGTGTCCGAGGGGGGCAGTTGTCACGCAGGAATTTCTGTCTCCACCGCCAGCTGTGTTGTTGGCTTTCTTCCCTGAATCTGCCAAGGCTGATTCCTCTGGTGCCAAATGTGAGCCGGTGACACAAACTTCTAGGAACCGGGAGCTGAGGCCCTCCCTTCCCGGTGGCTGCAAGGCACCTACCTTTGCTCTTTACGCTTCTTCCTGCACGTCTTAGGTGAACTTGCCCCTTCCCAGAGCAGCTCTCTCTTCCAGGTAATGTAGAGCAGCCCAGGGTACCAGGAATCCTTTTGGGAAATGGGTGGAGGACGCATTTTTCTTTCCAGCTCTGCCCAGAGTGCGTCTGTAAACATTGGGGAGAGAGGAAGAGGGGAGATTTCTTTTAAAAACAACTCCTGGGCGCATTCCTTTGTTAATCACGTAATTACAGCCCTCTCCCCGGCCTGAAAGTGTTCTCCTCCTCGTGGTGGGAGGTATTGGGGAGGGGTGGGTGTTACCCAATCCCTAGGAGGGAAGAAAGTACAGGTACCAAGGAGGCATCAGCTGGAACCCGGCACTGGGGCTTGAACCCCAGACTCCACTTTGATGCTGGGTTACCCGTCGCCACATCTCTGGGAAGGTTTGCACAGAATGCTGGGCCTCCCCTGCCCAACCATTTCCTGCGGAGCTGGTTTTGGGGGGTCTTGGGGTGGGTGCAGGGCCCTGGCTGTGGCTTTGGCCAGCACAGGCGGCTCTGCGCTAAATTACAGTGACGAGATGGGACAACACAAAAGCCCCCAAATCTTTTTTTAATAAAAACAAAACACACCTCCCAGCCCCAAGCCCCTGGGCTGCTGAATGGCGATGGCTTCCTGTCAGGATTAGCTGGGCTGCCTGGGCATGTGTGCACTGCCTTTCTCCTCAGGAAATACCTTTAGTAAGCCCTGGTGGGGTCCCCATGGCAACGCGAGAGGGGACCTGCTGACTGAGGCCATTCAGCTCCCATTGTTGCCGGGCCCCTTTGTCGGGAGCTGTATTGCAGCCTCTCTGGCAAACACAGCAGTTTGCACCGTTTTGTCAGGCTGAACGTGGAGTCTTTACATTTTAATGGGCTCTTCTGGCAGTGGCCCATTTGCATGCAAAATGCTCCTTCTTACTTCTGTCCCTTTTTCTATTAAAAAAAACAACAAACCCTACACTCCAAATCTCCCTGGGTCAGGGGCCCGGTGAACACAGCTGGATCTGGGTGTCAGGCCCCGCTAATTGATCTGGTGTCCCCGGCTCCCCTCCCACCCATGGCCGTGCGCCCCATTTCTGCAGCTCTCCCTGCCTGTTGGGGATGCCTCGCGTCCAGGGAATCTCACATCTGGAGGGCTTCCTCCATGGACCCTCCCACCGTTGCAGGATGACCGTTGTTCCCTAGGATTTCGGTGAGAACCCCCTCTGACCTGGCCTTGCTAGACTAAAGTAAGTTTTCAGTTCCATTTCAAAGCCAAAGTAACGTCATAAAAACCTCGGCCGAGGGCTCCCGGAGCCCCACTGGGCTGTTCTGTGTTTCTTTTAAGTTGCTTTCAAAGCCACCCCGAGTTCCTCCCCCACCCACAATTGCCCCCTCATTTATCTCTGGGGAGTTTGTGCCGAGACTGTAAACATTCCTGGACCACCAGTTCCCCACGTTACCGGAGAGGATGGCCCTTCTCTCCTAACTTTCTCAACCCAGAGACGCAAAAGCAAAAGGATTTCATAGGGATGACAGCCATGGAGAGCCCCTGCCCGAGACAACACGCATGGATCTGTGGAGGGCTGGTTATTCAAGCCCTACACCCGTCCCCTTCGGAGTGCGGTATAGACACGACACCACACCTGACCTCAGAGGGTAGATGAGACATGCACTTACGGACCAGCCCTCAGCCGAGCAGCTTGAATGAGTGCATGATAAAGCCATGAGTTTTTTTAAAATTTTTATTGGAGTATAGTTGATTTACAGTGTTGTGTTAGTTTCAGGTATACAGCAGAGTGAATCCGTTATACATATATCCATTCTTCTTCAGATTCTTTTCCCCATATAGGCCATTACAGAGTATTCTGTAGAATAGAGTTCCCTGTGCTATAACGTAGGTCCTTATTAGTTAGCTGTTTTATATATAGAAATGTGTGCATGTCAATCCCAATCTCCCAATTTATCCCTCCGCCTTCCCCTCACCCCGTGGTAACCACAAGCTTATTTCCTGTGTCACATTACAAATGAGAGGAGGAACAGCCGCGGAAGTCTCCGGAGAATGAGTTTTCACGTCTGGGGAAGTGGTGGAGAGATAGGAAAACAAGGTGTTTTAGGAGAAAGCAAAATAAAGGGCAGTGAGGGTACTGGCTGCAGAGGTGGAACCAGGAGAGCTGGGTGGGAGGGGGTAGCTGAGAGACCCCCAGGTCCTGGAGGAGGACACAAACTGCGCTCTCGGGGGGCCTGAGGGGATGGGATGCAGAGGGCCAGGAGTGCGACACTCGGGATGTGTAATCAGGAGAGCTGGCCCAAGGGAAGGGGTGGCCAGCCTCTTTGCCTAACGTTCTGGATCATCTCAGTGGATCAGGCAGGGGTCATCGGAGGGCATCAGTTCAGCTGTAAGCTGCGCTCGAGAGGGAGGGGTTGGGACCAGAGGAGGTGTCAGGGATTGAGCCAGGGACCCAGGCAGGAGGGAGGGGTCGTGCCGCATACTTGTGGCCAAGGCAGAGCTGTAGGTACCTCCCGATGCCACGTGTGCTGGGTGAAGGGCCCAGGACCCAGCAGACCCAGCACCTAGAGCCAGCGCTGAGCCCTGTTTTGTGACTTTGGGAGAAGTCTCTCTGCCTCCACTGTCCTGTGTCTAAATGGAATAAATGCAGGTGAACATGAACGTGGATAAACGCGCCTTGTGAAGTATCAGGCGCCATACCGAAACGGCATGACTGTTGGCCCTGGTCTGCCAGTGTCCCAGTGCCGCCGCACCCACTCCACAATCTCCTCCTCCGCCACGTGCGCACAGTCACAGCTCCTCAACTTCGAGTAGCTCAGCAGGGCTGGGAAAGTACATTTGTAAGGAAGAAAACAGAGTTATAAAGCAGTAGTTGTGGGGCGGATGAAAAGGGAAGGATGAGGCCAAAGTAACCAACTGCAGAATCCCCTGTGAGAAGGTAGGAGACACGGGCGCTGTCAGACGAGACCCTGGGGCCGACCAGAAAGCGTTTCCGTTGTCTTCTGGACGTCAAGGATTGCAAAGACAGTGAAAATAAGGGCTGCCTTTCAAAGCGGTAGACCTGGGCTCCAGATGTGTGGGGATTGCGGAGAGCCAGGCCACCTGGGTGCGAATCCCTGCTCAGCCACTTAACTGACTAGGTGGGCCGCCTTGGACACATCCTGAACCTCCAGGTGCCTCAGGGTCCCCTCTGTAAAATGAGGATGATAGTACCCACTCCACAGGGTTGTGGAGCAGCTGTCAGCTTCTATACCCACAGGGTAGAGATAAGAGTGGTTATCGGGCTCCCCTGGTGGCACAGTGGTTGAGAGTCCGCCTGCAGATGCAGGGGACACGGGTTCGTGCCCCGGTCCGGGAAGATCCCACATGCTGCAGAGCAGCTGGGCCCGTGAGCCATGGCCACTGAGCCTGTGCGTCCGGAGCCTGTGCTCCGCAACGGGAGAGACCACAACAGTGAGAGGCCCGTGTGCCGCAAAAAAAAAAAAAAGAGTGGTTATCAACCTCATAGGGTTGCTGTGAGGATTCAGTGATAGTGTGTGTTAAAAGTGTTCACAGGATGTGGGATGTATATAGTAAGCATACTGCCCGCATTGGTGTTACTGTTTTCAGAGTTGTTTAAGGATCCCAAGATAATATATGGGGAGGCGCGTGGTCAGTCGCAAAGCGCTATGCAAGTATGTTGTTATTCCTTCCTGGGTTCGTGCAAAGTTGTGAGGCTCGGGGATGGATGACTTCCAGACCGAACTGGTTCTTACGGGACCAGGGCTGGTGAAATGGTATTTCAGTAATACATTTTCAGGTATTTTCGTCCTTGTGGCATGAAAGGCCTGCATTCACAGTCTCTGCAGAGAAATGTGTTCCCTGGGACTTCTTGAATGGTTCTGTTCTATCCCCCACCTTATAAGTTGAAATCACCTTGGGGGCTGTTTTCTACTATGTTTTCTTTTGTTCCAAGCAGGCCATGCGTCTGGCCTCATCTCCCATCCCCTTCATTCCGAGGCACAGCACTGCTCATAAGCACCTCATCCTTTTCTGCTCCCCCCAAAGTTTCGCTCCCTTTCCCTACCGTCATGTTCCCCTGTGCTATGAACATCGCCGTCTGCACTGACCACCAGTACTTGAGTTCTGAAACCTCAGAGCCTGTGCTGGATCACCTGTCCTGGGCTCTCTCACCTGTCCCGTTGCCTCGTGTTGTATGATCAAGTATCGCATAAATCTCATCACCCTGGTTAGCACAAGGTTAACCAGCCCTTCCGCTGCTTAGTTTAATCCTTTACATCTCTTTGCCCGGTAACAGGGGCTCACAGAGACACCTAGTGATAGCCATTCTGGAGAAAGCCTCTGTCTTCTTGGATTTTTTGGAAACTGGGGTTTCATCTTCTAATGACAACGTTTGTATGGATTTGAGCCTCCTTAAGGCCATTCCCTACCCTACATGGTGCCCATGGCTGGAGAAGACTCAGAGTTCAGAATCAAGAACTTGGATCTGATCTGATGAACCCAGGGCAGAACTGCCTGCTAGATGACAGTGGCAGATTTCTGCCATAAGCCAAATGCTACATCCTGTTGGCTCGTTGGGAATTACAAAGCCCTGGTATTTTGGAGGAAAGTAGGAAGGGAGAGGGACACAGTAGGGCCCCGTGAACGTTAATCACGTTCCTAGACTTGAGAGCACTGCCCCTCACCTCTAGCTGCTTCCTTGAGGATTACTAAAAAGTCTGGGTCCCCTGTCTGCTCCTAATTCCCCCTGGGGGATGGAGGGGCTCCATCAGAGAAGCAGGACGGGGTTGAATCCCTTTCCCTCCCACTAAAGGGGGTACCAGGTCCAGCCTGCACAGCCTTCCACAGTCCACCTGCCAGCTGCACCGTCCCAGGAGCTGCCCAGGACCACAGTGCTCCTGAACCCCAGATTCAGGCAGCTATGCAGGAGGCTTTGTCCTCTCCTTGTCTTCTGGAGAGATGGCCAAGTTGTTGACGGCCTTAATCCTCTAAGGGTGTGCAAGTTCAGCCCTAACCCTAAGCCTAACCATCTAGCTCCCGGTGGTGATGGTGGTGACTCTGATGCGGGCGTGGAAGCATGATGCACCGTTTTCCCACAGTGCACTCCAAGCATATTGTACCCAGAGCCTGGTCACCACGGAATCCAGATACCAAATGTCCTCCAGCCTCTGTTCCCCATCCCTCAGGAAGCGCGGGACACATAAAGCACGTGTGTGGGTTTGCCGTCTCCCTCAGCGTCCCCATTCCAGTTCATCACGTGCTCTAAGAGTTGGAATGTCTTTTCAAGTTGCTGAGCAATAAACTGCTTTCTCTTCTTCATCGTTCATGGCCAGCCCAGTAAAGCTGTCAGTTGGCTCCTTTCTTGACTGCTAACAACACGTAGAGCCCTGGTCCATGGGTCTCGGCCAGAGAAAGGCCAGCTCAGTAGAGATGGAGCCACAGATACAAGGGCCTTTCCAATGAGGGCGTAAATGGGGGACCCTGGAAAGACCAAAAGAGAATGGAGAGTAGTGACGTGATTGTCGCAGGCGGCCGGTGAGCAGTGATGTCCTGCATCAGCCGCCTTACAGAGGACTCTCCAAGGTCGGGGCTGCTACTCCAGGGGGTGACATAGAGGGGCAGGGCCCCGTAAAGCAGCAAGTGGTCCATTACCGTTCCATCACCTCCTAAACGAAAGCAGTGTTTACCTGCTTTGTCAGTGGAGACTTTGACACACATCCGAGAGCATTATTAGCCATGAAAAAAAATCACCCAAGAGCCGTCAGCTGGTTTTTGGTTCTTCCAAAAATTAGTCTGTGCCGGACGCGAGCTTCAGTTCAAGGCCTACTGAGTATTTTCTGAGTTTCTGACGTGGTTAGGCACTGTGGGAAAACTATGATAGGCAATTCTGCCCTGAGTTGCTGGCTGTTTCTTAGGCGAGACATGGACACTTTTGACAGTTAGGAAACAGTGCGCCCAAATTTCCATCAACCAATGAATGGATTCATAAAATGTGGTATATCCACTCAATGGAATATTATTTGGCTGTTAAAAGGAATGAAGTACTGAGACATGATACAACATGGAAGAACCATGAAAACATGCTCAAAGAAAGGAGGAGGACACAAAAGACTGTATATTGTGCAGATCCATTGATATGAACTATCGAGCGTAGGCACATCTATACAGACAAAGCAGATCAGTGGTTGCCTAGACTGGGGGAGGGGGAGAGGACAGGGAGTGACTCCTAATGGGTACAGGGTTTCTTTTGGGGGTGATGCAAATGTTCTAAAGTCAGATGGTGGTGATTGCTGCATAATTTGGTGAATATACTGAAAAGCATTGAATGATACACTCTAAATGGGTGAATTTATGTGAATAAGTAATTTATGGTAGTGAATTATTATCTCAATAAAGTTGTTTGAAAAAGCAACAGTGCAACACGGTACGGAACTGAGTGTGCATCGTTGTGGTTCAGACGGTTACTGTTGTACAGAAAATGAGGGTAGAGACACTCGTGCCAGCAGAAGGCTTCCTGGGTGTCTCGGATGGTACACTTTGAGTAGGTGGGTAGGAGGGCTCTAGAGAGATGCCCGACAGTCTTGAGCAGAAGTAAGTTTCATTGTGGGGCAGAAGTAAGGCAGTTCGTGCAGGAAACATTCAGACTTGGAGCAGAAAGTGCGGACGAGGTCGCATGTGGAGGTGGGAACAGACTGTGACGAGTGTCGAATGCCAAGCACGGGGTTAGAGTACATCCTCTACACAGCACAGGATACTGATCAGGAGAATGAATGGGACCAGCTCACCAGGGCCTGGAACATCAGGGGGAGCTTTACCTCCAGCAGCAGGGACAAGAAAGCTGGCTCTTGAGGCTTTAACGGACCACGTATGAGAGTTTTGTTCGCACGTCCTGGTTGGAATGAGCGGGAAGTTTAGGATCCAAGCTAGAATCAGCTAGAGCTTGGTCTCAGCAGGACCAGTCTCCCTTTGCTGCTTTCTCCTGGGGAAACGCCCGTGTGCCCCTTGCTACCTTTTTGTTTCTGGGACCTGTCAAAATAGGCTGTGATGCCAGAGGCTGAGAATTTGCGTTTACCGGAGTTTACTGTTTGACCAACGGCTGGTACAGATCACGAGCTGCAAAATATTTAATCAGTGAGGTCATTGCAGGGAAATAAGATTTGATCCACAGGAGCGTCTTCTGTTCTCCTGAAGGGTCAAGTCTGAACGGCTTTTCTTCTGCCTTCTTTTGGCAAAACCACAAACCATTAAAAATGGAAAGAATAACTTTTTTTCCAAGACCCACAAAAGCTTATATTTAATGAGCTGTGTGGTCTGCTCACCTTTGGTGGCGTTCCTCTTGACGTGACTCACAGAAATAAATGAGTGCGGGCCTCGTGGTTTTCAAACCCTTTGAAAGCAGCACTCCCTTTCTGATGACTCCATATTTGCCCAATATTTAAGACAGAGCCCTTGGGTCGAAGGGCGCCGGGGCCTGCAGCCTTGGCCTCTGAGCCTTATCCGAGGCCCCTCTGAGCAAAACTACTGTTAGTTCTTGGCTCCCAGGACACTCATTTCTTCATTGGTGAGGTTTCTAGAAGAAACCTGTTTGGGACTTCAGGAGTTTTTTTAAAATGAGGTGGTGAAGGAGAAGAGGGAGTTTGGAAGGGAAGGTGATGAAGAGACAGTGCATCATTGTTACGTCATTCCGCGTGCATGTATTGCCAGCTGTCATGTGCCAGGGCCCTACTGGGTGCTGGGATTTGAAGGTAAATGTGACACGTCCCCACACGCACAACCCAGTCGGGAAAGGGGACTTTCCTTCAGTGTGACAAGTGAGAAGGGAGAGCACCTGACCCAGAGTGGAGTCAGAAAGGGCTTTGAGGGACTTCCTTGGTGGTCCAGTGGTTAAGACTCTGAGCTTCCAATGCAGGGGGTGCGGGTTCAGTCCCTGGTCGGGGAACTAAGATCCCACGTGGCAGCGTGGCCAAAACAAACAAACAAACAAAAAAGAGAGGAAGGGTTTGAGGCAGTTTCCAGCCAGGCTGAGAACCGGAGGGTGTGTGGACAAGCCAGGCAGAGATGCAAGTCCCGGCAGGGCAGTAGGGCCAGGTGCCTTTCAGAGCCTCGCTCATCAGGGCCTGCAGGGCAGGGGGCCCCCGGCGAGCCTCTGGTGATGAACCCATGGTGAGAAAGAAGGAAGGTTCCAAAAGGCAGCAGAAACTAGTCAGGTGGTAGACGGGAACTGCAGCAGGTGTGTTCTTCTGGTGGGCGATGGACAGTGGACAGAAGATGCCGTGAGCAGGCTTGCATGTCCCAAGAGGAACTAGGAGGTGCGTTTCCCCCTTGTTAGTGCAGAAGGGTCCGCCTCGGATGGTGGCCTCTTTCTGTGTCCGGCCTCAGGCCTTCTTGTTAGCGTGAGTGCAGTGCTGCTGGTGGAGAGGGGTGGGTGTGCGGATCCCCAGACTCTGGGGAAGGAGAGGTGAGGGGAAGTAGATGTGTGTGCCCGTGTGTCGGAGGGGGGCAGGGGAGAGGAAGGTGGGGGGCTGGAGAGGGGGAGCCCTGCAGTGGGACGAGGAGAAAGGAGCTTTGTGTGCAATGGCTTTTGCTGCCAGAGCAAGTGTGGGTTTTGTGGCAGCTGCCGGCCTCCGTTCCTAATATAGTCAAAAGGTCCGAATCCTCTGGCCCAACACCTGTTAGCTAGAGGCTCCCCTGAGCTGACCTTCCCTTGAGCTGTCTCTCCCACATATGCACCCTGTGCATCAGACCCATTGCGGGGCTCAGACCCCCCAGTGCTAAATCACTTGAACCCAGACACCTCCCATGACAAACTGCCCCCCACGTGGATGGGGGCTGCTGGGTTTGTGGCAGGGGGGCTTGTTCAACGGTTCCGAGGGAAAGGGGTAAGGCTGCCCCAGCCAGAAGCAAACGGGGTGTTCCTCCGGGAAGCGGCCACTCTTGGCAAAGAGCTGAGTGTGTGGGGAGGGGACACTCTGGACGCACAGGGGTCCTGGGAAGGGCCGGCTGCCCCCCTAGGATGGAGAGAAATGAACCCTGAACCGCTTAATGCTGCTGCAGCTGCTTCCTAACTTTGCCTCTTTCTTCCTTTGCCCTCTGGAGGAGTGGGGTGGAGAGGAAGCGATGGGGGTGCCCAGGTAGCCAGCCGTCTCCCGACTGACCCATCTTCCCATTCCCCCCTCCCCAGCTCCGTAGCCCCTGGGATGCTGCAACTCAGTGCGGCTGGCATAATGCCCTTTGTCTTTCCCCCCTCCCCCCCACCCCGCTTCCTCTTCCCGGCCCCTGTGGCGGCAGCAGCCCAGCCCTGGGGAGCCCCCGTGGAAGTGGAGTCCCTCCTGGTCCACCCCGGTGACCTGCTGCAGCTCCGCTGTCGGCTGCGGGACGATGTTCAGAGCATCAACTGGCTGCGGGACGGGGTGCAGCTGGTGGAAAGCAACCGCACCCGCATCACGGGGGAGGAGGTGGAGGTGCGGGATTCCGTGCCCGCCGACTCCGGCCTCTACGCCTGCGTGACCAGCAGCCCCTCGGGCAGCGATACCACCTACTTCTCCGTCAACGTCTCAGGTTGGTAGCAAAGCCCGCCCTCCCCCTCCCTCAGACCCCCTGCCCTCCAACCCTGTCTGCTGGTTTCGGGGGGGAGGCAGGCCCTCTGCCCGGCTGTGATCTGCCCCCACTCTGCTGCAGAAGCTGCTGCCCACTAACATCGCTCCCTGCCCGCCGCGTGGCTTAGCTCTCAGGGGTGACCCATGGTGCCGGCCTCAGGCCAGAGAGCAGGGGCTTCCGGGACCTACCTCGGAGGTGATTGCGGACACATCGGGGGCAGTGAGACACTGTGATTTCTCCACCACAGCTTGCCCAGTCCTCTGGGTGCTACGAGGGCCGAGGCAACTTCCACCCTCTCACTCCCTGGCCATTTGGACTTGGTACTGGGCTTAGTAATTAGCACCCCCGAATACGTGGTGAGGTCCCCGGGTGATGGGGGATGACCCAGGTGCGCCGCCGTATCCACGGCTTCCAGAGCTGTTAGGGCAGCCAGGGAACCCTAGGGCTCTGTGACTTTCGGGATCTGCCACTTGTAGGATGCGACTTGTACAAAACCTTAGGATTAAATAAGGTGGAGCTGGAATTGTCTTTATGCCGTTTGTGCGTCCCCGGGTGCGGGCCTGGCATCTCCTCCCCCGGGTGTCATCTAGAACCTGCCCCTAACTGAGGGACTTGCCTCCTTTTTTTCCCTCCAGACCCCCAAAAGCACTAGAAAGGACTGGAAAAAGATCTGGCATGAACCCTGATTGGTGACCACATGCTAAAAGGGGTGGATACTTGTTGGGGACAGGTGTTGGCAGCTGCGGACTGTGTTGTGGGCTCCCTGTCTGCTCTGGTTAAGAAGGGCAGCTCCCAGACCTCAGCAGATGCGTGCTAGGAAAAATCCAACTCTACGTCGTTCAGCCCGTGGCTTCGGAAATGGCTTCTGGCCGCAGTGCCTAGATCTGGGTTTCCAAAGGAGGACACAGGTTCCCTGGCTGCTAGTTCTGAGACCCTGCGCATCCAGGCGATGCTGAGTTGAGTGAGCCTCTGAATGCAGGGTGGAGTTAAATTGAAGAGAGCCCACCTGCCCGCCGTGGAGCTGCCCAGTGTGAAGGCTTCTTCTGGGCAGAGGAGGGCAGGGCGTCGGGGTCGGTGGAGGAGGGCAACACGCACAGAGCGTGCAGTTCTTAAATAAACCGTGTCTCTCCCTCCGAGGGACAGGCACTAAGGGAGGAGTGGGGCCGGGGGACAGTATGGGGAGGGGTAGCTGCGGTCATCTATAACTGGACTGGCCTTTGTGTTCCTTGGGTGGTTGTTGATTGGATGGGAATCTCGCCAGCCCCTGTTCCCTTGGAGGGACGTCAGTACCCCTTTCTCCTTCCCGTAGATGCTCTCCCCTCCTCGGAGGACGATGATGACGATGATGACTCCTCTTCAGAGGAGAAAGAGACAGATAACACCAAACCAAACCGTATGCGTGAGACACTGTTTCCTACCTTACTGCCCTTTGGGCCTGGGTGTTGGGTTTGAACGGGAAGAGGGGCGCTCGGGTGATTGTCTGGAGAAGGGGAGGAGGGGGCATGTGGGGTCACAGTGCTTGGCCCTGGGATCCCTCGGGGGTCCGGAGCAGTGCAGGCGTCATCCACAGGTGGTGGGCGGGTGGGCGGGAGGGCGGAGGCCCTCGCTCCTGAGCCTGACCAGGCCCTGCCCGTGTCTCTCTCTTTCCCTCTCTCTCTCTCTCTCTCTCTCTCTCTCTCTCTCTCTCTCTCTCTCTCTCTATCTCGGCTCTCCCCGGGCAGCCGTGGCTCCCTACTGGACGTCGCCAGAAAAGATGGAAAAGAAACTGCACGCGGTGCCAGCTGCCAAGACAGTGAAGTTCAAATGCCCTTCCAGTGGGACCCCGAACCCCACGCTGCGCTGGCTGAAAAATGGCAAAGAATTCAAGCCTGACCACAGGATCGGAGGCTACAAGGTACCTGTGTTGATATGAAAGTTAGAATCAGGGGAACAGGAGCCGCTGCTTAGAAAATCCCTCTTTATATGCTTTAATTGTGTTAAATAACGCTTTCTATCTATAAAATTAAAAATCTTTCAAATACAAAAAAGTGTATATAAACTTAAAACTCTTCAGTCTTTTTTTCTGTGTATACCTACGGTTTTTACTTGGACGATCACGTCTGTATAATTTCTTGTCAGTTGTTAACATTATAACATGAATCTTTTGTCATGTGTTTGAAAGATAATTTTTCATGGCTTTATAATATCCCGGTATTAAAATGTTCCATAATTTAATGAACTATTTTGCAATGCTAGTTACTTTCCAGTTTTTCACTGCTGTAAATAATGTTGCGGTGAATATCTTTGTGCTTAAGTCTATGTCAGCATTTTAAAATATTCTTCTTTAGGACAGATTGAGGGAAGTTACTAGATCAAAGTGTAAGCAGTTTTTAAGCCCTTGATGCATGCTACCCAATTACTTGTTTTTCCTGATAATTAGGTAATTTTATCCATTCATTCATGTATTCATTTATTACATGAACATTTCTTGAACACATGTCTTTCCAGAAAATGTACTAGGCAACAGAGTTCAAAGTACAATGGGAAGACATAAAATTTTACTGTGATATTTGCTCTAATGGAGGATGATGTAATCAGTTGGGGTGCGATTTTATTTTTTATTTTATTGTGGTAACAGTTACTTTCTCAAAGAGAAGATGAATTTTCCCTCCCATAGCAGAGTATGAGAATGACAAGCTCACTCTACCTTTGCCAACAAATTTGATAGATGAGAGTATCGCATTGTTCTCTGTGGGCTCTTTTGCTTAGTAACGAACTTAGAATTTTCATGTGTTCATAAGCAATTTCCATTTCCTGTTGTGGGAATTGTTTATTCGTGTCCTTTGCCCGTTTACAATTCCAGGAAGAACATCTTCATCTAATCCCTGCTTTAAAGTCTCTGATCATTCTTATCGTTCCTGTTTCTCTTCCATTTCACTTAGCTGCTCTTTTCTCATTATTCTTGTATAAGAAAAGCAAAGGAGATCAGAAAAAATATGGAAACTGTTTAAATTAATTCACCCAACACTTGCTGTAGGCAAGGCTCTGTGCTCTGAGTCTCATGAGGCAGTATCCTGCCCATACAGAATTCTGTCTAATAGGATGGCAGATATCCATGGGCACTGCACCTGCAAGGTACAGAGGGACGGAGAGAACACGTTTGGCCGGAGATGGGGCTGGAGGAGATGGACTTCGAAACGAGACGTCAAGGGCGGGCAGGGCTGGACTCGTAGCGGGGAGCTGTTCCTGGCACAAGAACAGGGTGGACAGGGGTGCAGGGTTGGGGAAGTTCCCAGTATATTTGGGAGGGTGCAAAAGGCACATTTGTACAGATCACGATGGCCTTGGCCTTTGTGGGGAGACTTTCTGGGTCCTCACACCTGTCTGCCTGATGCCTTCTTGCAGAGTATAAATGGGCTGGGGTCACTGTGCAGCTGGGCTGCGTCCTCCGTGCTCTGATTGGAGGGTAAGCGCCTCGGGGCACCAGCACCGCCTCTTCCTCCAGACCCGCAGTAGAACCCTTTGGCGTGTTTCCGCTCAGGTCCGTTATGCCACCTGGAGCATCATAATGGACTCCGTGGTGCCTTCTGATAAGGGCAACTACACCTGCGTCGTGGAGAACGAGTATGGCAGCATCAACCACACCTACCAGCTTGATGTCGTGGGTAAGAAGGGACAGGAGCAGGGGCTTAGAGGAAAGAGCAGGGACGCTGAGAAAACAGCCTGGAGCCAGGTTTACTTAGGGTTGGAGTCCGGATGGTGTGGCATTTATTAGCTCTGTCACCTGCCTCTCTCCTTACCTGTAAGTAGAGGTGGGAGGATGAGCCAGACCACAGATTCATTGTAAAGTGACAGGTGCTGTTGGTAGTCCCTCCTGCAGGAGGTGACTGGAGTAGTGGTGGTAAACTTAGCTTAATAGTAGCTGTCACTGCCTGGATGCCAGCGGTCTGCTGGGTGCAGTAACTACACCACGGGCAATTCTCCTGGCATCCCTGCAAGAGAGGCACTGTTGGGCTTCCCTGGTGGCGCAGCAGTTGAGAGTCCGCCTGCCGATGCAGGGGACACGGGTTCGTGCCCCGGTCCGGGAAGATCCCACATGCCGCGGAGCGGCTGGGCCCGTGAGCCATGGCCACTGAGCCTGTGCGTCCGGAGCCTGTGCTCTGCATACAGGCCACAACAGTGAGAGGCCCGCATACCGCAAAAAAAAAAAAAAAAGAGGTGCTGTTGTTCCCACTGTACGGAAGAGCAGACTGAGAGGCTCAGAGAGGACAGGCCCCAGGTGAATGCAGACTCCAGGCAGTGCATGAGACACTAGGAAGAATGTCACGCCTCTGGGTGCTGTGACTGCAGCCTCTTCCTTCTAGAGGTTCTGAGTCTCATTCTCTAGCAACCTTAAGGTAAAGAGTTTCCCAGCCAGCATTCTGCTTCGGCTTTGAGGCTATGGTCTTGTAAAAAGAAGCTTCCGGTCCAGGAGGTCTGGGGTTGGGTCTGAGGTTCGATGTTTCTCACAAGCCGGTGATGCTGCCGCTGCTGCCCTTGGACCACACTTTGAACAGCAAGCGTCTAAGTGACTGTGATTTTAGCTAAGGACGGGTAGGCTGGGCCGAGGTCCGGGAGTGCTTCTCTTTGGTGGCCTTTGGGGTGCCCTCTGTCAGCATCTCAGCCAGGAGCAGCCGTGGCAGAGCCTGACGAGCCTCTCCCCTCCCTCCCTCCACAGAGCGGTCCCCTCACCGGCCCATCCTGCAGGCAGGGTTGCCAGCCAACAAGACAGTGGCCCTGGGCAGCAATGTGGAGTTCATGTGTAAGGTGTACAGCGACCCGCAGCCCCATATCCAGTGGCTAAAGCACATCGAGGTGAATGGGAGTAAGATTGGTCCGGACAACCTGCCTTATGTCCAGATCTTGAAGGTAATCCCTGGCCCCAGTCTCCGTGGGCTGGGCTCTGAGAAAGAGGCCTGTATCTCCCGGGGCCCAGGTTGCTGGGGTCAGGCTCAGGGCCCACGATGCGGCCCCATCCCTTCTCTTTGGATACAGGCTCCATCTTAAATGGGGACCCAGCCACATTCCGCAGGACCAGTGGCAGGTCACGGGTGGAGGCGTGAGGGGCACAGAGGGCTGGGGGTGGGCATTGCTGGTTTCTAAAGAGCATCAACAGTGACTGTGCCCGAGCTTTGGGGTCAGCTACTCCAGGAAGGCATTGGCATTCCTGCTTTTCCATTGCCCATGACCACAGCCTTTCTAGGCAGCATCACCCAGTCTCTGCCCTGGTTCCCAAGTCACGTTCTTTCTGGCACGTGGGCTGAATGACAGGCACGGCTTAGGTAGGGTTGGAAGAGCAAAGGCCACAGGTCAGTCCTCAGCGGTTTCAGGAGTAATTGGCATTTTCTTCCTTTTTCCTCCCACCCCCAGACTTTGATTGTCCCTGAATGCTCCATTAATCCAGGGAAGCTAATTGCCTAATTCTCCAGTGGATCTTGCAACAGGAAGTCACCAGAAGCTGGGAAAGTGGTTTCCCTCCTGGTCCCAGCATTAGACCTCATCCTCCCGGGCTTGGCCATCCCAGAGATTTACCGGCCACCCTGCTCTTCACCTCGGGTGCTGAAACTGCCATGTAGGAAGCGGGGCCGTGGGCTTGGCCTTGGCCTTGGCCGCCCTCTCCATTCACAGTCCCTGCCCTCGTCCTGGAGGAGGGGGCTTAACACCAACAGAACGTTTGCTTGGGGGCAGTGATTTTTTTCTTTAGTTTATTTTTCGGTCAACTGCTCTGGACTTTCAAAGTCCGCTTGTGTTGTCCTGACAAGGGGAAGATGGCGAGTCTCACTCCAGCCTCCCTTTGCCTTAGCTCCTGGGCCTGCGTGGGAGCAAAGTACAGCCACATCTCAGTGTTGGCCCAACTGATGGCGTGTCGTTGGTCTGTTCCAGCATTCGGGGATAAATAGCTCGGATGCGGAGGTGCTGACCCTGTTCAATGTGACAGAGGCCCAGAGCGGGGAGTATGTGTGTAAGGTTTCCAATTATATTGGTGAAGCTCACCAGTCTGCGTGGCTCACAGTCACCAGACCTGTGGCAAAAGGTAACGGGGAGCTGGAGGGGCCCCTGTGCTGGGAGTTCGATTGAGGCCCCGAGCTGCTGGGGCAGGTGGGGAGGCCAGCGCCCCACTCCCCCTGTTACCCTGCTGTGTTTCTAGTGCCCGGAGCCATGGAAAAATACCCGGCCTTGGGAGGCTGGTTTGGTTTGGTTCTGTGTTGGTGTCGCCCCCTCTGTGCCTTGTGTGTGTTCCTTGGCTGTGTGTGGGGTGCGTCCCGGCTGGTCATGCAGACGGAGGGTCTGAGTGATGGAGACAAGAGTGGACCAGCGTCCGCGGGCGTGTGTGCGTGTGTGGCTGCCGCCCTCTCCACCCCTCCTGTGTGTGCCCTCTGGAAACCAAACAGCCCCCCACGCTCCGGGCCCCATTTCTCCATGCGCTCGCCGCCGCATGCCGGGCCGGGCCGGGGCTGCCAGCGTCTGGTGATGGGTGTAACCAGCCATTCGTGTCGTCTCAGGTCTGCCGAGTTCCTCCTCAGGGTCCCACTCTCTTCTTCTAACAGGTCTCGCGCTGCCTGGTGGTTTTTGTTTGTTCCTTGTTGCAAAGGAGACGCTGGGGAGCATTTCTTCCTCTGGTTTTTTTTGTTTTTGTTTTTGTTTTTGTTTCCTTTTCCTCTTCCTCCCTCCCTCCCTCCCTCTGCGCCTCTGAGAGGTCTCAGGTCCCGGGCTTGTCCATGTTGCTTCCGTTGTCTCTTCTAGACGGCCGGAGTTAATACCACCGACAAAGAGATGGAAGTGCTGCACTTAAGGAATGTCTCCTTTGAGGACGCGGGGGAGTATACATGCTTGGCGGGTAACTCTATCGGACTCTCCCATCACTCTGCATGGTTGACCGTTCTGGAAGGTATACACTGTACTTCTCCTCTCGATGTCCTGCCCTCGCCATGGGCACGGGGGGAGCATGCATCGCGGGGCTGGGGGAGACACAGAGCTGGGCTCCGAGGGCCAGCAGGTGGCCCCAGCAACCTGTCCGGCTCTGCAGGTCGAAGCCTCTCGGTTCACACAGGTGCTTTCCTCGTGATGCGGGAACGCAGAGGTGTCCCACCTGTGTGCCTGCCTCTGGCTCTCCCCTGGGCCAGTGCGATGCATGCCTGGGATCTGGATTTAACCTGCAGCTGGGCTCTCCTCCAGGGCAGGCTCCTTCCCTCCTTGGGTCCGGCGGCCTTCCTTAGCTTGTCTGATCCTTGACCGCCAGCACCCCCCGAAAGTCTCAGAAGGGCCCGCTCCCCCTGTAACTGAACGTAGGCACCCTGGAACGAGGGGCTTGCTCTTGGCAAGGATCGTGCTCTCCTAACTCCCATGCTGCCACCTCACAGTGAGCGAGGTTCCACCCAGACCCAGACAGTGGACTGGAGCTGCATCGAGCGAGTCCTTTCCCAGGCAGCACAGGGGGCCTGATGGTGCCCATTTATCCTCCTTGGCTCCGACGTTGCCTCTCTCCAGAGGGGAGCTGTGTGCACTGGTCCAGGAAGGCAGGAGCCTGCAGCCTGCTCGGGGTGGTGGGCTGGTGCCTCTGCAGGGCCTGCACGTGGGCTGTGCGCTGTGCTGCTCTGGTTCCTGCAGACTCTGTCCTCTTGTCTCCTCTCTCCCTCTCTCCTCCTCTGATAACACCCCCGCTGGAGGGAGAGAAGCGTTCTGTTTTTCTCCTCGTCGCTGTCTTTGTCCCGTGTGTGCTCCCAGTTGGTTGTCTGTGTTTCTCGACGCTGGGGAAAGAGAAAAACAGAACCGCTTCTCCTTGTTATCAGCACCGCCGTCCCCTCGTCGGGCCTCGGGAGGTTCCCTTTGGGCTCCTTTGGGGTCATGCCTGGGGCCTCCCAGGGGAGGTCCTCGGGGTGCTGGCCCCTGTGGCTGGCGGGGGTCTTTAAAAGGGGAGGAGTGGGTGGAGAGCTGTGGGGGGAGAGGGACCCTCCCCTCATGGGGAATGTGTGTTCTGTGAAGTGGTGCTGGTTGGAACCCTCCCAGCCTCCGCGTGGGAGGGAAAGGGGGCTTAAACTGCACGGGCTTCTGTGGGGATGGGAAGGGCGAGATTCTAAACGGAGAAGAGAATAAAACAACCCCCCTCCATGTCCTTCTTCAGCTTCAGGAGTTAGACCTGTGAGCAGAAGTCTTAAGGGAAGTTTACGTTTTCCATCTTTAGCAGTCCAGACGTATTTGGAAATGAAGTTAGTTTTGCCTGTGGTTTGACGGGGTGTGGATATTTCCACGTCTGACCTGACACAGGTGACGTTAGGTGAAGCTGAGAGACGAAGTCAGGATACACACTGGTTTTCTTCTTCCCTTCCCTCCCCTTCATTGTCCCCATGCTGTGAGCGCCACCAGATGCCAGGCGCTGTGGCCTACACACATGGATGAGGTGCCGTCTGAGCCCTCAGGGTACTTGTGGGCTGTCAGTGATGAAAGATCGATGGACGGTTCAGCTGTCCCCCGTGATAGGGGGACACAGTGCTCAGGCGCTGCAGAGAAGGGCCGAGTTCTCATGGGGACACTCTGCAAGGCATCTAGCACAAGTGAGTTCTCAGCCGTCTCTGGCAGGGCACCAGGTACCCTTCCAGCCCAGCCGTCCCGCTGAGCAAGGAGGGCTCCTGAGTTCATGAGGATGGACTTCGGGTAGCAAGATACAGTCCATCCCTCTTGGGATACGAGTCAGGATCAGGAAGCCTCAGCGATCACAGAACGTCTGATGTGTGCTCAGTGCCAGAGCCCCAATCCTAGCTGGGACCTGGCTTGGTTCTTCTCTGCCCTGAAGATTCCCGGAGGAAAGGAGATGGGTGTTGAGTTTCTTACGGAGCTGGGACCCTAGTGGACGGGCCCCGCCCCGAGCCCGCTAACACCCTGTTCGCACTGACCCAGCCCTGGAAGAGAGACCGGCGGTGATGACCTCGCCCCTGTACCTGGAGATCATCATCTATTGCACGGGGGCCTTCCTCATCTCCTGCATGGTGGGGTCCGTCATCATCTATAAGATGAAGAGTGGCACCAAGAAGAGTGACTTCCACAGCCAGATGGCCGTGCACAAGCTGGCCAAGAGCATCCCTCTGCGCAGACAGGTAACAGAAAGTAGATGGGGGGTTTGCACACTCTGCCGTATGCTGTGCGCCATCCCTGTGCCTCGGGGCCTTCCCCGGGACCCTCTAATGCCCTGTCCTCGCCACGGTGCCCAGCCAACTGCTTCGGGCTTTGGCTTCTGGGCCAGGGCAGGGGAATGTCCTGTCCCAAGGGCTCCAAGTCAGGCTCCAAGCTGTTCTGGTCCATGAGCCCATCTTACCCCAGCCACGATGACCTGCTCACCCGGCATGTGGACTGGAAGACGGTTCTAGCTGGGCTGAGTGCACAGCTGGTACTGCGAGTTTGAACTGCCCCAGGGCCCATTAGAGGTGCCAAGGTGGGGAGTCCCCTGGCGGTCCAGTGGTTGGGACTCCACGCTTTCACTGCCAAGCGCTCGGGTTCGATCCCGGGTCGGGCAGCTAAGATCCCACAAGCCACGAGGCGCGGCCAAAAAAATTAAAAAGTGAGGAGAATAGAGGTGCAAAGGTACAGAGTGGGGGAGAGGACCTGAGTTGGGTCCCAAGATGCCCTCCCTCTCCTGTGCACCCCTCATCCCAGAAATGGAACGGAGGGTGAAGGTGTGTGAAAGGAGGCCACCTTCGCTAAGAGCTGGGCTAATTCTGGAAGGAGCTCTGGGAGTCAGGAATCCCTAATCCGGGGCAGGGTTTTCACAAAGAATGGGGACAAGAATAGAGTTGCTACTGCAATGGTAAGATACACAATGTCAGTCTGGAACGCTCATGTGAAAGGTGAGTAAATCAAAGCCCAGAAAGGCTAGTGGGGAAAATAAGTCAGTTTTAGAACCTAGGTCTTCCAACCCCCGGTGGCCTTTCTGCCACTCTGTGCTGGGGAAGGAGCATCAGATGACAGGTACATACCTCTGCCGTTGGCAAAAAGCCCTAACTGGGGATGAGAGGAATCCCCGTCCCCGCTGGAAGGGTGACCCCACGCTTCCCCGTAGGTGTCGGCCGACTCCAGCGCATCCATGAACTCTGGGGTCCTGCTGGTCCGGCCCTCGCGTCTCTCCTCCAGCGGGACCCCCATGCTGGCTGGGGTCTCTGAATACGAGCTTCCCGAAGACCCTCGCTGGGAGCTGCCTCGGGACAGGTAACCCTCTCCCCTTTCTGGGGAACCCCCGCTCGTTATTCTGACGCTGGCAGTGGTGTGTGCTCCGACCTTCCAGGGAGCGACGGTGCACCAGGTGCATCAGAGACGATGATTTCTACCTTCTGCTCTCGGTTGAGGGGGCTACGTGGAGGCGGGGAGGAATGGGGTGTCCTGTCAGGTTTGAACTTCACCGCCCCCGGCTTATACCACCACCCTTTGTTTCCCCGAAAGACTGGTTTTAGGCAAACCCCTGGGAGAGGGCTGCTTTGGGCAGGTGGTGTTGGCGGAGGCCATTGGGCTGGACAAGGACAAACCCAACCGGGTGACCAAAGTGGCTGTGAAGATGCTGAAGTGTAAGTGATGCTCGTGTCCCTGCAGAAACAATCCCTTCCCTTTCCAAGCAGGCCATTGCACACCCGCTACATGGCCTGCTTAGGGATGTCCGGGAGTGGGGGGCACTCTGCACCCCAAGATCACTATGCTCTCACTTTGTTCCTTGGCATCCACCTGGGTCGTCATCAGGTGTTTATTCTAGATCCCGTTGCCAACTGATTTTCCTGACGTAGCCTCTGCCCTACTCATTACCACTTATGGCGACACCGGCTCTCGTAAGAGGGATGGGAGGATAAATCTGGATGTGAAAAAGGGAGGAGAGAAGCAAGTCCCAGAGAAAAGGGACCCCTGGGTGCTCACTTCATCCCCTCCCTGAGTTTTTCTCCTGTCGGCCTCCCTTCCAATGCAAACTAGTCTCAATTCCCTTCTCTGACTTGTCCATAAAGCGGATGCAACCGAGAAAGACCTGTCAGACCTGATCTCCGAAATGGAGATGATGAAGATGATCGGGAAACACAAGAACATCATCAACCTGCTGGGGGCCTGCACGCAGGACGGTAGGCGCTGAGCCCGCAGGCTTCCCACCCGTGTCGGGAAGGGGCTCAGGCGGGAACCCCGGGCTTCCTGCTGCCTGTCTGTCGGGGAACAGATAACTAGCTGGGGTGTCAGCGACCCGGCATCTCTCAGCCACGCTTCGGGAAGTGGGTTGGGAGGAGAGTTTGGTTTAGCAGTAGTTGGAATGTGTTTCTCAGGGTCTGGGCTGGTGCCCATTGGGGTTCATACAGGTACCAGCATTCACACACACTGTGTGGACAGGAACAGCTGAGTTACTGTGGTCTAGGTTAGGGCTCTTGCCCCCAGCTTTGCTTGGGAACTTCCTGGACTGTGCAGGGGAGAATGATTTTGCTGGGTTTCTTTGGGGAGTTGGAATGAATTTGCGGGGTTCCCTAAAAGGGGAGGTTAGGCTTGGGGAACAGGCTCGCAGTTCCCCCAGTGCCATTGGGGGCAGAGTTCCTGGGGTGAAACTAGGCCCGTGTGCCTGCGTGGCGGCCCTGACGGCCTCTCGGTCCTCGTGTCCCCAAGGCCCCCTGTATGTCATCGTGGAGTATGCCTCCAAGGGCAACCTCCGAGAGTACCTGCAGGCCCGGAGGCCGCCGGGGCTGGAATACTGCTACAACCCCAGCCGTCATCCCGAGGAGCAGCTGTCCTCCAAGGACCTGGTATCCTGCGCCTATCAGGTGGCCCGAGGCATGGAGTATCTCGCCTCCAAGAAGGTGTGGTTCCTGAAGGCTCCCCTGGCTGGGGTGGGGGATGTGCGGGCCGCTCTTAGGGGACGTCAGAGTCAGGCGAGCCAGTGCAGCCTTGTGGCCCTGGGGTCAGGGTGGATTAGGTTCCAGTCCCTGCACTGGCACTCTCTGTGCAGCCCCAGGCAGCCGCCTCCTTACTTCTCCTCAAACGTGAAGTCAGAATACTACTGCCTGCGTTGTAGAACGGCTACGGGGAAAATGAGGTCCCGTGCCAGACTTAAGGACAGCTTTTGGTGCTCAGTAAATGCTGCTTTGTTTGAACCCAGCCTGGTGTGGATGTGCTTCGCCCAGGGAGACGGGGCGTGAGAGCGCGTACACACTGGACAGAAGCGAAAGGTTCCGCTTGCTGGGTGCAAATCCGAAGCTAAGAGCTGGGAGGGGCAGGAAAAGGGGTCGATATGGAGGGTTTGCTGGAGTGATCGAGGGGCCCAGAGCTGGGGGTGTTTGGACGGCTGGCTCTGACGTGCGGGCGAGGGCCATCGTAGCGGGCAGCTGGACCGTTCGGGGAGGTCGAGTGGTGAGGTGGCGAAGGCCTGCGAGGGGAGCGGGCCCACAGACGGCTGCAGACCCTCCCCTGCGCCCCGCCCTCCTCACTGCCATCCGTCTTCCCTTCCTGGCTCCGCAGTGCATACACCGAGACCTGGCCGCCAGGAACGTGCTGGTGACGGAGGACAACGTGATGAAGATCGCAGACTTTGGCCTAGCTCGTGACATCCACCACATCGACTACTATAAAAAGACGACCAACGTAAGTGCTGGCGCCGCCCTCGGTGCCCGTCCTCTGCCCGGGGCTCCGCTCCACTGTGGTGGGGTGAGCCACGTCCAGCCCTGCATGTGCCCCCGCCTGCCCCGGGCCACCACCAGTGTCCCCGTGCTGCTTGCAGGGCCGACTGCCTGTCAAGTGGATGGCACCCGAGGCCTTGTTTGACCGGATCTACACCCACCAGAGCGACGTGTGAGTCTGAAATAAGCAGTTGCCAGGGATGCCGGGAGAGAGTTTCCTGGGCGGTAGAGTCTGGCATTCCATCCCTGAGAGAAAAAAACATTGTATGTGCCCCTTCACTCTGTTCCCGGAGGTCATGGTCCCCTGGAGTCCCCTGGGGGTAGGGACTTGTGTTGGGGGCCGGGGCCGGCTTCAGGGTGCGTGCCTGCCGTGCTGGGGAGGGAGAGCAGCAAGGACTGCAGGGTGGCCTAGCTCTGTGCCCGGAACGCTCCTCCACAGGTGGTCTTTTGGGGTGCTTCTGTGGGAAATTTTCACTCTGGGCGGCTCCCCGTACCCTGGCGTCCCTGTGGAGGAGCTTTTCAAGCTGCTGAAGGAGGGTCATCGTATGGACAAGCCCAGTAACTGCACCAATGAGCTGTAAGCCGGAGAAGATGCCTGGGGTCCAGGCCTGGGCCCTGGGGGAGAGATGGGCTGGGCAGGCAGAGGGAAGAAGGGGTGCTTAGTCGGACACCGCAGCCCTCCCCGGTCACTCCTCCCGTGGTCCCTCCGCCCCGAGCCTTGTTGTCAGCTCTGGTCCTCCCTCCCCCGCCCTCACCGGCCTGCCTCAGGTACATGATGATGCGAGACTGCTGGCACGCGGTACCCTCTCAAAGACCTACCTTCAAGCAGCTGGTGGAAGACCTGGACCGCATAGTGGCCTTGACCTCCAACCAGGTGAGGCTGCCCTGCCCAGGCCTTCAGGCCCCGCCGGCCGGGTTCTCTCTGAATTCCTCCTGCCGCTGCCGGGGGGAGAGTGCGGGTCCAGCGTCCTTCTGTCCCCTCCCACAGGAGTACCTGGACCTATCAATGCCCCTGGACCAGTACTCCCCCAGCTTCCCCGACACCCGCAGCTCTACCTGCTCCTCTGGGGAGGATTCCGTCTTCTCTCACGAGCCCTTGCCCGAGGAGCCCTGTCTGCCCCGACACCCGGCCCAGCTGGCCAATGGCGGACTCAAACGGCGCTGACTAGCACCCCGCACCCCTCCCCGGACTCCATCCTCAGCTACGGCCCCAGCCCCGCTCCCGCTGGACTCGCCGCCTCCTTTCTGCCCTTCCTGCTGGCAGGAGCCAGCTGTCGCCCCCGAGCTCCCCTCTCCTCTTCCTCTCAGCCTGCCGCTGACACAGACGAGCAGGGAGGCGGGGACTTGTTGATGGCCACTTGGTTCCGTCCCAGATGTTGGACCGGGACCCCTCCCAGCCGCCTGGCACTGCCTGGAGGGTCAGGCAGTGGGGGCACGGGCAGCACACGAGGGAGAGCCGACCGAGGTTTTCTGTGTTGGTTTTGTCTGCTCCGTGCAGCCTGTGTTCCCGTGGCGGGTGCCCGGTCCTCGGGCTACAGCAGGAGTGGGGGGGGGGGGTCAGCACTCGGGCCTCCGTGGAAGGCGACCTCTGCTCCAGATGGATGGTGCCAGTGGCTTATTAATTCCGATACTAATTTGCTTTGCTGACCAAATACCTGGTACCGGAGGACGGGGACACAAAGGCTGGGAGCAGTGTCGTGGCCCTGGGGCCCAGCCCCAGAGCAGGGGCTTTGTACATAGCTATGAAGAAAACACAAAGTGTATAAATCTGAGTATATATTTACATGTCTTTTTAAAAGGGTCGTTACCAGAGATTTACCCATTGGGTAAGATGCTCCTGGTGGCTGGGAGGCATCAGTTGCTATATGTTAAAAACAAAGAAAAAAGAAAAAAAAAAAAGGAAAATGTTTTTAAAAAGGTCATATATTTTTTGCTACTTTTGCTGTTTTATTTTTTTAAATTATGTTCTAAACCTATTTTCAGTTTAGGTCCCTCAATAAAAATTGCTGCTGCTTCATTTTTATACGGGCTGTGTGACACGGGAGAGAATGTCAGCTGCAGAGGAGCAAGGTTGACGGGCTCTGGGGCTGTCTGTCCAGAGGGCACTGCGTGCTCTCTGTGGTCCCCACTCCCAACCAGCTCTTGCCCTCAGGTCCTGCACTGAGGCCTCCGGACAAGCCTCCTAGCTCTGCGATGCTTTGGGAAAGACAGGGAAAGAAGACGGCTGCGAGATGGGCAGGGAGCAGAGAAGCTGGGCCTGGGGCCAGGCCCTGCGGCCCTCTCCACCACGGACCATTTCCTCGGGGGAGAGGGTGAGGCCAGGTGGGGTCTGAGGGTCAGACAGGGAGCTGGGGGCCGACCTCAGAAGAGCCAGCGAGTAGGCTAAGCGCGATTCGACGAGGGCCTGCAGGCGCTCAGGCCCAGATGCGCGGCTGCCCCTCTGTGTGTGGGTGTGGCTTTGCCGTGCTTCTGTGTGAAGGAGGACTTGTCCCCTAAGACGAGCTTTACCTTCAGGCCCCCTTGCTTCATGTTTCTTGCCTCCCAGGCTATTCTGTGTCCATGATTCCCCCTCCCCCCTGCCCATCCACGATTCCTGAATTCGTGTGATCAGACTGCGTGTGTTGGGGCTATCACACATCTTGGCTTCCTATGGTTCTTCCTATACAAACTCCACCCCGGCCCTCAGGAAAGGGAGAACATGGTCTGAATGTGTGTGCTTGGCTGCTGGGAAATTTTCTTCTTCCACCACCTGCTGGTTAGTACTGCCCTCACCAAGTAGGTCCTGGCTCCTTGGAACTCGGCTTCTACCCCCAAGTCTTGCCCTTTGCTGGATTCCTCCTGAGTGCAAAAGGAAGTCCAGCACGCTTTCATTCCTGTCGGGAGAATGGGCTTTTTGCTCCTGAGTTTTCCTTTCTGAGCTATTTCTCGGCAGCCGCAGGGCTCGCACCGTTGTAAAGTTCTCTCTTCTCCTGGGTCTCCTCTGTGAATGAATATGCAACTGTCAACATATCGTGATTTGTGTTTATGTTTAAAGAAGGCATACGTTGGCAGAGCCAGGAAATGAATTTTAGCACTTAAAACCATTTGCCTGACACCTTCTAGTGGGGCCTTTCCTTGTAAACCCGTGATGATTTCTGCCCACGGCTGTGTGGACGGATGGGCGATCTTTTACAAAGGGCTTTCTGTACCTTCGGGAGAGGTGCTGGGAGATAGAAGGCACTGTTATTGTAACAGTGATGTCCTCGCTGTTGCTACTGAAATCCCCCGTGAATTTCCCGAGAGACTGAGCTGACTGGCAAATAAAAGATAGTGAAATTGACCTGAGAGAAAATGAAATGGCCATTTTACTTAGTTGACCAGATTGGGTCTCCCGAGGAAAGGAATCCAGCTTATCTAATGAAGATGTCGTGCTGTCAAGGCACTGAGTGTCTGGTTTCCTGAGGGTTAAAAGATTAGGGCCTGGGATCACCACAGCATCGATCGATACTGCCCTCCCGCCCTTTCTAATTGCCACAGGCTGGGGAGCATCCTTCCCCGGGCACCGCTAATGTACCGTATTGATCTCAGGTAAGTAAGATCAAACCTCAGCTGGAAAGAATCTGTCTCAATGACAACAGAGTCGCTGTGTTGATCAGCCGCCAGTGGGGGGAGCCAGCAAGCCAGAATCAAAGATTAAGGAACGTGCCAATCGGCTTTCACGTTCCGTTAGTCTGACCTGACCTACAGCTGTGCGCTGGTGGGGACCGGGAAATCTTTAGTCTAGGTTTTAACGTTATAGAGCATTTATTCGATATCACCAGTGTGACCTGTAATGATCGAAATACAGGATTAGACATGGACACGGTGCAGGTCCACACATGTCAGATGCCACCAACACCTTTCTTTTGGAGCAGAATTCTCTGAGTGAGACGAGGGCCGAGTCTGACATCACCACTGGGGTTGGGCTTTAGAAAATGCCTAAAGTTATACTCAGATTATTAGCAGCCGGTACAGCTGCAGTATCTGCATGTGTGGGGAAGAGTAGAGAGCGGGGGAAGGAGACAGGCTTCCATTCCCTCAGCTGCTGAGAGCCAGATCAGCAGGAACCCTGGTGTTCAGAAACACTCTGTTGGGGCAAGTTCTCTCTAGGTTGGCACTTAACAGTATTTATGGCCATTTACACGGTACTGCCTCCCAGATGCCTGTGTTGGTACATGGAACTGATACAGTTGCTGCAGGCACCAATTAGAGGTTTAAGTGTCTCTCGTTCCTCCAGGAGGCCTAGGGTCTGTTAAGTATGGTGTCTTGAGCTGATCGTGTACATCTCTTCCCAACTCTGCATTGTTCGGTGACCTCCTGTTGGTAGCTTGAAAATCAACCTTGTGGGAGTACTTACATCACCGTAATATGCGAAGGCTACAAATCAGGGCTCCCCCTGCAACCACGGCCCCTGCCAGAGTCGGGTGTTAATCATTTACCAGAACACCACTAGCTCGGTTTCAGCAGGGGGCTGCATCTAACCATCATGGGACCCACCAGCCAAGGGCTCTCAATGATGAAACAAAGCAACGACCTTGACCTCTCTGAGGACTCTCAGAAGAAGGGGAGGAGAGGTGTGTCAAGTGTGTTAGATGCCTATTTATGAAGCAAAAATGGGTGAAGTCCAACGGAGGTCCAAACCCCTTGAGCTAACCAGTCCCACTCTGCTCATGGGGAAAGCCAGGAAGAGTTGTAGAGCAGCCCAGCAGCACCCGTGAGGCATCCAGCTGAAACAGGGTGGAGCAAGTGCACTAGCTCATCCCTTTCTCACGTGTAACACCTGAAATGTGAACTAATTAAACAACCATCACTTGAAAATGGGAAAATTTATTGTGAATCACCTTGCGAAGCCAATGCTGAGATGCCCGGAAGGCCGCACAGTCGGGTTTCGTCGTAGTCGAGGCACTGGCGTTCCTCGGCAGGACATGGTGAGGCGGAGAAGAGGTTTAGGAAGCGTTTTAAAGTGCATTTCCTTGCTGCGAAATGCTGGTGACATTCCTCATTTAGATGATCCCAGGTGGGGAGATGTGAGTTTTCCTTGGTTCCATTGACTCCCATCTAACTGCTTTCAATTTCACAGCAAGTAAAGGAATCCAGTTTCATCACCCACAGCTGAAATACCTCTCCCCTTCTAAGCACTCCCCAAGGGAAGAAGGCTGGTGGTCAGCTGCAGGGCAGCCTATTTATTATGTTAAGTTTTTTCAGTATGGACAACACTGAAGACACCCAACGTAAATATCTGAACATGATACTTGTTACTGGGTAGCGTAGGGATGATATCAGACTCTAACAACCCCTGTGACTAACAGATAGTCTTGTTTGTGAAAGACAAACAGACCAGAAAAACACACACCCAGCACAAACAAATGGTTAAGTCTTAAACCCTTAATTATGTTTCCTAGCAAATGGAGGCTAATGGAAGCCATATGTGCTGGAAGAGTGGCAGCCTCCCAGATCCCTGCAGCCTCTGCAGGCCCGAGAGGGGCTGTCTCAGAACAGCCAAGCCGCGGCCAAGTCTTTCTGATTGCCAGTCTGTTGAACTCCCCATTTGCTTCTCCAAGAAGCTTTTTCTTCTTTATATCCAGGAAGACTTAACTGGGGAGTTATATCCATTCTGTCTCAGAAGGTACTTCGTTTCCAGGGCACTGTTCCTACTGATGGGTCAGGCACTCTCACCATCACTGGCTTCGGAGGTACCCAAGTTCTTACCCGGGTTACCAAGCCAGAGGAGACGAGAGGTATCTAAGGCACCAAGCTGATTCCATTATGCAAAAAATTTCCTCCCTTAAAGGACATGAAGCTGTTGGAAAACAACATGGCGGGTGGGCCTTACACAAGGTCCAGTGGGATGACCTAATGCTACAGGGGAAATGGACTTGGCAATTATAGTTTTCCAAACGGTCTGAACTTGGTCTTGCTGCTGACATCATCTGAATGGTTACAAGGCCTCAAAAGACTGCCCCAAGGACTAAATGTCTGATCTTATATCTGAAACCAGACATAGGTAGTCTTGGCTGGGATGTCCTTTACGGCTGCCATTGCTGAGGGCAGGAAGCCAGAGAGAGGGCGCTCCATCCTCCATGAGTCCTTATGCTCCATTCGAATTAGCCTTGCTGTTCTGGGTTGTCTTGTGGTTCTGCCTGGAGTGTCGGGGTACAAAACATAAGGATTTTAGGGACTGGTCACAGTGAGAAAGAAGACATGCAAACAAGGCCTAAACATCTGGGAGTTCCTTGGTTCTCTCCTTGGTTCTCAGGAGTCAGCAAAGCCACTCCACAACTCAACTCCCCCGTGACCCCCTACTGTTCACTGCAGCAGGCTTTCTGCTCTCGCCCCCAAATGGGAAAAGTGGATAGATAAGTAATTTCTTATTTACATGCACTTCTCCTAAGATTTAAATTGCTTTCCTGCTAGTATTTCCTGACATCTGAAGCCTGTGCGAAATACACAACATATGGGAACTATTTCCATCTGGTGCAACAGAAAATAAGAATCTGCCTATATTGTAATTAGCTTCTAGACTTAACATGGTTAGGTCTGATCCACGATTGCGTTTGTTGATTTTTTTTTTTCTTTCACTTTTGGGTCATGGGTTCTTTTTGTTTTTTGTTTTTTTGGCGGTACGCGGGCCTCTCACTGCCTTGGCCTCTCCCATCGTGGAGCACAGGCCCCGGATGCACAGGCCCAGCAGCCATGGCCCACGGGCCCAGCCGCTCCGCGGCATGCGGGATCCTCCCGGACCAGGCCATGAACCTGCGCACCCCGCATCGGCAGGCGGACCCTTAACCACTGCGCCACCAGGGAAGCCCTGGGTCATGGAGTTTTTAAAAAATATAGTGGTTATAAAGATGACTAAAGTTCAGCCTCCAGCTTCCTGTTTGGAAGACAGGGAGACAGGGTGCGGTGTTTTGCAACAGTTATAATTCTAGATTCTCACTGCCCTTAAAAGTAACTAGAGGGAAAGGGTTTTCTTTTTTTAGAAACTTACAGCTTCTTTAGCAGAAGTGATGGATCCTTTACATAATGAAATAGGATTTGATGGTGTAAGTGATGATGTAGCTGGCGGCAGCTGTATCAGTTCTTCATCCTTAAACATCAGAGCTGAGAGTTGGGTTACTGACTTACAGCAAAAGGTATATTGTGTCTACAGTCACCCTGCCATGGCTACCAGGAGCTTGAAACAGCTACTTCACATCTGGCACTGGACTCAACAGGCAAAATCTGGAACCTAAGTACATATAGCCAGATGTCGAACTTTCTTAGAAACAGATCAAGCAGTACCAAAAAAAAATCCATATTAAAGAACACCACTGTATTGAAATTCAGTTTCATTCAGGCGGTGAAAAATAGAGAAATTAACTTCTTGTTATTTTCACTTAAGCAAATGAAAAGTAATTGTCTAACCTTAGTTCCCTTCAGTTGAAGTGCTAAACCCGCCATGTTCTCTTTAGATTCAGAGGAAGTGGGTGATCCCACGGGAATATCCATCTTGGGAGCCTAGGGAGAGAAATGTTTTATATAAGCTAAGCCTTCTGTTCTTCCTGAAACTCAGAAGCACTTCTACGGTAGTCGGTACTTTCCAGCACAATTTGCTTTCCACTAAATCCCTGACTTCCTTTATGAGTAACATATTGAAGTACATGTCCCTGAAATAGCAACTTAGTATTATTTATCTTTTGAGTTTTGAGCACCCTAGTTGCACTCTAATTAGATTCTGATACTTAAAATCCTCTGTTATTAACAAGCTACTGATTTGCCAATTCTGATCCTGTTCTCACTCTCAAAAAAAAAACACAAAAGTGGCCATTTCTCATTTACCCATCAGTTTCTAATAGCATTGCTATAACTTAGTCAAAAGTGACATCTTTATATGGTGTCTAATAATAAGTGATAAACTTGTCTGACTTATTCAAATGGTAGGTGCTGCGTAATAGATGCCCTGCAACACCAGGAAAATGGAGGGAGGGAGTAGTATTTTAGAAGAGCTAGCTAATCTGCCTTCAACAATTACATTAATTAGATCTGAAAAGCAAATATATCACTGCTCTTTGGAAGTAAGTAATTTCTTCATGTACTTTGGAGGGAAAGGGTCTACGTATATCCAAAACTATAGTATATTCAGTTTGATGTCTCTCAGTTCTCTACTGAACCTAGTATGCTACTTGTTTTCATTTTGTATATATGGAGAAGTTTAAAAGCATGGATTTAAAAAAACAACAACAATAAAATGCCTAGGAGCTTGTCCTTACTTCTTAGGTCTTTATTAACCATTCCAGAAACAACATCTGGATCAAGAGTTTATGCCCCTCTAGAATAATTCTGAAACTCAAATTTAGCTCTAAGACATTTTGCTACTCCAAAATTTCTTTGCTACTGAAGGGCAGTCTAAAAATGACAAATAGCTGGTCTGTCTCAGAAAATGTAAGAACCCAGCAGCCTATTAGAACATGGTTTATGTTCCAGAATTGCTCCTAGTCTCCCTAGAATCCTCCTGGACAAAGCCCAAATCCAGATTAGTCTCTGGAAATATGGAAAGGGAAAGTAAGATGGTGTTTCCTGAAGTACATTATTTTTATTTTTATTTTTTATTTTTTGGCTGTCCTCCACAAGCTTTATTGAAGATTAAGATCCTTAAGCGTTAGTTTTATTCTTCAAGTATCACTTGAGCACATCCAAGCATACTGAAATATGATTAGGCCCTACTTCTTCCAAGACCTTCATCTCACTTCCCTTTCAGAAGTCACATTTATGAATCAGGTCCAAAACTACTGAAGTACATTTTTCATGCGAGACATTGTATCATTTTTGTTGGCTTGCCCAAGGAGTCAATAGCATAACTAAGATTTAAAATGATTGGTCCTCACTCCAAAGTACTTAGTTCAATCTGCTCAGTCACACGTGCAGCATCTTCTATCATTGATGCATGTTCTGAGTCAGACATGAAGCCACAAAGTAGGGAAGCGAGAGGCCCTTTCTGATGGACCCAGAGCAAGATGCTCTAGTGATTGGGCCAGTCCTGGGTTCTTCAGTAAAACACCAGGAGAAAAAAAGGCTGCTGAGTTCAAGGCAATAAAAAAATGATTAAGGAAAAGAGTTGAAGGAAGACAAAAAGAACTGTTTATATTCTAGATTGGCCATTCACTGCTTAAAAAGTAATAGAAATCTGGGGACTTCCCTGGTGGTCCAGTGGTTAAGACTCCCCCTTCCAGTGAAGGGGGCTGCAGGTTCAATCCCTGGTCGGGGAGCTAAGATCCCACACGCCTCGCAGCCAAAAAAACAAAACATAAAACAGAAACAATATTGTAACAAATTCAATAAAGATTTTTAAAATGGTCCACATCAAAAAAAAAAAAACCTTAAAAAAATTAATAGGAATCTGGACAAATGAAATAGACATGAAAGAACAGGAACCATTCAGTCTCAAAGGAGAAAGAATGGTGGGGGAAAAAAACCCGCTAAAAAGACTAGATACTTAAGGAGAAAGAATAAACTGGACTCCTAATAAGACTCCTAAATCAAATAAGACTCCTAAAGATAGTAACAGCTACATAGCTAGAGGTGGTTTGAGTGATTTTCATTTTTTAAAGATCTTTAAAGCCACTTGGGCCAAATTCCAAGATATGCCAAAAGAAATGCCTACTCTGACTGTAACGGGAAATGGAGGTTTGCGGAGAGGCCCCAGTCCTGGGGTCCAGATTCCCCACCGACCCAGGACTTACCTCCCCACTGAGTGGTATCTCAGTTGGCTTTGGCTTCACATCTATCAGGTAGAAGGTTCGGGACAGAAGCAAAAGAGAAGGAGGGACATTCTCCTTCAGGTGAAGGTCCTGCCACTGGAGAATGGGGGGAGGATGAAACATGACAATCACAGGACGTGGGAGCTGGACCCACGGTCATCTACTCTTCCCTGGTTTTACAGCCCCCAGGCGCACGCTGAGTACTAAGGGCAGAACAAGGACAGGGACACGTCTCCTGGCTTCTGCACCAGTGCTTGGGCCCTGCAGCCTCTCGCTTTCAGAGTCTGAGAGGGAGGTTCAGTTAAACTCTCAAACCAGTTGTGGATCAAAGTAGCTAAGTATCTTCTCTTCAGTAGGAAGTCGATAATGTGAAAGAATACATCAGCCTCATTCATAACCAAAGAAATTAACATTAGAATGAGATGTAAGTTTTCAAGCACCAAATGGCCAAACTTTAAATGTATGTATGTATGTGTATATAGACAGATATAATACACGCACAAGAGACAAAATTCAAAAGGTAAATAAAATCTAATCAATAAAAATAAGCCTGCCTTCTACCCTATTCTCTAGCTGCCCTATTTCCCTCCCTGGAAGCAACCACTGATAGCAGTTCCTGATACAATATTCCAGAGAGATTCTGTGCATATAAAATAGATATTTTTATGTTTATCTTTACACCAAGTGTGACAGTATACACACTGTTTTGTCCTTTGCTTTCTGAAATATCTTGGAAATTGATTCATACCAGATGATGTAGAGCTGCCTTCTTTTTAAACGTCTGTAAAGGAATCCATTGTACGGAAATGCCATAATTTGATTATTCTACGGTTTTCCATCTTTTGCTGTCATAAATGGTGCTGCAATAGATAACCCTGTAGATATTTCATTTTGCACATGTGCAAGAATATAGGATAAATTCCTAGAAGTGAAATTTCTAGGGCAAAGTAAGTGCATTTTTAAAATTTGAAAGCTATTGCCAAACCTCCATGGAGGATTTTACCAGCAATGCATGAGTGCCTCTCTCCTCACATCCTCTCCAACTCGATGTGTCACCAGACTCTGACCTTTCCCAACGTAACAGGTGAATGTGGAGTCTCATAGTTTTTTGTATGTTTGTTTGTTTGTTTTTGACTGCACCATGTGGCCTGTGGGATCTTAGTTCCCCAACTAGAGATTAAACCCTGGCCCTCAGCAGTGAAAGTGTGGAGTCCTAACCACTGGACCACCAGGGAATTCCCAAATTGCATAGTTTTAATTATCTTTTTCTGAAGTTAAGATGTTTCCTAGGTTTACCATTTTTAGCTTTTCCTTTCTGTGAAATGTCAGCCGTATCCTAGCATAGGATTTTTGGAATTACATTACAGAGTGCTGAATATTGTATGGTTGGATTAGTATTCTCACCCCCTTGAAGTACATTGTAAAATGATACATCCTTTCAAGAAAGCAATTTGACAGTGTGAAGTCACTTAATACTCTATGTTCAGGAAATAAATGATGTTTAAATACCCCTTGATAACATGCTCACCTTCCAACCAGAGCAGGTCCGACATGGAAGAGGAAAAAGCTACCTGATGGGGTTCAAAGTCACGACAGTGGTTCCTATTCCCAGATAATTTGTGTATACTCCGTAGTACACACTTTATACAGTTACAGGAATGAGGATTGTAATAGGAGTTATTCCTTTGTTGTAAAGCATTGACACTCAGTTAAAATCTCTTATTTGAGGGAGACTGTGTTATCTGAGGGGAAATCTGTTACAAAGCTAACACTTGACCCTGGTTTGGGGCACAAACTGGGAAAGCAACCCCAGCTGAGCCCCCGGCAAGGTGGCTCCAGATGGATTCACACGGATGACAGGCCTTCTATCAGAGCTTTTGCCCAGGCCCTTATAATACCCAGAGGAAGTACAATTCGAAGATGGTCCCAAGATTTCCAGTCCCTCGTGTACCCACACCTTCTCCCAGTTATTCAATTAAACGCTAATCTAGATGCTGCCATGAAGGGACTTTACAGATATAATTCAAGTCCCAAGTCAGTTGACCTTAAAATAGGAAGATTATCCTGGTAGGTCTTACCTAATCACGTGAGACCTTAAATCTGCTGTTAGACGTCATGTGAGAAGTTCATGCAGGTGGAGGGGCCTCCAGGGCTGAGAGTAGCCTGGGGTTGGGAGCCAGTGAGGAAACAGGGACCTCACTCCACAGCTGCAAGGAACTAAATTCAGCCAACAAACTGAATGAGCTTGGAAGTGGAGTCTCCCACACAGCCTCCAGAAAGGAAAACAGCCTGCACTTCTGACCTGCAAAACCATGAGCCTATAATGGGTGCTGCTTTGAGCCCCTACATTTGTGGTGGTGTGTTAGCAGCAATAGAGAACTCTTTAATAGAGTACCTACCGTGTCTCTGTCAAAAATAAATCCAGGGCTTCCCTGGTGGTGCAGTGGTTAAGAATCCACCTGCCAGTGCAGGGGACACGGGTTCGAGCCCTGGTCCGGGAAGATCCCACATGCCACGGAGCAACTAAGCCCGTGCATCACAACTGCTGAGCCTCCGCTCTAGAGCCCGCGAGCCGCAACTACTGAGCCCACGTGCCACAAGTACTGAAGCCCTCACGCCTAGAGCCCATGCTCCGCAACAAGAGAAGCCACCACAATGAGAAGCCCGCACACTACAACGAAGACCCAACACAGTCAAAAATAAATTAATTAATTAAAAAATAAATAAATCCAGCTTCTTCAGCTGCCAACGGCTCAACTAAACAAGGCAAATTAGGCAAGATGGCAAAGCACAAATCACAAAACGAGGTCTGCAGATGGCAGGGGAGAGAGTTCCGGGGAAGAGGGTCCAGTAAAGCTGCTACTTGCCTCTGTGAGCTGCTGCTTCAGCTGCTCCTCAGTGAGACCCAGTGAGCGCATCCCCCGGGCCCTGCAGGCCGCTTGCAGCTCTGACAGGCTCAGAGCACTCACCCCTTCCTTGGCAATTACCTGAAACAAACGTAAGGAATGGTATTGGATCCTTTGGTTCCAATTTTACCTAATTCCAACAAATCGGGGGAAACGCAGAATCTGTCACTTTCCCACTTTGTACCCCGCGCTGACTGCTGCAAAGGCCAGGCAATTAATAAAGCAAGGTGACCTCGGGAGGTGCAGTGGTTGACATGAAGGGAATCCCGCAAACAGGTATTAATAACATCAGAGAAGTTGACAGAACTCCTCAACTGCCTGTCCCCAAGGTAATTCTTTCCCCTCTTGCGTTGCCTTTCGCCTGGTTGTGACAGCTCTACTCCACTTCCCTTTCGCGGCAGCTTTAAGACTCATAGAAAAATATTCCACTACAAAAGCTTTCAATGGACCATTTGTTGCACGTATGGGTGGTGGTCCTCCCCGACCCCAGGAACGGCCCCAGCTCCCTGGTCTGCAAAACTCCTTCAGAAAACAACTTAACACAGTTTCTGCTTGGTATGACCCCAAACTGTGGTACTTCTGGGACCGGTGTTGTTTATTCCAAAGTTCTAAAAGCAACCCCTAAACATCTAAATGGGGCCGATGGGATCCTGCCTTCTCAGTTCTGGGAGCTCTGCTCCCTCAGGCAGAATGCTTTTAAAGCAACTGATTCAGATTCAAGAAACATTCTTCCCACTTTCTTTTTTTTTTTTTTTTTTGCGGTACGCGGGCCTCTCACTGTTGTGGCCTCTCCCGTTGCGGAGCACAGGCTCCGGACGCGCAGGCTCAGCGGCCATGGCCCACGGGCCCAGCCGCTCCGCGGCACGTGGGATCTTCCCGGACCGGGGCACGAACCCGTATCCCCTGCATCGGCAGGCGGACTCTCTACCACTGCGCCACCAGGGAAGCCTGTCTTCCCACTTTTTAAGGACTCTAATTAGTAGCTATAGTCCAAATGGTGCCCTTTTCTTCCAGAAGATGTCGAGGTCCTGCCTTCCCTCCCTGCATTATCCTTTGCCACCCCTTCGTACCAGGCGGGCTCACCCAGCTGTGTGGGGAGAAGCAGAGGGGAGGTACAGGGGGTCGCGCACTGTCCTTGGCGGTGGAATCTGCTGTTCTCAGGGATCTACTGGGTTGCTGTTCCTTCCCAGCAGACCCTAACTGCTTTAGATTAGTCCCAGCTAAGACATCCAAACTACTAACTGCTTACAAGGGCCTTCTGAAGAATACGACAGGCAACTCCTCAAGTGAGTAATCAAGGTTCAGGTTGTCAGTGGTTGTTTAAACCAGTGGTCCCCAACCTCTTTGGCACCGGGGACCGGTTTCGTGGAAGACGACTTGTCCACCGAGACGGGGGTGGCCGGGTGACGAGGGGGATGGTTCAGATGATAATGAGAGCGATGGGGGGGGTGGCAGACGCAGCTTTGCTCTCACCCGCCGCTCACCTCCTGCTGTGCGGCCCCGGTTCCTAACAAGCCACAGGCCGGTTCTGGTCCGTGGCCCGGGGGTTGGAGACCCCCTGGTTTAAACCATTCATTCTTCCAGAACCAGCCCCTGAGCAGACCTAACAGAAGACACTGCACTTTGTCACAAAGCCACCCTAAGACAGTCCCCAAGGCCTGGCTAATCCCCTACAACTGTAGTTCAGCTCTTACTTCATCATCTGCTTTCATAGATTTCAGCTTCATCAGGAGCTGGAAGCAGAGCAGATTGTTGGTTCCAAAGAACTGCAGTTCCAGAAGTTTGCAAAGGGCCACCAGCTGAGATCGATCGAGGTGCTCCAAGGTCAGCTCATCCTCAAAGAGTTTGGAAAAGCGAACTATCTCCTTTGTGCTGGGCTTGTGGCCTGTCTGGACCTAGGTAGTGGGACGAAGGGGCTGATTAAAACGTGCTTCCTACTTAACTGAATCTTCCCTGTAGACTATTTGAAAGACGCCAAAGCATTTATGGATTGTGTCTTCTGTCTGGAAGTGGAAGCGTGCCCTGTGTTACAAAGAGGAGTTAAAAAAAAAAAATCTGTCGCAAGTCAGCCTAAATCAACTGAAAAATTAGGAGCAGTTCAGAAGTTTGAGTCTCATTCTACTGTTCTTTCCAAGAAGTTATCAACATCTTCAACACATTGATGGCTTTAAGATAGGTTTTCCTGCAAACTCCCATAAATGTTTGCAATATTATATCTCTGTAACTTAGATATTTGCAAATTCAGAGATTATAAACAAGTTGGAAGCTCCATGATGATACGTTGTCCGGTTTTATATAAAAGACTGACGCCTGTTTGATGTAGGATGCGAACTGGGTGGAGGTATCCCCCAGCTGCGCCCTGTTCCTCCTTGCCATTTCTGCAATCGTTTCTTGAAGGAATTTTGCTAGTTCCAACTTCGCAGCCATTTTCTTTTTCTGTTTTTCTTCCTTCATAATAGAAGAGGAAAAAGTTAATCAAAGTTAATTCTTTGTGATTACAACTTGGTAGATAAAGATGAGAGAAAAATAACTGTGGCTTTGTTGTCGGTCATCCCTATTTCACGTATGAATGTTATTTTCAGACCTAACTGAAGGCGCTTTGTGATAACCAGAGCAAATTAAAAAGTAGCCTTGATTTGCAGCTTGTCTCCTTAATCTTACCTTTCATTTTTCATTGATACAATGATCATAAGTATTTGATAGATCCAAAATGTCCCCTCAATGGAAGCCTTTGTCACTATTTAGAACAGATACATACTGTCTCTTAACCTGGTGCAAGCCATCTAGGCTGTTGGTCAAGTCAACCCCTAGTGTGAGTGGCCCCTGTTTTTGCTTGGGCCACAAACTAAAGAAAACTAGGAAATTAACTCTAAGCTAAAGTAGCTTACAGGTTAAGAAGAAAACAGAAAGAATCAATTATAAGACAATGAGTTAAGTGCCATAACAGATATGAACAAAGCACTATATAAAAGAGAATTAAATGTATACTCTTAAGACACTATGTTGACCAGTATTTCTAAATTCTCATTCATTATCACAGATGCAGTGTGGTAGTATTTTCAAAATAACCATGGGGCTTCCCTGGTGGCGCAGTGGTTGAGAGTCTGCCTGCCGATGCAGGTGACACGGGTTCGTGCCCCGGTCCGGGAAGATCCCACATGCCGCGGAGCAGCTGGGCCTGTGAGCCACAGCCGCTGAGTCTGCGCGTCTGGAGCCTGTGCTCCGGACGGGAGAGGCCACAACAGTGAGAGGCCCGCGTACCAAAAAAAATAAAATAAAATAAAAAATAACCATGATCAGGGTGAGTAGAGAGGAACAGGAATATGTGTGTGTGTGTGTGTGTGTGTGTGTGTGTGTATAGTATATATATATATACACACACACATATATATATATTATATATATATATATATATACATTTCCCCCTTAAGTTGCCCAAGAGATCCTAATGACCAGCCAATCACAGCGATCATTGATTTTTTTAGAAAGATCTTAAAAGAATCAGCCCCCAAAATTACACAGTGGCGACACCATCATTAAAACCCATTTAACCATCCATTTCATTCATCTGTATCCATCCATCCATTTATTTATTGGGCATCCACTGTGTGCTAGGTGCTGGGATAAAATGAGCAAAAACAAATAAGAACTTCTAGTTCTTCCCTCATGGAACTTCCCTCATGGAACTTCTAGTCTAATGGGAGAGACAACCATTATTGACTAATGATAATCCAGTAATTCCACAAATTAATGTGAAAGCATACCAGATAAGTACCATGAAAGAGAAGCGCATGCTCCTGTGACCTGGTGTGAGTAGAAAGCTAGCACACTCACGCTTACTCTCGTGCTCCCCTTCTGTTCATGGAACAAAGCAAAGAAGACAGTATTGTCTGAAACTGTGGCCATGATGTGTATATATGTATGTCTGGGGAATGAGTAGTGCTGAGGAAAGAGGAATATTTAGATAAATCACTTCCTCATTCCCCCCATCTTCCTGCATTCACTAATGCCTTCCTTGGAATCCTATGGTATTAATTCTAGATCCTGTTTACTTTAAATGTAAGTAAACTAAACCACTGCCAGGCAGTTAAATATTGCAATTTGATTCTACCCCTTAAATCTGTCTCAAATCTATCTTCTTTTTTTTTTGCGGTGCGCGGGCCTCTCACTGCTGTGGCCTCTCCCGTTGCGGAGCACAGGCTCCGGATGTGCAGGCCCAGCGGCCATGGCTCACGGGCCCAGCCGCTCCGCGGCATGTGGGATCCTCCCAGACCGGGGCACGAACCCGTGTCCCCTGCATCGGCAGGCGGACTCTCAACCACTGCGCCACCAGGGAAGCCCTATCTTCTTCTTTTTTTAAGAAATTTTATTTTATTTACTGTTTTTATTATATTTTATTTATTTACTTTGGCTGCGCCTGGTCTTAGTTGCGGCACTCGGGATCTTCATTGCAGCATGCATGTGGGACCTAGTTCCCTGACCAGGGATAGAACTCAGGCCCCCTGCATTGGGAGCGCGGAGTCTTACCCACTAGACCACCAGGGAAGTCCCTCAAATCTATCTTCAAGTTTTCACTCCTCATGCAACTTTCATAATTCCGGCTTTTTCATCTCTCTCTTGTGCTGCTGCAAAAACATTCCGGCTGGTTTTCCTCACTTGGCTCTGCCCTCTTTAATCCTTCCTGCCAGCAACTTGTTTTTCTAAAATACAACTCTAATCATGGTTGATTAGATTATTTAGATTGATCTAAAATAGAGATTACTGTTTTTCTCACCCCCTGCTTACATACACCTTCCATTACTCACCACTGTCAAATTCTGAATTCCTTAGGGTGGTAGATGCTTTCCAACCTGACCCCAACACATCACGTTTGTCTCATTTTCTCCCACCCATCCCCTTGTACTCCCTGCTCCAACCACAAAGAATCAGTCAGTGGTCTCTGATTGGCATACTCTTTTACACTGTTAAGCCATCTTAAGTGCTATTCCTTCTATCCAGAGTGACTTTCAAACAGTGTGGTAAAATTCTACTACTCTTAAAGTCTCAGGTCCATGGTCACCTCTTCCGTGAAACATTTCCTGGTCTGCTTTCAAAGTTGCCCTCTCTGTCCTCTGCTAGTGTTGTGTCCACGCCTTCATCCATCTGTCTGGGAGAGTGGCACAGATGGAGAGGATGCAGGGGCTGCCTCGGTGGTCCAGCGCTTCACTTTCACAGTGACCATCAAAGAAGGACACCCTCTTCCCAGGGACTACTCACAAGCACTAAATGGTCTGTTTGGCTGAATAAATCATGCGTACTGTTCAACTAGTCACTGCAGTAACAGGTGATTTTTGTTTTCTTTATTTTTTCATGGTAAAAAGTTAAAATTGAGTGGAGAAGGGATAGTTTTTTTCAGCAAATGATGCTAGAAAAACTGGATATCCACAGGCCAAAAAAAAAAAAGAGCTTGACACTCATGTTACACCTGTCACCAAAATTAACTCAAAATGTAAAACTCAAAACTATAAAACTCCTAGAAGAAAACACAGGAGAAAATATAGGTGACCTTGGGTTTGGCAGTGAGTTTTTAGATACAACACCAAAAGCATGATCCAAGAAAGAAAAAAATTGATGAGTTGTACTTCATTAAAATTAAAAAGATTTGCTCTGAAAAAGACACAGTTAAGACTGGGAGAAAATATGTGCAAAACACATATCTGATAAAGAACTTGTACCCAAAATATACTAAAACCCTTAAAACTCAACAAAAAGAAAACACCCCGATTAAAAAGTGGGCAAAAGATTTGAACAGGCACCTCCCCAAAGAAGATACACAGATGGCAAATAAGCATGTGAAAAGATGCTCAATGTCATGTGTTATTAGAGAATTGCAAATTAACATAACAATGAGATACCACTACACACCAATTAGAATAGCTAATAGTAGTCAAAGCACCGACAGCACTAAATGCTTATGAAGCCACAGGAACTTTCATTGCTTGCTGGTGGGAATGCAAAACGGTACAGCTACTTTAGAAGACAGTTTGTCTATTTCTCTTGAAACTAAACATAGCCTTACCATACAATCCAACAATTTGCTCTCCTAGGTATTTACCCAGATGAACTGAGACCCTGTGTCCACACAAAAACCTGCACATGAGTATTTACAACAGCTTTATTGATAATTGCCAAAAACTGGAAGCAACTAAGATGTCTTTCAAATAGATGAATGGATAAATGGTGGTACATCCGTACGATGGAATATTATGCATTGATAGAAAGAAATGAGCCAGGAAAAGACATGGAGGAACCTTAAATGCATCTTCTAAGTGAAAGAAGGCAGTCTGAGAAAGTTACACACTGTATGATTCCAACTACATGACATTTTGGAAAAAGCAGAACTATAGAGTAGAAAGATCAGTGATTGCCCCGGGTTAGGGGAAGAGGGAAGAGGGACTAAAAGGTGGAGCACAGGAGATTTTTAGGGCAGGGAAACTATTCTGTGTGATACTGTGATAGCGGATACATGACATTATTTTTTTTTCAAAACCCATCGAACTATACAACACAAAGAGTGTACCCTAATGTAAAGTATGAGATTTAATTAATACTGATGTATAGATACTGGTCCTTCGATTGTACCAAGTGTACCACACGAATGCAAGATGCTAATAATGGGGGAAATAACAGGGGGAGGGAGATATGTGGGGACCCTCTGTACTTTCTGCTCAATTTTTCTGTAAACCTAAAAACTGCTCTAAAAAACAAAATCTATTAATTTTTTAAAAAGTTTAAAATCCTACATACCTTTTTGGATTCACTTTCAAAGATGATGGCAACATCTCTGGGAAGAGTTTCAGAAACTCTGGCAATAAGGATTCCATGAAGGGAACAATGATGAACACCATAAATGGAACCAGGCGGAATAAATCAGCACACGTTCTCAACAGCTAAAGAATCAAATGCATATGCAAATAGTCATTATTTTAGGACACGCCAAAAACAAAAACAAAAGCCTGCCTTGGTTCTTAAAGTGTTAAAAAAAAACCAAGACAGATTTTCTGCAGCTGTTTATAAAATGGAAAGGCCGGATTTTCCTCTGTACCATAGCTCTGAAGTAATATTTATGGGATATCTTCAATGAAATCTATGACAATCAAAACATGTTATTGGTGTCTCTGAGCTTTTATCTAAGTTAGGGGTCTGTATTTTAATAACATGGTATCTGTTAAAATTGCTTTTTCAAATGCGTATACTTAATATATTAACAGCAGTTTCTACTCCAGATGCACAGATCAAACTTGAAGCCTCTCAACCCCTTGGAGAAATTAGAAAACACAATTATAACCATTCCATGGACAAATATACACAAATTTTAGGAACGCTGCCTAAAGTTGTACAGCAAGTCAGTTGCAGACAAGTAAGAAATTCTGATTCTCACCATGAGTTACTATTCCTACTCTGGGATTTTTAAGATGAACTTGAAGTGGAACTTAAAAGTTGGTTCCAGGGCTTCCCTGGTGGCACAGTGGTTGGGGGTCCGCCTGCCAATGCAGGGGATGCGGGTTCGTGCCCCGGTCCGGGAAGATCCCACATGACGCAGAGCGACTGGGCCCGTGAGCCATGGCCGCTGACCCAGCGCATCCGGAGCCTGTGCTCCGCAACGGGAGAGGCCACAACAGTGAGAGCCCCGCGTACCGCAAAAAAAAAAAAAAAAAAAAGTTGGTTCCAAATAGTTCATTTTAACTTTCCATTTTCTTTCGCAAATATGACTCTTGCCCTACCCTTCGTCCCTCTCGTCTGGTCAGCACCTGTCCGTGCAACAGCCTCCAAACCATTCTGGCAGCAACTTTGGTGTCAATCCAAAGCAAATAGAATCCATTGTGATAATATTTAAGTTCATCCATAATTATCTGCCTATAAGATCGCTTTTCTTCCTTAATCTTCACTCCAGTTTCTTCTGTTGGCTGAGGGCTTGGCACCTGTGGCTTCTTTGTGATTTGCTCCAGCTGAGGTTTACCCGGGACCTCCTGCAGCCAGTAAGCAGATGTGTGCAGCTTTTGTATTACTCTAGTCCTTAAGTGAAGTACTTTATGGCCTGTCTGAGTAGAATAGGAGTACTTCTTGCTGCCATAGTTCTTCATATATGTTTTATTTAAATGGGAATCTGGTAAGTGAAGAAATGCAAATGATGGGGAGTGAGAAGAGCTGGTGGGATGGACACAATGGCTAGGGAATCTGGAATAAAGAACAACATCCTCTGAGTTGAGCACATACTATTACAAGACAAAAAATTAAAGAAATAGATATTTTATTCGGTAAAAATAGAACAATCGTTTTGAAGCCTGCATTTTAAAAGTAGATTATGTTAATGAATGAATGAAATATAACTGTTGAGCCCAGTTGAAGGATAGTATGCTTTATGGGTGAATGATATACTCTAAGAGAAATATTAATAAGTTAATTCCTAAGAATGATTGCCGTATTACAAGTTAGAAACTCTGTGACTATTGATTTAAAAAGCAAACATTCTTTTACCCTGGGTTATGTTTGAAAGTTTTGTCTCTATTATCATAAAACAGGTGGAACACTTGTGTCTTTAGCTAGTCTACTGATGATATATATATTGTTTGAATGAGACATTTCATGGTCCCTGTGGGGATAAACCAATCACACAATACTGCTTTGTCTATGCAGTGCCCAGGGACTCCTTCAAATGAGAGGGACTTACTACTGAAATGCCCTTCACCTAAGATTCCTAAAGAATGTTAGGAATAAGAGTTAGAATTGGGCTCCGCATACAGATGAACCGGTCTGCGGAGCAGAAATAGAGACACAGATGTAGAGAACAAATGTATGGACACCAAGGGGGGAAAGTGGCGGGGGGGTGGGTGGTGGTGGGATGAATTGGGCGATTGGGATTGACATATGTACACTAACATGTATAAAATAGATAACTAATAAGAACCTGCTGCATAAATAAATAAATTAAATTAAAAAAAAAAAAAGGAATTGGGCTCCCCAGCCAGGGATCTCTACAATCTAGTTTTGTGACAACTCACAATCTTCAGCTAAACTGACACATCAGATTGTTTGAAAGTAAAAATAAGACCCATCTAGGCAAAGACAACTTCTGGCAAAGAGACTTCTTTGGGCAAAGAGATAGCTTTTTCCATTCTTTCAGACTATTTTTGAAGCGTGCCAAGTATAGCACTTTTTGAATGGCCAAAGGGGAAAATATACAACATATCTGGCATGCAGTAAGTTCTCAGTGAATATTCTTTGGAACAAATAAGTGATAACAGACCTTACTGGGGCAGGTATATACCCTAGAATTGGCTTGTTTACCAGCCGTTTTACTCCTTTTTACATCTAAGGGCCTCATTACAGAGGTGTCACTCTAAAGCCATTACATCTTGTATCTTACCTGTTCCCACACTTCTACAAAATTACTCAGCCTGAGTTCTAAAGCATATAGAAAATCTGGGGTAAGTTTAAATACATTAAAATGTCAGCTTCCTAAAAACCAACACAATTAAAACCAACAAAGCTTTAATTTTGTACTAAACCTATCCTTTTACATGTATCTTTTCCAACTAGAAAAATAAAGTTTATATAAATATTGGGGGGTGGAATTCCAAGGCTTACCTTGCTCGGGCAATAGCTAAGACTGTTTTATAACTGTAGAAGGCCATATTTGTGTTTGTCTCAACAAGTCAACATAGGGACCTAGACAGAAGGAGTAAGTAAACAATTCAGTACTTTAAAGACACATCAGGGCTTCCCTGGTGGTGCAGTGGTTAAGAATCCGCCTGCCAGTGCAGGGGACACGGGTTCGAGCCCTGGTCCGGGAAGATCCCACATGCCGCGGAATAGCTAAGACCGTGCACCACAACTACTGAGCCCGCGTGCCACGACTACTGAAGCCCGCGCACCTAGAGCCCATGCTCCGCAACAAGAGAAACCACTGCAATGAGAAGCCCGCACACTGCAACAAAGAGTAGCCCCGGCTCGCAGCAACCATAGAAAGCCACCAGGCAGCAAGGAAGACCCAATGCAGCCAAAGGAAAAAGAAAAAAATCAATTATACAGATATCAGGATTGAAGTGTTTTTAACTATTGCAAGGGAAGAAAATTTGCATATTCTATTCAAGGTGTAAAATTTCCTTCAAGAGCATTTCCAACAATCACGAATAATATTTTCTTAGCCCTGGATTTGAGAATGGTTATTTGAGATCCCAACAAATAGAAATGGTCTCGAATGCGATGATGTTCATGATGGTGACATGGTCTTCAAAGACATTTTGATTTCTGGTCAACAGTACTGAGTAATTTACTTGAACGGTTGCCAAGTAGTTAAGAAATCAAGACAAGCTTATTTGTAGCCTAAAATTACAGGTAGACAGTAAATATCCTGGATTTGTTTTCAATTAGCTTTTTTCCATACTTGGACAAGCTGCTGCCAACATTTAAAGATTGAAAGTACTCATTCAGCAATGAAAATATGCATGGCACCTCCTAATAATTCAAGTGGAGGTAATTCAAGTGGGTTTCCTATGCTCGTGACCCTCCAAAGAGCCCAAACTGAGCTTTAAACCTTTAACCTTTACCAAAATTTTTCTGCATCCTACGGCGCTCTTCAGCCAACGGCAGCAAGAGCCTTATTATCTCGCAGTGTCAACTCTGCTTTCCTGAAGCTGGGAAAGGAGTAGCAATCCCTCCGGTACGGAAACCTCAACCACAGACCTGACATTTTGAGCAAGAATTCAAATAATACTTCGGAACATCTGCACCCAGACCAAGGGCGTGTGGTCCCCTGCTGGAGGAAGGCCAGACCCGATCGGGCAGTTAATCTGCTCTCGGGCCACGGGCACTCGTCGCCTGGACTGTGGGCAACCACTTCCCAGGAGTGCCCGGCCGTGACCGGGGCGGGGCGGGGCCGGGCGGCGAGCGGGGCGGAGCCAGGCGGCGAGCCCCGCCTGCGCTTATGCGCCGCCACGCCCGCTCGCCCGGGCCCCAGGCTCCCCCCGTTACCCTTGCCTTAGATTCTCGACGTCACGGTGGCAAAACGCGCTCTCGGCCTCCCCAGCCGGTGACTTTTGTGCGCGTTGTGTGTTGTTGGGCTGTGTTTGCTGTGCTGGGGTCCCGGGGCGGGGGGCGGGGTCTTGGGTTTTTTTTGGAGCGGGCGTGTTGCAGGCACGGGGACCAAGAGCCTTGGCGATCCAAGTGTATAGAAGGAAGGCGAGAAGAATCGGGACACAGGGTACGGAAAAGAAATGAGGAGGCCAAGCATGGAAAGAGGGGGGATGGAGGCTGAGCCCCAAAGTTGGGGTGCGGGCGGGGGGCTGAGGTCAGGGGCTGAGGAGAGCGCGGGGTGGGGCCTCGAAGCTGTCTGGAAATCTGGGCGCTGATGGGAGGAGCAGGATGCGGAGGGAAAGGCTCCGGAGGAAAACAGGCAGGCGCGGTCCACCAAGTAACAGCCTGAGGACTTGGCCCGCCCACCCCTACTTCCTACGGCAGGCTCCCCGGAACTGCTGCCTCAGTCCTCCAGCGCCTTCCCAATTCCCCTCCTCCCACAGCTCCCCCAGCTAGAAGGGCCAGAAACCAACTCTCTATGGCTCCACCTCTTTCCTCAGCCATTACGTCACTCTGAGTGACGACACCACCCACCAATGAGCTCTCAGATTCTGGGGCGCTAAGGCGTCCCTCGCGATGGCAGCCCAGGGGGCCGCAAGGTCTGGTTCTCACCGGCGAAATGACTTCTCTACTGGGTTTAGTTTAAGGAGTGTTTATGCTGGGGGGCTCAATACTGACGCTTTTCTGCCTGTTCACACTCTGTAGCCTGTGGATTCACCTCCCCCCCAAAAAAACACCCTTCCTTGAAGCTGGATTAAAGAAGCTCTTACCCTACCAGTCGCGTAATATGCCTGATAGTCGCCATGGTGACTATCTGGGAGTCACCAATTACATCACTCTGATATATTCCCCCACCTTCCAACTCCGCAACTGCGGGCGGGGAAAGCAGTGAGGGGAGGGAGTGGCAGAAAGGGCGGGAATGGTGAGGAAAACATCCCCTCTCCTATATCCAGGGCCAAAAACTGGAATGCTATGAAATCTTCATATGGAAATCTGAATTCCACTAAATAAAATTGCTTTATAAATGTTCTCTTAACAGATATTGGTTATGTTCAGTAGTTTGCGTTTCTCAAATAACATTTAAAATGTATATTATAGTAGCTGTGCAATGACATTGGCACTGCAGGTTTGGGGGCACTTCAGTTCCTAGGATGGGGAACTGAGCCATCTTGGGAAAGTGAAAGATCTAAAAATGTACTCTATCCCCAGTTATCTCTACCCATCCATTTTATCTGGCTCTAGAAGGAAAACAAAATTTTGGTGGCTCTACTTTAACATGACAGGAAGGAATTGCTTTCACACGGAGAATACTTCTCTTAACATGTGACTGACCACAGACCTTACTCATCTGGGCTGCACATTTGTAAGAATAAAAGATGGCGGTATATAAAATTTCATTTTTTTAAAAAATGTAGACTGCTTTTAATCCACAAAGCATTTTTTAGCTAATAACCAAATGGATCCACTGTTACATAGGCAAACCTTTTCAGTTTGGCCACTAGAGGGCCCTTTGTGCGTGTCTGATACCCAACTTTAGACCGAAAGGTTTCACTTCACGTTCTATGTTTACGAGAGTTAACAAAATCTACAAAGCTTTATAAAGTCTCTTTACCTTTCCTTCCCTGAAAATTCCCGATGGTAAATTTTGAACTCTAAAAGGCTAGGTAGGTATAATTTTCACATTAATTTCATAAATTAATCACTGCACTATCATGTACATGTACTTTTCTGCAAAAGATCATAAAAGATGCAAAAATATTCTTCTCAGTTCCCTGGGAGACATTTTATGCCGGGAAATATTCTTATTCATGCATTGTATTCATTTACAACCAGGCACAGTGAAAATCATTAAGTATTCATAAACCAGATGAACGATTCCAAGCCCAGTATTTGAAAGATGAGCTAGATTTTCTACCATGGCCATATGTCAGCAATCCCATTTTAAAAAGGGAAGGTTTAAGAATCTTTCTTATTGAAATCCATTGGTTCAAAACAATGTCTGCCTTCTTTTATCAGGCCGGGTGATTTTTTTGACTTTCAGGATAAGTGATTTATCATGTAATGCGTTTCTTAATATAATCTTCAGAAGACAAACAAAAATGTTTTTTTCTCCCTAATCTTGGTCCTGAGAATTGTGTTAGATTGCTTTCTTTTTAGAAAAAATTTTAAATTTTCTTTTCTTAAATTTATTTTTGGCTGCTTTGGGTCTTGTTTCTGTGCGCAGGCTTTCTCTAGTTGTGATGAGCAGGGGCTTCTCTTCGTTGTGATGTATGGGCTTCTCATTGCAGTGGCTTCTCTTGTTGCAGAGCATGGGCTCTAGGCGCGCAGGCTTGGTAGTTGTGGCACATGGGCTTAGTTGCTCCGCGGCATGTGGGATCTTCCCTGGCCAGGGCTCAAATCTGTGTCCCCTGCATTGGCAGGCGGATTCTTAACCACTACACCACCAGGGAAGTCCCAGGTTGCTTTCTTAATGAAATTTTTGCTCACTTTCTATGAAGAATAGAAAACATGCTCTGAACCTCGTTAGATGCTAAAAATGTAAATTATTATTTTAATGGCCATTTCCCTAAGTACGGCTCCAAATCAAATATTATTAACAATGTGTATGTTATGCAGGAAGAGACTATGCATTTACTTCACGTAAGTTTAATTTTAAACTCTTGTCAATACAGGAAGGTGGGAAAGAAGGATGAAGATAGAAAGGATCATAGGAAAGGGAAAAAAAAAGACCAATTTAACCTCTCTTTCCAGGAGATAGAATCAAACATTTGAAATAAGCTCAGGTGGTGTGGCCCCCTTTGGAGAAGACATTTAAAACAAAACTGTGCTTTTATTGATTCCTTTAACTTTTGGTACCACAAGCATATGAACCACACAAGCATAGATTTAGAAATAGTTAATGATTAACAGTAATGGGAATGCTTAATTCTGAATATCATCCTTAGCATTATTAACAGGGTTGTGTGTGTGTGTGTGTGTGTGTTTTAAACGAATGCAAAATTAGAAATCATGAAAATAATTGGTCTGTAGGAATCTTTTAATTTCCTGTTTAAGTGGTATTTAAAGATAAAGGTAGCAGGGATTGCCCGTAACGGTACCAAATAGATAACAGCACTGTAACGTCGATGGAGAGTCTAAGGTCTAGTGCTGATATGACTTTATTATTCTCAGAACGGAGTATTGGTTTCCTCATCTGTTCGCTGCCTGTGTTTCCTTTGTACTTTCATGTCTGTGCTACGACGTTCTAAGTCATTATCACCAGGCCCCAGGAAATATCACCAAATCGGCCCACTCCTGCAAGAGGAGTTTACTGTGTCACGTACCTGGTACCTTCTATTGTTTCACATAATTTCCTAGGATGGGGAGGGATATAGGGTTACAGAGAATCTTGACTCCCGCTTCATCCTCTCATTCTTGCGTACGTGAGCTCTGTCTGGGACAAACGCCCTCATCCGTCAAAGCGCAGGTCTAGCCGCGAGCAGCAGAGGGCCCGGCACGTGACGGGCGGGGAGCCCGCCGGTCCCTCTGGGTTGGGGTGCGGAAGGCTCTGCCTTCCTTCCCCCTGTTACCCACAAGCCCTCGGGCCCGCGGGGCGAGAAGGAAGCAGGCGTGTGGGGCCCGGGGCCTGCCAGGGAGGCGTCCGAGGAGCCTGCCATCCGAGACTGTCCCCCAAGGCTCCGGTCGGAAATCGCTGCCACACGCTGAGCCCGGTGGGACAGGGAGCTCCTCTGTGACAACTGTCGGGCGGGAGACAACCAGGGTGGCACAGAAATCGCTGTCCCCTTTCCCGCTCATCTTAACCGGGCGCCCGTTTGTAGGGGATTTCTAAGGTCTAGGGAGGGCATCGCAGTGTCACCCCAAGCAGTCCCACCAGGTGATTGACATGTGCTGTTAGAAGCATCAAAGAACACGCACATGCACACTTTCGCCTCCCAGGCCCAACCTCTATCCTGCCTTCTAGTTTTGTTTTGTTTTTCACTTTCCTCCGCGTCGTGCCTTTCTGTCTCTCCGCCTTTATCGCCTGCGGTCTCACTTCCAGTCGAGACCCCGCCGGGCCGCTGGCGTTTCAGGCTCTCCCCCAGCCCCTCCTTTCCGCCCGCCGACTGGCTTCTTCCTCCTTTAGCCCACTGCGCCCCGAGCCCCGGACTGCATTTCCCGGCAGGCGCCGCGGCCAGCGGCCAATGAGCGGCTGAGGATTTGGCGGCGGCGGCGCCCCGAGAGTCGGGGTGGGGGGGGCTTTGTGCGCGGCGGCGGCGGCGGCGGCGGCGGTGGCGGTGCCTGTGGCGGCGGGAGCGGGCGGCGGCGGCGACCAAGACGGAGGTGGAGGCGGAGGGGGACTGTCCACTGGTCGCCGCGGAGAGGCGTGCGAGGCCGAGTCGAGCCCCGACGACGACCCTGCTGCCCCAGCCCGGCCGCCAGCCACGGGCTGGTCTCTGGCAGCTGCAGCTGCGCGGCGACCCCCATCCCTCCGGCTCCGCTGCCCACCCCACCGCCCGCAGTCTTCCTCCTCTTGCTGCGCGCCCGGCCCGGCCTGGCCGTGGCCCTCCTCGGTGCCGGCCGCCATGGCAGAGGCGTCCGGCGCGGGGGAAATCTAGCCCGGGGATTTCATGCGGCCTAGCTTGGTTCCGCCTCCTCCCGCGGCCCCGGCGGCTGCCTGCACCCCAGCCCTACTCCGGGCCTCCGTGTGTCTCCTGTGATCGTACTGACACGGCCGGGGGGTTAGAATGGAACAAAGTGAAGGTAAAGTGAATGCGTGTGTATGTGTGTGTTTGTGTGCGCGCGCTCTGGAAGGAAGCGCTGAGGTGGGGACGGCGAGGAGGGGGCGACCTAGGGATGGGACCCGGGTAGGGAGAGAGACCTTAGCAGGGATGGGAGGACTAGCGGGTGGCCTGAAAGGGTTCGAGGGAAGTCTAGAAGGATGAAGCAAGGCGGGGGATGTGGAGGGGATTGGGAGGTGGGGCAGGAGAGGTAGGATTGGGATAAGGGATGGAGTGGCGCTAAGCTGGGAATTGGGAGTAGAGGTGGGATGGGGGCGGGGATAAAGATGGAACGGGGGAGGGGCAGGGGGAGAGGAGAAGAGTTAGGTTTGGAGATTAGAGACCTGGGCGGACAGAGAAGTAGGCAGGTTTGGGGGTGGAGTATGGGAACTAGGAGAGTCTGGGGGAAGGAGAAAGAATTAGGTGGAGAGATGGGGCCTCAAGGGAGACACGAGGGGAATGGAAGTGGAGGAAAAGGTGGATTAGGAAAAAGGGATGAGAAATGCTTGAGACAGGATGCAATAGGAAGATAGGAAATAGACTCAGGAACTGGGAGACCCAGGATCGGGCTCGGGAAGGAAATTTACTGAATGTTGAGAAGGATGAGAACTATGGACCAAGCGTCACAGAGTGGGAGGAAAAGAAGGGGAAGGGGGTTGTTAAAGTGTTAGGAAGGGAAAGCCTTTTGTTCCTATATTTGTGTGTATTCTGTGCCTTTTCTTTCAAGGCTAGATAATGGAGAAGCTAGTGGTTATGGTGTTGTGAAATGGGGAGGTGTGGGTTTTACAGCTTTGAGGTGCTTTGAGGGAGGAGGAGGTGTGTTCGTGTAATGGTAGCAAGACAGAGAGAGACATGGCCATAATTTGATGGTTTTGGTGAGGAGTGAAGACTATTCAGATTTAAAGGGGGCAGGGGCAGCCATGTTTGCTGCCAGGCACTGCAGTGTAAATAAATTCCTCCTTCTCTCCGACATCAGTATGAATCTGGAAGGGGCCAGTTCAGATTGTTAACCCCCTTTCTTTCTATTCATGAACTCTTCCCATACGTCTTCGGGTTATTTAAAATTATTCATAACCACCAAAGGAGGTAGTAATGTTTTCCATCTTGTGTGTTTTGCTGCCCCCCCCTTCCCCTTTTCTTTCTGGTTGCGAACAAGGCATGCTAATGAACTGCGGTGTAAAATTTAACCCCTTTAATAAAGTTAAAACTATATTTTTTACTAGCTGAAGGAATCCTTACTACTCTTATTTCAAACATGATCATGAAAAGGCTTTTAAATGTTGAAAATTCATTTGTTTCAGAAGCCTCAGAAGCAGTCAACATGTTTTCTGCAATTCTTTAAGTAAACAAGGAAATTGCCTCGGTTATTTTACTTGGGCTTGTGCTCTCGGCAAAGCACTGTGTGAGGGGAGAGGAGGGGTAGGAAGGTCTGCTGTGGTACATTATCTGCTTGCTGTAGTTTGCGTGTTGGAAAATTAGAAATGTGTGTATTTTAAAATGGTGTTTCTGATGGCTCTTGCTTATAGGTGATGGGTGTGTTAAGAAGTGTTTTCTTTTTTAAAATAAACTCTCTTCCATCCTTTCTCTTTGCTTTCATACAATTGCCCGGTACAATCTCCAAATGTCAGTTCAGCACAGTGCAGTGATCTATGAAGCAGGCATGCAGAGCTCAGAGCGTCATTCAGGTGCCAGGATTTTTTGGTGGGAACTTCAGGTCACTCTCAGGAAAGCTACAGTAACTCTCAAATGTATTCAAGTGTACCTACTTATGTGATTTGAAATAGTTACTATTCTAAAGCTTTAAATACTAACAAACTTACAGGAGCTGAACTAAGTGGAGCCTATTTTATTTTCATATTGAAAAGGATTAAATGTGTGTGACCTTTTGTTTTTGTTTTATTATTGTAATTGGGAGAATCCAAACTTTAATCCGTCATATTGGTATTGAAACTGTTCTCTAATACCAGGAAGGCCTGTTAAAATTGTAATATGATGGACTCAAACCAGTTGTGCTACATATTGATTTAATCTATCCTAATTCCTCATCCTTTCAAGTTGTTATATAGAATTTTAGGATGTGTTCTTGGTCTGCTGGCAAAATTAAATTGAATATTGTTAGAGTGTTACTTTGGGAGAGCACTTTTAGTATAGAGGTCAGATATACAACTTATTTTGATTTGATAATATTTAGCCTGAATTTTTAAAAATCTTATGAGAAAAAGTTCCACTCAAAAAATCCATTCAGTATGCTTTTTTGGGATTTATTTTTATGGAGATTTCATTTTTATATCTCTCACTTGATTGACATGTTATTTGTAATTAATTTGTGAATGAACCATCAGTGCCATAAATTTTTAGGAAAATGAGAAATTGTTGTATATTAAAATAAGAAAAGACTCTTGAAAGCTTGAATTACTTTAAAAAAAAAGTTTATTCCTAGATATTCGGCATTTTGTAAAGATAAATGTCGCCTGCCCAGTTGTCATGAGTATTCTGGCTCCTGGCTAGGTATCCACATGTAATGAAGAAGGCTACTCTAGTTAGTTGATACTTAATTAAAACCCAGACTGTGCTCTGATTACCATGTCTCTCATCAGCTCACCTGCTACCTGTGATAGCTTTTTTTTTTTTTTTAACTTTAAGTTAATAGATATGCCCTTTTTTATACTGATCAGATTGAATGAGTTTGGGGTAAAGGAAATTGGTTGCCTTTGAGATTGGTCATCCTTGAATGAATTGTCAAAGTCTTTAGTCAGTTGTCTGATTCTAAAAGACACTCCATTTCTGGAATTTATAATAATATTTATAATAAGCCTAGTAATGGCTACTAATAGCTGTTGTCCTCTGACAGTGTGCTGCGCTAAATGTCTTATATGGATGATTTCCCTTCATCCTCTCAACAGTTGTGGGAGGGTTAGTACTGTTAACTCCTTTTTTACAGATGGAGAGATTGAGGTTAAACACCTTAATAACACACAGATGGTAAACAGCAAAGCCAGTATACGAACCCAGGTCTTTTCTAATTATAAAACCTGATCAGCAGACCTTTACTTTTATTTTCTTGTAAAGATTCATAAAAATAATACACGTTCATTATTTAATTTTTTTTGAAATATTATAAAAGACTATAAGAGGTTTAAAAAAAAGTTAACACTCTGTTCTCCACTGACAACCATTTTGAAGTTTCTTGGGTGTCCTAGAAAATTTCTGTACGTATGTACGTACATCTGTCTTAAAATACATACAAATTCTATCACACAGTTTGCATTTTGCTTTTTTGTTTTAGTAGGCTACCTGGGACATCCTTTCAAACAAGCACATATGGACCTACAGCTTTCTTTTTTTTAAGGGTCATATAGTATTCCATTGTTTGAAATATTGATTAATATTAACATTAAGTTGTTAACAAGTTTTTGCTATTACAAGTAATGTAGCAGGGCCTGAATTAAGTTCCTAACAGCCTATCTAAATAGAAGAGATATAGTCCAACTACTTTATTTTACAAGAGAAATCACTGAGACCAGAGAAGTTAAGTCCAAGGCTTTGGTGAAAAACCTGTCACTTGACTCTTTATACCACATCACATTACTTTATTATTGTGGAAGTATTTGTGCATTCTGTGAAAGCTCAAGGTGAGGGGGAATACTCAAGGTTAGGCATGGTTAGTATAATGAGCACAAGGGGATTAAGTTGCAGTGAGGTAAAGGCTCTTGCTTCTCTTTTTCCATACTTTGTTCACCATGTTGTACATATAGCGTTTATACAAAATAATTTTACATGCATAAATGACTCTTGTCCAGGTATCTTGAAGTTTGTATTTTGGGTAATGAAGTGGTTTTGGCAGAATTTTTCCTGTTTTAACAAAATTATCAATGAAATAAAAAAATAAGAGGTCTATCATGGTCCTGGAAAAGAACTTGGAAAGAATACCTAATTGAAAACAAGTTTTAAAAAAATCTTAGGCATCACTGATTATTTTTAATTATTTTTTACTATCAAGAAGAAAATTCGTAACCGTGGATACTTATTCATTGAATTCCTTTAAAACAAAAAGTCTGTTTTAAACACTTAAAAAATTAAAATCATTAAAGCTTTAAAAAGGTTTAGAATTTGGTATCTATCCATAAAATCTATTTTGGTGCATTGCTGTTTTTAGTTTTACCAAAAAAAAAATAGGAGTCTATTATTTTTTGAAAGAGCAACTAAGATGATTTATTCATGTGTTAATAAATAACATGTCCAGCATTTGAGTTTTTTTTTTTTTTTTTTTTTTTTTTTGCGGTACGCGGGCCTCTCACTGTTTGTGGCCTCTCCCGTTGCGGAGCACAGGCTCCGGACGCACAGGCTCAGCGGCCATAGCTCACAGGCCTAGCCGCTCCGCGGCATGTGGGATCTTCCCGGACCGGGGCACGAACCCGTGTCCCCTGCATCGGCAGGCAGACTCTCAACCACCGCGCCACCAGGGAATCCCGCATTTGAGTTTTTAAATGAATGGTGAGCTTTATTTCTGCAGGCTAATCTTTTAATAAATATAAATAAAGATAAATTTAAGAAACTGTTTATACTACGACTACCTAACACATTTTTTAAATACTCAGAGGTTTTTCATTTTGTTTTTATTGTTGACCTTACTAAGTACTTAATAAGTACTTTTAAACACTTATGTATTATGTTGTGCTAGTACAGGGTGGCATGAAAAGAAGGAAAAAGGCATATTTAAAATTTTGTTATTTAGAGAATGTTCAGTTTTTACTAGATAGATGTGTTTTGTTACTTCTAAAGTACATCTGCTTATTGACAAAATTTTGCATTTGAAAAGCTCTTTGATAAATGATTCTTGGCTTATTCTTAAATTTTAAATGTGAATCTGTGTTATCATTGACTGATCTACAATGAGAATTCTTTTTCTACTATGTTCCCTCTTTCATCTAGATTTAGAACTATATTGAGAGAGTGAATAGGAAAATTTTACAAATTTATATTCATATAGTTTCCATTTTAACCATATACATATATGAATATTATTATCTAATAATACTTTGTTTTACGTGGTATCTTCTGAGATGTTTGATAGAATTCCAGCACAATAACTTGTGTGTGTGTGTGTGTGTGTGTGTGTGTGTGAAGTTGGAAAGCACAATAATTATTTAACTCAATTTAAATAAGTAGGTATTTTAAATTTAAGAAATGTGTGGCTTCCTGGGATTTTGTGGGTAAAATAAAATTTAGTTTATCAAATTTATTTGAGATTCAAAAGATTAGGAAATCTCATGTGGAGGCTTGCCTACTGGCATTTTGGCTGTAGCCAAGACGGTATTGTGTCTAGTGAGTCTTGTGTTACTCACATCTCTTAGCTGTGGAGTCTTAAGAAAGCTGTACATAAAAAACAAACAAACAAGCAAAGACTTTTTAAAGTGCATTTTAAAGACTTTTGTAAAACATGACATATAAAGATAAAAGCGTAAAACCTAAATGTACGGTATAAACAAATAATTAGAAAACAAACATCATGTAGTCACCACCCAGGTAATATGCCCTGTAAGAAAAGCTGCAGAGACAGTCTCATTGGTTTAAGTGGTATTGTCTTGGCGGTAGTTGGACTTGAGGGATAACACTGTGCTGAAAAGAAAGCTGAAAAATTAATAACCATGAGGAGTCAGCACAGGTAAAAACTGAATCGCCAGTTTTTATTTGTTGTTATCAAAAGGGTTATCTAGGCAATTAAAAAAAGTTTCCTAACATTTAGTGTAGTCATTTAGTCATTTGAAATCTTGGTGCTTTACTAATGAATGTGAAACAAAAAGTAATGCTGAATCCTACAAGAATCATGCCATGTTGCATAAAGCTGTTTCTTCAGAGTTCATCTCTGATGCAGTTTTTGGTAGGATTCAGTGACTACTGGTTTTAGATTTATGTGCAGACTCTAAGAATGGCTTTTGCTTAGAAAATGTCAGATTTGCCTGTATCTGTGCCTGATACCTAACTTAAGTATCTTATTTACAAAAACTAGTTTGACTCTCTTGCTTTCACATTAATGTAACCATTAGAAAAAGTATTAACCTGAACAGGGGCAATCTATGTTGACTCTTCCATCCTTGGCGCCTCTTGATTCTTACCTTGTCTGCATCTTGGCTAGGTGAACTAGATTTCTTTTTTAACTGGAGAAACCTACTTTAATGTGCTTCCCTGACTTTCTAGACATATTTTCTTATATGTATGGAAAAGTTAAATGTTGACTTTGGAGGATTTTGATAGCAGAAAACAGTTGAATTTTTTTGAGAATTTTAAAAAATTTTATTATTTATTTATTTGTTCATTTTTGGCTGCGTTGGGTCTTCATTGCTGCGCGTGGGCTTTCTCTTGTTGTGGAGAGCGGGGGCTACTCTTTGTTGTGGTGCATGGGCTTCTTATTGCGGTGGCTTCTCTTGTTGAGGAGCACGGGCACTAGGCACGCGGGCTTCCGTAGTTGTGGTGTACGGCCTTAGTAGTTGTGGCTCACAGGCTCTAGAGCGCAGGCTAAGTAGTTGTGACGCGTGGGCTTAGTTGCTCTGTGGCATGTGGGATCTTCCCGGACCAGGGCTCGAACCCGTGTCCCCTGCATTGGCAGGTGGATTCTTAACCACTACGCCACCAGGGAAGTCCCAAAGTTAAATTATTTTTCCCCTCTGACTACCTGATGAATACAGATTATTTGCATAAAACTCTGCAATGTGGACTTTAAGAAGGACATTTTAATAACACATCTGCATACATAAATTAAAGCCTTTATTTGGCTATTATAATTTTGTTACTTTAAGCTGTCTGTGTTTTTCTTGATCTCTGCTGGATCCAAATACCTTGCAATATGGTATTTCATATTTGATTGTGGTGAGAAACTTCATGCTATGCTTCACCTAAAATTCCAATAGAATGTTGTTCTTTTTTATTCTGGGTGAAGGTTAAATACATCCCTTGCTATTTTTTTCTCCTGCAAGGATGAGAAATAATTATTTTAAATCTTGAAATGACTGTATATGTTGAGTTTTCCTAGATGTGGAAACACACATAATTTAATGTAATAGTTTTTTAAACCTAAAGTAGGTAATTTGGCTTTGTATATGAAGTAGGGTTAATACACTTTTGATCATCTCATGCTTTCTGTGTTGTTATCACCTGTACAATTTAGCCTTGATCATTAGAATTTATTTTATTGTGTCATAGAATTAGGGTGTTGAGGTTAAGGTCTTAATTAAGGTATTACATCCATATGCATATAGGTCCACACACACAGTACCCCTAAGAAATGCTGATAGCCCTATTAGGTTTTTTCTTATAGAATCTTTTTTTAAATTTATTTTTATACAGCAGGTTCTTATTAGTTATCTATTTAATACATATTAGTGTATACATGTCATTCCCAATCTCCCAATTCATCCCACCACCACCACTACCCCCAGCACTATTAGTTTTTAATTTTTAATGGAAAATTTGTACTTTCCAAAGTGGCTGGTAGTTTTAAAATAACATTTATTATGTTTAAGTTATGAAAGGGTAGTTTACTGTAGAGAAATTGAACACCAGTGAGATACAAAGAAGGTTAAAATCACCTGAAATCCTACCAACTGGAAACAACTACAGTTAACATTTTGTTCTGTATCTTTCCAGTGTTTTTCTTATGCATACCTGTATTTTTTTTTACAAATTGGAATAGTATATAATATTATTTTATAACCTGCTTTATTGTGAAATAAATTTTTTTGAGAATGTGATTTTTTAAACTGATATATAATTTCATTGTATGGTTGTGCCATATCTATTTACCATTATTCTGTTGATGGCGTTTTAGGCAGTTTGCAATTTTTAGATAAAATTTGATGAACATTCTTACATATTTAAAAAGTTGTATGACTGTAATGATTTGATTACAATAAATTCCTAAAAGTAGAATTACTTAACAGGTCTGAACATTACAAAAGTTTTTGACACATATTTCCAATATTTTCTCCAGAAAGGTTTTTTTTTAAATAACAGTTTCGTTGAGAAATAATTCACATACCGTACAAGTTACCCATTTAAAATGTACAATGCAGTGTTTTTTAGTATATTCATAGAATTGTGCACCATCACCACAGTCGATTTTAGAACATATCCAGCAAGGTTTGAACCAATTTAAACTCCTAGCAATATCAGAAAGGCTTTGTTTTAAAAAACTGCATTTATTTGTGGTTTTTAAAGTGTAGTACAGGTATACAAGAATGCAGCAGTTTGTGTGATACATTTTTTCTTTATAATTCCTATCACTTATTTTGAAAAATTTTATTTCCAGCCTTATTGAGTTGTAATTGATGATATATACTTTATATCAATTTATGGAGATTTTAAAAGTCATCTATGAAAACAAGATGCTCATATTCTTGTGTTAAGAAAACATGACAAAGTTTAAGCTTATAAAACAAAGGATGAGGTAGATTTTTTGAATTATAAAATTATCTTTCCGTTCAGTCACGATGCCTTTATTGAGAAAGCGTTGTATGTGGTTTAAAATACCTTTCTTTTGGGCTTCCCTGGTGGCGCAGTGGTTGGGAGTCCGCCTGCCGATGCAGGGGATGCGGGTTTGTGCCCCGGTCCGCGAGGATCCCGCATGCCGTGGAGCGGCTGGGCCCGTGAGCCATGGCCACTGGGCCTGCGCGTCCAGAGCCTGTGCTCTGCAATGGGAGAGGCCACAACAGTGAGACACCGCGTACCGCAAAAAAATAAAATAAAATAAAATAAAATAAAATACCTTTCTTTTCATTCAGATTTTATTCAGAAGCACCTTATATTAGGAAATGTCTATGGAAAGTATGCTATACCTATGTAGTTAACTATAGCAAACTTATTGTATAAAATGTATGGCTTTCTTTTTATTGAGAGGTTTGCTTTGCTCTAACTGACCTTCACCCTGAAAGTTGTTCTGTTTGCTTTAAGCCATTTAACAAAACTTTTTTTTTTTTAACTCGATAGGCAGTGGAGTGTAGGGCAAGTGTCAGGGAGACCCGAGTTCTTGTTCCCACCGTACCTCTACCACTGGGGCTCAGTATTCTTACCTCTGAATTGGAGATGAAAATGACTACTTTTTGCAATTATAGAGATCTAAACTAGAAGTGCTAGAGTGTGCCTAGAACTGGACCAGGCATGTAGCTGATAATAAATGACTTTTAAAAAAATATAAGAATAATAGCATATGCAAAATGAGTTAGTCTTTAGTCGAATGTTTCATCGATGAAGATGTGAATCAGTTGGCCTAAACTCACTTTTATAGACGTTAAAAGTTGAATCTTAGTTAGTGCTTGAGCAGAATCTTTGCATGGGTTATATGGGTGTTTCTCAGTTGGTAAAGAGAATTCATGCTGTTACAAGTAGGAACATGAAGTTAACTTTCCAGTCCAAATTTACTTCCACTGTTGTTATTACAAAAGCATGATGGCTATAGCTTCACCAACGCTTCATGTTCTGATTAAGCAAATAGGTGATAATGTAAAATTTGAATACAGTATGAAGTTCCTTATGTTCTTTTATTGTTTATTTTAAAAATGAAATGTTGAATATAATTGAACCTAAAATACTAAAGTGATAAACCTGATGACCCCCCCCAAAAAAAAAGAAGAAAAACCCCTGGTCTTTATAGGAAAAATAAACTTAGTAAATTATCATTTTAGATATTATGATAAATTAATTGCTTAGTACTTTAAAAACTACATTATAATTTCTGTGATACCTTGCCTTGATATGGTAAAAGAAAGTAAAATTTGAACAATCTCAAACCTGTTTTCTGTAATTTAAAAATTTGTTAGGGAAAGAGGAAGGAAAATATGTGGATGAACTTGTTAGTTTACTAGATTTCATAGTGAATGGAACAAGATGACTGATATAAGTTACTTAGTTTGTCATAAATTTCACTGTGAGCCAGTCCCTTGATGTAAGGGATTGGAAAATAATTTAATGTGAATTTTCTTCCAGTCATAATACCATGTCTGTTGTTGCTGGGTGTGGTCAAGAACAAAGTGAAGACTTTGAGGTTAAACCAAATAGATAAGGGAAATTGCATGTTTTATTAGTAAGTTTTGTATTGGTACAAGGCAGTTCAATAAGTAATGTGGTTTAGTCAGAAAAAAAAAGAACTACAAAGCAACCTAAAATGTTGTGTAACTTAATAGAATCATAGTCAAGTGAAAATTGTGTGACTGTATTTAGTGACAGGGTTTTTTTGGTGTTTAATTGTGTTTCATTTCACATAGGTCACTCCCTTATACAGGATATTTTCATGTCCTTGACCATCATCTTTCTCTTAACACAATTTTAGTGGAAAATTATTAAGTGAAAATTTCAGAATATATTTGGGGTGATGATACTAGAGTTAAACAGATTAGTAGTACCGTTATGTTTTAACAATAGTATTACTCTATTACTAGTGGTATAAACTAAGGAAAATTAAAAATGATAAGAAAAGGTGCTACTTCTCTAATACACCTTGATTACTTAGAGAATTTTGTAGAAAGAAATATGGTGGTCATGCTTTACCCCCTACAATCTTATTTAGGCAAATAGGTGTTGGTTGTGAATTTCATATAATTGTTTGCTATTGCAAATAACGAACATCTTTAAATAATGTTCAGAGGGTAGGTAAGACATTAAAGTTAATTTTTAAAATCGCATATGTTCTTGTCAGAATGCAAATCCAACCCCTACATTTATGTACTGGTGACTAGGAGGAATCACAGCTCACTTTCCCATTGTTTGGGGTCATTTCAGGTGATCGGATCACCTGATTTAACCTCTATTATGGGCTATAAACAGAAGCCCAAATATGTCTATCTCTTCAGAGAGGCAGACTCACAGCTAAAACTCAAGACTCATGACTGCAAGACCAATGTCAGAGCGCATTTTTCCTTGTCCCTGATTTATCTTACTCTTATTTTATTCTTGCATACGTGTCTGCTAAATTTCCTCATATGTGATTTCTGTCTAGTTATATGGTACTATTCACCAATTTCTTTAAAAAGTTTATAATTAACCTTATTTTTATAAGCTTTCTTAGGATGTTTTTGTTTGGGTCAAATTTGAGAAATGATTTACATCAGCACTGACCAAGAGAATTTTCTGCAGTGATGGAAATACCCTGTGTCTGTGCTGTCCTGTATAGTAGCCACCCACCATGTGTGGATTTTGAACACTTGAAATGTGGCTAGTGTACTTGAGAACTGAATTTTTTATTTAATTTTAATTTGTTTACAATTCAGTAGCCACGTGTGATTAGCACAGATTTAGATATTATTAGTGAAGGGAAAGAATTAAGTAGAAGTGGACATTTTCACATTCTTTGCTCTTATGATTACTTTTGTTGTGTTTTTGTGGGGTTGGGACTTTAAAATCTCATTTTTCCAAATGCTTACTCTCTTAGATAATGAATAAATCCATTCACAGGAAACAACTTAGTAATAGTTATTTGATTATTGTTTTAAAATATACAAATTTTAAATATTTTTAAAATATTTAAGAGAGGCCCGGTACGCAGCCCTCTCACTGTTGTGGCCTCTCCCGTTGCGGAGCACAGGCTCCGGATGCGCAGGCTCAGCGGCCATGGCTCATGGGCCCAGCCGCTCCGCGGCATGTGGGACCTTCCTAGACCGGGGCACGAACCCACGTCCCCTGCATCGGCAGGCGGACTCTCAACCACTGCGCCACCAGGGAAGCCCTTTTTTTAAAATCTAAAAGTATTTTTAAAAACTCTTTTAATCAACGCAGTTATTAACAGACTATGTACTGCTGACCAACAAAATGATTTCATTTCAGTAGTACTTTAGAGTAGTTATGGTTAAATAATGTGGAAATCTTAAACTTTTTATATTACTCGGAATGCTTGACTATTATTTAAATATTTTTACTATAATCTCAGAAGCCTCTGAAACAAAGAGAACTTGAAAGGAAATAAAAGATATGTCTGATGATCACCTCTTCACGTGGCTTCCTCTAATCTTTCTATATGATTAGTTCCTGGTTTGGATTCCATTAGTCCGTTTTATAACAATCCAGACCCCCAGTCACTGTGTCCTATTACCCTGTTTTATAGTAGCTTATCGTTTTCTGAAATTTTCATGTTTATTTAAGCTCTATGAGATCAGAATCATATTTCCTTTGATTTCCCAGGATCTAGAATAGGGCCTGGTACATAGTTGGTGTTCAGTAATGAACTGTGTCACAAACAAAACAGAAAAAGGACTTTGTGAGGAATTAGATATATATCTGGAATAACAAACCACTTAGAGTCTGGGAACAGGCAAGGTGAGGCCCGGCTTTTGATTATCTTGGTAGTGTTGATATGGGTAATTTATGGCGATTAGTTTAGAATGAGTCTGTATAGAAACATTTCTGTGGGAACTCTTACTTTAAAAATAGACAAACTTTTGTCCAGGCATGCACATATGTACTAAATAAATGCTCTCCACATAAAACATCATAAAGTTGGGACCTCCCTGGTGGCGCAGTGGTTAAGAATCCACCTGCCAATGCAGGGGACACGGGTTCGAACCCTGGTCCAGGAAGATCCCACATGCCGTGGAGCAACTAAGCCCATGCGCCACAACTACTGACCCTGCGCTCTAGAGCCAGCGAGCCACAACTACTGAGCCCACGTGCCACAACTACCAAAGCCCACATGACTAGAGCCCGTGTTCTGCAACAAGAGAAGCCGCCGCAATGAGAAGCCCGCGCACCGCAATGAAGAGTAGCTCTCGCTCGCCACAACTAGAGAAAGCCCACGCGCAGCAACAGAGAGCCAACGCAGCCAAAAATAAATAAATAAATTTATTTAAAAAATCATAGAGTTGACAAAATGGAAAAACAAATGAGAAAATATTGCCATCATCGGTTTTTGAGTATTCAGCCTCATTTTGTAACCTTTTAGAGATTAAGGGATTTACTCGAAGTCATTTATTTGTATGCCATTGGTCAGAACAGAGAGAACTGCCAAATCCTAGTTTTCCAGTGTGTTGTTTTGACTTGTCATCTATGAATGGGCATCACTGTGTAGCAGACATAGGCACTTTACCTGATAAAAGCGGTATTTAACTGATAGTGGTTTGAGTTATCTGTGAGTAGTCAGAGATCAAATGTTCTCATGCAGTAAATTAGGTCATTTAATTTCTGATATTTAAATGCCAACATGATAAGTGTGGAAAGGGTTTTATTTTTACTCATCTATTCCTATACATAGTCGTAAATAGTTAATGTTTTGAGATATGAATCAGTCTTTTTATTTAGGGAACTTATACATTATTCACCTTTACAAAATAAACTTCCAGTTAGAGGTTATTCATTATAAAAAATGTTGACTCAGTAGAGTTCTTTGGGATGGCTGCAAGGGGCTTTTCTTTATTAACTGTGGCTATTATATGTTTAAATTAACAGACTTTAAAAAATGGTTCTTAACCATAGTGCTGTCTTTACTACTGCGAGTTTTCTCCACACCCACCACATATTTTTGTGAAAATCAGCCACAGAATCCAGTGTGGCCCAGAGATTTTAGTTGTCAGAAATGGAAAGATACAGTAAGTATTTTAGTAATAAAAGGACCCATAACGTTATTGTGTCATGCGTGGTGTTGGCTTTGCTGCCACATCGCTGTTTGTATCACATCTCCAACTAGAATGAAAGTTAACTCCAGAGCATAGAAAGCAGGAGTGACTGCCAACAAAACGGGAAGAAATCACGTACTTCTCTTCTGCCGCGTAAAAGGTGACAGCAGCGTCCTCTGAGCAATTGCAGGCTGATGGCTTTCCTGGCTGTCCAGGGACAGGTTGTAGGCCACATTAGCATATTTGTAGCCATAGATAGGACTATTCATGTTGTCATGGGGTAAGACCTTTAAAAGTGCTCTTTCTGGGGCTTCCCTGGTGACATAGTGGTTGAGAGTCCGCCTGCTGATGCAGAGGACACGGGTTCGTGCCCTGGTCCAGGAAGATCCCACATGCCGCGGAGCGGCTGGGTCCGTGAGCCATGGCCGCTGAGCCTGCGCGTCGGGAGCCTGTGCACCGCAACGGGAGAGGCCACAACAGTGAGAGGCCCGTGTACTGCAAAAAAAAAAAAAAAAAAAAGTGCTCTTTCTGTTTCACGTTCCCCACATCTTAGGTTAAGGAAGCTAAGGGAATTCTCCTCCTTCCTGTCCTAGGTTCCATAGGGATGTTACTAGAACTAATGAAGACAAGGGAGTGTTTAGAAATGCTGTTAGAGAAGACTCTATATTAGTTTCCTTTTGCCTCTCTAACAAATGATGTCAAACTTAGTGGCTTAAACACAGCAAAATTTTAAACAATACAAATTTATTATCTTATAGTTCTGGATGTTATAAGGCCAACATGGGTCTCTCTGGGCTAAGATCTAGGTATGAGCAGGGCTGCATTCCTTCTGGAGGTTCTCGAGGAGAATCTGTTCCCTGCCTTTTCCACCTTCTGTAGGTGCCTGCGTTCCCTGGCTTACGGTCCCCTTCCTCTTATATTCAAAGCCAGCGCAGAGCATCTTCAGATCTCTCTCTGACTCTTCTCCATCCCTTTTTCTCTTGTAAGTATCCTAGTGATTATACTGGGCCCACCTGGATAATCCAGAATAATCTCTCCATTGTAAGATCCTTGACTTAATCAGATCTGCAAAGTCCCTTTTGCCACATCAGGTAACATGTTCACGGGTTCTAGGGATTAGGATGTGGGTATTTGGTGGGGGGTCATTATTCTGTCCATCACAGCCTCTTTACAAGTTGAAGATGCTGGCTTTGTTAATTGTAGGGATGTTTTCTGAAGCAGTAATGGTTGCCTTTCTGAATTAATACAGACATGACAGAAAAGTGGTTCAGTGGTCAGTGACAGTGTAGCATGTGGTAAAGGGTGCAAGTCATGAAGCAAGACTGCCTGGATTTGACTCCTGGCTCTACCCCTTACTTTATGTGTGACCTTGGACAGGCCACCTAACCTGTCTGTCTTTCAGTTTCCCCATCTGTAAAATGGAGATACTAGTATCCATTTTGCAGGAGTTTTCTGACGATTAAATGAGATAATACTTGTAAAGCACTTGGAACATCACATTGTAAGTCCTCAGTAAATTATATTATTTTACTTGAAACATGTTTAAAGTATTTTTTGTTTGAAATTTTAGAGAGATTCTTATACAGATTAAAATCTGGATCTATTCTGAGTTGTTGCAGGTTCTTTTGTTTAACCTTTTGAATACTCAGAAATATGGCATATTCAGGAAAACATCTGTGTGTATTAGTCATTGAAAAATAGGATAGAAGCCGAATAAATATGAGCATTTTCTTGATTTGTAATTAATGAATTGTATTTTTTCTTTTGAAGAGACATATTAACATTTTTATATGTTCATTATAGAATCTACAGAGAAGTAAAAGGCAAAGCAAGAGAGAACAGACTATAGTAAGCATTTCCATTTTGGTGAACATCCTTTTAGGGCAGTAGTTCTCAACCCTAGGGCGATTTTGCCCTCCAGGGAACATTTGGCAATGTCTAGAGACATCCTTTATTATTACTGGCAGGTGGTACTACTGGCATCTAGTGCGTAGAGGCCAGGATGCTGCTAAATATCTTTTTTTTTTTTTTTTTTTTTTTTGCGGTACGCGGGCCTCTCATTGTTGTGGCCTCTCCCGTAGCGGAGCACAGGCTCCGGACGCGCAGGCTCAGCAGCCATGGCTCACGGGCCCAGCCGCTCCGCGGCATGTGGGATCCTCCCGGACCGGGGCACGAACCCGTGTCCCCTGCATCGGCAGGCGGACTCCCAACCACTGCGCCACCAGGGAAGCCCGCTGCTAAACATCTTGAATGCTCATGACAGCCTTCCTCAACAAGTGTTAGTAGTGCCAGGGTTCAAAAACGTTGTTTAAGAGTGCGAACTCATTGGTAAGTGTGTTGCCTTCCTAGTCTGATTCTCAGTCATATATTTGAGTTTTGGATCACTTCTTGATCAGTGGGTTATGTAAAGTCCAGATACTAAAAACCAAATTTGATTTGGTAACTCATATCTGGCTCTTGGGAAATGTTAGTAATTTTAGAGATTAGTATAACAACACAGAGATTTGATGAGGTCCACACTGAAATTATCTGCATAATTTTAGATTATGGAGTTGAAGTCCTGTTACAGCATATACTAATGCTGTGATTTGGGGCTGTACTTTTGACTGTAGTTTGAGAGCCAAAACACATTTTCTTCTGTCTTCATTACTTGGATGGAAATGAGCATTCAGTAAAATAGCGGTTCTAATTTCCGCTTGTCTTTTCTGCCATTCCTGTATTCATTTAACAGCCTTTTTCATTCCCTTACAGTACTGGGGGATTAGGGTTACAGCAGTGAGCAAAACATAAAAGTACCCAGTACCTTTGCTAGAAGTGAAATAGTTTTGTTTTGTTGGCTGGTTGGTTTTTCCATGACCAAAGAGGCACTGCTACCCTTTGCTTTGGAAATTAAAGATAAATATGAACTTCAGAAATCTGAACACATTTGGCAATTCTCTGAATGCTGAAGTTACTCAAAGTTGCCTCAAATACAGGTTGGCATTCTAATATAAACTGATTTTGTGTTTAGTACAGGTTTTGTATTAGGCTATAAATGATTCAAAAAAGGGAAGTCATTTTATTAGAAACTCATTAGAGTTTTATATTCTTCTTATCATGTGTTATGCTCAACAGTGATAATGTTGTGACAGTTTCTCTTAATCCCATTAGTAATGATTGCATTTTTATACACTGAACGAAAGAGCTTCATTTCATAATATAACTACTGTTTTGGAAAATATGAACCCTAATATGTTAATAGTTTAAATGTGTTTTTTTTTTTTTTTTTGACCACACCTTGCAGCATGTGGGACCTTAATTCTCTAACCAGGGATCGAACCCATGCCCCCTGCATTGGAAGGCGGAGTCTTAACCACTGAACCACTAGGGAAGTCCCTGTTAATAGTTTATGTATGCCTGTAGAATTATTAGATTCATGGTAGTGAGCTTCGAATTAAATATGGTTAGGTAAATACATTTCTTGTCAGCCAGTGACTCTTTTTTTGTGATGTGTTTATACTCTGAATTTCCAGCACTTAATAAAATATCTTCTACTCTAATTCTGATGAAAAGGTTACTTGATAAAATATATAGTAAGATTACATACTAAACTTTTGAAAAAGGTTAAAAATAATAGGGGGAAATTTCATTTTGTTCTGTTTCCTCTTAGTGACCTGATTACCTGCTGCTTGTTTGGTTTTGTGCAGCTACTTCCCAGCTTTATTCATGATCTTTTTAGGAGGGAAAAAGTAAATCTGTACAGTCAGTTCTAAATGCATGCTGCTAACAAACACCTGTGGTATTTCAGTAACACTAGTTACTTAACAATTATGAGCTCATGTTAAAATACTCACATTGTTAATCTAATCCTGTGGCTCCTTACTGCAATACTCCTTTCTGTTTGTGATCAATCTGTTTATTGATAATGTGCTAGCCACTGTAGTTGGCTGGGTTTCAGAGATGAAGCAGTCCCATGTCCTCATCATAAACTTCCAGTCTTGCCATATTCTCTGGCATGTAAGTTGTTTTTATACCCCTGAATTATGTCGTGTGCTTTCATCAAATTCTTGTAATTTGGTTTTGCAACATATCAAGAAATATATAATCTAGATCATTTAGAAGATGTGAAACTAAGAAGCCAAGGAAGTTCTTAACCATTTTAGGTGATGGTTAATATAGGTCTTTGTAAAGGAGTTCCCCTCCCTTCCACAGGTTAGGACCTTTTGTTTCCTATACTTGGAAATGTCTCAGGTCCCCTGCATCCTCTCTCTGTCCCACATCCCCCAGCTCCTCAACCTTGGATGTTTTCCTTTGTCATCCAGGGCACTTGTCCCTTCTGTCCACAGGGACTCTGTCTTGCTCATCTTTTATCTCTAGTACTTAGGACTAAACATAATACAGGCACTCGATATGAAATGAATAAATGCGTATTACTGAGCCTCATCTCCAGCACGTTCCCTTTATTGCTTTTCTCTCTCCGGTAATAATGCAACTGTATAATTCCAGGAACCACGTCTGAATTTTCATCTCTACGACTTTAGTGCTTAGTGCGATGTCTGGCATGTAGTAGGTGCTCAATAAATATGTGCTTTATTAGAGGAGCCTGTATAGGTTGGGGTGGGGACAACCTGGCTGTAACTTTTGGTCTCCTTCCCATTGTAGTAGCAGCAGAATGGGAAGGAAGGAGGAGCTGGCATGAACTTCCGCCCAACATTGTCTCAGCCTACAGAGGGCAATTAACAGACAGCAGCTGGTATCCAGAATGGATGTAATCAAGTATTTTATTCTTATTTCTTACACAGATGTTTTGAGATCATGTTCGCTTACACGCACACACACACACCTGTCATTTAGGTCAAGATGGTCCTCTGTGATATATTAGTGCTGTGGTAGAGTATAGGTAGGATGCTATCAGGGACTTCAGAGGGTGGGTGAGGGGTGGTCTGGGAAAGCTTCTTGGAGTATTTTAACACATCTGTACAAAAGCTAAGTGGTTGATGAGAGAGGAAATGATAGAATGGTGGAAGGCAAAGTGGGAAAGCAGAAACAGGAGGAGGGGAGGCTGGACGGGTAGGCAGGGGCCAAATCAAGAGAGACCTTTTGCTTTGAGGAGTTTATCCTAAGGCATGGAGAGCCATGGGAGGTTATTAAATTTGGGGGTGGGGGGAAACGGTTGTTTTCTTTTTAAGAACTGTCAGTGGTAGAGAGGGTAGATTGGAGGTGGACAACTCTGAAAGCAGGAAGAGCAGTTTGAAGTTGTTACTCTAATTCAGATGAGATGATAAGGCACAGCCAGTGAACATAGCAAGAACTGAGGAAAGTTGGCAGAAGGTTGGAGGGTAGAACCCAGCTTTGTTTTAATGCATTGCAGTCTGGAGAATTGCCCTCTCACTTGTTTGTGTGATCTTGTGGTATACAGTTTTTTAAAAAAATATTGTTGCTTTTATTCATCAATGTGTTTTTTACTGTTTATATATTGTTTAAGAAATCCTTCCCCACCTTGAATTCATAATGATCTACTTCCGTTTTATGTTTTTGTTTTTCCTTAAAAATTTTTTAAGTTTTACTTTTTATATCTGGTCTTTAATCCACCTGGAGCTGCTATATTACATGGTGAGGATCTAATTTTTTTTCTATATGGATAAACAGTTGTCCCAGTACCATTCTTTAAATATTCTATCCTTTCTTCACTCATCTGCAGTGATTCTTCTGTGACATGCCAAATTCCTGTATCGACTTGGGTCTGTGTCTCGGATCTTAGTCTGTTTCATTGTCTCCTTGCCAGTACCTCACCTTTTAATTGCTGTAGCTTACTTAATAAGTGTAGAGCTTTTTGTTTTTAAAAATTTTATTTATTTATTTATTTTTGCGGTATGTGGGCCTCTCACTGTTGTGGCCTCTCCCGTTGCGGAGCACAGGCTCCGGACGCGCAGGCTCAACGGCCATGGCACATGGGCCCAGCCGCTCCGTGGCATGTGGGATCTTCCCAGACCGGGGCACGAACCCGTGTCCCCTGCATCGGCAGGCAGACTCTCAACCACTGCGCCACCAGGGAAGCCCATATTTTAAGTACAGTGTACATGTGTGTTGAAACCAGTAAATCTTTGTATAGGTATTGTAGACTTCATTGTTGAGAAACATACGCAAATACTTTCTTGATTTCTTCTAGACATTCCTTTTTTTTTTTTTTGAGATACAGTTCACCTTTTTAAACGGTACAGTTCTGCGGTTTTTATTATATTCACAAGGTTGTGCAACCAGCCACTAATTCCAGAACATTTTCATCACCCAAAAAGAGATCCCATACCCACTAGCAGTTAGCTTCCATTCCTTCCTCCTCGCAGCCCCTGGCAGCCACTGCTCTGCTTTCTGTGTCTATGGATTTGCCTGTTCTGGACATTTCATATAAATGGAATAATACAATATGTAGCTTTTTGTGACAGCATTCTTATTTAAATTGAGTAAAATTAATAGATTACAGGGCATTCTGTAGGAATACTGCTGTGTCTTTGAGAAAGTAGGACAACAGCCACTATGGAGAACAGTATGTACGTTCCTCAAAAAACTAAAAATAGAACTACCATATGACCCAGCAATCCCACTACTGGGCATATACCCTGAGAAAACCATAATTCAAAAAGAGTCATGTACCAAAATGTTCATTGCAGCTCTATTCACAATAGCCAGGACATGGAAGCAACCGAAGTGTCTATCGACAGATGAATGGATAAAGAAGATGTGGCACATATATACAATGGAATATTACTCAGCCATAAAAAGGAATGAAACTGAGTTATTTGTAGTGAGGTGGATGGACCTAGAGTCTGTCATACAGAGTGAAGTAAGTCAGAAAGAGAAAAACAAATACTGTATGCTAACACATATATATGGAATCTTAAAAAAAAAAAAAAGGTCATGAAGAACCTAGGGGCAAGACAGGAATAAAGACACAGACCTACTAGAGAATGGACTTGAGTACATGGGGAGGGGGAAGGGTAAGCTGGGACAAAGTGAGAGAGTGGCATGGACATATATACACTACCAAATGTAAAACTGATAGCTAGTGGGAAGCAGCCGCATAGCACAGGGAGATCAGCTCGGTGCTTTGTGACCACCTAGAGGGGTGGGATGGGGAGGGTGGGAGGGAGGGAGATGCAAGAGGGAGGAGATATGGGAACATATGTATATGTATAACTGATTCACTTTGTTATAAAGCAGAAACTAACATACCATTGTAAAGCAATTATACTCCAATAAAGATGTTAAAAAAAAAAAAAGTAGGACAAAAATACTGTACCTGAGTAGGGAGCAAGAAGAGAAAACCTCACCAGTATTTATTTCTGTTTTGTTTTTATTTAAGCATCGTACTCATATTTTATTTCTTCATTTATTGAAGAGAGTGGCCAATCTTATGCCTTTGCTTAGTTGTTTAATGAATAAATGTCGTGTAACAAATCCTGTTCTAGAAAGGTATCTTCTGTTGATACATCTTGAGTTTATTAGATATAGATGGAGTAAAACTACTTTGATTTGGGTGCATGTTGTCAGTAATTGTATAAAAATGACATGATTCCCTTTGTATCTTGGTGGATAAATGAGTAAAATCACATGACGATATAAAGGGAATATATTCTCTCTCGATTGTTTATTTTTTAAAGCAAGCATATTTTCCACTTTAACCCAGAAATTAGTCAGCAGCTTAGAGTTCTTTTTAAAAGGCTACCTCGGGGGCTTCCCTGGTGGCGCAGTGGTTGAGAGTCCGCCTGCCGATGCAGGGGACACGGCTTCGTGCCCCGGTCCAGGAGGATCCCACATGCCACGGAGCGGCTGGGCCTGTGAGCCATGGCCGCTGAGCCTGCACACATCCGGAGCCTGTGCTCCGCAACGGGAGAGGTCACAACAGTGAGAGGCCCGCGTACCGCAAAAAAAAAAAAAGGCTACCTCGGAAAGTACCTTTAAGTCAAGATATCCATATAAGGTTTACTAATATAGAACATTTATTTAACATACTACAATACTGCAAGCCTTTTGTATCATTTGGAGAATTGATGTTTTATTAGTGTAATTGCTGAAATATAGTTCAGAAAATAAAATGTTTTTCCCTAAATCATAGCATTAAACTTTTTTTGGCGGGGGGCCGGGGTGGGGGGCCCACCTTGCGGATTGCGGGATCTTAGTTCCTGACCAGGGATCAAACCCAGACCCCTGGCAGTGGAAGCGAGGAGTCCTAACCACTGGATGGCCAGGGAATTCCCTGCACTTTTTTTTTTTTTTGCATTAAACTTTCAAAGAGTTAGCCTCAACCAGAGTGGCAGTAAACCTCTTTAAATGATTCAAAAGGGCTTCCCTGGTGGCGCAGTGGTTAAGAATCCGCCTGCCAATGCAGGGGACACGGGTTTGAGCCCTGGTCTGGGAAGATCTCACATGCCGCGAAGCAACTAAGCCCGTGAGCCACAACTACTGAGCCTGCGCTCTAGAGCCCACGAGCCACAACTACTGAAGCCCGAGTGCCAAGAACCCGTGCTACGCAACAAGAAAAGCCACTGCAGTGAGAAGCCCGCGCACCGCAACAAAGAGTACTCCCCACCGCCCCCCCACCCCGCTCGCCACAACTAGAGAAAGCCCGCACACAGCAATGAGGACCCATCACAGCCAAAAATAAATAAATACATTTATTTAAAAAAAAGAATTTTCAAGCAGGATATGTTTTGTTTGAAAGATTGATGTTGAGTTGTGTAGTCATTGTACCAAATTCAGTTATTGCTTTTTGTCTATAACAGAGCCAGATTAGATGCTATCAATTCTAGCTACTTTTAGTAAACAAAAGGTGAATATTGTTGTTCATTTCCTTTTTGATGTTGTAGAGGCATGGTCAAGTTCTTAGAACCAAGTGGTTGATTTTCTTTTTCCCATAACACTACCCCCTTTTTTGTGTGTGTGTGGTGAAGTTAAAATGTAGAAAGGCTTCTGAAAGAAGAATATTAATTTTTAGAGTAATATGCATCTTGTTGATACTTAGTAGCAGTTTGTGTTTGCTGATTTTTAAAGGTGTGTGTTTGGGCTCTTGAAAAATATTTATCTCTTATTTCCAAAAAGGGTGAATGATTTACCGATTTAAAATAGATAATTATAACAAAATAATATACCTGTTTTTTAACAATACACCTTTGTTATTACATTACTAGCAATTAAACAATTTTTAAATTATGAAAGACAAAACGGGTAATACAGAATTTATGACTTATAGTCAAAGGATCACTCTGATCATATAATTAGATTTTAAAATATGAATAGAACACACAACCAAGAAGAATGGAGTCTCTTTTAAAACCCTGGCATTAGGGGATTTTAGCATTCTTCCTATATAGATTATGCATGTTTTTTCAAGTTTTTACTTTATAGAGGCTCTGGTTTCACCCTTGCAAACCTAAGTACTGAAAATAATGGACCATATTTTAAAAAAAAGATTAACTCTCCTTACCATTTTCTTCTTGGTGTAGATTTGGGGAAAAAATAGTAAAATGAAAATCTCCCTTGATGCAGTCATCCAAAAATCCTCATATTGTGTCATTAAGTGCGAGTTGTAGTTGAAATTTTCTGGAGGGATATGTGTGTATGTATTGAATTGATTTCAAATGCAGGATCTTCTTTTCAAACATTAGTGATCATTCAGTTATAAATCAGTATATGACTATATTTGATAGCTTTCTCTTGTTACACCTCAAAGAGTATATACTTAAGCTTAATTTCAATTCTTTGCTTTAAAACAAAATGACTCTAATTTTTGAATATCATGTATCATTTTTATAGTGTTTTGCCGCAGAAATTGCCAAACAGTAAAAATGCCAGGTTTTCAAGAACCAGCATAGCTGGTTCACTACTGTAGACTGTCTGCGTGCACTCCATTCCTGTTACTATAGAAACACACACAGACTGTGGATTTATCATAAACCTTGAGAAATATTTCTTGCACAGTTCACATAAAGAAACATCTGGATCCCTTGTTTATCCTGGGGTAAAGGAAGACCACCCTCTTCCTCTGTGCTGTGGGAATCACGTTATATTCCACTATATTTCTTTAGCTGTAAAACTTCTAATGTTGATATATCAAATTCGCTTTGTATTTTAGTAGGATTGATTATAATTACTGGAATACATTTGGAAAATGAGGATTCATGTTCATGCCAGTTCAATTAACTATGACTGTGAAAATTGTATTTTGAGAGCTTCCACATTCTGAATTTCAGATCTACAGTATTAATAACACTAGGGTTTTAAATAGATATGCTTATAAAGGAGTTTTTGATATCTTTTGGTCTTTTGTTGGGTTAATAGACTCTCCCTGGAAATTCATTTGACTTCATGCCAGTCTCTTGGGGCTTTAAGCCTTGCAGGGAAGTGTAGCCCAGGACTAAGGAGAATCTCAGTAGTGGCTAGGTAGCTGGTTATCAGTCAAATTTTGCCAAGGATATTCCTGAGGAGACCATAGTTGCGTTTATATTATCTTGTATTCTTCACAGCAAGATCCTCAACAAGTCTTTAAAGCATTTCATTTATATGTAATAACTCCCATAAGTTTAAACAGTTCAGTTTAAAAGGTTCATTAAGCCCCTCCTCTGAGCCTTTGCTTTGGGTTCTAGGAGCAGATGGATGAATAAAATTACTCCTGCTCTTAAGAAAATCACATAAACAGATTGTTTCATGATTAATTCTAAGAGGTTTTATCTTAGGAACACAGAGGAAAGTTACTCAGACTAGCCTAGAACTTAAGTGACTACTCCTTGGAAATGACTTTCTGAGCTCAAAAGATGACTAAAAGTCAAGCCAAAAAAAAAAAAGTAAAAGGGCGTATTAGGCATAGGAGATAACATTAGTAAAGGCACAGTGGTACGAAATCATGTGTGTACGGTAGTTCTCAGTAACCTGACATTACTAGTGTACAAAAGTGACTTAAGGTTGGAGATATGGATAGAAACCTTGCTTAGAGGGCCTGCGTGCTCTGTTGGCTGAAGTGCTTTGACTTTTTCTAGGAATCATTGAAGGGTTTTAATCAGGAAAGTGATGCGGTTAGATTTACAAATTAAGTAACCTAGGAATGTATTGAAGGGGCAGTTGGGTCTGAAGACAGAAATAGGTAATTTATATGACACCTTTAGAACTACTTCTGATTCCAAAAACCCTGAATAATGATGTCAATATGAGGGATTTTGATCCATAATAAAATATAAAGTTTTTTTCTTATTGAGAAGAAACTGGTGTTAAACATAGGAAAATAAGTACATACAGCACAGCATGTAATTCTATAAAGTGGAATCTAGCAATATGTACAGTCTACCAAAGGGCATTGTTCATTTTAAGAATTTGTGATAGTGACTTAGACTAAACATTTAACACATCGTGAATACTTAATTGATGTTTATAGCTTCAAGCTGTTCATCTGAAACATAACATGCTTCCTTTTTCTTTTAACTCTGTATCTAAGATTGACTTCAGTAAACTTTTCTGTTATCACTCCTCTCATGAATAAGTTGGTGTATGAATGAATGAATGACCTAAAGCTTTAGTTGATAACTTTCAACTTTTTTCCTTTAAAAACGTCTGTGGGGGCTTCCCTGGTGGCACAGTGGTTGAGAGTCCATCTGCCGATGCAGGGGACATGGGTTCGTGCCCCGGTTCGGGAAGATCCCACATGCCACGGAGTGGCTGGGCCCGTGAGCCATGGCCGCTGAGCCTGCGCGTCCGGAGCCTGTGCTCCGCAACGGGAGGGGCCACGACGGTGAGAGGCCTGCGTACCGCAAAAAAAAAAAAAAAAAAAAAAAAGTCTGTGAACGGCCTCAACAAAATTAAGAAAAAAGTATTCATTTATTGATTTCTTTCATCTCTTTTTTTTCATTCACTGATTTCTTTCATCTCAAAACAGAACAAAAACCAACGTGGAAACATTGTTCAGAGGAAGAATTTGTCCTAAATTGTTTGCCTGTGATGGTTTCATTTACTTGGCAGTACATATTAGAATGGGCGGAACACTAGTTCGCTAAGTCTCCCACCAAATTGTTAGCTCTGGGCAGCGGGATCGGGAAGTGTGTGATGTAAAGTGAATGTTTGGGTTGCTGTTTTCTCAGCATACTTACGGATGGTGAGAAATGAGTTTACTGGCCAAGAGCCAGTGCTGTGAGACAGAGGGCCTGTGTGTGAATCCTCCATTTACAGGATGTCTGACGGTGGGCAAGTCACTTAATCATGCTGGCCTTCATTTTTCACTTGTGAAATGGGGGAAGCAATAGTATTTCCTCGAAGAGGTGTTACAAGGAGTGAAATAATATAACAAATGTGAAGCATTTAGAGTAGCATTGACACAGAGTAAGTCCTCAAATGTTAGTCATTATTATTATTACTTTAGTAATACAGAAAATTTAAAACATACATCTTTATTAGGGATTTATTAATGACAAAGGTATGAGAGTTTTTGGTGGCCTCTGTGGAGGAGTTTTAAAATGTGTGGTTGAGGGACTTCCCTGGATGTCCAGTGGTTAGGACTCCGAGCTTCCACTGTAGGGGGGCCCGGGTTCGATCCCTAGTCAGAGAACTAAGATCCTGCAAGCCATGTGTCACGGCCAAAAAAAAAAAAAAAGTGTGGGTGAAAAACACCTAACTTCCTATCCTGCCTGTCTTTTGTGGCCTAAATGCCTCCTTCCCCAGTGAGCACTGTCCTCAAATGTCTTCTAATTCTGATGGCACACAATGTAATTCTTAGTCACCTTCTGTTTAATGTGTTTACATATGAGTCTTGCTCATAGAATCCTATATTGTCTAATATACTTAAAGAGATTGTGAATGCCTTCAGGTCAGAGATCAGGTTTTTCACAAGTTCTGTGTGCCCAGCATTGTACTGAATGATAACAGTAATAATAGCCAATAGATACTGGGCTCTAACTATACTCGGGGCACTGTCCGAAGTACTGCTCATGGATTAACTCTTATTTCTTACAGAAACACTGTAGACAGTTAAAGTATCCACAGTTTCTGGGTAAGAAAACTGAGATTTAGGGAGATTAAGTTGCCGAAAGTCACATAGCTAATGAGCCTTGGCTCTGGGTTTTGAACCTAGCAGTTTGATTCTGTCAACCATAGTACTCATTAGAGCGCCTCCTAATTCTGTAATGTCAGTTGGTTGTCTGCTGTTTGAAAGCTGACCGCCAGACTGCAGTATGTATAAAAATCACTATGTGGGCTTCCCTGGTGGCGCAGTGGTTGAGAGTCCGCCTGCCGATGCAGGGGACACGGGTTCGTGCCTGGTCCGGGAAGATCCCACATGCCGCGGAGCGGCTGGGCCCGTGAGCCATGGCCGCTGAGCCTGCACGTCCGGGGCCTGTGCTCCGCAACAGGAGAGGCCACAACAGTGTAGCCGCGTACCGCAAAAAAAAAAAAAAAAAAAATCACTATGTAAAGGAATTTAGTTATAGTCCTAAAATATCTTCTTTTTTCATTATCAAAACTACTTTCTTGATTGCATTATTGTACTCTTTGGAGGTATAATATGAAAAAGTGTGTCTCTGTTCATGCTTAGACTTTCTAGAAAATATGATACAGTGGACCATTTAGCTGAGTTGGTCGGAATATGGTATCAGGATTTAATGCATGCTTTTCCACCTTAAGAAGCAGTTGCTTTTTCTTTTCAATACTTCTTCTAACCCTTTAGCTAAATTATTTTTATCTTACCCCAACATTTTACTTTAAAAAATTTCAAGCCTTTAGGAAAGTTAAAAGAATATTATAGTCAACACCTGGATTAGTGAATTGTTCACATTTTGCCTCCTTTGTTTTACTCTAGGTATATGTACTTTTAAAATCTTAAACCATTTGTAAGTTGTGGATCACATGACACTTTAAATGTTTCAGCATAGCTCACCTAAGAATAAGGACATTTTCTTACATAAACAGAACACTGTTATACCTTTGAAAATTAGTAGCTCCATTGTTTAGTAGCTAGTTCACATTTAAAATTCTCATTTTCTCCAAAACATTATTTTTATGTTCGTGTGTATGTTTAAATCCAGGATTTCATCAAAGTTCACCCATTATTGCATTGGTTGTTAAATCTTGTCTTTTAAAATATAGCATAGTCTTTCCACCTTTTGTTTGTAACATTAACTTTTGAAGAGCTGAGGCCAGTTTTCTGAGAGAAGGTCCCACGTTTTGGATTTGTCTGATTGTTTCCTCATTTTGAGATTCAGTGTAAGTGCTGGGAAGAGAACTTCGGAGATGATGATGTGTTCATGAATCACACCACAAGGCACAGGAGGCCTGTCCGCTTGGCTTCTGGTAACGCCATATCTCCTCACTTGTCTGAAATGCTGCCCGCCACAGCTCTCTCCTGTACATATTTCTGTTTGCAATTAGTAAGTAACCTGTGGAGTGATGAATATTTAAACTGTCGTTTCACTTGTCTTATTTTTACGCAAAAACCCTTAGTGGATCTCTCCCCATTTCCTAGAATGTAAGAGTATAAGGGTATTCTTTGTTAAATATGTATTTTGCAAATATTTTCTCTCTGCCTATCATTCACCTTTTTTTTTTGGCATTTAAAATTTTTTATTTGTAAATTTTCTATTGAGGTATACTTGATTGACAATGTTGTGTTAGTTTCACACCTTTTTGTTTTCTTAACTGTGACTTTTGAAGAGCAGGAGTTTTTAATTTTGAAGTCCATTTTATCAGTCTTTTTCTTTCATAGTTCATGGTATTTGTGTCCTGTTTAAGAACTCTTCTGCCTAACACAGTGGTATATTTTCTCCCACGTTTTATTCTGGAAGTTTTATGGTTTGACTTTAGTACCAGGTTTATGAACTAATTTTAGTTATTTTTTGTGTATAATGTAAAGAAACTGTGAGGTTCGCTTTTTCCATACAGATATCCAGTCATTTTTTCCCGGCTCTGTTGAAAATACCATCGTTTCCCCTTGAATTACCTTGGCACCTTTGCGGAAGATCAGTTGACGACGTAACTATGGGTGTCAATGTTTTATTTGTTTGCTTGTTTGTTTTTTACAATGAGCATAATACATTTTTACCAAACAAGGGATTAGTGGGTGAGTAAAGTTACGTTATAGGCTAATATCCCCAGAAATCCTGCAGGTCAGTGGAGGTGTACTAGTTTTAAGCCCTTTGAGGTCAGGGACTCTCATTCATCTGTTAATTGAACAGTACTGAGTGTCCAGCATTGAATAAGACATCCATGGTCCCTGCACTTACAGAGCATGCAGTGGAATGAGGGAGACAGACCATAAGAAGGCGAATGCATACCTGAATAATAACATATTGTGGTGAGTCCTATAAAGGACGAAAAATAAGCTTACAGAGGAAAATGAGCAGAGGACCTCGGAAGTCCTATCTGAGAGGTTTTTAAGCTGGAGTAGCACATATGAGAATCCCGATTGCAGAAATGAAGTTGGCACATTTGAGAAATTGAAAAGAAGCCCCTGGAGTGTAATGCTTCCAGTGGAGAGTGTTCGTAGATAACTTTGGAAATGTAAACTGAGGCCTGACCATGCAGGGGCTTGCTGGGATGATATGTAGTCTGGATTTTATTTGAGTGCACTGGGAAGGCATTGAAGGTTTTGTTGCTTGTTTTTGCTTATTTTAGCAAATCATGTAATTACTGTCTAGATCAATAAATTAAACATAACTAGCAGCTTAAAAACCTCCCTTATGGCCCCCCTCCAGTGTTTACAGCATGCCGTCCAAAAAAAGCAACTACTGTTCTGACAGCTATCTCCATGGATTTAGTTTTAACTTCATCCTGTTTTTGAACCTTGTGTAAATGAAATCACACTGTGTACTATATAAGTGGAATCGTGATGTCTGGGTTCTTTCATTCAAAATGACTTTTGTGAGAGTCATCCATGTTGTCGCTCATTTTCCCTGCTGTAATCTGAGGAGTCATCACGTGATCGGGTTAGCGGGTTAGCTTTTAAAAGGCGGCGGGCTGTCCTCTGGGGAAGTAGGCTCTGAGAGGCAGGAGAAGCAGCCTGGAGACTGCGGAGGCAGCTGTGCAGGAGCCAAGGGGAGGTGCAGGGGCCAGCGTGAGGGGCTGGAGACGTGGCATGAGGCAGACAAGTGTGAGACGTGCACTTGGGAGGTAAGACTCCGGGAGTTCACTGACAGATTGGGCAACAGTAGGAGTGAGGGGAAGGGGTGTGTCATGATCCCCAGGTTTCTGGCTTTGACAACTGATAGATGGAAGTTTCATCTCCTTCTCATAGGAGGGACTGGGGGAAGGACACACTTAAGTAAAATAAAAACTAAGAGTTCATTATTAGGTATTTTAAGATGCTTGTGAGGTATGAGAGCTGTCAAACAGGCATTTGTATTATGGGTAAGGAGCATATTGGATTAAAATGGGAAGTTTGGATAGTTTGCATATTATGAGGCAGCTGCCATGTAAAGAGTTCTGTATTGGAGTTAGAAGATCGGAGTTTCACCATTTTACTCAACTTCTGTTGGCTGCGTGACTAAGGGCAAATCACTTGATCTTTTTGAGCTCCATTCCTTCTCATCTGTAAAATGGGAATGCTACTTTGCTTCATAGGATTAAACAATGTGTAATATATATTAGGCCTCAGTTTATAGATTTTTGGCCCAGTGGATGCTCAGAAAAGTTCATTCATGCACGTGCAATTTGGATTGGTAGGAGAAAGTGGGATTATGGAAAATTTTGAAAGGCATGGAAGGGACTTGGTGTGGTGTGGAGTTCAGAGTGTCTTAATATGGGAGTAGACCCAGTGCAGTTTGGTTTAGATGAAACTAAAGAAGAAGTAGTTAGAGGTGAGAAATATCTAGAAAATCAGTCGTTGTAGGTCCAGGATAAGGTGCTGACAAGGGCCTGGCCTGACATGGATGTAGAGATCAAAGAACAAATCAGAGTTCAAAGGAAGAGACTAGACTTGTCCAATGATTAGTTTTACGGCCTCACAGAGAGGGAAGAATCAGTCACCTGTGAACCTGAGGCTGCTAGCCTGGGAAGCTAGAAAAATAGTGGAAGCAACGGCCGATCTGGGGTAGTCTGAAAGGAAAGCTGAGTTAAGGAAGGACAGTCTCTTCAGCTTTGAGCGTATGACTCTTAAGGTTATAGTATGTTGTCTGTGGGTGGTTGGATATTCTCTGGCAGTGAGATCTTGTGGAAGAGAGCACAGGATTAGAAGCTAAGAGGTTGCTTTTTCAGGCTTAATCACTAATTAGCTTTGTAGTCTTGGGAAATTCAGCAAATATTGAATGTAGTTATCTGAAAAATGAAGCTAACACCTCCCCTGTCAGCTTTACAGGCTTGTTTTGTGGCTTAAATAAGAATGTATATGAGGGGACTTCCCTGGTTGTGCAGTGATTAAGACTCGGAGCTCCCAAAGCAGGGGGCCTGGGTTTGATCCCTGGTCAGGGAACTAGATCCCACATGCATGCCGCAACTAACAGTTCACATGCTACAACTAAGGAGCAGGCGAGCCTCAACTAAGACCCGGTACAACCAAATTAATTAATTAATTTTTAAAAATGTATATGAAAACACTGTAATTGTAAACTCTTATACTATAATTGTAATAGGGTAATGTTATTTCTGTTCTTAGTTCAAACTAAAATAAAATATTTGGTTATAGAGCTAGAGAAGAGAAGAGAAGGGGGAAAATACCAAACTTCTTAGAAGTTTGTGTTTGGAACTAAATCGAAAGCATCAGAAATCTTAGTCTCTGAATACATGTGCCTGAAAACCTCTGTGGACTATAATTTGGGGAGACTATCTGGAAGCTGATCTTGTGTACAACAATTATGAGAACCAAAAACACAGGTTGCATCTTGTCAATTGTTGGTATTTAACTTGCCTTCAAGTTGGAAGTTTGGAGAACTTTTGAATTCTACCTGTGTACTTGCCCCGTGTGTGTTTACGGAATTTTATTTTATTTTTTTTTCTATTTTTATTTTCTTTTTCACATCTGACTTTTACTACAGGAAAATGATTTAATTAAGTATTCCTTTAGTTTTTAAAATTAATTAATTTATTTACATTTTGGCCGCGTTGGGTCTTTGTTGCTTCACGTGGGCTCTCTCTATTGCGGCAAGCGGGGACTTCTCTTCGTTGCAGTGCACGGGCTTCTCATTGCGGTGGCTTCTTTTGCTGCAGAGCATGGGCTCTAGGTGCATAGGCTTCAGTAGTTGTGGCACACAGGCTTAGTAGTTGTGGCTCGCGGGCTCTAGAGCGCAAGCTCAGTAGTTGTGGCGCATGGGCTTAGTGGCTCTGCGGCATGTGGGATCTTCCCGGACCAGGGCTCGAACCCGTGTCCCTGCATTGGCAGGCGGATTCTTAACCACCGCGCCACCAGGGAAGTCCCTGTTTATGGAATTTTAGAACATACCCTTCTAGTGTCTGTGAGCTATACACATTTTTGCCAAGGGTCAGAGTAGGGTAATGTTTCAACTCTTAAGCTATATATATAAAGAAATGATTTCTAACCTTTGTCAGCATTATCAGTACAGTATGCTGGTTAGGATCACAGACTCTGAAACCAGACTGCCTGGCTCGAATCCCAGCTGTCAGCTAATGACTAGCCTTGTGCATTTGAGCAAGTCATAACCTCTCTTGCCTCTGTTTCCCCATCCATAATGGGAACTGACATTAATGTCTAGCTGAAGGTTGTTGGGAGCATTAAATGTAGTACTGTATTTAGAGCGCTTAACAGCTCCTGCCACACTCGATAAGCGCTCTTTAAGTGTCAACGGTGGTTATTATAGAATAGTTAGTCGTCATTTTGGCAGTGACCAAGGAATAAAAGCACATGAAGGAAAGAAACAAATCCTCTCAGAACCTACAGCTGAAGAAAATGGAAGTGGCATAGTGGCAAAAGTCTTGGGCTTTAGAGTCAGAGATGCTTACATTCAAATCCTAATTCGGCCCCCTGGTTATAGGGGTTTAAGCAAGACACCTAACCCCTCTGAAACACACTTTCTTTACCTAGGAGACAGGAATCAGATACTCACCTTGCAGAGTTGTTTTGAGGATTAAATGAGATACATATAAAGTGCTTGGCCCAGAGTAGATGCTAAAAAAGCGGGAGTGCTCTCTCACACCCCATGCCCCCCATCCCTCACTCCACTATAGAGCAGTAAGGGCAGTTTGATTTCCTATATGCTCACATATTCATTGTTTGCAATTTTAGAACTTTAAAAATTCTTTCCATTTGCTAACAGCAGAATAAACAACAGCTGTTTAATTGGATACACCTTGGAAAGTGTTGTCAGCTTTTGTTTCCTTCTTCCCTTTGCTGTTCTGGGTTACTTGCTTTATCATTATGGTAATTCCTACTAGAACCAAGATGGTGGACATTATTAGTTGGTCATGGAATTGAACTGGACTGTAGCTTCAGAATCCTCTTCCTAGTATTCTGGCAGCTACAGTCAATTCATCAGACTTGATACAGTAGTGAAATCCTCTCAGCCTTAGAGCTTTTTAGAAGAAGTGTTTATAGGATTTTCAAAATAGTATCTGGGCAGTCCATTAATCCTCTGTCTCAAGATGTGAGACTGTCAAACCGTATGACAAAGCAGAGTGGTCTTAGAGCATTTCCTAACAGATGCTTATCCATATTATAACCTTGTTACACAGTGTGGGCATTTTCAGACATCTTCTAGAGAAAGCACAATAATTGTGAGCGTATAATGTGGTGACCCAACCAGGAGTGTGCATCAGTATGAGCTGGAATGTGGCCTTAAAATACTCATGCTCTAGGCCTCACCCCAGATTTCCTGAATCAGAGTCATCAGTATAGAGATCTTGACATGTGCCTTTTGTAAAAGTAAAGATGATTCTGCTATACATACCACTGATTAAAAACAAGTAGATACTGGCAAGAGTATAGGAAATCAGGCATCCCCTCACACTGCTGGTATGAGTATAAATTGATATAGTACAGCCTATAAAACAGTTTTGCAGTATCTATTAAAATTCAGATGTCCTGGAAGAATACATATATGCATAAAGATACAGTTTCAAGAAAGTTTCCTGTAAACCTGTTTATAATACCAAACAGTTGTGAGCAACTCAATGATTGTCAGTACGCAAATGGTTAAACATGTTAGGGTAGATTACACAGTTGTTTACTGTGCAGCCACTGAAAGAGTGGAGTATGTATGAGAGTGATCTGTACATGCTGATGTAGAAAGATATCTAGGACATACTTTAAGTTGAATAAGCAAGTCACAGAATAAACTGTTTTAAACATTTTGTGTATAAATATGTAGAGAAATATTTGGAAGAGTACCCACTAAAGTATTTACAGTGGTTATCCATGACTTAGGAGAATGGGAATGGTGGAGTGGGAGAGGATTTGGCCTTTTAATTTTTGTATTTAAAATATTTACAATAAGATTTTATTATTTTTGTAATAACAGAACCACTGGATAAAATATGAATGATTTAAGGAAAGCACACATGGAACCTAATTTGTATGTGTCAGGACACTGCTTATTTTGCAATTTACAGTTTTAACTGAGACTTATAATCTCTAATTTAGGAAACAGAAAGGAATGTCAAAACTGTTTTGCATGATGGCAAAGAGGATAAAATTTTGTTACTCAAGTTATTGTGAAAGTAATTGAGTTTCAAACAGATAAGATTTTTTTTTTTTTTTTGCGGTACGTGGGCCTCTCACTGTTGTGGCCTCTCCCGTTGCGGAGCACAGGCTCCGGACACGCAGGCTCAGCGGCCATGGCTCACGGGCCCAGCCGCTCCGCAGCATGTGGGATCTTCCCGGACTGGGGCACAAACCCGTGTCCCCTGCATCGGCAGGCGGGCTCTCAACCACTGCGCCACCAGGGAAGCCCACAGATAAGCATTTAAGATAAAAAGTATTTGCTCTGTGTCAGAATTATATTGGCTACCTGTTTTAAAAATTTAGTTTGTGCAAATCTGGATATGAAAATTGGATTCAGAATATTTTACTTTAATCCTTTTGCAGTTGATTAGCCTCTAGTCTTTGAGGATGTTAACTAACACCTTTTAATCTCTCTTTTAAAACTTTAGGCCCGATGAGAGAAAGGGAAAGTTAAGGATGCTGGAGCAGAACAATGGATTTCTCTTTCTCTTTCATGCAAGGGATCATGGGAAACACAATTCAGCAACCACCTCAACTCATTGACTCCGCCAACATCCGTCAGGAGGATGCCTTTGATAACAACAGTGACATTGTTGAAGATGGTGGCCAGACACCATACGAAGCTACCTTGCAGCAAGGCTTTCAGTACCCACCTACAACAGAAGATCTTCCTCCACTCACGAATGGCTACCCATCATCAATCAGCATGTACGAAACTCAAACCAAATACCAGTCCTATAACCAGTATCCCAATGGGTCGGCCAATGGCTTTGGTGCAGTTAGAAACTTTAGCCCCACTGACTATTACCATTCAGAAATTCCAAACACAAGACCACATGAAATTCTGGAAAAACCTTCTCCTCCACAGCCACCACCTCCTCCTTCAGTACCACAGACTGTGATTCCAAAGAAGACTGGCTCACCTGAAATTAAACTAAAAATAACCAAAACTATCCAGAATGGCAGGGAATTGTTTGAGTCTTCCCTTTGTGGAGACCTTTTAAATGAAGTACAGGCAAGTGAGCACACAAAGTCAAAGCATGAAAGCAGAAAAGAAAAGAGGAAAAAAAGCAACAAGCACGATTCATCTAGATCTGAAGAGCGCAAGTCACACAAAATCCCCAGATTAGAACCAGAGGAACAAAATGTAAGTTGAAACATCTTTTTGAAAAAATTTGTAATATTTCACATTTACTGGAAGTCCAAGAGACCTTTTTCAGTTTTTATCTCTCCAAATATAAATATTTCTGATAACTTCTTTCATCTGATCCCTAGCATGCAGCTTGGGATGTTATGATAGGTGGTAAGTAAATATTTGCTGAATAAATGAATGGACATCATCTGAGTAAAGAAATATTTTAGAAACATGTGACACTAAAAATCTTGCCTCCTATGTTTCTTTGTTTAATAGCCTCACTTAATTTTGCTCGTAATAAACTGGTTTCTGCGAAATTGATTTATTTTTAGTGAGGAGTATGGACTTAGAGTGTGTCATACAGAGTGAAGTAAGTCAGAAAGAAAAAAACAAATACCGTATGCTAGCACATATATATGGAATCTTAAAAAAAAGAAAGTTATGAAGAACCTAGGGGCAGGACGGGAATAAAGATGCAGATGTAGAGAATGGACTTCAGGACATGGAGAGGGGTAAGGGTAAGCTGGGACGATGTGAGAGAGTGGCATGGACATATATACACTACCAAATGTAAAATAGATAGCTAGTGGGAAGCAGCCGCATAGCACAGGGAGATCAGCTCGGTGCTTTGTGACCACCTAGAGGGGTGGGATAAGGAGGGTGGGAGGGAGATGCAAGAGGGAAGGGATGTGGGGAAAATATGTATGCATATAGCTGATTCACTTTGTTACACAGCAGAAACTAACACAGCACTGTAAAGCAATTATACTCCAATAAAGATGTTAAAAAAACCCAACCAAACAAACAAAAAAAAACTGGTTTCTGAAGATGAAGAGGAAGGGCAGAGAAAGATGGTTAATGATATCGGTTTTCCATTGTTCCAGACCAACTTTTGCTAGTAGAGCTTAGATTTAACCCTCATTACTAGTGTTTGCCACAAAATAACCTGAAGTAAATAAAGGAACTCTTTTTATAAAATCAGAGTTAGTATTCATACATATTCACTAAATCTTCAGGTAGAGGTTTTATAAAAGTCATTCTTTAATGGTAACTTAAGATGCATGCTGCTAATTTCTTTTTAACATCTCTGAGGTTTCAGTATTAATTTTCTTAATAAGAAAGGTATGTAACAAATCAATGCTAGCTTGAATGAAGAGTTTTTAGTTAGTATTCTAATACATGGTATTACTTGAAGATGTCCCCAGACATTGATTTGGGAAGAAATGAATATCTATGAATTTTTGTGACAGTTGTATGCTTTTCTGTCTGCTCTGCCTGAATAAGTTAATTTATCATCTTCTGTTCAAAGTAATGTTTACATCTTACCAACTCACCTTTTCCTTGGTAGCTGGGTTCCACTACTTCACACAACTCAAATATGGTGTTTTTCTGGAGTAAAAGTCACACTGGTTCTAGGCTCTCACAAGTCTCAGTGTGATATTTCAGTATGTTTTTCTCATTTTTCTATAGTTTTCTTATTTATTCATTTAACAAATATCAACTGAGTACCTAATGTGTGTTAGACGCTTTTCTAAGAATTGAAAGTTGGGCAGTGAATGAAAAGTAAAGATGCCTACTTTCAGGGTGCTAATATTCTACTAAGAAGAGGCAGAAAATACACACATACGTATGTAAATGAGTCTAAGTTTAGATAGTGGTAGGTGCTATGAAGAAAATAAAACTGGGTGATGAGATAAAGAGTAATTGCGGACACTAGTAGTTCTTCCATCTTAGTTCTGCAGCTGTAAAATGAAGGCTTTGAAACTAAGTGGTTTCTGGAATGCATTTGAATTTCTTATGTCAGTTATTAAATGCCCCCCACAGAACTTAGCTCACATAGTATCTTACACCGTTTATTAAATGAATGAATCAGTGGAAGGAGAGAAGTTAACTTTTTACTCTCCAGAGACTTCCACTGTAGCAGTTTGTTCATGGACCTGCAGTGAAAAGACATGTGATGCACTATGATCCTTAGCAATCACGAAAATGCATAAAACCTGCATTTGGTTTTAGCTTAGGTCCTAAGAGCCATCTTGCTGGCCCGTCTTGCTTCTGCTCTAGAGAATCTGGCAAATAGGAGAATATCCAATTTTATTTATTAGGCTAGACTTCTTGCCTTTATTGGTAAAAATATTAAAATATATAGCTTAAAATATGTCACAAAATAGAAATAGGGCTGGAAGCAGAGGCAGGAGAAGAGAGTCTGTTCATTTTTTGTATCCACTCTTTGTTTTATTGGAATCTAGGAAAAAAATTCAGTGCAGTGACGTGATATTTCTAGTAGTCACTTTTCAGTGAGATTTTAAAGCCAGTTCTGTCTTTGTTGGATGTCTGCTATGTCTGGCCGTTTATATCACTTAAACCTTCAGTTAACTGTTATATCCAGGAATTAGAATGGTTAGATGTAATTTAAGAGTTTTAGTTCATTTTCCTTTTTAGTAAATCATGTGGGGCATAATTTAATATTTCATTATTTAGGATCTTACAGTGTCTTGGGGTAAAGGAATGTCACTTTGACTGAAAGTATAGATGTGTTAAGTGTCATTGATTGCACTAAATGTTACCAAGACCATTGCCTGAAAGTTGAGCTTTGGGGGAAAATCCAGGGGTTTTTCTTTCAAAGAAATACGGTGAAAAGCTAAGCTCTTGTTAGTTGAATTTGATTAATTAAACTTTTATCACACATGGGAGGCAGTTATAAGCTTAAGAGATGGTGCCGTAAAAGTGAAGCTCCATTCTGACAGTAGAACTTTGGGCTGGAGCCCCCAAAGGCCCTGCTCGTTGTTAGTGCCGTGTCTCTGCTAAGCCATGCGGACAAGGGATGTGCCCAAATCAACCTGTTTTTTGTAACTGTGTATGTGTTTAATGGGGTTTTCTTAACTTGAACAACATCCCTTTTGCCTTCTTCAGGACAGTTGTTTTTAAGTGCTTTAATTTTTGATGCTCTTGTGTCTCCTGGTTGTCACTGGGGGTCCACGCTCTTGGTGTTCAGCATTGTAGCAGGCGTAGAAGGGAAAGAAGCCCACGTAAGAGTTTGCCCACACCACGGGACAGCTCCCCTCCCCCAGATGCTTGAGGGAAGCGTAGTGAGAACTGTGTGCCTGGGATGACTGTCCTCAAGCTGGGTCTGCAGATATATAGATAGATACAGCTATAGCTATAGATATATGGATATAGATGTAGACTTCTTCATTAAAACTCGCTCATAGGTTCTTTTCTGAGACAAACAAAGCAAACAAAATCTCATCTAAAATAATACGCTTCAAGATTTCACTTCTTTTTTCTTTCCTTTTTTCTTCATATTTGATCTACAAGTATTTCCTCCCAATTCTGAGCTGTTTGGCCTTCTAAAGAGTGGCCGTTCTTTGGAACAACCTAAGTATATCTTCTCAACAATGAAAACGTGTCCAAACATCCAGGCAGCAGGAGACCTGAGATCACTACTGAAATTGTATATTTTGTAAAGCTGCTTTAAGCTGTTTTCTCTCCCACCAAATTAGAAACATGTGGAAATGTTTCTGCATTTCTTCCTCCTTGGCAGGTGTAATGCCTCAGGCATGTGAGTGTAGGCCCTATTCAAACATTGGTCTTCTACTGGCACTTTGGTGGGCTTATCCACTAAGGCCAGTCTCATTAACTCTTAGCTTGCCATTTTCACTTATAAAAAGCCAGATGGCTGGTTTGGTCCCATTAGCACTAAGTTAGAGGTTATATTTGGTTCTCCAGCCTCAGAGTGTTAGGTCTTAGAATTCTTAGAAACTGTTCATATGCATTGTGAACTTACAGTTATTCAGAAAGTAAAAGAAAAATGCACGAACAATTTACTGACTTTACATTTTTCTTTCTACCTTAAATGATGACATAAGTTTTTGGTTCTTTTAGAGAATATGATTTTACTTAATGTTTTGAAAACTATTAAGGATTTTGAATTCTGCCAGATTTGATGAGTATTATTCATCCTGATAAATCTCTTGGGTTTTAATTTTAAAAAGACCAATTTTTTTTTTTTTTTTGTCTACACCACACGACTTGTGGGATCTTAGTTCCCTGACCAGGGACTGAACCTGGGCCCTCAGCAGTGAAAGCACCGAGTCCTAACCACTGGACCGCCAGGGAATTCCCCCTAATTTTTTTTGTTTTTTACTTTATTTTTGGTTGCTTTGGGTCTTCCTTGCTGCACTTGGGCTTTCTCTAGGTGCGGCGAACGGGGGGCTACTCTTTGTTCAGGTGCGCGGGCTTCTCATTGCAGTGGCTTCTCTTGTTGTGGTGCGTGGGCTTCAGTAGTTGTAGCATGCAGGCTCAGTAATTGTGGCTTCCGCTCTCTTGAGCATAGGCTCAGTAGTTGTGGTGCACGGGCTTAGTTGCTCCACGGCATGTGGGATCTTCCCGGACCAGGGCTCGAACCCATGTTCCCTGCATTGGCAGGCGGATTCTTAACCACTGTGCCACCAGGGAAGCCCTCATTTAAAATTAAGATAACTCGGGCTTCCCTGGTGGTGCAGTGGTTGAGAATCCGCCTGCCAATGTAAGGGGCACGGGTTCGAGCCCTGGTCCGGGAAGATCCCACATGCCGTGGAGCAACTAAGCCTGTGCATCCCAACTACTGAGCCTGCGCTCTAGAGCCCGCGAGCCACAACTACTGAAGCCCGCGTGCCTAGAGCCCGTGCTCGGCAACAAGAGAAGCCACCGCAGTGAGAAGCCCGCACACCGCAACGAAGAGTAGCCCCGGCTCGCCACAACTAGAGAAAGCCCGCGTGCAGCAATGAAGACCCAATGCAGCCAAAAATAAATAAATAAAATAAATAAATTTATTTAAAAAAAAATTAAGATGACTTGAACACTATGGGGAGCTCCCTCACTGTCACCTTTTCTCTGATGCTTTCTCTTTCTGAAGCAGCACTACTAGTACCAAAAAAGGTGTCTTCAGTCCCTATTTGATTTTAATCTCTTTTTTTTTTTTTTTTTTTTTTTTTGCGGTACGTGGGCCTCTCACTGCTGCGGCCTCTCCCGTTGCGGAGCACAGGCTCCGGACGCGCAGGCTCAGCGGCCATGGCTCACGGGCCCAGTGCTCCGTGGCATGTGGGATCTTCCAGGACCGGGGCACGAACCCGTGTCCCCTGCCTCGGCAGGCGGACTCGCAACCACTGTGCCACCAGGGAAGCCCTGATTTTAATCTCTTTTAAGCTTATCCTTTGAACAACTGAAGGAAAATGGATTTTATACCCAGCAGTATTTTATCTGTTGGCAATTTCTGACTCCTTATTTTTCTTGACTCCTAAGCATTTGGCTTCCCTTGACCATTTCATCTTAAAAACTCCCCTTCCTAATTGGTATTTGTGATACTATGTTCTCTCTCTTTACCTTTCTTTTGAGCTCAAGTCATAGGTCTCTAAATGCCTAGTAAGTATGACTTTTGTTCACGCATTAGCACATTTTACCATGTATATTCCCTTTCTGTCACTGCAGCATCCTTCTTTGACTTTTTTTTCTTCTTTTATTTTTATAGTCTTGAAAGCTTAGAATAAATCTTCTTGGGCCTCTTTTTCTCCCTTGCCATTTCTTGCCTTTTAAAATGACTGTGTAAAAAAATCTCAGTTCTTTGAAAGTGATTTTAACAGTGTTTCAAGCCAGCCTGGAGGAAATGTGAATATGGAACAAACAAAAAAATCAAAAAGAGGTAAGACATTTGAATAATAAAAAGGTTTTGGAGGAAATCCTGTCTTTAATCCAGAAAGGGAAAAATGTTACTGAGCTTCAGACGAGTTCTTAACAACAGTAGGGTTCTGTCGTTTGGCAAAGATTAGTCATTCCGTATCTATCTGCCCTCAGAGTTACAGAGATCCCTAACACCCCAGCATCAGAAGACTGAATGTGCCCAGGAGGAGGACTTGCTTTCTTGGCTCCACATGTGCTTCCCCAGGTGGTCCTGTCCTCCTGCTGTAGCTTGAGAATGAGAAGCTGAGGTGAAGGTTTAAGCTATGTTTGTGGACTGAAATGAAGCTGCCGGACGGGCCTACGCAAATGTGGACCGTATTTTTATTTTTTTTTGCGGTACGCAGGCCTCTCACTGCTGTGGCCTCTCCCGTTGCGGAGCACAGGCTCCGGATGCGCAGGCTCAGCGGCCACGGCTCACGGGCCCAGCCGCTCCGCGGCACGTGGGATCTTCCCAGACCGGGGCACGAACCCGCGTCCCCTGCATTGGCAGGCGGACTCTCAACCACTGCGCCACCAGGGAAGCCCTGGACCATATTTTTAAACTGCCTCATTACACCAGAGATAAGGACAAAAATTCCCATTTGAACATAGATTTTTCTTTCCTTGCTCAGTGAGCGTGTCCTGTTGGATTAGCTAGTCATGGTGCCACCACAGACGCATCTGACAGAGCTAATTTAGTGCCCACCAACAGCTGCCACTACTTCTTTCACTTGGGCTATTTCCAATATTTTCAGTAGCCTCCTAATTAGACATTCTGCTTCCCCTCTTGCTCCCTTCCAAAATATTCTCCATGTAACAGCTAACGTGATCCTTTTAAAACAGAAATTGGCCGTGTATTACTTCTCTACCTAATCCTCTTCAGAGGCTTTCGGTGCACTTAGGATAAGACACTTAAATGTGGCTTACAAGGCCCTGGTGATGTAGCCTCCTCTCCACTCCCATCTTGTAACCTCTCTCTTCCTTGGGGCAGTTAAGTCCGTTGTAATGGCTTTTTTGAAGTTTCTACCTTTGTTTAACCTCAGGGACTTCACACATGCCACTCCTCTCTGGAGTGGTCTTTCCCCCACTTTTTACTAGATTAACTCCTCCTCTTTTGATTCAGATTATACTTTCTCAGGCCTTTCCTGACCTTCATATCATAGCTACATACAGACACACCATTATTTCTCTTTTTACATTTACATTGTATGAGTGTATGTATGTGTTTGTTTAATGTCTGTCTCTTCTGCCCAACTGTGAGCTCTTTGAGGTCAGAGATCCTATCTGTCTGTTACAACATTGTATACCCAACTTCTAGAACAGTGCCTGGAAAGTCGTAGGCACTGCTGAATGAATGAATGATACTTGGGGTTTGGCACATGAGTCTGGCTTATTATTTCTTCATCATTTTTACAGTTTCTTTTATTTAATAAAACTTTGTTTTTATAGCAGCGTCTTAAACTGCTTGAATTAATTGAATGAGAATTTTAAGTAACTTCTAGAATTAGCAATACTTTTTAAGTGGAATTAGAGCCAAGTTAATGGATATATTTCTCTTTTTTTAAGCCATCTAAACTAAATTCTGTTCTTTGACAAGAAAAGTTTTTAAACCTTTTAAATTACAAAAGTAATTTGCTTTTTACAGAAAACACAAATAATATACAAGTATAGATCTTCCCTCACCGCTTCCCTAATCTTGTTCCTCAAAGATAACTACTCTTATCAATTTATTGTACAATGTATCACATATTTTTCAAGGCGTATACAGGCTATTTTAAAATAAAAAGTAGGAAAAAAAAAGTAGGAAGATTTTGATAGATGTGGATTACTGACATGAAATAATGTTGTAGTTACCATCCCTCTGCTTAGATTTTCTCACTTTGTGTATTTCTGTAGGATAGGTTCCTAAAATATAATTGTTAAATTGAAGAGTGTACATATTTTGAATTTTGATAGATACTTCCAAACTGCCTCCTCAAAGGATTGTAGAAATCAATTTTTAAATAACGTATTTGTGGGTTTTATGATTAGAAAAGTAATGTGATGTTTATTATAAGCAATTTGACAAATATAGAAAAGCACATCCAAGAAAATCACTTATTCCATCACCTGGTGGTATCCTTCTCGTCTTTTTCTTCTGTACACATAAGAAATTATTTTTCCAAGATTGGAATCACACTATACAAACTGCTTTTCAATTTGCTGTTTTCAAATAACATTATATTGTTATTTTTCCGTGTCATTTAAAATTTTATATTATTCCACTATCTAGTTGTACTACAATTTATTTAACGAATTCTGTGCTTTTGGACATCTAGACTAATGTCTAATTCTAATATTCGCTCTTAAAATAGCACTGGTGTGCATATCTTTGTGTGTATCTATCAGTATGTGTATATATCAGTGCTTTTGCAGTATACACTTTTAGAAGTGGATTTGCAGGGTCAGAGTCTGAAAATTTAAGGCTTTTCATACATATTGCCAAATGGCTCTCTAGAAGAATTCCAAGTTACATCTTACTAGCAATCTCAGAGTGCCCATTTTTTTGCGCTCTGATAGGTTAAAAAAAAATGAAAATCAACAAATTAAGTTTTAAAAGTGATAAAGTAAGAAATGGGAGCTATAGCTGTGGTGTAGAATGGACAATGGATGTTAAGACACAGCATCATGTACTGTGTAAGTTGTATTTTTCCTCCTTACATTATTCAGCTAATAAATGTCCTTTATTCCCTTTGCTGTTTAGTTTTCTTTGACTCTTTGTGTGTGTCACTGTTCTTTGGTTTGCTGCCATTTTATTCTTTTCACATAGAGACCAAATGAGAGGGTTGACACTGTATCAGAAAAACCAAGAGAAGATCCAGTACTGAAAGAGGAGCTCCCGGTGAGTGGCTTTAGTGAATACTGTCTAACCAAACATGGTGTGAGAAGGTGGAAGCAGAGTGATTAAATTAGAACACACATAGCATGTATTATTACTTCAGAAGTTATACTGAAATAAATCTTGGAGCTGGTTTAAAAGGTAGATATTTTTAGCGAATTATTTTCCTTTTCAAAACTATGACCACTTTTTAATAGATGTGAATTTTTGAGATGCCTTATCAATAATTTGGCAACAGAAACCATCAGTCCTCTTTTCAATATTTGGAGTGGGGCTTATCTTCCTCCTCTCTTCTTCCCTTTTGCTAGATACCGATAGCAAGCATCAGAGAAAAGTATGAGTGAAGTTTTTTATGACCTTTTCCTACAGGTTCAGCCGATGTTACCTTCTGTTCCAACAACAGAAGTGTCCGCTGGTGTTAAGTTCCAGGTTGGCGATCTTGTTTGGTCTAAGGTGGGAACCTATCCTTGGTGGCCTTGTATGGTTTCAAGTGATCCCCAACTCGAGGTTCACACCAAAATTAACACAAGAGGTAAGAAAAGGCATAAATGGACATTAGTAAAAAGTTGTGGCAAAAAAGTGAGTCTAAAATGTTGTTTATGAATATAATACATACGTGATAATATAATCTGACACCCAAACACATATCAGTATCAGTTTTTAAAGAACAGTGAAATAATTACGGTCATCTTAACTGGCAGAGAGCCTCTACAGCTGACATGGTCCTTGTTTTCCCTTAGAACACCCTATGTTTGTTTTATAATTTCTTTCACACTTATTTTTTTAAAAAACCTTAATCTGACCTCCAAAAGCAAGCAGACCGATAGGTAATGAGATGTCGTATATGAGCGTAATAGACATTTGGGCCAAGCTTTCTTTGAACATTTTTATTTCATCTTTGACTCCTGTGGGTAGTAATTTTTTACTCAGACAAGTGCTTTTCATCCTGATAAATTTTGCAAGATGCCTTTTTCCTCCTTCTTTACATTTTTTTTTGTTTTTTGTTTTTGCGGGTGGTGGTTTGTTTGTTTTTAATGAAAAAAAATTTTTTTTACCCCATTTTTGAATCTGTAAATTTACTGGGACATGCTTATAAATTCAATATGAAATAGAAGTATGGTTTGAAGCCAGCTACATGGCATAGAATCCTACCTTAGGAATGTTAATAAATGTTAAGAAAACCTGTATTCTAACTTTACTCCTTTTCCAGAGTTTGACCAAAACCTGTAGAATAGATTCCTGAGATTTTAGCATTTGGAATGGACTTGCTTAGTAGCCAGAGGAAGGTTGGAGTTGGGAATTTATTTCTGGATATTTGCTTTGCGAACTCACTTGTCGAGTCCCTTATTGTCTGTGACAACTTTGCACCTATTTCTCTTTTTTTTAAATTTATTTATTTATTCATTTATTTAATTTTTGGCTGCATTGGGTCTTCGCTGCTGCACGCGGGCTTTCTCTAGTTGCAGTGAGCGGGGGCTACTCTTTGTTGCGGGGCGCAGGCTTCTCATTGTGGTGGCTTCTCGTTGCAGAGCGCAGGCTCTAGGCGCGTGGGCTTCAGTAGTTGTGGCACACGGGCTTCAGTAGTTGTGGCTCGCGGGCTCTAGAGCGCAGGCTCAGTAGTTGTGGCACACGGGCCTAGTTGCTCCATGGCATGTGGGATCTTCCCGGACCAGGGCTCAAACCCGTGTCCCCTGCATTGGCAGGCGGATTCTTAACCACTGCGCCACCAGGGAAGCCCTGCACCTATTTCTTTTTCTCTCATTTTAAACTTTCTATCTTGGTCCCTGTTCACTGTTATGAGGAGAAAAAGTGTCTGGCAAGTCAGATTTGTGACGGGATCTGCCATATTTGTAACTCTTGTGCTACCCAGCAAGAAATCCACCCAGATACAGAAGGCAATCATCTTGTCACTATAATCTGCTGATTAAAGGTTGGGGTGACTAGAAGTATCGATGGGGCAGAAGTTTAAAAAAAAAACCAACACTGTTGGATGTCCACTCCTGTGCAAGGCACAGTGTTAAACAATTCTCTTGTAGGACTTCCCTGGGGGTCCAATGGTTAAGACTCCACGCTTCCAACGCGTGGGGCATGGGTTGGATCCCTGGTTGGGCAGCTGAGACCCCACGTGCTGCATGACGTGGCCAAAAAGTAAATGAAAAAACAAACAATTCTCATGTATATTTTCTTAAGCAGTCCTCATAGCAGCGACACTATGAAGTAGGTACTATTATCCTTATGTTTGGGATCTGTGAATAGAGTCTTAAAGAAATCTTAGTCCCTAACCTCCACTCTTAACTACTACTGTATAATAAAAGGAAAGTAATTGAATTCCCCTACTCATAATTTACAGAGACTGGGGGAGGCAGTCCTAGCCCCTTCATTTATATAGTGGGGCTGTTGGACTCTTAATCTCTTGAGTACCTTGCACATTTAATAATCTGTGATTCTTGAATGGGAGAAGAAAGGGACAAGCCTTCTTAGATAAAACAATACACAAGTCCCTATCTGGGCCTCCAGAGCACTCTAAGATATTACATCACGTGAGAGTTGTGGCTCTTCAGTTCTGTCCCCTTAGGAAAGCATCCTTTTGAGATTATATAAAGAATTTCACATTTAATTACTCTATGAAAACTTACTAATATAGCTTTTTTCTGGGGTACAAATGAAAGCATAATCTATGCTTCATCTTGTATTCCAAAGGAAGTGTTTAAATTTATTTTATGAATTAATCTGGTCTGGTCCTCCCTACTTTAGTACTGGAAAAACTGATTTTGTTTGTATTGTTGAGGAAACCGAAATCTGAGAATTTAGGTTTGAAAAATGTACATACTGATAATATTTTAAATTTTCTCTTTCCTGCAGTAGTTTTTAAAATAATAGCCTTCTTGAGATATCATTTACATGCCATAAAATTCACCCTTTTAAAGCCTGCAATTTAATGATGTTTAGTACGTTTCCAGAGTTGTGTGACCAGTTACAACAATCTAACTTTATCACTTCTTTCATCAGCCCAAAAAAGAAATCCCACATCCATTAGGAGTCACTTCCCATTCTCCCCTCTGCTCCTCAGCTCTAAGAAGCCACTAATTACTTTTTGTCTCTATAGATTTGCCTTTTCTGGGCATTTCATATAAATCTAATCATATAATATGTGGCCTTTTATGTCTGGTTTCTTTCACTTAGCATCATGTTTAGAGGTTCATCTGTGTTGTGGCATGTATCAGTACTTTGTCTCTTTTTATTGCCAAATAATATTTCATTGCATGGCTGTGCCGTGCAGTTTTAAATGAAGTAGTTTTTTGACAGGTTTTCTACAAACCAGAAACACAGTATAAAACTTGATTTTGTTGATTATGTTCCACACATGATACCTGTGAAACATTTTATGCTGCTTATTATCTAAACTACTTTGTAAAATTTGTCTTGAATTTTATATAGTAATCAATGGTTTCCATACTGTTATTAGTCAGTATTGTTATTAGTCAGATTCTCAGCATTGGAAAACGTATTTAGCAGTTTTCACACTTACAGATATAATTCTTTGAAGAGCACATTGAAAGATGTTTGGATCACATGTCTATTTTGTTGTATTTCATTGTTTAGATCTCATTTTAAGTGTAAAAATTAAAAATGGAATGCTCTTTCTGCTTATGACAATACATTATATATGTTCAGAAGGCAGAGTTGCCCATAGTCTCATCCTCCAGATATATAACAACTATTAAGAGTTTGGGAGTAATTCCGGGAATTCCCTGACAGTCCAGTGGTTAGGACTCTGTGCTCTCACTGCCAGGGCACGAAGGTTCAATCCCTGGTGGGGGAATTAAGATCCCATAAGCCTCGAGGTGCGGCCAAAAGAGAAAAAGAGTTTGGGAGTAATTCTTTTTCTCTTTGCATATTGTAATTAATAGATATGAAAATAAAGATTTTTAACTGAGAGTTTTAAATGGTATCACATTATACCTGTTGTAACTTTTAATCCCAATATATTTTTAGAAATTTAAAACCGGACAGTTTTATCTATATTATTTTTGTTATATAAAAATGTTTCCTCCACATTTTTCTTTTGGAAATTTAGCTCATTATTCAGAGACAGATGTGCTTGTTTCTCCATCTGTCAGGTCTTTGGGTTTTTATTTCACTCTTTTATATAGTTTTCCAGCCAGCAGGAAACAAAGTGCCAACAAAGAGACAAATTGTTTGATTTGTTTCTTCTGTAGTAAGTGATTTAATGGAGGAAGAAGTTGAAAATAAAGATTAAAATGAGCTTATGTTATCTGTGAGTTTTTGTTTTCATGTTTTTAACTATAATTCAGAGTCTTTTGGGATTATCTGTTCGGTTCTAAATAAGTAACTCTGACTTTTGGAAACAGATTATGTCCTATTTTTTTTTTTTTTTTTTTAATAGTCCTAATAAAATTTCGTTGAGAATCAGTTAAGTCAAATCCTTTATGGAACATAGAAATACATACAATTCCAGCCCTTTCCAGTAAATGGCTATATAACATTGGTGTAGGATCCCTGAATATCCTACTCTGATTTGTACCTGTAGGAGAGAAACAGTTCTACAGCTTAACAATACAGAAGTGGGGTGCTCTGACCTATTTAGGGGGAGCAGCAGTGAAGTCAGAATTGAGTATGAATAACAAAGGATTATAGATGAGTTCAAGTAGCCAAAGGAGTAGATGAATAAGTGTTTACTCTTCATGTTTTGTATTTCATACTCAGTCAAGAGAAGGCAGGGCATTATAAGATCAGACACAAATTAACCTGAGGACTTATGAGCAAAGTACACCTCTCAATTAAGTCATGCTGGGAAGTTGTAACAGGAGAGAAAATGGCCACTTTTACCTACCGTGAAGGCTTTTGATTCCAAATAATTGGAAGTGACATCAAAGGGTCAAATGACTCTAAGGATTAAAGACTGACTTCTTGATGGGACCAATAGGATTGATGTAAATAACTGATCGAGATGTTCATAGAAGCACACGACAAGATAAATGAATACTGCTTGACAGGGTTTTAAGGTTTCACTACCTAGTCTTTACATGGAGATAAAAGATACTACTCAGTTTTCTGGGAAGCAGTTTTGTGCATTTTTTCGTTTTGTTTTCTAACCAAAAAAATATCTGAGGGAAAAATGATGTAACAGAAATAGAACTGAAATGATCCCTCTTCCTTTCAAAACTAAGAAACTTCATGTAAAAGTTTCAGTTTCTACCATGGTGTTAGGGTATTAGTCTGAGTTTTATAGCCTTTGCCTGAGTTTAAAATCCTATCAAACTTTCTGAGCTCTTAAACATAAATAAACAATGGCACAAATATAAAATCTTGCCAGTTTAATAACTTAAAAAGCTAAAGAAAAAAATGAAAACTGGATTGTGTTTGTATTGATAAATTTGTTAATGGATGGCAGTAGCTAAACAGCAATCTAAATAGGAATAAGAATCTTATTCAAAGTGTTCTTCTCCCTGCCTTGATGTCTTCCTGGGGTTGAATTAATTAAGGTGTTTGGTGAAGCACTGTGATCAGTCTCCTCCAGTTAAGAGAAAGTGTTTTGTTATTTTTCCCTTGGTTAGTAACTATAGTAGCTACAAGTGCAGGAAAAGTATAGTAAGACGTTTAACTAAACCAAATGGGGTCTGTTCTTTCAAGCTGGACACCCATCCAAAGGCAGATTAGCTTTCCTGTGGATGCTGACACTGTTCATGTGACACGTTCACGAGAAAGGCACGGCTTGCACAGAGCTTGCCAGCAGTGCTTCACATCTGAGAGACACAAGGTTGTCCCCAGCTAGCATGAGTCACAGAGGAATAAGCTAATCCTGGGAACTGAGCAGTGGGCTGTGTTTTAGATCCTACTGTCAGTAGCCTTTAAAGGGTCAGGCAATTGCCAATAATATTAGCTATTTTGGTGCTAAATGAAAAATAATAGGGGATTGCTATCCACGGGAACCAACATGTACTCAGTGGGGATTTGGTTCACAGTTCCAATAAAAATAGCATGTTTTTGTGACCGAGAGAGCCGTGAAATAGGCACATTAAAAATTTTTAGAGCCTGTTTTCTTAAAAGCTGCAAAATGTTTCAAAATCAGTCAAAATACATAGAAAAGACAAGCCTGGGAAAGTCAGCAATGGAAGAAGGAGGAATGGGAGCTGATGAGTCAAAACATTTGTACAGAGTTTGAAGCACCAGGGATTCTTCACCTACCATATCAGTATCCGATCCTGAGGGCTCAGAAATGGATGAGTGTTAAAGCCTAGGGTATGCAAAGAGACAAAAGCCATTTGTTCTAAGAATAATCACTGGATAATACCTTCTCAGGAACCAGCATTCCTGTCAAAAGCTTAGCGATTTTGCGGTATAGCACCCCTCCCCCTTTTTAAACAAGTAGAGTGCTCTACTATTTAGTGAAAAGATCAGCATCTAGACAGATAGGAAGGAAAATATCCTATGGCTTCTTCCCAGCAACCAACGCTTTATAAAGCATCGTCATTGCAAAGTAAGTAAAACACAAAGTTTAGAAGGTCAGTCAGAAAGGGTGGACTCAATCATAATATATTTACACACAGAAATCTCATTTCCTGATCTTACAGTTATTCCAAAGAAGAAACAAATTTACATAAGTAGTTCCAAAACATACTAGCTTATTTGGAGAAAACAAACTTTCTGTTAGCTTATCTAGAAATAACCTTCAAATCAGAATTTTCATATAACGACCATCACATTTCAGAAGTTTTTGATAAAAATGTTGGATTGTAGAGCCTGGATGCTCTACTAACAAAAAGAGGCAAATTTGAAAGTATGTTTATCTCTAGTTTAAGCATTGTGAATCTGAAAAATGGTGTTTAGGTCCCTAGCCCAGTTGGCAACTCTTTCAATTTTTGACCTGGAAGCATATAGTTATATTTTTGTCCCGTTTCATGATCAACCACTCAGAGAAAAGCAAAGCCATAAAAGTGTCATAAAGAACATACTAAAGGGAAGAGGTGGAGGTCACTATCCAGCGATAAGCATGTATTTATCTACATTTAGTTTCTTTTAAACATTTTTAGAACCGTAACAGATGGTTATATTCATAAGCTTGAGTAAAGAATACGACTGCCTCCAAGTTCTGAAATAAATGCATATATGCTCTCAAAATACTGTACACATCACCTACCCTCCCTTTAGGAGAAACTGAAGTTAATTAAGATTTCCCTGGATATCTTAAAATAAAAGTAAATAATAAAAAGGAACTGAACTAAAGACATATTCTGGAAAAAAAAAATCAACTAAAGTACACAGTTTGACTCTATTGTTGCTTTAGCCCGGGTTTGATGTATAGAGAGGCTCATGCAGTGAGTTGCAGTGAGGGGACTTTCCTTTTACAGTTCAAATGCAGGGAACCTGGCTTTTGTGGGCACTAGGAGGTCAGCCAAGAAATGAATTGTTCCAGCCGTTCCTTCAAAGAGGGAGAAGGGAGTGTCTGGTGTGCTGCATCTGTGTTCTCCATAATCTAAGCACCATTCAGCGAACTTACAGGCCCTGTACAGGTACTTTGCGTCCTGCGTGAGGTTGTGCAGCGACAGGAAGGCCGTAGGCATTCCCTGCAGCGCCGTGGCACAGCCCGTACCCCTTCTTCAGCGAGCCACACTGCCAGATCACATCAGCACGCTGATAGGCATCATTGAGAGACTGTTCCTCTTTGAACACCTTATAGGCCTGAATGAGCATGTAGATTACCCCAGGAGAACCGTGGCACCAGTGAACTAGCAGATCCCGAGTATTGTCCACACGAGGAGGGTAATTGCCGGAAGGGAATTTCAGCTGGCAGACGTAGTCTACACTAGGCTTGACCAAACTGTGTAACTTCCCATGGCTCACTTGAAGGCTGGGCTGCCTCAGGTGGTAATAAATTCCTGCCAGGCCATGAGCAGCCCCGACATGGTATTCTTGGTACCATTCATACACCAGTGGAGTCTTTCTAGCTAGGTCTTCTCCAGAGGTTAAGACTGTTTCACAAATCTGCTGAACATGGCTTTGAGGAATCTTTTCCACTCCAGAGTTCTTCTTCACAAAGAGAAGAGCATAGATGTAGCCCATTCGACCATAGAGCATTTCATTTGGAGCATATGGGGATCAGTCTTATTTAGGTGAATTAGCTGGACGATGCAGTCCTCTGCCCGCTTCTCATTGTTCATCTTGTGATGCACCACAGCGGCCACTTCCAGGGGGCCCCTATCCCCACAAAGGAAGGTGATGGAATGCTTGGTCGGATAGTTCGGACTTTGCTTTACATAGCCATGTGCCATCTGTAGGTAGGTAGGGCCCCCAGACACATCCTAGAGGTGTAAGTAAAGCACAGCAATACCTGCCCAGCCAGTGTAAACAGTGCTGTCCCGAGTGTCCGCAGACTTTGGGCTTCTCTCCATTCGTTGAAGAAGCTCTCGAATCTTATTGTTCAGGAGTTGTGAGAATTCGGTAGTCATCCCAGCAGAATCAGAGTGGCCTTCAGCCAGGGATTTGTTATAATCGGCGTAAGGATTTGGGGAGGCCCTTGGCGCCATGGTGCCAGAAACGAGCCCCGCGGCCTCGGGACAAAACGAGAAGCCCGCTTTCACCTGTCCTGTGTTCTTGTAACCCTACTGCTTGTACCCACCACCCTGACCTCCAGACCTACCTATTAGTTGAGGCTGTATTTTTGTTCTTGTCCTCCAAAACGCTTGGACTTTTAATAAACCTTCTTTGATTGATTACAGTCAAATTTATGCTTGGCTCTTCTCAGATGAGATGATATGGAAAACCAAGTTGTGTATGTTTCTCTTTTCTCACAGGCTATTTTACATATGAAATTTTAATTTGGTTTAAAAATAATTCCTTAAGTAATCTCCCGTTAATGTCTAATAAAATTTAAAAATTTCAAATCCAAGATATAATCCTTTTCCTGTAACTCAGTCAGTTGAGTTCACGCTGATACCCATACTTTCTGTCAAGATCTGCTTGTCCTTCTCTCCATACCTGCCTTATCTTGGATTCCCCAAGAGGACCAGTTTTCACATTTCTCTATTGACCTGAGACATTTTCTTTACAGTGATGTTTTTCAACTGTTATTGGTAAAGGACTAGTTTTTTGCTCTTTTAAAAAAATTTTCCAGTCCACCATGGACCAATACTTCTGTAAAATACGATAAAATTAACTATCTGGGAAATGAAAGGCCTCCCCTTACAAAAAAAATACACGGTACAGGATCCCTGATCATGGGCCTAGATGTCACGCAATGTTAAATTATCATAGTTTCTAAATGCTCACTCTTACCTTCTCTGCTTGTTTTGTGGCAGACTGGTTTGCCCTGGGAACCACACTCAGAGTAGCACCGCCAGAGAGCAGTGGTTCTCAGGTGTTTTGGTCCCAGAACCCCTTTTACTCTTAAAATTTGAGGACTCTAAATGCTTTTGTTTACATAGGTTATATCTATTACTGTTGATGTTAATTTAGAAATTAAAGCTGAGAAAAATTTTAAATATTTACCAATTCATTTTTAAAAAGCTACTGTATGTTATATTATTAATTCTGTTTTTATGAAAAATATTTTCTCAAGCAAAAAAATTGAGAAGAATGGTATTTTTACATTTTTGCAAATCTCTTTAATGACTGGCTTAACTGAAGACACTAGATTCTCATATCTGCTTCTACATTCAGTCTGTTATGGTTTGTTGTTTTGGTTGAAGAAAATGAAGATAATCTGGCCTCACACAGATGTGTAGTTGGAAAAGGGAAGAGTATTTTAATAATAGCCTTTTCAGATAACTGTGGGTATATTTCTTTGATATTGCCCCCAAACTCAGCAAGTGGTGGGGTAGTTGCAATATGGAATCTGAAATCCTATCAATAAACTTTTTGTACTTGGTTTCTGCCTTGCACTTTGAATGGATCATTTGCCTTTCATGACTTTGTAACATCATACATTGGCCATTTAAAAAATATTGCATGCATATCTTCCAAATGTTGACACATTCCTTTATAGATATTTTTAAAATCACATTCGTTGTCACCACTTACTTCATCAGAAAATTCTTAGATTATTTGGAAATTGGAAGACTCATAGGGGCAGATACTAGTTTTCCAATATTTTGATTTTTCTTGGAAGATCAAATTTTATTATTGGCAACAAATACTATCAGCTGTTTTCCTTGAAGTGACAAACTTGCTTGTTCACTTTTGAGAAAATACCTGCCAAATTCTCAAGTTCAAATAACCGTAGTTTTTCTCTTAGTCATGCTCCATGAAGAAGTGGCCAGTTCACCTTGCAGTTCAATCCCAGAAGTACTTTCCCTCAAGGCAATCTTCATACTTGCAGCGCGCAGAAGTGCTTTATGCACCCTTCCCATTTTGTCACAAGGAATACTAGAAAGACGTGTTCAAGGGTTGAGATTTAGTAAAAGTAATTTTTACTGCTTCATCAAGGATATTAAGTAAAACTGGCTTTTTTGTTTGTTTGTTTGTAACTGCCAGCATATGGCTGTGAAGGATACGGCACTAGTATAATTTGGTGTCATCGCTGCCTTTATTTGTGCTGAGATGCCAGCAGTCTGACCCACCATTGCTTTTGCTGTATTAAGTGCAAATGTCAACATCATGAAAAAGACAACATCTTGGTGTTATTGTGAAGATGGTTTTGACCTTGCAGGATCCCTGGGAGAGTCTCAGTAGCCTGTCCTCCCCTTACCACCCCCAGGTCTGTGCGCCACACGTTTTTGTCATTAGAAAAGCAGTTTGACCAGCAATTGGCTTTTGAAAGTCCAAGAAAATATGTTATGCATTTTTTTGAAGGAAAAATTATTTATTTGTACCCAGATTTGTTTGTAAAAAGGTTTGAGGCCAGTAAATATAAATTGTGTAACCAAGGTAACAAATCTGACAGTTAGCAGAATTTCTGATTTTTTTTTTTTTTCTCTTAAAACTTGCTGTACCAAGTTTAATCGTTTGGGGTGATTTTTACAGTAACAATTAGTTGTGTTATTGGTAGATGTTGGATTACATCTTTGGACGATCCAAAAATGACACGTTTTAATAGGAGTAAACTAGGGAACCTGGCTTAGGTCCACATTTTTGGCAAAGTATATGTGGCTGCTTATGCTCTGAAAGGGCTAATAAGAATTTTTACTTACAGGTGCCCGGGAATATCACGTCCAATTTTTTAGCAACCAGCCAGAGAGGGCGTGGGTTCACGAAAAGCGGGTCCGAGAGTACAAAGGTCACAAACAGTATGAAGAACTACTGGCCGAGGCGACCAGACAAGCCAGCAATCACTCTGAGAAACAGAAGGTGACTGATGACATAGGAACATGGTCAATTGAATGTGGACTGTAAAGGACTTAATAATTTAGTAGAGCTTTTCATACTTGAATTCAAGCAATTAGAATGACTTATTTTAGTCCCCTAAGCTCAATTTTAATAATTCATTGTGTGTCAATAAATTTTATATGTCATATAAACAACATTATAGTCCTACTGAAAACTTTATCTGCTTAATACAATTTTGGATTCTATTTTGAATTGAATTCAAATGTACATAGTCTAGTAGATGCTAGTGAAATGAGGATTTTGTCAGAGATTTTTATGTTTTTTCCTATTTCAGCATTTTCCCCTAATTCCCCTTTATTCTTATTTAGCAAAATTGTTTTATGAAAGTAAGGTTTTAAAAATATTTAGTGCTTACTCTGAGACAGGCACTGTTTTTAAGCATTTTATATATGTATTAATCCATTTAATCTTCATTACAACTTTGGTGAGGTAGATACTGTTATTCCTATTTCTGCAGATGAAGAAATTGAGGCACAGAACCCTTAAGTAGCGGGTTCAACCAAGGTCACACTAGTGATGGAACTAAAGATGTTTGTTGTGGTGGTGGACATACTAGAATTTTGACATGAACTCTTGATAATCTGTCTGGTCGAGATTTTTAAACTCAGCTAATTTAGTGTGGGCCTCTGGTGATTCAGAAATATTTTCACTCTAAGCTAAATATTTTCACAGAGGATTTTGATTACTTTTATCAAACTTAACACTTCACAGTGTTTAACAGTGTTTGACATATACTGTACCGTCTTCTTGTTTCATTAGCTAATTTCTGGCTACCTCAGTCTAACCCCCTGGATAATTCCTAATTGCTCATCTCACATACCTTTATTCAAAATTTTCTTACCTGTTTTGCCAATCCAAAGTCTTCTGATCAGGACTCTGGAAACTGTGATGCAGGTTTATTTTTCCTCTCATACGATCCTGTTTTCTTGTGTTGTATCGATTTCCACGTGTTCCTCGGGGCTCCCCTTTCTCTGCATTCTGCCCCTGTTTGCATTCTGGCACAGGCTGGCCGCTCAGCTCCAAATGCTGGCTCTGTGCCACTTACTTAGCTTTGCTGTGGTCTGTGTGGCACCTCTGAGCTTTAGGGTGTTGTCTTTAATGTTAGTGTTTTATTGGCCCCTGAAAGTTATCCTTTCTGTAATCTTTCTTCTCTCTGCCATCATCACTGCCAGCTTTTTAGGAATGTGACATGAGGCGGACGACTCCCTCTTGGAGGGACTTGTCCAGCAGAGTGGGCAACAAAGAAGGGTTTACTGTAAAAGAGTGGACCTGCATGTCCTTGATAGCAGCGCTGATTCATCAAAGTCATGGAGTTAGAACATTTCCCTTGTTTGACTGAAGACCCTGAAGATGTTTATGCATACCTGGAAAGATGATAAGACCACATGGGAAATACATGTTTTTTTAACTGTCCCTATTAGATTAAAGCATGTTCCATAATGCCTGTATCTTTCTTTACAGATTCGGAAACCCCGGCCTCAGAGAGAACGTGCTCAGTGGGATATCGGCATTGCCCACGCAGAGAAAGCGTTGAAAATGACCCGGGAGGAAAGAATTGAACAGTATACTTTTATCTACATTGATAAACAGCCTGAGGAGGCTTTATCCCAAGCAAAAAAGAATGTTGCCTCCAAGGCTGAAGTTAAAAAAACCCGAAGGCCAAGATCAGTGCTGAATACTCAGCCAGAACAGACCAGTGCAGGCGAGGCGGCCTCCTCACTATCAGGTACTGAAATTCGGAGACACAGCCAGAGGCGGCACACAAGCGTGGAAGAGGACGAACCACCTCCCGTTAAAGTAGCCTGGAAAACGGCAGCTGCGAGGAAATCCTTACCAGCTTCCATCACAATGCACAAAGGGAGCCTGGATTTGCAGAAGTGTAACATGTCTCCAGTTGTGAAAATTGAACAAGTGTTTGCTCTTCAGAATGCTACAGGAGATGGGAAATTTATCGATCAGTTTGTTTATTCAACGAAGGTACCTTCTTTTCTCATGGGTTTTTTGGGGGAACCTAGGTATCTAGTAAGTAGTCAACCTTGGCATTTAAAAAAACCCCAGGGCTTCCCTGGTGGCGCAGTGGTTGAGAGGCCGCCTGCCTATTCAGGGGACACGGGTTCGTGCCCCGGCCCGGGAAGATCCCACATGCTGCGGAGCAGCTGGGCCCGTGAGCCATGGCCGCTGAGCCTGCGCGTCCAGAGCCTGTGCTCCGCAACGGGAGAGGCCACAACAGTGAGAGGCCCGCGTACCGCAAAAAAAAAACCCCAAAAAACCCAAACAACACAAGGTCATAATTTGAATACCCTTTGTATTCACTGCACTTGAAATGTACAGTCAGTTTACTCTGTTTAAGATGGGGGCAAAAAAGACATAGGCAAAAAAGCTTTGCTTTTCTTCTTTTTTTTTCTCTCTTTTGTAATATCCCCATCTGTACTAGATTAATCTTGAGCTGTGCAGCCAAAATTGAGCTGAGCTCCCTAAAATCATGGAAAAAAACTGGGCACTTTGCCTGTTTCTGGTTTGTGTGGTTAGTTTTTCTTAGTTGCAAAGTATGCTTCTTATTAAATCATTTCTGTCAGTTATCTGAATTAACCGTTGTAATCATTATACCTGTTGCTCTGTTTGGTTGCACCAGCAATTTTGTTTGGCTCATGTTGACCTGCGATAGCTCATACATTTTAGAGAAGTACCAGAACTGTGTTTGTTCTGTCACAATGAACTGTGGTGACAGCTTGTGTAACGGGGTGAAAGTAGCCTCTTCAAACGGAATGCCTCCCTCAGACAGCCCTGGGCCTCCATTTAGGGCGCTCACACTTTAGCTTGAAGACTTTAAAGCTCTTTTACAACATTTGTACTTTCTATTCCGTGTACCTCTTCACTACCCTCCCAGCCGACACCACAACTGTGGGCTTGTGAATCCAAATTCAGTGGCACCTCATGGATGTGTGCTGTTTAAAGAATTCTGTGCTGATTTCCTAACGTTGTCTTATGCACATTAAAATAAATATAGGTGCACCTCATTGGTGATATATTTTCCTAAAGAGAAGCATAAGGGTCCTCTGTTAACCTGTTTCTGCCTATAGGTTCAACCGATTTCAGTAAGGCGAAGCTCCTTGGAAAAACTTAAGTTACAGTCCCCACTTGGTTCTGTTGACAGCTTTGACTCGCAAGTAAATACTTTGTATCTTTTTCGAATGCGAATTGGCTTCATTCTTGGAGCTGGTTTTTATCTGCTTTTGGATGCACAAATCAAACTTTGTCACCCCCCCCCAAAGAGTGCTATTTAAATCAAATTTGAGATAAAACTGACCTTTTAAAAATGAAAGCTTTAAAAATACATATACTATATTTATAAATCACTCCTTTATTTCACTGCATTAAAAATACCTAAAATGAGACAGAACTGTAATTCTCCCTGCCTTCTCTCTGCTCCAGATTGCTTATGGGGTGCACATTTTCATCACACTTCTGTAATCTAAGGATATCCTTGTCTTTCAAAGACATGTTGATATTTTTATCTGTAGTAGGGTACTTTACCACATGAAAATGACTATAGTTCTCTTACTGTGATATGGGTAAAGGGAGAGACTATTCAGACCAGAAAATATTTTGGTTTTGACAGAAAATTAGATGATACAGGTTTATTTTTTAGTGATATTCATCATCTGGACTTAGAAAACAGGTTTTTTTCCCCCACATAGTCTCATTGTACATTTTAGAGTACATCCTGATGACTTAATAAAATTGTTCTGATAATGGCTAAGATAATAAATTAACTGCAATCAAAGACCATATAAAATCCAAGCACAGGGCTTCCCTGGTGGCGCAGTGGTTGAGAGTCGGCCTGCCGATGCAGGGGACACGGGTTCGTGCCCCGGTCCGGGAGGATCCCACGTGCCGCGGGGTGGCTGGGCCCGTGAGCCACGGCCACTGAGCCTGCGCGTCCGGAGCCTGTACTCCGCAACGGGAGAGGCCACAGCGGTGAGAGGCCCACGTACCGCAAAAAAAAAAAAAAAATCCAAGCACATTATGATGGTCTTAAGGCATCTTTATAAGCCAATGATGCCATTTGCCTGGTAATCACCTATTTTTTAATTTGCCTTATTTTGAAGGGAATTGGTAACAAAACAGAAATAAGTGTCAGGGGACAAGACAGACTTATAATTTCTACACCAAACCAGAGGAATGAAAAGGCAACTCAGAATATGTCATCTCCGGAAACAGCATCTGGTCCTGCAGGTGGGTATGAATGTAGAGTACGTTCCCATTGGAGTTCTTGGTTCTGCTTGACTGTCACATGGCAGCTCTGTTCCTATCAAAATCAAATTATATTTTAAAAATGAAATCATAAAAGTGATTATTTCAATAGGAATGAATGGTTTAGGGGCCAGAGAGCTTTATTGATAGTAATAGTTATTTTTCCTACAGGAATTTAAATAATAGGATTCTATAATGAAAAGACTATAGTTATACAGTCTGTACATATCTGACTAGATGCACCATTTGATGATCTCTCTGCATGAGAATAACAGCTTTAATTTTCCAGCACTATTAACACATTCTTACTATTTCCTCCTTTATCCCCTATTGGACACAAATTGGTAGATGCCCACACTCTTTCCATTATTCTTAGGTGTGCTAGATGTCAGCAGTTGAGGGGTTCGGACCTAGCTCTCTTATAATCTTCTCTGATTAACAGATACCATGAATTGAAAATCAAGCTACATTATTGTTGCTCAAAGAAGAAATGCCTGTATTTAGTAAGGTCGTGCCTTTGGAATAGGCAAAGTAATTTTTATTAAGAGACTGACTGAGGATCTTATAGAAGCTTAATTGAGTGTCTGGTGGATTTGGTTTATATAACAGTATTACTGCTGCATACAGCTGTTAAGAAAAGAGTTAGATACCAACTAACTTGGTCATTTGAAATCTTAGGAGGAAGGAGTTTGTTTCAATTTATTCTTTCACATTTTTTTTTGGAATCTAAGAAGTGACCAAATAATTTTCTAGAAGGATTAAAGTCTTAAGACCCAAGGTAGTAATCTTGGATCAGGCAAACCTGTAATTGAGTGGCACTAAGGGGTAAGTATTTTTGTAAGGGAAATTTTGAGTAAGATTCTTCTTATTATAAAAGCTAAATTAAAACAATCATTATTCAGGAAAGAACTTGCAGCCCTTTATTTTCAAGAAAGGGCTGCAGGATGGGGAAAGGTGTTGCCACGGGGACAGGGCATAGTAAATAGAATGCCTTTATTCAACAATGAGTTGGGAAAGGAAGCTGCAGTAAGGTAAGGAGGGAGTAGCAAAGTCCAGAACCAGATTTGCAACTTGTATCACTTCAAAATACTGTATAAAAAATGAAATTATAATGAAGCAATGAATAATGGACTTAGAAGATTTTGCATTAATTAGCCATAATTGAAAATGTTTGTTACCTTCTTTGATACCACAAGACTCTTTTGGCCTCAGTGCTCTGTAGTTAGGTCTGTCAGTTTTGTCATCTTTCTTTACTGTTAAACTGTTAGTTTATTGTTAAACTGTTTACTGTTAAACTGTTAGTAATTTGTCTGAATGTAAGTGTGATATTTAGACTAGGAGGATCATTACTTAAACATCTGCATTCTCCGAACTAGGGAGAAAGTAAATTCTTCATAGGATATTAGATTGATCTTAAATATTAAACTTTTACTTTTAATGGAGATTGTTTTTTCTGCCCCTCAGCTACTGAACATTTTATCTTCATGTAGTCTTTTCATTTCAATTTAAGTTCTGCTGTGGATTTTCTTCTTTTCCTTCTTTTTTTTTTTTCTTTTCTAGTGAAAGCTAAAGGTGGAAGGTTATAATTCTTTATATCAAGAAAAAGCCCAGTTCCTTCCTCAGGCAGACATAATGTAATGAGATTGTAAATTAACGTTGCAGCCTTAATTTAGGGATGAGCGCTCTAAAGCTTTGACCTTGGTTTAAATTTGGTTACCAGCCGTAGTTGATAAGCATATTTTATCTTTTTACATGACCATTTTGTTCCTTGCGAAAATAACTTCAGTAGTTGAAAAGTCAGAAAAGAGACCCGATCTCCCTTCAGAAACCAATTGTACCATTATCTCATTTGGTGTTAACTACTCATGGGAAATTCTCCAGCCTTTTCTTAGTAAATTTAGGTGCTACATAGGATGTGTGGCACTGCTACATTTCTATGGTTTGAGGAGTTGTATCTGCATTTCTACCAGATTTCTAAGCTATTTTCCAAATCCAGAGATGCTCACTTCTCCTCTCTTAGAACATAAATATAATACTTTTTAGTGTCTTTAAATGTAGTAGAATGTATATGTTCTTTGGGTAGCTTTCAGAATAATTTTACGGAGTCACCACATTGTCTTATCTTTGTAAGACAATAGAGCAAATATCATTTGCCCTTGCTAGAACAATTTTGTTGTCATTCTCAAAACAAGGTTTTTTGTTTGTTTGTTTTACGCAGTTCTATTTTCATTTTCCTCTTCCCTGGTAGGTCTTGAGTGTTGATGACTATACTGAAATGTGAATCTCTGGAATACTCAGGTGTCTGTGAGGGTAGGATACCTGTTGTCTTAGTTAACATTTTCATCATTGTAAGGAGAAGAGTGAGAGTAAAGGACACATTCATTTTGTGACTTCTCTGCTAGAAATTAATTAAGCACAACTCAGAAACAATACATTATCATCAAACTACCTACTCCTTCCCCCCAAAAAGTAGTGGGATCCTTCTTTGTTTTGGCTTTGAACAAAGGTGAGGAAAGCCCTTTCCACATAAACAAGAACAATGAAACCAGAAAATATACAGGTGATATGGAACACTTCATTGAGGTAGCTTCTGCAAGGTGATTATTATCTAGCAAGGACTGTTTAGGTGGTCCAAGCACTGAAAAGATGGAGAACAGCTGTGCTGAAGGTATCATTCCTTCTTAAGGTCACAGAATGAATCATTCTGTGATTCATTCCTGACTTAGTGTTTCTTCACATTGCGGCCTTCAATCTTAAGTTTTATCCTTTCCAAAATGGGGTCTATGTGAGTTTTCTTTCAAAGAATTTTACTGTTTAAAAATCTTCATAGTTTCTTTTTTTCACCATTTAATATTAAATAGCTTGATAATTTGTTTCAACTAGTTTTCCATGACTAATTATTTCTAAGTTATACAAGTCCCTTGATAGTCAAATTAATGATTCAGTTTTAGTCCCATTTTTGTGCCTTTCCTGCTTTTTTCCCTTTGGTTGTTAATGATATAACAATAGCAAAACCAGCACCTAGCACTATTAAGCATTTTACGTGTGGAATTAATTTATTTGTTAAAATGCAAAATACATAGTACCGATTGAATTTTGAACCATTAATTCCTAATGTCAACTGAGAATAAAATCATTTTCATCCATCCCCTCAGTCCCTTCATCCCTTCAGTTATTATTACCTAAATGTGTTTATCTGCTGTTTTGGTTTGACTTTACAATTTTTAAAAATCCAATCCCTCTTTATCTGTATAGTTCAGAGTGCGTTATGACTCCTAGTCTCAACCCATCAACTTTTACAATTTGATCTATACAATTTTTTTAATGTACCCCCAAGTGTTTAATAGCTTTTTTTAATGAGTTATAGTTAAAAGACCAAAAGTAATGGATAAGAAAAGGAAGGAATTTGGTCAGATCTTAATTACTTGAATGTCAGTTACTCAAGTGAGGTTTTATTGTTTGTTCGTTTGAATTGTCTTTTAGGCTCAGTAGAAAAGAAGCAACAGAGAAGATCCATTAGAACCCGTTCCGAATCAGAGAAATCCACTGAGGTCGTGCCAAAGAAGAAGATCAAAAAGGAGCAGGTTGGCTTCCCACATGTAGAGGGTTAACCGTCGTATTTGTGAGTGTTGTGGCTTATGCTGGTGTCTTAAAAGAAAGAGAGACTCCCCCCACACTGGCTTTCCTTTCCGGACTACCTAATGCTTCTGTCCTGGTGAATCCCAGTGCCCAGTCCTAATACAACCATCCCTGTGATGCTGCTTCAAGCATTTTCACAGAAAACGATCAGGCTTCAGGAGATGGGAAGTCAGTGGTACAAGACTTCTAAAGAATTCCTCACATTGATTTTGACATTTCAGTTACGAGCAAAATAATTTCATGTTTTCGTGATTTTTATTTGGAACCATCATTGAGTTCCCTTTTTTTTTTAATTTTAATTTTTGGTTTAAGCTGCTGGTATATATTATTTTTATTTTTTAAACAGACCAAATTAATTTACCTATAAGAGTTTTATTTAAGAAACAGATAATCATAGATGATCTGGTTTTTCTGTTGGTATCACAGATTTTTTGGAATGTTATTTTCCCAGTGGAATGGCACTCACCTGTTACTAAGTTATCAGATACACACTATTTATGTAAAAAGAAGGAGGGGCATTTTGACGGAAGGGTATTCAGCCAGTGTAATCAATACAGCAATAGGCATATTAAATTACCTTTTCAAAGAAATGTTTGGAAATCGTTAACTCCTTTAACTTAAATTCACAGTCAGAATTTTTCTTAATTTGTTAAAGTGAAAGAATATCCAGTTTTATACCCAGACAGCTGCTACTAAACAAAAAGAATTGTGAATAGTATTAGTTCCAATAAGCTTTATATTTTTAAAACCACTTAAATATGGAAGAATGTGAAGTTTTCTATTTAAATTATTTCCTTCAAAATTTTAAACTTCCAAACTTAAGAGGTGATTTTGTGGGTACTCTATGGTATCATCAGACATGTAAAATAGTTTTTCCAGAAATATTTAACAAAAATTTAAATAATATCCTAATTTGTCATTCATTTATCATAATTAGCTTTCATACTTAGGAAATTATATTCCAAAAAATCTTTCTAACCTCTTGCAGATCTCCAGTATTCCTTTCCAAAATGAAGTTGTGATTTTGCCAGCTGGTTCCCAAATTCAGTCTGTGACCAGTCAGTCTAGAATTAATAAGGAGAATGAGTACAAAAACTGGGATGGATTGTTAATGCCACTGTGTTTATAGTTAGTAGTAAAACAATACCAGTGATTGTTTAGAAGATTTTATATTTGTATTACTAATTGTATGTTATAAAAGCACTTCTGTTGTATGTTTTTTTTACTTGTTGTAAAAGAAAAAATAAAAATTTTTTTAAAAAGCTTAGAATAATCCTTAAATATTTACAAAATGTGTTGCAACATGCATATTTCACCACTCAGAGAAACATTAAATCCAATTCATAGCTTAAGCAGGTACTCCTCCAAATGGCATCCTTTCTTTAATTCCAATGGTTCAATCCTCAAATTACCACGTGTTTTACATAAACATTGGCAGAATAACTTCTGATCTCGCTCTCCTAATGTAGGATCAAGACACTGTTCATAAGACACTCAAGAAAGTGCTTTTGCAATATCACAAACTTATTTTCTTAAGTTTGTACTAGCAGCAAAAGTATTGAGCTTCCAGCTGTATGGAGCCCTGTAGCACTCTCTACAGAGAGGGTCCTGATTCCCAGCAACTTAGATGTGAGTGCAGGCGCGGAAGGGTCTTAAAGTGGCGTGAGTTACATTAACCTGAGTATCATAGTAAGTAAAAATTTATCCTAACGTCTTTGGGGCGGGAGGGGTTTATAGCAACATCGGGGCTGGTTGCAGAAACAACCCCTCTCCTGCCTCCCAGACACTGAGGAAAGTATTTGTGTTCTTTTCATATACCAAGGGAATGGTGGGAAAGGTCGTTGCTCAAAAGCATGTGGCTGTGTGTTGTCACTTGGTATCCAGCACAGGCAGCTAGAATTTAAACCCTCCCTGACCCTGAGACAGAGAACTTTACCAGAAAATGGGACCGAGTCCAGATTTCAGATACATTAATCGCTCATCATTACTTAGATTGATCGAAGTATTATTTTTTTCCCTCTGTTAATTAAGTGAAAAAAAATTCCCCATTAATGCTGTATTTTTCTGTCCAAACAGGTTGAAACAGTTCCTCAGGCTACAGTGAAGACTGGATTACAAAAAGGTGAGTTATTATAATGTTGCTCTGCATTTCCTTGATTAAAAACGATTTGAAAGAATTATTTGTACTTCATGTATTTTTGTGTGTCTCTGTAAATCACTTGTCGCTCTTCAGTCGATAATTTGTGTGAAATTGAAGTATTCCCGTGTTTGTGTGTGTGTGCGCGCATGCGTGCGTGTGTGTCTTTTAGAATTGATCTTACTCTGTGCCTCCATGTGAAAAGTCTTATTTGTTTTGGTAAATTGGAGAACACCACGTAGGCTTGATACTGTTTCCAACTTTTCTCCATAAGATTCTGGGGTTTCACTGGTTTATAAACTAGGGATGTGACGAATCCACTTTTTTTGGTATTCGACTGAATACCGAATAGTAGCTATGTCAATAGTGGTCAAACATGGACTATGACAAATCAGACAAGACAACCTGATTGAAAAAAAAAAAATCTTGCCACATTTATTTTTACAGTGCTGTAAAATCTTTTTGTATATTAAAATGATTCGTAGCATATTTATGGCCATTATTTGATGACCTTATGCAGAATCTATTTGAGATATGCACAAAGTTTAAGAAACCTTAAACTTAAGTCTGTACTTTTCTGTGTGCAATTTGACTACAGTACAAACTCCATAGCATGATTCGTGCGTTTTTGGTGAGATCAGACTGTATTTAATACCTGTAGTTTACTCTGGGCAAATTGCATTATTTAAAAAAAAAAAAAAAACACCAGCCTCTCTGCATTCTCGGGGAGAAGTCTGCAGCGATGGTCTCCGTGGAGATCCTCAGCAGAACTGAACAGCCTCTCGGAGGGAACACTGCTTGGCGGAGCTCCAAGAAAAGACATCGCGATCGCTGCGAGATTAGGAGGCCTGATTGCGTTGTGTTTCCACCATTCCACAGGGTCGGCGGACCGGGGAGTGCAGGGCTCTGTCAGATTCAGTGACAGCTCCGTCTCCGCAGCGAGTGAGGAAACTGTGGACTGAGATTCCTGTACAATTTCATCCCAGAAACTCCAGACTTGTAGTCTCCATGCAAGATTTCTTTGTCGGCGGCTCGATAAACAGTTTCTTTGTTTTCAATTTTGATTTTGCCAATCATCATTATGGGCATTTTCCTGCCTGATTTCTTTTTCAAGACTCTGAACAATTGCTTTAACATTCAAATGATTTTTTTTTTCTTTTCTTTTTTTTTTTTTTTTTTGTCTGAGCTGGATGGGTACAGCTTAAATCATGGGTCCAGCCTAAAAACCACCGTTTAACTTACACTGATCAATTTCAACATGGACTGTTTTTGGGTTTTTTTTGTTTTTGTTTTTGTTTTTTTTAAAAAATAAAGCGTCATTAATGCACATCTGCAGGGTTTTGCCAAACAGCCCAAACTGTATACATTACAATCATTAAAAGCTCTTATTTTTTTTAACATTAGTGCCGTTATCATGGAGAACAGCGTGGTGGCTGCCTTTGGCAGCCTGTCCTTTTTCTAGCATTTTCAGAAACTCATCGGAAATGGCGGTACCTGTGTTTCCCTTCGAAAGCCTCTCAGTACAGCACTCCTGTTCCTCTGTTAAAACTCCTTGTTAATCCAGTGATCTTTTAGGCCAAGGAAATATTTTGTGGTGGTGTTCTGGGTCCATACACCAGCAATGAAGGAGATAGATTTGTGTACTTGTGTTTTTTAATCAGCGTTAACACGGGCAGGCACCCTCATTTGTAGATGTAAGGAAACATTCAGTGAAAACCTTGTAGGATGGGATGTGATAACGAGGTTCCAGTAACCTGAGCAGTCTAACGAGGTCCACATCCTCCTGCACAGACCGTGCCGCACACCAAGTGCTGTTCCCGCTCAGCCTTTGCGGATCTTCATGGCCTCGGGAGACCTGTTTCTCCATGGTCTCTTCTGGACTGCACACTTCCACCATAGCTTGCTGGGCTGATCTAGATGTCTGTTTGTTGTATGGAAATTTTGGGGGAAAAAAAAAAATCTAAAACACAAACTGTGGGTTGAAATATTAACCGTCTCCTTGGTTCCTTGGTATTCACCGTGCCTGATCTGCACATTTCATCGTGGCTGTTTCTGTATAGCCTATACTGCATTAGCCCAAGAGATTGTTGCTTTGTAACTTTTTGCACTATTGTTTTGGCTGGATTTGTATTACACACCGTTTTAAAAAAAAAATTCCACACTATTCTCTGCCTTTTTTTTTTTTTTTTCATATTTATTCCTTCCCTCACCAAGTCCACACAGAGGCCTCTCATCCAGCTCTTCGTGATTTGGCTGCACTTGAACATTGTCTGTTTACAGCCCTCAGCACTGTGCCTCCTAGATGGCATGACGTATGTAGCTGTGCTGCAACACTTGTAATGGTCACAGTAAATGCCCTTCACCCAAGAAGTCTCAGATGAACAATTGTGAACATCCAGGATTTATCTGGGGGGCAATAATCAACTGAATTGCAAAATTCGGGGGAAAATGGCACTATCCGTGTACGAATCGAATACAAATCAAAGATTTGTCACATCCCTAATAAAAACAAGATGGAGGTGTCTCTGCGACCATATTTGTAAGCTACACAGTGTGTTGGGTTTTATGTCTTCCCCCTCCAAATTGAATGGTTCTTTGGATTGCTCCAAATCGATCAGCTGTCCTGCAGTTTTGATAGAATTGGTTTTTAGGTTGGAACTTGGGCTCTGTTGCCCGAAAATAGCTTTAGAGCAGGAGCACGGAATTGAGTGTTTTAATAGAGCGGTTGTAAATTACATCACTCACCATCAGGAAGGTCAGAAGCTTATGAAATTTTGACTCGTGACTTCAGTGTTACAAAGAGAGCTATGCTTTTTTTCACACTACAGATGAGTTTGGGGAAAGAAAATATTCTCCCACAAAAAAATTAAAACAACAAACTTTAAGTACTATTTTAGGATTAATTTCGGTGTGTTGTATTAAGGTGCCAGCGAGATTTCAGATTCCTGTAAACCTCTAAAGAAAAGGAGCCGCGCCTCAACTGATGTAGAAATGGCTAGTTCCACGTACAGAGACACGTCTGACTCCGATTCCAGAGGACTGAGTGACCTGCAGGTAAATATGTCCCAGGGCCTGGGCACAGTGTTGTCTCACTTTGCCAGACCAAGCAACCAAGTAATGCTTTGCCTGACTTTCTCGGCGAGAACAGGGAATTTTTTTTTAAATCCTGGTAGAAAAGAAATCATTTTGGTCATTTTGTAACTTACGGGTCTCTTAATTTTGCTGGTCTCTTACATAACAGGAGCGTAGTTTTTTAATTGTAACAGTTTCTCTCAAAACACCAGACATTGGGTATCCAGGGGTTTTAGAAGGGAGGAAGAGGTTGTGTGAAGGTTTCTTTGAGCAAGTCTTAACTAGGATTTTCGTAGCACCTAATTTTGAGGAAACTTTTGTTTTTCTTAAAAATGTGTTCTGTTTTCCATGTAGGTAGGCTTTGGAAAGCAAGTCGATAGCCCTTCAGCTACTGCAGATGCAGATGTTTCTGATGTGCAGTCCGTGGACTCAAGTTTGTCAAGAAGAGGCACTGGAATGAGTAGGAAGGACACTGTATGTCAGGTAGGCAGGCAACCTGTCCTGCAGCTTGAAACAAAGGCTGTAATATCCTGCCAGTAATACACTTCCCTCCTGTTTGAGAGGTTAGTATCTTTCTAAGTTATGATACTGCTTTCAAGCTACAGATCTACAAGCCACTTCAGGCTCTTTTCTTCCCTTTCGGAGTTGGAATACTTACTATTCACGTGTAAGTGCCAGTCTTCACTGTGATGCTCCCTTATTAATTGGAAGTAAATGGCAGGTGGCTGACTTCAAAAACATCTTCTCAGATTGAAGTTGGTATTAAAGTTTTTAATGTATATTTACCCTTTTTGAAAAATACTGCTTTGCACTCTGAAGAAGAGTTAAAGTATGCAGATTCCAAAGAAGGAATCATAAAAGATCAAGTATGACTTTTAAACTTTATACATATTGGGTCTGGAAATAGTTATCTGGTTCAGCGGTTCTCAAAGGGAGGGCCAAGGACCAGCAGCATTGGCATTGTCAGGGTGCTTATTGGAAATGCAGATTTTCGAGCCCCACCCGAGACCCGCTGAATCAGAAACTGTGGACCCAGTAATCTGTGTCTTAACAGACCCCCCCACTGGTCCTGATGCCTGCTACAGTTTGAGCACAGCTGGGTTTTTTTTGCCATGTTACAGATCTGTGAAAGCTCTGGGGATTCTCTGATTCCTTGCGAGGGAGAGTGCTGCAAACACTTCCACCTGGAGTGCCTGGGACTGACATCATTCCCTGATGGAAAGTTCATCTGCGTCGAATGTAAAACTGGTGAGCGTCCTGGTAGATGTGAGAAGATGGGGGTGAGGGTGGAGAAAGTGCAGTGCCCGCATCTTCCATGACATCACACTCTCTTACCATGTTTATGTAGCTCGTATCTCCTCTCCCATAGCTATTCCAACAAATTAAGACCATCCAGTGATTAGGCTTCCTGACATCTAAAGAGCAGTTTGTAATATTATTGTCAGATCTCCTCCCACTAGTGCCTTTACCATAAAATCTGTCAAATCATCGAGATGTATTTATGTTTTATCTAAAGAGCTATACAAAGTTTGTAGAGTGAATTATTTTTCAGGTGGGTTTGAGATTTTTGTGCTCAATAAATTGATCTAAAATCCCTTGACTTTATAGACCAGAATAAGTGTCCGTCACAGACTATAACCATGGGGATTGTATTTTTAGTGGAAAGATGGAACTATCAGAAATTGTTTTTAAAACATGGGGGTTTTGGAGTCATCATTTATCTCTTGTACCCCATGTATAGACTGCCACCTGTCAAAATAACTTACAGAGAAAGAAATATGTAAGTTTATATTTCTTCTCTGTGTAGCCATGATTCTAGTTAAGTCATGGAAAGCAGAAAATAGAATTGTTTAATTTGTACCAATAAGGTAAGTGAAAAGTCACCTGGAGATGACCTGGTAGTGCTTCTAGGAACCATGTTCACGTTTCTGTGGGTTTTGTTTTGGTTTTGCTGTGAGAAGCTGTGAGCCAATTGGATGTCGAGTATTTACGATATGCTGACCTTACCTTTGTACCTTATTATTTTCCTACTCCTTTCCTCCCATTATTTGGATTCTCATAGATACTTATTTTATTCTTTTTTACTCGTAGGCCTCCAAAAATCCTTTGTATGTTCTAGATTCCATTAGAACAGTAACTTTGTTTTTAACCAAATACTTTCTAAATGCCAGATGCTCTTAGTACTGAGCGTTTTATCTTCTTATCTCATTTGCTCCTCACTACATTATGAGATAGATACTATTATTATTTCCATTTTACAGAATGTGAAACTGAGGATTAGAGAGTTTGTTTTCCAGCCTTGCCCAGAGTCACAGAGACACACGTGGTGAAACTGGGGTTCAGGCCCAGGAGGCAGAGCTTGACCCCAGAGTCCTTGCCCTTTACTGTTGCCTTCTGCCACCTTGACTCAGTAGGATGGGAATCACATAGCACATATCCTGACCACAGACACACACACACTCACCTACATACACAGGCAAAAATTAAGCTACACAAGCTGTTTTAAACAAATAACTTATATTTTTTCCCTATGTAAAATATCATTTTATTTATCACATTTAGACTCTGCAGTAAAGCTTTTGAACAGTCTGCCAGCTGGCAGCCTCAGGGTCAGATTATCTGCACAGTGTTTTATTTGGCCCTCAGAACGAGTTTTGAATGTGTTAACTTGGATCAGGCACATACTCCTTGTTCCCCATATTCCCTACCAGACACTTTTTCTAAAACCCTGTCACTCAGTCATTGATGTAATCTGCCTGGCCCCATTAAGCATTCAGATTTGCAGCCTGATAAGTTACTGATAGGAAGGACCATGTATCTAAGTATTAAAACACTCTTAGGGCTTCTCCTCTAACTATAGAATCCAGCAGAATTCTGCCAACAAAGGTTCGATATAATCTAATTGGGTACACAACTAACAGAAAATTTAAGAAGGAAATTTGCTTTAAAAACAATTAAGTAGAACAAAGTTGGAGGACTCACACTTCCTGATTTCAAAATTTACTACAAAGCTACAGTAATTAAAGCAGTGTGGTACTGGCATAAAGGCATATAAACCAACGGAATAGAATAGGGAGCCCAGAAATAAACTCACATATATGGTCAAATGATTTTTTAACAAGGGTGCAAACACTGTTCAATGGGGAAAGGATAGTCTTTTCAATAAATGGTGCTGGGAAAATTAGATCCACATGCAAAAGAAGTTGGACCCTTACCTTATACCATACACAAAAATTAATTCAAAACGGATCAAAAACCAAAACATAAGAACTGAAACTATAAAACTCTTAGAAGAAAACACCAAAAACCCCCAAATAACCCAATTCAAAATTGGGCAAAGGACTTGAAGAGACATTTCTCCAAAGAAATACACAAATGGCTAGTAAGACATGAAAAAATGTTCAACATCATTAGTAATCCAGGAAATGCAAATCAAAACCACAAAAGTAATTGTTTTTCAAACTGCTTTTGATATATTTACTATCACATGAAAATCAGTTTGATACCAATGTGGTACACTACCAACATACTAGGAGTGAAAACTCAGATTCTTCAAACCATTGTTTAAGATCATTTACGAAGTCTTTTTTTGTTTATCAAAAGATAAAACACTTCACATGTAAAAAGTATTACAGGATACATGCCCGATAAGTTCTTATACTGCCACTTTCTGTTGTTTAAGACAAATGTGACTTCTGGAAAGAAAGCATTTTCATTTGCCCTTTTGAATAAAATGTGTAACAGGGAATTTTACTTATTACTTTCTTAGTCTAAAGGAAGACCATGTGCTAGTGAGGAGGGGAGGGTAGTGGAAGTGTGCCCATGCTGGAGCTCTAAACGTAAGTCTCACAGGGGTTTATAGCTCAGTCAGCTCTGTTAGTGTGACGGTACCACTAATTACAACAATTTTCATTTATGTTAGACTTACTTTGATAATTATGCAAGTGAAAGCCTGTTTCATTTTTACGTAGGGCAGTTTATGCATTAGGTAAAGTCACACCTTTTAAACTTTAAAATAATTTTCTTTTAATTTTTAAAATTTCTAAAAGTTATTTTATTTTTTTATGGTTTTTAAGAAAATATTTATTTTATTTATTTATTTTTGGCTGCATTGGGTCTTTGTTGCTGCGCACGGGCTTTCTCTAGTTGCGGTGAGCGGGGGCTACTCTTCGTTGTGGTGCGCAGGCTTCTCATTGCGGTGGCTTCTCTTGTTGCGGAGCATGGGCTCTAGGCCCCCGGGCTTCAGTAGTTGCAGTGCACGGGTTCAGTAGTTGTGGCGCACGGGCTCAGCTGCTCCGCGGCATGTGGGATCTTCCTGGACCAGGGCTCGAACCCGTGTCCCCTGCATTGGCCGGTGGATTCCTTTTTTTTTTTTTTTTTTGCGGTACATGGACCTCTCACTGTCGTGGCCTCTCCCGCTGCGGAGCACAGGCTCCGGACGCGCAGGCTCAGCGGCCATAGCTCACAGGCCCAGCCCCTCTGCGGCATGTGGGATCCTCCTGGACGGGGGCACGAACCCGTGTCCCCTGCATCGGCAGGCAGACTCTCAACCACTGCGCCACCAGGGAAGCCCTGGCCGGTGGATTCTTAACCACTGCGCCACCAGGGAAGTCCCTGTTTTGTTATTTTCATTAACTTGTTTTATTTTTTAGATTCTTCATATAAGTGATAACATCATATGTGAACTCTTTATATAACAAAACATAATCCTTTGTCATCCTTGTTGCATTTATTTTTCTACATCTGTTTTTCACTTGTTCCTTTTTTTTTTCTTTTCTATTCTAATTGTTTCTTTCTTAACATGTTTGGCAGTTGAGCAGTGGAGCCACCTGGGCTCCACTGGTTGGAAGGTTTCTAGTGTTGGAAGGTTTCTAATTATAGTTTCAATTTCTTAAATAGATTATAGAACTGTCATTTTTTCTATTTAATATTTTTGTGCCAGTGTTGGTAAGTTCTGTTTTTCTAGGAATCTGTTGATTTATCTAAATTTTCAAATTTATTGGCAAAAATATAGTGATGTCCTTTTATTATTTTTTAAACAACTGTAGGATTTGTAGTGATGTATCATTTTTCATTTCTGATGTTAACGTTGTTTTTTTTCCCTTTTTTTATTAGTTACTTGTTTCCAGGGATATAAGTTTATTAACCTTTTTCAAAGAAACAACTTTTGGTTTTATTAGTTCTCCCCAGTGTGTATTGACTTCACTTCCATCTTGAAGTGTACATTCAGGGCTTCCCTGGTGACGCAGTGGTTGAGAGTCTGCCTGCTGATGCAGGGGACGTGGGTTCATGCCCCGGTCTGGGAAGATCCCACATGCCACAGAGCGGCTGGGCCCGTGAGCCATGGCCGCTGAGCCTGCGCGTCCGGAGCCTGTGCTCTGCAACGGGAGAGGCCACAACAGAGAGAGGCCCGCGTACCGCAAAAAAAAAGAAAAAAAGAGTACATTCACTGGGCGTAGAATTCTGGCTGGTGACAGTTTTCTTTGAGCCCTTACTGATAGCATCCCCTGTTTTCTGGCTTCCATCTTTCTCTTTCAGTCAGCAGTCTTGCTCCTTTGAAGGTAATTGTCTTTTTCTGTGGGTGATTTTAATATTTTCTCTTTGTCCTTGATTTTCTACAGTTTGAATAAGATGTGTAGATATAACTTTCTGTTTTTATTAGGATTATGAGTTTTCATTTTATGTCTGTTTTACAAATGGAAATTGTGATTATCTAATGGAATCTGCCTTTTTATTGGTAATTTCTTTATTCTATGTTGGGAAGACCTTGCCACTCTCAGCTGCCAGGTGTTGAAAATTCTGTTCTAGATTTTCTATGGAATTTCAGTATAAAGTGAGAAGTGGAGATCTAAATTGTTCTTGGTGCTATATCCTCAAATTGACGATCAATTATTGTAGCAAATCAATTATTCTAGCAAGTTTTAAGTCATATTTTAATTTAACTATTTTCAGTGCCTTTTTTGTATGTTAAAAATCTTACACACAATAGTAGAATCTTTGGGGATTAGCTCTTCGGTGTCAGTGACTGCTTCTGTTTAAAAGGAATATGCTTTAATCAGATTTTATTTAATCTGTGTTCCTCACCAATATTCCAGGAGAGCACCCGTGTTTTTCATGTAAAGTGTCTGGTACAGACGTGAAGCGTTGCTCTGTTGGTGCTTGTGGGAAATTTTACCATGAAGCCTGTGTCCGCAAATTCCCCACTGCCATCTTTGAATCAAAAGGATTCCGCTGTCCCCAGCACTGCTGCTCTGCCTGCTGTATGGAGAAAGATATCCACAAAGCAAGTAAAGGTAAAAACAGAGCTAAGGAAGGGGACAGTTGTTTTTTTTTGTAAGTTCAGTAGCAAACAGTAAGCACATTATTATAAAGAACATCAGGCATTTTCCCTCTGTTTATCTATAGCTATTACAGCTCAGCCACAAAAGATAGTAAGGTAAGTGGATTCTAGGTTCTAATTTAGACCATGGGAAGAAAATTCCATATGTTCAAAATTACCCTTGAACATTCCTTAAACGGGTGCCATATTGGAGACCAGCATCTCTCCAGCACTGGCACAGACACATTTTTCTTTGAGTGACCTCCTGATGAGCACTGCATTTAGGGGCCATACAGCACAGAAACAGCAGAGTCAAACTAGGGAAGAAAAAGATTTTTGTATTACTGAAACCAGCATCACATTGGATCCCAAAAGATCTCATTTTATATCAGCTGATTCTTTCTTACATAGATTCCTTTTTGATTGTCTTTCAACAGGTCGCATGATGAGATGTTTGAGGTGCCCAGTAGCCTACCATTCTGGAGATGCTTGCATTGCTGCCGGCAGCATATTTGTGTCTTCCTACGTTCTCATCTGTAGTAATCATTCCAAACGGAGCAGTAACTCTTCCTCTGCTGTAAATGTAGGCTTTTGTTTCGTTTGTGCAAGAGGTGAGTGTCAGCCCTTTCTCTTTATGTCTTTCTGGGTTCATTGGCATATTTCCCCCATTAAAATCGAGTTTCAGTAAAATCCCTGAGAGAGATTAACACTTCCAGTAACTCGTCCCTTTTATAACATTAGACACTCAAACTGTTAGAATATTAATTCTTCCATAAATTAAGCTAAAATCTACATCTGTTTAGTAACTTAGAATTATAAATGAGTTCTTAGTGTTCCTGTTTGGAGCATCAAAAGATTAATCTACACTTGACCCTTGAACCACATGGGTTTGAGCTGCGCAGATCCACTCTGTGCGCATTTTTCTCAGTGGCGTACTCCAGTACTACATGATTGAAGGTTGGTGGAATCCGCAGGTGGTGGGGGGGGCAACTTAAAGTTACAGGGGATTCCAACTGCGTGGCGGTCCACACACCTGACCGCGGCATTGTTCAAGGATCAGCTCTCTTCCCTTGTGCAAACAGTGCTTCTATTCGAAGTAGACTCTTCCCATGTCATATTCTTTAATCCAGAGTTTTCAACTAATTGAGATTTCACTTGGAAGGCAAGAAGAGCACATTTATTTTTTAATTGTTTATGTTGTATTTTATCATGTTTTGGTCTGGCATTGAGGAAGACCTGGTGGAATACAGCCAAGGCAACATATGTGGTGTATTAGTTAAGAGCCTGCAGTACAGGCTTTCTTACTTGCCAGCTGTTGATATTTAAGTCTGCCACTTAAGATTGATCGCTTCAAAACAATATTGCGTCCCTGAGGGCATCAGTGAACTTGAGTTCGTAATAATATAAAGTAGAACTTCTTCAGTTGAATGTGATACAGAGTACCTAACTTTACAGAGCGTCTCAGCTATATTATAATAAAAGAATTTTTAGTGTTTAGTAAGCATTTTAGAAACAACTAATATCCCCAAGTGCATTTTTTTTGTTTTGTTTACTCATAAGTGCTAAGTTTTCTAAACTTCCCTTAGTGTGAAATATTTGAAAGGACTGTGTGGCATATCAGGCCTGTTAGATTATATTTAGCCCATACTGAAAATGAAGTTTTGGATCATGTTTTGTTTTTTATTTGTTTTTGGTTTTTTTATTAATTTATTTATCTTTTTTTTTTTTATTATTTTTGGCCACTTCGGGTCGTCTTTGCTGCACGCACGGGCCTTCTCTAGTTGCAGCGAGCGAGGGCTACTGTTCATTGCGGTGCGCGGGCTTCTCATCATGGTGGCTTCTCCTGTTGCGGAGCATGGGCTCCAGGCATGCGGGCTTCAGTAGTTGTGGCACGGGGGCTCAGTAGCTGTGGCTCCTGGGCTCTAGAGCGCAGGCTCAGTAGTTGTGGTGCATGGGCTGAGTTGCTCCGCGGCATGTGGGATCTTCTTGGACCAGGGCTTGAACCCGTGTCCCCTGCACTGGCAGGCAGATTCTTAACCACTGCACCACCAGGGAAGTTCCTGTTTTTGTTTTTTTGCCTTAGGAGACAGTTCTTTTAATTTGGTGAAAGTACTATAGAGTATTTTTAATAGAATTTAGCTAGTATGATAGATCTTGAGTTGTTTTGCTTTTGAAACTCTCATTAAAAAAAAGAAAAATAACCAGAGGGGGTGGACGGTACAAGATTAAGTAAGTGGTAGTCCTTTCCATGGCAGCCTCCTGGGTCCATTGTACACACTGCTTTGAGTTTTTCAGTTTGGAAGTGCGCGGGGCGGTCTGCAGGTAGAAGGAAGTGTTGTGTAGAGTAGTGACGACAGCTGCGTCCTGCTCTGAAGTCTGGATGGCACGGGGGAAGAAGGTCTGAAGTGTTTCCTGCCACACTGTATTAGCCAAAGAAATAAAAAGTCACGTGCCTTTTCCATCTCTCCACTCCTAAGAAAATAATGCTAGGATGAAAATACTGAATTATCAACTGAATGACTAGCTTTAGAGACTTTCAAATAGTTGAGTGTCAGTGATAACATAAAGTCTATCACTTTGTAAATACTTTATTCTACCCTTCTAGGCACTCACTTTTACTCACTTTTACTAGGAGGGGTGGAGGGGTGTGGGCGTGTAGGTGTGTTGGTGTGTGTGGGTGTGTGTGTAAGTAACTGAGCCAACATTTTAAATACCAAGTTTAAAACTATCATGTTGGCTTACTTTGGAGTATATTCTGAATCAAGTACCATCAGTTAAGTATATCGACCAATATTTTCTTTTGCTCTGTTTCATTTAATAATTGGGTGCCCTTTAAAGCAGGTGTTTTCCTTTAAGATAGATAGAAAACGACCCATTGTCAAGGAACCTAGTTTTAGAGAAACTTCTAACCATTTTGTTAAGTTTAAGTTATATGCCTTGATTAAAAGCTTGAGATAATGGAAATGAGGGGAAAACTCATGTTTTAACAACAGGATGCTGTTTGCATCTTATCAATTTGGCAATTATTCTGAAAGATGTGCTGTATTTAAATGCCTCTTTAAAGAGCAAGATTATTTAATCCCCAAATATTTTAACTGCAACTTTGCACAGTAAACAGAAACTCTCATTTTCCTTTCCAGCATTTTACAGAAACTTATTCTAAATAGATCAGATGTTGGGATTTGAGAAGGGCTTAAAAGTTCTCCGGAAGTAAATGATATGTGTTCTTTTACCAGAATTTATAGAGGTCTTCTTTTTTAAGGAAATCTAACTATAATAAATCCACACATGAAAAGGGATACTTCAATTGTTTATGTTTTGGTGTTAGAAAACTCAGCTTGTTTTGCCTTTGTTTCTTGTCGCGTACAGTTTCTCCCTCCGCACAGAGGATTTTTGTCTTAGTTCTTGGTTGTTTAAAATCATTAAGCTAATTCTTTTTCTTTTTTTTTTTTGAATAAGTTTATTTATTTTTTTTTGGTTGCTTTGGGTCTTCGTTGCTGCACGCGGGCTCTCTCTAGTTGTGGCGAGCAGGGGCTACTGTTCGTTGCATTGCGCGGGCTTCTCATTGCAGTGGCTTCTCTCACTGCAGGGCACGGGCTCTAGGCGCGCAGCCTTCAGTAGTTGTGGCGCACGGGCTCGTTTGCTCCATGGCACGTGGGATCCCCCCAGACCGGGGCATGAACCTGCATCCCCTGCATTGGCAGACGGATTCCCAACCACTGCCACCAGGGAAGCCCTAAGCTAATCTTTAGGACTGAAATATCTGGAAGTATTTTTAGAAATGCTTCAGCATTTAGAGAAACATTCCTCCTCCCCTGCCCCGCATGGTGCCACAGGGTGTGTGCAGTTATATTTCAGTGTAGTATAGATTCTTCAGCATTTCCTTTCATCTGGAGGGTGGTGTAAAATAAAAGTTACTTAATATTCTAAGTTGTTCTTTCTTATTTAAAAGCCATTGCACCACTTTTCTCTGTTAAATGTATGAAATGTTCATTCAACATTGTATAACCTTTATTCGAAAATTCTGATGTATTGCCGATTAGCAATTTCAAGTTCCATTCACATGAGAAATATCAGTATTTCTTGAATCTGCCTCAGTGTAGGATAGCATCAAATGAAGATAAAATCCACAGAAAATAGTAAATGGTCACCCCTTTAAAAACAAAACTCTTCCCTCTTCTCAAAATGATCTCTATGAAACTGCGGTCATGATTTGACCAGTAACCAAATAGAGAAAGTTCCCCTGGTCTCAGAGGTCCTGGGTTTAGGAGTGGCCGTAGCTACAGGATGGACTTAACTCAGGGGAAAGGTGGGTGTCACGGGTAGTTTAGAGCAGATGCTGTTTTCCTCCAACAGGACAGCTGTACTGGTAGATTGAAAGGACTGTTTTTATAAACCCTTAAGTTGGTAAGCGTTTAAGTCAGTTATTTTCATGGCAGGACAAAACTTTAACTGTTTGCATTACCTCAGTGAACTTCAACAACTTATATCTTCTCTAAAGTCACGTATCATACTGATAGAGAAAAGCTTCATTATCTGGCTGAGAAAGCTGGAATTTGAGGGTATCTAAAGATCTGAGCAGAGAGGAGAAGCCCAATTCTGCCTTTCAGCGCTGCTTGATGTATTGAAGGTGACCAGGGTCTCTAGTGTGTCACGTAGACAGTTCTTATTTCCAGCAATTAAGTGATACATTATTTTGTTCTTTGGGTTGTCGTCATAGTACTTCTAAACCTTAAGGAATGTAGCTTTGTTTTCCAGAGGGGGTTTTCAGAATGACGTCAAAGCAGTTTACATCCTCAAATTAAATTGGAGTTTCTTTCTGGGTGTATAGGTTTCTGTATAGGGATAAGGCATTGAGTAGCTTAAACTCCTTTTAATAACGATGGAAAGCCTTGAGTAGCTTAAACTCCTTTTAATAACGATGGAAAGCCTTGTCTGTCAGATCTTTTCTTTTCCTGTTCTTTTCCCCCCCAGCTTTAAGCACAGCTACATAGTAGATGTTGGTTTATTTTTTCCTCACGGAATCATGGGTAGTTTCATTGCAGCTCACATCTTTCTGTTTGTCTCGTATAGGGCTGATAGTGCAGGACCATTCAGACCCCATGTTCAGTTCCTATGCCTATAAGTCCCACTACCTACTGAACGAATCAAATCGTGCAGAGTTGATGAAATTACCTATGATTCCTTCTTCGTCAGCTTCCAAAAAGAAATGTGAGAAAGGTAATAATCAAAATAGTTTATCTCTTACTTTTATTTTTGCATTTCCTATTTTTTCTCTTTAAATGAAGGGGGGAAATGTATGCCTGTCAAGCACCATCTGTTGCTTTTGGTAAATTCTACCTTGGTGGCTGTGGCTGTCTTCATATGGCTGCAAAATTATTAAAAAGGGCTTAAAATAATTCCATTATGACAAATTTTTACTTACTCTTCTCCTTGAATAAATTTTCACACCTTCCATATATCTATAGTCATTAAAATTGAAAGACTAGGATTCTGCTTAATATGGAAGCATGTTCTGAGGGCTCTTCCTCTTTTGCCTGATGCAGAACCGTATCATTCATGTTAGAATAGAATAGATGTGATATAATTTGTTACTAACTTTCAGCTAAATAACAAGACAGGTTATAGAGGGAAACAGAGATACTGACACTTAAAATTTTGATTCTGAAATACATTCTGTCATTTTGTTTCTTAAATGTTTTTGTTATGGTGCTATGAAAACTAGTTGCCCTTCTCTTAGGAGACATTGGTGGGCAGCTGGGAAAATGCTGCAAATACTGGATAGTGAAAGGCAGCCCAGCTGAATTGAAGAATTGCTAATAGATAATTTATCCACTGAGATCCAAGAGCTAAATGTATATTTATATTCTCCAAGTTAATTTAATCTATGGAAGAAAAATCTTGTGTTTTGCTTTATATAGCCTACATGTAATAAAAGGGGAAAAAGTGGTTTAACAATAATGTATTATTTGGGGAGTTATCCCAGAGGGTAAAATAAATAACTTGGAAGGTGAAAGCCTTTTCCTGTATACATTGCCATTATGATCTGAGGCCAGGCTCAGAATCTTTAAAGAAAATTCAATTCTTTTTTTTTTTTTCATGCTTTGTGTTGCCTGCTGATGACGTATGTTTGCTGTTTGTCAGACATCTGAAGTGGCAACCCATGACTAAAAAAAAGTATAACTAAGCAAGTTGATTAGAACCCATGAAGAGGGAGGTTGGAGAGACTGTTGACTCTTTTGTCTGTTTTCTATTGAAGTCACAGTTTGGCATCTTACTGGTGATACCAACTGTTTCCAAAACAAAGATGGACATGGGTCTGACTAATTCCATAGTGCAATAAAATTAGACTACCTGAGGCATTTTAGGAAATGCCTTATTTTCCTGCTGGCGCCTTTATAAAATTAGACTAATTCAATTGTCGTTTACTTTCTTTTCAGTACTCGGTATTGACCTTGACATGAATTGAAATTATTTTGAGCCCTCTGTTTGCTTAGCTTGAACCATATCTTTCTTCTCTCGCATCCTAAAGCAGTTTTCTTGCATAGCACCAAGGTGGATTGTTCATATTTTTATTTTTCTATTTCCCTTGTGTATTTTTGTCAAAAAATCGTGATGATTTTCACTGATGATTCAGGGTCTGTATTTCCTCTGAAATAAGACTTAAAATTTAGGACTGTTCCATAATGTTAAAAAATGGCCAGACTGACCTTTCCACACCAACCCTAATAATCACTTGTCCTCTAAAGGTATTTGCAAAGACCGCTCTCCCTATCGGTCATTTCTTTCTGATGGAAAAATGAATTATCTCATTTTACTTTAAACTTACAGAAGAATTCCCTACCTAGGCTAAGAGCACTCAGGCAGCTAATCTCTAGGTTGGAGAATTGGAACAATTAATCCATATTGAGATCTGCAGACAAAGGGGAAAATCCCAATGATTGAAGTAAAAGCTTTTAAGCAGAGGAAATATAGTAATTTAATTCATCACTGATTGTATATGGATTTTCTTTTTGTTTTTATGTTAATCAGTTAGAAGTTTGAAAGTCTACAGGAAGACGAGATTTTCTGGAAAATTGATAGCAAACCCTCAAAAGGTTGGAGCATGTGATTTGATAAAGTTGTATAGAGGGCTCTTAACCTTTTGCTTATGAGACTTTAAATCTCAGTACACTCATGGGTTGTAGACTTGGTTTTCCAAGAAAGATTTTTTTTTTTTTTCCAGTAAATGTCTTTATTGCATTTCATCTTCAGTGGTTAACATTCTTTTCTGTCACTTGTTGAAATACAACAATAAAGAGAAAATACAACAATAAAGAGATTTCTCCCCGAAATCTCTTTAATTTTTTGGATTTAAAAATAGTATTGTTTTGTTTGCCGCACCTGCTTTGGTCTTGATCCAGAGATGGTTTTGTGTATTTAAAAGGAGAGGATTTTGCTAGGGTACTTGGAGGCATCTCCTTGTGTGTGGTACTTGATTCTACACTGATACTTACTTAGTTTATGCTATAAAGCAGTGGTTCTCAATATGACATCAGGAAATATTACAAACAAAATTCTGAACTATATTTAACAGTTCAGAAAGTCTAACAGAATCAGACATTTGTGTAAAATACAGTGGTGTGAGTTTCTTTATATTTGGCTATGCTTTTAGCAATTTAATGTGATAATACCAGTTTTGTTATTGGGATCAGAAGCTCTGATTGGCTGTTATATATTTCTTTGGTTAATTAAAACAGAAGAAAATAATTGTTACTTTTAAAATGTTTTTTGGTTTTGGTGGGTTTTTTGTTTGGTAAAATATTTGAAAACATATGGATCCATGAGAAAGGGCAAGGGGATCCTTGGTGCTGAAAAAGTTGCAAACCACTGCTTTATAGCCTGTTTGACTTTATTTGTCTTCACTGAAAAGGTAATGATAATATAATCACCAATTCAAGATTCTTTTCCTTTTTTGTATTCTTACATGGGAAGAAAAAAGTACTGGTCAACCTATTGGCTGTTTCCATTCTTGCTAATGTTGTTATAAAGGGATGTAGTTAACTGTGCCACTGGATTAAAATACAAAGATGACCATTGCTTGCTTTCTTAGCTCTCAAGGAGAAAAAGAGAGTTGCTACATATTTCTCTGAAAATCTGTTCTCAAATCTACTCAGTCTAAAGATTTTATGCATCTATTTGTCATATGTTAATAGTCTTAGCTGCCTGCTAAACTGGTACTTCAGTAGCCCACATTTTAGAGGGATAAAGAGTAATGTTTTTCCTACTACTCAAAGGCTTTGAGTTTCTGGCCACTGAAGCCCTCCCTGGAAAGGGCTACTTCAGCTAAATCTGTTCATTGCTTTGTATTTTAATCCATCACTAAAATATAACTCAGTCCCTTGGTTAATTTCCCTCAATCTGAATCAAATTTAATGCAGGTAAAAGATAACTTTCTCTCTTGTCTCTCTCTCTTTCCTCTTTTCTCAGTTATTAAGACTGTTTGTTTGTTTCAAGGTGGAAGATTGCTCTGCTGTGAGTCGTGCCCGGCTTCCTTCCACCCGGAGTGCCTGAGCATAGAGATGCCAGAAGGCTGCTGGAATTGCAATGACTGTAAAGCTGGCAAGAAACTACATTACAAGCAGATTGTTTGGGTCAAATTGGGAAATTACAGGCAAGTTTTTCCAAGGACAAAGAGGAAGTATTCAGTTACTGTTCAGTAGTTCATAGCCTGTACACAAAGTGGCTAGGAGATAGGTAGAAAAAGCAGCACAGTGCTGCAACTTCCTTAGAAACAGAAAGAGAAGAAACATAGTTTGAGTCTGGGTTTTTAGAAGACTGGGAAGGTTAGTGGTTGATAGATATTTTTTATGAGTTGGTTGACTTTTGTTTTTAAGTTCTGAAAGTTACTTTTTCCTAATGGACTATGGTACTAATAGATTTTAAAATAAAAGCTTTCATGTGGAGAGTGGGGAAGATTTTTTTTTTTGCACTCTAATTAGATTTATATTAATTTCTGATTTCTAATAAAGTTAAGAGTTTATATCCTGGCCAAAATAGCTCTTTTTACCCCTAAATCTAGTCCATTATAGTTCTAGCTAGAAGCTCTAAACTGTGTGCAAAGAGAGAGCTTTTTAGAATTTAAAGAGAGAGATTATTTCATTAGGAGCCTTTAGATCTTAAGGGAATGAAGCAAGAAGTATGTGTGATTGCCATTATTTTAATAAATCTTCCTCCTTTTAAGAAGCCTGTTTTTAACAAGCCTTTAAGTGAACAGGAATAATGATGTTTTTTTAAACTCTGCATTTTACATTTTGAGGCATATGTTTATAATTTTACTAAGAAAATAGATACTATTCAAGAGAACACACAGAGGACTTTGAAGGCAGTGAAAATGCTCTGTATAATATTATAATGTTGAATAAATGCCACTATGCATTTGTCTAAACCCATAAAATGTACAACACCAAGAGTGAATTCGAAGGTAAACTAGGTGATTATGATGTGTCAGTGTAAGTCCATCCTTGGTTTAAAAAAAACACAAACACACACACATAGTAGAGTTCTGCTTTTCAATTAGAATCCTAAGTATAATATGTTTCTGTAGAATTTCAAACATACTGTAATTTTTTTTAACAAGGGCTATGTCATTTTCTCTGTTTTAAATACACTGCTTGCTTACCTATTTAACCATAAAAACTTAGTTTTTAGCTGAGATAAGGGGCATTGAGAAGCTCCCCCCCAGCTATTTTTTTTTAACATATGTCGGTGAAATCTCCAAGCTCTTTTTAAAAAATGGACAGTTTGAATACATAAATAATTTTATACTTTATGGCAAAAGATACAAAGTTTTAAAAGGCAAATATCAAACCAGGGGAACTCTTCTACTCTCAGTAAGAAAAGAAAAATACCTTCCCTAGAAAAAGGAGCTGGGCTTCCCTGGTGGCACAGTGGTTGAGAGTCTGCCTGCCGATGCAGGGGACACGGGTTCGTGCCCCGGTCCGGGAGGATCCCACATGCTGTGGAGTGGCTGGGCCCGTGAGCCATGGCCGCTGAGCCTGCGTGTCCGGACCCTGTGCTCCGCAACGGGAGAGGCCACAACAGTGAGAGGCCCACGTACCGCAAAAAAAAAAAAAAAAAGAAAGAAAAAGGAGCAAAGAAGAGAAAGAGCCAGTTTGCAAAGGAATAGAAAATAGACATGTAAAAAATGCTCAGCCTCACTAAAAATCAATGTACATTAAAAACAAAGAGTTTATTTTTCAGTTAACAGACTTGCAAAGGTTTAAGAGTAATAATTTTGCAGCTCAGGAGGGCATGGGGAGACAAGTGCTCCTGTCCAAGTAAGGCATCACATATCAGACTTGTAACTGTGCATCCCTTTGACCCAATAGTTCCCCTTCAGGGAATTTATCTAAGGAAAAGAATTGGACAAATGGGCAGAAGTGTACTTATAGGGGTGTTCATTGCAGTATTATTTCTAATTGCAAAAATTTAAATAATCCAAATGTTCAGTCAGTAGGGTATTTGTCAGATAAATTGTAGTGTATCCATATTTTAGAATACCTGGAAGCCAAAAGAAGGAATATGCAGGTGCGTATAGTAACATGGGAGGGTATCCACAATATATAGTTAATTTTGGGAAGTATGTTAAACAGTATATACATTATCTCTCCATGTGTTCATACAACTTTTAAAAACTGTAGATCTAGATATAATATGTTTTTATTATTACCTGGAAAAAAAACATCTAATGTTAATAGTCTGAGGCATGAGATTATTAGGGGGAGCCATTTTCAGTTTTTCTGTTATACATTTCTGCACTGTTTTAATTTTTAAAAGAAACACACATTGCTTTTTTTTCCATAAAGTTACATTTAATAATTTTAAAGGTATAGTCTTTTTTTTTATTGAAGTGTAGTTGATTTACAGTGTTGTGTTGTACTAATTTCTGCTGTTACAGCAAACTGACTCAGTGATACACATATATACATTTGTTTTTTATATTCTTTTCCATTATGGTTTATCCCAGGAGATTGGATATAGTTCCCTGTGCTGTACAATAGGACCTTGTTGTTTATTCATCCTATGTATAATAGTTTGCATCTGCTAATCCCAAATTCCCAGTGCATCCCTCTCCCTCCCCTCCAGCCCCCTTGGCAACCACAGGTCTGTTCTCTATGTCTGTGAGTCTGTTTCTGTTTTGTAGATAGGTTCATTTGTGTCATATTTCAGATTCCACATATAAGTGATATCATATGGTATTTGTCTTTCTCTTTCTGACTTTCTTCGCTTAGTATGATAATTTCTAGATGCATCCATGTTGCTGCAAATGGCATTTTTCATTCTTTTTTATGGCTGAGTAGTATTCCATTGTATATATGTACCACCTCTTCTTTATTCATTCATCTGTCGATGGACATTTAGGTTGTTTCTGTGTCTTGGCTATTGTGAATAGTGCTGCTGTGAACATAGGGGTGCATGTATCTTTTTGAATTATAGTTTTGTCCAGGTATATGCCCAGGAGTGGGATTGCTGGATCACATGGTAACTCTATTTTTAGTTTTCTGAGGAACCTCCGTGCTGTTTTCCATAGTGACTGCACCAACTTACATTCCCACCAACAGCGTAGGAGGGTGCCCTTTTCTCCACACCCTTTCCAGCATTTGTTATTTGTAGACTTTTTAGTGATGGCGATTCTGACCAGCACACATTGCTTTTATAATTAAAAATATATATCTTTCCAGGAGGGGAGGGGTGCAGGTTTGACAAATAATAGATAAGACATTCCTGGATAAGAAATATCTAAAACAGTGTAAGGAGCCTTTAGATCTTCAAACACATTTCAGAATATTTCCTTTTTAAAAGTTTTTTTGCCTTTTTTTTGAAATATAATTGACATTATATTAGTTTCAGGTATACAACACGATGACTCGACATTGTCTGTATTGCAAAACGATCACAATAAGTCTAGTTAACATCCGTCACCATATATAGTTACACATTTTTTTTTCTTGTGATGAGAACTTTTTTTGTGTGTGGTGAAGGAGGGTGCAGTGTTTATGACAGGGAGCCAAGCTAGGAGTTCAGGACAGCTAGTGCCAGAAAAGCCTGAACTCCGATGAGAACTTTTAAAGTTTGCTCTCTTGGCAGCTTTCAAATATAGTCTCTTAGCAGTGACTGTAGTCACTGTGCCGTACATTACATATTTCCTTTTTTAAAAAACTTATGAATACGAAAATATAGTTGACTTAATTTTAATACTTAAATTTTAATCACATTACATTTTTTTAACATCTTTATTGGAGTATAATTGCTTTGCAATAGTGTGTTAGTTTCTGCTATATAATAAAGTGAATCAACTATACGTATACCTATACCCCCATATCCCCTCCCTCTTGCGTCTCCCCCCCCACCCTCCCCATCCCACCCCTCTAGGTGGTCACAAAGCACCGAGCTCATCCCCCTGTGCTATCACATTACATTTTAAAGAAGCCCAAAGCAGTGCTCCCATTCACAATTCACTGAGATTTCATATGCAGCTCATATTCTTCTTGTTCATTTTGCAAAGACTCACATCCATGAACTAATTCTTAATGTATTTTTTCCAATCAGGCCTTTCTGGGCCCCACGAAACTGTTTCTTTTCAATAGCTAGTTATTCTGCTGTGAAGCTTCCTGGGGGAGGTGAGTGCCTGGAACAAGGCTGGCAGAAAGCGTGCCTCTGTCTACCTGAGCCAGTGCTCGCACTTACCGCGAGCTCCCGGCACGCCTTGACGCGATTCGGAAATACGACCACCGCCCAGCCTGCTTTGAGGGGGAGCTAAATACTGATTACACAAAAGAGTGTTGTTTTGTTTTAACAATTTGAGCACAGACTTCTACCCACGTTTTTAATTAACTCTTAGATGGACACGGAGTGCTTTTAGGTGAAGCGTGTTCTTGGTCGCACTATAAATCTGGGAATGCGACCGTGCCATCATTTATCTTCTCAGTAATGTCGTTGTTCATTAAATAAACAATTTTATTAGGCATCTATAAATAAGAGACTGAAAGAAATTTAAGTTTGTATATATCTACTCTTGGTATCGATGATCTTATATACTACAATTCCTGACTTGCCCAATTGTGGGAAACTGTCCAGTGAGCCTCACAGGTGGTTCCCTCAGTGATTGCTGTGGACACAGTCATCGTCGCATGAAGGAGTTATGTTTTCAGTCCTGTCCCAAATCTCCCATTTATTATGATCTAAGGTGAATTAGATTCTGAAATATACACTGATATAAACCTAGTACATTTGACCAGAAAGTATTTATCCTGGTTGATTAGAGAGTCAGAAAACACCAGTTTGAATGGGAGTGGGCATTCTTTACTGTAGCATCAGTTTATTCTCAAATGATGCCCTTGATTACTAGGAATAAAGACAGACTTGGTATTAAGAATGTCACATTTGGAGAAAAACATGACTTTCCTAGGACTGAAATCTGGTTTGGAATATTATTGGTAAATTCTGATTCTTAAGTTGTATAGTGGTTTCATTGTTACTTTATTATTATGCTTTCTTTTCATGATATACATTCTTTTATAAATATCAAATATTAATTTTTTAAGGAAGAAACTAGATTGGGTGTTTAGGGCCTAGTTTGTTTAGTCTGTGTTCACTATTTCATTCATTGTGTTGTTAAATGACGTGTGGTTTGGGCAGGATTAAAGATAAGCGAGGTATTTTGTGTCCTTAGATTCTGAATAAAAATTGTGAAGTACACAACCTTTGTTTTTTGGCTCCCAGCAGCCACGTAAAGCGTAGTGCGATTTCTTCCTCCTGCTTTCAGGTGGTGGCCAGCGGAGATCTGCAACCCCCGGTCTGTGCCACTCAACATCCAGGGCCTCAAGCACGACCTGGGGGACTTCCCCGTGTTCTTCTTCGGTTCTCACGACTACTACTGGGTACACCAGGGCAGAGTGTTCCCTTACGTCGAAGGAGACAAAAGCTTTGCTGAGGGACAGACTAGTATTAACAAGACCTTCAAAAAAGGTACGTTGGACAACGTTCACAGTGGCTCAGAACTAACACCCCTGGGTTGATCTCTCCACACCTCCTAACTTGCATAAGATGTGTTTCTGGTGTTAGAGAGTTTTCACCAGGTGTTATGATCCGGCCTCCATAAGTTTCCAATTACATTAGAACCACATCACAATCCAGTCAGCTGGAAAAATACATTCAGTGTAGTAGACTGTGCTGTGTACGTGAAAGGAGCTCCCTCAGTGATCTTACTACAAACATAGAGATTATTCTGGAAATACATAGTCTTCTTAATCAAGTGAAGCTCCTTTGTAAGATAGTAAGACTAAATGCTTCCCAGGAAGAGCCTTACAGCTGCTTTTGCAACAAGTTGCCAGGAAGTTTGGCTTTCTGGGTAAGAGTAAAGTGAATTTAAATCTGGTACGAGGTAAAGAGCTGCTCTCTGGTCCACGTGGAAACCTCTGATCATTGAAGTGGGACCTCTCCTCCGAAGCAACAGCCTGCACAGGGCACAGTGTTCAGCCGTAAAGGAGTTATATCCTATTTCAGTGTTACCCTGTCCTGGTGGTAAATGGTTATTTCCAGAATATAATTTTAAAAAGAAACCCTCCGGCCAGATTCAGTGTGTTGGGAAGGCAGGGTAAAACTAATCTCTTAATGTTTTTTGTTTATTTGGTTTTTGGTATTTATATACTTTGTTTGGTCTTATTGGCAGCGTTGGAAGAAGCTGCAAAACGTTTCCAGGAATTGAAAGCGCAAAGAGAAAGTAAAGAAGCACTAGAGATTGAAAAAAACTCAAGAAAACCCCCTCCTTACAAACACATCAAAGTGAGTCTTTACCCGTGAAAACATTGCTCTTTGACAGACAAGATGAAATGCATTGCTCTCTTAGTAGTTAGAGGCCCTTGTTGTCTTATAAAAACTTTTGCTAATTACCACCCAGTCTTCTGCGGAACAACCTGAGAGCTTCTGTTGGAGTATCAGCCGGGAGCCGGGGTTGCTGCCCTGGGTTGATGGGGGCTCTGATGAGCCCCTCACACCGAGGAGCAAATACGTTTGATGGGGAAACCTGTTCTTGATCCATCAGTTTGCCGTGTGACCGAATAAAAATATAGGGATTTAACCCCTTTCTTCCAGACAGCCCACAGTGGTTTTCAGTTTTGAAATTGTCACCAACTGGTAGAAGGAGAAATACACAGGATAAATAAGTGAGAACTCACATCAGGTTTTGATATTTTTGTCAACTAAGGAGAGACAGCTATTAGTCTTAGCTTATTCATGGGGAAATTATGATCAAGATAAAGAGCCTTTCTCAGGGTCACACCACAGGGCAGTAGCAGAGCCAAGAGGGCCTGGGTGTTTCCTGTGTCCTGTTCAAATTCCTCCCTCCCATTTGTGATTTTGTTGTTCAGGCTAACAAAGTGATAGGAAAGGTACAGATCCAGGTTGCAGACCTGTCAGAGATTCCCCGCTGTAACTGCAAGCCGGCTGACGAGAACCCGTGTGGCTTGGAGTCCGAGTGCCTGAACAGAATGCTGCAGTACGAGTGTCACCCGCAGGTGTGCCCGGCAGGGGAGCGCTGCCAGAACCAGTGCTTCACCAAGAGGCTCTACCCGGACGCAGAAATCATCAAGACGGAGCGGAGAGGCTGGGGCCTCAGGACCAAAAGGAGCATCAAGAAGGTAGCGTGGGATGGGGGCAGTGGCGGAACAGACCAGGACCTATGCCTCTTAGAAATGCTTCAATAAGGATTAAATACATGGGGATTTATTCCAGAATTTTGAAACTTGCGAAGCTGAGAGTTTGGCCCTTCTTGAGCAAAGAGGGAGCAGTAAAAAGAGGTAGTAATAAAATACACATAACGCACCATTGTGGAGCAATTATACTCCAATAAAGACGCTAAAAAATTGTTTAATTAAAAAAATAAAATACACATAACCTTTGGGTTTCCTATGATCAGTCAAAAAGGAGAAGGGACACTGGTAATTCTATTTGAAATAATTTTTACTTGTTAAGCAAACTAGATTTAAAATATGTAAAGGAAAAAGAGTAAAGTTAAGGGCGTACTGAGACAGAAACTAGCAACCCCAGGACTTTGCTCCAACATCATAATTCATTAGCCATGAAGCCCTGGTCAAGTCACTTAACCTCGCTGAGCCCCAGTTTTTTCATCTCTAAAATGGACATAATTCCTGCCCTACATGTTTAAGAGTTGTTGCTAGTCTCAAACTAGATCATATATACAGAAGCAACTGGAAAAAGTTGAGATCTTTGATACTTATAAATTATCTTCATTCTTATACTTTGAAGCAATTTTTCAAAGCAGTCCCTTTGTTTAACATGAGAAATACATGTCCATTGTAGAAGATATTTTAATGCAAATAGCTCAAAGAAAATTGAAAATCACCAGTAAATCCTGCTATTCAAACAGTGGCTCTCAACCTTTAGATATCCTGAGAATCTTCCGGGGTCCTTGTTAAAACAGTGCCACCTGAAATATTGGTGACAGGCCTGAACAATCTGTTTTAAAACAAGCCCCCACCTCCACCCTTCCCCCCACCTGCCAACATATAGAACTTGGAGCCGTGTTTAGTGAGAGAAGACAGGCCTAGTGGGAATTTAAAATTATTCTTGGCATTTTTCTGCCTTTTAAAAAATCACCTTTGTCATGAAGAAATACCATATAATGTAGTAAAGAAAATCAAACAATACAAAAACAGATAATAAAGCGTGAAATTCCTCCTTCACCCTCAAATGGACAGGACCATTGTCCATAGGTTGGTATGTAGCCTTTTAGAACATTTTCTTTGCAATTCTACACATAAACACATATGCAAATACATATTCATATATTCTGTATTTGTAGGGTTTTTTAAACATCAATATAATCATACATATTATTCTTTTTTCCCACTTAATGTATCAGAAAATTATTTTTATGGCCGTAATACAGATTTCACCTCATTGTTTTTCATAGTCTCATTGTATTCCATAGTAAAATGTACCATCATTTACACAGCCTGTTTTCCAATAAATGTGTGTGTGTGTGTGTGTGTGTGTGTGTGTGTGTGTACACACACACACATTCTTTCATTCTGTTGATCATCTGTCATCCGTTTCTGTAGGTCAGATTGCTTGGGTGAAGCTCACTCATTCAGCACGTGTTTGTTCAGCGGCTTCCCTGTGCCTGGGGCTGTGCTAGGCACTTGGAAGACAGCAGTGAGCAGGACACCTTTGTGAGTCCACCAGGGACAGATGATAGACATGTGGCGCCACTTACCACCAAATGCCACCAAGAAAAACAAAGCTGTCAAAGAGGGTAGGGGTGACAGGGACTGGGTTCAGGAAGGTCTGACCCGAACGTGTGAGCGAGGAGGGCGTGCAGGCACGTGGAAGAGCAGGCCGGAGTGAAGGCCCTCCTGCGTCAGGACAGCAGGGAGCTGGAGAGGGAGCAGAGGAGGGCTGGGGAGGTGGGCGGGTGGCAAGGTAGAGGGGCAGCGGGACCAGGTTGTGCGGGGCCTCGTCGGCCTCGGGACAGGGACTTCTGGCGGAGTTTAGTAGGGAGGGCGTCCGTCTGCCTCGATGTGTTGGTTTTCTGTTGCTGCTTAACAGGATAACCACAGACTTGGCAACTTACAGCATAACACACAGCGTACTATCCCACAGATCCTATAGGTCAGTGCGTAGCTGGGTCCTCTACGTAGGGACTCACCAGGTTGCGGTCAGGGCACTGACCTGGCTGGATTCTCATTCTTGTGCCTCAACTAGGGAAGGATCCGGCTTCCCAGCTTGCACGGCTGCTGGCACAGTTCTGTTCTTCACGGCGCTAGGTCTGAGAGCATTAGGTGTTTTGGGTTTGGGTTTGTGGTTATTGTTGTCTTGCTGCTCTTGGCTTCCAGAGGCTCCTGCAGTTCCCTGCCAGATGGGGTTCTCCAACAGGGCTGTTTGCTTCCTTACAGCCAGCGAGGGAAAGAGACGCTCCAGCAGGATGGATGCTGAAGCCCTAATGTAACAAACTCACATAATCACATCCTGTCACTTGGGCCACATTCTGTTGCTTAGAAGCAAGTCACAGGTCCTGCTGTCTCCAGGGGAGGGGATTACACAACGGCGTGAGCACCAGCAGGCAGGGGTCACTGGGGCCACCTTAAGAGTCTGGGCTTCAGAAGAATAACTTGGGCTGTACTGTGGGGAATTTATGATCATGGAGAGAGAGCAATAAAAAGGAGACCATTACAGTCCCGGAGAGAGATGCTGGTGGCCTGGACTAACTAGGGTTGTAGTTGAGTAGGAAGGAAGTGGTTGGATTTCTGACATTTTAAAGGTAGAGCCAACAGGATTTGCCAATGCATTGGGTTTGTGGATTGGGTCGCCTGGTCAAAGGCCATCTGCGTTTAGAATGGCATCATATAATGCACATGTTTTGATATTACTTTAATGCCCTGCATATCACTTGCAAATTTTTGCTTATGATTTCAGGGGAGTTTGGGGAGCCATCCTGAAATCTATCCAGTTTAATACCATGTTAACATCTTTTAATAACATTTATTTAATAACACTTATTCTAAACCATATTCTAATTTACTAAATTAATGATATAATTAAGAGAAAAGAAAATACAATCAGGATTATTCTGCACTTTAGCACTTGAGGAATTGCTAATGTTAAGACAATTGGTGTTTTACAAAATAGCTAGAAATATACAGTCACTGAACAGCATAATCATAAAGACTGTAGCAACATGGAGAAGGTTTGGGTATACTTAGGGGACAGAAACCAAATAGCAAATTGAATGTACACAGTCAGTCCCCTTCTTTTCACACATAACAATTCCTAAAAACGTGTGCCAGAGTTAAACAAGGGACTTCCTGTTATGAAGTGGTTTCTTTCTTAGAAATTAAAAAAATTACATTAAGTACTGAATTAAACCCTGCCTTTTTGCCATTGCCTTTAAGGACAGATTTCTAGCATTTTAAAAGTTTTTTTTTGGTTTTTTTGGCCACACTGCGCGGCTTGCTGGATCTTAGTTCCCCAACGAGGGGTTGAACCTGGGCCCTCAGCAGTGAAAGTGTGGAGTCCTAACCACAGGACCACCAGGGAATTCCCTAAAAGTTCTTTATTTTGTTATTTTTAATCCATAATTGAATTCACAGTTAATGGTTTTAAGTCCAGTGAGCAACTCTTTGAGGCTAAAGATTTGTCACTTTTTGGATGCCTAAAGTATTTCTTTTACAAAATAGCTAGAGACATTTATTCACAATGGTATCGAGTTTACGAGACTTCCACGCCTCATGTTTGATATCAGCACTTTCACCTTTCTGTATTCACCAATTTTCATAGAATAGTAAATATAAACTATAATAAATGGTTTTCAAGCCTTTCAAGCCACAGAACCCTTTCTTCAAATGAAACCTTAACTTGAATCCCAATTTGTTAAAAAAAACATGAAGCGGAGCTGATTTGGTTTAAATTCTGCTCTGTAGGTTTTCATTAAAGGAAACTTGCCATAGAATAAAGGAACACTAGGTGGCAGTGCAGCCAAGACGGCAATGAAATCTTCTACCTGGTGAGGGTGGTGATACCATACAAAGGTGCAGAATGTTTTCAGCAGCCGGGGTCCAAGTCCAAACTGGGTGTAGGAAAAGCCACTCTGGGCCACAGTGCGTAGTACCTGAACGTGCAGAGCGGTCCTGCCGTGGTGTTGCAGTTAGAGATGAAGTGCGGTTCTTTTCTAACTCTTTGTCAGAGCTTGTACTGTCAGTTAAAATGGGGGAGAGAAGAAGCCTGAGGTGCACTCTTGTGGTGACCAGGCCCAGCTGAAACGAGCGTGTGGCTGCCTGAAGCAGGCGGGGTTCCTCCCCCATCTCACCCACGGCCGGCCGGCCACCTAGGGAAAGGCTGACCCACAGGCGCCCTTCTCTTACACAGAAATCACAATCTTGTCTTTTTATCAGTAGAGAAAGGACATTGGCTTATGCTCTTAATTATTCATCAAAATCAGAAAATATAATATAGTACTCTTGAGATGACTGGTACTCTCAGTTCTGTGATACTAAGAGCTATGAGAACGGCTAGTGAGAATTTGTGTCGGGGGCCGGGGGAGGAACACAAGTCTGGTGAAGCAATAAGCAAATACATTTTAATTTACTGCCTAAGACATTTCTTTACCTTAAAAATGTATTGGTAACACCAGTAAGTCCTGTAGCTAATGCTGTTGTCCTAGACTGAATCAGCCACGCTTTTGAGGTAAAAGGGTTAATGCTTATGCATTTGTAAACATGAAAGGTTGAATGTACCGTGTTTACACTTATTTAAAAAGGAGCTTATCGCTACACACCTGTTAGAAACAGCAAAATGAGAAATAGGGACTATACCACATGTTGGTGAGGAAGTGGGGAAACTGCATCTCTCCTACCTGGGGAGAGTAGGGTGCGAACGCGCAGTGGTACAGCCACTCCGGAAAGCAGTTCAGCAGTTTCTTAAAAAATTAAACATGTGCTCACCATATGACCCAGCACGTATCCCAGAGAAATGAAAACCTCTGTCTGCACAAAAACTTTATCAGAGTGCTCACAGCGGCTTTATCTGTAATAGCCAAAACTCGGAGACCATTCACATGTTCTCCAGCCGGTGACCGGTCACACAAACTGTGGTGCCTCCTTACTGTGGCACAGCACTCACCAGTGACAGAAGAATGAACTGTTAATACATACAACTTAGATGGATCTCAAGGGAATTAGGCTCAGTTTTTCTTTAAAAATCCAATCTCTAAAAGTTACATACTGTGATTGCATTTATAGAACACTCTCAAAATGACGCAACTATAGAGGTGGACAAGGTCCTACTGTTTTTCGCACAGGGAACTATATCCAATATCCTGTGATAAACCATAATGGAAAAGGATATAAAAAAGAATATATGTATAACTGAATCACTTTGCTGTATGGCAGAAATTAACACAACATTGTAAATCAACTCTACTTCAATAAAATAAATTTTTAGGAGAACTATAGAGTTGGAGAACAAATTAGGGATGGAGGATGGATGTGGTTATGAAGGAGAAGCACAGGGCATCTGTGCTGATGGGACAGTTCTGTATCTTGCTTGTGGTGGTGGTTACCTGACTCTACACCTGGTAGAATCCCATAGAACCACACACATGCACACATAACACACACAAATGAGTGCCTGTGAAATCGGTGAAATATGAATAAGGCCTGTAGATTGTACCAGTGTCCATTTTCTGGTTTTATTTTGTACTATAGTTGTATTTCCAGGAATGTTTTTGGTTAATTCTCGGATTATACATGTGGTGTTAAGGAATGCTTTCTAATAGGATACACTGACTGTACATTTATGTATTGCGTGCTCCTCTGCAGGGTGAATTTGTAAATGAATATGTTGGCGAATTAATTGATGAGGAAGAATGCAGATTGCGAATCAAGCGAGCCCACGAGAACAGTGTAACTAATTTTTATATGTTAACTGTTACCAAGGTAAAATTGCTTTTTTTTTTTGGTAAGAAAAAAGGATTTTTTGGTTTAATTTGGTGGTCTTAGGTTAAACTCAGTTTCCTTCCTCTCATTTGGTTTTTCTCAAGCAAATTATAATGGTTTGCAGTAGCCAGTGTGTGTCCCACTATAATATGCTCGTTATACCAGAGTACAAAAGTGAATGATTACTGGCACCTTGCACAGGTCATGTGAGACGCGCTGTGAGTGAGAAGATGACCAGGAACAGGGTTGACACATCTGGATTTGAGTCCCAGCTCTTAGTCACTGAAAGACCTGGCCCTCAGTTTCTTTATCCCCAAGGGAGATAATTAGCTCTGTAATTCTAAGTTATAAACCACCAGTAAAGTTCTGCTTTAGCAAAAATCCTAACTGTAAATTGTTCTATATATTTAAACTTTTTTTATGAGTTAGGAAAAATGAATGCTGTCAAAAGAAAAATGACAGTAAAACTTCTGGTTTAATACATGTAACTGCGAGTGCTGTTTGATGCACATGACAGCACAACTATTTCATTTAATTTCTTCAACAGCCCTCTGGAGTATAACCTTTAAAAGTTGTGAGTCACTATATTGTACATCTGTAACTTATATTGTACACCAATAACTATACTTCAATAAAACTATACTTCAATAAAAGATTTAAAAAAAAAAACAGTCCTCTGATTTACAGAGGACGAGAGACTGAGATCCAGCCCTGAGTGATTTGTTGGATATCTTGTTACAGTTTAATGATGAGCCAAGACTAGTACCCATGTTTCCTGTGTTCCAGGCTGTCTCTAAAACTGAGTCAGAACAGCCTTACAAGAACCAGAAATCATCGAAAAGAACCACTATGTTAACTGATATGTCACTGTTTGAAAGTTTTACCACCTTCATGAACATATACTTTATATACATAAAATGCCATTTATTTGTGACTGCTCATTGGCCCCTTAAATCCTAGCCTCGCTGCCGGTGACCCCTGCAGCCACCTGGACAGCACTTGGGAGGCTCCGTCTTCTAGAGCTTTCCCAGACTATCAGAGTTTAAATTCAGGGAGCCAAAATGTTGAGCTTTTTATGGTATTTTGAACTTTTGTGTAAGTAAAAATAGACTATGAAGATTATATCCCAAACTCTAGCCCTTCCATCAGTCAGATCTCCAAGTCTTCATTCAGAGAAGTTTCTTGTTTTTCCTGCCTCCCTCTTTATGGCCTAAGCTCTCATCCATCTACCCCTCTACAAGCTTTGCTTCTTGCTTAGAGCAGGAAAGGAGGGCTGACAGCAAAGCACCATAGTTCCCGTCACAAGTGGCATCCGAGCTGAGAGCGGTCTACTCAGAAAACGCCTGTCGCTAAGCCCGCGGCCAGCTGATCTCAGTCGCATTATTCTGTGGTGTGTTTGTTTCTAGAAACAAACTTTAAAAGAAACTAAACTCCACTTTATCTTACTTGCTTTTGACTTGGTCATCATGTAAAGTAGAGAACTCAGTCAGTTGTGCTGCGAGCACAATTTCGGAGCTGTCGGTCGTCGGACCTCAGCTGGTGGCAAACAGTGCTGCCTCGTGGCTCTCGCCTGAGTTGGATGTTTCTCAGACACGCTTGTGCTCAGTTTCATGTCAAAGGAACTTTTCCTTTCTTTTCTTTCTGAAGGACCGTATCATTGACGCTGGCCCGAAGGGAAATTATTCTCGCTTTATGAACCACAGTTGTAATCCAAACTGTGAAACACAAAAGTGGACGGTGAATGGAGATGTTCGAGTTGGCCTTTTTGCTCTTTGTGACATTCCTGCAGGTAAAAGGGACTCTGCCCGCTCCCCGGAAAGCAAGTATGTCTTTGAGGGCAGGACATTCTGACACTCAAGTGTCAGACAAGTTTTGACACTCAAGTATTTATTCAAATAAGATAAAGAGCTATATTTAGAATTGTTACCTGCCTGTAGGAAGTAAACATCTATATCCTGCAAAAGGGAGCGTAGTAAGAGAGGGTATCACAGAATTCTGTGTCTATGATCCCACTGAATTAGTTCTCCAAATTATTGCTGTCTGTATAATGTAACCAAATGTTTAAGCTTTTTTTTCTTTAATATTAAAGAAAATATTAACCAGTTGTTACCATCAACTGGTCTCTTCGTTTGTTTGCGGGAGGTTGTTTTGTTTTGTATTTTAGTTTGAAAAATCAGTCTGTTTCAAATTAGACATAAAACGCTTCTCAAAGCAGAGTTACTGCTTTCATTTTTCCTTACCCATCCAGCATCAATAACAGCAAGACTTAATTTCTCGTTTGTTAAGTCTGTAGAAAAATGGGTGGGAAGAGAAATGCTGTAGCTAAAAGTGATGTAAACTGTGTTTCTAGCACTCGCTGTGGATTGCTGAGGTCCAGCTAAAGAAAGCTTGAACTGGGAATTCCCTGGCAGTCCAGTGTTTAGGACTCAGTGCTTTCACTGCGGGCGCCCAGGTTTGGTCCCTGGTTGGGGAGCTAAGATCCTTCAGCCAAGCAGTGTGGCCAAAAAAACAAAACAAAAAAACCTTTAAAATGCTAGAAATCTGTCCTTAAAGGCAACGGCAAAAAGACAGGGTTTAATTCAGTACTTAATGTAATTTTTTTAATTTCTGAGAAAGAAACCACTTCATAACAGGAAGTCCCTTGTTTAACTCTGGCACACGTTCTTGGGAATCTGTTATGTGTGAAAAGCAGGGGACTGACTGTGTACATTGAATTTGCTATTTGCTGCATGGTGTGGCCAAATTTTAAAAAAAAAAAAAGACGAAAGAAAGCAAGCTTAGACCTCCTAGTTTGAGTCCCTGGGTCTTTGGTGTATGTAGTAAATGTGCATCTTGAAGTCTTTTCTGACCATGATGTGAGGCATTAATTACTGGAAATGGTATGGCTGTGACAGTTCCACGGTCATCTTGTTTATTTAGAAACTAGTGTAAATTAGTTTTAGAAAAGAGAGCTAAACTAGAACCCATTTTTCTTGAGCACAGATTTCAGATTCTTAATCTCTGTCACATGGTCTTTGACCACTTCAGTGAAAAGAATATGATGGTTTTTGTAGAATATTTATTTTTGTTTTAATCATTGGTGGATCGGATGTTTTTCTCTAGTTTTTTGGGTTTTTTTCGTTGTTTTTTTCCTTTTTCCCATCACCGTCTTCAGTGTGGAACACGGAGGATGGAAGGGTCTTCATGTCAGAATTATGTCTCTTTTTTCGTTGTGAGGGTGTGTCTTTGACAGCATTTCTCTCCCCCAGGACTTGAGTCTGAATAGTTCTCTCTCTTGTGTTCTAGGGATGGAGCTAACATTTAATTACAACCTGGACTGTCTGGGCAATGGCAGGACGGAGTGCCACTGCGGGGCGGATAACTGCAGTGGTTTCCTCGGCGTGCGGCCAAAGGTCAGTGGCTGCAGGGGGCGCCCCTGGGGCTGGGGAGGGGCTGCTGAAGAAGCTTGTTTGGGGCTGTCTCAGGAGGTGCTGGCCAGGGGGACCTGGTTTAATTTGCAGGCCAGCAGTTGCGTTTACCCAGAGTTTAGACTCCGACCTCCCACTAGAGCATATCTCAGTGAGAACTGTTAGGTTCTGAAAATGTCTGTGTTTCTGATTGAATTTGAACTTAGCAAGATCTTTTTCAAAAACTTCAAAAAAAATTCACACTATCCTAATACACTTTAGTGTATCCGAATTATACACTTTAAATTGGTGAACTTTATGGTTTGTGTATGCTATCTCAGTTGTCTTTGCAATTTGGAAAAAAAAAAAACACCTATTCAAAAAATCAATGAAAAATGATTTATTTTTACTACAGTTCCGTGACAGGGTAAGCCCTCCTGGTGTTTTAGGTAACCGAACAACAGGTGAATTTAAATGAACGTGAGGTTGTAGGATCTCCCTTTTACGTAAAGCTTCACGCACTGTGATCGTTAAAACCATGACCCCCTCTCTCCTGCCAGTCGGCATGTGCGTCCACAACTGAAGAAAAGGCAAAAAACGCTAAGCTGAAGCAGAAGAGACGAAAAATCAAAACAGAGCCGAAGCAGCTGCATGAGGATCACTGCTTCCAGTGCGGGGACAGCGGCGAGCTGGTCATGTGTGACAGGAAGGATTGCCCCAAAGCCTACCACCTGCTCTGCCTCAACCTGCCCCAGCCGCCCTACGGTGAGCCCGGCCTGCAGGCCCCGCCCGACTCCATCTCTGCCCACCATGCCCGACTCAGAGTACGGGCGGTCTAGTCCCCCGTGTGGAGCCGTGGGATGGGAAGCGTTGGAAAGAGCAAGCAACAGTAGCAAGCAAAGATTTTGCTAGTGAAAAATCTGTCTCAGTGCAAATGGGGGACGCCCGTGGGCCAGCAAGGACTGGTGTCTTACTGTCCATTACCACAGGTGGTAGTTGGCTCCTAGCTGAGTTTCGGGCAGTAGCTCGCAGCCACACCGACAGGTGCACCCAGACCTCTGCTGGCTGAGGTTTGGAGTCGTAGTCACCTGCATTCAGCCCCCAGTCCGAGAGGAAGGTGGGAAGTGGGGTGTCTCGTGGGTGTTGGGGACAGGCACTCACTGGGATCCTTCCCTTCTTCCCGCCCACACTAGGAAAGTGGGAGTGCCCGTGGCATCAGTGCGATGAGTGCGGCAGCGCAGCTGTGTCCTTCTGTGAGTTCTGTCCACGTTCGTTTTGCAAAGATCATGAAAAGGGGGCTCTGGTGCCCTCCGCTCTGGAAGGCCGTCTCTGCTGCTCTGAACATGACCCTGTATCTCCCGTGTCACCCGAATACTGGAGCAAGATCAAATGTAAATTGGAATCACAGGATCATGGAGAAGAAGTCAAAGAATAAATGGGCAGTGATTTCCTTCTTTTTTTATTGAAACGAAGAAAGGAAAAGAAAAAAGTAGAGAATGCGTTAGTACAAGAAGAGACCGCTGCAGTGCATACAGCCTTGGCCATCAGCGCTGCCCTATTAAAGTGAAGATGGGGAACCAGGCCGTGCAGGCAGAAGCCGTTGGTGGGATCTGGTTTTTCAGTTTCGTCCTGTCAGCTTGGGGATTCTTTTGTGAAGGGTTAGGTTCCCTTGGTCTTTTCTTGCCTTTTATTGTGCTTCAATGCCTTTGCAGCTGGCAAAAGAGATGTCTTCGCTTTTAAAATAAGAACAAAGAGAAGAAGTTCTGTTAATGAGATAAATTTAAAGTCTAGGATGTGTTCCTTGGGTGTAAAAAGCAAAAGTAGCCATCATTCCTTTATTTATTTTCATTTTTAAAAATTTTGAGAAGTGTAGTTCAGATAGTCTAATCTGTGTGTGTGTGTGTCTGTGTGTGTGTGTGTGTGTGTGTGTGTGTGTGTGTTTTAAGTAGGAATTGCAGAAAGCCCTCTAGAAAAGGGTATGGTGGTCTTACATACCGCTTTCCTGAGCAGCAGGGAGGCTGGCTTCGCTTTCCCTTCCAGACGCCTCTCGTAGTCTTAGAGAAGGGCTCTGTGGGAGTATTGAATCTGGCCTCTTGAAATCAAAAGGCCTCAGTGAATATTACCTCTGTGGTCTTAAACTAGGTGGGCTTTCCGATATAACTTTACCTAGAAAGGTATATAATGTGGTGGTTGGTTTTTTGTTCTGGAGAAAAAAAGAAATCGATGCCCTCACTGAGTTTGAAACGTTCTCCACTGATAATGGGTGTTTTTGATGAAGTGTGTCTCTGTGGATATGAATACAGAGTTAGAATGGTCATTCCTGTTGTCTTGACACACTGGTAAAGGCAGCTAAAGGGAGTTGAAAGGCACAGACCAAAAGTTGGGTCAAATAAGCACCATTTTCTATCCAATTTAATGTACACCCTGGTCTGACTTAGAGAGAATTATGGGCATTTTAATTTTCTGTCTCTGCTTTCCTCTCCCAAGCAAACATTCCCTTTGTCAGCTGACCACTCAGTCACGTGTCCTGGTGAAAACTACACAAATGAATTTGAACTGTATTTGAATAGATCTTTTTGTTCAGTTCCTAATTTGGGGGTGAAAGTGGTAGCACTTGTACTTCTACAGGGTAAATGAGAGCCACACAAACACACTTCATGGCAGGAAGCACTTAGGGAGAGCTCCACAGAAAGCAGTGATAGCAGGAATGGTTGGAGCTCATAGACGCAAGTGAACCGGAATATCTGCCACAGAACTCACTTGCTTTTAATGCTTAGGAATATGTATATTCCAGGATTCCCTGTATGAATTAATTAGTCCTGTCAGACATTGTTGTAACACTGTACTAAGTAGAAGCCTAGGTTTAGCTTGAATGAACGTCAGCTTCTCTGTGAATTTTGACTGCTAACAATTGCCGGTACCTGGGAGCATTTATTTTCCCTCAGGAAGTACCCAGTGACCTTATAAAGGCAGGGAAGATAGATGCTCCACAACATTCCTTCAGTTGTGCGTGTGTATTCCTTTTCCTTATCAATTTACAACTCTTCTCTGGAAAAAAGAAGAAAAAAACCTGTTTTGTGCTTCTTTTTTTTTTTTTCTTTGTATGTAAATGTGCAATTATACTGGATTTTTTCTTGTTAAAAAATACAAACAAACAAACACTACAATTCTTTTACTTAAGCTCCTAAACTGCCATTTGCCTGATTCCAGCAAATAGTTCTGAGGTAACTTATTGGGCCTCCAGTAATTCTGTTGATTAGATATGGTCCCAAAAGAAAGAGCAAGATAGAAAATGCTATATGTGTTACCAAATGCGACTGCTACAAGTCACGTGAATTACAGCTCACCAAAACACTAAAGTTTGCTCTTGAGCAATCATATAGTTTGATGTCCTTTTAAAAAATAATTTAAGAAAATCTAGGTTTTATCATACTAAAACTTTATTTTATATATGTATATGATAAATGTTTGCTTTTTTAAACTTACTAACATGAAGGATTTCCTTTAATATCTGAAATGCACCTCGTGTTGAAACGGTATCCAACATGGAATCTTATCTCCTTGCTTTGTTTTGGACTTAGTGCTATTTAATATCTGGTGAGTTTTATATGGTAAGCCAGGGTATATCCTGTATACTACAAATACCTTAGGTTTAAGTATTTTTATGCAGCTTCTTCATTGTGTCACATTTTGTTTGTGTAGCTGTAGCAGAGATCTGCTGAGGTTTTTTAATTTGGGGGGGGTGGGGGGTTGGCTAATAGGGTTGTTCTGCCATTTCAGAAATCAGGGCGGAAAACACCATCGCTGACCACAGGCATGGGGTCTTGGTCCGCGAGTGTCCTTTAACGGTCTGGAACGTGGCTTTAGTCCTGGCAGTGCCAGGGAGCTCTCCTCACACCTCGTACTGTTGCCTAGTTTGTATATTTTAAAGGTGCAGGCTATGGAAGCAGAAAAAGAATAAGTTGTGCTTTATATGTGCATAGTATCCATGCAGGGTGCTTGTCTGTGCTTCGCCAATGAAATTTTGCAAAACACATGTTGCTCACTGATAGCTGGAAGTTGTTATTTGTTAACTTCTCAATCTGTCTGTGGTCAGAGCATAAATGGTTGGGTTTTAATTCTTGTCCGAAAATGAAATAACTTAAAGCAGCATGGGATAACGGTGGCATTTTTTTTAACCTTATGTTGGTTCTTTGGTGGAAGAAGCGAACGTAAGATTTTTGATAATCAGCATAAATCTTCAGAAATCAGATCTGTAAGAGCTAGAGGTGAAATCCTGGAGGCCTTCCAGGCCCTGCGCCGGAGGGGGCGTGAGGAGTCCTGCCGCTGGCTGGGAAGGGAGGGGTGGACGGCCCTGTGCTCCCGGCAGGCCAGGCAGAAGCAGCTGGAGGGAGTGAGTCACTTCTTTAATATCTAATCAGGGCTGGAATTAGGAGTGGGGTGGGTTTTATTTTCATTTTTCTTTTAACAAGTTCCCACCCTATCCTAATTCTCAGAAATTCTCTGGCCTAAGCTATAAAATAGGCTGACTTTTAGAATCATTGAAACTTGGAGATTTCTATGTGTTCAAATCAGGAACACATCTAAAAACTAAAAAAAAAAAACAAAAAGGCAGGGGGAAGGCTGCTCCCAGCTCCCAGCTGCCATTTCCCCAGAGTATTTGGAGGCACGCCTGTGAATAACGCTGGGAAACTCACAACGAGATGATTGCGGAAAGGACTCAGACAGGGCGGCTGTTGGACACCTTTCTTTCCTGACTCAGGAAGCAGAGTTTCCCTTGAGTAGCTCGCTGCATGGTGTGTTCCAGTCAGGGTCCAGCCCAGATCTGCAGTTTGGAAACAGATGGGCCAGCTGTGTGGAGCGCAGTCTCTGGACTCCCGGGGATTTGTTGCTTGTCTCTCATTTCATTTTAAAACAGAAAGCTCTTCTTTAGCATTCACCTTAAAGTCAAGGTACTGCCGCATGCCATGTCCCACTAGGATAAGAGAACAAGTTACCGTGGCGTCTTGACAGCTTGGGAAGCTCACACTTGATGTCCTTCTACATTGGGAAGTTGCTTGTGCTGTGCAGTGCAAATTCGACTTGAATTACTTCTTAAAAGGCTGATGTGTCCAGCCCCCTCATTGTCCGAGCTGCTGCAGACATGATCACTTGGAACAACTTCCTTTGGCCTCAGGCCACCTAGAATTGGTCTCTGGTTATTTGTAAACAAACAGTAGAACTGGCTTCCCTTTCCAGATAGGCTCGGGAATAGATATAATTAGACAGCTTTGCCCTATATTGACAAATAGGAAGAGTTGGGAATTTGTATATACTGAAATCTACCGACATTTATCCGGGGTGGGGTACAGGGAGAAAGGGGGTTACAGTAGGGTAAGGGAGGGGGTGTAGTGTTTACCACAGGTACGAAGTAGCCACTTTAACACTGAGACCTCTGCCTCATTGAATTCAGGTTTTTTAAGTACTTGAAACTCCTCAGATTCTCCTTATTTTACAGTTATTTTAAGATTTATGAAGTAGAAAGCATTGTTTTATATACTGTTTTGTCTCTTACCCTCTTGAACTTGGATTAAAGGCGAAGTTCTGCAGACGGAAGTGTCCACAGTAGTTCTCTCAGATTCAGTGCACACGTTCGGGGAAGAGACTCCTGCATGAAATACCAGCAGCATTTATACGAGTACTTCATATGTATGGTCTCTGTTTTGTTATTTTGTCAACCTTATCCCCAAGCACCTCTTCTTTCCTTTTAATATATGCCTGCGTAGGGAAAAAAACAAAAATTTGCACTTATGTTACTCTCCTGAAATGCTGGGTGTAACCTGTGTGTTTCAAACCCATTTCCGTTCTTTTCAGTCCATTGCTTAAGTGACAAGTTCAGGTTCGTGTGGCACATATGTACGAAGGAGGAAGAGAATTACCTGTCCTTTGGTGGCGTCCCAGAGTCATTAATGTGTAAGAAAAAGGGAAAAGATGAATAGTTACCAAAGTCATTTATTCAGTCCTTCGTTTTCTTATGTGCACCTGCTACGTGGCAAGAAAGCACCCTCGGGTTTCCCTTCCCCACCTGCCACAGACTTCTGATGTGTGTGAATGCCTCTCGGTATCCATCAGATGACCTAAATGAGGGATTCAAACTTGTCAGTTTAGAAGTGGACTGGATAAAATTTACTTTTACTTTGTTGTCACTAATATTGCTCTTTATCTCATTTGTGCTGTCACATGCCCTGTGTTAAAAAAAAAAAAGAAAGAAAATCATGTTGCCACTGATAACCAAGATGCTAAATGATGACTACAACTGGTTCTTTTTATATACAGGGGTGTGTGCATAATTGGAATTGATAGGAGAAATTCATTTGTATCCACTTGTGATATTGCACAACAAAACACAGATACCTACAGATTCTGCTCTCATTTCCTCGTGATCTTTATCTATGATAATTACCTTTGTAGATTGGTTATTTCTGTACTTTATCTGTAATAAACTTTGTAGATCCTGTGAACTGTTATTTTTTGCCTAAATCCCTTGAGACTTGAGTCTTTAATAACAAAGCATCAATATTCACTAAGTCAATCTCTTTTGAGTTTCTGTGACTTGGCTAGAAGCTCTTGACACTAAAGATTAGTGTTCATTTTCCCTGGGGGTATTCCACTAGGGCATTACTGTATAATGACTTGATGTTGCCACATAGACTTCAAGATATATGATATTTTGGGGATTTTGTTGATTGGCCTATGTTTTATTGCATAGTGTGAAACGTGTAAAGCTTGGTTAACCTGTATATAGATAGCTTAGTGTTGACTAGTTACGGTGTATTAGCATTGCCTGTAATATTTAAGCTTCTTACTACTGTGTGTGCTGGTAGGAACATATAATTTTTGTACATTATATTTACTGAGATGCTGCCTTTCTTATTTTACAAATACTTTGGAATTCAAATGTGTTTTTTGCTTCCGTGAGGATTAATTTGGAAAGGTTTTTAATGACATTCCACTGATTTCAGATTTTGCTTGAGGTTGACTTCAATAAATTGTCCCGTATGTTGCAAATTAAATATGTGGACTTGTTCATTGCCCGTAATTTCTTGCTACCACTCAGTGGGCAAGAGGCCATCCTAAGCGGGAGGGGACCAGCGCGGGGCCGAAAGACCCAGCGCGTCCACCGCGCCGGCGAGGCCCGCAAGGTCCTGCGGGAGCCCGGCACGTCTTTCCGCAGTACGCGGTGTGCTTCAGGGGACTTGGATCCGGAAACGAGGAGTCTGCGTGGTCCCCGGGACGGAAGGCCCGGGCTTCTGTAAGGTACGCAACGTCGGGCGCGCGGGCGGGCGGGCCACAGACAGCTGGAGCGACCCCTCACTTCGTCCGTCGCTGTCTCAGGCGCTGGGGGCCGCTCTCGCCCCGCCTCGGCCCCGCCCCCGCTCCGGCCCCGCCCCGCGCCCCCCTCCCTCGGCGTCGCCACGTCAGCCTTGAGCGCGCGCGCCGTGATGGGGAAGAAGGTGGCGGCGGAGGTGGGCCTGCGGCTCGCGCTGTTCGCGGTCTTCATGTAAGGACTGCGCTCCGGCCTCCGGCCCCCGGCCCCCGGCCCCGCCGCCCGGCCGGGCTCCGCGCGCGCTTCCGGGAAGCCGCCGACGCGTCCGCACCTTTGTGTCCCCTTTAGGGTAACAGAGCTGCTCCCGCCCTTCCAGAGGCTCATCCAGCCCGAGGAGATGTGGCTCTACCGGAATCCGTACGTGGAAGCAGAGTATTTCGCCACCAAGCCGATGTTTGTGCGTGGAGAACCAGCCTCCCTTCTGACCGCACTTCTCACGGAGCCGAACGCTAGGGAGGGAGCGGGCAGGTCCCCCTGGCTCCGCCACGGAGCTGAAGACGAGCCTTCGCGTCGTAACGGTTAAGGGCCAGGTTGAGAGAGAAGTCCGTCCGCTTCGGCTCCAGGGATAGGGTCTGGGGGCGGCTGCTCAGGGCGGCCCGGGGCAACTGGTCGTTGAGAGGAGCGGTGACGGCGGCTCCCGCGGGAGCTCGGCGCCCAGCTAGCTGCAGGCAGACCCGGGACGCGGCACTTGCGGGGGAGCCGGGAGGTCTGATAGGCCAGTTCTGCTGTCACTTCACCCCTCTTGCTGTGGGAGCTCTTTTCCCAGCTAGCTGTCTGACGTTCTCGGGGCGGCCCTGTTTCCTTTCGCGTGCTGAGCTCTGCCGTGTCCGGCGCAGGTCGTCGCCTTGCTGGCCCCGCTGGCCCCGGTCCTCCTGGCCAGGTGTCTGAAGAAGGCGGACGCAGTGGACAGCCGGCAGGCCTGCCTGGGTAAGCGCGGCCTCCCCAGCGCCGGAAGCAGGAGGCGGGGGCCCCCACGGGGCTTGCGGGGCGGGGGGTTGGGGGGCCGAGCTCTACGTTCCTCGAGTGACTGCGTCTCCGGGGTGCCCCGCCTGCTGCCTGTGAGACGTGCTCCACGTCCTGGGTGCACCTGCGTGCACCGGGCTATTTGCAGCTCCGACGAGTCCTCAGTCCGGGTAGCGCGTTCTCCCTGTGCCAAGGCGGAGTGGCCGGCGGGGGGCGGGATTATTCTCACGCTCCGCTCCGGCTGGAGCCCGAGCGCTCCTCTGTCCCCGGAGACCGCGGCTGCGCCTAACGAGACAGGGACCCGGCCGCTCCTCCTGGGCAGACGCCACCAGCAGCCACTTCCGTTGCCTTCCAGCTGCCAGCCTGGCCCTGGCTCTGAACGGCGTCTTCACCAACACAGTCAAACTGATAGTGGGGAGGTGAGTGCCCAGCGCTGCCGCCCTCGCCCCAGGAGGGCAGGCGCACGCAACTGCTGCCACATCTTCCCCGTAGCCTTTTCTCTTTATTCTCAGTCTGATCTTTCTCTTCTAACAAACACTTCCTCCCTTCCCTCTGCCTCGGTCCGTTGGGTGACTCTCGGGCTCTCTTCTGCCCTGAACAGCATTTCCCACTGACACGGAGTCGCTGTCCTCCAGAGCACCCCCAGAAGCTGCAGCACGACTCACTCTTTGCCCTAAAAAGTAACTACGTGCCGCAGTGGCTTTTTTTCCTTCCTGGTTTAAATGCTGACCCTGGAAATAAGGCTTTTCTCTTAGTGGTGACTATCCAATCCCGTTTCACTGTTTTGCCTGGGACACTGTTTGACTGACAGTTAAGAAAGGTATCTAACACAACCAAAAAATAATTTCTGGAGCTGGAAATGATCCACGTCAGACCTCGCTTATTCTTGCAGGCCACGCCCAGACTTCTTCTACCGTTGCTTCCCCGACGGGCAAGCCCATCATGACTTGACGTGCACAGGAAATGAGGACGTGGTGAATGAGGGCCGCAAGAGCTTCCCCAGTGGACATTCTTCCTGTAAGAATACCACGTGGACTCTATATCTGTGCTTTTTTGGGGGATCATTGAATTTAACCTAGGAAGCTTGTGAGGATGGGAACATTTCATGCACTCTTGTTCTTGCATCTAGAAATCGGAGAGCCCCCTTCTTTAATAACAAGCTTGAACCTCGAATATTAAATATTCGAGGACAGAGGAAGTAGTTTACCTTCATGAAATTTGAACATTTTATTATTACTGTTTTATTTGCCTAAATTCTGCAATCTTGCTCCAGTCATAAAAATATTAACTAACCTTTATTGAAGAGCTACTGTATGTCAGGTGCTTCCGAAAGCATTTTAGATTCGTGTCTCGTTTGATACCATAAAGAGCCCAATGAGATGGGTACTGTTGTTTTTATGATTCCCATTTATGCATCAGGAAACTAACGCATCAGGAAGTGAAGTCCCATTGCTAGGATTCCAAAACTATTCCCAGGGTAAATGTTACTCACTTTGGGAAACGGTCCTTCATTTTCCCTTTTGTTTCCTTCTCCCTCATAATTGACGATGTAGATCGATGATCTACACCAAAAGTTACCAAAAGGGATAAAAACATAGCCTCCTCTTTTTCTTTAAAAGACATATACTTAGAGGTTTTCCCTCTTCTAGTTGCATTTGCTGGTCTGGCCTTCGCGTCCTTCTACCTGGCAGGGAAGTTACACTGCTTCACACCACGAGGCCGAGGGGAATCTTGGAGGTTCTGTTCCTTTCTGTCACCCCTACTCTTTGCAGCTGTGATTGCACTGTCCCGCACCTGTGACTACAAGCATCACTGGCAAGGTAAGCAAGGCATCCAGGCCATGGATGCCTCCACCGTTCTCTCATCATTTCTCCCTAGCACTTGGCACAGGAGACGCTCCCTGGGTGTCTGCTGAATGAACAGACAAGTGAGCAGAGGATGGTCTGCGTTCTGTACTGAGTATGCGTTTATTGCTACACGGAAAATGAAAAAGCACGCTGTTATCTTTTAAACAGATTACCAATGAGGGACATTCTGATTTTCCCATGACTTTGAAGCATCATAAGTTCAGAATAAACTCTATAAGAAATTTTTTACACCCAACCTCAAAATTCAATTTACTTTCTTAAAAATCAAGTTCACTGTCGTGAGGTTTTTGTTCAGAAACGAAAGTAAAATTCAAGAAAACATAAAATTGTAATTAAACCAAAGAAATTTAAGTTGAATGATAGAGTAAAATATCCAAATATTTGCACAGAAAGCCCACAGTTCAAAAAAAAAAAAAAGCTGACAGTATTGCCCAGAGGACCTTAGGAGCTCAGTTTTAAAGAATAAATTTTTGCAAAGAGAAGCAACTCCTGAAGAGTTTATTCCTTCCTCTAGAACCCTTTAAATGGTGAGAAGGAGTTGTTGATAGCATTAAGTGAACCTTCATTATTCTTCTCAATTAAAAATATTCAATGCAGTGAACTCAGAAAAAGCCTTGTTATAACTACCCAACTAAACATGTGTTTTGATTTGGTGTTTAGAGAACATCCTGCAAATGTACGATAAAATTAAGAAAACCCAAAAACCCCATAAGCCTGGAATTGAGGGGGTTTGCAGGCTAAACAAGTAGAGTAACCTGGAGGGCCAAGCTCCCTCTGCTGGGTGGCATCACCGTGACTGAGGGAAGGCCCGTCTCCTCTGCCTTCAGATGTCCTGGCTGGATCCACCATCGGCCTGACGTTCGCCTATGTCTGCTATAGGCAGTACTACCCTCCCCTGACGGACGCCCAGTGCCACAGACCACTGCAGCGCAGCCCTGCTCTTCCCACCGCGCAAAAGCAGCCTGGCGACCCTCGTCATTTTGATGTTTAGACACTGGAGCTGCCTTCCTGGAAAACAGGTGAATCAGCCCCTCCTAACTCACCACTCCCAGGACAAAAATTTCTGCCTTTTACCTCCTGAGAGGTACAGGTGAGGAGAGAAGCCCCCATGATCATGCAGTTTTGCCCTGGCTCACAGGGATTTATCGCGAGGAGTCAAGGTCCTTTTTCACTACTGTTCGCCACGCATTCCAGTAACGAGATCTTTCCATGGTCTTTCCAGCTTATGAATGTGGCCCATCAGATTGGTACCCCAAGGTCTGCAGTGTTTTTGCACTTAACTTCAGTACTGTTCTTGGAATGATTCTGTCACAAAGAAGCTTTCACCTTAGCCCCACTTTATCCTAGAAGCTAGCGTTGATGATCGGAACTTAATTTCCATTTCCCATAGCTCAAAATCTTAAAATCTAGGGCATGAGCAATTAAATTATTTTAGTTCTGTTTACTTTCTCTGGTGGCAATTCCATCACACCTTAAATAGGAGAATCTCCAGTTCTGGCTTATTTACCACTGTGCATATCTTATTCAAGTCCAGCTAAGTACTGCTGTCCATTTTGAATACTGTAAACATAAGCGATTTGATAATTTGTTGAATTACTGAGTAAACACAATAAAAAAGAAACTGGTCAGGAGCGTGGATTCAGTACTCACTGTCTCCACCTCACTTGTGTAACTGTGCTCACGAGCTGCTCTCCCTCCACTCAGGACTGAAGATCTGCCCAAATGCACCAGCTGTGCCAAGCAGCCAAGGCAGGGCAGGGTAGTCAGAGACCGGCTGTCTGGAGGGCAGGTGAGTCTCCTCCCGCCCCGCCCTCCCCGTAGGGTATAATGGACCATGACGGACATCGGCGGAACTGATGGTGTAGGACCTATAACGGCCTTTCTCTGTGTTGTGATTATATTTTATGTTTTCTTTTTGTGATTATATTATAAATATGACGTTGATTTGTGTATTTCTATAACATATTTTCAATATATCTTTTTCCTAACGGTGAACGTGGTTTTTTGTGCTTAAAGTTCCATTTGAGACCTGAAACATTTCCAAAGTTAGACACCAGATTCCCTATCTGACACAAGTGATTCCACTGTCTATAGCAGTGGCTGATGTCAATGATACAAAAGGAGCATCTCAATATTTACCTTATAATCGCCGCACTTTGAATCAACAGTCAAGGGGAAAGAACCTGAACGTTAGTTCTTTGCCCAAAACTCTTTTTAAACTTGTTTTAGTAGTACACAGGGGAAGAGAATGGTTATTGTATTGACTCTCTTTACTTTATGATGGATGAGCCAGGTAAAAGTAGACAACTGGTCAATATGGTTTTATTTCAGAATTTACTAAAGATTTAAATATAATCATCACATAAAAAACATTTCAAAAAGTGCAAACAGTCAGAACGCTAATCGGTGCTACCGATCTTTCCATGCAAACCATCGCTTTTGCTGAGATTAGCAATAGCAATTCTGCAGCTGGGAATATGGAGAAAATGATCCTCCACCAGCATTTAAAAGTAGCCTTGGTCAAGAGATTGCGCATGATGCTGCTGAAGTAGTGCAAATAATATACAACTAAACAAGGAACTCAAGTCAAGCTTATTACCCTGTGGGATATACATCCGTGAAACCAGCACAGGGGGACAAACAGGATATAAAGCTCTTTTCCAGTCACCTACCCCTCACCACCAGGAAGGAAACACTTCTTAGTACAAACAGTGGTTTATCTAGCCATCCAGGTTGATCCTGTTCATCTCTGGTTACAGGGACTCACTCTTGCTGGTCCTTTGGTTTACTCTTAAATTTTAGTTATTCTGTTAATAGGAAGACCAAATTTAAATATGAAGACAACAACTTGATGAAAGCTTCCCCTTTAATATGTACTGAATGCTACTGAATTCTCAGTAACCCTTACTTCACACTCAGAGTTTATGTAGTAAAGAAAATAAAGTATTTCATATGGATGAGACTTCTTAGTGGCTTAGCGTTAGTGTGTAAGCAGATGGACAAGGTAAGGCCAGGCTCTCACCTTTACCCCGAACTTATCTCTAGGGTGACAGTCATTAACCTTCCCTCTGCTGTCAGAGGTGGCTTATGCGAATGTTAAATTCCAGGGCTTTGGACGCCATGATCTATTTACTTACAAGAAACCGATATAAAAAGCGAAACACAGCTTGCCTGTCTACACCGCTCTGTCCACCAGGGCCTGTAGGAACCTGAGAGGAGTGTGAAGGACTGTCACAAAGAGAACTGCAAAGACAATCACAAACTGAGACCTGTGAGAAAGAAAATACCTACAGCACAGTGGTGAGCAAGATGCCTTGGAAACTATTAGTCTCCATTCACTCGTCTTCTTCAAGGTGCATCTCACTTGCACGCTCTGACACTGACTCTGCACCAGCTGTTCCTGGCCCCATAGACGCAGGTTTGTCTTTCAGAATAAGGAACACTTCCCCCTAGCCAGATCTACCAACACTGCCTGTGCCGAGAGCCTGTTCCATAGCGACCTGCACTACGGGTACCTAAGGAGGCAACGCTGTTTGTGTGCTTGAAGAGGACACTCTTCAATACTCCCTTCACCCAAGCAGCTGTGGCAGATGGCTTACACAAATTCTATTTCACCATCAATGCACCACTGAAACATTTTATTCATCACTTAATAAGCAGTCAAAGCTGTGTAATTTCAGGTCTGTCCGCTTTTATAACCCTCAAGAACTAACAACTAAGTCGGACTTTGTCTAGAGTCTCCCAGTTTGAAGTATGATATGATATAAAAGGGCAGGTCTAGCATATATAACATCTTTGCTTTATAAAGATGCACCTGATGTGAACTAAACTGTCCACTTTAGACTGTCCTCTGAGAGCAGCTCAAACAGCTGTGGAAACAATGAACAGCGTCAGTGATTCCTAGCAATAAATCTGTCAGTCAGCTGTAGAGAGAGTAAACAGTATTTACAGATTTTAGTCTTTCTTCATACAGTACGTGTAGGAAATAAAAGCTGGCTCAAGAGAATCTGATGGCCACCAGTCTCCCTCATTCACTTAGACCTGGCCTTCAAATGCAGAGAACACCCATGAGCGATGAGCAGACCCCAAAATGCCTTCTGAATCTCGGGAGTCCACTTCCAGATTAGAATATTTTCTAAAGATAAGCAATAATTTCTTAGAAAAATTTATACCCAACCCAAAACAAAAACTCAGACTTTATACCATCTCAAGTAATAAACAATAAAGTGTGGTACCTAAGAGAAAAACAAATACCGTATGCTAACACATATATATGGAATCTAAGAAAAAGAAAAAAAAAAGGTCATGAAGTACCTAGGGGTAAGACGGGAATAAAGACGCAGACCTACTAGAGCATGGACTTGAGGATAAGGGGAGGGGGAAGGGTAAGCTCTGACAAAGTGAGAGAGTGGCATGGACATACATACACTACCAAATGTAAAACAGATAGCTAGTGGGAAGCAGCCACATAGCACAGGGAGATCAGCTGGGTGCTTTGTGACCACCTAGAGGGGTGGGATAGGGAGGGTGGGAGGGAGACGCAAGAGGGAGGAGATATGGGAACATACGTATATGTATAACTGATTCACTTTGTTATAAAGCAGAAACTAACACACCATTGTAAAGCAATTAGACTCCAATAAAGATGTTAAAAAAAAAAAGTGTGGTACCTAAATACCATCATCAAAGTATTAAAGATGCAAACCACTCCCAGCTATGAAGCAAGAATGGCAAGTGTTTCTCTGAAGCCAGTGGTAAAAAGTAACAGGGTCTTCCCTTTGCTTTTCCACTCACTTCCAGAGAGGAAGATTATCTTCCTAAGACCCCAGTGGTGAGCAAGGCTGGCAACCTGCAGGAAATGAGGCCGCTGAGGAGAGGAAAAAACTGCAGCAACAAAGAGGCAGGTGTTCTGGGGAAGGACCCCTCAGTGCCCGTCTAAGGGAGGGAGTTGAAGAGGTCATCACGCTGGAAGGCGACCAGAGAGAACACCAGAGTCTGCCACACAAACTTCCTAACTACACATCTAAAGGGCTGAGCAACATAAATCCCAGGATGAGCTGTTTGTACTTAAAGCTGTAACTGTTGCCCTGGTAACTCTCAGATGGTCAACTATTAAGATTCTGAGTTTAGATCCTAAAAATGGCAAGTATTATTGGACCAAGTCGCTAACAAAACAAACATACACTAACCTTTCTCTAAGTGGCCTACTGTGCTTTTTTCCCATGAATTTTAAGCAGGGTCCCTCTAAAAATGAGTGATAACCTGGATCTTGGTGACAGGCAACAAAAAGTATATTTATAAAGAGCTGAGGCTCCACAGTTCCTCATCACATGTTAATATGTAGGAAGAGCTGAGGCTCCACAGTTCCTCGTCACATGTAATATGCTGCATACATGACATTTAAAAACTTACATTAAGCAGCCATAGGTGGTTCATTTTTACTGTAAAGGCTGATCAAGGAAGATACCCTGGGTTTGGTAGATTTCTTTGAGGACCAGCAGTACTGTATCTTCAGACTCCCTGTAGAGAAAAAATTATGTTGTAAAAAGAAGAAACTAACATTCGTACTAGATGCTTTACATGTATCATCTCAATCTACACAACCACCTTACGAGTTCATTTTTTTACTGTTTAAAACAAATCTGACTCAGAGGTGATGTAACTGGCAGTGGTTTGTAAGGTAACCTTATAACAAATAAGTCTAGCATTATGTCCTATAATATAAAAGCGCCAGTAGTAAATGACCAAGCCCTCCCTTTCCACAGAACTCATTCTTGGAACAACATGGAAGAGTCGTCCAATTCATCACCTTAATTTTTTAAATGTTATTCACATTTTTCAAAAAGCCAATACAATCATATGAATAAAAATCAAAGATATAAAAGGATATAATAATGAAGTCTCCTTCTCACTGTTTCTTAACCACTAGTCCCCAACTTCTGACAATTGACGTTATCAATTTCTCATGCATCTTCCAGATATTATTCAGTGTCTGTACAAGCAATTACTTATATCCAGTTTGTAAAGAAATTTGATTATAAAAATACAGCATTCGTGGATTGCCATAAGGGTATATGGCTCAAACACTTTTCTAGATCTAAGGTTTGACATTTTTAAAGTCATGGATCTATTTGAGAATCTAATGAAACCTATGGATTACTCCCCAGAAAAGATACCATATACATATATACCCGAAATTATAAATAGAATTTCACTGGACTCATAGACTTTTTTCTATTCCCCACAAGTTCCATACACAGACAGCAGGTTAAGAAACTCCTTCCTCCTATACCAGTGAGGAGAGATTAGCTAAACCAGATATTAAAATGGTGTGATCCTGGTGCATAAATAAATGGATCAATAGAAAAGAACAGGAAGTCCAGAAATAGCCTTAAATACTCATAGAAATTTAATACAATAAAGTTAGAACCTCAAATCTATTAACAGTGTTGCAACAACTGGATAGCTATCCTGAAAATGATTTGGATCAATCCTCACCTTATTATTAGGATAAATTTGAACAGAATCAAAGATTTATATGTAAAAATGAAACCCTAAAATATCAGAATAAACTGTGGTAAGGAATTCTTTGGAGAGCAAGGAAAATCTAAGTATGACACAAATTCCAGAAGCCAAAAAAGGAAAAAATAAATTTGACTACGTAAAAATCAAAATTTCTACTTAGCAAAAATTAATGTACACAATGTCAAAGACAAACTGGGGAAAAGGTATTTGCAACTCGTATCACAGATTTATCAATTAAAAAAAGACCAAAATTTCAATATAAAAGAGAATAAAGGGTATAGATAATTCCCCAAAAAGAAAATTAAAATGGTCCTTAAATATATGTCAAGATGCTCAACCTTATTCATAATAGGAGGAGGGCAATACGAATTATAGAGTGCATGATACATACGCTGAAAACCACGAAACACTTCTGAGAGAAACTAAAGACCAAAATACACTGAGAGACAACTGTGTTCGTGGGTCAGAAGACTCAGCATTATTAAGATGTCAGTTCTTCCCCCAAATTGATCTATAGATAAAATGCAATCACAATCAAAATTCCTAAAAAGCCTTTTGGCTGAAATTAACAAGTTCATTCTACACTATATAAGGAAATGCAGAGGACCTACAATACCTAAAATAACTACGAATAGGAAAAACAAAGATGAAGGACTCATGATACCTAATTTTAAGCCTTACTATAAAGCTACAGTAATCAGGACAGTGTTTTATTGGCATAAGGACAGACAAACAGATCAGTGGAACAAAACAGAGTCAAGGCAAGTCAACAGTTTCTCCATCTGAATAAACTTTTCAACAAATGTTGCTAGAACAGGAAAACCACATGCAAAACAATGAACCTCAATCCTTTCCTCACACCATCTTTAAAAATTAACTCAGTCAAAATGGATCACAGAGCTAAATGTAAAAGCTAAAATGACACAGCTTCTAAAACAAAGGAGAAACCTTAATGACATTGGATTTGGCAAAGATTTCTTAAATATGTCAGAAAAGCACAAACTTCAGTAAAATGGACTTCATCAAAATAAAAAACTGCGTTTCAAAACCTACTTGACAGAAAAATGAAAACCAAACCACATCCTGAGGAAAAAAAGTATATCTGAAAAGAACTTGTAACTAAAATGTAGAAAACTCTTGAAACTTAATAATGAAATAAACCAATTTTTTAAATGGGCAAAAGATTTCAACAGACAATTCACTAAAGAAGATGTATGGACAGCAAGGGGGATCGATCAACGTGGCAGAGTAAGAGGACGTGGAACTCCCCCCCCAAAAAATCACATCAAAAGTACATCTGTATGTGGGATGGAAACTGGCAGAAACACTCCTGTACAACCAAGGCTGTAAGAAAGATCCACATGTAATCGTTTAGGATGGGAAGGAAAGCGATCAGGTTGGGACCTGTGCCCCTGGGAGGGGACTCAGAGGAAAAGGGAGAATGCACAGGTGGAGACCCACCCTGAGGAGTGAGCAGTGAGAGCCTCAGATTCAACGCCCCAGTCCTGGGGTCCTAATCAGGGGAGACGAGCCCCCTTGGCTAGCTGGAGGGCAGCAGGGCTGTGGGAGCACGTGCGTGCTGGCTTGCCCCCAGGCAGGGCGGAGAGTACAGTGGGAGGACTGCTCTAGTGGCTGCCAGGTCTCCCCGCCTGGGTGCACAGCTCAGCTCCATGACGATGCACCACTGCACAGCATCTAGGGCCGCCACGACAGGGAGAAACACAGCCAAGGGATGCACAGGCAACCCGGGCATGGGGCAGAGTCTGGGTGGGGTGTCAGCTGCCACTGTTGGTACTTACTCAAGCAGTGCATCAGAAGAAGCCCAGAACTCTGACGGCGGCCCCTACCCCACGGCTTACACCCCAGCATATGCCAAGAGTCCACACAGGCCCCAGTTGCCCTGCAGTGTGGCCCCATAACAAGACAGGGGAGGCTGGGGGCAGTGATCGACTGTGAGGGGCAAAGGGGACATGCACCCAAGGCTGCACATGGCAGACAGCTTGGACCTCTGTCTGCAGAGAGCCCACATGGGCCCCACTTTTGTCTGCCCTCCCCAGCTCTGGGGCAAGGGTTCCAGTGCAGGGAGGTTGGGAAACACACCTAAAGGGAACAGAGCCAGCCTGGGCCGGACCATCAGGGCTTTGGCTCCAGCAACTTAGGATCAGACCCTGTCCCCAACTGCATGGTGACAGCCACTGAGCAGAGGGGAAGTCCCACCTCACATCCAGCTCCACCCCCTACTAAGGTGATAGCTGAGGAAAGACGACTCTGTCCGTGTCATCAAATCCTGCTCTCCCATCAACGGCACTGGGCACACACAGCCTGTATAAGGATGCTCCCACATAAGAATACCCCTTTCAGACTGCAATAGGTAACTGTTTCACCTAAATTCATAGCGACAGAAAAAGTTAAGCAAAATGAAAAGGCAGACAAACTGCTCTCAATTGAAACAGCAAAAGAAAACCCATGAAAAAAGAATGAAACAGAAATAAACAATTTACCAGATAAAGAATTCAGAACAGTTAATTAAAAAATGTTAACTGAATTAGGGACAAGAATAAATGAACATAGTGAGAATTTTAACAAGGAACTAGAATATATAAAAAAGACCCAATCAGAAATGAAGAATTCAATAGCTGCAATAAAAAAAACACACTAAAAGGACTGAATAGCAGACTGAGTGATATAGAAGAACACATAAGTGATCTGAAACATAGAATAATGGAAATCACCCAATCAGAACAGCAAAAAGAAAAGAGAGATTTTAAAAAATGAAAACGGTATAAGAGATCTCTGGGCTAACATTAAATGTACCAACATTCACATTATAGGGGGTCTCAGAAGGAGAAGAGAGAGAGCAGAGCATCGAAAATGTATCTGAGGAAATTGTGGCTGAAAACTTCCCAAATCTGAAGGAAACAAATATCCAGGAACAGGAAGCACAGAGGGTCCCAAACAAGATGAACCCAAGCACACTCACACCAAGACATAACAATTAAAATGGCAAAAGGTAAAGAGAGGCTTCTGAAGGCAGCAAGAAAAAAAGAGTCATATACAAGGGGATCCCCATAAGGCTATCAGCTGATCTCTCTGCAGAAACCCTGCAGGCCAGAAGGGAGTGGCACGATATATTCAAAGTCCTGAAAGGGAAAAACCTGCAACCCAGGATACTCTGCCCAACAAGATTATCATTTAGAATTGAAGAAGAGATAACTGCTCAGACAAGCAAAAACTGAAACAGTTCATCAATACTAAACCTACTCTAAAAGAAATGTTAAAAAGTCTTCTCTAAGTGGAAAAGAAGTAAGAACCTATAGAAAAGGGGAAATCCCAATAGAAAAGGCAAATACATAGTAAGGACTGAGGATCAACCACTTAAATAAGCCAGTATGAAGATTAAAAGACAAAAAAACTGTAAAAGCAACTATAACTACAATAAACAGTTAAGGGATAAACGTGAAGATGTGAAATATAACATCAAAACCACAAAATGCAGGGGAGGGGAGTAAAAACACGTAGGTTGTTTAGAATATGTCTGAACTTAAATGACTGCCAGTTTAACACAAGTAGATATAGGTCAACATATAAGAACCCCATGGTAATCACAAATCAAAAAACTACAACATACACACACACACACAAAAGTAAGGAACACAAGCATACTGCTAAATAAAATCATTAAACCACAAAGGAAGAAAAAAAAGAAGAAATGAATACAGAAGAACTACAGAAACAACCGGAAAACAAGTAATAAAATGGCAATAAGTACATACCTATCAATAATTACTTTAAATGTCAATGGACTAAATGCTCCAATCAAAAGACACAGGGTGGGGTTTCCCTGGTGGCGCACTGGTTAAGAATCCGCCTGCCAATGCAGGGGACACGGGTTCGAACCCTGGTCCGGGAAGATCCTGCATGCTGCGGAGCAACTAAGCCCGTGCGCCACAACTACTGAGCCTGCACTCTAGAGCCCGCAAGCCACAACTACTGAGCCCACGTGCCACAACTACTGAAGCTCGCGTGCCTAGAGCCCATGCTTCTCAACAAGAGAAGCCAAAGCAATGAGAAGCCTATGCACAGCAACGAAGACCCAACGCAGCCAAAAATAAATAAATACATTTTAAAAAAGACACAGGGTGGGTGACTGGATGAAAAACAAGACCCATCTATATGCTGCCTCCAGGAGACTCACGTCAGAGCTAAAGACACACACAGGCTGAAAATAAGGGAATGGAAAAGGTATTTCCTATAAATGGAAACGAAAAGAAAGCAGGGGCAGCAATATTCCTATCAGACAAAATAGACTTTAAAACAAAGGCTATAACAAAAGACAAAGGAGGGCATTCTATAATGATAAAGGGATCAATACAAGAACAGGATGTAACATTTGTTACCATATATGCATCCAAGACAGGGGAAGCTAAATATATAAAGCAAATAGTAACAGACATAAGAGGAGAAACTGACAATAACACAGTAATAGTAGGAGACTTTAACATTCCATTTTCATCAATGGACAGATCATCCAGACAGAAAATCAATAAGGCAACAGTGGCCTTAAATGACACAATAGACTAGTTGGACATAACAGATATCTACAGGACATTACATTCCAAAACAGCAGAATACACATTTTTTCCAAGTGCACATGAAATGTTCTCCAGGACAGATCACATGTTAGGCCACAAAACAAGTCTCAACAAATTTCAGAGGATAGAAATTATATCAAGCTTTTTTCCGACCACAATGGTATGAAACTAGAAATCAATTACAGAAAGGAAAATGGGAAAAGAACAAGCATATGGAGACTAAATGACATGCTACTAAAAAATGATGGGTCAATAAAGAAATCAAAGAGGAAATCAGAAAATACCTTGAGACAAATAAAAATGGAAACACAACTCTCCAAAATCTATGGGATGAAGCAAAAGCAGATTTAAGAGGGAAGTTTATAGTGATACAGGCCTTCCTCAAGAAATAAGAAAAATCTCAAACAAACCTACCACCTCAGGGAATTAGAAAAAGAAGAACAAAGCCCAAAGTCAACAGAAGGAAGGAAATAATAAAGATCAGAGAAGGAAATAAATAAAATAGAGATTAAAAAAAGCAATAGAAAAGATCAATGAAAATGAGAGCTGGTTTTTTGAAAAGATAAACAAAAAGGATAAACCTTTAGACAGGCTCACCAAGAAGAAAAGAAAAAGGACCCAAATAAACAAAATAAGAAATGAAAAAGGAGAAATTACAACCGATACCACAGAGATATAAAAAAATCATAAAAGGATACTATAAACAGTTATATTCCAACAAATTGGACAACCTAGAAGAAATGGACAAATTTCTAGAAACATAAAAATTGCCAAGACTGAATCAAGAAGAAACAGACCATTTAAACAGACCAAACACTAGTGAAATTAAATTTGTAATTTAAAAAAACTCTCAGGAAACAGAAGTCCAGAACTGACTTCACAGGGGAATTCTAGCAAACATACAAAGAAGAGCAAACAACTATCCTTAAACTATTCCAAAAAACTGAAGAGGAGGAAATACTCCCAAATTCATCCTACGAGGCCACCATTATCCTGATACCCAAACCAGACCAATACAATACAAAAAAAGAAAATTACAGGCCAATATCTTTGATGAATATAGATGCACAACTCCTCAACAAAATATTAGCAAACTGAATCCAACAATATAAAAAAAGTATCATACACAATGATCAAGTGGGATTTATTCCAGGGACACAAGGATGGTTCAACATTCACAAATCAATCAATGTGATATACCACATCAACGAAAGAAAGGACAAAAATCACACGATCACCTTAATGGACACAGAAATAGCATTTAATAAAATTCAACATCCATTCTTGATAAAAACTCTCATCAAAGTTGATATAGAGGAAACATATCTCAACATAACAAAGGTCATTTATGACAAACCCACAGCTAACGTCATATTCAACAATGAAAAGCTGAAAGCCTTTCCTCCAAATTCAGAAACAAGACAAAGATGCCTAATGTTGCCCCTTCTATTTAACATAGTATTGGAAGTCCTAGCCACAGCAATCAGGGGAAAAAAAAAAGAAAAAAAAAAAGGCATCCAAATTGGAAGGAAGGAAGTAAAACTGTCACTATTTGCAGATAGCATGATACTTTATATAGAAAACCCTAAAGCCTCCACCAAAAAACTGTTAGAACTAATAAATGAATTCAGTAAAGTTGCAGGATACAAGATTAATATACAGAAATCTATTGCTCTTCTATACACTAATGATGAACTATCAGAAACAGAAAGTAGAAAAAAATCCCATTTAAAATTACATCAAAAAGAATAAAATACCCTAGGAATAAACTTAACCAAGGAGGTGAAAAACCTACACTCTGAAAATTATAAAACACTGATGAAGGAAACTGAAGATGATACAAAGAAATGGAAAGATATCCTATGCTCTTGGAATGGAAGAATTAATATTGTTAAAATGGCCATACTATCCAAAGCAATCTGCAGACTTAATGCGATCCCTACCAAAATACCCATGACATTTTTCCCAGACCTAGAACAAATAATCCTAAAATCTATATGGAAGCACAAAAGACCCCATATTGCCAAAACAGTCTTGAGAAAAAACGAATAAAGCTGGAGATATCACCCTCCCCGACTTCAGACCATACTACAAAGCTACAGTTATCAAAACAGATTAGTACTGGCACATAAACAGACACATAGATCAATGGAGCAGAATAAAGAGCCCAGAAATAAACCCATGCACCTATGGTTAATTAATCTACGACAAAGGAGGCAAGAATGTAAAATGGAGAAAAGACAGTTTCTTTGACAAGTGGTGCTGGGAAAACTGGACAGCTACATGTAAAGGAATGAGATTAGAAAATTTCTGCACACCATTTGCAAAACTAAACTCAAAATGGATGAAAGACCTAAATGTAAGATTGGAGACCATAAACCCCCTAGAAGAGAACATAGGCAGAACACTCTTTCACATAAATCACAGCAATATTTTTTTGGATCTGTCTCCTAAGGCAAAAAAATAAAAGCAAAAATAAACAAATGGAACCTAATTAAACTTAAAAGCTTTTACACAGCAAAGGAAACCATCAACAAAATGAAAAGAAAAGCTACTGGATGGGAGAAAATATTTGCAAATGATATGTGATAAGGGGTTAATATCCAAAATATATAAACAGCTCATAAAACTCGATATCAAAAAAAAACACAAATAACCCAATCAAAAAATGGGTAGGAGACCTGAATAGACATTTTTCCAAGAAAGACACATAAATGGATAACAGGCACATGAAAAGATGCTCAATATCACTAATCATCAGGGAAATGCAAATCAAAACCACAATGAGATGTCACCTCACACCTGTCAGAACGGCTGTCATCAAAAGGAACACAGGGCTTCTCTGGTGGCACAGTGGTTGGGAGTCCGCCTGCCGATGCAGGGGACGCGGGTTTGTGCCCCGGTCTGGGAAGATCCCGCATGCCGCGGAGCGGCTGGGCCCGTGAGCCATGGCCGCTGGGCCTGCGTGTCCGGAGCCTGTGCTCCACAACGGGAGAGGCCACAACAGTGAGAGGCCCGCGTACCGCAAAAAAAAAAAAAAAAAAAAAAAGGAACACAAAATAACAACACTGGCGAGGATGTAGAGAAACAGGAATGCTTGTCCATTGTTGGTGGGAATGTGAAATGGTGCAGACACTGTGGAAAACAGTATGGAGGCTCCTCAAAAAAATAAAAATAGAACCACCATATGATCCAGCAATTCCACTCCTGGGTACATATCCAGAAAAAACGAAAACACTAACTTGAAAAAATACACGCACCCCAATGTTCATAGCAGCACTATTCACAATAACTAAGATATGGAAGCAACCTAAATGTCCAGCAACAGACAAATGAATAAAGAAAATGTGGTATATATTACAATGGAATAATACTCTGCCATAAAAAAAAAGATGGAATTCTGCCATTTGCAGCAACGTGGATGGACCTAAAGAATATCATGCTTAGTGAAATAAGTCTTAATTGTTTCACAGATACTTGATAGATGCAGAAAAAGGAGATAGGCCAGTGTACATTTGGGATTAGAATGATTTCTTGTTCAGACAATTACAAAACAGCACACTCATGTCATTTGAAGAAATCTTAACAAACAATTAAGACCAAAAAACTCCAAAACAAAAACAAACACTTAGGGGCTTCCTTGGTGGCGCAGTGGTTAAGAATCTTCCTGCCAATGCCAAGGACACGGGTTCGAGCCCTGGTCCAAGAAGATCCCACATGCCGTGAAGCAACTAAGCCCGTGTGCCGCAACTACTGAGCCTGCGCTCTAGAGCCCGTAAGCCACAACTACTGAAGCCCGCGCCTACAGCCCATGCTCTGCAGCAAGAGAAGCCACCGCAATGAGAAGCCCGTGACAGCAACGAAGAGTAGCCCCCGCTCGCCGCAACTAAAGAAAGACCACGCGCAGCAACGAAGACCCAACACAGCCAAAAATAAAATAAATAAAAATAAAAAAATAAAAAAGTTAATTAATTTTTTAAAAAGGTAGACTTAAAAAAACAACACTTACCAGTAGCATAGATGACTTTGTAAAGCAAATAAATATTCATTAAAACTTTCAATGGGCTTCTCCTGTAGCACATAGTCGATGCGCTGGCCTCCATTCAGCATTCCCACATGGATGGGGGGAGCTTCTTGTTTAACTGCTACAAGGTTCTCTTCTGTGCTAACATCTGGATACAGAAGAACCGTAATAAGAATATAAAAGCGTCCAGCCCTCCAAGGTTGTCCTTGCTTTCCCTCAGGCTCCAGCTTTACCGTAGGACGAGCTACCCTGCTCAGAAAGTTCTCTCTCATGTTCCTCCTCTCAATCCCCTTAAAGCCTCTCCTCAAGGCACACTGATTTTATCCAATCCCTTTTTTCCTTCCTGTACCTTTAATGGCTAATTCCATTTGCCTTTGGTTTACAAACTAAATGCAAACAGGGTTAGAACTCCTTAGGCAATTGAAAACTAAAGCAAAAGAATGCAACATTAACTGTGAAATTAAGAGGAAAAGTGTCCTAGCTAGTCCCCAGCCAGGAAAATAAAACCAACCCATGAATACACAGACATTCCCCTGTAAAAGCAAGGTTCTTCACAGCGTAGGCTCTGAGCAGCACTGCCATAGTGCCCAAGTGGGGAATGTTTAAAGCCTCATTACTAGATGCTCAGCTTCTCTTGACATCTTCCCTCACAAACAATGTTTTTCCAAAATTTGTGGCTATTAGATGACAGAAAACACCAGCAGAGCTGAAGGCCCATTAGGACTCATAGTATTGGTCCTAAACAATAAAAAAGGAGAAAGTAAGAAGACCCTGGGAGAATAAGAACCAGACACCATGGAGTCCCTCTTATCTGGCCTGGTGCAGGAAATCAATATGTACAGTGTCACTGACCACTAGGCTTCTCTGAACTTGATTCAGGTTCTGCTTCAGTTTCTTCTGCAGTTTCTGAAGCTTGTAAGGCAGGGTATGGAGCTCTGGTAAAAGACTTCCAGGCCATCCGCAGCGAACCTAGCAAGTTGTTCTTAAGGTCCATGCTCATCCTGGTCAAGCCCTCTCTCAGTTCTGAAACATATGAAAAAGAACATTACATGGTTTACAGAGGTAAAAGGGTTCAACACAGCTAAACAAAGTGAATGAGGTCCAGTCGGTTTGCACTGACCAGAAGGTCTAGAATTATCAGGTTCTATATTCAAGACTTACCTAAGTGCATCCGCTTCCTGCCTTTATGATGCGGGATCAGCATTGGCTCAAATTCTACTCCTGGGACCACCATTGGTTCAATCCTATAGGCCACAGGATCAAACTACATAGGAAAAACAATAGCTACAAATACCTCTGCTGAAGATGAAGAAAGATAATGACAGTCTCAGGAGCTATGTATCAGGCAAGAATAATTATAAGCTCATTTTTTAAAATGTAGTTGTTCTGCCCCATCACTTCCAGATTCATACTATTATAAATTATCTCATTACTACAGAATAATATAGAAAAAAGTAAATCAACACAATAGAATATCGTACGCGCTTTACCAATAAGCCCTAATAGTCAGGTAAAACCACAAGAGCTGTCCAATGCTTACGGGGTGATAAATATTGAAGAAACCTTTGCATGTTGGGAATCTGTAGTTGGGGTCAATTCTTTTCAGGCCTCGGACAGTAAGGAACATTCCAATGGGAGATCCAAAGGCAAAGAATATTTCTGGTTTATAGATGAGCCGGGGGTATTTTACAGGCACCTGGAAGGAGGAAATAAAAGCATCTCTCATTAACAACAAAAGTTACATCTGTTCCTACCATACCAACGGCAAACAATAAAATGACCAAAGAGAATTAGTATTGTTACCTGCCCAATGCCAACATCCAGATGTTCACCATTTCCAGTACCATTAGTACTACTGCAGAACTCCGATTCTTTGGGGATGTTAGACATATTCGCCCCTGCAGGTGATTGCGGGGTTGGTCTATTAATACCCTAAAGAATAAAAAATAGTTCTGTGCAACTGCTATGCAGTGAAAATATCCAAAGGATTATACAGTTTTCTACTGGTTTAAAAGGATGCTTGGGAAGGTTTTGAAATGGTAGTCAACAATTTTAAGAAGAATCTCTCAGAGAACAAGCTAAAGCTGATGAAAACAAAAGTTGCCTTAAATTATGAATTGATATCCCTACATGCTCTGAAATAATGAAAGCTGTACAAAGCCATCTGGGTAGCAGTTGAAACTTTAGGCAACCATCATGAGAGAAAACGATAGCAGAGCACTGTGGAATGAATGTTGGGGACTGCTGAGGAGTTCAATGAAGTGCTATGCCTTTCTATCCAAAGTAAGTAGTATGTCTCTATCAGCCTTAAATCAGAACTGAGCAACCTGCTAAAAGGTTGAAAAATAATTAATTAGACTATGGAAAGGAATCAGTGGCCAAAAATGCTCAGTGCGTAAGCACTGTTACAACGGGGTTATACCTTGAATACATTATACTAAGTGAAAGGAACCAGTCACAAAAGGCCACATATTGTATGACTGCATTTATATGAAATATCCAGAATAAGAAAATACATGAAAACAGAAAATAGATCAGTGGTTCACAGGAGGGAGGAATAGGGAGTGCCTGCTAATGAATATGATGTTTCTTTCTACGGAGATGGAAATGTTCTGGAATTAGATAGTGGTAATGGTTATACAACTCTGCAAATATACTAAAACCCACTGAATTGTATATTTTAAAAGGGTGAATTTTATGGTATGTGTTGTGAATTATATTTCAATAAAGCAGTTACAAAACAAACAAAAAAAAGGAAAAAATTGAATGGTGGAAATCCAGGGGAAACAAAACTTCTGAAGCTAATAACACTTTTAAAGATATCAATAAAGTAAATGTGTTTAATTTCTGAAAAGAGAGCCAAAGGTCAATTTTAAAAATTGCTTAGCTCCCTATACTAAACACCTCACAAAGCACAAGGATACAAGGAAGTCAAAAAACTGTTTAATCCTACAAGCTATATTAAGCACATACCATTGAATTTTTTCTGGTCCTTAAGTAGTTTAGTATCTTCTTTCTTGGTCCTAAGGGAATTCCCATTTCCTGAAGATCTTTGTCTGTACATAAAGCCTAAGCATAAAAAATCAAATATCTTTCTTATTTCTCGGCAAATTAAAATCAATTAAATGTCCTAAAAATAAGTAAGTAAACGCCCTGTTCTCTGAGAGGAATAAGGCCTAAACACTCTGTTGTTCTTTGCTTTGCATGACTAGGACTCCCTAGTGGTAACAAAAACAAACAAGCAAATATCCACAGTAGAGCTCTACAAGGTATAACAGAAAATAAGAGTTGGAAAAGTTAGTGGTCATTTATTCCTGCTCTCATGTTTTCAGAGCTCTGCTGTGTTTTAGTCTTTGCTCCATTGCTGTTAACGTGGCTCCTTGGAACTCTGAACCTCCACAAAGCAAAGATCACTTTATACGATAAAAAGCACACAGATAAGGCTAAAGAGCATTACTAATGATAACGAAGTATTTATGACTAAAATGTTTCTAAAGGGCAGGCTCTTAGAAAGCAGTACGATGAAAAGAAGCAACAAAAATACTGAAAAGGGGGAACTTCCCTGGTGGCACAGTGGTTAAGAATCCGCCTGCCAATGCAGGAGACACGGGTTCGATCCCTGGCCCGGGAAGATCCCACATGCCACGGAACAACTAAGCCCATGCACCACAACTACTGAGCCTGCGCTCTAGAGCCCGCGAGCCACAACTACTGAAGCCCACGCGCCTAGAGTCCATAATCCGCAACAAGAGAAGCCACCGCAATGAGAAGCCTGTGCACCACAGCGAAGAGTAGCCCCACTCTCTGCAACTAGAGAAAGCCCATGCGCAGCAACGAAGACCCAACGCAGCCAAAAATAAATAAATAAAATAAATACTGAAAATGGTATAGTGCAAAGTTTTAAAAGATTATTTTTACCAGAGCTTCCTTATCTACTTTCTCCTTCTCAAAGACACTAAAGAATTCAGAGAGTTGAAGTTTCTTCAAATCTTCCTCCAGTGTCGGTGTGTCTCCTTGATCCATGAAAATACTTGGCAAATCCTAAAAATTAAATTGTAAAGCTCGTATTCTCTAAATTCATTCAGATTTTTATTAATATTACTTTGCAATAAAGGAAAGTACTATGTTTGATATCCACAGAGACCTACCTTAACTTTGAATAAATTGTAATTTACACGAAATATAAATTAAGATGTGATTGATCTTTAAGTTTTTGCAGTCAGTTGAAACCTAGTATGTTTTTAAATAAATGAATGAGTGAATAAATGAGCATCAAAGTATTCTTCATCATCATTAATAAAGCCTTCCCTGAGCTCTTATTAATGTTTAAGGATGGCTTTCAAACAGAATTTCTATAAACTATATCAATTTGCATCCAATTCACTCTTCATTTCCTCGTATGCAAATTCCATTTCAACTCAGTGATTCTATAATTCTAATAACAGATCAGTAGTGCATATTTATAATGAGAAAATGAGATACCTATAATTATTTTAGAATGTGGCAAATATTTGTAGAAGCATACTACTATCTTGCTTCTATCATCCAAGAATGACAGAGATAATTACAAGTCTGTTAAAATTAAAATAAACGTAAATATTATGGTATGAAACAAAGCAAAAAACAAAAAGCCTAAAATCTAAAAACACTTACTAAGAAAGCATACAAAAGAACCTATCTGAACATCTAAATTACCTTTTTACTGTCAACATCCCCCAAAGAATCTTTCTGATTTGTTAGGATATCGAACAATATAAGTGAACCTACAAGTAAAACAGAAGAAAGAAGGGACAATTTCGAAGCATTAGCACTAAATAGCTGTCTTTCATACAAAAAAAGTAATAAGCCAATTACCCATGAAGCAAAATCTATGAAGTAGGGAGTCATTCTTTCCAATCCACCACCACCCTTCCAACGCCTTCCAAATTCTTCATCACAGACCAGTTCTAGACCTCTGAATCTGATACTGATAAAAGACACTGTACTTCAAACCCAGCTATCCTTAAAATGTGATAGTCATCTCTGATCACAAAGAATCCGTTACCTAAACTATGACCAGCGATGGATACGCCCCCTTTGAAATCAGGGTTCCTCTGCAGAAAAAGTACATATAATCGGTTCATTTCAGAAGCAACTGTGTCCACAATAGTCTGACAGTAGGTGGGGCTGTTGTAGAAGAAGACATCCAGAATTGTATCATTGGTGAAGTGCCTTAGGCGGTTAATGCTGGGCAGAGTTATTCGCTGCAGATCTCTGAAAAAAACAGAAGATATTTTAAGCAGAAAACCTAAATACATTCCACAGCCTCCTCTAAGTTATTATCCAAATTACACTTAGAAATTAAGATACAAGGGATAACTATCAATTTACAGGAAACAGCGGACAGACAGACATTTGTAATGAAGCCAAAGGGATGTGACCAGCAAAATTCAGTGTGAGAAACGCTGCAAGACAAAAAACCCAGCCTCCTCAAGACATAAATTACAAGAAAATAAGAGATAAAGGTAATCAAGAGATTAAAAGAGACTTAAAAGACATCAACTAATTGCAATTTATGATCCCAGTTTAAACTATGTGTGTATGTGCATGTATATGTATGTATGTGTATATATAAATCATGACATTAGACAATTACAAATTTGAATACTGATTGTATATTTGCTGATATTAAGAATTTTTTTAGATGTGATAATGGTGTTATATATATTTTTTTAATCCTTAAAAGGATATACAAACTGAAACATTTAACAGATGAAATGATATGATGTCTAAGATTTTATCCAAAAGTAATAGAGTGGAGGGATGGGCAGTACACGGAAGATATGGATGGGGCAGAACTGGCCACGTGTTGAGGCTTGTTGGGCTGGGTAATCATAATCAATCCATGAAGATTCATTATATATGCTACTTTTGTGTACAAAATTCTCTATAATAAAGTTTTTTAAAAGATACAAGAGGCTTTTCCTAGAATTCTCAGCATTAAGGTTTTTTGATCACAAGTCAAATGATAAATGGATCAGCTCTCTCTCTCTCTATGCCGAATTTCTAAAAGCTGAAAGAAGGTGAGACTGCCAGATGCCAAGGACAAACAGAACTCATATCTCGCAAAGGAAAACAATGTTGACGTAGTATAAATCAGCTTCCACATAAAGCTTTCTCAAAGCTCCCAGAAAGACTCCTCAAACCTTCAACATCTTCTGTAGTTTAGAGAGGGCTATGTGCCCCTAGTAACCTCTTAGCATCAGCTCAAATATGAAAGAATGTGAACTCTGTACACCTAGTAAAAGCAACACCACAATGGAGCATTTGGCACGTGGAATATGCTCAAATCATAGGGTATTAAGAACTGAGAGACACGGAATCAGAAAAGCCATTTCCAAGACCAGCATGGAAACAATGCTACTTCCTTTATCTACCAGAGAAGCATCTCCTAGTTCTATCCTAGAACTATATCATGAACATACTTCTTTCTGGCAAGCCCACAGTGAATATCCTTAATATAAGGCAACCTTCTCTGACATTACCAAAAAGTTTACAAACAGAACTTCTGAGCTTGCAACTTAAGAAAGCCATCACTTACTTATAAGTCATTGCACCAATTATACCTCAAGTTATAAAACCCAATAATTTAATATTTGGGAATTTCCTTTTTTCCCCAAATTTGGACAAATATTATCTAAATGTGATCACAAAAGGAACAACAAAATACTTTGTGCATCTTGAGGTAGATTGGCTTTTGACATCTTAAGATGGAAATGCTTATACACTATGGGGAGAATTTGGCTTTATGCTAAAGAAATAATAAAGCTGTAATAGTAAACACTAACGAGCCAGTAAAACATACTGGAAGATACACACAACTCCCCACTCCTAACCCGAGCTAGTTAAACAAAGGGATTGGTCCGCACTTAATAATGTGTCTCTAAGAAAAAGACACAGAAGTACAAAAAGTTTTCTGTTGAACAAAATTTTATATATACGATCAGCTATAGCAGAAATGTTCCTAAGCATATCAATGATCAGAAAACATTACAATCACAGTTAGCAACTCAAAGGTGTAAAGTACTACTCACACATCCACACCAGTGGAATGCAAAGGACTGTGCCAGTTGACTGGGAGAAATTCTACCCTCCCAATCTGCTGATTTTCTTGGGCCTTCTTAAAATGCGTCTGTAGCAGGTTCAAAGAAACACTGCGAAAATCATTAACTAGAAAAGAAAATTAAGAATGCATTAACGGTGAAGCGATCAATTTGTAGAGTGAAAATGCAACAGATCTTATAATTAATTATACTACATCCATCTATATCTGCTTATAGCACCTATTGACTCGAGTCAAAAGTAGAGTGAGTAGTCAAGAAAAAATTAACAGTGCATGTAGGAAAAGACACTCCTTTAATATAGAACTGCTATTACTATACAAAACATTTTTATATAAAAAAAATCACACAGTAACTTCAAAACTTCTGCCATGTCAAGGGAACTGTTTCCATTTTTTTTAAAAAAACACTTGACTATGTCAATTGGCCTTGCAGTCAGGTTCCTATCCTAACTTTCTGGTTCTTATAAACAACGTTTACCCCATATTTTAAATTTTTAAAAGATACACTGCTGTTTGGAATTCATATTGCATCAATCTTAACCTTCTAGGAGGTTTATGCTTAGAAGCATTAGCCATTAGGATCAGACTCCCAAATTAGGGCAGTTAGACTATGAATACTGCCTTTCAAAGTCAAGTTATACTAATGACCTAAATATTCCAATTAGAATATCATAAGGTTTATCACAGTATGAATTACAAAAATGGTTGAAGCTTCTGTTATTCATTTAAACTATATTATCTTCATGGTCATATATTTATGGTTCCCTTTAAATTTAGAATGGTTATAAACAGGACCATCACATCATAAAACAATTGTATAAGACTTGAGGGCTTATTCACTCAAGAATTATTAGTTAAGAATATAAACCTATTAGCCTAAGGAATTTACTAGCACTTTAGGCCTAAGCTGGGAAGCTTGACTACCTTGCCACCTGTCTTCATCTCTCCAAATCTTATTATGCAGCTAAGACAACAGGCTAAAGACAACACTTCATCTCAACTCAGAGGAGCACTAACAGTCCCCTTACATGATCTAATATGACATGCTTTGCGAACCTACCACACTGTACAATGCTTCGAAAGCGGAGATCACAGGCTGGTCCGATCCCGTGGACTACAAAAACCAAGTGATCTATCTGTAAAGGTTCCCCTACAAGTGAAATTACAAAGAAAAATTACTCTATATAACGAGTCATGTATTCTAAAATCAAACATTCACAATGCGTAGACAATAGAAACGGGCAAGTTAAAATATGAGCAGATATTTTAAAAGACACAGATAGTCCCATATTTAACTACTTACTAAAAATATAGTGATGTTACTTTGTTTCTTATTTATCTTGTAATAAGTCAGTGAAAAAATTGTTCAAGTTTTTTCAACTTTTTATTTTGAAATAACTGCAATCTTATTGAAAACTTGAAAGAACAGTACAGAAACTCTCACGTACTTTTTATACAGATTCAACACTAACATTTACCACATTTGCTTTATTTCTCTATGTGTATGTGTATTCACACACATTTATTTTTCTGAACCATTTGGGAGCAGGTTGCATACATTATCAGATGGCACATATCACATCTCTTTAATCCTTTAATATTTTATTATGTATTTCCTAAGAATATGCTCTTATTTAACCACAGAGCAGTTACCAAATTCAAGTAATTTAATATTGACAGGATACTTTTACCTACTATCCTGTGTTTATCAGTTGTACCAATAAAATCTGACATGTATTTGAAGCCTGAAATTTTAAACTCATCTTTTCAAATTACAGTAAGTCTACGACTTTGTCCAAGAGACAAGCCGTCTCCTCTGAAAGATGAAAGGAATTTTATAATCCAGTTAAATATATTATAAAACCAACCATAAATGACCCTAGCTAGAGAGCAATGGATAACCATCAAGGTCCCTGAAAAATAGTTTTCCCTGGTTGAAAACCTCCTGAAAACCTTCAGGAGTTACCAGGAATAAATTAATAATCAAGCAGGTGGAATCACACTTCTTGGAATTAGGACTAAATCAGTTCATTTGTACTTAGTGACCTCCTGACTAGTACTGTCAAATTTTATCCATCCCACCATATATACTTAGCAACTTTAAAAGAGATTTTTATACCTATTAAGATTCTTAGTAGATGAAGTAATGCTAATCTTAACTTAGAATAAGCCCATTTGATTAAAGACCATTTTTAAGCCTTGACGTAATCTAAAGCCATAGAGAAAGACCACGATTTAAATCATAAACAAGTATATCAGAAGATAAGGAAAAAAATGAATGATTAACATTACCACAATGAATGTCAACAGAGATGTTCTCAACCCCTCTCTTCACTGTTCGAGGTCGGCCCTGCTCAGTGGGTGTTGAACCCCATTCATCAGACCCTGCGATTGGCTGGTAATGTACCATAAGCTTAAATAAAAAAGATCAGAGCAATAAACATACTCTACATTAAAGACACTTCTATTTATACATTCTGAGGGGTAGAAACGGGTCTTTTAAAACATAACACATAGTCAAATCTCAACTGGAGTTTTGATATGCAACTCCTACAGCTTGAAATGAGAATCCTGAAAATACATTAGGCTAATGTTGTACACTTTAAATATCTTACTATTTTGTCAATTATACCTCAGTAAAGCTAAAAAAAAAAAAAAGGAAAATGAAAATTCATCAGGCTAACAGATCTTTCAACCATACCCTACACCTGGAAGAGGTGCCCACATAACGTGTCAGTGATTTTCTAAATCCACAGCGACATAATTTTCCCTAAGAAAACTTCTGGGTAAGAGTTGAATGAGGAAATGATGGTAAGAGCCACAGCTTCAAGTTTCATAACTGTGAATGCAATATAAAAATGTCCAAAGCTTATCTTACGAAGAATCCCCAGAAAAAGAAACCAATTAAGTTCTTACTAATGCAATTAACCTTTAATCCCAATGTTAAAGAAGGGCATTAATTTGCTAACCTTTGGATTGTGCAATATAATAACTTCTCTGTTGGGAGACTCCAGTTTCTTCTTCCATTCATCCAGAGTTACAGCAAGCATGTAAGTTTCCTTAAAAGAAAACACATTTCATTAGATTTCTGTAATGGTTTTTCTATTAAAACTGAACTTTTTAACAAGAATACTGCTAGATAAACAATTACAATAAGAGTATCTTACTCTAATTTATCAAATTTATTTTAATTCTCTTAAAATGAGAACAGGTACTAGTATAGAACAAAGAAAAAATAATCACTTCTATCATCTAGACTGGAGATAATCGCTGTACACATTTTGATATATTTCTTTCAGTAATGTTAATGCATGTATATTATCCATAAAATGAGGATTACATTACATATAAAGTTCTTTCTCTTGATTTGTCAAATTTATTTTAAAATTCTTTTAAAATTATGATAATAGTACAGGACCAAGGAAAAAAATCAGTCCCAATTCCATCATCAAGACTAGAAATAATCATTGTTCACATTTTGATATATTTCGTTCAATAATATTAATATCCTACTCCAATTTAAAGCAAATTTCAGAATATTTTCAGAGCAAGAAAAATAAAAGGCAAAAAAGACCAATCCTGTGGTCACAGTTTAAATATTCACAAAGATCACTAGAGAAAAAAAATTTTAATTTAAATACGTAATAGTTTCCATAGTATTTCAAAATTTGAAAATAAAACTACTTTATCCTGAAACTAACTTGCAAAAAGAAATGCTATGAACTGTGATGCAAATAGAACCAAACTCTCTCTGTAAATTCACAGAATAAGTCACAAGAGGAAGAAAAGATTATGAAATAAGAGAACACAATGAAGAAAATGAGTAAAAGGGTCACAGGAATACCTCTAACACTTGGCTGAAGCTCTCCGAGTATGGAACATACTTATTATCTTTGTCTCCCTTGTAAAACCAGGTACAGCGCCTCACTTCCGATGCTAGCTCATCCCAGTATACGGCATACCGCATCCTCTCCCCCAAATGAACATCGTATCTGCCCCCATCAGTGGGCACAACTCTCCTATCACAGTCTTTTCCTATCAAGGAGTGGAAAGGGGAAATGAAGTACATAGTATAGCAAAATAAAGCTCCCAAAATACAACTCTGAGTTATGTTCTCAATAATGTTATAAAACACACGAATGATCTGTTTCTTCTTGGCTAAACTACTTTATAAACCATCAAAATCATTCTTGGTTTTAATGAAACATGAAAAAAATAATACCCAACGCTGTTTTGTTCTTTTTCTAAGGAGAGATAGGAGTGTCCCTTAAAAAAAAAAATGTATACAAGAAAGCTTTTCTGAATTTTTTGTTTAAGGGACCAAAAGATAAATTAATGACCATCATGATGATAAAGTAGTAACCGGCATCATTCTTGTTTCATAAAAGAAGAAAAAACAAGAGAAAAATGAAAGAATGCATTCTTTTGCAATGTGACACTGCCCGCACCACACTCTTCATAAACAAACTGAAACATAAGAAACATTATTGGTTAACTATGCAGGAATTACAATAGGTACTGTTTTCAAGATACAGACCAAATTCTTGATTATAAATTGGCTGGATAGTAATGCAGAACTTCTATATAAAAATGCTATAGGATGTTATAAAGCAGAAACTAACACACCACTGTAAAGCAATTATACTCCAATAAAGATGTTAAAAAGAAAAGATTATTAAGTCAAATTTGGAAAGTATAAAAAATGTAAAGCAAAAAAAATGCTATGAGACAACTAGAAAAAGATCTAAAATTTACTTCTAATAGCACTCACTATAAGGACTTTTATATTATAGTTTTAGAGAAATGACAGTAAGTCCTTGTCTATTACAAGTCATAGCTTTCACCCTACCAGAACCGTATGCCTCTTCCAGCTGCTGTGAATCCTGAGAGTTGAAAGGAATCCATGTCTCCTTAGAATCTATTATCTTACAATAAAACCAATGAGGAGAAACGGGTTCGTACAAACTGCCAACATCCATGTCTATTAGCTCAAAGGAACTACATGAGTTTGGTGACGGGGATGGATCTGACTGGGACAATTGTTCCTCGTGTGATTCCACTGATGACATTTCTTTCTCTAAAAGACAAAAGAAAACTATAAATAACATTTCCTTCTATTAACAGTGTAACTGTTCACACACAAAACTGGTCATTTTTAAGGAGTCATTTCTGAAAAAAAACTAAGGGGGCTACATAATTTAAAACAGAAATAACATAAATTAACAGCTTTTTTTGGTTTTGTTTTTGGGTTTTTTTTTTTTTTTTTGGAGGAAGGAGGCCTTAAACAAAACGCTTCTTATAGTTAGACCAACCACTTTGCACTGATCTTCCAATCCTCTCAGAAAACTGCATGGTTTTAATTAAACAAAACTGGAATCACAAGAAACACATGGTCGAAATCTTGACTGCAAAAAAAATTTTACCCCAATTTCCAATCTAAGTCTGGTCCCAAGGCAAAAACGCGTACTCCGTCTTAATAACGCCTGGTTTTAGGCTCCAGGCCCTTGTCATTACACATTTACATGACTACTGGAATCACACTACGGAAAATAAAACTATTCACTTAAGAACCAGTCACTTTTTATCAATGCTTGAAGGGTGCTTAAGTAGAGACTATGGTACAAATTCTGAAAACGCGAACCCTCGCTTGGGGCCACTGTGCGCAGGCGCGCACCCACTCGCACCATCCAGGTCTCAGACGAAAAGTAACAACTGACCTCAAAAGCCTCCTTCCCTCAAGGAAGACCGTGACCTGTGTGTTTCCGCCCCTTTAACACTCGCAGAGACTAACACTGCAGACGTCGAAAGTAAACCCAGGCTCCTTGGAGGGGCGCGGGCAAGACCATCGCTATCTCAGCACCGAGCGCAGCGGGACCGCAAACACCCGGCCTCCCTCGGAGCGGACGCTCTCCAGCTTCCGCCACTTTATCTTTTTTCCCAGCACGAATTTACCTCCGCCACTTTGTGTGTCCCTTCTCCCCATGACCCCGGGCCTCCTGCAGCCCAGGTCTGGGACCTCAGGGTTCGCGGACACCTTTCCCCGTTCCGCGTCCAGCCCCGCAGAGAGGAGCGGAGCGTGGATGAAAACAAGGTAATTTCCCGGTGCCTTCGGGCACGGTGGATGCAAAAGGGGCCCTGGCCGCGTCCCTGTAACCGCTGTCACCCCCACCCCGCCAGGGCTGGTCCTCCCAGCCCCCCTTCCCTGCCTCGGGCGTCGCGTCCTCCTTTGCCCCTGGCATCTCCATCCCGCAGTGCCTCCCACCCGCACGCCGGTCGGAGCCCTGGGCCCGGCCGCCGCCCCCAACGCGCCCCGGCAGACTCACCTTGCAGCCCCGCAGCCTTTCAAGTTCTCCTACCTTCGCTGAGTGGGCTACGACATATCCCCAAAGGAGGCCTTCCCCGCGAGCCCAGGAGGGGCGGAGCGGAGCAGAGCAGGGCGGAGCTTGCGGCCCTGCCGGGCTCGCGCCCAACACAGGCCTCCGCCGCGCTCCCAGCGGCCGAGCAGCGGGCCAGGTTGCCAAGAGCAAAGGTGAGGTGACGGGGACCGCTGCGTGGAGGAAACGGGTGGGGCGTGGAGGCCCGCAGGGGCGCTGGCGGGAAGTGTCGCGAGAGGTGGAGGGAATCGCGCGAGATGTGCTCCTCCGAGCGGGCTGGCGGTCGGAGCGCTGGGCACGCGGGTGTTGCCGGCGGCGCGCCCTCCGCTTGGTACCCGCGCGCGGGGTCTGGGTGCAAGACCTCAGGTATTTAGAAGGCAGGGATGAGGAATGAGACGTTTTAGGTGGAGAGCGTTTCAAATTGCAGTGAAAGCAAGGTTCTTCAAGATGACCCAGCCTCCCCACTTAATAGATGGGAAAACAGACCTCTGACCCGGTGGTACCCTGGCTAACCCTGCTCATGGGCCGGGATGGTGCAGGGACGCCGGGATGCCATGCCCTTAGTGAGAAGTAGGACAGGCGCTGGCGGTAGTTGCGTCTACCCAGACCTCCACTTCTGGGTGCTGAGAACGGATACCATTGGCATTTGCAAGGGAACAAAAGATCGTCTCTGGGTCTTTGCCCCTCTCCTTTGCGTTTATTGGGATTTAGAAGCTGCCAAAAACATGTCTTTAAAAGATGTAGAGGTGGGCTTGGCAGGATTCAAAAGCCGCAAGAGGGTTGGAGATGAGATATTTTTGTCCAGCAAGATGACATAACAGAGGTCAAGAGGTTAAAAGAATTCCCCAAGTAGTAGCCCTGCCAGCTCTCCTGTTTAGTTTTCTGGGAGACTTCAATTCCTTCGGGCATGCAATAAAATACTTCCCTATTTTCTAACTAGATTATAGGGCAAGGGTTCAGGGAATGTTTTTCAGTCTTGTTATTTCTTCAAAAGCTGAGAAAAAGGAAACTAAAAGGGATTTTTTAATAACAGATTAATTCTCTTACAGTTTAAGAGCCACACACAATTATCCACAAGTTTACTTATACCTTCTTCTCAAATTTATAACACCTGAATAGCTTCTGTTCTTTGCAGATGAAATGGAGCAGGACCCCACGGTCCCTGCCCCTCACCCCATGTCCTCAGCCCGCCTTTTGTCTGTGGAAAAACTTTAGCCAAAGAATAAGTTTAATCAGAGAAGTGAGAAAATGCAGAAACAAAGGAAAACAGTCAAAGGAGACCAAATAATAGTTTAGTCATTAAGCATAGTCAAGGACCTTCAGTCCCTCAAGGGCTATAGATAATATTCTAAGCCGTATCCTGTGAGCTGTCTTACAGATACTGAAATCCCCACCAGGTGGAAGAAGTTAACTACATGATGACCAGACTGTAGCCATGACATAAGCTGCCACAATTCCAAGAACTGGCCTCAAAGAAATGGAAACCCTGGAACTAAAGATTAACTGTTCTTAAAACAACCAAGATGACGCTGACCAGACCACCGCATTACTGGTTTCACGATGACTGTCCGAACTGACTGTGCTGTTCTGCTCCTGCCTATGCAACCCTGAAACTCCCCTTTAAAAGCCCCTGTCCCCTGAGAGCAGTCGGGAGTTGGTTCTTGGACAGGAGTCCACCCCCTCCCCCAGTTGCCAGCCTCCAAAATAAAGCAACCTTTCCCTTCCTACCAACACTCATCTCTCGAGAATTGGCTTTCCAGCGGCAAGCAGCCGGACCTGGGTTCGGTAACACAGAGAGGATGAAGAAAGCCAGGACTGTGCCCCAGCCTCTAGGATCCTGTCAGATGACTAGCTAATATAACTAATACCAGTAGCTAGCTTTTAACTCTATGTTGTAGGTAACAACTGTAAGCATTTGACAAGTATAATCCCATTTAATTCTCACAGCAACCTGGTGAAGTAGGTTATCCCTATTTGCAGAGGTAGAATGACTCACATACTACCAGCAGGTGATGGAGCCAATGCAAACACATGGTCTGTCTTCAGAGCCTGCACCTAAGTAACTTACCTAAAATCGCAGTTAAGTGATAGAACGGGAACTTGAATTTAGGCCTTCTTTCTCCAAATCCCTGTTGCAGCCTCTATACCAGCTGTTCTCAATTTTCTTTTTTTGTCTCAGGACCCTTTATACTTTTAATTATTGAGAACTCTATAAAGAGTGTTTATGTAGATTGTATCTACCACTATTTACTGTACTAGATGTTAAAACCGAGAAATTTAAACATTTAATTCATTTAAAAATAAGAAAATCCATTTTATGTAAATATTTTTACAGAAAAATAACTAGTTTCCAAAATAATTGTTTAAAAACCAGAGAAAAGGATGACATTGCTTTACATTTTTGTGAATTTCTTTAATGTCTGGCTAGATAGAAAACCACTGGATTCTCATATCTGCCTCTGCATTCAACCTGTTACAATTTTAGTTTTGGTTGAAGTATATAAGGAAAATCCAGCCTCACTCCACTGTGCAGTTGAAGAAAGAAGGAATCTTTTTTTTTTTTTTTTTTTTTTTTTGTGGTACGCGGGCCTCTCACTGTTGTGGCCTCTCCCATTGCAGAGCACAGGCTCTGGACGCGCAGGCTCAGCGGCCATGGCTCACTGGGCCCAGCCGCTCCGCGGCATGTGGGATCTTCCCGGACCAGGGCACGAACCCGTATCCCCTGCATCGGCAGGTGGACTCTCAACCACTGCGCCACCAGGGAAGCCCAAGAAGGAATCTTTTAATGGCCTTTTCAGATAATTGTGGAGTATTCTTTTTACTACTACAATAAAATTCAACAAATGGTAGGTTCTTAAAAGTTAGTGGCAATGTGGAATCTGAAAACATATTAGTGAATTTTTGTACTCTGATACTTTAAAACCCATTGGTCTTGGGCTTCCCTGGCAGTCTGGCGGTTAAGACTCTGCGCTTCTGCTGCAGGGCGCGTGGGTTCGATCCCTGGTCGGGGAAGTTCCACATGCCGCAAGGTGCGGCAGAAAAACAAAAAATCCCCACCATTGGTCTATCTTGCACTTTGAATAGATCTTTTACCCATGCATGACTGATGACATCATGCATAGGTCATTTGTAAAATTTCAGTTCACTGAGCTATGCAGCCTTTCAAATGTTAACGTATTTCACTATTTTTTTAATTACCACCAATCTAATTAGAAGTCTTTTAAGTATCAGGAAGCTGTCAAGCTCATAGCAGATAAAGTCTTCCAAAATCCTTTTTCCTGTAAAGGTCTAATTTCATTATTGGCAACAAATACTGTCAGTTGTTTTCCTTGAAGTAACAATCTCACTTTTTCTAGAAAAGTTCTGCCAAATACCTAAATCTGCATAGCCACAGTTTGTCTGTCGTTTGTACTTTCAACTAAAAATGATGTTCCATGAAAAAAAATAGTAGCTAGTTCAGTTACCAAGTCAAATAATGTCACGTGCTTTTTCCTCAAGTGACCAGCTGCAATATATTGGTCATTCAGATGAATGTATATATTAATTCACAATTCCTAGCTCACAGCTCCCAAAACCCTTGGACTTTCCTGAGCTATAAAAGCAGTGAGATAATATTTGGTCTCTTGTCCTCAGGTCCTGAAAACGCTTCAGAGAAAGTGACTTTTGGATCCCACCGAAGGAGGGTGGCTGCTTGCCAGGAGAGCCAACCATGTGGTTAGAGGGTGGGACCTTTTTCGGTCCCAACGCCCAACCTCTAGGGAGGACAAAGCGGCTGGAGATTGAATCCGTTGCCGACGGCCCAGTGACTGAGTCATGCCTTTGTAATGAAGCCTCACTAAAAATCCAAAGGACAAGGTTCAGAGAGCTTCCAGGTTGGGGAACATGTGAGGATTGGGGAGAGTGGTGCACCTGGAGAGGGAACGGAAGGTCTGCCCCCCCCCCCAGGCCATGCCCTATGTATCTCTATCATTCATCTGGCTGTGGTTTTATATCCTTTTATAATAAACAGGTAATCTAGTAAATAAATGGGTTTTCCTGAGTTCTGTGAGCCGTGCTAGCAAGTTAACTGAAGCCAAGGAGGAAGTCATGGGAACGTCTGGCCTATAAGAATTGCTTGTTGGTGTGTGGAGGCCTCTACACACACACTGGAATTGGGTCCAGGAACGCTTTTCCCCAGTGTACTTCAGCCCGCAGAATTGCTTCCTGCGTACTAATCATTTTGTCACACAGAATGTGAAAAAGGTGTGAACTCAAGGGTTACAAGTTAATAAAATTCATAATTTTTACTCTTCATGAAGTATATTTTTAAGTGAAACTGGCACTGTTTTTATTACAAATTCAGGGCAGTGGACAATACGGTGACTGGTAGAACAATTTGTTTCCACTGCCTTAATTCCTGGTAAGGCGCCAGCAATTTTACCCACCATTGCTTTTCCATCAACAGTGCAAATGTCAACAGCATAGCAAAAAAGGCAAATCATGTCCCGGTACAATTAAGAAAACCGTTTTGATCTTGTGACCCCTAAAGGGGTCTCTGAGACTCCCAGCCTCCATGGACCACCCTTTGAGAATGACAACAATTAAATGTGCCTAATTGGGGCTTGGAATACAAAAGCAATGAATAACACAATACCTACCCTGAAGGAGTTCACAGTCTCAATAGGAAACACAGGCAGGTAAACAAATAAATATATCTTGTTGAACACAGATGTAGAGAGCAAATGTATGGACACCAAGGGGGAACGGGAGGTGGAGTGGGATGAACTGGGAGGCTGGGATTGACACATATACACTACTATGTATAAAACAGACAACTAATGAAAACCTACAGTACAGCTCAGAGAACTCTACTTAGTGCTCTGAGGTGACCTAAAAGGGAAGGAAATGCAAAAAAGAAGAGATATATGTAAAAAAAAAAAAAGAAAAGAAAAAGAAAAGCACAGGAATATGAACATTTCTTCATATTCCCATGACAATAAATACTCTGGGTTCAAACCTCAAAAAAAAAAAAAATATCGCGTTGACTGCTACAACAGAGACCAGATACACCAATAGTTACAAGAGAGGGAGTAATCTCATGTCCAGGCATACCTCCAGAAATTCTCATTCAGTAGGTCTTCGGTGGGATTCAGGAATCTGCATTCTAAACAAGCCCTCTTGGTGATTTGGATGCAGACAGCATGAGATCCACACTTTGAGAAACACTGCCTTAAGAAGTATAAATTCTAGGTTTCCAAGAAGGCCCAGCAGGTAGGTAGTTTCAGAAAGAGAGAATATCTGATATCTCTCAAAAAACCACCAGTTGGGCTTCCCTGGTGGCACAGTGGTTAAGAATCCGCCTGCCAATGCAGGGGACACAGGTTCAAGCCCTGGTCCGGGAAGATCCCACATGCCGCGGAGCAATTAAGCCCGTGCGCCACAACTACTGAGCCTGTGCTCTAGAGCCTGTGAGCCACAACTACTGAAGCCCGCGCGCCTACAGCGCGTGCTCCGCAACAAGAGAAGCCACCGCAATGAGAAGCCCACACACCGCGATGAAGAGTAGCCCTCGCTCGCCGCAACTAGAGAAAGCCCCCGCACAGCAATGAAGACCCAACGCAGCCAAAAATAAATAAATAAAATAAATTAATTTTTTTTAAAAAAGAAAGAAACCACCAGTTAATTTCACTGGCTATTGCTGTTGCAGTGGTATATCAAATCTTTTACCAGAAAAAGGCTTAAAAGGTAAAATCTGAAACAAAGTCTATTTTTTCCCTTTCAATGCTCCAGCACAGGAGACAACAAACTTTCTTCTGTAAAGGGCCAGATAGATATTTTAGGCTGTGTGGGCTGCAAGGTTTCTGTGGCATCCAATCAGTTTTGCTGTAGCACAAAAGCAGCCAGAGACAGTATGTAAACCACTGGGTGTGGCTGTGTCCCAATAAAACTTTATTTACAAAAACAGGCAGTGGGTTAAATTTGGTCCCTGGTGGTAGTTTGCTGACTCCATGCTCCAGTGCAAAAGATAATGCTAATGGCCAGTAAGCTGCCTAAAGAGCAAAAGCAACAGTCTAAGGGTCATGAAACAACTGGATTTCACATCTAAAGTCGGAATAATTGTTAGGCATCAAAAGGTATTGTGTTGAGTGCCTATCAAGGGATTAGGTGCTACGAGGATACATAGTTTTTGGAGACAGAAGTTCTCAACCCCTGGTGGACACGTCGGCATCAAAAGTTGAGAAAACTCCGCAGTTGTTTGTGATGATCTGACAATAAAATAACAAGGCCAGGCTGTGACAGTGATTCTCAAACTCTAATGAATAGAAGGGTATGCTAAGTAGATTCTTTAAATTTCAGGTCCAAACCAAGATAGTTAATCAGAGGGGTCATGAATCTACATTTTAAACAAGAATATACAGGCTGCTGCTATGATTTTGTTTATAAAAGAATGTTAGAACTAGAGGAACCATAGAGACATCAGTGTGACGTTCTCTTCCAGCCCAAAGTTGGTGAGTTTTATAAGTCCATAAACCATTCATAAAAATGCATTTTATTACTTTATAGCCACAACTGAATAGTTCCTGCCCTCAAGCTGAATAATCTTAGATTTTTTTTTCCCCACTTTGAGGCAAGTGATTTGCCTCTGTCTCACTTCAATGAAGACTGTTTTGAGCTGATAACTTCAGTTGAAGCTGTGCAGCAAGGTGTCTCCTTGGGCCCCTGGAGGTTTCCATCAAGCCAAGGTTTCCTCTTGGCTAGGGTTGTCGAATTGAGCATATGTAAATGTAGCAAATGCAAAAGTTAAATACAACACTTTTAGGAAACAATAAGAAAATCTTCAGGAACTGGGGGTAAGCAATGAGTTCTTAGAGACTTGACACCAAAAGTTCTCAGAAGGAAAAACTGATAAATAGGATTGCATCAAAATTAAAAACTTTTGCTCTGTGAAAAACTCTGTAAAGAGGATGAAAAGACAAGCGACAGACTGGGATAAAATACTTGCAAAGCACCAATCTGACAAAAGACCAGTATCTAGAAAACACATAGAATTCTTAAAACTCAGCAGTGAAAAGACAAACAATGGAACCCAAATTTATTTTCAATATCATTCTTCAATAAGAGGGACCAGGGCTTCTTGGAGGAGCAAATGGTTCTAGCGCTGGAACAGGAAATATGCAGGATGAGCCTGAAGAATCATGTAGTGCCAGAAAGTGAGGAGGGCTCCAAAAAGAAAAAGCCCCCACAGTCATGGGGGTGTGTCAAAAGGACACAACTGAAAGAGCTCCCAATGGCCAAAGCAAGACATTCTGAGCAACAAAATAAGTAAGGTAGGGCTTCCCTGGTGGCGCAGTGGTTGAGAGTCCGCCTGCCGATGCAGGGGACACGGGTTCGTGCCCCGGTCCGGGAAGATCCCACGTGCCACGGAGCGGCTGGGCCCGTGAGCCATGGCCGCTGAGCCTGCGCGTCCGGAGCCTGTGCTCCGCAACGGGAGAGGCCACAACAGTGAGAGGCCTGCGTACTGCATAAATAAATAAATAAATAAATAAATAAAGTAGCATTAGATCATAACACAAAGTATAAAATAAATATCTATGGGTCCACACAGATATAAATGACTGATTAAACAAATAAATAAATGGGAGAGAATGACCAAATCTACCTTGCAGGTAAATTCTAAAGAATTAACATAGATAAACACCCTCACCGACATGGAGGATAACTCCCCATCCCCTAAGTGTGGAGCTGCAAATGGGGACTTCCAAAGAATACAGTATGAAAAAGGGGAAAAAAGAAATAGTAACTGTGTAGTGCAGAAACCTGACAGACTCTACCTCAGCCAGGTGATGAAGGTTAACATCAACAGTATGAGCTATGTAGATCGCAAATACATTTGATATATGATGAGAAAGGGCACTTACCTCTGTGGTCTTCCTCCCCCAAATCCAAGCCCCAGTGTAATTATGAGAAAAGCACCAGACAAATCCCAGTTGAGGGGCATTCTACAAAATATCTGACCTGTACTCCTCAAGGCTAGCAAAGTCATCAGAAACAAGGAAAGTCATGGGCGTTCCCTGGTGGCCTAGTGGTTAGGATTCCAGGCTTTCACTGCCATGGCCCGGATCCAATCCCTGGTCGGGGAACTGAGATCCCACAAGCCATGCAGTGTGGCCAAAAAAAACCAAAAAAACAAACAAGGAAAGTCTGAGAAACCGGCACAGCCAAGAGGTTCCTAAGGAGATATGATGACTAAATGTAATACGGTATCCCGAATGGCATCCTGGAAGAGGAAAACGGTGTTAGGTAAAACCAAAGGGAATCTGGATAAAGTATGGACTTTAGTCAACAAGAATGTATCAATACTGATCCATTAATTGTAACAAACGTACAACACTGATTTAAGGTGTTCATAACAGGGTGTGGGGTATATGGGAGCTCTGTAGTATCATCACAATTTTTCTGTACATCTGAAGTACTCTACAATAAGAAGTCTATTAAAATAAACCCAGTTAGCAAGTGGGCAAAAGACACACACAGACATTTTACAGAAGAGAATACACAGATGGCAAATAAGCACATGAAAAGATGTTCAACATCATTAACCATTAAGGAAATGCAAATTAAAGCACAATGAGATATCACTACCTACCTACCCATCAGAATGGTTAAAATAAAAAATAGTGACACCACCAAATACTGGCAAGAATGCAGAGAGACTCATACATTGCTGGTGGGAATGTAAAATGGTACAGCCACTCTAGAATAGTTTGGTAGTTTCCAAAAAATTAAACATGCAACTTTCATATGACCCAGAACTACACTCCTGGGCATTTATCCCAAAGAAATGAAAACTATGTCCACACAAAAACCTGTACATGAATGTACATAGCAGCTTTATTCATAATAGCCCAAACTGGAAACAACCCATACATCCTTCAAGAGGTGAATGGTTGAACAAACTGTGGTACATCCATATCATAGACTACTACTTAGCAATAAAAAAGAACTACAGATACAGGAAACAACTTCGATGAATGTCAAGAGAGTTATGCTGAATGGAAAAAAAAAAAACAATCTCTAATGGTTACATACTATACAATACTATTTATACAGCATTCTCAAAAGGACAAAATTTAGAAATGGAGAACAGATTAGTGGTTGCCAGGGGTTTAGCATGGTGGGAAAGGAGAAGCAGGTGCGGCTGTGAAAGGTCAACAGGAGGAAGAGTCATGGTGATGGGACTGTTCTGTATCTTGACCATATCAATGTCAATATCCTGGCGGTGACATCACAGTAAAGTTTTACAAGATGTTACCATTGAGGGAAACTGGGTAAAGGGTACAGGAAAGCTCTGAATTATTTCATAAAACTGCATGTGAATTTACAATTATCTCAAAATAAAAACTTTAATGAAAAAAATACAATATAGGGAATTCCCTGGCAGTCCACTGGTTAGGACCCCGCACTCTCACTGCTGAGGGCTGGGTTCAATCCCTTGTCAGGGAACTAAAATCCCACAAGCCATGTGGCATGGCCAAAAAAATAAATATATAAATAATGCAATACAGTTGGTACTCCTATCGATGGGTTCCACATTCACGGACTCAACCAACTATGGACTGACAGTATTTGGAAAGAAAAAGAATTCAGGAAAGTTCCAAAAACTTGAATTTGCTGCATACCCGGCAACTATTTACATAGTACCTACATTGTATTTACACCTACTTACACAGCATTTACATTGTATTAGGTATTATAACTAGTCTAGAGATGACTTAAAGTATATGGGAGGATATGCACAGGTTTTATGCAATACTACAACATTTTATATAAGGGACTTGAGCATCCATGGACTTTGGTATCCACGGCGGGGTCCTGGAACCAATCCCACAGATACTGACGGATGACTGTACTCCTAGTTATCTTGGATTTCAGAAAAACAATCATTTTTAGTATCATTATGTCCCATGCCATATGTGGAACACACTGATACTAAAAGGTGACTTGTTGTTTATCTGAAATTCAAATGTAACTGAGGGTCCTATATTTTATCTGGCAATACTACCCTTGGCATTAGCTTATCAGGATAAGGTATATATTGCAAAATAAAAGAACATTTAAAAGTTGGCTACAGGGCTTCCCTGGTGGCGCAGTGGTTGAGAGTCCGCCTGCTGATGCAAGGGACACGGGTTCGTGCCCCGGTCCGGGAAGATCCCACATGCCGCGGAGCGGCTGGGCCCATGAGCCATGGCCGTTGAGCCTGCGTGTCCAGAGCCTGTGCTCCGCAAAGGGAGAGGCCACAACAGTGAGAGGCCCACATACTGCAAAAAAATAAATAAATAAAAAAAGTTGGCTACAGAAAATGTGCCCTGATCTCAGAAACCCCTAAATCCTCCCTTCTCAGCAGCTGGCATCTCCTCTGCCTAACATTTTATTACAACAAATGTGCTACTGCCCACCACTCCTGATGAGAAAAGCCACATAGAGTATAAAACCCTCCTATCTTCACAGAGGAGTAAAAATTATCCAGATAATCCTCCCTTCTCAACTTCAACTCAAAATAGCTATTCCCTCCAAGAAAGATTATGAAAAAATAATAATTAAACAGAATAGTCAGGAAGCATTTTCTAGAAGCAATTTGGGGTCTCCAGTATAACAATGCTGTAAAAAACACAACCAAGAAGTAATAGACATCTGAAAAAATCTCTAACATGAAAAAGATGGAGATTGAAAAAGAAAGGAAAACGCAACTTTGTAGGAAATTTATTTGAGAAGAAAAAAAATCAAGAAATTATCATTAATATCCTCAGAGATATAAGATGCTACACCCACAAACAAGAGCAGAATCCCATAGAGAACACAGAGCACAAAAAAATTCCTAGAAACTAAAAATATGATAGATGAAACAAAATTCAGTGGAGTTGGAAGATAAAGGTGAGTAAATCCCCCACAAAGTACAGCAAAAAGGCAAAAAATGAAAGTGAAAAGATAAGTAAATCAAAGAACCAGTCTAAGAGATCTATAACAGAAACAGCAGGAATTCTAGAAAGATGTAACAGAGATTAGCGTAGCAGAGGAGGAAAAGAAACAAACAAACAAAACTCAAGAAAATGTTATAGGGCTTAAGGGCAGGAGTTTCCAGAACGAAATGTGCCCAGCAAAGTGGACAAAAACAGACCCATACCAACACTGTACTGTAGAGGGGACAAAAATATCCTACAAGCTTCCAGGAAGAAACACTAAGTTTTAAACAAAGGATCATGAAAACACATTTTCAAATATGCCAGATGGAAAAAAATTACTTCCTATGCACCCTTTTCCAGGAAGCTACTGGGGAACATGCTCTACCAAAATGAGGGAATAAACTGAGAAAGAGAAAGACACAGGCTATGGAAAAAAGGAATCCAACAGAAGGGGTGGAGAGAATCCCCAGGATGAACAGAAGACACCAGAATGAAAGTATGCACCAGGAACATACAAGTGCTGCAGGCAGAGGGCTCCAGGAACGCGTCTTCAGGAGCCTAAAATTGATAAAATATGTCTGAGCATCTTAAGAGAAGATTTAGACAAATGATGGAGGGTTTGAGGTCAAATCAGTCATAAGCACATAGGCAAACAAAATAAGTATGACATGATTCATTCCAGAGAAAACAAGTTGTTGTTCAGGAAAAGAAAAGTAAGCAGTTTACTGCATGACTGAGCTCTGGGCAGCATTTACATAGTATAATAACGTACAACAGAATTACCATGTAAGTGGAGTGAGAAACTGGAGGGATCAGAGCTGGGATGTGTGTATGGTAGAGGCAAAGAGACCTAACCTTCATCCTCTACAACAGAAAATCAGTAGAAATGACCTAAAATTGATAAATCAAAAGGGAGCAATACAACTGTGTAATTAAAAAAATATGGAGATAATTTTTTTAAAAAACTCAATTGAAAGTAGTTACTTTTGTAGAAGGAAAAATGGGAGTGGAACCGAAGAGTGATCTTTTTCATAGAATTGACTTTTTTTGAAGATTTTTTTTTTTTTTGATGTGGACCATTTTTATAAAGTCTTTACTGAATCTGTTACAATATTGCTTCCGTTTTATGTTTTGGTTTTTTGGCCGCGAGGCACGTGGGATCTTAGCCCCCAGACCCGGGGTCAAACCCACACCCCCTACATTGGAAGGTAAAGTCTTAACCACTGGACCACCAGGAAGTCCCAGAATTGACTCTTTAAACTGCTAACTTCCATAGAATTATTTGAGTCTTCAAACTCATAACTTTTTTAAAAAGAAAAAAAGATGAAAAACTCCAGTCCTCAAGTATCCATCCCCCCCAAAACTTTTTTTAATGCCAATTTAATCCATATTCTTCAACTTAAAAAAAAAAATCTTCCCACCTCTAATGGTATTATATTAATCAACTACAAAACTGTTTTCAAAACCCCATTTTTCAAAGCACTTAAAAGAATTCCCCACCAACAATGTAGAGACCAGCCCATCCTGCTAATACTTCATTGGGACTTAAATTCATCTAAATATGTACATTGGTGTTTATATTTGGAACAATAGTGGCTTATTATAGAGAACATAGCTGTGTTTAACATGCCAGATCTGGATAACTTTATTCAAGATTTTGACAGAAATTATCCCCAAAGTAATATTAAACTTAGACACTTTTTAAAAGTCCAGATGTGAAATACCAAAAAAAATTTGAATTCAGTCAAGAGTCAATACTAAGTCAAGAACTGAATCAGATCCACAAAAAATGAATACTATTTTCCTTCTTATATTCACTATATTTTCTGGCACAGGTTGCAATTTAGTTTTCCTTTCCTTGACATTGGCATTTGGAATCATTTTAACATGGTTTACACCTTTAATTTCTAAGTCTGTACTTACCCTGAATATCTTATTATAATTAAAATTATAAATCCAGAAGCAATAGCCCACCCTTACAGAAAGAATCCAACTAATACATGTAGAAGGAATAAGAGAAACAAAGTCACATTCGAACACCACAGTAGTAACAAGCAAGATCTGCCAGTGGATACAAAAATGAGTGGGCAAAAGTTTTAGCAGAAACAGGACATTTGCATAGCTCACATTATCTCTAGCAAACATTCAGTCATTACGAAGGAAAACATAGTAAGTTTACAGCAGAGAATCCTAGCAGACGCCACCTCAGGTAGTGGCTAAGGTTAATAACACCAGAAATACATTACCGCATCAGGTGTCAAGATACACTGTCACAGATTGGAGGACGCTATGATGACATGACAACTAAATGCGAGGCAGGATCCTGGATTGGATCCTGAAACAGTGAAAGGACATTAGTGAAAAGACTAGAAAATCCCTACTTTCAAAACTCTCTACTTTAGTTAATAGCATTATATCAAGGCTAATTTCTTAACTTGACAAATGTTCTACAGCTATGTAAGATGTTAATATAAAGGGAAGGTGAGCGAAGAGTATACAGAAACCGCTGTTTTTGCAACTCTTCAGGAGGTCTAAAATTATCTCAAAACTAAAAAAAAAAACTGTTAAAAAACATACACACACACATATATATGTGTGTGTGTATAATGTGTGATTTATAGATTAAAAAAATCAAGACCTCAGGGAAATTGGTATCTTGGGCACTCAGTTAAAAAATAGTGTTCTCTCCTGTATTAGCCATTGTCTCACTGGTTTATGTTAACTTAGCTTTAAGGTTCTCCCCCTTCTAAATATTTAAAGTACAACATTTAAATTTTCATAGAAAAGCCTTTTGTAACATTCCTATATTAGGCCAAAAATAAAAATCCTAGAATAAAATTGTCACCATATTATCTCATAAAATCAGTCATACCAACCTAAGGCCCGGCCAGTATTTTTACTTTACTTTTTCTCGTCATATAATATGTTTGTATTGGTTTTTTTTTATAAGGAGAGGAGATGGCTGGTGGATTTATTTTCTTGTTAATAGGCCTGGCAGTCAAGAAAAAAAAATCACTTGGATATCTTATTAAGAAACAGCAGTTTTTCCAATAACAGATACTGCATACTGGAACTCACTTCAGATGAAAAAAGTAAGTTATCTACCTAAGTCTCTTCTACATGATAGCATAGGGCTACCCGAGCAAATCCAGCTAAGACCCTTTCAATATCCCTTCCTTAAATCTGGCTCTAAAATGACTGTTATTAGTGATGGTAAACATCTTTTTAATAAAATAGGCAATACTGTCTATGCAATTTATTCTAGGGAAACAAAGATAAACATCAAATCTACCTTTAAAAGAAGAACACAATTTCCCACTCTAGCTATGGCTGATTCATTCCCTGAGCATGAATCCTCTTTTACCGTCGTCGTTTCTTACTGTAAACTGAGCAGATACACTGAGCTGGAATCTCCTCATAGGGATCCTGATGGTGAAGCTAATATTTTAGATGGAGAACAGCATTCCCAAATGGTTGTATTTATTACTTTTGCAGTTACTTTTGCAGTTATTATTTCTACGTGCTGTGGCATTTAATTTTTAATCTGTGTTCATCACACTGCTCCATATGCAAGCAGCTGTAGTAAAAAGATAATTAAGGGGGAAGAAAGGAAATTTTAAAGTGGCTCTTCATCCAAATACGATTAAGACAGCAAAAAAGGAAATAGCCCCATTTTCATTCCTATACCCATGCCATTTCCAAATTAACCTTCCAATAGTAACATGAAAAATACAAGTGGTAAAACTCTAACCTAATGATCTATACAAAAAAGGAGACAATCTACCTCAGGAACTCACTACACAGTGCAATATATTCAAGTGGTGAAAAGATATAAATTCATCCAGAACTGCCATACTATCTGGCTGTCAGTACAGTCTCTTGAGTAATTATATTAAACATATTACTACAAAATGTACCAAGAAGTAGAGAATAACACTATATTTGTGAACTACAAGCAACAAAACAAAACAGAGGTCCAAGAAGGCTGAAGTCCAAGCTATAATTTACACACATAGTGTATGGTGAAAGCAGTCACAATGTACAAAAATGTGACAAGTAATCCAGATGTTTAAAAAAACAGAGCCTGTTTGTCTCAGACAACATCCAGTCTTATCCGGTAGGTTTCTGATAAGCCTGTTACATAAGGTGGATTTCCCTCCTGCTGATAAGAAGCAGCTTGCAGATACCCATAAATTTCTTAAGGGGTGAGTCTACTTGGCAATACTGATAACTCCATAGCTTCCTATTACATTCATTGGTCTGAAAACTGAAAACAACTCATAACCCAACTGTTCTTCCACGTCCTTTACCAGTTTTTCAAGTTTTATATCAAAGGAAAGTTGGAATGTATTGCTTCTTCTCCTCAACAGGCATTTCAAAAAGAGGGTAGTTAACCAAAATCAAGAGTTCTTTGGTCAAGTTAGTAACAGGCTTCCCCTTTGTTCTAAATCCCTTCATAATCCTTTTTTTTCCAGTTTTTCCAGTATGGCCTGGATTTTACAAACAGCCTCTTTCCTGGCCTGCCGGACAGAGTCCTGGCCCCCAGTTTCAACTGAATCCAGTTCCAAAAGTTCCTTGGTTAGCATTTCTTCCAAAAGCCAGTATGCTTTGTCTGTCTTTTTTCCTACAAACTCTTCTACTTCTTGCTCAAGATACTGGACCTTCTCCAGCACATGTATGATTTTTTTAATACTTGGGGGAGTCCCTTCATCTGAAGATAAACACTCTTCAGGAAGATTATGACTCTGATCTTGATTGCTGGGATGCTCGTTGGTGGCATTACCATACAGCTGAGGCTCAGCAGTATATTGGACTTGGGAATCCAAGAGCTCTGAATTATCATTGTTCACTGTTCCCGAGGACTCGTACTGATGGACATGGACACTGCAAGGAAGGTTGTGCCGGTTCATGCCTTGATCTGATTGGCTATAGGGGTATGAGGAATCCTTGGAGTAGGAGAGCAAAGAGGGGAAAAAAGCTGTTTTAATGGAGATCCATCAACATCAGATTTGTTAGCCCACATCTTTCACCTGACCAGGGAGGTACATGAAGACTCCCCACCCATAAAAGTGGACGGCCCTCCTTAATCATTTGAGAAGAATACAGCCCTAAAAAGATAAAAGGCAGAGAATTCCTGAGTATAAAGGCTGGAATCTACCCTGAGACAGGTCATCATCATGAACACCTCATAATCTATCTTTACCACCTCACAATCTGTCCAGTGACTTAATAAATAGGAATCAGATAGTTTTTTCCCCTAAGAGATAAAACCTGAAGACAAATCTTAAAAAGGAACCTGGCCACAAGCAAATGGTGTTCAAGTGTGTGGTTTCATAAAACCATGCAATTTCACATTGGTTTTGTCTTCTGTCAGGAGACTGAGGTAGTAAAATCTGATCTTTGATTTTGTCTAACAAACCAATGGTATTACATCTAATTTAGTAAATGAGCATTCTCCTGTCGTTTAAAAAAAGGAATGAACCTAAAACTGCTCTAAAAAATAAAGTCTATTTTAAATAAAAAGTAAACTGGGCTAGGTAAAGTTACAGGTAGTAGCCACCAACATTTTGAAGTTAGTCCCCATTTAACACAGACCAATGCAGAAAAAGTTCCACGCTGTGCTCTCTTAATTACCCAGACATTAAGAGGACAACGTCTAGAAGCCTCCTACCTTGGGCTGTGGGGCTGGGGGGGAAGGAGGTGGCCGAGGAGAGCCACTGCTTGGCCATGATGAAGCGCTCTCACTCATGTAGAGACTCCCAGGTGGTGCTGAGGGGGCAGCTGAAGGCCAGGGGTAACGGGCTCCCATGCCATAAGCACCCGGAGGAGCCCAGGAGTCCCCCTGGGATCGTACAGTTGGTCCTGGTGGTGGAACACTACGATTACCATCCCCATAAGGATAATGGGGCACGCTCATTCCAGGGTTCTAGATTGAGAGGAAGGAAATACACTGGTCATTGCTAAAAGACACTTAAAGAAGTAATGAAAATATTCTAGTGTAAACAGATTCAGAGATGCTTCCTCTTGGCTTAACAGGGTATATCTTAGCTGCTATGGGACTAAACTGTAGTATTTCTAATGAGTTGCAAATATTTTCTCCAAACCTAAAAAAACTTGGTTCCAAAGATATCAGGGGCAGATTTGGTGACCATCAAACTCAGAAAAATAGGGCCTAAACTTCAGTGGCTGAAGCACAGCATAAGTCTGTCCCACAGCATAAGTCTGTCCCACAGATACTATAAATAAATGGACCCTTATGCTATAAGGAAGCACAAATAAAGACATACTAGAACTCTCCTTGAAGTGAACAGAGAAATAAACATTCATAGAATATTAAAAAATATAAACCTAACCTTTTGGGCTTCCCTGGTGGCACAGTGGTTAAGAATCTTCCTGCCAATGCAGGGGACACGGGTTCGAGCCCTGGTCCAGGAAGATCCCACATGCCGCGGAGCAACTAAGCCCCTGCACCACAACTACTGAGCCTGTGCTCTAGAGCCCGCGAGCCACAACTACTGAGCCCGCGTGCCACATCTACTGAAGCCCACGTGCCTAGAGCCTGTGCTCCGCAACAAGAGAAGCCACTGCAATGAGAAGCCCACGTACCGCAACGAAGAGTAGCCCCCGCTCTCAGCAACTAGAGAAAAGCCCACACGCAGCAACAAAAACCCAACGCAGCCATAAATAAATATATTTATTTTTAAAAAACCCCAAAAAACCTAACCTCTTGAAGTGAACAGAAAAAAAACTTGGTACCATTCATTAATATGAAAAAATAAAAACACAACAGATGAATGCTCACCTGTGAAGCAGGATATCCTGGAACCTGCCCCCTAAGAGGGGCTGCTTCAGTCTGGCAGTCCTGCTGGGGATACATCCAACGAGAGACTGGGGTTGGGCTGTTGCCAGGTGAACGGTAAGTGCTTGGAACCTCTGTGGAGTAATTGGTCTGAGCATACCCGGATGTGTAATAAGCCCCTGGGTATGAGGCAGTATTTGTCCCAGGGCCAGTGGGGTATGGTGGGCCATATGCTCCATTTGTATAAGAATTCAAACTCTATAAAAAAGCAAAGTTGGGAGAAAAAAAACATGAATGAGTAGATGAGCTGAAATGCCCTCACTTCAAAAACTTTGAGAAGAAAGGAGATCAGTAACTAATGAAAATATGAACTACCTAAGCAACCGTTGAGGTATTCTTTCATATATTATAATCATATACATATATTAAACTCAGATTATCACCTTAGAGTCTTTGTCATAACAATGGGTATATTGTGATGAAGGATGAAGTGATGGCCTTTAGTGCTTCTCAGCCATTTCCATAAGTGCACCTAACAATTGCACCTAATGGCAGGGAACTTGTCCCCACAAACTGAAGAGGGTGTTCCGGGAAACCTGGGAGAATGGCGAGAGAAAGAAGAAAGTAACCATAATACAACAGAAAGAAAAAAAGACCACAGAGAAAGACCTAGCCCTGCCATTGGCTTTGTGTTTACCCTCTCTGAGCTTTAGTTTCTCCAGCAGGAAAATGGAAATCATAAACATATCTTGCAGGGTTATTGTAAAAATTAATGAGATGACATATATAAAATGCTTAGTATAGTGTCTGGCACGTAGTATGCTCAATGATTTGCAATTTTTACAATACAAATTGTTGTTAGTATTAATGTGGCAAGGTCAGGAAACGAACCCAGATCTGACTCCAAGCCCATGTGCTTTGTATTGATACCAGCCTACTCTGCTTCCCCAAATGATAACAGCAGACAGAGACAAATTCCTCATATATTGCTTACTGCAGTTTTACGTCACCTATCCAGACTATTACTGACACCCAGAATCCTCAGTTTAGTAATCCAAACAAGATTAAAGCTAAACTCTAAACGATTACCTTAGCGTTTTCTATTAATTTCTACTTTACCTTGTTAAAATGGTAAAAACAGAATCAAGTTTTCCTGGACTCATCCTTCTAAAACTAGACAATCTTTCCCATTTTAGGTAGAAGAATAAGAATCTTGTGATATTAACTAGACTTATCATGGTGATCATTTCACAGTGTATACAAATATCGAACCATTATGCTGTACATCTGAAACTAACTATATGTCAATTATACCTCAATTTAAAAAAAAAAAGAATCCTGATATCTTCTACAGTTGTTAATGACTGAAGAAAATGAAATTTAAATTTGATGCCAAATCTACCACAACAAAAAGAGGGATAGATTGAAGTGGGAAGGAGGGCATAATTCTGTGGAAAATAAATTCTTAGCCACAGTTTTATGGCAAGAGGATAAAAGACAGGCTACTATCACCACACGGCCAAAGAATTCCGTGCAGGGACGGGGTGAGGGAAAATCCAGCCAGGCATTCCTTGAGCAGCCACTGTGAGGCTAATCAAGTCTTCTGCCTACAGGCTGCTGTGCCTAACCAAACAATCCCTTATGCAACATATACAGCTGAAGATTTAAGATTAAAAAAAAAAATCATGCGACTTTTTGTACTGTTATTCAAATCCTAGAAATCCTTCCTAAGGAAATTATTCAACTAGAGAAAAAATTATAGGCATGAATTTGTTCATCACAGCATGATTCACCATCACGCAGAATTATAAACAACCTAACCGTCCTGTACTGATGGAATGATTAAGTAGACTACTGGTTATTCATTGAGGAAATTTTATTCTGTCTTAAAAACTCACTGTTAGGGACTTCCCTGGTGGCGCAGTGGTTAAGAATCCGCCTGCCAATGCAGGGGACACGGGTTTGAGCCCTGGTCCAGGAAGATCCCACATGCCGCGGAGCAACTAAGCGCATGCGCCACAACTACAGAGCCTGCGCTCTAGAGCCCGCGAGCCACAACTACTGAGCCATCGTGCCACAACTACTGAAGCCCGCGTGCCTAGAGCCTGTGCTCCGCAACAAGAGAAGCCCACGCATCTTAACGAAGAGTAGCCCGCACTCACCACAACTAGAGAAAGCCTGCGCACAGCAACGAAGACCCAACGCAGCCAAAAAAATAAATAATAAAATTAATTAATTAATTTTAAAAAACTCACTGTTAGAACTGACCAGACATCTAATGATATCAAAGAATTATTTGGGTTTTTTTTCCTTTAAGTTTTAATAATGGCATTGCGGTAATATCTTTAAAACTTCCTTATACCTTAAAGATACATGCTTAAGTATTTACAAAAGACATAACATGATGTCTGGAATTTGCTTCAAAATACTCTAAGGATATATAAATGAAACATGATGGCCATGTATTGATACTTGTTGAAGCTGAGTAATGGGTACATGGGAGATTATTGCACTATTCTCGTTACTTTGGATTATGTTTGAAAATTTCCTTACTATTAAAAAAAAGTTTCTGTTATTTCACCCTATAACATGTAAAGTACATACGATAAATGAAAAGTCATATTAAAAGGCATATGTAAAATGAGTTGTCATATTAAAAGACAAATGTAAAGCTGTGTAAATATGATAGGGGAAAGGCTGAAAACAAATTTACCAAAATATGGATATATTAGGATGACAGAATTAGTGTTTTTTCTCCCTTTTATCTCCCAAGTGTTTAGTAATAAAGTTGTATTTTATAGTAAAAAAAATATGCTATTAAAAATGTCATGACAGGTTGGGCTTCCCTGGTGGCGCAGTGGTCGAGAGTCCGCCTGTCAATGCAGGAGACACGGGATCGTGCCACGGTCTGGGAAGATCCCACATGCCGCGGAGCGGCTGGGCCCGTGAGCCATGGCTGCTGAGCCTGCGCGTCCGGACCCTGTGCTCCGCAATGGGAGAGGCCACAACAGTGAGAGGCCCGTGTACCACAAAAAAAAAAAAAAAAAATGTCATGACGGGTTCAATCCCTGGTTGGGGAAGTAAGATCCAGCATGCAGTGAGGCACAGCCAAAAAAAAAAAAAAGGTCATGAACTCTCAAGTATGTCTAGAAACTGGTGGGCTGCTTGGACCATAGCTACTTCCATCTATGTCCAAGTAGACTATTTTCATGAAGGGAAACTTGTATCTAAGGATAGCAAGCTGTGATTTGAAACTTGTCAGCTGACATGGCAACAGAAAATCTGAAACTGAGCAACTGCAAGAAGAATTAAACAAAATCTTTGATAGTCACTGAATTTCTGTAGAAGTCTCATTCTGGATTCCAGAAGAAATCAAGAGACTGGAGCTCTTAAAACTCAAAAAATATCCCAAGTGCTGCTCTTGTTCTAGAGGTAAATGTAAATATGACTTAGCATTTAAAAGTCAAAATCATGTCACATCATATGATGTCTCACTGCAAAAGCTACAGATTATCCAGGAGGTAACACTTCTTCCAAAAGTTGGTTTTACAATTGACGGACTGTTTATAGATGTAGAATCCAAAGAGGAGAAAACTGATCAGGTCTCTCACTCAGAAAGTGATACACTTGTTCAACGGATTCCCTTTCCATTTGATACATGAATATCAAACAGCAAACAGACCCAATCCAAGTGGGAAAAAAACCTTTTTTTCCATTAGCAAGAGCACAATTCTTCCTGCTGTGCTTATCTTGAAAAACATGGAAGGCTTCACCACAAAAGTACTCCAAGACTTCACAATTATCAGCAGTCGACATCAACTTGAGTTTCTACTAATACTCATTTCTGGAATTGCCAAATCTATTATCATCCACTGGTTACTTCCTCATGCAGTATCTCTCCTTATAGAACTATTCCAATTTTTGTCTCATAGGAGCTCCAAACCACAGTACTTAATAAGCTGTATTTTACAACCCAGGTCCCCTTTAAATTAAATGAAAAGGTGTTATAGGTTCTGATGAAAGTCCTTTTGTATCATGATTTCTCAATTCATAACATTATAAGAGGACTTCAGTTTTGTTTCTTAGAGCATTTCTATTCCCAGGCACTCAGTGTTCTGTGGTGTGATCTCCCAGAACCCAAGAGAATTAGCTTCTTTATCAGAAAATCAATGTGAAAACATCCGTCTTTCATCCTTTAGATACGTGGAAAAGAAGCTTTAGAAAAACAAATTGCATTCATGACCAAAGAGAGGATTTTAAACAAAAACACCCGACCACAATCATTACTAGAGAAGCTGTGTATTTATCATGCTTTTCCCAAGTACCCACTGGGTCAATGGATCAGAGCTACAACATGCATGGTTACAAACGATCAGCATCGGAAGAACATATGTTAGCCTTGCAGTTGCTACAGACGTTGACTAAGGATGAGCTTATGATCATAGTTCAGAACTGTTCAAAGTTTTTAAGTCTTCTGAAGAGTAGCCTGGCAGCATAGCAAAGAAAATAAAGGCGTTCTTGGCCCAGCTTCAAAGCCCTGATACAGAGGCCAAAGAGAAAGAAAATACTACTGGGGCTTCAGAAGACAGTCTTTGATGCAAATGAAGGCGTTAAAAGCAAATAAGAAGCAATCTTAGTTTGAAGAACTCAGAAAATACCTCATGAATTTCATCAACAGTCTGGTGAGCCCAAATCTTCTGTCCTGAGCTGGTTTACTTCATACTGCCTAAACCTGCTCCACAGACTGTCCAACATGCTCCTCAACAATCCTTACTATTAGCTGAAAATGAGGAAAGCTGTATTTCAAAGACTGTCCCCTGTTCCTGCGTAGCACATAGACTGCACCTGAACACAACAGGCTAATCAGCTTTGGGGACTGCTCAGGGGCCCTCCCAACATCCATCAGTTCTGAAGAAACGGATATAAATTCCACATTACCGGGGGAAAGTGCATGAAATTACGCACTCCCGGTCTATAAGAGAAGACTGATCATGTGGCAAAGCTAACATGAGGCGGCAGATAGAAGGCAAAGGAGTGAAACCATTCAATTTTTAAAAAAGGAAACCGGTCATATCTACATACCACTGCAGGAGTCTGTTTTGGTCAGAAGATAAATGTATAATCCCCATGTGATGCTTCACCAGAAAATACACGTGTGCTAATCCCATACAAGCATATGTCTAGATACCTTTGGGTTTAGAATCCAACAATTTTTTTTTTTTTTTTTTTGCGGTACGCGGGCCTCTCACTATTGTGGCCTCTCCCGTTGCAGAGCACAGGCTCCGGATGCGCAGGCTCAGCGGCCATGGCTCACGGGCCCAGCTGCTCCGCGGCATGTGGGATCTTCCCGGACCGGGGCACAAACCCGTGTCCCCTGCATCGGCAGGCGGACTCTCAACCACTGCACCACCAGGGAAGCCCAGAATCCAACAATTTTTGTATCTAAAAGCTCTCTCAGATTATTGCTGTTGCTTTCAAAAAGTCATCACTAAATTAAAAGTGAATCTTTCTTGAATATATGTAATATACACGTATAATAAATGCCTTTATCTAAGGGGGGGAAATGTCATCTCCAAAAATAATCTTTTTTAAAAAAAATATGTTGACTCCCTTTTTTTTTTGGCTGTGTTAGGTCTTCGTTGCTGCATGTGGGCTTTTTTCTAGTTGAGGCAAGCAGGGGCTACTCTTCGTTGTTGGGCGCGGGCTTCTCATTGCGGTGGCTTCTGTTGTTGCAGAGCATGGGCTCTAGGAGCGTGGGCTTCAGTAGTTGTGGCGCATGGGCTCAGTAGTTGTGGCTCACGGGCTCTAGAGCGCAGGCTCAGTAGTTGTGGCACACGGGCTTAGCTTCTCCGCGGCATGTGGGATCTTCCCAGACCAGGGCTCGAACCCGTGTCCCTGCATTGGCAGACGGATTCTTAACCACTGCGCCACCAGGGAAGTCCCCAAAAATAATCTTTATCAATAGGAACAACTGATGAAATCAGACAAATTAACATTGCTGAGAAAAACTGTGACTCATGACTTTGGGTTCTGTCTTCCTCTTACATTAACTGTAAAAGTAATGCCTGCTACTCTCCAAATTGATCTATATGCAATCTCAATGAAAATCCCAGCTGCCTTTTGTGCTGAAATTGAAAAGTTCATTTCCTCATTGGCAACCACTGTGAAAAGTAATTTGGCTATATTAAATAAATATGTACGTATCCAAACCCACCAATTCCATACACGAGGGAAATGCTCGTCTCATATGTTGTACAACAGAAAAGAGAAAAACAATGTTGAGTTAAAGAAAAGCAAATTGCAGGAGAATGCTAGTATGAAACCACTCATATCAAGTTTAAAATCATGTTAAATAATACTATAAAAATGCATATACAAGTAGTAAAAGCATAAAAACACATATGAGACAATTAATATAACTTTAAGAAATGGAAAGAAGTGTTATATGGGGCTTCAACTGTATTTATTTTACTTCTTTTTAAAAATCTGAAACTTAAAAACTGACAAAGCTAGGAGCTAGATAAAAAAAGATGTACATATTTTCTGTACTCTTTCAGAATGCTTGAAGTATTTTAAATTTAATATTTGTCATAAGAGTCAAAAATTTTAACAGCAAAAGCAAAGGCAACAAAACAAAAGCAAAATTAAAAAGTGGGATTACATCAAACTAAAAAGCTTCTACACAGCAAAGGAAACCATCAACGAAAGGAAAGGCAGGGCTTCCCTGGTGGCGCAATGGTTAAGAATCCACCTGCCAATGCAGGGGACACGGGTTCGAGCCCTGGTCCGGGAAGATCCCACATGCCACAGAGCAACTAAGCCCGTGCGCCACAACTACCGAGCCTGTGCTCTAGAGCCCGTGAGCCACAACTACTGAGCCCACGCGCCTAGAGAAGCCACCGCAATGAGAAGCCTGCACACCTCAATGAAGAGTAGCCCACACACTGCAACGAAGAGTAGCCCTCGCTCACCGCAAGTAGAGAAAGTCCGCAGCCAGCAACGAAGACCCAACGCAGCCAAAAAAAAAAAAATTTATTAAATAAGTAAATTTAAAAAGTAAAAAAAAAAGAGGGCTTCCCTGGTGGCGCAGTGGTTGAGAGTCCGCCTGCCGATGCACGGGACACGGGTTCATGCCCCGGTCCGGGAAGATCCCACATGCCGTGGAGCAGGCCCGTGAGCCATGGCCGCTGAGCCTGCGCGTCCGGAGCCTGTGCTCCACAGCGGGAGAGGCCACAACAGTGAGAGGCCCGTGTACCGCAAAAAAATAAATAAATAAATAAATAAATAAAAGAAAGAAAGGCAACCTACTGAATGGAAGAAAATACTTGCAAATCATATATCTGATAAGGTAAGGAGTTAATATATAAAGAACTCATACAACTCAATAGCAAAAAATCAAACAATCTGATTTAAAAAATGGGCAGCGGATCTGAATAGACATTTTTCCAAAGACATACAAGATGGCCAACGGGTACATGAAAAGGTGCTCAACATCACTAATCATCAGGAAGTGCAAATCAAAACCACAATGACATACGACCTCACACCAGTTAGCATGGCTATTCTCAAAAAGACAAGAAATAAGTATGGATGAGAATGTTGAGAAAAGGAAACCCTTGTGTACTGTTGATAGGAATGGAAACTGGTACAGCTACTGTGAAAAACAGTATGGAGGTGCCTCAAAAAATTAAAAACAGAATTACCATATGATCCAGCAATTCCACTTCTGGGAATATATTCACGGGAAACAAAAACACTAACTCGAAAAGATATCTGCACCCCATGTTCACTGCGGCACTATTTTACAACAGCCAAGACATGGAAACACCCTAAGTGTCCATCACTGGATGAATGGATGAAGATAATGTGATATATATATATATATATATATATACACACACACACACACACACAATGGAGTATTATCCAACCATAAAAGAGAAGGAAATCTTGCCATTGGGACAACATGGATGGACCTTGAGGGCATTATGCTAAATGAAATGTCAGACACAGACAAATACCATAAGACCTCATTTATATGTGGAATCTAAAAAAAACAAAAAAAGCCAACTCATAGATACAGAAAACAGACTGGTGGTTGCCAGAGGTGGAGCAGTGGGCTGGGGTGCAGGAACGGGTAAAGGGGGTCAAAAGGTACAAATTTCCAGCTATAAAATAAGTAAATCATAGGATGTAATGTACAGCCTGGTAACTATAGTTAACATATTGTACTGTAATATTTGAAAATTACTAAGAGAGTATATCTTAAAAGTTTTCATCACAAGAAAACAAAACTTTGTAACTGTATGGTGACAGATGTTAACTAGACTTCTGTGGCGATCATTTTGGAAAGTATACAAATATTGAACCTTTACACTGTACACCTGAAACTAATATAGTTATATGGCAATTATAGCTCCATAAAAGGTCAAATTTTTAGAAATAAGTACATTTTGCGTTTGTTGTTTCCAGGTCCTGAGAAATAATCTATCATGCATCAAGCTGCCTTTGCTATAGGTAGCATCTGCCTAGATATTTCCTTATCTCTGAGCTAAAAACATTAAAATGATTAAGATAGAGTGCATTATATAACAAAAGCCCACACACCCTCACTATGAAATCTCCACAGGTTCTGAAAATAAATCGATTCATTAAGAAAAAATTCAGAAAGTCTGTCAATTTTAGACCCTACCTGGCCTTGCATTTCCGGTCTTACAGGATATGTACTTGGGTAAGGAGCCCGAGGTCGGGCAGGAGAATTCCAATAGTTGGAATTGTAGCTAGGATATGGTGGCTGCTCCTAAGGACAAAAAGGAAAATAGATTCACTTTTACTAACATCCTTACAACATTCTGAAAAGTTGATAGAGGCAGGTATAAGTATCGAAAAAAAATAGGCAATAGACAAAAAGCAATGGAACCCCACTCTAAAATCACTCATTATTAAAACTGATGCAGATACATGCTCAATCACTTGCCCTAGAACAAAGCAAATATTGACTATTCTTGTGCATAATGCCAATTATAACAAATGATATATCTACTATGTCAAGTTAATTAGCAAAACCAGAGACATTCAATTCCTTTATCTCTCTCCAATCACTAAGCCATCACTAACTAATTTAATTAGTGCAGCACAATTGTAGTTCTTTGCCAGTGTTAAGAAGAGTAGTATAATATTTACCTATCTCAACAACTTTGAAACTTGAAGTAATATTTTAATACTAAACTTTACTTAAAATGCATACACCTTCAATACTCAACTTCTTTGCCTGGCCACACCCTAGTTTTTTCATATTCCTCTACTTTCTGCTATGGCTAAGGTTTCTGCTGGCAGCCCACAGCTAACTCGGAATCAGGAATTACGTAGAATAATTAGCACTCCAAGGAGAAAATCTAGCTACGGCATTAATCTCTACAGCTTTCACTTCACCTCAAAAAGTTAGTGTCATTTTCAATAAGCCAATACACTCTGACAAGAAACTAGATCAACTCAAAACTTTTCAGGCTGTTTTAATATATACATTTGTCATCCCATAAGTTGAGTTATTTTGCTCTGAGCTTTATAGTTTAATTTTAAGCTTAAAGAGGATCTTCAAATCTTCAAATATGGTTTCACAAAGAAATTCACTGGCAGTTGTAGTCTCTGAGAATTTAATTATCACCATCTGAGCTTAACTGCACTACTTACCAGTTTCATAATACTTTGTTTTCAAAGCATGCAATTATTCCACATGACATTATACAAGCTGGGCAAGTAACATCTCCCTTACATAATACAGCAACTAGAGCAATATAGAAACTAGCAACTTCAGATCCTAACAACCAAATTTCTCAATCAGGCAAATTCCCCTGACTAATCCCCCCGCTTCCCCCAGTTAAGTGGTATTTGACTAATTAATTGATTTCTCTCTACCAAGAATTTGAATCTTAATTAAAGAGGTGAAAAGACCAGAGTTGAAGCTGACTCACTCCAGCAGTGGTGAACTAACACCTAAATCCCCAGAACTTCCTTGGTTTCTGTCCTTTTCTACTGATCCTCCGAAGTACCCCACACATTTTTACTACCTCTCCACCCACCCTGTCCTCACTCCTTCCTTACTCAGCTTCTCAACACCTTAAATCCCTTACCACTCTTTCCCTCGGATGTTCTCACCTGCAAAAACCTAACCCAGTTTAAACCCAATTATCCACTGGTTCCACATCTGTACTTCACCTAAATATCGGTGCAGAGAAACACAAGCTCTCTGGTTTCACACAAGCAGACACTCAGCACTGCCTAGCAACTACACCACACTTCCTCAGTATGTTCATCCCACTCACACAACAACTATTTCACCTTCTTGTCCCCTCAAATCTCCAGTATCCTCTTATCCTACCCCCTCATTTTTCAACTGATAACTTTATCTCATGTTATACTTAATATGAATCGAATTGGAGGAACAGGTATAAATTCACATATTTTTAAAATGTAATTTAAACTTGTATGCAAAACAAACAAATATGGCTAAGTGACAGCATGCCAGTTTTAAACAAAGGATTTAGGAATTAATGCAAATTCTAGGAACCCATTTGCACTCCTGCCCTCCACCGTGGGCTAGCATATCCCATGTAGGAGCTGTCATTTCAGCCTGAGTCCCAGAACAAAACACGTGAACAAACTTGAACCCAACCCAGAACCTGGAGATGAGCCCCTGCAGCGACATCACAGAACAAAAGCAAGAAATAAATATTCATTGTTGTAAGCCGCAACTCTTGGAGTTGTGTTTTACTACAGGAAAAATCAACTGATGAGATAACTAAACATCAAATTGGTAACATAACCATACGGAAAAAAGAATTATTTCTAATGACTTTTGCATCATCTTACTTTGACTGTACACACTTAGTGGAATATATTCTAAAGACCAGATGAACTGCAAAGAAACCTAAACTGCATCCACTAGGGAACTGTTAGTCATAACATTGATATTATTATTTGTATTAACAGCTTTATTGAGATATAATTCACTACCATACAATTCGCTCATTTAAAATTGTCGAAGTCAATGATTTTTAGTATATCCATAGAGATATGTGTGATCATCACCACAACCAGTTTTAGAACATTTCAAAACCTGAAAAAGAAACACTGTTCCCTTTAGCTACACCCTCCTATCTGCCATTCCCACAGCACTACACCACCACTAATCTACTTTCCATCTCCATAGATTTGCCTACTCAGGGTATTTCATATAAATGGAATCATATAGTATGTGATATCTGGTAACTGGCTTCTTTCACTTAGCATGTTTTTGAGGTTCAGCTATGTTGTAGCATGTATCAGAGCTTCATTCCTTTTTGTAGCCAAAAAATATTCCATTGTATACAGATATCACATTTTGCTTATCCATTCTGGGCATTTGGATTGTTGCCACTTTTTGGCTATTATGAATAATGATGCTATAAACATTCACGAATAACATTTTATGTGGACATATGTTTTCAGTTCTCTTGGCTATATACCTAGAAGCGGAATTGCTGGGTCATACAGTTAACTCTAACAATTTTAAAAACTGGCATTTGTTTTCCAAAGAAGCTGCACCATTTTATATTCCCATCAGCTAAGTATAAGGGTTCTAATTTCTCCATCTCCTCACCAATACCTGTTTTTTCCTGTGGTTTTGCTTGTTTTTATAGTCATCCTAGTGTGTGTGAAGTCATATCTCACTGTGATTTTTATCTGCAGTTCCCTGAGGACCAGTGATGTTGAGCATTTCTTCATGTGCTCATTGGCCATTTGCACACCTTCTTTAGAGAACTGTCTATTCAGATGTTTTGCCCATTTTTAAATTGGGTTATTTATATTTTTGTTGTTCAGTCTTAAGGGCTCTTTATATATTCTAGATACAAGTCCCTTTTCTGATATCTGATTTGCAAGCATTTTCTTCCTTTTCATTTTCTTGATCGTGTCCCTTGAATTATAAAAGTTCTTAATTTTGACGAAGTCCAATTTGTCTATTTTTTATTCTGTTGGTTGTGCTTTTGGCGTCTTATCTAGGAAACCATTGCCAAATCCAAAGAAATGAAGATTTATCCCTATGTTTTCTTCTAAGACTTTTATAGTTTTAGTTCTTACATTTAGGTCTATGACCTATTTTGAGTTAATTTTTTAAATATTATTTATTTTTTGGCTGCATCGGGTCTTAGCTGCGGCACGTGAGATCTTTCCCTGTGGTACACCGGCTCCTCGTTGTGGCGCATGGGCTTCTCTCTAGTTGTGGCGCACAGACTCCTCTCTAGTTGTGGGCTCCAGAGTGCATGGGCTCTGTAGTTGTGGCACTCGGGCTCTCTAGTTGTGGCACGCAGGCTCAGCTGCCCCACAGCATGTTGGATCTTAGTTCCCTGACCAGGGATCAAACTGGCGTCCACTGCATTGCAAGATGGATTCTTAACAACTGGACCACCAGGGAAGTCCCTTGAGTTAATTTTTACATATGGTGGAAGGGTCCAACTTTATTCTTTGTATGTGGCTATCCAGTTGTCATGGTACCATATGTTGTGCCATAGACTTTTCCCTCCATTGAATGGTCTTAGCATCCTTGTTAAAAACCAATTGATGGGCTTCCCTGGTGGTGCAGTGGTTAAGAATCTGCCTGCCAATGCAGGAGACACGGGTTTGAGCCCTGGTCCGGGAAGATCCCACATGCCATGGAGCAACTAAGCCTGTGTGCCACAACTACTGAGCCTGTGGTCTAGAGCCCGTGAGCCACAACAACTGAAGCCCATATGCCTAGAGCCTGTGCTCCGCAACAAGAGAAACCACTGCAATAAGAAGCCCGCGCACCGCAACGAAGAGTAGCCCCCCACGCACCACAACTAGAGAAAGCCCACGCACAGCAACGAAGACCCAATGCAGCCAAAAATAAATATAAGTAAAATAAATAAATTTTTAAAAAATCAGCTGACCATAGACACTCTCAATTCTATTCCATGTAGACATATAGGTTATGTATGCCTTTTAATTTTTTTCTTGCCCGGTTGCCCTTGCTAGAACCTTCAGTATAATACTGAATAGAAGTGGCAAGAGCAGATGTCCTTGTCTTGTTCCTGATCTTAAGGGCAAGCATCCAGTCTTTCATCATTAAATATGAGGTTGGCTGTGGGTGTTTCACAGATGTCTTTTATCAGGTTGAGGAAATTTCCTTGAATTCCTAGAGTGTTTTTATCATGAAAACGTTTTGGATTTTGCCAAATGCTTTTTCCACATCTATTGAGGTAATCATAGGGGTTTTGTTTTTTATTTGAATGATATGGTGTATTACATTAATTGATTTTCAGATATTAAACCAACCGTGCATTCCTGGAATAAATCCTATTAGGTCATGGTACATAATTCTTTTTATACATTGCTGGATTCAGTTCACTAGGGTTTTTTTGCGGATTTTTGCACATCCATATTCATAAAAGATATTGGTCTGTATTTTCTTTTCTTGTGATGTCTTTGCCTAGTTTTCCTCTCAGGGTAATAATGGCTTCACAGAATGAGTTTAGAAGTATTCTCTCCTCTTCTGTTTTTTTAGAAGAGTTTGTGAAGAATAGGTGTCAGTTCTTTAAATATTTGATAGATCCATTCAGATTTCCTATTTCTTCTTGAGTTAGTTTTGGTAGTTTGTATCTTTCTAGGAATTGTCCACTTCATCTAAGGTACCTAATTTACTGGCATACAATTAGTCATAATATTCCATTATAATCTTTTTTTATTTCTGTAAGATCAGTAGTAATGTCCCCTCTTTCATTTCTGATTCTAGTAATCTGAGTCTTCTCTCTTTTTTTTCTGGTTCAATCTAGCTAAAGGTTCATCAATTTTGTTGATCTTTTCAAAGAACCAGCCTTTAGTTGAAATGATTTCATCTATGGTTTTTCTATTCTCTATTAACTCATTTCCACTCTTATTTTCATTATTTTCTTCCTCCTGCTTGCTTTAGGTTTGGTTGGCTCATTTTTTCCAGTGTCTTGAGATGGAAGATTAGGTTCTTGATTTGAGATCATTCTTCTTTCATAATACTGGCACTTATGACTATAAATTTCCCTCTAAGCACTACTACTTTAGCTGCATCTCGTAAGTTTTGGTAATGTTATGTCTTCATTTTCGTTCATCTCAAAGTATTTTTTTATTTCCCTTTTGATTTATTCCTCGACTTGCTGGTTTTTTTAGGACTGTTTTATTTAATTTTGACATATTTATGAGTTGCCCAAAGTTTTTCGGCTATTAACTTCTAATTTCATTACATTATAGTTGGAGAACATACTCTGTATATTTCTATCCGTTTATATTTATTAATATTTGTTTTATGGCTAGTATATGGTTTATCCTGCAGAATGTTCCATGTGCACTTGAGAAGAATGTATATTCTGTTGATGAATGGAGTGTTATATAGATGTCTGGTAGGTCTAGTTGGTTTACGGTGTTGTGTACATCTTCTATTTCCTTGTTGATCTTATGTCCAGTTGTTCCATCCATTACTGAAAGTGAGGTACTGAAGTCTCTATTATTATTGAATTGTCTATTTCTCCTTTTATTTCAGTAAGCTTTTCCTTTGTGTATTTTGTTGTTAGGTACATATATATTTATAATTGTTATATCTTGCTGATGGACTGACCTTTTCATCATGTCCCTCTTTATCCCTAGTAATATATATATATATATATTTTTTTTTTTTTTTGCAGTACACGGGCCTCTCACTGTTGTGGCCTCTCCCGTTGCGGAGCACAGGCTCCGGACGCGCAGGCTCAGCGGCCATGGCTCACGGGCCCAGCCGCTCCGCGGCATGTGGGATCTTCCCGGACCGGGACACGAACCCGTGTCCCCTGCATCGGCAGGCGGACTCTCAACCACTGCGCCACCAGGGAAGCCCCCTAGTAATATTTTTTGTTTTAAAGTTTATTTTGTCTGATATTAGCATAGCCACTCCAGCTTTCCTATAGCTACAGTTTGCATATTTTTCCATCTTTTTACTTTCAAGCCATTTGTGTCTTTAAATCTGAAGTATGTCTCCTGTAGACAGCTGAGAAGGAAAAACCTCCTACTCCTACTTTTCTCCTTTATCCTCACACTGTTACCACACTCAGAACACTTCTGATACCAGATGTGGGGGCGGTTTCCCCCACACCAAGCAATTCTGCAACACCAGCTGGGTGTTCCACAATTCAACTTAATTCTGACACTTTCTATCTGGAGATAGCACCAGATTCCACCGGTTAGGGGCTCAGTCCCATGAGACTACCCACCCCTTACTTCAGATGCCAATTGCAAGTAGTAGGTCCCCAGGTTACCCACAAATTATGTCTGACTCGGCTACAGATTGGAGGTTCCCATGATCTCCTCCCTCTTGGATTTATTTGCTAGTACAGCTCAAAGACCTCAGGGAAATACTTACTTAAGTTTACCAATTTATTAAACGATATGATAAAGGATACAGATGAACAGGCAGATGAATAGATACATAGGGCAAGGTCTGGGACGGTCCTGAGCACAAGAGCTTCTGTCCCTTTGGAGTTAGCTGTGTCACCCTCCCAATATGTGAATGTGTTCACCAACCTGGAAGCTCTCTGAACCCCATACTATTGGGATTTTTATGGAGGCTTCCTCATGTAGGCATGATCAACCCCTCTCCAGTCTCTAAAGAATGGGGAATGAGGCTGAAAATTCCAAGCTTCTAATCATGAGTTGGTCTTTCTGGTGACCAGCCCTATCCAGGAGCCATCCATGAAAACACCGAGAGTTGCCTCATTAGTATAAAAGACACTCCTGTCACCCAGGAAACTCCAGTGGATATAGGAGCCCTGTGTCAGGAACCAGGTTCAGACACCAAATACTAGAACAAAAGATGTTCCTAGTGCTCTTATGACTTAGGAATTTACAAGGGTTTCAGGAGCTCTACGCCAGGAACCTGGGGCAGAGACCAATATATATATATATTTTCCCATTATCTCACACTGCATATAGTTGCATCTTCTTTTTTTCAATCCAGTCTGACAGTCTCTGTCTTTGATTGGATTGTTTAATCTATTCACACTTGATGTTATTATTGATATAGTTGGATTTACATCTGCCATTTTATTTTTCTGTTTTCTATATCTCATGTTTGGTTTTGTTCCTCTATTCTTCCTTTACTGCTTCTGCATTAAGTGAATATTTTCTAATGCAGCTTTTTAATTTCTTTAATGAGTATATATAAATATATGTATTACATAGATGTATATATATGTCGATCTTTCCTCGACCACACCTAGCTGTTAAAGCTCCACAAATTTCCAGCTAATTTCTTTACTGTTTACTTGGGACATAAATTGCTCTACAAACTGATCCAATCAAATCTGGGCTCCTTGGAAGGGACACCTCCCAAAGTCAGTGTTTGAGATGTGTTCCGACCCCAGAGGGCCCCTCCCAGCGATCTCTTTCCCTAGTTCTCTCCAGCAAACTGGCTGGCCTGCAGCCCAGTCTGTATCTGCAGTGAACCTACTGATCTCCCAAATGCCTTTCACGACACCCTCCACAGTTTTTGAGAACATCCTTTGGCTTCAGCTTCTCCATATTCTGATGCAAATAAAGTCAGTTCCTTTGGGAAAAGATTAGGAGCTACCGGTTTTACAGCCTGCGTCTGCCTCCAGATAAAATGTCTGAGCTACACTCTGCAGTTGGGCTGGGGACAATGGTGTGCTTCTCTGAGAGACACCCCTGCTTTAAAAGCTGAGCATCTGGGGGGAAAGGGCAGTAGCCTCAGACCTTCCCAGCTTGCCTTACAAGCCAGGGTAAGGGTGAGCAGAGCCCCAGTGTTCTCAGCAGTGCCCTACCCAAGGTAAAGCCTCCATTCCACAGGTAGGGACAGGGCATGGGTAGGATCCACCACTATTGGCCACACTTGCCCAGAACGTGGCCTCTGCAATAGTAGCTGGGGGCAAGATAAGCAATGTCGATGTGCTGCCCACCCAGGAGGACTGGGACCTGGGGAGCGAAGAAACTTTGTTTTATTTGCCGCTCCAGGCTAATGGAGTTTCTCTCTCACTGAGCTGGGGGTTGGGGGGTGGGAGAGGTGGAGGATGGCACAGAATCTCACTGTTCTTACCGAGTTCGAGTAAATTTTCTAAAATAAATATTTCCTCATTTGCTAAATTCCTTAAGACCATTTCTAGAGACTTTAATTTGGTTGTTTTTAAAAAATATTTTTCACCAGTTTCACTGAGGACTGGGCCCACAGAGCTCCTCATGCTGTCATGCCAGAGCGGCAACCTGGCATTATTTTGAACTTATTTTATATATTATTGTAGGATTGTACAAGTATTTGTAATTACCTTAATATTGTTAGGAACCAAAATTTTCCATACAAAAGTAATAAATACAATCTAAGAAGTAAAAATAATCTATGACATTAAATTTGAATTAACACAAATATGAACTTATTTATTTTTCTATTTTAAAATATTAATACTTATTCACAACATTGTAAATCAACTTCACTCCAACAAAATTTTTTTTAAATACTTATTTTATATAACTCTGTCCATTGAAAAGGTTTAGAAGCAATGACAACACAACAGCAATCAGCATACCTAGCACCCAAATGTAACTTCTGTACCAGTTATTAAGCTGCCGGCCCTCAGCTCCAAACACAGCATTTTGTAACTGGCTCTGAGATGCAGGACCAGGAGTCCGCAAACATTTCTCTTTGCCACTTGCTTACTATTTGGTTCTGCCAATAGGGGGCACTAGGTTAGAGGAGGGGAGAAGGGACTTGCTCCCTCCTGTTTGCTCGCCTGCTTCCCATTCCTGCCAGTGCCAGCCCAGCAAAGCCCCTCAACCTGGGGGCAGCGTCAGTCAGCAGAGTCTGCAGACTCCTGGTTTCCCGAGAACTCCCTCACAGGTACCAGCACCAGCTCGGCAGTGTCTCCTCGGTGCCAGCTATACCACGCCATTCTTCCAAGTTTCCAGGTTATACCCCCAACCTCTTCTCTTTATTCCCCAGCCCCAGGAATTGAGGCTGTTTCCTGCAGTAACTATCTTCTGTGTTACATTTTCTCTTTTTACCTTTTCAGATCTCCAATACCCACTTAACTAATTTCCTAAATCAAATTCTCTCTTTTAAAAGAACTAGTGTAGGTTCTGTTTTCCTGCCTGGATCCTGACAAATATAGCTTCTAAATAAAATTCTCCAATTAAAAAACAAAACAAAACAAAAACAAGGTTTCTTAAAAGAATGGCTGATTATAACATCTGGGCCAGACTATACAATAAGCCTGGCATATCTTGTACCAGAAATCAAAGAAGCTGTCAAAAATCAATGGGTCATGTCAAAAGGACTTAGAAGCCAAGAAGAGGGGGCTCCCATTGGCATCATATGGGATCATTTAAGCAATAAAAGAATGACAGCAACTGATTGAGACACATTCAAAATACTTAATATATGTATGTGTACACATAAATACATATATGTTATGCAAATGAGTTCATTAAATACTTTAAAAAACAGTAAGAAACACAGTTCCCTTTCTGTAATTTTAATGGGGTTTAGAGGTGAATAAAAATTAAATCTTCCATCTTATCCTAGGAGTCCTTTTTTTTTTTTTTTTTTTTTACGGTACGCGGGCCTCTCACTGTTGTGGTCTCTCCTGCTGCGGAGCACAGGCTCCGAACGCGCAGGCTCAGCGGCCATGGCTCGCGGGCCCAGCCGCTCCGCGGCATGTGGGATCTTCCCGGACCGGGGCACGAACCCACGTCCCCTGAATCGGCAGGCGGACTCTCAACCACTGCGCCACCAGGGAAGCCCTAGGAGTGTCCTTTTTTTAAAAGATGGATAAATATTTATACCTTGATTGTGGTACTGGTTACATAACCATATGCGTTTGTCAAAACTCACAGAACTACACCTTAAAAATGGTAAAATTAACAATATGTAAATATATCATAATTTTTATATAAAAAAAGAATGTCCTCAATGAAGCAGTAAAAATTATTAATTTTATTAAGTCTTAATTAAAAAGACTGCCTTTGCTTTTTTTTTTCCCCTTTTGGACAAAATGGAACAAATCTAAAAATATCCCCAGTAACAATCAAAGTCTGCAGCTCAAGGCCCTTTTAACATGACACTAATTCTATGAAATAGCGTTTGGTTTCACAGGAAGCTGGCTGAAGTTGACAGCTGTTCTATAGACCAAATTGCCAATTTTATCATGTGCCAAAGTCTCTCCAAACATTTTATGTGCTGTCTGAAACTAGACAAAGGTGATGATGTAAACTAAACAAATATGATAAAAGGTTTTCACAAGTGGGAATAATGTGAATTAAAGTTTTGATGACAAAGGAAATGTGATTAAAATTATGCAAGAACATAATAAATTTATTTACTTTCTTCTCTTTTGAGAAGAAATACCTATATCTCAGGTGAAGGCTGGAGTCAACACCTTTCATGTTTATCATAGAACTATCTAGTCCCATTTATGAAGTGGATGTATGGTTTACAAAGTCACTTGCCACCATGCCTCCAAAAAATAACCCCAGCCCAAGCAAATCTAACAGTAGAGGAATGTCAGTAGTGCTGGTACTACCAAATATCCATTTACAAGTTTGTTTATATGTTTTGTAAGAATTAGACAAAAAAAAATTATTAGAAAAATACATGACAAATTATTTTTATAGCGATATATTCCAAAATCACTAAAAAACACTTTACGCTCCTGTACTGTCCATCATCACAAATTTCTCAGCTTTAACCTCATTTGGGTCTCTTCCGTGCTTCCCTACAGTGCCTCCTTTCCCCCAGCACCTGCTTCAACATTTACCATATCAAGCTCCCAGTGTATCCCATCCCACTTCCTTTACCCTCAGATGACCTAGCCTCCTTCTTCATCAACAAGGACATCAAGAGCCAGGAACTCCTCCAATGCCCCTCTCCTACAACTCAAAGCTTCCTTTCTCCCCCTCTAGCTGTGGAAGGGGTTTCTCAGCTCTTCCTCACTTCTTAATCCACTTCTCCCCAAGCCATATTCCATCCTTTTGTTAGTATCTTTTTTCTCAATCTACTAGCTTACTCTCATCAATTAAGTCTATCTGGTCTATTGTGTCATTCAAAGCTTGTGTTTCCTTATTTATTTTCTGTATGGATGATCTATTGGTGTTAAGTGGGGTGTTAAAGTCCCCCACTATTATTTTGTTACTGTTGATTTCTGCTTACAAACATCCTCAAGCCACCTCATCCTAAAAATTCTTCCCTCAATCCTGGTTCCCAGTCAAGTGACCACCTTCTCATTTACTAACAGTTTACACCACTTCTCTTGCCATCCAAACCCCCCATTCATTACTTAAATACTGTTTTAAACTCCCACCACTACAATCAATGATACCTCTTTAATTGCCAATCCAACTGCTTCTCTCCGGTCCTCATATCACTCACCTGCAAAATAACTGTGGCCTCGCTTGGTCTGTATCACATGACGTTCTGATTTTCCTTCTATCCAAGTATTCTCGCTCAGTGTCTTCTGGGTCCTCTCTCTCTCTCACCCATCCTAGATCTCAAAGCTCTCCAATGGCAGCATAACCTGGTTCGGTAATTCACGTATGCTTCCATTTGATGACTCTCAAATCACTGTCTCCAAGCCCTGTCTCCCTCCTGAGCCCCACATCTATTGTTTTGTTCCCAGACAACAACTCCTCAACACCACAGACTCTAAAATTGGACATCAAAAAACCACAAAACAAAAACAGAAAATCACAGACGTCTCTCTAATCAATCACATACATTGCATCAAGAGCTTGGCTCTCAGTAACCACCGTCACTAACTGGCTTTCAGCAGAAATGAAATAAAGGCAGTACATAAACACTTGGCAAGTCTTTGTATTTTTTTTTAAGCTCCTCTATTAACCAATCACTAGTTCTTTTGGTACAAAACTAAACCAGGGCTTCGCTGGTGGCGCAGTGGTTAAGAATCCGCCTGTCAATGCAGGAGACACGGGTTCGAGCCCTGCTCCAGGAAGATTCTACATGCCGCGGAGCAGCTAATCCCTTGCGCCACAACTACTGAGCCTGTGCTCTAGAGCCCGTGAGCCACAACTACTGAGCCCACGTGCCACAACTACTGAAGCCCACGTGCCTAGAGCCCGTGCTCCGCAACAAGAGAAGCCACCGCAATGAGAAGCTTGTGCACCGCAACGAAGAGTAGCCACCGCTCACCACAACTAGAGAAAGCCCGCGTGCAGCAACAAACACCCAACGCAGCCAAAAATAAAATAAATAAATAAATAAATAAATTTATATATATAAAAAACTAAACCATACATATCTTCCCATAAAAACCTGTTCCTCTTCTTTGTCATTCCTATGAAATCTTTAATCCTATGAAATACTAAAAATTCAGAATTACCTTCTGTTTCTCCTGCAACCCTCACTTGCAGTTGATACACACCTTTGAAAATTTTTTGAGGGACTTCTCTGGTGGCGCAGTGGGTAAGACTCTGCACTCGCAATTCAGGGGGCCAGGGTTCAATCTCTGGTCAGGGAACTAGATCCCACATGCATGCTGCAACTAAGAGTTCACATGCCACAACTAAGGAGCTCACATGCTGCAACTAAGGAGCTGGCGAGCTGCAACTAAGGAGCCCACCTGCCACAACCAAGACCTGGTGCAGCCAAATAAATTAAAAAAAAAAAAGAAAAAAGAAAATGTCTTTCGAATCTATGTAACTTGGTTTTTTAAAATATGTTTTTCAATTATTTTTATTTATTTATTTATTTATTTATTTTTGGCTGTGTTGGGTCTTCGCTGCTGCACACAGGCTTTCTCTAGTTGCAGCGAGCGGGGGCTACTTTTCGTTGTGGTGCCCAGGCTTCTCATTGCAGTGGCTTCTCTTGTTGCAGAGCATGGGCTCTAGGCACGTGTGCTCAGTAGTTGCGGTGTACAGGCTTAGTTGCTCTGCGGCATGTGGGATCTTCCCGGACCGGGGCACGAACCCACGTCCCCTGCATTGGCAGGTGGATTCCTAACCACTGCACCACCAGGGAAGTCCCTATGTAACTTGTTTTGAAACACATCCAAAAAATAAGATAGATACATGTGATAAACATAATAAGTGCTAACCATAGAATCTAGGTGGTGGATATATTGGTTTTCACATACAATTTCAACTTTTCCAGATGTTTGAGAATTTTTATAATAAAATGTTGAAAATAAACCTGTCTACATTCAGGCATTGTTGAAACACATGCCCTTTTTGTTTCTTTTCTGACCTAATTGGGAGCCTAACTAAGCTGTCTCCCCAAACCCTCCCACTGTAGCTGTCCTCCAAGATGGCTCCCAAAGACCCCTGCCTCCTGCATTCACACGCATGTGAAGTGGCCTCCCACACTGTACTGGGGCTGGTCTCCACGACCAGTAGTATACGGCAGAAGTGATGGTGGATCACTTCCGAGCTTAGGTTAGAAGAGACTGCAGCTTCCAGCTTGCATCTCAGCACTCTCTCAGATGACTCGTTCTGGGGGAACACGTAAATCCCCCAGGGATCTGGTTAAAATGCACATTCTGATTCGGCAGGTCTGGGGCAGAGCCTGAGATACAGCATTTCCAACAAGCTCCTAGGTGATGCGTATGCTGCTAGTGTAGGAATCAAAATGCAGTGCTGCAAGTATAGCTAACAAGGTAAGAAAAGAAAGAACACAGGGAGAGGTTCTCCGTTTTTTCCCCTGCAATATTTAAATAGGTTAATATAAAGTCAAGCCTTTGTAGTGGTTCAGTGCAACATCATCTCAATACATTCAATTCTGCCGAGCAATGCTTCTCAAACATGAACGTGCATATGAATCACCTAAGGATCTCATTAAACTGCAGCAGCAGTAAGTCTGGAGCAGGAGAGATTTTGCATTTCTAACAAACCCCCAAGTGACACTGAAGCTTCTGGTCCACGGCCCACACTTTTTAAGGAGTAAGGTTTTATTTTTTTTTTTTTAATATTTATTTATTTGGATGTGCCAGGTCTTAGTTGCAGCACGTGGGATCTTTTAGTTGCAGCACATGGGATCTAGTTCCCTGACCAGGGATTGAACCCAGGTCCCTGCATTGGGAGCGTGGAGTCTTAGCCCTGGACCACCAGGGAGTTCCAAGAGTAAGGTTTTAAAAGGCTGCTACACCTTTTTTTTTTTAAGTCTGACATGTTTTATTATATAAATATGTAAAATTTACATGGTAAAAACCACAATAAAGTCAAAAGATAACGAATTTAGAAAAAAAATTTGCAACACGTGTGACAACATGTTTATCTTTTTTATTAGTTTCCTATTGCTTCATAAGAAATTATCATCCAGGGACTTCCCTGGTGGTCCAGTGGCTAAGACTCTGCGCTCCCAATGCAGGGGGCCGGATTTCGATCCCTTGTCAGGGAACGAGATCCCCCATGCCGCAACTAAAGATCCCACGTGCTGCAACTAAAACCCGATGCAGCCAAATAAATAAATAAATAAATATTTAAAATGTAAAAAAACCTATCATCCAACACTTTTCAAGTTTCAGAAACGTCACCCTGAAAGACAGACTCTTGAAATGCCCATTACACATTCCAGCTTTAAGCCCAATCCCTCCAGCACCATCACCCACCCTGTGTGCACACCTGTACTCAACCAATACCTGACAACTCCCTGCACAATGTTAAGATCTTAACTTCTCTAACCTTAACCTGAAAACACACTTTTGTTTTGATGACATAGCAAGCCCGGACAGTCGTCAGTTCAGCAGTCCTTCCCCTTTCCCTTCAAGTGAGCCTCGGTCTAGTTTGCCTACCTATACGCTAAGCATTTCATCTTTCTACTCTGTCATGGGGCTGAAGTCCCACGGCTACTTATTCCACATTTAGACAGAAATTATGGACCTTTCTTCACTATTAACCTCTCACTACATGTTTTTACTCATACAATTTTTAAAGATATACCATAAAACCCACCTTTTAAAGTGTACAATTCAATGGTCTTTAGTATATTCAGAGTTGTGCAATCATCATCATCACTAATTCCAGAACATTTTCATCTTCCCCAAAGGAAACCCCATACCTTTTATCTATCTTCCCCAATGTCCCCAGGCCCCCAGCCCCTGGCAATGACAAATCTTTGTCTCTACAGATTTGCCTATTCTGGACATTTCATATAAATGGAATCATACAGTATTTGGCCTTTGTGACTGTCTTCGTTCATGTAGCATATTTTCAAGGTGCATCCATTTGTAGAATGTCTCAGTACTTCATTCCCTTCTATGGCTAAACAATTTCATTGTATGAATATACCATATTTTATCAGTTCTTCAGTTGATGAGCATTTGGGATATTTCCCTTTTTGGCTATGATGAATAACGCTGCTATGGACATGCGTGTGCAAGTTTTCATGTGGACGTGTTTTCAGTTCTCTTGGGTGTATACCTGGGAGCAGACTTGCTGAGTAATATCCTAGCAGTATGCTTAACGTTTTGAGCAACTGCCAAAACCATTGAACCATTTTACATTCCCACCAGCAATGTTTAGAAATTTCATTATCACATTTTCAACCAATGAGGATGTTATAATTCCTGAAGCAAAGGAGACGTATGCCCCCACCGTATAACGATAATTCTCTACGAAGAATATTGCATTAACAAAACAGAAGTATATTTCTGGCACGACGACACAGAATAAAATGTTAAAGGTCCGAATATACTGAGTAAGCGAGTTAACCTTTCACAGCCAGCAGTTCTTTCACCGTAAAGTAGGAACGCTGTGATGACACGTTGCAGTCACCGTTAAGATGAAATAAAACAATCCAAGTAAAGGTGCTTTCCTACACTGATTATCCGTGATCCAATGCGGGGCAGAGCTTTAGGGGCAAAGGGCTAAATGCCCAGTTCCCTCTCCTTCCCTCACGTTCCTTCCCAGCGGGAGGGGTTGCTGAGTGACGGAGGAGGCTGCAGCCACCTCTCTCCTCGGGGAGAGCCGACCTGACGAGCCACGCAGGAAAAATTGTTAGGACTCGAAAAGCAAGAGCCGGGCCACACCAGCCCAACCTCGTCCCCAGGCAAGAGATTCGCAGCCTGCTACTCAGCTTCGCAGGTCAGCGCAGGATCTTCTTTCCTCCTTTCATGGTAAGACATTTATTATGGTTGAAGCAGAAGACGAGGGGCAAAGAGAACACAAGCAAACCACCCCCCCACCCGCGATCTTAGTCTCTGTCTCTCCAAAGACCCCCTAAGGAAAACACAGGAAACACGATTCATTACAAACTCTTGGAGGTGTATCAATCCCAATGGCCCTCACCCCCCAAAGACTACCCTGTCGGACCCCCCTGGGACAGATGGCGCAAAGCTTACCTGGTGGCCTCCTCCAGCCCGACCCGGCTCCGACCAGGCGCCTCCAGAGGGATAGTAGCCATCGCCTCCTCCGCCTTCTCCCGGCCAGGTGGGCTCAGCCGGGCCGCCCCCGCGCACTCGCCAGGAAATGGGAGGCTGGGGGGGTTCGGGGCGGGGAGGATATATGGGCGGAGGTGGGTGCACGGGCACATCTCCACCCCCAGGCCCGTAGTAGCGCCCATAAGACGGACCATCACTGGGGCCGTAGCCCGAGCGCCTCAAGGCCGACATCGGCTCCACTGCCCCCGGGCGCTTCCCGCCCCCCAAGGCCGGCCCATTGCGCAGGCGCCTGCGGGGGAGCGCGACTGGACCGCAGGGAAGGGGTGGTCGGCCGGCAACAGCCAATCCCAGGCCGGGTCCCGCCCCCTCAGCTTCCGCGTCCTGAGAGAGGAAGGACGGAGGTCCGTGGCTCTGGGGTCTGGGAAGCAGGAAAGCGAGGGGCGGCACCGTGTTCCTTTAAAAGGGAAACCACTTTTCCCCACTGTCTATCCAATCTAGATTCCTCTTCCCCTCTTATCAGGGTTGCGGAAAGCGTATCCCAGGACCGCGCTACGGCCCCGCCTCTTCTTGAGGACGGGCACGTGATGCCGGAAGTGGGTGGGGGTAATATGGTGGCGTTTCCGGCAGGCCCCGGCTACTGAAAGCCGGGGCGAGGAGTTGGTCCGGGTCCGGATTCCTGTCCCGGTCCCGCCGAGGCGGCGACTGCGATAGGAGGAAGGACGTGTTGGACGCGCTGGCCCACCGCCACTATACATTGCAGCCTTATCTCAACTCAAAATGAACTATATGCCCGGCACCGCCAGCCTCATCGAGGACATCGACAGTGAGTAGTTCGTTTCCGAGTGAAGTCTGGGGTGAGACCCTTCTTCCCAGGAGGGTGCCTCTTAGGAGGGAGCTCATAGAATGAGTCTGGGCTGGGGGCGGTGTGTTTTTAGTAAGGTTCTGGACGTCCGGCGTTGGCATCTTCCACAGGATGCAGGAGCCACGGGACACACCGTTTGCCCACCTCCTAGCCTGCTCCCTGTATCCTGTCTCTCGCAGCCTTCACCGGCCCCCGGGCAAGCTGTAGAATTCACTTCTGCTTTTCAGGGATGCGGCTGCTGAGGCCCAAGTGTGAAAGTTGGCCGCCTCCCCGGTGCATCATCTCCCACCTGCGGCATTTCGAAGTACCAGGTGGTTACTGGTGGATGAATGAGAATCCTTAGAGAAAGGATTCTTCAAGAAACGAAAAGAGTAATACAACAGCAGTTGGACTTAATTAGCACTAAACATAGGATTTATGCTGTGTGGCCGTTTGCAATCTTTTACCGTTGAGGGTATTTAAACTTTAGGGTTATGGTAATGGAGACCACTGCCGGACCAGGTATTGCTTTTTCCAGAAAGACTTGAGTCACTCACTTCAAACTTACTTTTTTCTTCTGTTAGACAGTTTTCTCTCGCATTTATTAAGAGCTCCCTTATTCCTAGTCACTGTCCTGAAGAGGAGCTCACTTCTGTACAGTTGTCTTTCCTTTTTCCAAACTCTCATCTGTGAATTATTCCTTAAACATTTTTAAAGTCTCAATCGTGTGATCTGTCTCATTAACTTGTAATTGCTGCAAAACGGTTTACACACAGTTCCAAACAAGTTACAGGAATCTCAACAGTTACTATGTATGTAAATTAAAGAGTGAGTTTATGATTAAGTTCTCTTCCTGTCGTTTGAAATCACTTTTTAGATCCAAATTAGTGATTTTGCTATTGAAGGGAAATGTAGGTTGGACCAAAGTCATGTATGAATAACCACTGTACAAGCCTGTCTGTAATGGGTGATGTAATCCTCAGTCTTAGTTATCTGAGGATGCCCTTTTGCCCTCACCTCTCTTGTTATGTATCTGAATTATTTGAGGCCCCTAACACATCCTGCCATTCTACTAAAAATAATTGCTTTTCTCAAGCCTCTAACCCCTTTTGTGCAGATTCCAAGCTCCTCCTTTACTGAAAGATTTGAAACCATTTCATATGCACCCTTCACTGTGACATTCAGACACTCTCCTCTCCTCAGTCTTTCTGTATTTTCACCCATCCTCTCATTTGAATAGGAAGTATTCCTCCCTTTCAGTTTGTGTCTTATTTCTCTTTCCTTCCACTGCTTCTGGAACCTTCTTCCATTAATATCCTGTTGCTCTCATATCCTCTCTCGCTCCCGCTCTGAATCCTCCCCTTCATGTATGTTCTTATCTGTCGAATTTTTTCTCAGTTGTGTTTCACCATCAAATTCCTATCCCTTTTTTCACATCTTTACCCCCAAACCTCTTGAGTAGTCTCCCATTTTAACTCTACTTCCTGACCACCTGCAATAGACCACCTACCTCTATTACCCCTGCAATCTGATTTCTTTTGTCAACACACTACTGAAACTGCAGTCTTAAAGACACCTTCTGATGCACTTCTCCGAGCTCTTCCGTCTCCTCTGCAACACTGTGATAACGTTACCACGGGATTCTTCATTTTCTTGATTTCTCCAACACTGGTACTTGATTTTCTTACCTCTGCAACCGTTATTGTTCCCTAAAATAGATGGACACTTAGGTCCCACCTTTGGCTTGCTTCTTTCTTTAAATCTCTAGGAGGGCTCCTGGACTTTAATTATTATATCACCTCTTTGTGGACTTATTCAAAAACTGCTGCGATCCTGACTTCTTTGGCCAGTCTTACATCTCCAGTTGCCAGTTGACATTTCTACATAGGTGTCCTGATACCACTTCAGAATCACTACAGCTAATCACCTTCCACTGAGCTTGCTTCTTTTACTCCCAGCTCTTGGTAAATGGTCCTCCTTGACATGATGACTCAGAATTCCTACATCTTCTTTAACTCATCTCTTCAGCACCCCACTCTCTCACACATACGCACATATACAAACACACTTGGCTGACAAATCCCATCCCTTATAACTGCAGTGTCTTGGTCCTCCCATCCTGTCCCTTCCCATCTCTCCCCTGGTTCAGGTCTCTTCTTCATGTCTCAGACTCTGGGTCTAGCCTCAAAACCGTTCTCTCTCTTCTGCCAGTTTAATCTTCAGAGTTTTCTTGCTCCCTGTGAAGTCACATGCAGACTCAGCCTCTGCTCCCAGGACTTCTCTGACCTCATCTCCTGTCACTTCCCTTCACACCCTCAACTTTTCGCCAGACATTGGGATACATAGCTCTTTTTTCTTCTGCCTCAATTACAGATTTCCCTCCTCTTCCCTTTCCGTGTCACTCTTCCTATGGCCAAAAATGTCCAACTCAGATACCTGCTCCAGCTAGATACAGTTTCTCTCAGTCTCACATAATTAAGATTTGCTCTCTTGTGGTGCTTAATTATAGACCCAGAAAGCCTATAAATTCCTTCAGGAAAGAATCACTGTCTTGTTCCTCTGTTCTGCATCTAGAAAGTACTTTATCTGTGGCATTAAGGAACAAATGAATGACTTTGGCTACTATTCTAGTGACGGGCTGACTATCATTCTTCAGTGTCAGCTCAGGGTCACCTCTTCAGAGAGCTTTTCCCTAGCCACCCTCTCTTCAGTAGCTTCTTCCCCTCTTTTTCTCATTCTGCTATCTTGTTTATTATTCCGCTAGACTACGCGCTATAGGGCATTTTTAAAAATTTGTTTGACTTTCTCCACCAGGAATATAAGTTCCATAAGGTTGGTGACTCTAAATGTTATTCTGTACCGCAGCGGTCCCTAACCTTTTTGGCGCCAGGGACCGGTCTCACGGAAGACAGTTTTTCCACGGACTGGGTGGCGGGGCGGGGGACAGCTCAGGCGGCAATGCGAGCTGTGGGGAGCCATGGGGAGCGGCAGATGCAGCTTCGCTCACTTGCCCACCTCTCACCTGCTGTGCGGCCCCGGTTCCTAACGGGCCTCGGACAACAGTCCACAGCCCAGGGGTTGGGGACCCCTGCTCTACTCTATATCTAGGCCCCAGAACAGCACATAGCTCTCCATAAATTTTATTGAACTTTTGCTCTAGTTTTATTATCAGTGTCCTCATTCTCCATGTCTGAGGTATTTTTTTTATTTAAAACCTTCCCTGATTCCAGAGTTTGAAATAGCAGCTCTCCATCTCGGTTGAGGGGAAAATAATTCTTGAATTAAGATCATAAAGATCACCTAGATTCAATTTCCAAATTTGCAGGTATGGAAACTGACATGACACTGAGAGGGTTTAACTGTCAAGCATCAGCATCTAGAACCAGTCGGTCAGGCCCCCTGACTACGTGCCCAGTCCTTCCCCACTCTGCCGCCTCCTCAGATTCTTCCATCACCAGTCTTCTCATCTAAACACCGTGCTGCCGGGGTCATCCCTCTAATTCCTCAGTGAACTCTGCCTTAAATACACTGGAAGAAGTAGTAGAGCTTAATCTGCTATGAACTTTGTTTTTGTTGTTACCCTGTAAACTCACAGGCTAATGGACTTCTCATTGCAGTGGCTTCTCTTATTGCAGAGCACGAGCTGTAGGCACATGGGCTTCAGTAGTTGTGGCTCGCGGGCTCTAGAGCACAGGCTCAGTAGTTGTGGCGTACGGGCTTAGTTGCTCCGCGGCATGTGGGATCTTCCTGGACCAGGGCTAGAACCCGTGTCCCCTGCACTGGCAGGCGGATTCTTAACCACTGCACCACCAGGGAAGTCCCAACAGTGCATTTTTTAAAGATCTTTTTTCCTCTCCCCAGAAAAGCACTTGGTCCTGCTTCGAGATGGAAGGACGCTTATAGGCTTTTTAAGAAGCATTGATCAATTTGGTACGTATTAGTCACGGACTTCTCCTGTACTCTGGATAATAAGAGCTGCCCACTGTATTTTTGTGTTGTTTCATATCGAAGTTTGTCTGCAACTTTTTTCACGTGTCTGGCATAATAGAATATTGGTTTGAATCATTACATCGTTTTCTAAATTACAATTAGGTGGTTCAAAAGCTTGTGTTTACAAGCTTGTATTTCTAAAACTGGTTTTCACTAGAACATGCGCTGACAGTGTTTTGGACTATTTTTTATTTTCCCCATTAGAGGGAGCCAGATGATAGAAATAAACTCAGTCCACTGAAAAAGCTGCTCATTTGTACATTGGCTTGGGTGCGACTACTCTTCAAAGCAGTTCCTGCCCTGAAGGTAATCCCTCCCTGTCCAATGAAAAGTGGGTCAGAGGCCTTTGCTGAAGCTTTTTAGGGACCCCCAACATTAAGCTCAGGATTTTATACCTTGGGATACATTAGACTCAAGGTCTTGGTCTTGGTTTTGCCTCCTGCATTTTTCTAAAGAGACCTTATATTTGCTTCTGTCTTAAGGAACTTCTCAGTTCATATCAGCATTTGCTGGACATCTGCATAGGTCAGTGGCTTTGGGCCTGAGGAAAAACAACATAATTGAAACACATGTAAGAATTATAGACGATAAGAGCACAGATACCGCATTTCTTCACGTAAGACAAACAGCACCAATTGGAAGAGGAAAATGAATTATTCTTCACAGATTGTGGTTCTAAACCTTAAGTCAAATTCATCAGACTACATGAGGGAAAAGTGGTAAATAGTGGCTTTACTCTCACATTACCAGATTATGGTTATCTGACAGAGGGAAAAAATAGGTTACCGTTATATCGTAATCCATGAGTACCTACATTGGGTTAAATGAATCCTAAGTACTGAAACAAAGTTAAATCTTCGGTAAATCATCACATACACATACCCACGCAACATAGAAAAACGTTTTCCTTCCAAATAAACCCAGAGTTTTAATTTCTGCAGTTGTTTGGGCTTTAGAGTTTTCCAAGTGCCCTGTCATTTATATTTTCTTATAGCCATGTTGATATTAGCAACTAACTCATAAGGAATTTAATTTTCTTCATTTATTTCCACCATCCTCCTTATTAGTGCAACATAATCCCAAATACTCTCTCAGTTTGCAGTTGTTTAAAAGTCTCCTAAGTGGTTTGTCTCAATGTAATAGGAAGAGATTGTTTGAAATTTTAGCTTTTTCCAGAACTAGAAAGTTTGAAAGTCATGTACAGCTAAATCTTTTCTACTCAAAATAACTGACTAATTGAGTAATGGACCTTTACCTATAAAGTAATTTGAACTAAATATCTTTGTTTCTTCCCTGTACACTTATAGCTAACTTAGTGCTACATCAGACTGTGGAGCGTATTCATGTGGGCAAAAAATACGGTGATATTCCTCGAGGGATTTTTGTGGTCAGAGGAGAAAATGTGGTCCTACTAGGAGAAATAGTAAGTGAAAACTGTTAAGCTGCTATGGCTCTTGATAATCATGCCAGTTAGGTTTCTTTTTTGTCTTTTCAAGAAGGAAAAAATATATTTTCCACCTTCACCCAGCTTCTCAAGGAAACCACCCAATTAGCTTAGGAAAGCTACATTGTAAAAGGAAAGCTACAGAGAGCAATTAACTTTGTTTCAGTGCCTCCTGGCATTTTAAAGATTTTGATCCCATTAGCAGCAAAATACCATTGATTTTTACCTGATACCATAAAAAATACTGTCCTACATGGGAATTCCCTGGCAGTCCAGTGGTTAGTACTCCCGATCTCACTGCCAGGGGCCTGGGTTCAATCCCTGGTCGGGGAACTAAGATCCCACAAGCCACACGGAGCAGCCATAGATATATATATATAAAAATATATATATGTAAATACTGTCCCACACAAATGTGTTCGTTAGTATGTTGTTATTGTATCTCTTAATAGCAGAAAATTGAAGCTTGATATCTAACAGGAGAAGAATAATTCAATGAAATGTGGCTTGTTAACACTGCAATATTTTGCAGTCATTTAAACAATTGTTTACAAATGGTTTTTCATGACATAAAGGTTATTAGTGGTGTTTGGGGGAAAGACACACTGCATATACAGTGCGATATCTATGTTTTTTAAAGCGGGGAGGGGAAAGAATGGCTGCAGAAGAAGCCTTTCTGTTAACTTTCCGAGGATGGGCTCAACTCCACTTGCATACTTAGCTCCCAGCCAAGGAGGAGAGGTACCTGTTATCTGTTGTCAGGAAAGCCAGCTGGCAGGTGAAAAATTAAATCCTCTAAAGTGGTGTTACTGTAGGTCTATATGTCTGTGTATGTGAACTATTAGAAAACTCTTCGCCCAAAATATATATTAGAAGTACTCAGACATTTTTAAAGAAAATAAAACTTGATTTCACATTTTACATGAGACACATTTACTTTAAAAGAAAAGTACTTTATTTAATACCTTTGACTCGATCCTCATGCTTCTGATTATTGGGTTTTCCAGGAAAATCAAACCTTGGTGTTTGCTTGATTTTATCTTTAAAGTTTTCAGTAAAGTTTCCCAATCCCTAGCCACATCTTAAATCACGTTTACAGGAGTCTTTGGAGTGAAGTAGTTTGGTCCGTAGCTGTTTTTAATGGCAGACCATTTGACAAAGTAAGGAGGTAATTTTGCCAGGGTCATGTTCGTTCAGAGACCTCATGTCGTTAACAGGTAGAAACAACTAATCGATACTGTCCAAGTATTGCTATGAAATAACTTTTTCTAATTTTAAAAATATAGTTGTGGTTGATATTTTTGGTTTCAGTGTATGTTTAAGCAGCGGGAATTGTCACCTCTTTGTTTTAAAGAGGAAATGTATTACTTTGCTGTGGGGGGAAAGATTTAAGTTAAAATATCCACGCATACTGTGCTTCAGTTGTACAGTAGTAAACACCACATCCATGCTTTCTGTGCCAGTTACATTGGCACAAACATGCCCCTGTGTAGATGTATGTGAAGAGAAGTGAACTTGTGTTTATTCTTGAAGCTTCATTGTTTCCTGGGAGCCCTTTTGAGGAGAAAAGTGCTCTTTTTTTTGTATGTTATGGTTTGGATGCTGCAGAATTCTTATAGTGGTACCACTAAAGAAATATGGTTCAGGAAATGCTTACATAGTTCTATGAATCGGTAGTCAGTTTGAAGACGTTATGAACCAATTCTAGGAAAACTCAAACCTAGAAGCCATTTGGATTCTGTAAACATTCAGTTGTTTGCAGAGTCCCTGGATTCTACCTCAAGGATGATGAGACACACAGCCTTAAGTAATAAGCTGATTGTTAGGAAACAGCATTATCATAACCACATGAACAGCTCAGCACATAATATTGAAAAGCCCAAGAAGTAGTACACTAAGCCAAGAACATTATCTTCCCTCCTGCTGCCCATGGGTTGTGAGGGAAGATTACACTTGATAATATATATTTTGCTGGATGCAGTTAACTTTTGACCCAGGGCAGGGCTTGCTTATGTAATTTATGTGGCTTTCATTCTAACCTTTCTGGTGAGAGTCCTCCATCTGCTGTGTCACTGCCTGCGGGTCCCGAGGCCTTAGCAGCATCTGAAGATAAGTATCCAGTGGTCGGCTGGAACGTCTGGAGAGTTTGTGTATGTGTTGATGCCTTCCCAGAATTTTATAATTAAAAGTCAGAGAGGAGGATGAGAAATAAGAATGCCCTGTCGGTATAGGCTTTCCATGTTACTAAAACACAGAGTGACACCTGTATACTCATCTTAAGGAGAGTGAACTGAGTCTGTAGATAGATAATTTTTTTGTTTTGTTGTGTTTTTTTGTGTGTTTTTGTTGTTGTTTTGCGGTACGCGGGCCTCTCACTGTTGTGGCCTCTCCCGTTGCGGAGCACAGGCTCCAGATGCGCAGGCTCAGTGGCCATGGCTCACGGGCCCAGCCGCTCCGCGACATGTGGGATCTTCCCGGACCGGGGCACGAACCCGTGTCCCCTGCATCGGCAGGCGGACTCTCAACCACTGCGCCACCAGGGAAGCCCTGTAGATAGATAATTTTATAGCAAGGTTCTGCATTATAAAATTGGTTATCAGATGTTTAGAAGGTGTTCAAAAATAAAAATATTAAGCATATTATGCCATATTAAGTGGGAAAAGTAGCCAATATTTGCGAGAAATACATTGGGGCCAAAATGGTATAGTAACCTAACTGGTCTGCTGAGGTTTTCTCTAGAAGACTTGTTGCCATGAAGGGGGAAGAAGTCCTGTGTTATAATGTAACAACTCCTGGTTAATGCGGCAGAGGGACAGTTTATTGCCTTTGGCCCGGGAAGGAGCCAGGACCGGCTGTGGCCTGGGGGGTGGGGGGGGCAGGTGGTGGTGCTACTTTGAATCAGTGTTCTCTACCTTCTTACTGAGCACAAACCCCCAGAAATTAGGCTGACTTTGATCATGTATAAATACAAAATTTATTTTAAGCCATCTTGACCTCAGTACCTTCTTTCTTGGATTCCCTGGGGCTGGGGAAATAACTGTAAGCAGCCCTAATATTTTTTTTTTTTTAAGAGAAGGAGTACTTGTCTAATGTAGGACTTTACTTTGGATACACGAAAGCTTTGTTATACATGCCGATACTGATTCCTGTTAAACCACACTCACATGTGTTCTATAGGAGCATTGCCAGCCATTTCTTTGTCAAATTTATCTGTCCATAGGATATTTCTGCCCTATCTCAAGTACAAAAAATAACCCAAGCTGGATATAGGAATCCATTTAGGAACTGGCTTGCCTTTAGATCTATGATATTTTCTATTCTTGGTTATCAGGTGAAGTTTTCCAAACCTGCTTGTTTTGTAGGACTTAGAAAAGGAGAGTGACACACCCCTCCAGCAAGTGTCTATTGAAGAAATCCTAGAAGAACAGAGGGTGGAACAGCAGACCAAGCTGGAAGCTGAGAAGTTGAAAGTCCAGGCCCTGAAGGATCGAGGCCTGTCTATCCCTCGAGCAGATACTCTTGATGAGTATTAAGTCTTCTGCTCAGAGGCTGTAGCTCTTGGGGAGCAGGGGCTGTCACCAAACCAAGTGACACATTTGACGAGAGACTGCAGAGCTTTGAAAAGTCATTTTTATTTGGAATTCTTTCACTATGCAACATGAAGAAATTGTGCGTTTTGTTTCGGTTTTTTTAATAACAAAATCATTTAAAGAAACAGTGGCATGGACTCCTTTCACACGTCACTGTGGAGCCAGCAACTACTTCTTTATATTGCTCTTCTCCCCCCAAATTAATGGTTACAGGGAATATTCTTCATTTGCTTATAAATAAAATATGAATCTCAAAATTGCAACGTTATTATTTCCCAAGTTTGAGTTGCCTTCAGTGAATAGTCATTAAATTTCTGCTCTCAAAGGTATAAGCAGTCCATACACACACATGCTGGGATCTCCCTTCTGTCACAATTCCAACCTACTAGTTACTTATGAAGGAATATTTTCATACCAGATATCCTGTGGGTCCTCCTTTCTCCCCTTGTCATGGTTTTTTTCTGATAAGAAAAACAAGTTTTCAGGCTTGAGGAGGGCTCTCTCCGTGAAGTTTTGCACTTACTGATTATAAGAGAAGCTGGTGTTTGTTTGAGAAGCAGCTGTTTGCTTCACCAACAGCTATCCCAGCTGCGTTCCCTTGAGATACACATAACGACTTCTCTAAGTATTGTTAATTTCGTTAGGTTTTCTAGTCCTTTGGATTGAGTCTTGAGCCTCCTATGCTGTGATCAAAAAGCACAGATAAAATCGTGTTGCAGTGACTGATATATCTAGGTTATTCTCAGCCAAGCCAAGTGATGCCCCTTTTCTGGAATGATGTTGATCACACAGGAAGCGTAAGAGGCTGTACTTTCCAAAACCTGGACTCTGTTCTCTCTAGCACCTTGGGCTCAAGCAAGTCACTTTTCCTCCCTGATTCTCAGTTTTAACTGTAAAACTATTCCAGATACTTATTTTATAGTCTGTTGAGCAAAGACATTCTTTGCAGGGAAGATAGATATTTATAGCCAATTCCTATGTTTGAGTTATTTTATAGTATTAAACATACCACATTTTATGAGCTCAGGTGTTTTTAAAACTGCGCCAAATGCAGACTTCTGAGCTATTCATCATTGGGTTGGTTTCAAGGTAGCTAATTTGTGAAGAACCGTCGCACTTAATGATTTATCTAGTGTGTTTCATCTCTAACCTTACTGTTGAATAGCCGGAATTTGTTATTAACTTCCCCACAAAGGGGAGACTTGTGGAAGAGGTGGCTAACTTTCACTACAAGAAGATGTTCTTTGAGAGTCAGCAGAATTACAGCATTCTGTAAGCATTCTGCTTTTTCCTGAGCACCACTGTTTCAGAATATCCGGCACCTTCAAGAGATTCGGATTCACTGTACTCGTCTTTTCAACCTCCTTCAAACAGAATTCCAAATGCAATCAAAAGAGTCATGATTCAAAGGAGAGAATTTCCACAGTAGTTCAGGAATTTCCAAGCCATAGCTGGGCTTCAGTTGTTACGCGTAATAACATTGCCTTTAGACCTTTGTCACACAGGCAGCAGCAAAGAGAGCTGAAGCATGGAATGAGACTCCCTGCTTCCCTCCTGTTTTGTCTCCCTGCTGCTCAGAGCCTGCCCTCAGCTTTGCCCAGTCTAGGCTTTTTGCAGGTACTGAAATCGTGCTTTTTTCCTGGACCACTGCGGGTACTCCTCTACTGTTAATCAGGCTTCAGAATCAATCTCAGTTCTATACCTTTGTTTTGTCTTTAATAGTTTCTTCCAGTAGAGGTTCCCATGAGACCACTTTCAAGGAAAACAAACAAACAAGGAAGATCTACTGCAGCCCCTTTCCTGGCGATCTTTATTCTGATATAACTGGGTACAGCAGCCTCTCTCTCTCCCAGCTGTTCTTTTCCCCTTTCCTTGGCCCTTGACCTTACGTCACATGTTGTCGGCTGAATTTAAGCCACCGTATCTGCTCTCCCACCCTGCTCGGATAAACTCCCAACAGGCCCTGGATACTTAGCAGAACCAGATGCCCTCACGCTGCCATTGTGCAGGGCTTCTCAGGGATGCCACATCAGCATGAGCCCCAGGGGTATGACACAGATGTGATGGCTGGAGAGTGGCCTCAGTTTTGCTCACAGGAGTATGGGTGGCAGGTCAGGCAGAGCGAGGTGCAGACGGCAGACCGTGCAGGCCAGCAGGCAGAGCAGATGCAGCAGGCTCTGGACGAGGCCGGAATTTCCTGTTCTCTCTGCTTAGGACATACTTGTCCCAGATAACTGCAAGAATCCTTCCCTCACGACCTGTTTTAAATAGCACACCTCCCCCCTCCCCCCACCTATATCCTCAGCAGCTTTGCTTTTCACCAGAGCAAGTATCGCAATCCAACATAAGTTTCACTTCTTTACTGTCTGCTCCACTCCCCTACTAGAATGTAAACCCTTAAGGACAGAATTTTTGTCATGTTTACTCCTGTAGTCCCACATCTAGGATGATACCGGGCATATATCAAGTCTCAGTACATATTTTTGGGGTTGAAGGATGGGTTGATGGACAGATGGATGGATGGGGAATGCAGTGAATTCAGGCTGGTCAGATAAGATGCTTCAGAGACCAGTAATGCCTCAAAGGATGAGGACGGCAGGACTCACCGAGCATCCCGGAGTGGAGTGATTAGCAGAGATCCTTACACTGAACGTGGAGATGTTCTCTTACTGCCCTCACTGGAGACCACAGCCCCCCAGGCATGAAGAGTCTGGAGATGATTGGTGCGCCAACGTCTGGAAGAGCATCCCAGGGAAACGGGGTTGGGGGTGGGGGAGGACTTGTCAGGATTGCTGGAGGCAACAGATACTCTTCAGTCTGTGTTCCTCCCAACTGCAGTGGCCCACCTCCACCTTGCATATTACCCCTTTGGGGATAAAGAGCAAGAGACTGCTTCATGGGTGCCTGCTTTTGCCAGCGAAGCAGGTTTTGTATCTAGTTAAGTGACCCAAGACCTCCTAGCCTGAAAGAATTAGGAAACCCACCCTAGAAAATGGCACGTACCTACCTGTCCCAAAGCTCTGGGGCTGTCCACCCTGGTTCACACTCCCCTAGCTGTCTACTCCTCCAGCTCTGCCAGGGCTCCTTGGGAGCAGAAAATAAAATCAAGTCCTCTTTTTTTCTCACGTCTCACTTCACTGCTTTGCCTCTTCTCAACCTCCTATTTTGTACCTATTCTCCTTTAAAAAAAAAAAAAATTTTTTTTCCCCCTAACTTCAGACATTCAGCAGCGGTTGCTGCAGGACCCAGGGGTAGAAAATGGTCTCAAATGCTGCTGCTCTGGAAACACAGAGCATTGAGTGGTGTCAGAGCACCAGCCGGCCAGCAGCTAGAACCACAAGGAAGAGAGAGGGCCCAGTGCTGGCCGTATCCAAGGTCAGAAACCCAGATTGCCTGGGAATTCATCCCTAAGACCCAGTTTTATTGACGAATAAGTTTGCATACAGTAAAATTCACTCTTTTTAGTGTACAATTCTGTGAGTTTTAACAACTGCATATAGTTATATCACCATCACCCCTGCCCCTGTGAATTTAACTTCTCCCTCCTTCCCCAGCCCCTGGCAACCACTGATCTGTTTTCTGTCCCTACAGTTTGTGTTGGCAACTAATTCAAAATTTTCTAAAAATAGTGTGCAGGTCAAATAAAATATCTGGTAAGTTCAACTCAGCCCACCTGCCTTCAGTTTGCTCTTCTGGTTAGGCTATTACAGAAGACAGAGAGCTTTAACTGTGGCCCCTGCCAACGTCCCTGGCTCACCTGCTGGAAACAGGCAGACGAGGACAAGGGAACCAGTGTAAGGGGATAGCTGGGCATGCTGAGCATCACCCTGAGATTTGTCAGGCATGAGAGGCAAATATGGGCCCTGCTTTTCAGAGAGAAACAGGAGATTTTAAAACGTGAAGAGCACACAGGCGTAAAAAAGAATGAAATAATGCCATCTGCAGCTACATGGATGGACCTAAAGATTATCATACTAAGTGAAGTAAGCCAGACAAAGATAAATACCATATATCACTTATATGTGGAATCTAGAATATGACACAAATGAACTTATCTACGCAACAGAAACAAACTCACAGACATAGAGGACAGACTTGTGGTTGCCAAGGGGGAGGCGGGTGGGAGAGGGATGGAGTGGGAGTTTGGGATTAGCAGATGCAAACTATTATACAGAGAATGGATAAACAACAAGGTCCTACTGTAGAGCACAGGGAACTATACTCAATATCCTGTGATAAACATAATGGAAAAGAATATGAAAAAGGATATATATATATATGTATGTATAACTGAGTCACTTTGCTGTACAGCAGCAACTAACACAACACTGTAAATCAACTGTACTTCAATAAAAAAAAAAAAAAGGTGAAGAGCACAGGCTGTGCGTCCCGGTTTCTTCACTTCAGAGCTCTCCGAACTTGGTCCAGCGGCACCTCTCAGCTCCTTGTCTGTAAAATGGGGATCTAATAGCACCAGCTCTTTGGGTGGTGGTAAGGAGTGAGTGAACACGTGTGAAGAGCTTAGAGCCAGCCCTGGCTCAGGAGCGCTCCACGCCAGCCGTTATCATCTGCTGAGTCCCCCCAGACTCATGGGATGCCTTCCCTCCCCTCACTGAGCTTACACTTAGTCTCCTCTGTACAAATATGATAACAGGGCTTCCCTGGCGGTCCAGTGGTTAAGACTCCGTGCTTCCAGTGCAGGGGACGTGGGTTCGATCCCTGGATGAGGAAGTTCTGCATGCCACGTAGCACAGCCAAAAAAAAAAGAGTGATAACAGAACGGCAACCAACTCAAATTGAGGAATTAAGTGCTGGATTACATAAAATGTTCTCCAGGGTTCCCTGGTGGCGCAGTGGTTAAGAACCCGCCTGCCAATGCAGGCAACATGGGTTCGAGCCCTGGTCCGGGAAGATCCCACATGCCGCGGGGCAGCTAAGCCCGTGCGCCACAGCTACTGGGCCTGCACTCTAGAGCCCGCGAGCCACAACTACTGAAGCCCGCGTGCCTAGAGCCCGCGCTCTGCAACAAGAGAAGCCACCGCAATAAGAAGCCCACGCACCGCAACGGAGAGTAGCCCCCGCTCGCCGCAACTAGAGAAAGCCCACGCACAGCAACAAAGACCCAATGCAGCCAAAGATAAGTAAATAAAAATAAATGTATTAAAAAAAAATATTCTGTGAAGGGAGGTAATCCATAATGACCTCAAGCCCAATGAGTTAAACTTGCCTTAACTTTCTGCTGCCCTCTCACAATGTCCCCTTTGGGGGAAAACTCTTTAGGTATTAAATAAGCATATACTCTATAAGCAGGAAGGAAGAGCTGGAAGAAAATCAGTACTTATTGATAATCTACAAAGTGCCAGGCTCCATGCTTCCCAATCATTTACTAAACATTTATTCAGTATCTATTAATTATCTAGCCCTGTGCTAAGTGCTGGGGGAATCAAGAATTTGGAAAGGATCCAAGTCCTCATGGCGTTTACAGGGCCTTACGGATGGAGCTCACAGACACGGAAAGGGGGGATCTACAGGTGCGGGGGCAGAGGGTCTACGGGACATCTCTGTTCCTTCCTCTCAGTTTCTCTGTGAATCTAAAACAGCTCTTAAAACAGTCTTTTAAAAAAGGTGTGTGTGGGGAATGCCTAACAGTCTTATTGTTACTGTGATAAATGTCTGTGGGGGGGGGGCCCAAAGGTATTGAATTCTAACTAAAGAGTAGGGGGACGGGGTGCCCAAAGGGAAGCCTTTCAGGGAGTAACGCTGTGAGCTGCCCTGAACGTTGAGGGCATCTCGGGAGCGCGCTGAGCTGGGCAAGATGAGAAGGGTGGCTAGGGGGAGACGCGAGGGCCCAGACACTGGCTGAGAAGTCGGGGCTTGGTCCTGGGGGCTCTTGATGTATTGTTACCTGATTCAAGCCTTATAACCACCCTGAGAGGATTACACAAAGAAAAAGAAAATGAAAAAGAAAACATACTCTATTTTATAGATGAGGAAGTTCAGACTGAAGTGAGGGGCTCCCAACCATAAAGTAAGTGGTGGGAGTGGGATGGGAAGTCTGTCTGAACTTGACCTCTGTGCTTTCTGCCCTCCAGTCCACAGCTTCCCCACACGCCCAAGGTCAAAGGCCGCTGGCGATGCCCAGTACTCACCTCCTCGGGGCCGGGCCACACCAGCTCCAGGTCCCCTCCTCAACTCCCGGCCTCTGCTTCCCGGGAACCTGCGGAGGAATCTTCCCATGCCCACCCAGCTGGCTCTGACCTCTGCCTCTCTCTCCAGCCTTGACTTCCCTCCGCGCCCTACGGACATTCCACAGCTGAGCACCCCTCAGATTTCCACCACCACCCCCCACCACCCACTCCATGCTCTACCTGGAGCGCCTGGCCCCCAGCCCTTCTCCCACCTGGCTGACTCCTTCCTAATCTGACTTCCCCCCAGAAGCACTCCCTTTCTCCTCCTGTGTCGTCAGGTGCTCCCTCCTCTGTACTTCTGAACCTCCTCATCTGCCCTACAGCTCCCCATAGGGGGTCACATGGTTCGTTTTCCCCTGTAACTGTAGAGCTACACAGTGGACACTCATCAAAGGATTGTTGAGTGAATGAGTGGGGTCCTCCCTCCCCGGCCCTGGGTCTTCCTGTCCAGCACTCTGCACGGCCTGGGCCGCATCTCTTCCCTCCTGGCCTGCGGTGCCCTCTGGTCTCCACCCTTGGGGGCTCTGCCCTCATCCAAAAGCAAAGCCAGACACAGAGGACTTCCAGAACCAGAGGGAATTCCCAGACCTCTCTGCCTACCTTCCTGCTCAGAGGGACCGTGAGAGTTAACAAGGCGCTCAGCCTGCAAAGGCTGAGGAAGAGAACCTTGGCCCAGGAGGAGGTCACCAGCACCCCACACTCATCCCAGAGTCAGTGGCAGGCTCTGACATCAGCAGAAGCCTGTGCCCCGATCCAGCAGTCTCCCCATACCACCTCCTCCCCGTCACGACGGCCGTAATTCTCCCCACGACAGCAGTGGCAGGGCCTTGAACGTGATCTGCCCGGCCTGTCCCATGGTAACCCCTCCCCTCCCCACCGAGAGGCACGTGTGCACGAGGGCGCACGTGGGCCAGGACGGAGGAGAAGCCTGGGGCGGCTGGCCTGCTGCCTACCCCCCCCCACCCCCCACCCCCGAGCCGGGCCCTCCGACCTCTTTCCACACCGCTGGCTCGGGCTGGAGACAAACAAGAGGCCAAGGCTCTCCCTCTGGTGCCAGCTTCCCTGTGACTCTGAGAGGGCTGGAAACAAAGCCCACAGGCAGCGTTCCTAAGTCAGAGTCAGCTCCCCAGCTGCTCTCTGTAGAGAAGGAGCAGGAACCTGCCCTGAGCCGCCGCCGCGGGGAGCTGAGCACTGGGAGGGCAGGGGAACCAGCCCCAGAGTGGAGACAGCAAACATGCGCACGCCATGACACAAATCAGGACCGAGACAGCCCCCCTAGGGGGACCCACAGTAAGGGACAAGCCAGTTTCAGAAGGCTGGGTGGTTAAGGCCTCACAGCTCATGCGGGCGGCGGGCGCGGGGGCCCTGGAGGGCGGGCCAGGCCGCCAGGCAGCCACTGCTCTGAGCGGAGACCGGGACAGGCGTTTCTCCGGGTCACTGGCCGCATCCCACTGTGCCAGCACGGCCTGAAGGGGGCGTGTGGGACTCACCTGTTCCCTCTGGACACTAGGCACTCGGCCTGGCTCCAGGCAGGTCCTGTCCGTTTCGTCCTTTCTAGAGTGAGGGGGACAGCAAGAGCTGGTGGGGGCCCTTCCCTCCATCTCCGTGCAGTGGTGACAGGACACAGAACTCTCTCACCTGGGGGGCAGGCCCAGGCCCAGGGCCAAATTCAATGTGATTCTCTCGACCCCCGACCTTCTTGCCAGGTGAATCCAGCTCAGAAGCAACCTCAAGGTCAACCTTAAGAGGAAAAGATGTCATTGGAGACCAGCATGCAGACTGGAATGAGATCCCCCTCACTGGGCCTGGACTGGAGCGTGGGAACTGCAGAGGAGAGACTGGGCCTCTCGCGAGTCCCTGTTCAGACCACAGGGCCCCCCAAAGTGGACAGACTGGGCTGGGCACCCCAATACCCTGTCTTTTGAACCTTTCAGCTCATGCCAGGCCCTATGGCACAGCCTGGCCAGCCTAGGTTACTCGGGAAAGCGTGAAGAAGGGCGTGGGGCATGGCCAGGCCCAGGCCCCCTCTCTTTGTGTCTCCGGCCCCATTCTCCCCTCTGCTCTGTGAGCTGACAGGACTCAGCCCTGAGGTGTCATCCTTGCTCCAGAACTAACCCCTGAGACGGGAACTGACCCTAAACAGGGCTTTGGTAAAGGCTGTTGATAGAAACGGATGCATCAGTAATTGAACAGCTGAACACACGAAGTGTCGGGGGGCTGCAGGAGGAGCCGTGAAAAGATGGGCTGAAGGTTGTCGTCCCAGACCTGCCACCGACCAGCTGTGTGACCTTGAACAGCTCATTTCCACCGTAGTTGAAATGCACAATGTGAGAGCTGTGACTTTTCAGTTTTGTTTGGAGACTTACCAAGGACTGTAGCCCAGGAGCCAGCCTCCCAGCTCTGAGGAACTGCTCTGAAGCATGTGGGAGTTACGTGAAGAGGGTATGTGCAACCAAGCACATGTCTCAGGAGAAGGATGCCGCTAGTCACAAGGAACAGGTATCTCATTTAATGATTTTAGTGCTTTATTAAGTAAGGGAAGATGCAAGAGTCCGGGTTCACAAAAGTTTTCTCCTGAAAATCTCTAACTACCTGAGGGCCAGTTCTGCCAGTTTTCCCAGAGCACGGTCTTCGCCCTGAAGTCCTTTTAGGGGTAACTATAGGTCAGCGACTGCAGGGGCTGTAGAACTGGATGGTGGGCAACATTCCTCAGTTGGCAGTACCCTCCCCTTGGTCATAGTTTTGACCAAGGTTTAGGGGGCATTTCATGACCAATTTGTCCCATGGCGCTAGGAAGGCTCATTCTTAGGTCTGGTGAGGATTTCGCTGATATAGGCCACTCAATGTGCTGTTACTGAACTAGGCCCATAATAGTCTTACTAGTCTGTTATAGTTTCTCTCTTACTGGAAACTACAGGAATAGTTTCCCTCTTACTGCTTCTTCCCATATCTAGGGTTACACTATTACAATCATTGATCTTATGTAGAACTATTTATCTGGTTAATCAAGTCGCCTAGTTGTCATTATTTTCATTGGAGGGTCCTTCTATATAGGTTGGAGAAAATCCTTTAAATGATATATTTTCTTTCTATCATCCTTTAAATGATATATATTTACAAATGATATATTTGTAATCTTGTTACAGGTCATGAGGCATCTGATCTTCATCCAAGGATTCCTGTGATAAGCTCCAGAAACAAACTTACAATGTCCTTTTAATAATTCAATTAAACCTCACAATAATGTAACAAGGAGCCAACAAAAGAAGTGAGCCCTGGGCAGTAAGTACAAACTTGGAAGACAACTGACAACATTAGAACTTAATATCCACTAGAACTTTTTTTTTCTCTAAAATCACCTTCATTTCTACCAAATATAGCCCAATTAAGGCTAATTTGTTTGCAAAATAAACTTGGCCTGATTATTTACATAATGTGTAATTGATTACATAGGCTCTTTTAAATTGTTTTTCCTGGAACTTTTCATAAGGAATTTCAGATTGAACTTTTAAAAGGCCTCTCAAGTTGAGCCAGGAAAGCCATGCCAAGGGCTTGCCATTAGATTCCGCCACAATAACTATAGATTTGGGTGAATTCCTCTCTTCTCAAGGTCTCCAAAATACCTGACATTCTTGCGCCTGCCAGGAGGTGACCTTCCTTATTCACCTGATAAGGCTACTGGGAACCTGAAAGTTTCCACTTTCTGGAGGGATCAAGTAGAAAGAAGAGATAAATGTTTCACTTCTGCTGACAAAGGTCTAATTTACCAAGCTGCTGTAAGTCATACTTAGCTTAAGGTTTCCTTATACCTAGAAAACAAAGATTAAAAGCCAGTAATACTTCTGACAAAAAGTCATAAAAATTATAACCATATTCATCAGTTATCATATATAACTAATTTTTTTTTAATAAATGTATTTATTTACTTTTGGCTGCGTTGGGTCTTCGTTGCTGTGCACCGGCTTTCCCTCGTTGCGGCGAGCGGGGGCTACTCTTCGTTGCGGTGCGCAGGCTTCTCATTGCGGTGGCTTCTCTTGTTGCGGAGAACGGGCTCTAGGCATGTGGGCTTCAGTAGTTGTGACACAAAGGCTCAGTAGTTGTGGCAGACGGGCTTAGTTGCTCTGCGGCATGTGGGATCTTCCCGGACCAGGGCTCAAACCCGTGTCCCCTGAATTGGCAGGCGGATTCTTAACCACTGCGCCACCAGGGAAGCCCTGTAACTAATCCTTGATCTTGATCCTTTAACAGTTTTATTAAGCCATCAGGGTTTCCACTAGAATTCTTTAATTTCTTACCCAGTTCAGTGGTTAGTTCCCAATTAAGTAAGTACTTGTAAGATAAGTTCCGCATGTATTTTACATCAATCTGGCTGGGGTGTTAGTCAGAGCTTGGCTTTCTGACACCCCTTAGTTGGCCTAATTGAGGAAAGACACTTGGCCAGCCTCACACCTAGTCACTCAGTCCAGACCATTCAGTGTCTTTCTGGAGGCAGAACTGGACGGGGGGGGGCACTCCCCCAGTATCTTTCTACTGGGCGTCAGGTACCTGTTATACACCACCAAATAAAACTCAGGATTATCAACCAATTATTGGGAGATCTGAGAACCAGGAGAAACTCACCCAAATTCGTCTGGACTCGCTGAGGAGGTGGATGGGAATAAAAGGCCCTTGCTGCTACCAAGGTTCTGAATCCTCATAGTGTTCAGACAGAGGAGAGAAGTTAGCTCTGTGCTCCTTCACGGTCAGCAAAACTGTCGACTGAAGGAAAACATACGACAAGAGAGCTGTGAGTTTCAGTTCTATTGGGGGACTTACTGAGGACTATAGCCTGGGAAACCCTCACAGATAGCTCTGAGGAACTGCTCTAAAGAGGGAGAGGTACAGGGGACGCTGGCTTACGTGTGATTTAGGGGAAGGGTACCTGCACTCAAGCACACAGTTTGGTAGAAGGTTGCTCCTGGTCACAAGCAACGGGTTTCTCCGTTCATGACTTTAGTGCTTTTCTAAGTATGAGAAGATGTAAGAATCCAGATTCATAAGAACTTTCTAAAGCATTGTAAGATTGGTAACTGTCTAAGGGCTCACTTGCCTGTCTCCCCAGAGCACAGTGTGCCGCATCCTGATCACCTTCCTGAAGTCCTTTCAGGGTGTCCTGTAGGTCAGCGACTGCAGGGGCAATGACTCGATTCTTGCAGAACCGGGTGGGGGGGGGGGGAGGGAGCGCCGTTCCTCCCGAGGCTTCGGGCCCCTCATGCTGGGGCGGGGTGGCCTCTGCCAGCTCTGCCTGCCTGTACCCTATCAGAAGCCCTGGGTGCTACCCCAGGGCAGAGCTTCTCAAAGCCTAGTGTACAGTTCACAGAATACCTTCATGGCCATCACCTGGGAAAATTTTTTTTAAATACAGGTTTCAGAGCCTCAATTCTAGACTTGTTAAATCTGGAATTTCTGAGCATGAGGGCTACAAAGCTGCATTTTAAACAGCTTGCTGCTTGAGAACCACTGTCACATGTGCATACTTTTTTCTAAATTGCCTTGACCTCTGCTGCTCCTTTTTTTCTCTCCCCTCCATCCAGCCTGGTCAGGCACCAGCCTCCCAAGCCCTTCCCCCACCCCCGCCCGCACTCCCCGCAAATGGCCAAAGGCTCCTTGTGAGGCAATCCTTCTATCCTTGGTGCCTTCCTTTACACGATGAGTGATGACTTTTTTATCTCCTGATGATGAAACACAGCCTTCAGCTGGAGGCATTTAAGGAGCAGGACGCACGGTCCAGCCGCGGCTGCAGGACCCAGAGGCCAACCCTGACGGCCCAGGAGAGGAGCCAAGAGCACCACCACCAGCCTCCACGCCTGCCCCACCGCCAAGGAACCATGCTCCTCGCCACGTTTAAGCTGTGCGCCGGGAGCTCCTACCGACACGTGCGCAACATGAAGGGTGAGCTCCTGGGGCCCCCCTGTCCGGCCGACCAGGAGCCCGCAGGCAGTGTCTAGTGGGGAAGGTGTGGGCCTGGGGGGACAGGCCACTCAGGTCCCAGGGGTGCTGCTCACTGGGGGAGCCTGTGCAAGCCTTTCCCCTCCCGTACCTCAGTGTCCCCCGCGCTGAAGAACGCAGCTGGATACGAAGGTTCCTGGGTGCCTTGCAGACTCTGTCATCCCCGGCCTCCCCTCCAGGGCTCCGAGCTGTCTTGGCTTCTTCCTGACTCTGCCTGTCTCTAGGATAGGTACCAAGGGTGCCAGGGAAGTCCGAGCTGTGGTGGCAGAGGCAGGAGTCAGCCTGGACTCCAGGAAGCTGTGTTGGCAAGCCTGAGGCAGGGCAGGCGGGAGACGGGGCGAAGGACAAGAAAGGGGAGTAAGACAGCCGAGGAGCACATAGAGAGGGAAGGTGGGTGAGGTGGGGAGTCTCGCTGTCATCAGTCAGGAGGCGGAAACCAGGGTCACTGAAGGGACCACAGACAAACCTAAGCAAGTCCTTTCTAATTACATTGGGTTCAGGTGGCCACTGTTTAGATGGAAGCCGCACTTGGAAGACCTGTACCCGGCGTGGGGCTGTTCTCTCTAGAGCAGCGGGAACCCCCGGGCACACGGAGCAGTTACTCACGCAGAGGCCACACAGACCTCGGGGACGGGTGTCTGTAATTCCCCTTCTGTAGCAGAATAGGTTGTTCAAAGCTTCTCTCCCTTTCAAGAAGGAAACTTCAGCAAGCTTGAGTGTGGCCCTGCCTCCAGGCCCGGCCAGCCCAGAAGGCAGGCAGGTTTCTGGCCCTGGAGGTATTCCTCATCAAGTCACTTTCTGCCCCAGACCAGCTTCCTCCTCTGTGATGAGATGAAGGGGTGGAACATTCTCTGAGGGGCTTTTCTGCTCCTAAGCGACAGTTTCCCTCCCTTCCCTGCAGGGCTGAGGCACCAGGCTGTGCTGGCCATCGGCCAGGAGCTGAACCGCAGGGCCCCGGGGGGGCCGACCCCAGCTGCCTGGATTAACCAGGTTCCGCGTCGCGGCTCTCTGCTCGGTAAGTGCTGAGGCTTCTGGGGCTTTTACCAGCGGCGGGGGGCTCCGGGGGGGGCGGGCAAACGATGTGCATGTAGCTCTGGTCCCTTCCCCCGCATCCCCCAGGCGTCCTCACTCACTTTGATGGGAATGGCATTGTTCATTGCTAGACCCCCCTCCCTGTCCCCTGTGTCTAACTTAACCTGCAGGCTGGACCATATGGCTTTGGTCTGGGCTCTTCAGAGATGAAAGGGGTGAAAGCTCGTGGGAGGCTAGGAAGCTCAGTCTCTCCGTGGCTTTGTGTCCAGGTTCTCAGCTGGAAGACACTCTCTACAGCAACCAAGAACTGGTCTATATCCAGCAGGGAGAGGAGGCCATGCAGAGGGCCCTAGGCATCCTCAGTGACCAGGAGGGCTGGAAGAAGGAGAGCCAGCAGGTAAGGGCAGGTGCGGAGGAACCCACAGCTCCTTGCTCTTCACGGGCCATGCTCGAGGCCAGCTGGGGTCTCTGCTCCTCTCAGAAGTCCGGCCTTGTGTAACAGTCACTGGGTAGCAAGCATTTTTGAGAATTCTCCTTTCCCAAGAATATATCCCCAGATACCCCTCTCCCCCAACAAAGATGTCCTGGAGACTGCGTTTGAGAAACGTTTTTCCCATATCCCTAGCTCCCCTCCAAATGCACTGTACACCCATTCAGACCATGCAAAACAGGGACTCCAGGGGCAGCACAGGCCTCATCCCCCTGGGTCAGAAGTTCCAATGCTGAAGCACAGTGTCTGTGCTGTTAGCCCGCCTTATGGCTGACCTCGCAGGGGTGACCTGGGCTCACCCGCAACAGGGCTGGAGTGGGATACAGGTGGCCCAAGGCCCTCTGGGGCGCTCTGCTCCTGAGCACTGCCCCTTCACTGGGAGCTGGGAACAAGGTGTGTGTTAAAGGCCAACGGCTCTACCGAGACTTTGGCCGCTTTATCTTCACCAAAAGCTCACATGCTGCCCATTGGCCAAAGTTCAGGTGAGATCTTTCCTTCTCCAAGTTCTTAGAGTTAACAGACTACAAGTTTGCGAGTTGGGAAATCTGGGATCTAGGCCCAGCAATGCTCTTAGCTAAGGGTCCTGGGGCATCTCACTGACCTTCTCTGGCCCTACATCCCTCTGGTGTAAAATGAGGGATTGGTCTTTTAAAATAAACCTATGTGTGAAATTAGCTGGTTGTAAACCACCTTCCCTGCTCCCAGATGCATCTCTCTCAGGATCTTTGAGCTTCTGAAGTCAAGTAAGGGCCTTCTCAGGTGGCCCTTACCCACACCCATCAACATTTACACCCAGGAAAAAAGGGCCCAGGGAACAGGCAGGTCACCTCCCCAGTCCTCAGCAGATGTACGAGGCAGGCAGCAGGAAGGAGGACCTCCTCTACCTTAATCAGAGATGGTTCCAGGCTTACTCAGGCTTAGCCTAGAGTTCCCCTGGCTGTTCCCCTCCTGCCTTGCCTGGCACTGTCTACGTGTCCTAGGCCGGGAATATTTTTTTCTAACCTTTCCCTTGGGGCTCCTCTCTTCCCTGCCGATAGGCGAATGGGGACGAAGTGTTGAGTAAAGTGATCCCAGACGTGGGCAAGGTGTTCCGGCTGGAGGTGGTAGTGGACCAGCCCGTGGAGAGGCTTTACGAAGAGCTCGTGGAGCACATGGAGGCCATGGGCGAGTGGAACCCGAATGTCAAGGAGATCAAGGTGGGGAGGCCCAGGCAGAAGGATGGCCACAGCAGTCGGGAGGGGGCTGTGAGCTGCGGTGTGCCTCGGCCCCCCACCTGGCTGAGTAGTGACTCTGGTTCTCTGTGGCCTGGCAGGTCCTGCAGAAGATTGGAAAAGACACAGTCATCACTCACGAGTTGGCCGCAGAGGCGGCAGGAAACCTTGTGGGGCCCCGAGACTTCGTGAGTGTGCGCTGTACCAAGCGCCGGGGCTCCGTGTGTGTGCTGGCTGGCATGGCCACACACTACGGGGAGATGCCCGAGCAGAAGGGCGTCATCAGGTAACACTGGCAGCAGCCTCAAAAGCTCCCTTTTTTAACACAGGCTGGGGACATGCAACTGCCAAGTGTGTGATACATCCCCAGCTCTAAGAAACCACAATCCTTGGTTCCTACCCTCAGCTACCTTTCACAGAGGAAGTCTCATTTTCCATCACAGTGCGGGGAAGACAAGACTGGCCACACTTACATAACCAGTTTGTCCTGACCCTCCCGGCAAGTTTAAGAACCTTAGTAATTTTCTAAAACAAGAAGTAGGGCTGATGGGACAAAGTGAGAGAGAGGCATGGACATACATATACTACCAAATGTAAAATATAAAGCTAGTGGGAAGCAGCCGCATAGCACAGGGAGATCAGCTCGGTGCTTTGTGACCACCTAGAGGGGTGGGATAGGGAGGGTGGGAGGGAGACGCAAGAGGGAGGGGATATGGGGACATAAGTATACATATAGCTGATTCACTTTGTGATACAGCAGAAACTAACACAACAATGTAAGGCAATTATACCCCAATAAAGATTTAAAAAAAAAAAAAAAGTAGGGCTGATGTTTAGCTGGTATGCTCAGGTCCCCCTGTAATGTTGATTAAAACAGAACCCATACCACTTGGAACCGTTGCTACCTGAGCTTCCCAGGGGCCCCAGCACCACCCTGGACCCTTCCTTGACCTCCCCATCATCCAGCGACTAAAAGGCACCGCAGGAGGCCTCCAGGCTTCAGCTCCAGTCAGCATTTGTTCTGATGAGCTGGTAACCGTGCCAACCGTTAAATGTCACCCTTGGCAAAGGACACTTCTCTGATGAGATCTGGGAAGACTAGTCAGCGTTTGAGAACTCGGCCTTGTCCCCCTGACCTGACGTGTCTTCACCCGGCAGAGCTGAGCACGGCCCCACCTGCATGGTGCTCCATCCCCTGGCTGGAAGCCCCTCAAAGACCAAACTCACCTGGCTGCTCAACATTGACCTCAAGGTAAGGGGCGGGGTGGGGGGGTGCTCGGGACAGGCGGTGGTGAGCAAAGTAGGCTCTTACTGCTCCCACATCATCCCGCACACAACTGGAAAGAGCCTCCATTGTGAGGGAACTGGGCCGTTGCAGAGGGGACACTGGAGTGATGGCCTAACTGCTATTCCATCATCTCAGAAGCCTGCACTGGCTCCCTCTTACTTCTCATATCAAATTTCAATTCTGTAGTTATTTTTAGAAACAAGGAAACTTAGGCCCAAGAAGGTACGGTAGCTAGCTCAGGGTCACACCACTGGGAAGACAGGGCTGAAATCTGCCTGGACAGCGCTTCTGACACGGTCATGACAGCAGGGCAGTAATGCAGTCCTCCAGCCCCTGACCCTGATCAACTGAACGGGGGCACGGACCAACAGAGCTAGAAGGCCAAGCCTAGGCAACCCACCAGGTGTGTGATCGGGCACGGCAGTGTCTATAGAGTGGAATGTCACCCACAAGATGGCCAAATTCTTCTAACTTCAACTCTAGGGATGGCTGCCAAAGACTATCATCAACCAGGTCCTCTCACAGACCCAGGTGGACTTTGCCAACCACCTGCGCAAGCGCCTGGAGTCCTGCCCTGCTCTGGAAGCCAGGTGTTGAAGACCAGCCTGCTGCTGCCAACGGCTCCCAGCTGAGCGCGCTTGCAGGCTCACGAGGAGGTCTCTGCTGGAAGTCTACAAGTCTGTTAAAGATCTTCATCCAGGGACAGGGATGGGATGGTGGTGCGTGTCCAGTATGATACTAGATAGAACTCAGATGGGTAACATTTTAGTACCAAGAAAGTGGGGACAAGGCTCTTTTAACTTCATTCACTGATTAGCTGTAAAATGAAGCACAGGGGTCCCAAAATATTTGTAAAAATTTTTTTTCTGGGTCCTTACTTGTCTACCTAGAAACATCTTTAAAATGCTACCAGTTAAGGAATGCAGGGTGCAGAGGGTGCAAAATGCCAGGATTAGGACCGCACGTTTGATGAGCTCAAGAGCTCCATTCCCTGTGGGCAACGTGTGCAGACAGAGCAGGTCTTACACAAAGCCTCCTGAAACCCTCTGCTCCTCCACCAAGACGGCAGAGAACTGCGCCAAAGAACACGCAACTCCCACAGCACATACCGTCCAGAAGTCTAGTTCAAGTTACCTTAATGAAAAAATACAAAACTAATTATCAGACTGATTCCCCTACTTCTTCCATGAGCAGTAGTCAGAATAAAGAATCGTAACTAACACAAAAACTTTAGTCTGTACCTGTTTTAAAATTCTACTCTTAAAATCCATGCTAGTAAATTGCAACTTCATACTAAAGGAGTCATGGATGAAGACTTTAATTAGTTAAACTAAGTCCCCTACCTCACTCAAAGGAAAAACTCCAGGGGACTTAGGTCATTAATTATGTAGGATCTGTTACCGGAATCTTTCATAAAAATTTAATTTACACGATAAGCACAAGACTAAATCAGTTCTTAAAAGAACTCTATAGCTGGTAGCTGATTAACGGGCATTGGAAGACGAAGATTATGACTGAAGACTTTTATTTACCTAATTAAAAGGATAGAACCAAAGGCAAGTGACAGAATGGTATTACTAAGATAAAATCAAACAAAAGCAAATTTTATTACTTTCCCATTAGTGATTGTTTAGACCTAAAAAGGGAGCTGAATCTTTAGTTTGGAGTCTATTACATTTCCTCTTGGCTTGACTCGGGGCTGCCAATTTCTCTGCTTTAACAGGTCAATGTTTTACTATTTTGGAGGAGATGGCTGGAAGAAGGGGTGATAGGGTGACAGCAAAATCCCTTTCCAAGATTCAGAGAATTGGTGCTTAAAAAATGTAAGTTGAGATGGGGTTATTTGGCTAAAACGTATAAGTAGGATGAAAACCTAACCATTATCACTTGAAGCTTTTCCATTCCAGTGCTAACAGCATTGATGATTTACACCATTTGGAATTAGAGTTCTAGCTTATTTATTAAACAAATGAGCAGTAGCAGGAATGCTGTTATAATTTATTGAGGTATTGAGAAGTTACAACTGATAGAGATATTTATTAATATTTATTCTGATTGTTTCTTAGTAGTCTATTTTAGGCATAGATGAAATTATGTTTATCCAGCCAGGAGCTTCAGAGTGAGATGGGATAATTGTAAAAGTGTTTCTAGAACAGAATTATCATCCACTCCCAGCTAAGAGAAAGGGTTACTTGTTGAAAGATGTGTAGAGCAACATACGCTCCGGTTTCAAGAGAACAGGCTGACAGTAAAGAAATGGGCTTTCAACACACACCATGGTTTTGAGTTTGATTATAATTTGCCTTTTTCAAACTATGCAACTGTGTCTTTGAGGTACCTGGGGAGGTATTTTCTCACTTGTTTAATTTTACACTGGAATAAAATGAATTGTCAGTGATGATCTGCTTACAGAAACCATTTCATATAGGACTATAAGAAGACTGGGTATTCTTTGAGCCCTTCAAATGAATCTAATCAACACACACACACAGAATATGCAGTATAAACAGGCAAAAATCATTATTTCTGTAACCTCCAATGTATGAAAGCGAAATGCACAAAACCCTAATTTGATCATTTAAATGGAGAGTGGGTGCACAACTTACATGTGTGGTAATTCATGCTACAAAGAATTCATCTCCAGCTTCCTCTAGATAACACCATCCTCGTTTACTTAGAGTTCTTCAAACCCTGATGATCCAGAAGCTTTATAACCAAGTCTGCTCCATAAGACCACGAATGAATAGACCTCAGCCTGATTCTGCTGGGTTTCCTGTTAAGAGAGGTGGAATGACCGAAACAAAGACCCTGGGTCTGGGTGATTCATTAGGAGACAAATACATTAGTCAAAGCTTCTGTGTTAAGATACCAACAGTCACTTGAAATTTGGGAAATTAAACAGGCATAATATATAGGGATCCTTGGCAACATATTACCGGACTCTTGGTGAACCACTCTATTAACCTAGGTAGGAAGTTACACACAGGGAAGTCTGGAGCAATCCTGGGAGGACTGCACTGCCACTGATTAAAAGGAGGACAGGGAAGCACTTAGGGACCCCCGGGGAAGGCTCATTCTTACATTCCAGTTTTTAGTCTTCTGAAAACTGTCCTTTAATCATCAGGTATTACAAAGGAAGATAAGCAAGGCAGGAACATAACCTGCACAGATCAACACACAAGTTCAAAGGGAAGAGCTGGAGGGAGACCATTTACCCTTTTAAGTTCCTGTTCACCTTTTTTTTAAAAATATATTTATTTAGGACTTCCCTGGTGGCGCAATGGTTAAGAATCCGCCAGCCAATGCAGGGGACACGGGTTCGAGCCCTGGTCCAGGAAGATCCCACATGCCTCGGAGCAACTAAGCCCGTGCGGCACTACTGAGCCTGTGGTCTAGAGCCCGCGCACTTAGAGCCTATGTTCCGAAACAAGAGAAGCCACCGCAACGAGAAGCCCACACACTGCAATGAAGAGTAGCCCCCGCTCGCTGCAACTAGAGGAAGTCCACGTGCAGCAACGAAGACCCAACGCAGCCAAAAATAAATAAATAAATAAATTTATTTTAAAATATTTATTTGGCTGTGCCGGGTCTCAGCTGTGGCACACGGGATCTTTAGTTGCGGCATGTAGGATCTAGTTCCCTGACTAGGGATTGAATCTGGGCCTCCTACGTTGGAAGCACGGAGCCTTAGCCATTGGACCCCCAGGGAAGTGTCCCCTGTTCACCTTCTTGAGAGGGGTTTCACAGGATAAGAGGGGGAGGTCAAATTGGCTGGAGGGAACGAAGCAACGGGGGAGGGTGGAGATAGAAACCTGTCTCTCCTCCAAGGCTGGCTCCCCTTCCTCAGAGTGCCTTATTGTTCCGACACTGTCGCCACATGGACCCCAACCTGAAAGGGAAGCAAAGTGCCACACACACTCGAAGACAAGTTTTATTTGGGAAGAGTTTCTAATTGTTAAAGCTGCAAGCAAGTTCCCTTCACAAGTATAGTTCTACTATAGATCCCGGTGTTCGAAGGTACACCTCAAAATTAATAACAAAAACACACCCACGGTGAAAGGGAAGAGCTGTTAGACTGATTTGGAATGTACAGCCATGGATTTCAGCTGTTCTCAGAAACAGGCCCACCACTTCCTCGGGAACCAGGTGGGAGGGAGGCAATGCCCGCAGAAGGACATGTCTTTAAACATGTTAGCTACTTGGGCAAGGTTACCCACTCCTTAGAAAACACAGTAAGCAGCAAGTCTAGCTGGTGGGGTACATGGCACAGGCCCAGTTCACAGGGCGCTTATGGGATCCCAGGGTCGGCAGCTGTTGGGAATGGCACACGAAGTAAAAGCCGTGATAGAAGGGACAGTGCTGAAGGGCAAGGAGTCTCTCTCAGACCCACCCGGCCTCTAATTTGCTACAGCAGAGGCCACGTTCTGCAGTATCTTCAGGAAAACATTTGTCACAGTTAAAAAACAAAACCCGCTCATATTATTCCCCAGGAAGTCCGTGTCTGCAAAGAAAAAGGGACTTGGTCAGGGTTCCCACGGGGGACTCCGCCTCCCATCCACTTCTGTTTCCACGTGATACAAGACGTCAGCCAGAGTGTGTTCCACCACGGCGCCCCAGCCCATGTCACTCATCTGTGGGAGGAACAAGGAACAGATAGGTGAGGTGAGACTGGAGTAACCGCAGCAAGAAGACTGAGGACGCACGCAGACATGTTCAACGTTACTCACAGGGCGGTACATGAGATCCTTTGGAGGATACTTGAAGCATGGTCCAAAGTTAATGGAGACCTGGGATAAATTCAATCCAAGCAGACATGAAGAAACAAAAGAAGAAAGTAGTGAAAACCTTAATGTGACATGGGAAATTTCTCGCTTTAAATGTAGCTGTGATATTCACGGTATAACTGAAACAAATGATATACATTAATACTGCTAAAGGTGGTCAATACCCTATAATAGCCATCAAGAATTAGGTAAATAAAATAAACTTGTGCTGATTTTTGTTTATAACCTAAAGAGTTCCTTATATTACTTCAATGGGGGCTACTGACAGAGTAAGAGGACATGGAAACTTCCAGGCATTGCCTTTTCAAATAATTTGGTTTCTTTAGCTGGTAGGCTCTAATGATAGTCCCTTCATGCTGGATCATATTTTTTTAAAAATCACTATAAGCAACAGTTACTAATGATGGTAGGTTATCACGACACATAACACCAAATTGACTTATGCGTGTAAATACTTTATATCCTTTATACTGAACAACAGTGACCACATAGTACATCCAAAGGAAAGGTATGGGGCTTTACAATAACTGCATGATCTTTACCTGTCCAAGCAAATACTTCGTGGGGGACCCACATGTTTTTGGAACAAGCAGTAACAGTAGGAATATGCTCCCATCCCACTCCTAGGCCTTTCACATTTCTTTCTAGAATCCCATCAGTGGCTCTTTCACCACAACCGTCCACCTATCTCCCTCAGGTTGTGTTCATAGGATGAACAGACGATACGTACCGTGCAGCTCTTGTACAGCGAGATGGCCGGAAAGTAAACCCCCTCAAAAATATCTTTGTAAGCCACACCTTGATTGACACCATTTTTATAAAAAATTATCTGAAACAAAAACCATGGTTTTACTTCAGAATTTTAAAAAAGAACAAATTAAAAAAGAACTCCGTTGGAGAACCCTTTATCAGCAGTATGGTGGCAGCATTTGAAGAAATCCTAAGAATAGCATGTAGCTTGTGTAACAGCAATAGCTGACATTTATGTAATACCTTAGATTTTTCAGAGCCTATCTACGTGCTCTATTCCAGCTGGTCCTTAGGTTTTGGGTTTTTTTTGAGGTGCAATGGTGCCTTTTTTTTTTTTCTTGGTCCTCAGGCTTATTTGCTTTCTGAATTCCTATGCTACTTATATCAAACAGTTCCACTTTCTGTTTTTCATTACATTATATTTATAAAAGGTAACTGGTCATCCACTGATCCCTTGGAACTATACCCTTTTGAGCTCATTTATCTGTCCCCTTCCCTTGCCTCAGGTTCTCACTTCTGCATTTCTACTTTGAAAATCTCGCAGGATCTTCTGTCAAAGTCTCTGAATCCGGGCTTCCCTGGTGGTGCAGTGGTTGAGAGTCCGCCTGCTGATGCAGGGGACACGGGTTCGTGCCCCGGTCCAGGAAGATCCCACATGCCGCAGAGCGGCTGGGCCCGTGACCCATGGCCACTGAGCCTGCGCGTCCAGAGCCTGTGCTCCGCAGCGGGAGAGGCCACAGCAGTGAGGCCCGTGTACCGCAAAAAAAAAAAAAAAAAAAAAAAAAGTCTCTGAATCCTTATTTCTTTGTCCTTTCTCTCTCAAAACTATCCGGAATATTCTCTTAACCACTATGGATGGACTTCAGAAAAGGCTCCTTTTTCTGAAGTAACTTTCTCTACCTCTTCTTCCCAGCAAGAGCTATCTTCTGCCTGGCTGTATTTTCTGGCTGTGTTATCTCCTTAGTTCAATTAACTGTTTCCCTTTACTACTTTTTCCCTAAAAACAATTGGAATCCTAGTTTATTTCTCCTACATTTGCTTGTATTACTGATGCAGGTGGCTTCACAGCATTTTTATGGAAAAATGTTTCCAGCTCAGAACTTTCTTCCATCCCTTCCCCTTCTATTTTGGGCCTCTGTGGTTGGTCCAGATGCACCAGCCCTTCTTTGATTGTGCTATGACCTTGGGCAAACATGTTCCCAACAACCCTGGAGAAGGGAGGCAGAAAAGTTCTAGAAGGCACTGAACGAGCCATCACAGCTCCTGCTGCCCCCCGGGTCACATACCGAGGCCCTGAATCTCCTATTCCAGTTTCCTCCTTCCGCACTTGCTACCTCCTCTGACAAAGGATAAGTATCTCTGACTTGCTTCCTCAATTGCCCTCAGGCTTTCTTATTTGGCCACTGTTTTATACCCCCTTTTCTCTAAGAATCCAGGTCATTGCTCTCATAGCAGCAGCAGGTAGCCCAGAAAGAACAAAACACGGCAGGCAGGAGAGTGCGCTGGCCCTGCTGCTGCTGTGTTAGCAGAAATCCCTTCATCCCTCCTGTGGGACTCAATTCCCTCACTTTCATAATAAGGGGGTTGGACCCAATGTTCCAATTCTTCTAATTCTGACATTTTGATGACCGTGACTCACCTCGCTATGGGGAGTCTGCTTTAGGCTCTTCTCTGCTTTATCCACAAAGTCTTTTTCTTCAAAATACAAATAACTCTTGAACTTTATCAAAGCCTTGAAAACCAAGAGAGAAGGAAAGAAAAAAAAAAAAAAAGGAAAAATGAAGCATCAGCTACATCATCATGGGGGAGGGGGGGGAAGCCAGATTCACAGAAATAGCACTGAGTCCTTGTGTTCTGAACAGAAATTTAAAATCTTTGCAGTCAGCTTTGTTAGATTTTGAACAACTATGTGTGTCTTTAGAATTACCAGATGGCACATGCTTGTTAAATATTTTCCCAAAAGGCCCTTACTAAGATTTGGGGGGGGGGTCACTTCCTTCCCTCCTAGTTCCCTACCTGTTTCTCCCACAGGTGGTCTCTGGGTCACTCCTTTCTTACTGGTTCCTAAGACTCTGTTTAACTATTCACTCCCGGGTAAACATATGGCATTAATTTTTTTTTAACTTGTTTTTGTGGCCGCACCACGTGGTTCGTGGGATCTTAGTTCCCTGACCAGGGATTGAACCTGCACCCTCAGTAGTGAAAGCGTGGAGTCCTAGCCACTGGACCGCCAGGGAATTCTCTGACATTCATTTTCTTCTGAACAGTTCCACAGTATTCCATTTTATGGACATATTAGTAATTGCTTATTCAAATTAAAAACAAATTTTTATAATGGAAATGAAACACTACATAATTTTAAGGATTCCAACAGTATCCTCGCGGTAACCGTACACCTCTGTGCACTGTAGAACCAAGCACTCATATGGCTGAAAGTTCTAGGTGGTGGCAGGAGTGACGACAGTCAGCAGTGTGATGCCACCAATACAACGTGCTCTGACTGCTTATTATCAGAACAACCTTGGAGGAGACACCACCCGATTTAAGCACTTACTCTAAAGCTACCATAATGAGGATAGTGTGGCATTGGCAGAAACAAAGGTCAACAAATAGATCAGCGGAACAGAGAGCCCAGGAATCGATCTCCACAGTCACTGGACTATTGGCAGAAATAAAGGTCAAAAAATAGATCAGCGGAACAGAGAGCCCAGGAATCGATCTCCACAGTCACTGGACTGTCACAAAAGGAACCAAAGAAATGAGGAAAGGAGTTTTCAAAAAATGGGGCTAGAATAAGTGGGTATCAACACAGAAAAAAAAACCCTAAACTTGGGGGCTTCCCTGGTGGTGCAGTGGTTAAGAATCCACCTGCCAATGCAGGGGACATGGGTTCAAGCCCTGGTCTGGGAAGATCCCACATGCCGCGGAGCAACTAAGCCCGTGCACCACAACTACTGAGCCTGCGTGCCACACCTACTGAAGCCCGCACACCTACGGCCCGTGCTCTGCAACAAGAGAAGCCACCACAATAAGAAGCCCGTGCACCGCAACGAAGAGTAGCTCCCGCTCGCCGCAACTAGAGAAAGCCCACGTGCAGCAACGAAGACCCAACACAGCCAAAAATAAATAAATAAATTTATAAAAAAAACTAACCTTGACCTCTACTCCACGTCATTCACAAGAATGAATTCAAGGTGGATCAGAAACCTAGATTAAGAGCTAAAACCATGTTTTCAAAGAAAACATGGAAGAATACCTTCATGACTTCCTGAGAGCAGGCAAAGATTTATTAACTCATAGAAAGCAATATAATTGTAAAGAAAAATCTGAGATGCACTTCATAAAAATTAAGAACTTCAGTTCATCAGAAGACACCATTAAGAAAATGAATAGAAGAGTCAGAGTAGGAGAAAAATACTTTTTAAAAAGCCATTTCCAACAAAAGACTGTAATCCAGAATATATGAAGAACTCCTACAACTCATTAAGACGACGAACAACCCAATTTTTTTAAAAAGTCAAAATATTTGAACAGAAACTTCACAAAAGAAGACAGATGAATGGCCAGTAAGCACATGAAAAAATGTCCAGTATCATGAGTCGCCAAAGAAATGCTAATTTAAACCAAATGAGATACTACTACACACCCACCAAAGTGGCTAGACTTGTTTGGTAACAACAAATGCTAGCAAGGATGTAGTGCAACTAAAATACTCATACGCTGTTAGTGGGAATGGAGAGTCTGACAATCTCTTATAAAACTAAATGTATAATGACCCAGTAATTCTATTTCTAGGCATTGACTAAAAAGAAATAAAAACACGTTGACAAAAAAGGTCTGTACAAGAATACGCATAGCAACTTTATGTATAATAAACCCGAACTTGAAATGGCCCCAGTGTCCATTAATAGGAATATGGGTAAGCACTGTGGTATCGCACAATGGAAACTACACTGCAGTAAAAAGGAGCAAACCACAGATTCCTGTAACAGCATGGAAGAACCTCAAAAGCATTATAACAAACAATAAAAGCCAGACACAAAAGATCACACACTGCATGGTTCCATTTACATGAGTTCAAGAACAAGCAAAACTAATGGAACAGAATTGTGATGCGGGGAAAAATTCACAACAGTAGTTGCCTCAGTGCCGGTAGGAGCTGGCACTGACTAGGATGGAGTATGAGGGAACTTCCTGAAGTGTAAGATTCAACGTCTCCACGGGGGGTTGGCTCAACCTCAAAACTCAGTGAACGTACACTTAAAATTTGTACATTTCATTTTATATTGTAAATTTTATATCAAAAGAAAAAACTAAACAAAAGTTAATCTCTAGCTAATGATATGCACCCTTAAGTACTTGGCAGGGGTTAAAAAAACATGGGTGTATGTGTGGGTGGGTGGGTGTGCGGGTGGAGGAATGAATGCATAACATGTTAATGGCAGAATCTAGGTGATGGGTATTCGGACACTGACTTTTAAGTTCTTTCAATTTTGTTATGTCTTAAAATTTTCAAAATGAAATGTTGGGAAAGATGTAAATGGATAAGCATCATTAAGAGAACACACAGTTGAAGCCATCAGCTGCCACGGGTCTTCAACCCAGGAATCTCTCGGGAGGACAGACTCACCTTATCTTTATAGGTATCGGGCAGTGACTTGGCTGTCTCTGTGTCTTCAGGAAGACTGATATAAAATCCCAGGACATCTCCCTGTCCATAGCCAGAAGAGTAGTGTTTGCCAATGGACTGGTGGAATTTGGTCCCCTTTTTGCTCCGCCAAGAATAGCTAAATTTATCATAACCTAAGGGAGCTTGAAGGTTACCTGTCCCAATAAAAAGATATACAGGAAGTCAGAACTGCAAGTCAACTCTGGTTTGCTAAAGGAAAATATTCTCCTTTTTTTACTTTTTTGCCAGTTTTGTAAAATGGCTAACGAACTATTTCTCACAAGCAATGAATTATAAAAATATTCCTAGGAACTGCAAACCACCTAAACCCTCAGGAATTGAATTTTATGACCACAATCCAATAAGCATACAAGTCATGAAGCTTAGCCAGATGGTCTATACCTCTCCACCAGTTGCCACGTCCGTATCATAGCCCCAGCTTACCTAACGGCTGGGACCAGCCCAGTCTGGCAGCGGTGTCTGGCGGCATCTCATCCACCGTGATTTCAAAGTACCAGGCACCTTTCCGAACCCCATGAGAAGCCCGAACCATAGAGTAGCCCTTCTCTCCAACCACAGTCAGCCGGTCATCGGAGATCTTTAATTGGGGAGCTGTAGTGATGGAGATTAAAACAAAGGCCTGCAACTTATTTGAAATACTTGGAGACAACTGCCACAAACTCTTATCCTCCAGTAAAACGAAATAAAAAATCAGAAATATCAAGTCAGGAATTTGAAATATTAGTTCAGGAGTTTAAAAGTCTCCAGATATAGATGAAGGAGGAGAAAGAAAGAAAAAGGAAGAAAGCTGTCGAGTAATCAGTTTTTATTAAATGTGATTTTTTTTTTTTTTTTTGCGGTATGTGGGCCTCTCACTGTTGTGGCCTCTCCCGTTGCGGAGCACAGGCTCCGGACACATAGGCTCAGCGGCCATGGCTCATGGGCCCAGCCGCTCCGCGGCATGTGGGATCTTCCCGGACCGGGGCACGAACCCATGTCCCCTGCATCAGCAGGCGGACTCTCAACCACTGCGCCACCAGGGAAGCCCTTAAATGTGATTATTTAAGATGGCAGGTTAAAACTAATTATACTTGTCTATTCCCTAATATAACAAACCAATTGTAATGTGTTTGGATCCTGATGTGAATAAACCACCCTTTACAAGACTTTTTATTTGAAACAATTTCAAAGTTTCAAAAATAGTGGAGTCCTCATATGTCCTTCACTCGGCTTGCCAAGTGCTAACACCATCTGTGACCATCACACAAGGATCAAAACCAGAAAATTGACACTGACACAATACTGTTACACTAATCTATAGGTCACCTTTGAGTTAAGCCAGTTATCCAAATAACATCCTTTTTTTTTCCAGGATCTAATCCAAGATCCCCCATTTCATCTAGTTGTCGTGTCTCCTCAGGTCTTTCATGACCCTGACATTCTGAAGGGTACTGGTCACTTGGTTTGTAGAAATGTCCCTCAAACATTTGTCTGTCCGATGCTTCCTCCTGTCTGGGTCCAGGTCATGCCGCTGCCGGGACACCACTGCAGTACTGCTGGGCCTCTCAGTACGTCAGGTCAGGAAGCACATGCTGTCCAAATGGTGATGTTAAACTCTGATCACTTGGTTAAGGTGGTGCCTTCCAGGTTTCTCCACTATAAAATTACTATTTCCCCTTTGTAATTAATAAGTATTTTGTGGGAAGATAAAAAGATATTTGAGACAATCAAGGAAATCTGATTTGGACTGAATTCAGATGATAGCAAGGAATTATATGTTTTGCTAAGTGTAATAAGAGCTTGTGGCTATAAAAGCAAACTCCATACTCCTTAGAGATACATATTTTTAAGAGTACATAGGGTGAGACTTCTTAAAAATTTTAAAAAAAGAGTGAAATAAAGGAGCGGATAAAACAAATATGGCAAAACCTTGATAACTTAAATCTGGGTGAAAACTCTATGGAGCTTCATTGTATTCACCTCTCGACCTTTGCGTATAGTTTGAATCTTACTTTACTAAGAGACCATTATGTAACATAAGGGGACAATCTAAACCAACTGGAAGGGACACTGTGACTTGGAAGTTGGAAGTGAAGCAAAAAATGACAAAAGGCGGGAGAGTATTTTTGTGCTGTGTAGGTTGATTCTATAGATGTAGAAGCATCTCCAACCCAATTAAGACTTAACTGAGGGAAAAGCATTTGAAGTAGTATTTGTGGGACTCTAGAAGTTGTCTGAATTCTGCTGGAATAACAAAATGTAGTTTCATTAGCTTTTATAAAGGCTTACGATTTATGAAGTACTTTCATAGGTAGGTAGGTAAGTAGGTAGACAGATGGCCAGACAGACTCCCCCTCACAACTCCCACCTCCAGTGGAGAAGCAGACCACGTGGCTGTTCAAGCTCACCCCGCAGCTGGCAGAGCCTGATTGAAGCCCTGGCCCTGCACTCTTTCCGTGACCCCGCAATGGCTCTTGTATTCAGGAGATACAATGACAACCTCCCTAAATTAAATGCACATTGTTTAACAGAGCTTTCTTAGGTAGCTGGCAAATTCTACCTTCTCAAATACAAATACTTCTTCCTTTACTCCTTCCTGATCAATTCAGTCCTAAAGCCATTAGGTGGGGCTGAGCAAGGTTAAGTGTCTGTGACAGAACAGGATATTAAAGGGTCTACCTCCTCACAAAACTTTTTAATTACAAAGGGAAAAAAGAGCAACTTTCCAGTGGATAAACCTGGCAGATACCACCTTAGCCAAATGATCAGTGGACATCACCAGTAATGGGACACATTCAAGTCCTGCACCACCTACAGGATGTAGTATGTGAGATTATTTCTGTGATATTCCTGTTGAAGATGCAGAACTTGGATCATTAGGAACAAGATGAAACCAAACTGAGGGATATTCTGTAAAATAACTGCCTTCTAACTTTCAAAAGCCTCAAGGTCAAAGTCTAGGAAAGATGGGGAAGCTGTTCCAGACTGAAGACTTAAGAGTCACAACAACTAAATGCAGCAAATGATTCTCAACTGGACCCTTCTGCTATAATGGACGTTCTGGATCAACTGGGCAAACTTGGATAGAATATGAGCATCGGATGGTAGTAATCAGATGCTAATTTCCTGATTTTGATCGTTGTGTCAGCTCTGTAAGATGTGAAAGTTTAAAAAAATATCCACTAGTTCCTTCATATTCTTCCTTTCAAGAGGTGGAGCCTAATTTCCCTCCACTTGAGTGTGGGCTGAATTTAGCAACTAATTTCTTGTAACAAATATAATGAAGTTGAAGTGACTGTCCCACTTCAAGACAGGTCAAACTCTTTACAGCTCTCTTGGAGAACTTGCTCTAGGAGAAGTTAGCTTCCATGGATGAGGACAAATTAGCAGTCTATGGAGAGGCCCACACAGTGAGGACCTGACGGTGTTCCATCAAAGCCACGTGACTGAGCCATCTGGGAAACAGACCGCCATCCCCAGCTAAGAGCTTGACTGCAACTTCCTGAGTTTTCCTGAGCCAGACCACACAGCTAAGCTGCTTCCAGATTCCCAACTCTCAGAAACTATGGGATGATAAACACTGGTAGTTTTAGAATGCTAAGTTTTATGGTAATTCATTATGCAGCACTAGGTAACACAAGGAGAATGTCCCCGTTTGTAAGAAATACACAATAAAGTTCTCAAAGGTGAGACAGCATCATGGCAGCTGACTCTCAAGTAGTTCAGGAAAAAAAAAGTTTAGTACCGTTCTTACAATTTTTTTTAATAAATCTGAGATTATCTCAAAATAAAAAGTTTAAAAGATACAATATAGATTTACTATTAACTTTTAAAAGGCTCAGCATAAACAGCAGGCAGCCACTGCTATCCTACGTATTAAATTCTAACATGTTACTGCTAAATAAGGGCCAGTGTTCTCCCATTTTTTCCCCTCCAGAATTATAGCTATTATGTATAGTGAAACACAACAAGGCTCACTTCTTGAACCCTGAAGTCACTTATTTGGCCCTTCCTTACTATCAAAGTATGCTTGTCACTCACAGGAGTCAAACCGATCCATGTACAATGGTCATTAAACTGAGGGATTATGTCCAAGTGACTTCACTTGACTCTACTTCTGAAGGACTAGCATCAGTACAAGTGTTACAGCTTTTAGCATCAATTCAAGAAACAATGAATGGGCTTCCCAATGGAATAACTATATGGACATGTTTAGATTCAATTCAAAGAAACAACTGAAAGAGGCATATTTTAAACAATTGTGGAAATGTGAATATGGACTGAGTATGGAATAATTAAGAAATTATTATTCACCTCTATCAGGTAAGATAATGGCACAGTGGTTATGTTTCTTAAAATCCTTGTTGGAGGGGCTTCCCTGGTGGCACAGTGGTTGAGAGTCCGCCTGCCGATGCAGGGGACAAGGGTTCGTGCCCCAGTCTGGGAAGATCCCACATGCCGCGGAGCGGCTGGGCCCGTGAGCTATGGCCGCTGGCCCTGTGCGTCCGGGGCCTGTGCTCCGCAGCGGGGGAGGCTGCAGCAGTGAGAGGCCCGTGTACCGCAAAAAAAAAAAAAAAAATCCTTGTTGGAGATAAATACTGAGACATCTAAGGGTGAAATAATATGCTATCTGGATTTGCATTAATACTTCAGAAAAACAGCAAAGAAATCCATGAGGTACACTTGTCTAAAAGTAGTTTATTTAAATTCACTTTCACATTCTAACAGATAATGAATGCTATTCTCTGAATAATTGAATAAATTATGCCATTAAAAGAACTATTATACATTAAAAAGAGTTTTGCATGACAAAAAAGTCATAAACAAAGTTAAAAGACAACTGACAAACTGGGAGAAAATGTTTACAACGTATCCCACAGACAAAGGGCTAACATCCCTAGCATATAAAGGGACAAAAGACCAAAATTCCAACAGATAAATGGGAAATAAAAACACACAAATATAATTCACAAGGTAGTGACTCTTAAACATGAAAGAAAATGTTCAAACTCAAAGAAACACAAATTAAAACACTGAGATTCCCATTTCTCACCTCTCAGACTGGCCAAAATTAAAATCTAGGACAACACCTTCTGTTTGTGAGGTCATGGGGAAACAAACATTCTCTACGTTGCTGGTGGGAATGCAAACCGGCACAGCCATTTGAAGGAGAATTTGGCAATATCTAACAAAACTAGGTATATACGTACTTACCGTTTGGTCCAGCAATTCCACTTCTAGAATTCAACCATGAACGTATACCACCAACAATACAAAAACACACACACCCCTGGTTATTCACTGCCTCTTGATGAATCCAAAATCCTGGAAACAATCTAAATGCCCATATTCAGAGTGGTTGAATAAACCATGTACATCCACATAATGCCATATCATAAAGTTAAAAAAAGAAAAAACTGAGGATGAGCTCTTTGAACTGGCGTGGAGTAACCGCATGAACCAAAATGCAAGACTATCTACAGTATGCTGCCCTTCATGTACGAAAAAAGGAGATAAAAGGAAATACACGCGTGTGTGCTCACCTGTGCAGAAGAAATAAAGGATGAACTAGAAACCAGAGAGACTGGTCATGTAGAGGGTGGGTGGGAAAGTGGGAGAAAAAGAGGAAATGAGAGTGGGGCAGCAGGGGTGAGGAGGGATGACACTCTGGGCAAACCTTTGTGAAAAACAGTAGCTCTAGAACTACAGTAATGTTGCACATACCCTTCAAACTCTCCCCTGACACAGATGCACATGCCCCCAAGATGTGGGAGAACCCCAAATGGCATACCAACACTAACAACTGAGCCTACCATATCACAAATGAAAAACATAAGCACACTGAAGGAGGTGGGGAAGGAAAGAACTAATCTAAGTTAGCATTATCCTGATGGGATATGCAAGGCTAAGACAGAAAGAGCTGTACATAAATGCTGTAATCTAGTTAGGGAATGTTTCCTACAGTGGTTTGCAATTCTCAAACCACCTTATGTGCATATTAGACATGAACGAGTAAGAAAATGTATTGGAGGTAATTAGAATCAGGTTTTACCGTTCAAGAAAGAAGTTACAAATATGGAAAGGTGGAAGGCTGGAATAACCTTGTGGTGTTTGATTAAAATCCAAGGTAGCAAAGTAAACTCAGTATAGGCATGTATATATGTGTCGTTCAGAATACGGACATACATTTCCCACCTCGGTTCACGGAGGGAGCCTAGAAGCAACACCCTGTAACAGTAAGCACACAGAACACTCACATCTTCATTTCTAAACACCATTCTCCAATCAAAGGAACCCGGGCTCTTTGGAGACGGAGCCGATACTTGGCCTGGAGCACGGAAAATATGAGATGAACCAAAAACATCTTGTGACGTCAGCAAGTAAGGAAAAAAAGGTGATGGGGCTTATCAAAAGGACACAAGATTCCATTCCCAACAACGTAGGTGGACCTGGAGGGTATTATGCTCAGTGAACTAAATCAGAGAAAGACAAATACTCTGTTATCATTTATATGTGGAATCTAAAAAACCAAATGAATGTACATGACAAAACAGAAAGAGACTGACAGATATAGAGAACAGACCAGTGGTTACCAGGAGGAGAGGGAAGGGAAGAGGGGCGAGATAGGGTTAGGGGATCAAGAGGTACAAACCACTATGCATAAAACAAACACCCAATAAAAACATAAAAAATAAATAAAGCAACTATACCCCAATTAGAAAAAAACAATGATGCTTTAAGGATATATTGTACAGCATCAGGAAATATAGCCATTATTTTATAATAACTTTAAATGGAGTATAATCTATAAAAATATTGAATCACTATGTTGTACACCCAAAAGTAATACAATATTGTAAGTCAACTATACTTCAATTAAAAAAAAAAAAGGAATCAACCTAAAGAAGCTCCTAATGGCCAAACCTGGAGTAATTTGAGCAACAAAATAAATATCTGTTAAATGCACACTGATAAAAATAATCAATTAAATAATAAAGAAAAGGAATAGCAACGATCAGGCAAATATACCACATTAACAACTGTTGCCGACAAGATCCACTGATGGATGCTAAAATCAGTGGGCAAAACTTTACAGAGAAACGGGATACTTGCATAGCCTCGCAGCATCTTTCCCTAAGATATTTATGAACTACAAAGGGAAAGACAATAGAGACAGCAGAAACCACCTTAACACCAATAATAAGACAACACAACCAATAATAAGACACATCGACATCACCAGCTCATGAGGTGATGCAGTGGGAAGGATTCATGTCTGCGGTGTTCTTCCAAAAGTGCAACACCTCAGTCTAATCATGAAAAAAAGTCAGACAGACCCTCACTGAGGAACAGTCAACAAAGTAACTGATTAACACTGCAACAGACTAAGGAGAAATAACTAAATGCAATGCGAGATCCTAGAAAAGAGGCGCTAGAGGAAAAATTGGTGAAATTGAAATAAAGTCTTTAGTTTCATTCATAGCATTTACTGATGTTATTTAATCTCCTGGTTTTGATAACTGTACTATGGTTATGTAAGATCTTATTATTAGGAGAAGCTTGATAAGGGATATATGGAAATTCTATTATTTTTGCAACTGTACTGTAAGTTTAAAATTAGTTCAAAATAGAAAGTTAAAAAAAAAACCCACATACCATATATAATTGGCTAGAGCTTATAAGAAGAGAAAAGGAAGAAATTATTTCTTGCACATCCCAGCTGGGTGTAGTCAGAGATGGGGGTAAGGGAGTGGTAGCAGAATGACGTGTCCGTCGAATTCTAGACAGGACACAGCTGACGACAGAAGTTCAAAGTAACACTGGGTCCAACACGAACATTAATAGCTTACCTACCTCGATCATGTAGGGCTAACAAAACCCGTTCATACAAGCAGGCTCTGTAGAGGTCTCCAGGAATCGGTTTTCCTGCCCAGCAGTCGAGTTCAAGCTTCTCAGGGTCAGGGGCGTGGGGATCGGGCTCAGCTAGAATATACCGATAGCCATCTTTGTTAAATGGGTGTTCCAAGGGGTAGCCATGAGGGGGAAGGCGCTGAGCAGAAAACAAAGGGTCACTGCAGAAAGGAAAAAATAAAATCAAGAAACTAAAACCCCCTCTAGCTCCAGTGCCTTCAATTCTGTAAGAAAGGCCTCTGATTTATTAGAGTTCTGCTGGAACACATGTAACTTCAAATGCTTTTCATTATTCAAATAGATGATCCTGCCCTCTGCAGGCAAAACGGGGAAATGAAAATTACTTTCATCTGTATGGATACCTATGAAACTGAGCCAGTAGACCACAGAGAAAGGGTGCAGAGGAACAAGGGCAGCTGCCTTTAGCATATTTATTACTGTAACTAATGAACAGAAACTCAAAAGATATGAGCGTTTACTACCTGTTTCCAGGCTGAATGAGAAATGACCTGGATTTCGCCACCTCAGTACTGAGCAAAGTGAAGGGAACAGCCATCAGAGGGGAGAGGCAGAAAGTTTATGTAAAAGAGCTAACATTCAGTATCTGTTTCACTCTCTCTGGTCCCTCTACTCTTCCTCAAGATGCCTTAATGGAACTTTACTCCCAGGTAAATCACCACAGGTGTGCTGCCCCAGGGCTGTTGCCCCAGGGCTGTTTCACTTAGTAACAAGTTCCTAAAACAGGTCACCTAGTCTGGGGCTCATTTACCCCTCAAAGTGCTAAGGATTTGAGAAAAAGAGACAGGCTTGCGTCCTCAGACACCTGAGCCCTTCCCCGCTGACGGACTCTGCCAGCCGCAGAGGGCACTCTAACAGTGGTGAGTGGGGTGGGTGTTCTGCCCACCTCCGGGCCTTCTTGGTGGTCCCCGTGGCCCCGCCATCCTGCTGTTTGCGCTTAGCTCCTCTTCCTTTTCCACTGCTTCCCGCTGCAATTCCCCCTTTAAAGAAAAGGCAGATCACTTTCAATGAGCTGTGACAGATGCCCCATGGGGATGCTAACACTCCCAGCGTGCATTTGTGTAACACCACAGGAGGATTTCCTGCCTGAAAGCAGACTGCGCTTCACTCTGGTTCAGAACGAGTCTGCGGAGCGGCTCCCACCCCAGGACTCTGGGTTCTGGCAGTAAGTCCAGTGAACCTAGCACTAACGATACCTGTGTTATAGTTTAGACCTTCACTTCTTAAATGAACTGCAACTACTAGTACACTTTCCGAGGATGTGACACAAATGCATTTTCACTCGTTCAGATTCCAAACACCCACAGCTAGAAACAAGCGCATGGATAAAACCCTTTTCCACCCAAATGAATACAAACACCCGTAAGGAGAGAATATCCCCACTACAAGGGGGGTGCGCGCGTGCTTGAACTCCACATGGCGCACACTCCATAAGCATAAGAGAGGCACAGCACCTGCTAAAGCACTGGACTTGAATTTCCAACAAGACAAAAGTACACCAAACGTGGAAAACAAAAACAGAGGTACTAAAAAGGTGGTTCTGTCCAGTGCCGCTAGGCATCCAGTATGGTTGTCTGTGACACGAGCAGGAAAGGCGGCTTTAAATTTAGCAGGCGATCTTTACAATTATTAAAATTGTGCCAATGCCCCAAATTTAGGTTAGACTAACCTGGCTTGTGGAATTAAGAGAAAATACCCATAGAGAATTTATAAATTTTATTTTTTAAAAAATGAGCTACATACAAGGGCCACAAGGAATACTACCTTGTATATTTCTAAAAAGGTACTCAAATATTTGTCCAGTTCTGTCATTCCTCTCAGTTTGTTTTTCGAACTTCCAGAAAATATCCCTGGACTGTAGGAAAACACCTTTATGTAAACAACTGCATGAAGTACTGTATCTTAATTTGGGGCAAGCTTGGAAATTATCAGCAGTTCTGCTGCAATAAAAAGAGGATCAATGGGCTTCCCTGGTGGCGCAGTGGTTGAGAGTCCGCCTGCCGATGCAGGGGACACGGGTTCGTGCCCCAGTCCGGAAAGATCCCACATGCCACGGAGCGGCTGGGCCCGTGAGCCATGGCCGCTGAGCCTGCGCGTCCGGAGCCTGTGCTCCGCAATGGGAGAGGCCACAACAGTGAGAGGCCCGCGTACCGCAAAAAAAAAAAAAAAGAAAAAAAAAGAGGATCAAGACACTGAAGGCAGGTCATATTCTGCGTAGACAGGACCAGATTCATGCTGAACTTCCTTTTACGAACATACCAGGTTGTCATTCCTAGTCCTCATAAAAGGCTTAATGTTAAACGGCTGCAACATTAACATCTCTAGTTCAAGTTACCTTAATCAAAAAACTATTAAGTTTTTACTGGCATCTGCATTTCAATTATTTTGAGAGAAGTTTTAGATCCATCTTGAACAAAACAAGCAACACAAAGGGGACTGCTGGCCATGTTAGGCAGAATATGACAACGTACAAGCTTCCAATTACTAACATTAAACCGGAACTACTGTTTCATATCGAGTGCTACTGCCACCATCTCCACAATGCTTTAAAAATTTAACTTAGGTTTAGCTTCTACCACAACTCAGCGAAAAGCATTTTCCAAAACACAAAATACTTAAGTCTGAGAGGCTGAAAGAAGACAGAGGAGGAATTCACCTCCAAAAGAGGCTCCACCTGTAAGAACAGAAGTGGCACCATGTATTCGTCAAATGTTAACAATTAAAAGGAGATTAAAATTACAATTATGTAATTTAACAATTACATAATTTTTACAAATAATGTAAAAAGATGAACAATACACTTAGCTATTTCCCACCCATCTTAGAATATTAGTAACAGTGGAATGATTACATATTTAAGATGCTACCACTCCAAAAGACAAGGTAATGACACCATGTGTCAGATGAATAGCTAGCTACCTCCCCATTATACCCACTCTCATTAGATTACCATTAGCAGCAAAGGGCTTTCCTGCTCTTAGATGGGTTAGAGAGAAAAATATGCTACAGTGGGTGATCAACACAGAAATGCTGCCATGTGAATAAGCTGAAGATTAAGGGCAAGAAAAATGAGAAGATGGGCAGGAAGTGTATTATATAACAGCTGAATTAAGGAAAAAGAGTGCAGAGCAAGTGAATCTAAAGTGTTAGTTATGAAGATACAGATGGGGAGTCTAATATAAACACAGCGAATCTGACCTTAAAATTGTACCTTGCTTTATGCTAAATCTGTTTCACTTAAGACCAAACTGTAGTGTAAAGTGACAAAAAGTTCTCCCCTACTACATCTGTCAAACCCTTGGCTAGCTCCTAAAAATTGAGATTTGGACTTTAAAGCATCTTAGTAAATATCCAGTTAAGAGTCAACCCAAAGACTGCCCAATTCTAGGCACATCTGAATTCAACAGCTTACAAGTATTTCATCAATGAGACACTGAAACACTTACCATTTAGATTCCCACTGGTAGACACGGCACTGCTTTGTTTTTGGTTGTCATAAGCAGGACCAATGTTACTAAGATCCTAGAGGGAAAAATATTCAATTATAAAGGGAGGCTATCTAATCAACCCAACCTGGCAATGCTCAAAAGAACAGGAGAAATTCTAATTGAATGACAACCTAGATCTGAAACCTGCAGAGGTCCCACACTTAGATGCTTCAGGGATCAGCCAGTAACACATGTGACGCAGCCAAGTGTCAGGCTCCAAGTGGTTTAAGAATGAGGATGAGTGGCAACCAACCCGTGCTGGGGGGTACGGCCGGGCCGAGGGAACACCTCCCTGTGGGAACCAGACCCAGTGTAGTCAGAGCTTCGGATTTTTTTCTCTTAGAGCTTCGCATTTTACAAGAAAAGGCAGAAATCTGAATTTCCATATGAAATCTTAAATTTTCAATGTGGGCAAATCAAACATTTTAAGGCACAACTGAAAGATTTGACCTCCTGAGATGCTGAATGTGACACCTGCCATTTAAACAAAGAGGGGAAGTTTTCTTTTTCCTCATATTATGCTGGATACACAACACAAATTCTTCTTCACAGCAAATTTTTCTTCACACTAACAAATGTTTTTAGAGCAAAATTTGAGATGGAAAGAAAAGGAGAAATAACTTGCAATGGCATATTTGTGTTACAAGTGAGGGAATGGAAGTTAAAAAAGATAAAAATGACACGCATCGAGTCATAACATTTTAGGGAAGGGCCAGAACTAAAACACCAGTCTCCTGGTTTAAGGTGAGTGTTCTTTCTTTCCATGTGTAGTAAGAACCATTTATTTGGAACCCACCATGCTATGGGCATTTGTACATGGCGAACATACAAATGTCAACAAAGCCTGATTCTCTCTGTCCCCATGACTTAAAAATCAAAAGGGGATTATGAAGCATATTAATGTACCTGATCCAGAAGGCCAAATTTGGGGTAATCTTCTTCTGGGTCCTTACTCCCAGGATCGGGGTGTTCCTTTACTAAGAATACATCTCTTTCTTTACTCTAAAAGGAAACAGCATTTTAGTATTACTGGAAATTTTATACTTAAAATGAATGGATGATGAACCGCTAACTCCAATCCCTAGGTGTAATCTCCAAATCCCAAAGCCCGCCCCCCACCAGAAAAAAACCCAACACACAACAGTATTGTTTTTCCCTGATTAGAAAATTAATGCATGACCATCAAAAAATTCAAACAATAGAGAAACTTAAAAAAATGAGAGCCACTGTCCTTCATAACCCTCACCCATCCCTGCGTCTCACAGAGATACATACTGTTAACAGCTTGTGCTGACTTCTCCCCAGGTGCTCTCTCTAATTCTAAGGACAATAATGTTCAGAGTTTTTTTTTTAATCAAAGAAAACAATTGTCTCCAATTTCAATATAAAAAATTATACTTGCCAAAGTGCACTGGACAAAGGTTTCAGCATCGTACATAAAACTACCATGTCTTCATTTAAGACACAATGTGCAATTTACTGATTTTGTGTGAAAACTATTAAAATTTACAATTGCGCTCCAAGATTTAATACTAGGTTGTTCTCATTTTCTCAGTCATCACATTATTTCAGTGAGACCAAAAAAATATATATACACACACATATATATATATAAATTCTTACAAGGAACACTGGTTTTCTAAATGTTGAGTCTAGTCAATTTTAGCCTACTTACCATCGTTTTAACAATGTTATTTGGCCAGGTCATTTTCCCAGGTCTCTGTCTGGTCGTCATGCACTCCCAATATTTATCAATAAATGGTATGATATCCTAATTTTTAAAACAAAATATACTAAAGCTTTTACAGTTGCTTTCAAAATTATATTCACAAAAAAAAAACGCTGCATTTTCAAAGACCTTGTCAGAATCAAAAGACAAATTCATGTTTTGCCTTTTAATAACTGAACAAATACATAATTGCATGCGAACAACATATAGGTTGTGGGGAATTTCAAACAAGTATACATATACAAGGACTTCCCTGGTGGTCCAGTGGTTAAGACTCCGCGCTTCCACTGCAGGGGGCACGGCTTCGATCCCTGGTCGGGGAACTAAGAGCCGGCATGCAGCAAGGCGCAGCCAAAAAAAAAAAAAGATTCTGATTCAAACAAGTATATACAACTCTTAGTCACATAGGGCTCATAATCCAGTTAAAGGGAAAAGACCTGCCCTAACTCTGTAAGATGACTCCCAGGTACTCTCTCTCCTGAGCTCCTGTTCCTTCCCACCAGAGACATCTCCACCTGGAAACCCTGCAGGCACCTCAGACTTCTCCTGACCGAGACTGAACTCTGTACCTCACCTCATAAATCTGCTCTTAACACTCAGAATCGCCCGTCACCCAGAGTCACAGGCTTGACACACGGAGTCACTCTTGTTCTTCTCGTACAACCTGCGCATCTAAATGGTCACCACGTGAATTTTTTAAAAATATTAATTAATTTATTTATTTGGCTGTGTCGGGTCTTAGTTGCCGCGTGCGGGCTTCTCTCTAGTTCTGGCGCGGGCTCAAGAGTGTGAGGGCTCAGTAGCCTAGCGGCATGTGGGATCTTAGTTCCCCGACCAGGGATCAAACCCGTGTTCCCTGAACTGGAACAGCAGATTCTTAACCACTGGACCACCAGGGAAGTCCCACTAAATGAATTTTTAAGTTTCAGAAACTTTTCACCAATCAGGGCTCCTTTCCACCCCCACTGCTTTGACTGTGGTCCTCGCCAGTCCCTGCCTGCACGACTACAACAATCTCTGAGCTTGATCCTCTGGCACCAACCTCCCCCCATCCTAGGCCACCTCCCCCAGCCCACCAGAGTTTGTCCGCCGCTAACACCTTCCACCAGAATCAGTTCCGTGAACACCAAATCTTTACTAAAAGGAACCAGGCTGAATCAGGCAAAGCACAAGGGAAGACTGGGATGTTTTGTTGTTCCAGAAAGTAAGGAAGAGTTCAAAGACTGAAGAGGGACATATCAAAAAGTGTCAGGAGTCAGCCGGGATGGGTCTACACTGGTCAAATCTGCGCATCAGAAATCCAGAAATCTCATAATGGACTATAAAAATCAGTGATTCTTAAAATGAAAAACAACAACAACGGTGGGGGGGAGGACTCTTCTTTACAGAAGAACTGTAAACGAGTAAATGTATTCTGTTTACAATGACCATTCTATTAACTGCTTCAGGCTAGGACAGTCAATGGCTGCTACAACCACTGCTTGAAAGGATAAATTACTTAATAATTACAAAGAAAAAGGGGTCTCTTTACAATGGAAACATCAAGTAGTTAAATTCAGGACAACTAATAAATAACCTCTTTACCCAAGTAGTCAAATTTAGGATCACTAATAATAAAACAAAGCAATATCTTATGTCTCCTGATGTGATACACAGAAAAACACACACGATCTACATAATATTCTTGCCAAAAATGTTTAACCCGAACCTAATCATAAGGAAATAATCAGATAAATGCAAATTGAGGAGCATCATGGCAAATAACGGTCTAGGCTCTTCAAAATTTCAAATGTTACAGCAGACTAAAATAACAAAGTAAAATAAAGGAACTATTCTAGAGATAAAAGAGACATTACAACTAATTTTAATGTGTGATCCTTGATCAGGTCCTGGATAGAAGAAAAAGCTATGACGGATATTATTTAGACAATAAAAATACTGAGAAAATGTACACTCAATACACAAAAATATAATCTGTATATATAAGATAGTTGTATTGCATCAACATTAAGTTTTTTCAGTATGATCACTACACTGTGGTTATGAGAGTATATTGGGTAAAGTGTAATATCTACAATTTAGTCTCACATAAGCTTAGGGGGAATATATAGATATGGGGAGATAAAGCAAACACAGCAAAATGGTAACAGCTGGCAAATCTAGATAAAGAATAAACAGATGTTCATTGTACTATCTGAATTTTTCTATATATTTGAAAAATTCAGAAAAACAATTTAGAGAAAAAAATAAGAGGCAAACCTAATCACAGTACACCTCTATTTAAATGCATTCTTTTTAATGTAGGAAAAAAGGTTGGGGGGGGGGTGAGGCGTGGGGAGGGGACCCTCTGCTGACTCCTCCGGCTTACAGGGTTAAGTCTAACCTCTCTGTTTAATAGAAAAGGCCCTGGTCAGTCTGATCCTGAATATATTCGTCTCACTAAATACCCTACACCAACCAGTGTCTTTCTTTTTTTTTTGGGGGGGGCCTGGCCGCACAGCTTGCAGGATCTTAACTCCTCAACCAGGGATTGAACCCGTGCTCCCCGCAGTGGAAGCGTGGCCCCTGCAATGGAAGCTCCAAGTCCTAACCACTGGACGGCCAGGGAATTCCCCAACCAGTGTCTTTCAAACTGTAGGCTGCAGTCAATTAGTAGGCTATAAAATCAACTTTGTAGGTGAATACTAGCGTTGACTAGAATAGAAAATATCGGCACGCAGAGGGAAAAGATCAGAGAGGGCCTCAGTTTTAAATGAGAGCGGGTACATATGCGTGTATACCAGGTCACAGCGGAAACTCCAAAGTTGTACAATTTACTTAAGTCATATTTTGTTCCCGTGAGTCACAGGAGGAAAGACTCACGGACGGGCTGATCATCTAATTCTGAGGCCTGACTTTAGTCATGCGGTTTTCCAGTTTAACAATAAAGGATGAATCTTTTTAATAAACTGGCCTTTTCCCCTGACAAAATCTGTGATTGGCATCCATAAAAACAGCTCAAACTAAGCTGAGAAGGTTCACCTCAAGGTCTGATTATTAACTGTGGGACAGACAGTTGTTTGTTTCTATAAAGCCAATCAAAACTATTTAAGGATTTATCTTTTTTTTTAAATACACTCTTTTTTAATATAAGGATTCATCCTTTTAATAGCTAAGCCAATGACACAATGAGCACACACTAGGAAGTTAGTAAATCACATGAAATGAGAACAAAGTAACCACTGAATTAGTCATATATTCATAAAAATTGGGGGGAAAGAACTTATTGTTAGACTGTACAGTTGACCCTTGAACAACTCTGGGATTAAGGGCACCGACTGTCTACACAGTCAAAAATCCTCATGTAAGTTTACAGTCAGCCCTCTGTATTCGTCGTTCTACATCCAAGGATTCAACCGACCTTGAAATGTGCAGTACTGTAGGATGTACTTAGTGAAAGAAACCTGCATATAAATGGACCAGTGAAGTTCAAACCCATGCTGTTCAAGGGTCCACTGTATTTAGAAGTTCCTCCTGATTCTTTGGCATAATTGCAATTACAATAATTCTATCTCTACCTTATCTTTGGAGAACATGGTTTTCGGATGTTCATCCTGTGTTCGGGACTGCCAGGTTAGGTTGGCCAAAGCACTAAGGCACATTTCTTTCAAGTCTATAAAAACAAAAAGGAAGAAAAAGTTACCTGTAGTAATATATCCCTGTTACCAAAAGAATATTTAACTAGGTGGTCCACAGATTAACAACCACAGCAGCAAAGAATAGAGTCATCATTTGATCTGAAATGGACAATAGCAATTATTCAGAGCTAAGCCCCAAGGTAACTTCTACCAGCTACCAAGCAAAGGTTTCCTGATTCGGCTGAGCCCAAATCCCTTTTCTTTGCCAGCTAACCAGAGGACAGTCACTTTGCAGTACTCCGGAGTTTGTCCTTACTTGCTTGCTTCCGGAGGAAGTAGGTATTCCCACTATGATGGCATACATTGCAGTGGAAACTGTAGTTGGTCATGAAAGGTAGACAGGATCTGGAGAACAGCCAAATTGTGCAAATTAGTGAAGTTCTGAACACACACTTATGAGAAGTAAATCAACGGGGATCCTCTCCCTCAGTGAAAGTTACATAATAACGCTAATGTATTAATATACTCTTAAAACTTAAAAAGGTCACCAAGGGAATTCCCTGGTGGTCCAGTGGTTAGGGTTCCACGCTTCCATTGCAGGGGGCACAGGTTCAGTCCCTGGTCGGGGAACTAAAATCCCACATGCTGCGCAGCAGGGTCAAAAAAAAGGTCACCAAAACAGGGCTCATATTTTTACAAATACCTGGATTTTTCTGTCAAAAAAATTTAGTAAGACCTTATCCACTATAGTTGATAATTCGGCATCTGCAAGGTTCTGACCTGAGCCCTATCCAAGCTAGTTTATTATAGTCTGTAAGCACCTAAAAGAGTATACCAGGCGACTTGTGGAAGAAGACAAAGTAGTCTCTTTAAATATTTTTACATTTAAATATCTGTATTTATATTATGTTCAAGTATCTTTGTAAAGTGCCAATACCATTGTTGGAAAGGGCAGACAGGTATAAAAAGATTAATTTTAAAATGCAAATAATTATTCAAGAACAACACAGAAGTCACAAAACATGACTTGCCTCATTACCAAATGAATCCTACAGATGACAGTCTTATTTAAGAGTTTAAAGGACCCAGTAGTAACTTCAGATTTAAGAGTTAGGGAAGATTTTTTGAGGACACAAATTAGGATTTGGAAAGATGAGTTGGTCTTCTTTTCTAGAGCCAAACTATTTTGTGTAGAGAAAGTGCAAACTAGGAGGCAAAGTGGCAAACTAGTGTACACAAGTTTGGCCAGGGGAGGGGAGTTGTCGGGGGTATGGTAAAATATAAGGCTTGAAAGGTAAGAAGTGCAAGAGGCCTTACATGCCCGTGGAAGTGGATCTTCTCTGTGGGTAACAGGAACATCTTGAAGGGGAAGCCACCTTGTAAAAGCAGTAAGTTTAGTGATAGGATGGGTCTGAAGGGAAGAAGAGATTAGAAACGGGAATATGGAAGAAGCTTCTGTAGCCGTTCCAGCAGAAGGTTAAAAAAAAAAAACCTCACCTCGAGTGAAACAATAAAAATGGAAAGGACAAGCAAGTGCACAAGAAGAAAAAAAATTGGTCAAGCTTGGTAGCTGATTTGATGGGGGCAGGCATGAAATAAAAAGAGTCCTAACCACTAAGACTGCTTGTATCATAGAGGAAATCTCCTAAGAGGTGAGCTGGCGGCAAGAGAAGGCCTGTTTGAAGGCAGAGAGGAAGAAACTGGTGGAGGGAGAGACTGAGGGCTAACAGGAACCATGCATTAGAGAAGTGTGGTGGCTGTACTGGATGACTGGAAAAGTATAGGGAGACCTTGGTCCTGAAAAGGAGAAAGTAAAAGAAAAACAAAAGACTGGTTTAAGTTGGAAGAGAAGAAATCAAAATAAAGGCAGGTTTATCTTGGACTTTGCTGAAACTGGTTTAAGGTATCCTTAAAGAGATGTGTCCAAATGTGTGTCTACTGCCACCACTCAAGGAATTAAGAAATATCCTTAGGACTGTTAAGATCGAGTTCCCTTACCTTTACCTCCCTCTAGAGCCCCTTCCATTGACAGTCCATTGTGATAAGCTCACTTACAGAAGAGATAGGCAGGTATATAGTTACCTAATTCAAACACAATCAAGTGTTTAGAGCAGCCTTTTTCATATCCTGCTAGCTCACTCACTTCCTCCATCTCAGCCATAAACGATAATCTGTCCCACCTGCTGGGTTTTAGGTATAACTTCTCAAATTCAGGTACAAACTGGTCTCTACCAAACCTCTGAACTGTGGTTTGATTCATTGCTGGATTGTTCCACATTATCACTCTGATAAATTTCCTTTCCTAGACCCTGTTTATCCAAACAAATTCTTCTTGGCAAAAGTGGCCCAATTTTAGGTCTAACTCACCAGCTTATATATTTTCCCTATAGGTCTTTCTACCAAGATCACTTCTTCCTGATCCTCCAGTAATTTTCTTTCTTTTTTAAACATTCTATCCTTCCTCACCAGTCACATATTAATAAGAACATTAGTATTTCTTTAACTTTTTAACTAGAAAGCAGTCCTCAAATTATAAAGGAAGGTTATTTCTTCACAAACCCATCCAAGGGGGATTAATTTCAGAATTAACAACACAGCCCTATTCTGAGAAAGTCTTATCTAAATTTATTTGTATAATATGGACCATAAAGAACACCCCAGAGAGACAGCAGTATCGTTATTTCCATAGACAGTGAGTCAGTAATGCTGCCTTGCTAGCTGTTGACCGAATACTCAGAATAAGTAAAGGCGCCTTTTATTCTCAATCGTTCATAAAATGGTTTTAATTCACTAGAAGAGGTGTAAAGACTGGAAATTGGTTTTGCTGAGGAGAGAATTCAGGACACCTAAAGGGAGTGAATTAGAAACCAAAAGGAAAAAAAGGATGGCTCAGGCATGAAGAGGACTGGCCATCTCAAATTTTTGACATCAGGCTTTTTCCACCATATACACCAACCCTTTCCCCCAAATCCACAATACCCAATACAAGGTTTAAATGACACTGTCTCAAATTTGTTTATTTAATGCTTTGTAATTACATGGTTTGTCTCCCGTCCAGGCCCTAAGTGCAAACACAGGGATAATAACTATCATTATACCTGTTAAGGGCTTGCCCTTAGTAGAGAGAAGACATGCTCAGGCTATTAAAACAATTCCTGATTCAAATCCTACTACTCAGTGAACAGGGATCAGGAGACACAGGAAACACTACGCATCTACGTTTGCCTAGACAGTGACTATTCAACTGTTGGACGTGTTGAGATCTAACATTTACAAAGTGATTCTTACAAAGTCTACGAAAAATACTCACGAGGTATCTATGCCAAAGGTGTCTGCTGTGAACCATTTGGTACATATTCCACACTGCAGCTCCACCTCTCCCAACTGGCGACCATTCTCTTCATCCACGGAGCCCGCCTGAGTATCCATCACCTCTGAAGTATCCCCAGCACCTTCCTGTGTCCACAGAACCATGAGAGAATCAAGTTAGTTGACCTGACTGTATTTTTGATTCGCTTAAAAACTTTAAAAACCAACCCTATTTTGCTTTGCAAACATCCAAAACAAATACTTACTAGTGTATCCTTTCCATTAGAGGATTCTGTCTCCAAGCCACCACTTACATCAACTGAGTTTGCATCCCTGTAAAATAAGGAAAGCACTCAGAAAGAAGAATTTTCAAGAGAAACACACCTGAAAACGCCTATTCCCAAAGATGATCAAAGTACAGCTGAACTTCACACTCCTACTTTTTTCAGCAAAGACTGTTCTCAGACTGGATGCCCAGCATTAGGAAGAATGCGGCCAAGATAAACCCAAGCCCATGGCGCATCAAGGAAACCTAATCGGCCCTTACAGACAAGTCTACAGGGGATGGAACTGGTCCTGGGGGAGGTTCGAAGAGATGCAGCTTTTCCGCTCTGTTTTCAGAGGGACCATTACTTCCACCAGTCTGGCAGCGCAAAGTGGTTTCCTCTCTGGGATTTTTGAAGGGTTCCTGCTAGAAAGTGACCTATCAGCACCCTGCTGGTGTGCAAGGGCCGGGAGGTAGGAGGAGAAACTTGGCCTAAAAGGTGCGAAAGAGGCGTAGCCCGAGATACAGTTCAGAGGGGACAGGCCAAGCGGCGAGCGGGACTAAGGTCCGGGAGGGCGCAGGGCGAGCGGCTGGCCGCAGGGCCTGGGTTCGGAAGGGGCGGGCCGGAGTGCTCCCGGGAGCCGCGGGATTCCGAGAGGGGCGGGCCTCCCTCCCCTCCCCCCCCCCCGTCCCCCTCCCTCCCTCTGTCCTCCTCGGGCTGCAGGACGTCTCACCCGCTTTCGGCCTCTCCAGAGCCAGGCTCCGCGGCTGGAGCAGCAGACGTCCCCTCCCCGGCCGGAGCGGCTGCTACCGCTACTACCGGCTTCGTTTCCCCTTCTTCTGCCGGTGTTGCATTTGCAGCCACTGCCGGGCCGGGTCCTGCATTCACTCCCGGGCCGGGTACGGTTCCCGCCGCCGCCATCACTGCCGCCTCCCAGACTTCTCGCGAGAATACTGTCTCCGTCTCGCGCGAGTTGCTCACTGGCCCTCTAACCTTCAAATAGTAAAGATTCTCAGTGAGCACACCGCCTGCCAAGGGAAGGCGCGCTCTAAACCCGCTTTAAGGTCGGGAGCGCAGACAGAGGTGGGCGGGGCCTCGGGGCTGGGTAGCTACAGACCGAGCCACGTGAAGGCGGAGGAGGTGAGATTACTCGTTGGATTGCCTCTAGGACTCACTTCATTTCAGGGTGGACGCTGCGCATTTTCGTGACCGGGACGAAATCACCGCGCAGATGAGGCGCCTTGAGAGCGCTGGCAGGCTGTGATGTGCATTGCAGACTTTCCTCACCGTTAGACGTGGGAAACGTCTTCCCGCCCCAGAAGTAGTTTGTTGTACTGCCCTCGTGATCTGCCACTTTGAGCAGGTTTCCTAGTGGCGTCTAGAGATGGGCGGCTTAATTTTGTGACTTTAAAATTAATTGAAAATTTAAATCAAAAAAGTAACTGGGGAATTCCGTGGTTAGGATTCGGCGCTTTCACTGTGGAGGCCCAGGTTTAATCCCTGGTCAGGGAACTGAGATACCGCAAGCCGCACCACACGGCCAAAACAAAACAACAACAAAAAAAGTAATTGGTAAGAGATCACCATGTGATTTGGCATAGAACTTTGAAGTCGTTGAAAGAATTGAGTTGAACTGATTTCTAAATGGGAATCTGCTTGTTTATGTAAACAAAGGTTGTCAGCTCATATCTATAAACACGAAAAATAGGAATAGAATTGATGCTGAACCTGTCTCATTCTAGCAGTAGCGATATTCATGGATATATGGATTAATTGAAAATCTAATCCTCAGTCTCATTAAGAATTGCATCTCTAATACAATTTTAATTTTTATGTTTAGTAATCAAAATGTATACTATGTTTATTCGATCAGTTGTATACTGATAATTGACTGAAGAAATATTTTAACACTAGAGATTTATGGTTACAGAAAGTATATAAAAATTTAATTTCAACTTTTATACATATTTTTATAAATATGTATATTTATAAAAGAGAAGTATTTAGCCTTTAGTAAAAAAATAGATATATACACATATGTATTAATTACCTATATATTTTTATATGTGGGTGCATATATATATATATGTTCCATTTTATCTTATGAAGGAAGAAGAACGGAAATAAGATGATGTAAAATTTCCAGCTATTAAAGAAATCTTGTTCATGTGTTTTTTTTTTTTAAGTATACTCTTCAGTGGTTTTTATTTATTTATTTTGCTTTGTAAGATTTTTTTTTTTTTAATGTGGACCGTTTTTTTTTTTAAGTCTTTATCGAATTTGTTACGATATTGCTTCTTTTTAGTTTTTGGTTTTCTGGCCACAAGGCATGTGGGATCTTAGGTCCCGGACCAGGGATTGAACCCGCACCCCCTGTGTTGGAAGGCAAAGTCTTACACTGGACCTCCAAGGAAGTCCCTGTTTTGGGGGGGGTTTTTGGCGGTACCGCACGGCTTGTGGGATCTTAGTTCCCCGACCAGGGATTGAACCCAGGCCCTGGCAATGGAAGTGCCAAGTCCTAACCACTGGACTGCCAGGGAATTCCCTATATCTTTTTTTTTTTTTTAATGCCAGTAGTGACACACTAAATCGATTTGATGACCCAAATCTGAAAAACACTGGTATAGCATTGTTTTCAAAGGACAGTAGTCTGGGGATTGAACCCTGGACAGCATCTGCATTTTAAATGAAAGTCATGAATGATCTGAAACCAAGTCCCCCTAAAACCGAGTTCCCTTACTCAATTTATGATTAATCTCTCTATCCAAAACTTCATTCCCTTTCTTGTCCCCTCTGAGCTCAATTCCTTGTTTACTGAACAGTAATCAACCAGAGTCAGATGATTAAAATTGCTGTGGTCAATAACATCGTTAATGTACTAAAATTGCTATTATAGACATCACCATTAACGTACAAACTCAGATTGTTTCTCCAGGGCAAGATGAGCTAATAGACCCTGGCCACAGAATGTAAACCAGAGACATTTTGACTCTCGAAACTATGATTAAGAACCAGTGTTCTTTTTTTTTTTTTTTTGCGGTACCCGGGCCTCTCACTGTTGTGGCCCCAGACGCGCAGGCTCAGCGGCCATGGCTCACGGGCCCAGCCGCTCTGCGGCATGTGGGATCCTCCCGGGCCGGGGCACGAACCCACATCCCCTGCATCGGCAGGCGGACTCTCAACCACTGCACCACCAGGGAAGCCCAGAACCAGTGTTCTTAATCAAAATGTGAAATGTCACAAGACAGTGTTTAATCCCAGCCTCTTTGGTCTTCCCCTTTAAAACACCCCAGACTCAAAGACCAAGTTGGAGAGTGGATCTGCAGCTTGTCTCCCACTCCCTCATTTGGTGCCCTGCAATAAATGCTGTATTTTCCTTCACCACATCCTGGTGTTGGTAGATTGAATTTGCTGCACATTTGGCCAGCAGACCTAAGTTTAGTTTGGTAACATTCATTTTAAAAGTCCTAAATGATTTCAATGGAGTAATAGAGTGGTGGGGGCAGAATTCACACTGCAATGGATTGAGAAGTGAATAGAGGGCTGGAAGTAGAAATAGCTGTGTGGACAAATCTTCCCACCTTTTTCCTGAGGCATTTTACCTCTATAAAGAGAAAACCTGAGTCAATAGGGCAAAATGTCAACATCTGCTAAATTTGCTAGTCTGTTGCATGATGTCTTGATGTCTCATGGCAGAAAGAATTCAGTGAGAAACAAAGTGATAGGTAAGAAGTGGATTTATTTAGAGAGAAACACACTCCACAGAGTGTGGGCCATCTCAGAAGGTGAGAGCGGCCCCCAGGGTACAGGGTTGTCAGGTGTTATAGGGGTGGGTAATTTCATAGGCTAATGAAAGGGAGGACTATTCCAAGGATTTTGGGGAAGGGGCGGATATTTCCAGGAATTGGGCCACCGCCCCCTTTTTGACCTTTATGGTTGGCCTTGGAACTGTCATGGCACCCGTGGGTGTGTTACAATGGGTCTATTCAGAAGCTCAAGGTCTAGTGGAAGTCAGCTTGTCCGCCATCTTGGACCTGTTCTAATTAGTTTATGTCGTGTCCCTGGGCTATGTCATTCTTTTAAAGATGGTGCCCTGCCCCCTTCTCTCCTGTTTCAGTTCCAGCAAGGAGCCAGAACCTGTGCCATCAACATCCGGCATGAGTGAAATGGCAGCTCGCCCTCCATCTCCTATTGCTGATGACTCTGCAGCTCTACCATCGCTCACCTCCACTCCCTCCTCCAGTCAGTAACTCTTCTTTTTTTTAAAATAAATTTATTTATTTTATGTATTTATTTTTGGCTGTGTTGGGTCTTCGTTGCTGCACGCAGGCTTTCTCTAGTTGCATTGAGCAGGGGCTGCTCTTTGTTCCGGTGTGCGGGCTTCTCACTGCGGTGGCTTCTCTTGTTGCCGAGTGTGGGCTCTAGGCCCGCGGGCTTCAGTAGTTGTGGCTTGCGGGCTTAGCTGCTCCGTGGCATGTGGGATCTTCCCGGACCAGGGCTCGAACCCATGTCCTCTGCATTGGCAGGCAGATTCTTAACCACTGTGCCACCAGGGAAGCCCCTCAGTGACTCTTCTTGTCTGTTCATTCAGTGCCAGCCTGTGTGCCAGCTGTTGTACTGTACTACTGTACTTTTCAAGGTACTGTACTGTAAGATTAAAAATGTTTTTTTAATTTTTTGTTTGTTTTTCATGTATTATTTGTGTGAAAAGTATTATTAACCTATTACAGTACAGCACTATATAGATGATTGTTAGTTGGGTACCTAGGCTAACTTTGTTGGACTTATGAACAAATTGGACTTACGAATGCACTCTCAAATGGAACTTGTTCGTATGTAGGGGACTTACTGTAATAATGATCTTAAGGGAACAAAAGGACAAACCTATCAGGCAAGAGAATTAACAATGGCAAAGATAACAAATCAGTCGTAGACTCCCAGTTCTACTTCAATGGTAAAGACTAGCGGAAAGCACTGTCTTGAGCTATTTTGCAGAATTTAAATCCCTCCTCAAGTGCTCAATCACCAGATCAACTGGAACCTAAGGGGTGATGATGTTGACCTTTTCTGACCCTCCTGACTTCAATCAACTAAAGCTTGGACTGTCCCCTGCTCAAGCCCCTTCATGAACATGCACGTACCCTTAGGTTAAAACTTTCCCAATTTTGCTGTTTGGAAACACTACTTTGAGAAAGATCTCTGGTGTTCTCTTTACTTGATACAAGTAATAAATCCTTCCTTCTTCTTATCTTTGGCTTGGTTGTATCTTATGGCTCGACATCCACCAAGAGGAGACCCAGTTTTCGGGTAACACCAGGACAGGTTTTTTTGTTTTGTTTTATTTTTTTTTGCGGTACGCGGGCCTCTCACTGCTGTGGCCTCTCCTGTTGCGGAGCACAGGCTCCGGACGCGCAGCCTCAGCAGACATGGCTCACGGGCCCAGCCGCTCCGCGGCATGTGGGATCCTCCCGGACCGGGGCACGAACCCGTGTACCCTGCCTCGGCAGGTAGACTCTCAACCACTGCGCCACCAGGGAAGCCCTGTTTTGTTTTATTTTTGTTTTTGTTTTGGCCAGGTGGCTTGTGGGATCTCAGTTCCACAACCAGGGATTGAACCCGGGCCCCAGCAGTGGAAGCCTGGAATCCTAACCATTAGGCCACCAGGGAACTCCCAGGACAGGTATTAAAGTGAACTAACCTACTGAAACCTAGTCCCCCAAAACCGAGTTCCCCTGCCGAGTTTATGGTTAACCTCTGTATCCAAAACTTTATTCCCTCCCTTTCTTGTCCTGTACCTGTTCCCCTAAAGATTGAGGAGCATCAGAGAAAAGGGGGATTGAAACTGCCAGGGTACAAAAGCCTTTCCCTCCCCCCACCCCCCGCTTCTTTTTTTTTTTTTTGGCTGTGCTTCGTGGCTTAGCAAGATTTTCGCCCGACCAGGGATCAAACCCATGCCCCCTGCAGGGGAAGGGGAAGCACAAGGTCCTAACCACTGGACCACCAGGGAATTCCCCTCCCCCACTTCTTTTTGTAGGAAAAGGCTTTAGTCTCCTCCACCTTCCCTGAGTTCCAAAGACCAGATTCAAGCAGTTATTAATTAGAGAAGTGAAGGAATGCAGAAGCAAAGGAAAAGCAGTCAAAAACAACAGTTCAGCCATGAAACAGTCCTAGTTCCTCCTCAAGGGATATACATCACAATCTGACACAGATCTTTGGGTTGTTTTATAGGAACTGAGACCTCCCCCAACCCCACCACCCAGGTGGAGCATGGTGACTACTTGCTGAGACCCCAGACTGGTTGGAACCAGAAAGTTGATGATTGACATTCCTGGAACACCACTGTTACCTCACCACCACCCAATTAGGAGAACGTGACACACCCCGCAGCCATCACCCCAGATGTTGCCTTTAAAAACTCTTCCCTGAAAACCGTCTGGGAGTTTGGGTCTTCTGAACACAAGCGGCCCATTCTTGCTGGGCCCTGCAATAAACCTTTCTCTGCTCCAAACGCTCATGTTTTTGGTTTGTATGGCCTCACTGTGTGTTGGGTACATGAACTTGGGTTCAACAACACTACTTCTGTCACCTTTTGAGCAGAGAAAAAATGGTCCAGACCCTTAAGGAACTGAGGATTTTCTTCTCATTTAAAAAGAAAACAGAGATACACGTGAACTGAACTGGATTCTAATTCTGCAGAAACTGACCCAAATCTGTGTCCATTTTACATCTCTGTGTCAGCACCTACACTCACCTCTTGCATGAATATTTTCTTGCTGCTCCCTCAGAAATGAATGAAGCTTTCCAGAAATTCCTACCACTTAACAACCCACTATTAGACCTGCCTCCTCCCAGGAGCCTGCCCTTAGTAAAATATAGTCATCCCTTGCAATCAGGGGGATTGGCTCCAGGGCCCCTGAGAAAACCAAAATCTTCAGATGCTTAAGTCCCTTATATAAAATGCATACAACCTACACAAATCCTCCTGTACACTTTAAATCATCTCTATGTTACCCATAATACCTAATACAATGTAAGAGCTATGTATATAGTTGCTGGTGTATGAGATATTCAAGTTTTGCTCTTTAGAATTATCTGGAATTTTAAAAAGTATATGTTTTTGATTTGCAATTGGTTGAATTCACAGATGTAGACCCTGTTGATATGGAGGGCAGCTGGAGTGGCTCAAGCAGTACCTCACAGAAGCCAGACGTCTGGGGGTGGGACCTGAGAGTTCTAACAAGCTCCCAGGTGATGGCAAGGATGCTAGTCTCAGGATCACGCTGGGAGTAGCAGGGAGCAGAGTGTTTCTAGCTCTATTGCATCTCCCCACAAGCTTCTCTAATGTGCTCCTTTTCAAAAGTGTTACTGAGCCAGACTTGGGTCCAAAGTAAAGCCAATCTACTGACATCATGTTGTGGTGAAGGAGTGTAGCATTTACTGCAGGACACCAAGAAAGGAGTCCAAGGCAGCTAGTACTCAAAAGATCGAACTCCCAGATGGGTTTCAGGAAAGCATTTTTATTTTTTAAAAAATGTTTATTTATTTGGTTGTACCAGGTCTTAGTTGCAGCATATGGGATCTAGTTCCCTGACCAGGGATCAAACCCAGGCCCCCTGCATGGGGAGCACAGAGTCTTAGTCCCTGAACCACCAGGGAAGTCCCAGGAAAGCATTTTTAAAGGCAAGATGAGGAAGGGGAAGTCCCAGGATGCACACTTCTCTGATTGGCCAGGGTGGTGTCACAGAGGTTAACAATCCTTAGGCTCCAGTAGGTCTGGGGGCTATGTGCTCATGGTCATCAAGTAGTTAATTTCTTCCGTTTGGTGGTGGTTTTAGCGTCTGGAAAACAACTCAGGAAATGTGTGCCAGATACTATTATCTAGGTGCTTCAGAGAGGAGCTAAGGCAGAGGATGTGGGGGAGGGGTTCTGTCCTGGGAAGGCCCCATAATATCCTGCTTGGGTACAACAGGGCTTTGTTTAAAACTCACAATAACTAACCCTGCTTAGCGATTACTTGATGTAGCAGAAGAGTTCTGAAATCGTAAATTTCCCCTCTTTTCCCTCTTTAGTCTTCTTGCCACACTCCTTCCCTCTCTCCCTTTCCACAAAGTGCTTAACCCTGGCTTTGCATTAGAATCACCTGGGGCGCTTAAAAAAAAAAAGACATGGGCGTCCCTGGTGGCGCAGTGGTTGAGAGTCCGCCTGCCAATGCAGGGGACGCGGGCTCCTGCCCCGGTCTGGGAAGGTGCCGCATGCCGCGGAGCGGCTGGGCCCGTGAGCCATGTCCGCTGAGCCTGCGCATCCGGAGCCTGTGCTCCGCAACGGGAGAGGCCACGACAGTGAGAGGCCCGCATACCGCGAAAAAAAAAAAAGAGAGACAGTGGGCTTCCCTGGTGGCGCAGTGGTTGAGAATCTGCCTGCTAATGCAGGGGACACGGGTTTGAGCCCTGGTCTGGGAGGATCCCACATGCCGCGGAGCAACGAGGCCCGTGAGCCACAACTACTGAGCCTTCGCGTCTGGAGCCTGCGCTCCGCAACAAGAGAAGCCGCGATAGTAAGAGGCCCGCGCACCGCGATGAAGAGTGGTCCCCGCTTGCCACAACTAGAGAAAGCCCTCGCACAGAAACGAAGACCCAACACAGCAAAAATTAATTAATTAATTAATAAACTCCTACTCCCAACATCTTATTAAAAAAAAAGACAATACCCTTTGGACAATATAACTGAACCCTGTAACAGAGGGATCCAGAAACTGAGAGCGTTAAAAAAAGCTTCCCACGTGGTTCTAATGTGCCTCCGGGAGAAAGCGCTGCATGAAAAAGAAATAGCCTTTACAGGGACTTCCGTGGTGGCCCAGTGGTTAGGACTCTGCGCTTCCATTGCTGGCTGGCGCCGGTTCGATCCCCGGTTGGGGAACTAAGATCTCACAAGCTGTGCAGCAAAAAAAAACACCCTATAATACACGTTCTTAGAAGAACGGAAAGGACGCTGCACATAACTAAGATGTTTGGGGTAAATGCTTTTTCCTCCCACACGAAGAGATTACCCGGGAGATGAGAAAGGGATGGGCCATGACTATGTAGTAAGTCCAGATAGACTGGGACTCAGCCTTGCGGAGATGTGGGTGCCCTGGTGTGGCCCAGAGGAGGCAGGAAGACTCCCGTGTCCTCTAACCTGGTCCATGCGTAGCGGAGGGAGCAGCCGGAGCTGAAGGGCCAAGGCTTCAATGACACACGTGGGCCCATAACTGGATACCAGGTGGGACGAGGGAAGGCTCGGTGGATGCCTAAATGCATAGACAGCATCAAGCACCAGCTGCCCGGACCCTGACACCTGAAACCCTGTCCCCAGGAAGAGAGAGGAGCCTCAAATGAAGCCTGGATGTACCACCCGCAACAGAACACAGTTCACAAGAAATTCTGTTTGGATTATACAAAGAAATGTAAAAAGAATGTAAAGAGAAATTAGGTTGGATAATGTGGATGAAAAATGTCACCTGCCACATCAGTAGACAAAGGATGTTGCAGCCATCAAGCCATCACATTACAGCCGCCCCAGCTGTGCACCTGAGGGGCTTTAGGATGGAGACAGCAGGATGCTGGCCCTAGATAGCTAAGCTAAGGTGCACATCAAAGGAATGATCTCAGTGAGCCATGCACAGAAAAGCACACTAAATTCATTAACTTGAGATGTCTGGTTTTCTTTAACAATAATCTTTTTTTTTTTCATTTTTGGCTGCGTTCGGTCTTTGTTGCTGTGCACAAGTTTTTTTCTCTAGTTGTGGCGAGCGGGGGCTACTCTTCATTGCGGTGCACGGGCTTCTCATTGTGGTGGCTTCTCTTGTTGCGGAGCACGGGCTCTAGGTGCTTGGGCTTCAGTAGTTGTGGCATGTGGACTCTAGAGCGCAGGCTCAGTAGTTGTGGCACACGGGCTTAGTTGCTCCGCGGCATGTGGGATCTTCCCAGACCAGGGCTCGAACCCGTGTCCCCTGCATTGGCAGGCGGATTCTTAACCACTGTGCCACCAGGGAAGTCCCAACAGTAATCTTTTGATGTTCCGACTACGGGGTCTTTGTTGCAAAAACTCCTACATACCCTGGCTCTTCCCTTACCTCTTCAGAGCAGTCCCTCAGAACTATCTGAGAGGCTGGCTTCTGAGCTTAAGTCCTCAGTTTTGTCTGCAAAATAAAACATACTTCTCAACTTTTAGGTTGTGCATTTTTTTCAGTCGACAGTTATAAAAAGATATATTCCTTGCCATCTTGAGCTGTGGACCAAGAATTACATCCATGACACTGGCAAAGATGAAAGTGTTTGCCCTCCAGAAGAGTTGTATTTGTACTTTATAGAGAGGATTCTGGACTCCCAAAGGCTTCAGTGTCTTACGGAGAGAACTTGTACGGAAACAAGCATGCCCCATCCCTGTACCAGCCTTTGCCAAAAGTCTCTGGATACTTTCCTAAAAAAGTGCAGTTGGTTAGATGCCCAGAACCCTAGACTCCTAGGGTTCCCCCTGCTCTCCCCCCCCACCCCATGCCCCAGTGGTTTTTTAATCCTCTATAAAGCAAAACAAAGCACTCTGTGTTCCTTGTAATTGTCCAAAAGATGAAGATAATTATTGTGGTGTTTCATCTCACTGGAGCATTCCTTTAGTCTCTGCTGGAGCTCTTGGACCTTAATCTCTAGTGTTTATAAACTGAGTTGACTAAAGACTCCTGATTACTTCCAGTAACCAGGTATCTGGGTCCTACTCAACACATTTAAAAAGAGTTCTATTCTTCCTTTTATTAGAAAGAGGTAATTCTCCATGTGGGTAGGGATTTTTATCTATTTTGTTCACTGATGTATCCCAGACACCTAGCCCAATGGCTGGCACATAGAAAACACTCAAGAAATGTTTGTTGATGAACGGTATTGCATTTCTCTCCTATGAATGAGGCTTGTCTCACTGTGAGGCCAAAGTTGTCACCAATCCCTGGGGAAAGCAGCCCAGAGGGTTCAGTAACGGGCTCCTCTGGCATCTGAGAAGTTTGGAAACAAGTTGTCTTTGTCTATCCAAGGACACAGGGGCACCGACCGGCTGGTTCTCCACTCTGGCCCTTGTCGTGGATGTAGGTTTGCTGTGATAGGCTCGGATGAGCGGAGCTGATGTCGTCCAATTATGGAGCTCAGCAGTTTTTAAAGTGCATTCCCAGGACTGGCAGCATCAGGCTCATCGGGGGACTTATTAGAAATAAAAATTCTCAGGCTCCACTGCAAGACCTAGAATCAGAAACTCAGGGGGTTCCACCCAGCGACCTGTGTCTTACCAAGCCCTCCAGGTCATTCTGATACCCTCCAAAGTTGAGAAGCGCTGGGACTTCCCTGGTGCTCCAGTGGTTAAGACTCTGCGCTTCCACTGCAAGGGGTGCAGGCTCGTCACCTGGTCAGAGAACTAAGATCCCGCAGGCCGGGCTTCCCTGGTGGCGCAGTGGTTGAGAGTCCGCCTGCCGATGCAGGGGACGCGGGTTCGTGCCCCGGTCCAGGAAGATCCCACATGCCGCGCAGCGGCTGCGCCCATGAGCCATGGCTGCTGAGCCTGCGCGTTCGGAGCCTGTGCTCTGCAACGGAAGACCCCGCAGGCCGTGTGGTGTGGCCCAGAAAAACTTGAGAAGCGCTGATGTGGCAGGGTGATAAGGAGGAACAGTGTTGGAAGCTCAGGTCCCATCCTGAGCGCTACGAGGGCACGGACCTACTGATGCTGGTACCAATTCCAGTGCGTGGGGAGAGGGTTTCCCCCATACCACCAGGCAATTCTCAGGGTGACCTACAATTTAATTCTGACACTGTCTACCTGGCGATGGCATCAGCTCCCACAGGTTAGGGTCTCAGTCCTACAAGACTGTCCCTCCTCCCCCACTTCAGACACCAACAGCGAGTCCACGTTGTCACCTGTGCCTCTGACCGACTGGGTAGAGATCAGAGGTTCCCACGCCCTGCACCCTACTCGGGTTCCATTAATTTGCCAGAGCAGCTGACAGAGCTCAGAGAAATTGTTTACTTCCAGGTGGAAGGGATGCATAGGGCAAGGTGTGGGGAGAGGGTGCAGCACTTCCGTGCTCTCACAGCACCCCACTCTCTCCACATCTCCCCACATGCTCACGAGCAAGGAAGCTCTCTGAACCCTCTCCTTCTGGGTTTTTATGGAGGCTTCATTACACAGGCATGATTGATTAATCACTGACCACTGGTGATTTGAGTTCAGTCTCCAGCCCCTCTCCCCTCTCAGGTCACGGGTGGGACCGAAAGTTCCAACCTTCTAATCATGTGATTGGCTCCCCTGGTGACCTGTGCCCGGCATCTTTAGATTTCACGAAGTCACCTCATTAACTTACCAGGAGACACCTGTATGACTCTCATCACAGGAAATTCCAAGGGTCTTAGGAGCTCTGCCTTAGGACTGGGACGAAGATTATCTATTTATTTATGCCGCACAGCATGGATTGAGGGACACCCAGGCCCTCGGCAGTGAAGGCACCAAGCCCTAACCACTGGACCACCAGGGAACTCCCCGTATTTATTTAAATCACAGCATGCAAACAAGAGGCATCCCTCCTCCTCCGGTTCTTCCGCGAGCTCTTGATAGAGCCTGTTTAGAATGCGTGGGTTAGGCCCTAGGAAGTTTCTCTGGGGACTCCCCATGGAAAGCTTTCTCTTGAAGGCCATAAAAGTGGGCAGGGAAAGAGTGAGGGTAAATTTTCCCTTGCTCTAGTCCTATCAAGTCCTAACCAGGCTGTGGTAGGTGGTTGTTCTGCTGGAATTGCGGGGCATGAGCTGTAGTGAGAAGCTGAGTGTAAAGGAAGCTGTGTGGTACAGGAACCCCCAACCATCTGGGGAAGATCAAGAGGACAGCAGTTATCTGAGGAGACTCAAAGTAGGGGACACCTGAGAGTGAGCTTGCCTCATTCAGGTGTAGGAAGAGACGAAATTTTCTTTTTTTTTTTGGCACGGCTTGTAGGATTTTAGTTCCCCGAACAGGGATCGAACCGGGGCCACAGCAGTGAAAGTGCAGAATCCTAACCACTGGACCACCAGAGAATTTCCTTTTTTTAATCCTTTTTTTTTTTTGGCTGGGCCACACGGCTTGCGGGATCTGTTCCCAGACCAGGGATCGAACCCATGCCCCCTGCAGTAGAAGTGCGGAGTCCTAACCTCTGGACCGCCAGGGAAGTCCCAAGAGACAAAATCTTGACCTCCTTTCTTTCCCCTCCTCGACAAAAGGAAGGTTCTGAGTGAACCACCAACTTTCACGCAGTTACTCCAGGATTTAAGTGTTCGTGATGCAGGCCCAAGAGCCAGGGTCCTCTGCTATCCCCTCCACCCTGAACCCAATTACCCCTCTGGTCACATACACGGTGTGTGGCACCCACATGTGAGTGTCACACACGCAGGCCAGCTGTCTCACGGGTCAGGATCAACAGCTCTCCCTCCTGTTTCCGATGACCCATCCTCAACCCTGCAGGTCCGGAGCAAGAAGAGGCTGGAGTCTCCAGGAGGCATAGAGGAGCCAGTGGCTGAAGGTTCTGGTTGGAAGTGTTAATAGGACATTCTGTCAACATTCTGTCACTGTTGAGTGGTGCTTCCAGTAAATTTTTTTTTGGCTGCATCACACGGTTTGTGGGATCTTAGCTCCCCGACCGGGGATCGAACTTGTGCCCCCTGCAGTGGAAGTGTGGAGTCTTAACCACTGAACTGCCAAGGAAGTCCCCAATTAAATCCTGACTGCAGCGAAGAATGGTGCTGCCATCGTGTCCTCTGCGGTTGGAGCGCTTCCATACCTAGGGTTGAACAGGTGGAGGGGATGAACCACAGGACACACACTCTACAAACTGCCCGCACACAAAGATCTCTTTTGCCCCTGGGCAGCGGGATGGCCCCTTGCCCGGAAAAGGCCAATCTAGGCTGCCATCTACACAGGTTCGAAGAGAGGAAGTCATACTACTCTCTCTCCCCAGATCGGACCAGGTCCACTGGCATAACTGGTCAGTGAACTGAGTGAAGGCGTAGCAAGTTCATCAGGTTGCAGAGTATTTGGGTGTCAACACGCCTCTTGGCAGACCTCAGAGCTTTCTAGCTTGCTGTAGAGGTCCCTTGTCTGTTAGAGGCTCAGCTTGGGAGCCAGGAGACACAGCTCTGGGTGGGCTTCCGGTGATTCTCGGAGGGCTCAGAAGCAGAAACTGTCCCAGGAGTTGGGGGATTGCCTGAGTGACAAGTACACTTACACCCAGGATTCCAATGCAAATCGGAACCTCTCCTACAGAGGCTCAGAAGTTTTTAACAGTTCCAAGTCCTGCCTGTCCTTTTGGAGGGCAGTCTTGCTTCTCCCAGGTTGGGGTGGACGGACTAGGAGAAGTTTGAACACAGGCACCACCCTTAGCTTTTCTTCACCTAAGGGAATGAATGGAACTGAGTCACTTTGAGAGGGATGCTCCCTTCCTTGTTTTAACGGAGTCTTCCAGCAGGAGGCAGCACTGAGTTGAATATCGTACCTGGACACTAAAAACCTTCCTTCCTCTTCAGAACAAAATGACAGCTCAAAGTCTTCCTTTTAAAACTGTCTCCCTGTGCTCTGGCCTCTGAACAGCTGGGGGGAGGAGGGATGCACCTCTACTTTGGTCATGGGGCCTCCTCTCTGCCACTCTCCCTGCAGGACACATTCAAGTCATACTCTTCAGAATGTGTGCATTCAAGAAAACCTAACCAGGCTTCCCTGGTGGCACAGTGGTTCAGAGTCCGCCTGCCGATGCAGGGGACACGGGTTCGTGCCCTGGTCTGGGAAGATCCCACATGCCGCGGAGTGGCTGGGCCCGTGAGCCATGGCCGCTGAGCCTGTGCGTCTGGAGCCTGTGGTCCGCCACGGGAGAGGCCACAACAGTGAGAGGCCCGCATACCGCAAAAAAAAAAAAAGAAAAAGAAAACCTAACCTTTTTTTTTTTTTTTTTTTTTTAATTTCGGCTGCACCGGGTCTTAGTTGCGGCAGGCACACTCCTTAGTTGCGGCATGCGTGTGGGATCTAGTTCCTTGACCAGGGATCCAACCCGGGCTCCCTGCACTGGGAGCGTGGAGTCTTGCCCACTGGACCACCAGGGAAGTCCCAAGAAAACCTAATCTTTAAGTGCCACACTTTTCTCCAATTAATCTGCAGTTTTCTTACCTTCTCACACTCCTTCAACCGGCTGCAGAGAGGAGAGAGGCTTTGTTCTAGTTAATTCCAGGAACTGAGGCGTCTGTTGCCTATCGCTGGGGTGCTGGCTCCTTCCACACGGGATTAATTGTCCTGAAGCAAGGGGCGCGTGTCCCCTGACGGGGGTCAGGGAGGCCTGGACGCGCTAAATCCTGAAGCTTATTTTGAGGAGGCCAGGTTTGATTTCAGCAATGAAAGCTGGATGCACAAAGCAAGAATCACGCTTGCCTCAATTGCTAAAGGTATGTTGCCTCGCCAGGTCGGCTCTGGAAAGCAGGGCTTTGCTCTGCTCTCCAGTGCCTAAAACAGTGCCTGCACATGGGCACACGGTAGGTACTCGATAAATAACCTTCGCACAAATGAGAATATGCTACCAATCTCCTAAAGCCCAGACCGCAGTTCCAACCAATATGGTACAAAGGGCATGGGTTTTGGGCTTCCCTGGTGGCGCAGTGGTTAAGAATCCGCCTGCCAATGCAGGGGACACGGGTTCGAGCCCTGGTCCGGGAAGATCCCACATGCCACGGAGCAACTAAGCCTGTGCACCACAACTACTGAGCCTGCGCTCTAGAGCCAGCGAGCCACAACTACTGAGCCCACATGCCACAACTACCGAAGCCCGCGCACCTAGAGCCCATGCTCTGCAACAAGAGAAGCCACCGCAATGAGAAGCCCATGCACTGCAACGAAGAGTAGCCCCCGCTCGCCGCAACTAGAGAAAGCCCACGCACAGCAAGGAAGACCCATTGCAGCCAAAACATAAATAAATAAATTTATTTTTAAAAAAGCATGGGTTTTGGAGCTGGACAGAGTTGGAATCCTAATTCTGACGCACACTAGCCATGGACATGTGTGAAATGGAAATAAAAACACTCACCTTATGTTATCGGGACCATAACTAAGATTGTAGTCAATCTCCAGACATAGAGAAGGCCTTCAAGCAGTTTTCCCCTCAGTAATCTAATCCTGTGCTACCTCAGTTTACCTGGTGCTATCCAACACTCTTCAGCCTCACAGGACACCCTGACACACACCATGTCCATCCCAGATGCACCCACGCTCACTGGGTCCCCTCTACGGCCTCCATGTCATCTGCACTCTCCACGTGCTTCTGTCCCACTGGCCTGTCACTCTCAGTCACTGGCACTTAATCGCACCTCCTGGGATTATTTCATACTTTCTCAGGTGTCTGTCTTGAAATTCTCTTGCATTGCCTCAAGGCCTGGCATCATGCTGCGTGTGCATGAGGTTTAGCAAAGGCTCGTTAAATCAGAACAAGGGTGGACTTAGCTGGAAAAGACCCCATGCTGGGTCTGTCGATGAAGCCCACCCTTCCTGAAGTACTGGTTTCAGACCGTGGGACCTCGTGCTTGGCCCTGTGTCCTTGGGCCTTTTTTTGAGTCCTTTAGCGGTGACCATCCCACTAGAGGGTACCAGTAAAAAAGATGGCCTACGATGGAATCTCAGTCTGGCTACCTGGGAGTTGGAGGTATGCCCACAGCTGTGCCAACAGCAGTGGAGATTAGAAAAATCATTTGATCAGGCCCCTATGCTCTGCTTGTGCTTGCTAGAAACATTCCCCAAGGTTCTGTTTTGGCCTTCTCACTGCTTACTCTGTGCCACCCCTAAACTGGCATTCCTCTCTGGGTCACTCAGACCATGATTTCCTCCACCTCACCAAGTGGTCAGAGGCTATACCTCTTCCCATCTGCACTACCCTGGGGTAGCCTCTTCATTCACATTCGGAAAACCCAACAGCTTTGACATTCCTCCAGCTAACGTGCTCTCCTGGCCCCTGTACCTCAGGCCATCCATGATCCAGGAAGGCCCCCCCTACATTAAAACCCTACCTGTCGGGCTTCCCTGGTGGCTCAATGGTTAAGAATCCGCCTGCCAATGCAGGGGACACGGGTTCGAGCCCTGGTCCAGGAAGATCCCACATGCCGTGGAGCAACTAAGGCCGTGCGCCACAGCTACTGAGCCCACGCGCCACAACTTCTGAAGCCTGTGCACCTAGAGCCCGTGCTCCACAACAAGAGAAGCCACCACAATGAGAAGCCCGCGCACCGCAACGAAGAGTAGCCCCTGCTCGCCGCAACTACAGAAAGCCCACACCCAGCAACGAAGACCACTCCACAGCACCCAGCCAGGATGATGCTCAATACCTGGGTTTTCTGGAGGAGATACTTCTGTTCTGTGGGAAGGCTCACAACTTGTGAAGAATGTTCTTATTGTCAGAGAGGCCAACTTTTTTTTTTTGCAGTATGCGGGCCTCTCACTGTTGTGGCCTCTCCCGTTGCGGAGCACAGGCTCCGGACGCGCAGGCTCAGCGGCCATGGCTCACGGGCCCAGCCGCTCCGCGGCATGTGGGATCTTCCCGGACCGGGGCACGAACCCGTGTCCCCTGCATCGGCAGGCGGACTCTCAACCACTGCGCCACCAGGGAAGCCCCCGAGAGGCCAAATTTTATACTCTGTCCCTTGGATCCTGAGAGGTAGGACCAAGAAGGGGAGTGCACTTGTGATCATGTAGACTTGTGAGCACGGCCTCTGGTTGCATGTCAGAAGGGGAGAGGGAGACGCTTCTAGGGGAAAGCTGAGGGATTGGGAAGACTGGGCCAATCTCTACTCTGATCCTAGTTGGGGCTTTAGTTGTTGCCTTAGCTCAGATGGTGGCCCCTCCACCGTCTTACTCCCTAGCCAGGGGAAAAGGATGTGCTGCATGCCTGGAGTCAACATGTCCCCACGGCCGGGTCCTTCTGCACACTGTCACCAGGCACAGGGATTCCAGCTGCCGTCACAGTCTTTGCCAGGAGAGGAGACTCCAACTCAGCTATAGAAAAAAACCAGGCAAGGGACCTGGCCACTAAGGCCTTCTGCTCCCCAAACGGCAGGTTGACAAGTGCTGAGTCCAGAGCTGGTGAGGTCCAGGTCAGCCATGCGCTCGTGGTCAAAGGCCAACCACCCCCCAGCATACCCCGTGATGAGAAACACCTGCTGCTTCTCAGCAGGGACCTCTACGTGGCATTCAGGGCCCTTAGAAATCTGGCCCCCCTTTTTCTGTCATTTATAAGCCACCCCTACCCTCACAAATTGCCCGCTCTGGCCAAAGCGGGGAACTTGATGTCTTGTCCTTGTACAGCCTGGTTCCCCAAGACCACCTGCCCTTGGCAACATGGGCCCCTGCCTCCCCCCAGCCAGTCGTTCTCAGGACCCAGCGGTAGCATCACCTCCATGAAGCCTCCCCTTGCGTGGACCACTCGCTGGTTACCAACCCTATACAACCTCTTTTACGCTACCTTTTCTCATGGGCAAATCTTACATTTCAGTGAAATCCCCAAGGCAGAGAGCTTCTCACATCCATGTTCCCCTGGCAGCTCATACAAAGGGACACTTGACAGACACCAGGGGCACGTGGATCAGTAAGTCGATGTCAGCGTGGGGTCAGGCTCTCCTTCCCTTTGATGCTTGCAGGGAAGGGCCCGCAGAGCTAAGGTGACTGAGCCACTGGACACGTTTGGGGGGGACACAGCCCAGAAAAGAGGTAGCACCTAGCACCGCAAAACAGGAGATGGAGAGTAGTGCAGCTCCAACCCTGCCCCGATGACATCTGTCCTGGACCCGCGTGCGCTGTTACCTTCCCAAGCTGGACAGCGAGGCCAACCCGTGCTCTACTCACCCCACGGGATCCGTGTGACGGTCAAGCGAGATGCTGTATAGAAAGCGCCTGACAAGCATGGCACAGAGTAGTTGGCATTAGCTATCCACATGGAGGTGAAAAGAGCTCAGACAGGGGCCAATGCTTGGCCCTAGGGCGAAGGTGGCTTTTATTTCCTTTCTTGGGAAGGGAGGGGGAGGGGAGCTTTCCCACACACCAACCTGAGGAAGGGGTGGGTGCGCCCCCCGGAGGAGGGGGCTGGGAGAGCCGGAGCGTGTCCACTAGCTGGCCCTGGGCTGCAGGGTGTGCCTGAGGTCACTGCCCTCGGGTGACAGCTCCTGCAGGGCTGCAGGCACACGGAGGTATCTGCTGGTGTCCACGAAGGGGGAGGGGAGCAGGTGCCCTGAGCGAGGGAGCAGCGGGCGGGGCTGGAAGGCTCCACACCCGACGGCTGCCCAGGATGGTGACTTTCGTAAGGCCTGGCTGGTGTGACCCTTCTCCCGAGACGAGACGGGCCTCTGGGGCCCAAGCGGCGTTGCTCACTCCGACGGCTGGCCCTTTAAATGTCCATCTCAAACTGTGACTCTTCACCTGGGGAGAGAAGAGACAGAGGGCCAGGTGAGCCACGGGCATGTGGGAGCGCTGACATTCTAGAGGCCAAGAAGAGGCGTGGTTTCCCATTCTGCTGTTCCCACAAGGAGAGCAGGGCCGGGCCAGGTCTGTGCCTCCAAGGAGAACGGAGAGAGGGCAGGACCAGGAATTCCCAGAAACACACGTCCAGCTGTGCTCCCTCCCCCAATCCCAAATGAAGCACAGAGACCACGTCTCCCCACAGGAGAGGTGACAGCCCTGAATTCTGTAATAAGAGTGAATGGCTCCTTGTGATTTGAAATAAATACAACTTCCCAAATATTTCTTAAACGTAAGCCCTTTCTGAGCACATGTCCCAGCTTCTGGTTTAGAAAGTGGTACCCTGACCTACTAGGCATACATCCGATTTCCCACAGAACAGCCTGACCCTGCGATACAGAAGTTATTTGGGTAATTCAGCCACTCACTGCCCTTGTCCAACTCTTACCATTAAAATTTTCAAGTAATTCATGCTGCGGCAGCTTGTTTTTTTCTTTTTTTTTTAAATTAATATATTTATTTGGCTGTGCGTGGTCTTAGCTGCGGCCCTCGGGTTCTTCGTTGCCGTGTGAGGGATCTTTTAGCTGTGCCTTGCGGGATCTAGTTCCCTGACCAGGGATTGAACCCAGGCCCCCTGCATTGGGAGCGTGGAGTCTTAACCACTGGAGCGCCAGGGAATTCCCTTGTTTTCCTTTTTAATGGAACTGCCTCCTTCACGGTCTCCTGGCCAAGGCTGCTCCAAGGTTCCACAGGGCAGGATGCCTGCTGTGACACCCGGAGGGGAACAACTACCCTCGTCTACCCACAGATATGTGGGTCCAAGGGCAGGAGCCTTGGCTTCTCATAGCCAGTTATGCAAAATGGACAATCATGTCCCCCTCCTCCACTACACCCCATCCCAACAACCATGCAGACCACTAGGCTGTTATTGTGGGGTCAGAGCTGTTGGCCTGGGGCACTGCTGGGCTAACCTGCATTTGTTATGGGCCAGAGCAGTTCCAGAAACTGGGAGGGAAGAGGGTGTGCAAGTGCGGGCGATGGACAGCCTTCAGGTAGTGGTGACACAACCATTTCAGGTGTTGACAACCTCCATCCTCAACTACCAGTCTTTGGTTTAAGCAGGGGGACCGACCACGTGACTCTATCCCTCCTTCTCTCCATCCTGTAACACAGGGCAGGGAACTGCGCTGCCTGGGGCCGTCCTTCCTACTGCGCTCTCTGTGCCCGTCCACCTCCCTTCCCTCCAAGGCTCTCCAAGTCTGAAGGCAAGGCAACTGGGGCCTGTCTTGGGAGGTGGGGTTCCCGAGTTAATAATGAACCACATCCTGCAGGCGATGAGTTCTGGGGAGACGGGTTCTCTGCTGCTGTCAGCAGAGCCAGCCCAGCCTGAGGTCCCAGCTGCTTCCTGTCCGGGCTTGGTGTACCGCCTTTGGGTGAAGGGTCAGCAGCCTCCAGGCTGACTCAGGTTGTCTGCGAGTGCTTATGCTGCGTCCTCCACATAGCGGGAGCGCACAGATGCTCTGGCCAGCCAGTCTCGATGCCACAAAGAGGGCATTCACACACCTCTGCCGGGGTGGCTGCTGTGATCGCTTGGCAGGGGGTGTGGGGAACAGACACCAGGAAGGACCCAGCTACCCCATGTGGTACCTGCAGAAACAACTGGTTGCACTGTTTCTACCGTCTCCAGAATCCGCTATGGACACCCTAACAGAAGGCATCCCGGATGCCTTTCTGATCCCACAGACATGTAATTTCCTAGAGGGTGAGGATGCGGTGACTTTGATGTCACCTCCTGCCCACAAATATCGTGGGTGGGCTCCGAGTATCATAGACACGCGGAAACACTTCAGGGACAATTACACAAAGGTTATTAAAGTGCTTCTCAAAGTGGCTGCGTGATCCCCTGGCAAGCTCCCCACTAATGAGATTATATGAGGCCAAATCGCCTTTCCTCCGGTTCCTGGGCCCCTTTCCCCGGGAAAGCTGGTTCCGATGAAAGTTCTACACTCCAGTCCCTACCCGCACCCTCTGGACTCTGGGCAGTTCCAAGCAGGAGCATCATTCCCCTCCCTGGAACTCCCCGTGAGCGGATGGGACCACACGCATCCCCCTCCCCAGGGAGAGCCTGGCCGAGCCCGGCCACTCACCGCCCGCCGGCTTGTCCTCTGGGCTGCTGCTCAGGTGGTCCTGGCTGGCTTCTGTAGGGGGCTCATGACCCACAGGGCTAGTGACCCCGGGAATGGTGGGCAGGTCCCGCGGGGGCGTTTTGGTCACAGGTGAGTTCCGGCACTCCATTAGGAACTTCCGGTCGTAGATGATCCTGGTACCTGGCAGGGGGCGGGGACATTGATAACGCCATGGCGGACCACCCGCTCCCCCCCAGCCTGCTGTTTTCCCCCATGTCTTTGAGGTGTGGCTGCAGCGCAGGTGGGGGGTTTTCCTGCAAAAGCCCGGACGGAGGAGTGAGGCTTACTCATGCCTGGCTGCAGCCCAGGACGCTGCTGCTACCAAACTGCCTTGGCTCCCCGTCCCGCGGGCGATCCTGTGGCCCCCTGACCGCATCCATCCTCCCCTGTGCTTGCTGCTCACAGCCCACCAACTCACTCCCAGACCCTGTGCTCGGTGTCGCCACTCACGACAATCACATCCGACAGCGGAGAAAGTGCGTTTTTTATGCATTTTTCAATTCTGTCCTTACAGCACCCTCGTGGGATATCCAGAATCTTTAACTCCATTAACAGAGGGGCAAAGAGAAAAATCAAGTGATCCCCCCAACCAGTAAAAAATGAGAACGCTTCCTGTCTGGACTCAAGCCCTCCCGCCCCACGCCGCTCTTCACTCAGCCCATCTCCCCTGAGACACCCCCGCCCCCAGCATCCTTTACCTATCCGCTCCGATGCGTCCCTACTTCAGGGCTTCTACACAGGGGAGAGGGTGACTCTCCTTTCTGAAGAGTCACCCTAGGGTGAGGAACTATGTCTTATGATTCACTGTCCTTAAAGCACCCAGGACCCCTCCTATGAGGGCAGCTGCCTGGGAGACTCCTTAAAAAGGGCGTGTTTTCTCAAGCAGAGGACCCAGGAGCCTGGTGGGAGGCCAGCTGATTCCTCAAACAAGAGTGAAGACTGAGAAGGTTACTCCCGTTGGGCCCTAGTTTAATCCTGATTATCTCAGAAGCACCAGCGTGGTCCTAGTAACATAACACCTCCTGAACATTTGCTGACGGCTCCCTTCTCAACAGGAGCAGGCCCCAGGCTCCTAGCCATCACCAGGCAGAGGAATCTAGCCAGAATTTAAAACTGTCTTCTTGTCATTATGTTTCTTTTTATAGCTACCTTCTATTTACAGCAAGTGAGTCTGGTTTTTCCATATACAGTTGTGATATCAAGCTTCCTTTTAATAAATACAATAGGATATAATTGAATATGGTAATAGTACATGTTATATATTACATGATATATGTAATAATAAAAACTAAATTTAAAAGAGAAGGTGATATAAAGAGAAATATTAAATATATGTACAAGTACAATGCAAAGTATGATAAAGACTGCAGAGGAGGGACTTCCCTGGTGGTGGAGTGCTTAAGAATCCACTTAACCACTTAAGGGTTCGAGTCCTGGTCCGGGAAGATCCCACATGCCGCGGAGCAGCTAAGCCTGTGAGCCACAACTACTGAGCCTGCGCTCTAGAGCCCGCGAGCCACAACTACTGGGTCCATGTGCCACAACTACTGAAGCCCACGCACCAAGAGCCCGTGCTCCACAACAAGAGAAGCCACTGCAACTAGAAGCCCGCGCACTGCAATGAAGAGTAGCCCCTGCTCCCTACAACTAGAGAAAAGCCCGCATGCAGCAACGAAGACCCAACACTGCCAAAATAAATAAATAAATAAATAAATAAATAAAAAGACTGCAGATGAGGGAGAGGTCTAAGTTAGGGATTAACATATACATACTACGATATATAAAATAGATAACCAACAAGGGCCTACTGTACAGCACAGGGAACTATATTCAATATCTTGTAATAACCTGTAATGGAAGAGAATCTGAAAAAGAATAGATTTATATATATACGTATTGCATAACTGAATCACTGGGCTGTACACTTGAAACACTGTAAATCAACTATAATCCAATGAAAAAAAAAAATAAAGACTGCAGATGGACGGTGAATGGCCCCAGTTTAGAAACCAGGATGCAAGGACTTCAGGAATGCCCTTCCTTATCAATAGCCCTGAAATACGTCCCTCACTTAATGGCTCTGCTGAGTGACATTCCAACAGCTGAGATTCATTTCTCAATGTTGAGCACTGCCTCTCTGTTAACCCTTGGAGCCAGGAGAGGGACCGGTTTGCATCCGAGCTCTGATGTGAGTTAATAAGACTGGGCTCCAGTGCTGAGGATGACCTGGGCTGCTGGAGAGCAGAGGATGGTGAGAGATACCCAAGGTGAACTCTGCCTCCTTGCTGAGTTGTCCCAGTCAGACTCGGGCCTGTCTAGGCGGCCGCCCAGTCTTGCTTTCCTCTTCTGAGAGGCAGTACTGCTGAGGCTGACAGCCCTGCCCCTCATCACCAGCAGGACAAAAGCTCAGAGCTCACGTTTCCCAGGGGGAGGCGTGGACAGCAAAGCACACAGAACGGCGCTGTACGTTAGGCTCTGCTATCAACCAGCCGGGTGGCCCTGTGCACCTCACCCTCTGTGCCTGCCCCCGGACCCCCGCCGTTCGGGCCTCACCTGTACCATGAAGGGCTGTGTGCCTATGAGCCCAGTGGGCTACAAATGGAGAACAATGGAGCCCTCTCCTTGAGGGAGGATGTCCTGGCTTCAGAGATGGGACCATTTTTCTGTTTCTTAGTTCTCACGGCCTGGCACTTTACTGCACGGCATGTGGAACTTCCCTGACCAGGGATCGAACCCGCGCCCCCTGCAGTGGAAGGGTGGAATCTTAACCACTGGACCACCAGGGAAGTCCATCATTTTTTTCTTTATTTTTATTGAAGTATAGTTGATTTACAATAGTGTGTTAGTTTCTGGTGTACAGCAAAGTGATTCAGTCACATATATATATACACACACACATATACATACATACATATATATATATTCTTTTCATATTCTCTTCCATTATGGTTTATCACAGGATATTGAATACAGTTCCTTATGCTATACAGTAGGACCTTTTTAATCTATTTTATATATGAGAGTTTATATCTGCTAACCCCAAACTCCTTAATACCACCTTGGCTTTTTTTGTTGGTTTGTTCACCACAGAGTAGGGAACTGACCCCATTGGAGTTGAACCTAAGAGCTGGAGATCCAATCGTCTCAAAAAAGAACTTGGAGGGCTTCCCTGGTGGCACAGTGGTTAAGAATCTGCCTGCCAATGCAGGGGACATGGGTTTGAGCCCTGGTCCGGGAAGATCCCACATGCCATGGAACAACTAAGCCAGTACGCCACAACTACTGAGCCTGCGCTCTAGAGCCCGCGAGCCACAACTACTGAGCCCGCGTGCCACAACTACTGAACCCCTCGGGCCTAGGGCCCATGCTCTGCAACAAGAGAAGCGACCACAATGAGAAGCCTGCGCATCACAAGGAAGAGTAGCCCCCGCTCGCTGCAACTAGAGAAAGCCCACGCACAGCAACCAAGACCCAACACGGCCAAAATTAAATAGATAAAATAAATAAATTTAAAAAAAAAAAGAACTTGGAGGTCAGCAGCTTCTGGGAAGGTTCTTTAAAGGTCACTAGCCCTCAGCAATTTTTTAAACAAGTGTAGTAAAATAGAAATAACATAAAACTTACCATCTGAACTAATTTTAAAATGTACAGTTGAGTAGTGTAAGTACATCTGCATGGTTGTACAACCCATCTCCAGGACTGTTTTCATCCTGCCAAACTGAAACTCTATCCAGGAAACAATTCCCCCTCTCCCAGCCCCTGGCAACCACCACTCCACTTTCTGTCTCTCTGAGCTGGACTGCTCTAGGTGCCTCATATAAGTGGAATCATGCAGTATTTGTCTTTTTGCAACTGGCTCGTTTCACTTAGCATAATGTCCTCAAGGTTCATCTACATGGTTGGACCCCATGTGGGAATTTCCTTCCATTTAAGGCTGAATAACATTCAATTGTATGGCTATACCAATTCTGTTTATCCACAGACATTCGGGTTGCATCTACCTTTTGGTTATTGTGAATAATGCTACTAGGTACATGGGTGTGCAAATATCTTGAGGCCCTCCTTTCAATTCTCAGGGTACATACTCAGAAGTAGCCCCCAGCCTTTGAAAAGTCAGTAATTACGCTTAAAAGAGAAAAAGAAATAAACAATGTGCCCTTTATCCTATGGCTAGTGTACTTATTTAAAAATAAAAATCCTCATTTCAGTTAATAAAATCCATAATCTAAATGTCAGCAGAGGTGGCACCCAAGACAGCCACCATCAGAATAATTCAGCCAGGGATGGAGGCTGTAGGATGGTAAACGGCGTTCAGAAAGTCAGCTAACAAGGCATGGAGCCTGGGAGGGGAGGAGACCACAAAGCCACCACTGACTAATTTGGGGCTGGTGAAGGATGGGAGCTGGAGATGAAGCTGCTTTGGCTTTTTAACCCTTTCTTCTTCCAACCCTTCATGGGATCCACCATCACACAGCTTCAGTGAACAGTGATCTTCTGGAAATTCCCTAAGCCTCCCACAGAGGACACAAACTTTACAAAACACACACAGTCCCATACTGTCAAAAATAGGAAACCTTAGGTGACAAGGCTGCTGCTGTCTCCTGGAACTGGGGGCGTGGCCTGCATTACGGGGACAGGAAGTGGGAACCAGCAGGGGATGCCACGGTCCCTGCGAGGCTGAGCGAGGTGCTGGTCAAGTGTGATGCTCTGGCGCATGTGGGTGTCACACCAGCCGGTGCCCACGTAACACTCTTCAGCTGAGGGCCTACTTCCTCGCCATGTAAGGGAAAATGACTCACCTCCACTAGGTTTCTATAAACAAAAGCTTTTGAGGATCTAGGCAGCTTCCAGCTGGTAGAGCCAAGACAGTGTTCCCTGCTGCTTCTCTCACAAGTCGTGCAAAACACCAAGAACAAGTAGAAGCACATGCTCCCACCTGGATGCAAAAGGGGCTCCAACTGTTCTCCAAATCACGATATATGAAGACAGAAAGTGAATGGAGTTGTGGTTCTAACAGAGAGAGGGAAAGGGTGACAACTTAATGCAGGAAGGTGGCAGTGGAGGTTACAACAGGAAGCAAGCGGGGTCCGAACCCAGGAAGGTTCAGGAATTAGAGGCATCAAGGAAAATGGGGATGGGGGCTGCGAACAGGGAGAGGTGCCACACATTCCTCACCCAGGAGGAGGGGAGACGGAAAATAAGTAAAGCTGACCTCCTGAACGGTGGCCTCAAACCCCCAGCCCTGCCCTGCCTCAGAATCAAGAGTAAAGATAAAGATCTGTAAAAACGGATTTTGGGAGGGGGGTATCCCAAAAGCAAAAAACCAGCTAGCCACTAGATTGAGTCCACCGGTCTCAACAACTCACAAGGGGCTTCCGGTCAGCTCTTAAGCACCTCACTCTTAAATATAAACAGTCAAATGTCTCCATGCATTTCTGAAAAAAGCTCACAACATTTAATGAGATTCAAATAAACCAACAGGGACTTCCCTGGTGGTGCAGTGGTTAAGAATCCGCCTGCCAATGCAGGGGACATGGGTTCAAGCCCTGGTCTGGGAAGATCCCACATGCCGAGGAGCAACTAAGCCCGTGCGCCACAACTACTGAGCCCGTGCTGTAGAGCCCATGAGCCACAACTACTAAGCCCACGTGCCACAACTACTGAAGCCTGCATGCCTAGAGCCCGTGCTCCACAACAAGAGAACCCACTGCAACAAGAAGCCTGCGCACTGCAACGAAGAGTAGCCCCCGCTCGACACAACTAGGGAAAGCCCGCGCAGCAATAAAGACCCAACACAGCCAAAATAAATAGATAAATTAAAAAAAAAAAAAAAAAAAAAGAATCTGTCTGCCAATGCAGGGGACACGGGTTCGAGCCTTGGTCTGGGAAGATTGCACATGCTGCGGAGCAACTAAGCCCACATGCCACAACTACTAAGCCTGCACTCTGGAGCCCACGAGCTACAACTACTGAGCCTGCACTCTAGAGCCCACGAGCTACAACTACTGCGCCTGCGCTCTAGAGCCCACGAGCTACAACTACTGCGCCTGCGCTCTAGAGCCCACGAGCTACAACTACCGAGCCTGTGCTCTAGAGTCTGCGAGCCACAACTATGGAGCCCACACGCCACCACTACTGAAGCCCGTGTGCTGTAGGGCCCATGCTCCGCTACAAGAGAAGCCACTGCAATGAGAAGCCTGTGCACCTCAACAAAGAGTAGCCCCTGCTCACCGCAACTAGAGAAAGCCTGCATGCAGCAACAAAGACCCATCACAGCCAAAAACAAAACAAAACAAATCAAAACCAACAGGAGAAAAGAGATAATAAAGGGAGCAGAAGACATAAAGATAACCAATTAGAGATAGTACCCAAATCCTGGATAATAGGAAGTCAAGAAACAGCGAAAAGAAAATTTGATCAAAAGAATTTACTTAAATAGAAAAAAAGAAAAGAGACTTTTCATGAATTGAGAGATGAGTCTTTTTTCTTTTTTTAAAAAATCAGTTTACTGTTTTTATTTTTTTAATTTTTATTTATTTATTTTTTGGCTGCATTGGGTCTTCATTGCTGCACGTGGGCTTTCTCTAGTTGCGGTGAGTGGCGGCTACTCTTCATTGAGGTGTGCGGGCTTCTCACTGTGGTGGCTTCTTTTGTTACAGAGCACAGACTTTAGGCGCCCCGGCTTCAGTAGTTGTGGCATGTGGGCTCAGTAGTTGTGGCTTGTGGGCTCTATAGCACAGGATCAGTAGTTGTAGCTTATGGGCTTAGTTGCTCCGCGGCATGTGGGATTTTCCCGGACCAGGGCTCGAACCCGTGTCCCATGCCTTGGCAGGTGATTCTTAATCACTGTGCCACCAGGGAAGTCCCTGTCTACTTTTTTCAAAATAAATTTATTTATTTATTTGTTTATCTACTTATTTTTGGCTACGTTGAGTCTTCGTTGCTGCACACAGGCTTTCTCTAGTTGCGGCGAGCGGGGGCTACTCTTCCTTGCAGTGTGCAGGTTTCTCATTGTGGTGGCTTCTTGTTACAGAACACGGGCTCTGAGCACGCGGGCTTCAGTAGTTGTGGCACGCGGGCTCAATAGTTCTGGCGCACAGGCTTAGTTGCTCTGCAGCATGTGGGATCTTCCAGGACCAGGGCTCGAACCTGTGCCCCCTGCATTGGCAGGCGGATTCTTAACCACTGCGCCACCAGGGAAGTCCTATAACTTTATATATATACAACTTTGATTTTTTTTTTTAAACTAAGGGACAAGTTAAATAAGTTATGGGTCAGACCTACAATGCAATGCTGTGCAGGTACTACTGGAATAAGAAAAGTGTACACTGTCCACAGTATTTCATGAAAAAGTCACAGAACTGTATTTTGTGTTTGGTTATCTTTGGGGGTGAGATAAGGATTAAGGCAAAGAAAACATCTTTTACACTGAACTTTTTTTTTTTAATAAAAAACTGTAATAAGGATATAGGGATATTAAGCAAACAAATAAATAAGGATATAAGGTCAGAATCTCCTTTCCTAGTAAGTCAAGTTAAAACTGCCGTGGCTGGAACAAGATAGCCTCCCCACCCCATGAAAGCCCAGGGGGCTCTTTGCTGGGCTGGGGAAGGAGTGGTAAGCTCACCCGCCAGCACCTCCAGGCCATGTGTACCAGCCCCGTCCACGCTAGACTTTAACTCCAGAACTGTATTCAAGGATCAGGAGAAGTGTTAACACTCACCCACAAAATTGCCGGTCTTTGCTCAATCCCATGCTCTGAGAATAGGTGTGCTGGGTCAGTCGTGTATTCATTCACTGAACCCCTTTGTTTGTTTGTTTCTGGGCCGCGCCATGGGGCTCGCGGGGATCTTAGTTCTCCGACCAGGGACCAAACCTGTGCCCCCTGCAGTGGAAGCGCTGAGTCCTAACCACTGGACTGCCAGGGAAAAGTCCCTCACTGAACCCCTTTGGAACACAGTAGGCCAGGTGTGAGGGATGTAAGGGACCGTTAGATATAGGAACAGCTCCCTGATCTCAGACACACACTTAGTCGGAGGATAAAGACCTGGAAACAAACGATTACTGTCAAGTGTGTGGAGTCTAAAAATGGAGGCATTGGGGCTTCCCCGGTGGTGCAGTGGTTGAGAGTCCGCCTGCCGATGCAGGGGACACGGGTTCGTGCCCCGGTCCGGGAAGATCCCACATGTGCAGAGCGGCTGGGCCCGTGAGCCATGGCTGCTGAGCCTGCGCGTCTGGAGCCTGTGCTCTGCAACGGGAGAGGCCACAACAGTGAGAGGCCCGTGTACCGCAAAAAAAATAAATAAATAAATAAAAATAAAAATAAAAATGGAGGCATAGGTGGGGATCACAGAGGGACAGGGAGAGACCTACCCCATGTGTACCGCTGGCGACAGAGAATCCAAGCCCCCTGACCCTAAACCCCTGAGGCAGAGAATCATCCAAATCACCCCAATTCTGCACTGCCCCGAACTGGGGGGCGGTGCATGGGCACCTCAGATGGGAGGTACTGGAGGTGCAGAGCAGGGGAATCCAGAACCTGCCGCCCTGCAGGGCCGGGGGGAGAAGAGAGGCGGACAACCCCCACCCCCATCAGCCTTCCAACCGTTTGTGTAGCTGGGATCCTGTTGGGTGCTGGGGGAGAGTTCAAGGTTGGGTCTCGAACTACATATAGAGAATAACTGAGGCTGCCTTCTAACTGAAAGCCCATTCAAATGCATGGCCGTAAGTCCAGCGGGCTGCCAGAGTTCCCAGCTATGGAGAGAAAGGGTGGGAACAACACTGGAGTAGGGGTTGGTGGGAGAGAATACAGTGCTGCTCTTCCTACAGCCTAGTGGTCAGAGACCCAGCTCTCCCACTTGCTGGCTCTACCCACTCTGGGCGTTATTGCTCCACGTCTCTGTGCCTCGATTTCTTCCTCTGTAGAATGGGGATGATGGTGATGACGACAGTGCAACTTCACAGGGTCACTGCGTGGGGCAGCACAGTGGCTGACACAAAGTAAGCCCTAAACAAACAAACCCTAGCTATTACCATGGCCAGTGTGGCTTCAGGTGACATACTTTACCCTTTATTCAGTCCCATCCACACCAGGGATCAGTTGTATGGGGGCCAAAACAAAGAAACACAAAGAACTGGGACAAATCAGAGGGAAGGCAAGCAACCCTGCGAAGAGACTTGTGGGGAAAGGGCAAGGGTGGAGATGGGGGAGGGTAAGGGCGTCCTCCACCCTTTTTTGGTCCACAGAAACATGCTTCAAGAACCACCACAAGGTGACTTCCCTGGGGGCGCAGTGGGTAAGACTCCGCGCTCCCAACACAGGCGGCTGGGGTTCAATCCCTGGTAAGGGAACTAGATCCCACATGCTTGCCGCCACTAAGAGTTCGCAAGCCGCAACTAAGGAGCCCACCTGCCGCAACTAAGGAGCCCACGGGCCGCAACCAAGGAGCCCGTCTGCCATAACTAAGACCTGGCACAACCAAATAAATAAATAAATAATTTAATTTAAAAACAGCAACAGAAACAAAAGAAAAACACCACAAGGGGACTTTCCTGGCGGTCCAGTGGTTAAGACTCTGCGCTTCCACTGCAGGGGGCGTGGGTTGGATCCCCGGTGGGGGAACTAAGATCCCATGTGCTGTACAGTGTGGCCAAAAAATTAAAAAGAACCATGGCATGTTTGATAACTGGTGTCATCTGGGACTTTAAACTCCTTATGTGCACCAAATGCAAGAATGGCATTTTTTCTCCAGGCAGGTTTTGGGGTGAGGACAGCTTGTTTGAACATATAAAGCAAGGCAGACCTTCCCTAGGGTCTGGTTTCCTCACCGGTAAACAAGGGCTTGTTCTGGGCTCATTCTAACTATTTTTAAAGCACCAACCCTGTGCCAGGATTTAGAGGTAATCTCTCAGGTCTGTTTCAGCTCTGACACCAACCGTTTATTTTTAGGATCTCCTTGTGGGCAGGTGCTTTTCAAGTGTAACTAGCCCGGGGCCGGGGACGCAGCGGTTCTGGGCTCAAACCCGGGTGTGCCACACACCAGCCCTCATCTCCCAGTCCCAGCTTCATTCCACAGCTCGGTGCCAACAAGACCCGCGCCTCCCAGGAGTGGCCTGAAGATCACATCACCACGTGAGCCCTGTCTGCCTGTGGGCAGGGGGGCGGCGCTCAGAGCCTGACCTGCTAGGTCTCCGTGGCCCCCTCGACCCCCCGGAGGGAGACACATTGTCCTCGACTCGCAGACAGGAAACTGAGGCTCAGAAAGGCCGGCCCCTCGCAGCCATCCTGAGGCAGACACAGCCCACGTCGCCTCCGACCCCAAACACCAGCCTCGGTTTATAACGAGCAGGGCAGCGGGGCCACCGCACCGGCCACTGGGGAAGTCGCAGGGGTCTCCAGATTTCTGCCTCCTTTCCCGCCTGTTTGGCCAGAACAGGACGTTCCCTGGGAGGGAGGCCTCCTAGATTCCTTCTTCATCCCCCGCCCCCCCTGCGGTCCCGCCCTCCCCCTCGGGGCCAAGCGGCGTCTGGATGCGGCGGCTCCTGTAAGTTGAGACGCTGGTCCCTCGCTCTCCCCGGGCCTCCCAGGCAGAAGCCCTCCTCCCCAGGACGTGAGGCCCAACAAGAGTACAAGCGCGGAATTCCTAGAACTGCTGTTCCCCTTCCAGGGCCGGGAGAGCATTTCACAACACGGTCAGGCGGAGGGCCGGACGCCTGTGCTCGGACGCGGGCCAGCCTCCCGGGAGCCACGCACTCGGATGAGCTTACAGCCGGCTCACCGGCGGTGCCCCGACGACCGGGAGGCACAGCTGCAGCCGCGCGGGCCCGCAGGGCTCTCCCTCCCTGCCCTTGCCTGGGCGGCTGTTCTTGCTGGGCAGTCTGCTTGGCAAGCAGAGCCGACCGGTCTGGGAGAGAATCGTGGTAGAGAAGCAGAAGAGCACGCTCCCTCCAAGCCTGCCCTTCACGTCTGGCCCCGCCAGCTCTGCAGAGAGAACCAAGATGCCCACGTTCTCAAGGGTCAAGGGGTCTTATGAAGGTCCTGGAGTAACAAAGGTGCCACCAGCGAGTGGCAAAGGGCCCCCCCTTCAGGCCCCATGAGGGAATAGGCCAGTTGATTCGAAAATTAAGCAGAAGGGACAAGGCTTTTACAGGGACGTTCAGACCAAAATAGTTGAATGAATTCTTCTAGGGCCAGCCCAGCTCCTCCCCGTTCCCTGTGCACCTGGCAGAGCCAGGTAAGGCTGCCTCCGAAACTCACTACCAACCGGGGAGTGCCCGTCTGAAATGCCCCACCCCTGTTGTTGCTGGAAACGGGAGGGGCCTTGTTTTTTGTGAACGGCACCCCCCAAATTCACATGCAGAAGCCCCAACCCCAAGTACCTCAGTGTAACCCTAATTGGAGAGAAGGTCTTTTAAACAGGCCATTATGTTAAAATGAGGCCGTTGGGTAGGGGCCCTAAAACAACACGCTGATGTCCTTGTAAGAGGAGAGAGAGATTCCACAGAGGAAGGACACCCACCAGGTGCAGAGGCAGCAAGAGGGCTGCGGTCTGCAAGCCAAGGACAGGGCCTCAGGAGAAACCAAGCCTGCCGGCACTTTGATCTTGGACTTCCAGCTTCCAGACCAAGGAGAAAATAAACTTGTTTAAACTACCCAGTCTGTGGATTTTGTTACGGGAGCCCTAGCAAATTAATATAGGCCCACTTTCCCCTTTTGTTCAGAAGAGCAGAAGAGAGAAGCCCAGGGCTTCCCTGGTGGCACAGTGGTTAAGAATCCGCCTGCCAATGCAGGGGACACGGGTTCGAGCCCTGGTCTGGGAAGATCCCACATACCACGGAGCAACTAAGCCCGTGTGCCACAACTACTGAGCCTGTGCTCTAGAGCCCGTGAGCCACAACTACTGAGCCCCCATGCTGCAACTAATGAAGCCCACGTGTCTAGAGCCCGTGCTCTGCAACAGGAGAAGCCACCACAATGAGAAGCCTGCTCACCTCAACGAAGAGTAGCTCCCGCACTGCAGGTAGAGAAAGCCCGCGCGGAGCAACAAAGACCCAACACAGCCAAAAAAAAAAAATAATAATAAAATAAATTTTTAAAAATTTTAAAAATAAAATAAAACCCAAGTCTGCTTCCTTTGTGAAGTCTCCCTGCCACTCCCCAGAGCCCTTTAAAAAAAAAAGAAGAGAGAGAGAGAAGCCCACTTATACACACCCACTCTTTAAGGCAAGAGACCCAGTTCTTCACCTCCACACCGTGTGCCTCACCAGGCGTGTGCTGACTGTGAACCCGCCTGCACCCCCAGTAGTCTCCCTCCCACCCAGCTGTGGACTGCTGGGCTCAGACACCTGACATCATCCTCTTGCCAGTATTCCAGAAAGTCAAGGATGTTCAAATGCGAGTGCTGAGCAGGGCTGGGCAAGCACGGGCTCCTCTGAAGGGTGTACCCAAAGCCCGGCTGCTTGAAGGGGAAAGAGGTAGGCTGGGCGGCAGTTAGTAAGAGAAGGCATGACACCAAGTGAATGTATGGCCCAGTGGCCTGGCACCATGGCCATCTGTATGGTTGGCGTTCTGGAGCTGGACAGAAGGGCTTGAAAATGGGGCATGAGATCTATGACTCAATATTATCAGGAAGGTGTCCTCTGTTCTTAAACCAACGGTCAATACACAGGCTTGTGATTCCTGTCTGCTTCTACACCTGGCCCTGGCTCTGCTGGCCACACAGCAGAACGGGCAGTTAAGTCTTCTTAAAGGACTGTTCTTTGAGGCTTGGCCCTTGTGGAACATCGTCTAAAAGCGTGGTCCGCATAAATCCTCCAATCCCTGTTTGCACATGCGGCTTCCCTCATTCAAAGGAGTTATTTTCCCCTCTCGTTGAATCTGGGCTAGCCCACAGCTTGCCTTGACTGATAGAATACCATGTCAGTGACATTACGTGACTTCTGAGCCTAGGCCTTAAGAGGCCTTGCAAACTGCCATGGAAATAAGCTCACATTCTGAATGATGTGAGACCACGAGGACAGAAAGAGAGCCCAACCTTCCAGCTGTCCCCAGCAATGCCCAGACAGGTGGCTAAGGCCATCTTGGACCTTCCAGCCCAGGGCAATCCAGCTGCCAACTGTATGCAGCCAGAGAAGTAGCTCAGGCAAGATGATCAAAAAATGCCCAACTGGCCCAAAGAATGAAGAGAAATAACAGATTGTTGTTGTTGTTGAAGTTACTAAGTTTGGGGACAGCTTGTTATACAGCAGTAGCTAACTGATACAGCCATTCTCATCAAGACAAGTATCTCTGGGTCTAGTATCTGAGCTCTCCCCATGAACCTTCATGGGCATAAGCAATGGGTTACAAGGCCCATGTCTTGAGCATCCAAATGCCATGGATAGATGTCACCTATTTCCACCTAGTCAGCAATACTGGCTGCAAACAAGTAAATAAAGAGCAGCAATCCTAGTGTCTAAGACTTGGGCCCCAATACTGAGTTGCTCAGTATAAAAAGTCACTTCCTTCCACTTTCTGCTCCATAATGATTGGGAATAATACTGGGATAAGTGGGAAAGTTCAGAGGAAGTTAGCTTCTGCCTCTGGGACTTTCCAAGATAAATAACTATACCTGTAACTGAAAGGACAGAAAAGAAAATTCTAAATATTCTTATTAAGCCAGCTCAGACCCAGGCCTGGTGGTAGAGACACTAGGTTACCCTGAGAATGCTTTCATTGCAGGAGTCTTTTCAACCCTTCACCTTCTAGACGTCACACGTAGCTGGTGGCACTGCAAAATAAGCCGTCTCTGAAAGAACTTCCTATCTAACCTAGGGAACAAACACGTAAACAAATACATGTGATTCATTGGAAGAACGCTGGCATGGATCTCAGTAAGATGAGAAAGTAACAGATTTTTCCTTTGTTTGTTTGAACACACAAGGATCTATGCACACAAATGAATACCTTTTGTCCGTTTCACCTTAAGAAGCAATCCTTTTTTCAGTAATTCTGCCCTTTCCTAATTCCTCTTCCAGGAACGACATCAAATAACAACCTGACAAGCAAACGCCTCACTACTTTATACCAAGAGAACAATACGGTACCATCCTGCTGGCCCTTTCACCAAATGTGGTAATGAAGGACTTCTTTGCTCTTTCATGAAAAAACAAAAAAACTCCTTTTTCAAATAATGAGGCCCTGCCACCTTTGAGGAAAAAAATACATAAGCTTCTGAAGGCAATTCAAATCCAAAAGCTGTGTCTGCATTGTTAGAATGTAAGGCCTACCAGGTCGACTACTTAGAGCGGGCAATTCTCACTTAATATCATACAGGTTCTCTGGGGTGGCGTGGGGTGTCTGTCTAATTGCTTCAGTCTATAGATAAAACTCTGATGCTTATAATTCTACTTCAGGTGTGACTTCATCTTTCTAACTTGCAACGCAAGCCCTCGAGGTCACACTGTCTTCCCAGGCCATAAAGGCCTTAAGAACAGGGAGGCCATGGGCATTGGAGGGAGTCTGGGATGCTCTACACCAGGGTCCTCGTCAAAGTCTTTAATGAGGCACATAGTGTGGAATGTTCCAAACGCTTTAAAAGGAAGCTCAGGTCAGTGTAAAAGGAGGCCCATTACAGTTCCCTCCTTGCCTTAATGTCAAGTTCTTTTAACCTGTAATAAAGAGATAATGTGGACTTCCCTGGTGGCGCAGTGGTTAAGAATCTGTCTGCTAATGCAGGGGACACGGGTTCGATCCCTGATCAAGGAAGATCCCACATGCCACGGAGCAACTAAGCCCGTGCGCCACAACTACTGAGCCTGTGCTCTAGAGCCCGCAAGCCACAACTACTGAAGCCCGCGTGCCTAGAGTCCGTGGTCCGCAAGAAGAGAAGCCACCGCAATGAAAAGCCAGCGCACCACAACAAAGAGTAGCCCCTTGCTCACCGCAACTAGAGGAAGCCCGCGCGCAGCAACGAAGACCCAACGCAGCCAAAAATAAATAAATAAAATAAATAAATTTATTTTTAAAAAAAGAGAGACAATGTGACTAAGGCCTGGGGACACTGGCTGTACCCCAGCTTCAGTGCCCAGCCCACCTCCCCATCTTCCCGGCACTGTCTGTTCCACAGCCAGACCTGGGAGCTGCCCCAAGGTAAGCTTCCTGGGCACAGAATTTGTTTGTCTAACCAAATAGGGTGCCAGTAACACCTGTAGTCCTACCTGCGTACCTCTGATTAACCTTATCCAGGTCCAGGGCTTAGGTATGACTACCACCCAAGCAACAACCCCTACAGCTTTGGGGTCAAACAACCAATAAGGAACTGGGAACATAGAGGTTGGTGCGGGAAGGGTGGATGAAGGTATCTGACCCACTCAAAGGTTCTGCTGGTTTATGGTGTTACTGGAGATTTTTAAGACTTCACAGATACAGAGAACAGACTTGTTGCTAAGGGAAAGGGGTGGTGGGGAAGGGAAGGATTGGGAGTTTGGGATTAGCAGATGCAAACTATTCTAATATATATAGAATGGATAAACAACAAGGTCCTACTGTATAGCACGGGGAACTATATTCAGTATGCTGTGATAAACCATAATGGAGGGACTTCCCTGGCAGTCCAGTGAATTGGACTCTGTGCTTCCAAGGCAGGGGGCACAGGTTCGATCCCTGGTCAGGGAACTAAGGTCCCTCATGCCGCAGAGCGTGGCCAAAAAAGAAAAAAAAAAAAAAACCCTAATGGAAAAGAATATGAAAAGGAATATATATGTATAACTGAATCACTTCGTTGTACAGTGAAATTAACACATTGTAAATCAACTATACTTCAATAAAATTTAAAAAAAAACAACCCACAAGACTCCACAGACTCAAATATTCATCTGTGACACTCCCTGAAGTAAATTTCTCTTAAGTTCTCCAGATATCTAACTTCAGATCAGTGACTCAGCCTGTGTAGGGTTAATGACCATGGAAAGCAAAGTGAGTCACACGCATGGAGACGGCTCAGGTCACCTGCTCTCATTCTGCCCCAGGGACAGACACTGCAGTGTTCTTCCCAGCAAGAGTGACCAGCAGACACTTTACTCCAGTAGCTCCTGACACTTCCCACCCAGGAAGACTCTGTCAAAAGCCTGGCTCTCCAGACCCTGGTTTAAAGATGGATGCCAAACCCAACCTTAAGAGAAGTTTACCTGGATAGAAGCATCACTTTTGGTCAGACCGCGGAGGACTGAAACGGTGAGGGCTGTCCCATTCCACTAATTCCTGGGTACTCAGAGTGTGGTACTTACACCAATCACTGGGAGCTAGTTAGATGACCCAGCAATCCCACTACTGGGCATATACTCTGAGAAAACCATAATTTAAAAAGAGTCACATACCAAAATATTCATTGCAGCTCTACTTACAATAGCCCGGAGATGGAAACAACCTAAGTGTCCATCATGGGATGAATGGATAAAGAAGATGTGGCACATATATACAATGGAATATTACTCAGCCATAAAAAGAAATGAAATTGAGCTATTTGTAATGAGGTGGATAGACCTAGAGTCTGTCATACAGAGTGAAGTAAGTCAGAAGGAGAAAGACAAACTCCATATGCTAACACATATATATGGAATTTAAGAAAAAAAATGTCATGAAGAACCTAGGGGTAAAACAGGAATAAAGACACAGACCTACTAGAGCATGGACTTGAGGATATGGGGAGGGGGAAGGGTAAGCTGTGACAAAGCGAGAGAGAGGCATGGACATATATACACTACCAAACGTAAGGTAGATAGCTAGTGGGAAGCAGCCGCATAGCACAGGGAGATCAGCTCGGTGCTTTGTGACCGCCTGGAGGGGTGGGATAGGGAGGGTGGGAGGGAGGGAGACGCAAGAGGGAGGAGATATGGGAACATATGTATATGTATAACTGATTCACTTTGTTATAAAGCAGAAACTAACACACCATTGTAAAGCAATTATATTCCAATAAAGATGTAAAAAAAAAAAAAGAAAAAGAAATGCAGAATCTTAGGCCCCACCGCAAACCTACAGAATCAGAATCTGCATTGAAATGAGGTCCCCACGTAATTCGTATGCACATCGAAGACTGAGAAACAGCACTCCAGACTGAAGCAGAAGAGGGCCAGGAATGACCTTTTCTCATTAGGTCAAGCTCCTCTGCCCTGGGCAAAGGGGCGGCAAAGGCTTGGGCTGAAGTGGGCTTTGGAGGAAGACTCCACGACTTGGCTGAGGCAGAGACAAGCCTGGATCCTCCAGGTTACGGGCTGTGAGCTGTGCCTCCCCGGCTGGACACCCCAGACAAGAAAGACCTGGCTTTAGGCTCCAGGCACTGCTAGCTTCCTTCCTGTTGGCCTCAGAAACGAAGTTACACTCTGATGCCCCTTCTTCTCTCTCTCAACTGAAGACCTTCAAAAGGAGGTAGATTGGCTGAGGTCTGCCCCAAAGCCCTATTTCCCAGTGCAAAGTGAGAAGGGGCAGCTCCCTATCAACGGCACCCCTGGCTATTGCTTCCAATCCGACCCATCCCATCTAGCAACAAAGCTGCAAAATCGGGCCACCTGAGCCTCAGGCCTGCCTCAGTGCCCACCCCGAAGAGATCAAGCACAGGTTCACACCCTCACTTGAAGGAGCCCCAAAACTGTCCAGAAAAGTCCCGGTAGACACATCATGACACAGAAAAAGCAGAACAGCGTGGACTATATAAGTTCCAGCATGGAAAGAGAATTTGAGTCAAAGAGTGGTAGGAAGGGTCGCTGGGAACGTTTCCCTGGATCATTTTTAATAGATGAGGCAGCATTTCTCCCCTCTATGCTTGGCTGCTATTCCTTCTTCAATCTGTGGAAACGGTGTGACACTGCACAGTGGGCACGTATTTGGGGCCTCAGTGCCGCGTTCCATAGAATACGGCGGCACCGTTGTACAAGAACGTCTAAGATCGCTAACAGCTCTAACATTGTATGTTTTGGATCAAACAGCTCCGGACCTCGGGTCTGGCTGTGCTCGCTGGTGGCGGGACAGCTGCCTGAGAAAATAAGCATGTGGCCCCGACGCTGGCAGGCGACGAGGCTGCAGACCCGCCCGCGCGCGTCCGTCCCCACCCGTGGGTCTCAGCGGAGCGCCAGAATCTGCGGCGGTTTTCGAGTAGTTTGGGAAGGAGCGGTGGAAGACGGTGGAAGAGGAGGGGGGAAGGGCAGAAGCGGGTGAGAACAGCGCGAGGAAGAGAGGGAAGTGGTGAGCACGAGGGTTTCATCATGCAAACGCGCGGGCAGGTTTCATCAGCGCCCGTGCGCCGGGACTCCGGGGCTGGGAGGGAACGCCAGGCTCCCGAGGGCAGCCCAAGGCGGGCCCCCACCCGCGCCAGCTCAGCTTCCTCTTCCTCATCCATTCTCAGGGAGGTCACACGGTTCCCTCCCCTCCCCCCCCCCCGGGCAGAAGAACGTGTTTTTCTGCACGGCGCTGCCCGCGGCCCCAGGTCCCTTCGCTGAGAAGCACACGCGTAAAAGGGCGATCTGCCACCCGTGTCGTCGAGGCACTGCTGGAGCAGGCGAGCACCTTCAGCCCAAAGCTGGGGGTGCCTCGGGAAGGAAAAAGGTCTCCGCAAGAGGCAGTGACGCCAACAACCTATTCCATAAAAACCCCAGGCCCGGCCTCTTCTTGGTTCGTGGGTCACCCTGACCCCACCCTATTCCGCCTCAGAACTGCCCCCAGCACCCACAACGGGCAGCACACCTTGGCATGTGGCAGTCCTGGAAGCGTGCGTTTGGGTGAGAGGACTCAGCTGTCTCTCCCAGAAAGCAGGAAACTAATGTGGTGGCATTTGCAGCCGCGGCTCTGGAGTTCGCACCCAGAGGGCGGGCTATGGAAGACGGCCCCCCGTGCGCTCCCTGTGGCCACCTCCGTGACCCTCACCGCCTCCCTGATGCCCCGTATCCGTTCTTCCCAGCCGCCGCGCCCCGGAGCCAGGTCGCCACGTCCAGCTGGCGGTTCCCGAGCCCTCGAGCTCTGCCCAGTCCGTTCTCCACACCGCCCGCACCCAGAGCGGGCGCGCGGCGACCCCCGAGCCCGTGCCTACCTCCCGGGGTGGTACTGAAGAGCGTGCCGCCGGGGGTGGTGCTGTAGTCCCCGGGCGGCAGGTGCACTCCGTCGCTGAGGACCACCCGGCGAGTGGCGGGGATGGCCCGGCTTGGGGTCTGGCTGCAGCTGCTGCCGCTGGACATGGTCTCCCGAGCGCTCCGCCAGCAGCCGGAGCGGGGCCCTCACACCCCTCTTGCCTCGTTCAGTCTCGCTCGGGCCCGCCCCGCCCGAGACCGCCCCTTCCGCCTCTCGGGGTGACGCCCCCTGGGATTTGTAGTTCCTCCCGCGCCGCCGCCACGCCCACCTCCCCCCGGGCCGAGTGGTCTGCTGTTCCTCCCCCGCGCTGGGTCTGAGGCCTCTTACCCCCCCGCTCCAGCGCGCCGAAGCCTGCGCCCCGCCCCTGTTCCTTTCGGGTATCTCGCGGTCACACCCCATTCCTTTCGGGTCCCCAGTGGCCACGCCCCTGTTCCTTTCGGGTCCCCAGCTGACACGCCGGCAGGGACGGGTCGGTTGGGGTTGGTGGTCGGGAAGCTTGCCTACGTTAATGCCTTGCTGGGTTGGGGGAGCGTCTCAGGCTGTGCGGGGATTCTAGCCCATCCGGCCCCCTGTGGGAAGGCTAGTTTCAATACTGGGACATCAGGCCTGAAGGTCCCCTCAACCCTCCCTGTTTCGTGCTCTAGTTCCTCAGATGAGAAAGTGGGGATTGGTTGGTTGGTCATTCATCGGTTTATTGAACATTCGTGATATGGCAGGCGTGGAAGAAAGCGCCAAGAATGCACATTTCTTGCCCTGGAGGCTGTGGGAGAAGGACATGGGGACAAACCATCCAGCTGGGTGACGACGAGGGGTAAACCTGAAGCGAGGTGGGGCTTTGAGAGACTGGACCTCGGTGGGGCGGGCGTGTGGGGAGGGGTAAGAGTCGGTCAGAGAAGGTGCCTTACACCCTTTGAGTTGAGTCCATCCCCCCCGACGCTGCCTGACGTTTAGTAGGTGCTTCTTGAATGAACGAAGGAAGGAACGAATCCTCAAGGAGATCCCCAAGTGGAGGACAGAAAAGCCTGTGGTGGCCACCTCTTGGAAGGGAAAAGGAGAGAGAAAAGTTTAAAAGGGAAATTAGGGCTGGATTGTGAAGGGTCTTTTATTATGCATTTCTTTTTTTTTCAATAAATATTTTATTTATTTATTATTTTTGGCTGCGTTGGATCTTGGTTGCTGCGCGCGGGCTTTCTCTAGTTGCGGCGAGCAGGGGCTACTCTTCATTGTGGTGCGCGGGCTTCTCACTTCGATGGCTTCTCTTGCTGTGGAGCACGGGTTCTAGGCGCACGGGCTTCAGTAGTTGTGGCACATGGACTCAGTAGTTGTGGCACACGGGCTTAGTTGCTCCGCGGCATGTGGGATCTTCCCGGACCAGGGCCCAAACCCGTGTCCCCTGCGTTGGCAGGCGGATTCTTAACCACTGCGCCACGAGGGAAGCCCGTGGAGGGTCTTTTAAATCATGACAGGGTGTGCAGACCTTGTCTCAAGAGCAGGAGATATCAGACATCTTTTAAGCTGGGGAGTGACACGATGTTCTTTTTATAATGGACTATAGGAGGGTGAGGCCCAAGGTAGGAAGTCTGGTTGGGTTTGGTCACTGCTGAGCTAAACCCTAGGCCTATGCTGTCCAACATGGTAGCCAGTGGCCACAAGTGCCCACTGAGCACTTGGAGTTTGGTTAGTCCACAATCACAAATACACACTGGATTTCAAAGACTTAGTATGAAAAAAATAATGTCATATATCTCAATAATTTGTTTTGTACTAATTACATGATGAAATAATATTTTGAATATATCGGGCTAAGTAAAATCTATTATTAAAATTAACTTCACCTGCTTTTTATTTTTTTTGATGGGACTACAAGAAATATATATGTATATATATACACACACACACATATATATATGGCTCATAGTATGTTTCTATTGGACAGTGCTGCTGTAGAATGAGGTGGTATGAAAGCAATACTAAAGATCTCAAGGGCTTCCCTGGTGGTGCAGTGGTTGAGAGTCCGCCTGCCGTTGCAGGGGACGTGGGTTCGTGCCCCGGTCCGGGAGGATCCCACATGCAGCGGAGCGGCTGGGCCCGTGAGCCATGGCCGCTGAGCCTGCGCGTCCGGAGCCTGCGCTCCGCAACGGGAGGGGCCACAGCAGTGAGAGGCCCGCGTACCGCAAAAAAAAAAAAAAAAAAAAGATCTCAAAACTGTCCTCCCAGAAAACTATGGAATCATCAAATGTTAGCTCTGGTCAGGTACTTTATAGGTCATCCAGGACAATAGTTATCTCCATCTTATTAAAAAACAAAACAAACCAACCAACAAACAAAAAACAAAGGCCCAGAGAGGAACGGGAGGGTTTGCTTAAGATCACGCAGCTGTGACATGCCTGAGGCAGGACCAGGACCCCGTCTTGCCTCCCTCCCAGGCCAGCCCTGTTCTCACCACACGAGAAAACAAAGTGGCCCATCCCCCTCCCTTGGGTGGGACTGTTTTGAAAAGGTTTGTTTTGTTCCTTATCAGACCTGCATGTTTGGTTAGAGCAGAGTTTCTAGGGAAGAGGCCTGCTTAGAAAACTCCACACTCACAATGGCCTGAGCAAGAGGGCTGCCAAGGGCTGCTGCGGGGAGTCTGAGGACTGTGGGGGAGCCACAGGGCGGGGCCGTGGATATGGGAAGAATACTAGCCTGGGCCTGGTGCTGCCACCACAGAACTCTTTAGTCCTGGACCAGACTGAAGGGCTATTTCCTTCTCTGGGCCTTTTTCTCAGCATCTTTGTCTCAGCATCTTTGTTTCAGCATCTATCAGATGAGGGGGGTGTGTTTGAACATCTCTGAGGACCCTGAGCATTGACATTTTATGTCTTTGACAAACTGCTGAATTCTGTTTCCTGCCCAGACATTTCACCTATGGTGATTTCTGCCTCTTTACGGAGCAGGGACTCATTCATAGGAAGCCTTGTAATCAAGTATCAGCTCCTACGGGCAGGGACCGTGGGTTTACTCTCACTCTTGACAAAGGCCACTGGAATACTTTTGGGTGCTTCTACTAAGAGCCAAACTTACTTATTTCTGTCTTCCCTTCGAGCAAGGGAAGGTCAAAAGAAAGAAAACAGAGTGAGCCAAGGATTGTTTAAGGAGGACATGGCGGGTAGGACAGTTTCCATCCCACCTTACTCTACTTGACCTGTAGATGGGGAGGGGCAAGGGTCCCATCTTATCAGTTGAAGGAAGTGGAATTTCTCTGAGTAGCAAGCAGGCACACAGGCCCAGTCCTTGCAGTATGAAATGCTCTGTGAGGTTAACAGATAATATCAGGGGAAATTAAGAACAGCCCTAAGTGGGCACCGGCCCTCCCTGGAGTCCATCTCAACGAGGCTGTGCCGAGCTGGACCAGGGTGGGGAAGCAGTGGTGGGAGAGGGTCCTGGGAGTGGCTGCCTGGGGAGGATGGAGCAGGGGCCACAAGAGGAATCAGGGAGGAATCACACTCCAGTGGAAGCCAGGGAGTGTAGGGGAGGCAGTGAGAGAGAAGTGAGCTGGTGTGTTTGTTTGTTTGAATCCATTCCTGTTATTTGATGCTGGAAATCCTCCTGGTTCACCACTGGGACTCCTTCCTATTAGCTGGTGTGTCCTGTTGCCAACCCCCCAGTGGTCCTTGGAGGCTTCTGTGCTTTCTTGTACAATAAGGGATTCTGGGCTCCTCTTCTCTACTTACCGCCCCAGACGTAGATGCAGCCTTTCTTCATGGAGCTGTGGTTTCCATTCCAGACACATCTGTAGCATCATTGCCTGGTGGACTCTGTGAGTGGTTCCGTGGCCCTTGTCCATCCTGATCCTCGCTGGCCATCTGTCTCCTCATACCATCTCTCTCCTATTTCATCTTTGGATGGCCCTGCTTGCAAACCCAAGCTGATGGCTGACGGACGCACACCTTCATGCCGTGTCTCCGGGCCCCCCAGCATTCAGCCCTTTTGTGTACTCGTGACTCTTAGCGCTGCTTTGCCTCCGATAAACCCAACGGCAAGGCTACTTCTTACGCTAAGAGCTCTTTCTTTTCAACGATCCTCTGTTATCCTCTAGTCAGTGGAGAATCTCCCTGTTTTCTTTAGTATACTTTTTTTTTTTTTGGCCACACCGTGTGGCATGCAGGAGCTTAGTTCCCCAACCAGGGATCCAACTCATGCCCCCTGCAGTGGAAGCGTGGAGTCTTAACCACTGGACCGCCACAGAAGTCCTGCCTATTTTCTTTAATGTCTTTTTTTTTTTGGTACCTTTGGACCTCCTTCACCCATTTCCCCTAATCCCCACCCCCTGCCTCTGACACCACCAATCTGTACTCTCTGTATCTATGAGCTTGTTTGTTTTTAAACAGCTCTTTTGTAAATGGTTGAATCTCCATCTGGGGCAGGAAGGTTAGGAATCACTTGTCGTATAAGAGGGCACAAGAGCCTCTGAAGAACACAGGGCCATGGTGACAGGACACATGAGCTGACGTGAAGGATTCCCAATGATGAATTTAAAGTTTTAGTGTCGTTTTGGGGCTCAGAGTTCGCAAGAAAGGTTTTAATGGCTCAGAGCAGGGTCTACAACCTTTACCTGGACTTCAAGAACAGATTGTTGGGCTTAATTCCTTGGGAATCGTCATCTTCCCACTGTGGGAACAATGCAAGGGTGCTGGAGGGGGTGGGTGTGTTGACCTCTAGGCAGGGCGGTTTGCCTGGGGGGCCCTCCTACGGATGACCCTGGGTGTGTCCACCTGAGATGGGGCCTCACAGGCTTAGAAGGTATTGTGTGTTGGCCAGGAGAGCAGAACAGCTGAGAGGTTTTGGTGGCAACTGAGGAAGGGTGGCACTGCGGTCACCAGGGGCCAGCGGGTGGCCAGATCCTTGGCCCTAACCAGCCTTCAGGGACGTGTCCCTCAGGGTCACTTAAGTCAGGTAATTTGAGGAGAGTTTAGTAAAGGGATGATCTACAAAGTTGAGGGCAGGAGGTTGGAAAACCAAAAGGGAAATCGTGGTGCCTGGGGCCAGAACTGGGCCTGAAGGAGTGAGGAAGGTGTTTACTGGAATCCAGAGACAGAGAGAGACAGAGAGAGACAGAGAGAGACAGAGAGGGAAAGGCCTCACAGGAGCTGTCACCTGCCATCCTGGCTGGGCACAGGGAAAGAGCTGGAAGGTAGAAACTCACCCTCACTGGCCTCCTGCCCTCGGCTCTGCTGCCAGGCTCCTTGATGGCCCAGTCCAGCCAGAAGACAGAGGACAAGGGGGCCCATGGATGCTGCCCTGTGGGCCAACCTCCTGGGGCACCAAGCAGGGGCAACAGAAGATTCCAGCACAGCAAGTAGAGGGGAAATTGGGAGGCGTGTGTGTGGAGCAGTCCTGAGCAAGTGCGTGAGTTTGTGTGTGTGTGTGTGTGTTGAACCTCACAGTGCACTCTTCTTGCTTTGGGGTGAGAGCAGTGACCTGTGTCCCCAGTCCCCTTGAGACAGGAGGGAAGGGGGCAGGGCACAACCTTTAAAAGAATAACATAGCTCGAGGACATGGCCTAAACTGATTAGCACCAAATGGTCCAAGCCTTGAGCCTCAGTGTATGCTCACTGTAGCACATCAGCATGCTAAATGACACACCCACAGGAGCCATGACAGTTCCAAGGCCAACCATAAAAAGTGGGCTGTGGCCCAATTTCTGGAAATCCCCGCCCCTTCCCCAAAATAGCTGGAATACTCTTCCCACTCATTGGCCTACGAAATGACTCACTCCTATAAAAACTGACAACCCCAGGGGCTTCCCTGGTGGCGCAGTGGTGGAGAATCTGCCTGCCAATGCAGGGGACACGGGTTCGAGCCATGGTCTGGGAAGATCCCACATGCCGCGGAGCAACTAAGCCCGTGCGCCACAGCTACTGAGCCTGCGCGACTGGAGCCTGTGCTCCGCAACAAGAGAAGGCCACAACAGTGAGAGGCCCGTGCACCGCGATGAAGAGTGGCCCCCGCTCGCCACAAGTAGAGAAAGCCCTCCCACAGAAACGAAGACCCAACACAGCCAAAAATAAATAAATAAATAAATTTATTAAAAAAAAAAAAAAAAAACTGACAACCCCATACCATGGGGCCTTCTAGGTGGCCCACACTCTTGTCTCTGGAGTGTGTTTCTCTCTAAATAAATCCAATCCTTACCTATCACTTTGTCTCTCACTGAATTCTTTCTGCGATGAGACATCAAGAACCTGAGCTTCATCAAGTCCTGAGACCAGGTGTGTGATCTCAGTTAAAAGAGCATGGATTCGGGCTTCCCTGGTGGCTCAGTGGTTGAGAGTCCGCCTGCCGATGCAGGGGACACGAGTCCGTGCCCCGGTCCGGGAAGATCCCACACGCCGCAGAGCAGCTGGGCCCGTGAGCCATGTCCGCTGAGCCTGCGCGTCCAGAGCCTGTGCTCCGCAACGGGAGAGGCCACAACAGTGAGAGGCCCGCGTACCGCAAAAAAAAAGAGCGTGGGTTCAAGTCCCAATCTGAGTTGCATGTTTTCACCCTTATGCTCAAGATCCTCAGTCCCCAAATGTTCTCCCCCACCCCCAAATATCTCCTCCACTCACAGGTTGATGCCTGAAATCCCGTTTTAAAAAAGCTTTCTGTCCTCAGCTAAAGGTTCTGCTAACTGTAAAGTGCCGTTCACATTCATGACACCACAAGCAAGGAGGAAAGGAAACGGACACTTCCTGTGCTCTGTGCCCGACCTGCATGTGAGAGGTCTGACATTGACAAGACGGATAAATGGCCCCAGGACCTTGTAGGACAAGTATAACAAGTATTCCTAATTCACACATGGGGCTTGGGGGGGGGGGCGGGTAGGGGTTTAGCCTGCCCATGCCACAGCTCACATTTAGATATTTTTATAACCTACTTGGTCCAAAGCCCATACATTTCATCACCACCCCTGTGATTCCCAAACCTCAGAGTGCTTCAGATGAGCCGAGAAGCTTATGAAATAGGTGGGATCTTTATCTGGGAGCTGGTCTTGATGTGAGGAGAGGGGGAAGCCGTCCCAAAGCACAGAAAGGATACAGTGGAGGCAAGGGTGGTGTCCAACACCACAGACTGGGCGACATAAACAACAGACATTGATTTCTCAGTTCCGGAGACTTGCGAGTCCAAGATCAAGGTGCTGGAAGATATGGTTCCTGGTGAGACCCCTCTTCCTGGTTTGCAGACAGTGCCTTCTCAGTCTGTCCTCACACGGTGGTGGGGAGAGAGAACTCTGGTCACTCCTCTCTTTTTATAAGGACACCAATCCCATGATGGGAGAGGAGCCCACCCTCATGACCCCATCTAAACCTAACTCTAACCTCCCAAAAGCCCCCATCTCTAAATACCATCCCAGGACTTCCCTGGTGGTCCAGTAGTTAAGATTCTGCACTCCACCACAGGGGGCGCAGGTTTGATCCCTGGTTGAGCAACTAAGATGCTGCAGTGTGGCCAAAAAAAAAAAAAAAAAAAAACCAATAAAACCCCCAACCAACCCATTGCGGGGGTTACCATCATACAGGCATGAATCTGGGGCTAGACACAAAGATTCAGTCCATAGCAGAAGGAACCTGGAAGATTTTTGCCAAGGGTGGGTCCACCCCGCCCTTCTGAGTGCTGACCGTGCCTTTCTTCAGCTCCCCAGGAAGGGCTGCAACGTAACTCCCTCTCTTTCCCCTCCCCTGACTCCAGCTGAACCCCAGCTTTCAGTCTCCAGCCTCACTGGATCCCACAGAAAGCAGTGCCTTCAGTAGCGACATCTTTGAACTCAAAGACGATGGCACAGTGTTAATTCCACGGGTTTTGGAAAGAAAACGTCCCGGGTTCACAATCCACTTATGATCTACGTAACCTTTGCCAATCACGCTGAAATGCAATGTTCTCATCTGTGAAATGGAGGTAACACTATCTACCTGGGTTAAAACGTGTAGCACAACCTTTGGGACCTGGTGGGCTTCCAGTGAGTGTAAAGAGCTGTCTAGAAGCCCGCCTCCTGATTTCCCGGCCTGGGCTTCTGCCTGTGACTCTCCATTTCCTTTATTTGAGGCGCAAAATGTGACATTTATTAAGCGTCCCGGGGCTGGGGGCCTTGCACTGCCCATAGATGGCTGGCCATCCTGACCTCGGGGTCAGTGGGTTGGCTCGGACACACGAGAAAACGTTCAGACGAATAAAAAGGAAACGAAGACATAAGGGGTGATGGGAGGGGGTGGCGGGGTTTACTCTTCTGAAGCCACCCCAGAGCGTGGGAAGCGCTAGGGGAACCCCAAGAGCCTCCCCGCCTTTGTTCCCCAGCCTCTTGGCTGCTGGGCTGGCGCGCCCTCTAGTGGTCCTCCCGCTGCAAACATTTCTTTTTAATTAGATCAGTTCCTTTGACAGTCTGTCCTTGAGGCCACTCAGCAAATTTTTGCTGAGAGACTTCTTTGCTGGGGAATATTCTAGGCATTGGAGATATACCAGTAAACAAAACAAAACAAACCCCTGCAGTGTTCTTTCTCTAAACTAACTCTATAGCCGGTTAGTAACTTCCATCTGGATCCCTGAAGTCTGTTATTTGTTCCTTCTTTTGTACTGCCAAAGGTGAATTTTTAAAAACTAGCATGCGTAGACCACCAAATAAAATGAAACCAGAGCATCGTGTAATATTGGTGCAAATTTGAGGAGTGAGGTTTTTAGCTCAATTTTAAGTGACTTGTCATATCTTAGTGCTTTTTCTTTTGTTATAGATTATGATTCTGGTTTTCCCCTGCTTTTTATGTTTGTTCATGAGTGTATTTACAAAGAGAGGTTCCTCTAGGTCTGCACTATCCACATATGACTATTTAAATTAAATTAATTACAATTTAATAAGATTAAAAATGTAGTTTCTTACTTGCACTACTCACATTTCCTGTGTTTACTACCCACATGTGACTGGTGGCTATCTTGTTGGAAAGCACAGATATATAATATATAATATTTCCATTGTGGAAGGTTCCACTGGACAACGCTGTTGCAGTGATGGGGATTCGGCTGTAGGAATGTCGAGTTATGTTAATGTGAAGGTGTAATCCCTCCACTCCTTCCTTCTGTCTTCTTACCTGCAGTTTGGACAGTGGCCTCTGGCTGCAGGGAGCCAGAGGGGTGTGAGCTGGAAGACTTAACTTCCTACTGTTTGCTGACCCAGTTAGGAGATGTGCCCACCTCCTCTGTTCCTCCTTTTTTTAAAAAAAATTATTTATTTATTAAAATTTTTTTTTTTGTCTGCGCTGCACAACTTGCAGGATCTTACTTCCCCAACCAAGGATTGAACCCCTGCCACTGCAGTGAAAGGGCTGAGTCCTAACCACTGGATTACCAGGGAATTTCCTCTGTTCCTCTTTGGTCCAAGTGCACATCAAACCAACAGAGGGAGCAGGTTCCCAGGCTGATCAGTCCTGTGGTTGCTTCTTTGTTGGGAGACTTCAGTTGCCATAGCTTTGTCTCTCTGCCCACTTGGTCTTGGGTTGCCAGCTCTGCTCTTGACCTCTGCCCTTTCTTGTTCTAATTATGGGCTAGAAGGGACTTGGGGAACCCTCTTGTCAAGCGCTTGTGCACAGGGAAGACTTTGATCTCCTCCTATAAAAGAGCAAGTGGGCAATGAATGCCAGGGTGTCTGAAAGTTGAAAGTCTCCACTTCTTGAGCCACTACCATTAACTTAGGAGCAGAGGTAGCTGGACTGAGCATCCTGGTCCACGGGCTCTTCCCATTTCTTCTGCTAAAGTGCTCTGCGACTTTGGGCAAGTTATTCTCTCAGCCCAAGCCTCAGTGTCTTCATATGTAGTGAGGGATGTGGGACTTGATGATTGCCAAGGTCTGCTGAAATTCTAGAGTTTGTAACTTGGCTAACGCCTTTGTGACTCCAGTGCACAAAGAAGTTATGATCAAGATAAAGCAGATTCCCTTCCCAAAAAGTAATCTCCTGGCTCAGATGGTTTCACTCCAGTTTCAAACACCTGAAGAAGAATAAGCAGCAATTTTGCACAAACTCTTCCAGAAAATAGAGGAGGGAACACTTCCCAACTTATTGTTAGGCCAGTATTATCTTGATATGAAAACCAGATACAGACGGTACTAAAAAAAACTATAAACCAATATCTCTCATGAGATATAGCAAATTGAATCCATTGTTCTAAAATAATTATAAATATCAGAAGAATTATATACTATGATCAAGTAGGATTTATTCCACATATATAGTCTGATTCAATATTCAGAATTCCACGATATCAAGTGGTCAATAAAGTTTAGATTAAAAATAATGTCCAGGGACTTCCCTGGTGGTCCAGTGGCTAAGACTTCACACTCCCAATGCAGGGGGCCTGGGTTTGATCCCTGGTCAGGGAACTAGATCCCACATTCCACAGCTAAGAGTTCGCATGCCTGCCACAACTAAAAAAAGATCCCACGTGCCGCAAGTAAAAAGAAAAAAAAAAGATCCTGCATGCCACAACTAAAAGACCCGCGTGCTGAAACTAAAGATCCCGCATGCCGCAACGGAGATCCCGCATGTGGCAACGAAGATCCCGCATGGAACTAAGACCCAGTGCAGCCAAATAAATAAATAAATATTTTTTTAAATGTCCATCATAGCAACAGGTTAATTAGAAAAATCATAATCTTATCAACTAGTACAGAAAAGGCATCTGACAAAATCCAACACCTATTTATGATTAAAAATTCTCAGCAAGTTAGGAAGAGAGTGGAACTACCTCAGTTTGATAAAAACATCTACAAAAAGTTTACAGCTAACATCATAGTTGATGGTGAAAGACTGAATGCTTTCTCCCTAAGACTGGGAACAAGGCAAGGATGCTTCCTCTCACTACTCTTATTCAATACAGTACTGGAAGTTCTAGCCACTGCAAAAAAAAAGAAAAAGAAAAGAAAAAGAAATAAAAAGGCATACAGAGTGGAAAGAAAGAAAGAAAACTGTCCTTATTTGCAGATGTTATAATTGTGTATGCAGAAAATCCCAAAGACTACAAAAAAGCTCCTATAACTGCTATGTGAGTTCTGCAATGTCACAGGATACAAGATCGATGCACGAAACCAATCACATTTCTACATACTAAGAACAAACAGGCAGAAACTGTAAATGCTATACCATGTATAATTGTTACAAAGAAAATGAGACACCTAGTTACAAATTTAACAAAATATGTGTAGGATCTGTAGGCCGAAAATTACTAAATGCTGATAAAGTCAATCAAAGAAGACCTAAATAAATGGAGACATACATTGTGGTCATGGACTGGATGACTCAACATAGTAAACATGCCAATTCTTCCCAAATTCATGTATAGGTTTAATGTAATTCCTATCAAAATCCCAGCAAGATATTCTGTAGACATAGATAAGCTTATTCTAACACTTAGATGAGAAAGCACAGGCCCTAACACGCCTAAACCAATCTTAAAAATAAATAAATTGGATATAAGATACTGTAGGAGACCAGGATGAAATAAAAGGAGGATCAAGTCCTGGCCAGCCCTTTCCTGAAAGTAGAGATGGAACCTCCTCCAAAAAGTCTTCCTGGATTAGCTCCTATACTTACTTAACTAGCCCCTGCATATACCCTACTTGAATTGTATCAAATTATTTTGCCTTCATTAATGTGAGAGTTGGTGAGTATTCCTATTTTTCAGCTGTGCATTCAATAATCTACAATACACGGGGTTTGGTGAGAGCAATATTGTGGCTTCTGCCTTTTTGCATTTCTCACCAGGCCCAGGAAGGTGTTCCTGGGGTATTCAGTTATTTTGCAGAAAGAACAGACTAAGATGAATATTCTCATCCTGCTCTTCTCAGGGCTTCCTGGTCCCCACCAAGCATCTTGTCTCCACTGTGCATCAGGAACCAAGATCCCAGCTCAAGACCTCAGAGGCTTCATCACCTCCCAGCACCAGCTGCTGAGTCCATTACCCACAGCTGGGCAGGAAAAGCCCGAGGTCTCCTGAAAAGTGATGACATCAGGATAGCCCTCCTTCCCCCTCTGCCAAGCTCTGCTCTGGAGCCCCTGAGGCCACCAGGCCCCCCATCCTGCTGACATTTCCTCTTCTGGTACTCAATGGCTCATTAGGAGTGGAGGGCTTGGTTGGGGGCCAAGAGAAATGGGAACAGTGGAATGAAAGGCAGGAGCGTGGACCCTTTGGTTTCTAGGCTGGAAGCATTTGGAAGGGGCAGCATTTCATTTTTATATTGAGGAGGTGGAGGAGGTCATGGCAATACTACTTTGCAGAGATTTCCTTTCTGTAGCCTATAGAGAGGATTCCAGATGCTAGAAGTGGTTAAAAAGATGATCCCTCCATGGGCCCCATGGTGTTTCCCTGGCGATCACGGATGGTGTCTGAGTGCTTTTCCTCTTCCCTGGAAGCCCAGGAATCCCTTATTCCCATCACACCATCCTGGAATGCCTTCCTGGCTCCTGGGGCTGCTGCCTTTGGTCTTAAATAGTATCATGACATTGGAATCACTTCAATCTGGGGGGAGATGTGAGTCCAGGCATGTGAGTGGAAAGCAAGCCAAACCAAGCAAAGAAACTCAAGTAAGAAGTGAGCCCTGGGGGCTTCCCTGGTGGCGCAGTGGTTGAGAGTCCGCCTGCCGATGCAGGGTTCGTGCCCCAGTCCGGGAAGATCCCGCATGCCGCGGAGCGGCTGGGGCCGTGAGCCATGGCCGCTGAGCCTGCGCGTCCAGAGCCTGTGCTTCACACGGGAGAGGCCACAACAGTGAGAGGCCCGCGTACCGCAAAAAAGAAAAAAAAAAAAGAGAGAAGTGAGCCCTGGGCTTCCCTGGTGGCGCAGTGGTTAAGGATCTGCCTGCCAACGCGGGAGACACGGGTTCGAGCCCTGGTCCGGGAAGATCCCACATGCCGTGGAGCAACTAAGCCCGTGCACCACAACTACTGAGCCTGCACTCTAGAGCCCGCAAGCCACAACTACTGAGCCTGCGTGCTGCAGCTACTAAAGCCCACGTGCCTAGAGCCCGTGCTCCGCAACAAGAGAAGCCACCGCAATGAGAAGGCCACGCACTGCAACAAAGCGTAGCCCCCGACCAGAAAACTAGTTTTCTCTAGTTCTCACTGCAACTAGAGAAAGCCCGCGTGCAGCAATGAAGACCCAATGCAGCCAAAAATAAAAATAAATAAATTTATTTAAAAAAACAAAGGGTTTGCGGGACTCAGCTTCCTTCCTTTTTCCAGACGGGAAAGCTCCTCACTCTGTCTTAACTGGAGGGTCTCATATGCAAGACGTGGGTCTCCCCGTCGGAGGAGAAACCGTCCCCTTGTTTTGCTCCCTTTTCTTCCAAGCACCGGATACTCCTTGTTCAGTACTTGTTCCCGGTGAAAACTGTGGGCTGATGTGAGAGAAAGGCCAGAGACTGTGCAGCTTGAGTGCCAGACAGGCTCTAGCCTTGTTGGCGCTTTCCTTCCCAGGGAGAGGGAGGGAAGAGACCACAGATGCAAGCAGCGTGGCGGATCTGCCCTCTTCCAGGCTTCCAATCGAAGAAACAGGCTGCACAGAAATCAGCGGAAGCAGTATCCAGGGGTGACTCGGAAGGCATGATCTGAGGGTTGGTGAGCACCCTCTCTTGCTCTCTCCCTCTCCCACCCTCCTGATCGCTCCCCGACCTCCCTGGGAGAGGGTGCCTTCCTGAACTCCAAGAAACTCTTGTCTGGGCTGCAGGTGGGCTGTGTGATCTTGTCCTGTCCCTGGGGAGCAGCCTCTCTAATAGTCAAGGATTTTAATCACTATTCAAAGAGATTAGAACATGGATTTCTCTCCCTACTGCAGGAGGGAAAGAAACATTTCTGATCCCCTCTTTCGTGGATGACCAGGAACAAGAGAAAAGGCACTGCGAGAAAATCCTAAGCGTCCACCCCTGTGTCTGCCTGAATAAGGCTCTTGTCCCCGGCCAGCTCTTAGGCACAAGAGGACATTTTGGCTCCTGAAGATGGAGGTTCCTTCCCTGCCTCTCCTTCAAGCTCCTTGCCTTGGGAAACAGCAGATGTGTGGAGAGTAGCCATGGCATGTTGTAGAAGACAAGGAAAGTGCTAGGTTGGGGGCTTCTTTTCAGCTCTGGGGGCAGGGCGGTGGTCCTCTCCGAGCCCTGCCTCCCCTCCAGAGGACAGGCTGGCAGGTGGCACCGGCCGCAGACTGCCAGGGAGTATGGGGGAGGCGCTTGGGAAGAGGACCCGGCTCCTCAGATGCCTGTACTCCTGCTGGGAATGAACCTTCACTGTGAGATTATGGTCCAACCTCAGTTTCCTCTCCGGACCTCAGCTTTTTAATTCTGTAGAATGTTGGTGTTGGATTTGATCTTTCAGACCCCTTTTAGCTCATCATTCTACCCTCCTGGACTAATTGCAACAAAAGGAGAAACAGTGAACACCAAGCCGGCTGTTCAGAGGCCACACCTACGCACAGCGTTTCAAGCACGGCATGGCATGGACGCTTACAGTGGAAGAAGAGAGACAGGATGAGAGGGGAAAGCTTGAACACACGTAGTCTTGGACAAAGTACAGGGCTCAGTCGCCTGAGCTAGGCTTCCTCCTACCCCGTCACGTAAACAGGCACACAGCCACACGCACATGCGTGGACCCGGTCATGAGGCTCGGAGGACAGACCAGGAGCTAAAACCAACAAAGGAAGGAGAGCACACCCTGCTCCTAGAACTTCTGCCCACGGGGCAGGGCAGCTGCTGTCTCCTTCTGGCTCTGCTCACCCCATTTTCTAAATCACAGACCATCACACAGCTGGTCTCTGACGCAACAGGATGACCTGCATCCTTGGAGCCCTCAACACACAGACAGCAGCAGCCTAGGGGCCTGAACTCGGCAGATTCAGAGGTCCGCATGCACAGTCTACCTCCAAGGGCACAGAACAAAGGTCATCTGGGGGCCCAGGGCCAGGGTACAGCTCTCTCTGGCCCATGCACGCTTCTCTCCACAGTTGGATGACCTCTACAGACCTGACAGCCTAACTCCCTGGGCCCAGTCGTTTGGGTGATTTCCCAAAGCAGCGGGTCACTTGCCTCCCACCCCTCGCTGGCCATCAGAAGCGATGGCAAGAGGGTAAGTGGGTACATTGCCTGGAGAGGGAAATCTGGTAATACCTTTTAAATTTGTAAACTATATACCGCATGATATAGTGATTCTATTTACAGGAATTTATTCTACAAATATACTCACAGACGTGTGAAACGACACGATTGCAAGTGATTCATTGCAACGTCATCTACTAGGCACGATGGGAAGTAAATTAGATGTCTATTAATAGCCGATCGGTTTCATAGATTATGGTATAGCCATACGATGGAATACTAAAAATGGCAGGCTTTTGTGCATTGGTATGGAAGCGTCACAGATATATATTGTTAAGGTAAGATAAGCAACGTTCAGGACAGTCGGTATATTTTTCTACTATTTGGGTCGAAAAGAAACGACAAAGCCATATGTATTTGCATTGACCTGTTTATATATAAAATATTACTGGAAAGATAAACAAGAGACTAATTAATGGTGGTTATCTGTTAGGGAGTTGAAAACTGGGCTGAAGGCAACTTTGTATTACACGCCTTTTGTATATTTTGATGGCTGAATAACGTGGATGCCTCACCTAGTCAAAAGAGAAAAGTAAGAAACACAAAAGCACGATAAAAAAGAGACCAAAGTGGTAAAGGATGGACCCCTTCTCCCTGTGGGCCCCAAGGTAGTCGGTGAGGTGGGGAGGCCAGACTGAGAAAGGTGGGATAGGGGAAGGGCCAGAGCAAAGAAGGAAGCTCTCCAGGTGCTGGGTCACTGCTCTCTGCTGGCTCCTAAATGCCTCCACTAACAGGGGCCCTAATTCCTCTCCTCACAGTCTCCTTTGGTTATGGGCCTCATCATTTCCCAAACGCAGGCACGCTCACGTGGTTTGGGAAATCTTGTCTTTTTTTGAGATGTAAACACTTTTACACAGTTCCTCAGACTAACAAGGTCACCCCTAGCACAACAGCAGCCTTTGAAGCCACTTGACTTCCTGGCACCCCTCTCCCTTCCCCCCACAAACTCTGGCACCCTGGAAGAAACAAAAAACAAAAAACCCTGCTGCACGACATGGATTTGTTTTAGAGATTACTCTTGGAGAATCTTCTGTCACCCCTTTGTGGTAACTGGCAACACTCTCTGGGGTGTTGCAAAACCCAACTTGGGAGTGACTGCCCTGATGGTCAGCAAGCGGCCACGGTCAAGACTCTGGCCAGCTGGGGCCTGCAAAGCTTGGTAGTGACTGGAGGTTGGGGGTAGAGGCCGGGCCTCTCCACCTCTACCCACGATGCACTTCCATGGATCCAAAGGCCTGCCTGGGGTACAGCATGGGCACAAAAGGCATTTGCTTGGGAGCCACTGACCAACCCTGCTCGTGGGTAGGCAGCTGGGTTCTTTTTCCTTGAGGATAATTTTCGGTCCTCACTTCCCCTCCAGTCTCTCTAACTCCCAGGCCCTGGCTCAGCCTCCCAGAGGGATTGCTTAGACCAGTGACTCTACAGGGTTCTTTTGAAATATAGAGCTGTTCAAAAGACTCTCCCTAAGGCATGGCCCCGGAGGCATTTTCCATGATAATTTCACCCCCTTTTGTCCCATTGTTTCAGGGGAGGAGGCAAGAAGTTTCAAGGTTCGGGATTGATAGGACTTAATAAAGGTGTCATACCTTCCTGCCCTTCAGCTTGAACACTGTTTTGCAGCCTAATCTCCCCACACCCACTTTGAGAGGAACTGGCTTAGCCACCGGGAGAGCCGGGTTGGGAACCAGGCATCAGTGTGGGTGAGGGAAAGGGGAAGGGAGGAGGCCCTGGGCTTCTTCAGGTGAAGGGATCCTCTGATGGGATTGTAAGAGAGACTTCAACGGACACTAAAATACCAGGCCTGTGGTCCCACACGCTCCGAGACGCAATGTGTGGATTCCTCAGCTCAGTGTCTTCTACTTTTCAAATGTTCATGAATAAAATCTTCAGGGAAGTAGAGAGGAGACTTTGCCATGGTGATGGAGGATTTGTGGAGAGCTGGGGGTGACGGTGGATAAGCCTCAACCTGGAACCCATTTGTTCATTTTCAACACGTCTCTACAACAGGAGCATTTTAAGAGAAGGGGCTCACCTAGAAGCTTTCTTGGTGGAAAGTGTGTGGAGGGGGCAATGTGGAAGACGGAGAAATGGAAACTCTCAGCATCTTAGGCTACCTGAGGCCAAATCCAAATTCAAATGAGCAGACAATGATAAAGACTCCTGGAAAATGGAAGATTTGAAAAGGAAAAAAAAAAAAAGAAGGGAAACTAGAGTGACAGGGAGGGTAAGTGGATAGAAGCGAAGGGGGTCAGATCTCATTGGAAGGGGGTCTTAGGAGAAGAGGGAAGACCCTGGCTGCCCTCTATGACGTAACTTACAATATCTTAGGGGGAGGGACACCCAAGTAGAAGAGGGGCTGCTGTGGGTCGTCTTGTTTGCCTTGGGAGGGTTACCTTTTCCTCCGACAAGGTAAAGGGTTGGGGGCTTCTCCTGTGTCTTCCCCGAGAGTTGCTTCTGGACCTTCCGGGGAAATTGGTGCAGAAAACCCACGCCGCTGGAGCGCTGCGCTGAGCGTGTCAGCGCAGGCGCCGGTCATGGCAGGAGCGGACACATCGTGGCAGAGAACACACGGCGTGACCTACCTCTTACACATCTTACTCTGGATTTGGCTAATGGAGGAGTCAAGCATCCGTCGTGCTTCCCTACGCACGCCCCAATTTCCCTACAGACGCCGAGCGTCGCGACTATTGGCCGCTGCCCCTTTAAGGGCCGCCACTCCTCCTCCCACCCCCTCCCCAGTGGTGGCACCCAGCGAGGGGGGGGGCAGGCTGTGCGTTCTCGCGGGTCGACTGGGGAGGATGGCCCAGGCCGGGGGAATCGCTCCCACGGCCCGCTGCCCCGTCCCCTGAGCCGGGTAAGCTGCGAGACCCCTTCCCTCTTTCCCTCCCGCCCCGCGCGCGACGCGGGAATGGCTCCCTGGCCGCACGGGAACAGCCCTCTGGCCCCGTGGCCAGATGTCCCCACCCGGGCGCCCAATACTGCTAACGCGAGCGGCTGCCCGGGGTGCCGTGGGCGGTGGCACTAGCGGGGCTCTGTTGGCGCTAGCGGTGCTGGCCACCGTGGGGGGCAACCTGCTGGTAATCGTGGCCATCGCCCGGACGCCGAGACTCCAGACCATGACCGACGTGTTCGTGACTTCGCTGGCCACAGCCGACCTGGTGGTGGGGTTCCTGGTAGTGCCGCGGGGTGCCACGTTGGCGCTGACCGGCCACTGGCCCCTGGGCGCCACCGGTTGCGAGCTGTGGACCTCGGTGGGCGTGCAGTGTGTGACCGCCAGCATGGAAACCCTGTGCGCCCTGGCGGTGGACCGCTACCTGGCCGTGACCGACCCGCTGCGCTACGGCGCGCTGGTCACCAAACGCCGAGCCCGGGCAGCAGTGGTCCCGGTGTGGGTCGTGTCCGCCTTGGTGTCGTTTGCGCCCATCATGAGCAAATGGTGGCGCGTCGGGGCCGACGTCGAGGCGCAGCGTTGCCACTGCAATCCGCGCTGCTGCGCCTTCGCCTCCAACATGCCCTACGCGCCGCTCTCCTCCGTCTCCTTCTACTTTCCGCTCCTGGTGATGCTCTTCGTCTACGCGCGACTTTTCGCGGTGGCTACGCGCCAGCTGCGCTTTCTGCTCCGGGAGCTGGGCCGCTTCCCGCCAGAGGAGTCTCCGCGGGCTCGGTCTTGCTCCCTGTGCCCCGCCCCGGCGGGGCCGTGCGCCTGGCCCGCAGGGGTGCCCTCCTACGGTCGGCGGCCGGCGCGCCTTCTGCCTCTGCGGGAACACCGCGCCCTGCTCACCTTGGGGCTCATCATGGGAAACTTCACTCTCTGCTGGTTGCCCTTCTTTGTAGTCAACGTGCTGCGCGCCCTCGGGGGCCCCTCTCTAGTGCCCGGCCCCGCTTTCCTCGCCCTTAACTGTCTAGGCTATGCCAACTCTGCCTTCAACCGCTCATCTACTGCCGCAGCCCTGTCTTTCGCAGCGCCTTACGCCGCCTGCTGGGCCGCTGCCGGCCCGAGGAGCACCCCGCCGCCGCCTCCACGCCCCCGCGGCCCTGACCAGCCCCGCAGAATCCAGGCAGTGCCCACCGCTCGACTGGTAGGTAGCCAAGGCGAAGGGGTTGACGGCTCGGGATCAGGAAGCATTCGGTATCTCCTTCGGTCAATTTTTTTTTTTTTTTTTGCGGTACGCGGGCCTCTCACTGTTGTGGCCTCTCCCGTTGCGGAGCACAGGCTCCGGACGCACAGGCTCAGCGGCCATGCCTCATGGGCCCAGCCGCTCCGCAGCATGTGGGATCTTCCCGGACCGGGACACGAACCCGTGTCCCCTGCATCGGCAGGCGGACTCTCAACCACTGCGCCACCAGGGAAGCCCCTTCAGTTTTTTTTTTTTCTTTTTCTTTTTTTTTTTTCCCTTCAGTTTTTTGAGCTTGGGGTTCGGTAGGAGAAGATGGGGCTGGGGTCTCTGCATCGAGGGAAGTGGGGCATGGAGTAGGGAACCGAAGTGGAACCCAGGGCCCTTTCTTTTCCCGCATCCCAACCCACCCTGCCCTGGGGTTGAAGCAAAGGAGGGCGGGCCGGTTGTTCTCCACCCCAGGAGCAAGGGGGGGCCCGGGATGGGGTGGGTCCCGCTGTGCCCAAGGGCCCCCCTCGCCTGGTCAGCTCTAGTTTTGGTGTTCTAGCTCAGTTTCTTTGCCCAGATTTCTTGCCACCTCTTGGGCTGGCTTTGACTAGACTAGAGGTCCCCCAAAGCCCTCGGGCTCAGCTTTGGTTTCTTTGAAAGGTTTGATAGCTATGAAGGTGAGAATCCACTTCTGGGATGAAGGCTAGACAGGCTCAGGAACGTGTGAGTGCAAATTCTTCCCGGGTAGGAACCGGGCCGGGTTGAAGTTGGGTTGGGCTTTGTGGCAGGGTGGGTCCCCGAGGCTTTTGTGTAACCGCACGTGCGCCTCAAGGTCCCTGACCTTCACCCATTTCCCTCTCCTGTTCCCACCCTCTGCCCCCTCACCCCAAGATACCTCATCTCCATTTTTTTCAGGGCTTCCTGGGGACTTTCTTAGACCTTGAAGAAACAACTCCATTGATCCAGAACCTTTGGAGAGCCTCTGGCCTGTTCGGAATGAGCCCTGTGGAGTTTCCCAGCTGGAAAACTCTGCCCTCCGGAACCTGACCACTGAGCCATGAGATGGGGAGGGGGTCTGGCTTGGGAGGGGGAACCCTTACGAAGTGGGTTTTCACCATTCTCTCTCTTTCTCTCTCTCTCTCTCTCTCTCTCTCTCTCTCTCCTTCCGAGAGATGTTTTCTAAACCCCACCCCTGAACTTCACCACTACCTCAGCAGCCTGAGTGTCTGGCTGTCCTTGCAGCAGCCGGGCTGGCTTTGCCTGGGCACCCATCCCCTTGCTCGCTTGAGTGCTGTGTGCTTAGGGCAAAGAGAGCACCCTCGTTCCATTCCTTCTGCCACCCAGACCCTGATGAACCAGTCAGTGTACTGGAGGCCCTGGCGACCCAGGCTGAGAAGAAGCAGCTAGAAAAGGTCAAGGTTTGGGGTTTGGTTCCTGGCTCCCTCACTACAGCCCTCTAAGCTCCAGCCTCCCTCACTTTAGACACAGGATGGCTCTGATCTACCTCACAGCAGGGTCAGAAGGACTTCTTTAGAGTTTTGGGGGGCTCCTGGGTTCGTGGGGAGGTGAACCATTAGAATGGATTCCTTCTTTTCCTTTTAAAATCAAATTAATAAATATTACTGAATGCAAAGTATCCATTGTCCTCTTTTCTCTCCATTTGTTTTCTTTGCATAATCCACTTTCTCCCTTCTTAGAGCTGGCTTTTGACTGAGGCAATAAATTTGGACTAATCCTTGCCCCTTTCTTCTTAATCCTCATGAAAGGAAAAATGAAGTCTGTTTGGGTGAAGGAGATGGAGTTTGAGCCTTTGACACTCCTGTCTCCCCACCCTTTCCAAAATTCCTGGAAGCCATTCTACCCACAGGATTGAGCAGTGTGTCCACAGGAGGATGGGGCTGCTGTGCCTGGGATCAGGGCATATGGAGCTCTTGTGCTATAAGCCGGTGGTGGATTCAGGAACCAGTTTTGTTTGGTGCTGTATGTGTGTGTGTCTGGACATGCAGACCGTTGTTTGTGTTGGGCAGATGTCTTGGGTTATAAATATATTCTGACATTTCCCATCCTTTGCATAACCTCTACCTTCCCACTCCCTTTCCTGAGAGGCAGGAATCTATATTATCCTCTTTTTTTTTTTGCGGTACGCGGGCCTCTCACGGCTGTGGCCTCTCCCGTTGCGGAGCACAGGCTCCGGACGCGCAGCCTCAGCGGCCATGGCTCACGGGCCCAGCCGCTCCGTGCCATATGGGATCTTCCCAGACCGGGGCACGAACCCGTGTCCCCTGTATCGGCAGGTGGACTCTCAACCACTGCGCCACCAGGGAAGCCCTATATTATCCTCTTGAAGTAAAACTGGAGTTACAAGTTTGAGCTCGTTGATAAGTTTTTCCCCTTATTTCAATTTTTATGAACTTTATCAGGCAGTTTCCTATGGAAAGAAAATTGCTATGGAAATCCCCGGGTCATTTTGTGGGTTCTTATTTAAACTCCACGAGCAGAGACCATTGTCCGGGCTGATTTACAGGATAGCCACTAAATCGTCAAAAGTTTAACGTGCTGGATGACAGCAGCATACAATGCATTGGCTAAGTTCAGGGGCTCCAGGGATATGAAACTCTGATCTGCCCTGAGGATGAGCTCGGTGGATTTCCACATATGGGTGTTGCCTGTGAATTGGACCTGGCCTCAGCTGCTTTCTTTTGTCCAGGAGTCCAGGTTTTATTTCTTAGGATGTTTGCATACCAAAGATGACTTTCTCCTTTTCGACCCAGAGCAGTGTGAGCTCTCTGGTGTCTGAGGTATGGAAAGTTTCTTGGCAAGGACTCAACTGTTGAACCCTTAGGGGAGAGGGAAGTCTTGCTTTAGCCTGGGGACACGTAAGAGGGCCTCTGCTCTCTCCCCATCTCTGGATATTTTCCCAGCATCGCCGAGGGAAGTTACCCAGTCAGTGCTAGGCAGGGGAGAATGATGATTTGGGGGAGGAAGGGCGCTCTGGTGTGTAGAATTGTCCTTGAACGCTAACCAGGGGCTCGTAAGGCTTGAGTCTCGCTCGACGTGCACCCGCGTGCCAGCTGTCAGTCTCCTCTGGAGTGTTTGGACTTGCACCGGGGCTGTGGACTCCATCTGCGAATTGTCACCGGTGCATCTGATGGAGAGGCAGCCGGCTGCTCTGGTCGTTTCTCCAGCAACGTGTGGCCAGGTGTCAGGCTGAGGGAGATTTACATCCTCGGATGCCAAGTGGGCTGCTCTCGCTAGCGCGAGCACGGGGCCTGAGCACTTGAACTGTGGAAGACAAACAACCATCCTCCGAGCCTAGGGGTGTGAAGACTTACAGACCAGTGAGAACAAAAGGGCCCTCTGAACAGTGGGCCCGGCCTGGGAGTGGGCAGAAGTGAGGGGGTGGGAGGGGAGAGTGCTGAGCTGGAGGACAGGGGATGAGGGGTGACTGGGTTTTTCAGAGGGAACCTTCCTTCTGCATCAGGTGGGACTGCTGAGGGGCAGGCAGAATTAGGGAGAGGGGGAGGTTGATAACAGACTTTCCTAGGACTCTCTCCGTGGTAGATTCTTCTGGGGAGTGATGGTAAGTGCAGGCTGTGGTCCTTGTGGGGGGTCACGGGGCTATCATTCCACACCAGCTTCATCCCTCAACCCTTACAGAGTTGAGCAGCTTCTCCCTGTCGTCCTGGGGCCACAGGTGAAGGCCATGGAAACAGTTTCCTTTATGGTTCCATCCTAAAAGCCAGAGATCCAGGCTCCCTCTCAGACCCTCTTGGCGGAGGGAGTATGTCTTTGTTTGTGTGTCTTTCCCGGGAAAAAATGGGAGCCGGCAATGGGGGTACAGATCTGCTAATGCCCGCCCCAGCCCCCTGCCAAACGCCCTGCGGACAGTCTGCCTTAGGCCAATGAGTGAGCAGTTGAAGTATCATGCTCAACTGTTTGATGAGCAGAAACTCCATAGGGCCATCGACTCTTTCGTAGCTCATCCTATTATGGGATTAAGGAAAATCAGAATGCATTCCTCAGTTTCCTCATCTATAAAATAAACGGAGAATAACCCTTTCTCTCCTCTCTTGCCTTTAGAAGGGGAATGACGGTGACTGGGACGGCTGGCTCTCATCGACCTCTGGGGAGCCCTAGGCAGAGCTTTGCAGCTTCAGCGTTTGTGCAGAGCTTTTGTGCTCCATCCAAGGCATAAGCGGTGCGAGGCGCCCCCTGACGGCGGTTTAAGGTACAACAGGTGTGGACAGAGTTTGCAAGTTGCCCTGACTTGCAAAAACTTGAAGAGACCCTAGGAATGGTTTAGCCCAATCCTTTGATAAAATGGATGAAGAAACTGACTTCTAGAGAGGTGAATTGTGAGTAGCCAAGATTAGTGTAGTCAATGAAAGGCAACACTGCACGGAATTTGGAGCTGGAAAAAACAAATAAAAAAGGAAGGAAGGGAATGACCCATCAATAAATATGCCAACACTCTAAGAGGTGCTCTCCAAACGTTATGTTGTAATGACAACAAAGAAAAAATACATCTGCATAGAAATCAAAGAGCTTGCTATGCTGATTCTAACCCAGTCTACCAGGCTCCCAAGTTCACTTTCTTTTCCCTGCACTCACTGCTCACCATCAGTCACACAGAACAAGTGATTTAACATCTCTGTTTGCCTGTGAATCAAACGCAGATTATATTACTGCTCTACTCAGTTCCTGCACACTGGTTTTGAAGCTCAGATGAGAGGCTGTATGTGAAAAGATTTGGAAACTGAAAGGGCTCCTCCAGTGTAAGGGGTGTCATGGAGTACGGAGCTCGGACTAGACCCAGGTCTCCTGGCTTTGGTCTTTGTTTGGTCCTACTTCTGTTGACAGCCTGGATCTTGGACCCACTTGCCTTTGGTCACTGTGGGCATGTCCTGCCTGGTCTTTCTTCCACAGGTTCATCCCTACCTCAGGCTGATTCCAATGGTGTCACCTCCATGTCACTGTACACCTCCCCCTCCAGCTCTCTTTTCACATTCAGACCCTGATCTGGCCTGTGCCTGACCTTTTGGTCATGGTTTGGCTCACCCTACCATTGGGGTGCAGCATTTATAATGAGGTAATTTTAAGGATGGACAGAAGGTTTAAGAGAGAGGGCACTTTTAGATGTCTGTGCTTTATGGTACCTTTGTGAGAATGTACCCTAAGGAACCGGAAGAGGGAGATGGTATATTAGTTTGCTAAACCTTCCATAACAAATCACCACAAACAGAAAATTATTCAGTTCTAGAGGCTAGAAGTCCAAAATCAAGGTGTTGGCAGGATCATTCTCCCTCCGAAGGCTCTGGGGGAAGAATCCCCTTTTGCCTCTTGTAGCTTCTGGTGGCTGCCAGCAAGCCCGGGTGTCGCCTGACTCATAGCTGCCTCACTGCAACTTCTGCCTCCGTCTTTGTCTGGCTTTCTCCCCCGTGTGTCTGTGTCCAAATTTCCCTCCTCTTATAAGGACACCAGCCATTGGATCAGGGCCCAGCATAATTCCGTAAGACTTCATTTTAACTTGATTATACATGCAAAGACCCTATTTCCAAATAAGGTCACATTCTGGGGTACCAGAGTTTAAGATTCAACATCTCTTTTAGGGGGACACAATTCTACCCACAGCTGAGGGTGTGATGGGGAAGCAGGAACACTTTTAACTCTCCACGCTCATCTTATTACTGCTATCTCAAACCCACATTTCCCAGGCCCTGTTTCATCCTATAATCAGTCAGAAGGGTAGTGGGCATGCTATGCACTCCTGGATTTCCAGTTACGAGCCTTTTCTCCCATCTCCCTGGGCCCCAGATTTGAGAGGCGATTCGTCAAGTCAGACTTTGCGTTTGTTGTCTCCTCTGGGCAGAATTTGCTGTCCATTCTCCATTCTTCCCTTCTTCCTTGAGTAACAGAACCCTTAAGTTTGATTGGGGCACGTGGCCTCCCTAAAAACACATTGCGGCCTCACCTGCAGCTAGGTGTGACTAAGTGACTTAAGTCCTAGCTGACTGAAGTGTGCAGCTTCCACGTCTGAAAGGGAAAGGGTGTATCCCCCATGTCTGCTTGTCCACTTCCAGCCGGCTGGAATGCAGATGTGATGGTAAGAACTGAAGCAGCCACATTGGGTCATGAGATGGCAACCACGTGTTGCCAATGGCAGAAGAACCAGACATGGGGAGCCTGGGTGTCCAACGGTGTGAGGTCATCTTTTTAGCCCTGAACTGCTTATGTTTAAAACTCTTAAATGAAAGAGAAATAAATGTCTATCCTGTTAAGCTACCGTTGTTTTCGCTTTTTTTTTTTTTTAATAGCTGCTGAATCAAACACATTCATCAGTGAAGGGAGGCAACAAAAGGATAACAATGAACGGACATCTCCTACATTCTGTAATGAACGTGGCTTGCCTTACAAGGCTGCCTTGCTTGGGTTCCCCTAGGGCATCTCTGGGAACTGGCATTTCTGTAGAGTCTGAGTTCGTGTCGTACCTGTGGCCACCAAGCCCATCTCCTGGACATTAACTCACATGGGGACGGTGAGCATGCTCGTTTCCCAAGACCGCTGCAACAAGTGACCACAGCCTTGGAGGCTTAAAACAACAGAAATCCATTCTCTCACAGTTCTGGAGGCCAGGAGTCTGAAATCAAGGTGTTGACAGGGCTGGTTCCTGCTGGAGGCCCTGAAGGAGAGTCCATTCCAGGCCCCGTTCCCAGCCTCTGATAGCTGTGGCAATTCTTGGCTTTCATTGACTTACAGACACATAGCTTTGATGTCTACCTCTGTCTTCACTTTCCCCCGGTGTCCCTGTGTGTCCTCTCCTTTCCTGTCTCATAGAAAGGCACAGATGTGTCTTTGTAAGAGACAGATCGGATTTAGATTTGGGGCCTATTCTAATCCAGGATGATCTCGTCTCAAGATCTTTGCCTTAATTATATCAGCAAAGACCCTTCTTCCAAATCGGGTCACATTCTGAGGTTCTGGTTGACATACCTTTTGGTAGGCGGCACTGTTCAACCCATTACAGCGAGAGATCCATGTGAACTCTTTAACGAATAGTTCTGATCTCATGAAATTTTCATCCACTCCAGTCACCCCTCACGGAAGGGCTGTTTTCTCCAGAAGCTCTTGGACTCTGTGGCAGGCAGAATTCTGAGATGACCTCCAAGGACCCATGTCCTTATATAATCCCCTCCCCTTGAACGTGGGTGGGGCCTGTAATTTGCTTCTAACAAATAGAAAATGCCGAAAGTGATGGGATGTTACTCTTGTGATTATGTCATGTTATGTGGCAGAGGGGAAGGGATTTTGAAGATGTAATTAAGGTCCCTAATCCATTGACTTAGGTTAACAGAAAGGGAGATTATCCTCAGGTGGGCCTGACTTAATCAGGTGAGCCCTTTAAAAGAAGGTCAGAGGGCAGAGAAGAGAAATGCACCTACTAGCCTTGAGGAAGCCAGCCACGGTGAGCTCTATAGCTGCAAGGAAATGGGTTCCGTGTGACCCTGAAAGAGGACCCTGAGCTCCAGGTGAGACTGCAGCCCTGGCCAACACGGTCATTGCAGCCTGGTGAGACCCTGAGCAGAAGACCCAGGCTCCTGACCCATGGAAAGTGAAATAATGAATGTGTGTTGTTCTGAGCTGCTTCGTGGTAATCTGTGGCCCAATAATAGAAAAACAAATATAAACTTACTTCCCAATTCTGTCCCAGGCTGCTCTTTCTAACAGTCCTTCTCTGGTCCTGTTTTTAAAGATTTCCTATCAGAAACCGAAATACAATGGGACCCCAAGCTCAGGAAGGTCCCATGATCTGCCATGGCCTGCTTTTCTCCAAAGGACTCTGGGAAACTCTTGCTTGTCTGGTCCAGAAAGAGCATCTCTCAGCCTCCGTCCTTCACTCCTGAGGGAATGACCAGTCATTCTATGATTCCTTCTCCCCAGCCTTTTGAGAAAATTAGGAGCTAAAGAACCCATTGCACTACATTTTTCATTTCTGAGTTGCTAGTGAGGAACCACACTTTATAACACACAGTAAACACAGTTCCCAAAGCCTCTTCAGCAAGAAACAAGATGAAGTCTTATTGCTTCTGCTGTTGGTATTCCCAGAAGGAAGGGTGGATGGGTCAGTTCTTCCCAGAGAAGAGAGTGCTGGGCACGGGAGAGCTTTGCATCAGCTCAGTGCCACCCACGGCTTCTCTGTTTTCTCTCCCTGTCACTGGATCATGTGACTGAGCCCTTCCTCTGCAGGCTCCCCTTGGGCCCAAGTCTGAATCTAACTGACGTCGGAACACTCTCCCAGGGCCACAGGCAGCTGCTTTCCCAATGAAGAAATTCTTACCATTTGAGGAGAAGGAGAAACATATGAGGCTGGTGGCAAACATCACCGCTACGTGAAGACGCAGAGGGGAGAACACATTTTAAGAGCAAACTAGTCCTTTCTCCGTAACCCTAGCTCTATGCCCATCCCCTTGGTAGTCTTGCTGGCTAGCTCATTTGGCCCGTTCTGGTATTGCACTTCTGACCCCGGAGAATGAAACAGTTTTGAAAACCTTGCCTTGCTTTCCTTTAACATTTCTTGCAAGTTGTTGTAAGGAAAAAGATATTTCTTAAAAAAAAAAAAAAAGGTAGAAAAGTTGGACAAAAGTAAGTGAATATTATTAATGATACATAAGATATTGTTTAAATTAAGCAGATATTTTGCAGAACTGACATCTCCCTCCAGGCTTGCTGTGGTGCCTGGTATTTTTATGGAGGACATCTGGTGGGTTTACCCGGTACCCACAGCATATCTCAGGCCTTCAACACTTAACAGAATTCACTCAGGTAGTCTTCACTGGGCCTTCTTGCCTAGCTCTGGCTTTCCTCCAGTTCATCTCCCACAAGCCCACAGATGGATTTTTCTAAAGTATAAATCTGTGTCATTCCTTTTCTCAAAATCATTCAGTGATTTTCTGAAGCATTTGGGGTAGGATTCAGACCCCTTAACACAAGGGCCTGGCATTAGATGGACAAGCGCCTACCCTCCTAACCTGATTTCATACCACTCCTCTCCCCCATACACTTTTATTCCAACCACACTTAATTTTTAGTTTTTGGCCACACTGCGCAGCCTATGGGATCTTCGTTTCCTAGCCAGGGACTGAACCCGGGCCCTCGGCATTGAACGCGCAGAGTCCTACCACTGGACCACCAGGGAATTCCCCCAACGACATTTAAATTCACTAAAGAGCTAATTTTTCTTTGTACCTTCACACAGACTGTACCCTCTGTCGCCCATCCAAACACAGATTGTACCCTCCACTCATCCACTCACCCATCCCTTCCAGCAATAAGTAATAATTTTAAAGTGAACAGATTCTAAATATGTTACAAAGTAAAACTGACAGGGTTTGCTGATGGCTTGGAGGTAGGGTGTAAGAGAAAGAGAGAGAAGTCCGGGATGAGACCAAGAGTTTTGGGCTGAGAACCTGGCAGAAGGGACTTGCCACTTACTAAAATGGGGAGAAATGATGGGAGGATATGAAACTATGAGTTAGTTTTTAGATACAGTAAATTTGAAACGTCTATGAATGATTTATTGGGATACTATGTAGGCTTGGATTTCCAGGTCGGAAGTTAGGAAAGAAACTGGAGTCGGATATATAAGTGTATGGTCAGGCCACCCAAGATGGCTGCTCTCTTGCTCTCTGTACATCCCCTGCTGGGCCAGGCCCTGCTTCACCTACACCCTACTCTCCTGACTGACCTTCCCTCTTAATCATAGAGCCTAATCAGTAAGTGCCTATGTACTTACCCTGGCCCTAACTAGTGATTGTTCTAATCTTTAGATCAGAACTATTTCAACTATGATAGTTTACCAAAGGAGCCATGAGGGGTGCATCCCTTTGCTGGTTTCCCCGTTAACTGATGAGCCATCCTGACATCAAGTCCCCTATAACTGGTAATCTCTCTATTACCCCGGGAGCGAAGACTACTGCCTTGTCCTGCCTTCTGTCTGCCACACACAGCGGGGTGTCGCTCCAAGACCTTGCTTCAGACATGTAAGGTCCCTCTCATCCCTTACACCGTTGATGTCTCTGTTGCTGACTCTGGGCTCTTGAGACTGGACAAGTCCATGCCTTGCAGGCCTGTGGGTGCAGCTCAACAATAAGTCTGACAGATTGATTCCAGCAGTGAAAAGCTGGAAGAAGGGCCTCAGTCCTTGTCTTCTTTGAAGAAAGAATTCAGCATAGAGACCAAGATTGTGAAAAAGGTAAAAGATACAAGTGTTTATTAGAAGCAAAGTATGTGGGACTTCCCCACTGGTGCAGCGGCTAAGAATCTGCCTGCCAATGCAGAGAACATGGGTTCAAGCCCTGGTCCAGGAAGATCCCACATGCCGCGGAGCAACTAAGCCCGTGCACCACAACTACTGAGCCTGTGCTCTAGAGCCCACGAGCCACAACTACTGAGCCCGTGTGTCACAACTCTGAAGCCTGGGCCCCTAGAGCGTGGGCTGGTGTTCTAGGGAACACCCCAGGAATGGTCAGAACTTGGGGCCACAAACACTCCATCCCCAGTTATTGGCTGATCAGCTTCCAGGCAGAGCCTCAGGCACAAGCCAACCGCCCCCTCCGTTACTCCCCACAGGCTGTCACTCTCCGTAGCCTGGGGTAGACCAGAAAGGAACCTTCCCTCTGCTGCTGAGACAGCAGTGGGGACCGTGGATGTTTAACACGTTTGGAAGCACAAAGCCAACACACATAAAAATAGCCATTAAAGATGGTGGTTCCTGGGGACTTCCCTGGTGGTCCAGTGGTTAAGGATCCACCTTCCAGCGCAGGGGACGTGAGTTAGATCCCTGGCCGGGGAACTAAGATCCCACACGCTGTGGGGCAACTAAGCCCGCGCTGCAACTAGAAGAGCCCGTGTGGCCAAAATTTAAAAAAAAAAAAAAAAAAAGATGGTGGTTCTTAAGCCTTGGGAATGGATGATTCAGCGAACACTCTCTGACTGCCTTTCCAGCGTCCCTTCTCCGCTCTCCCATTTCTGAGAACACCTGGCATCTCTTTTGGGAATGCTTCTGTCTATTCTTAGCTGTGCAGTTTGGGAGGGATGAACACCCCCCCTCAGCTCTAGGTGACTGGTTTACACGCACCAGAGTATCCCGTCCTTGGTCAGGGATGGGCCAGTGACCGACTGCAGCCAGAGAAAGGAGGCCGGGGGCTTCGAGGAGGGAAGCTTCCTCGTTCTTGCAAGGAGCCAAGAGAAGAGACGCTTTCTCTTCTTCTGGATAGTGAGGATGTAACGTCTGGAAAGGCTGCAGCCATTGTTTGAAAACATAAACACTTTTTTTTTTTTTTGCGGTACGCGGGCCTCTCACTGTTGTGGCCTTTCCCGTTGCGGAGCACAGGCTCCGGACGCGCAGGCTCAGCGGCCATGGCTCATGGGCCCAGCCGCTCCACGGCATGTGGGATCTTCCCGGACTGGGGCATGAACCCGTGTCCCCTGCATCGGCAGGCGGACTCTCAATCACTGCGCCACCAGGGAAGCCCATAAACACTTTTTAAATGAGAAATCATATGCAGGTGGTCTAACATTTCCAAGGGGCAACGTGGTGTCCAGTGGAAAGCAAGTCAGGGTTATTCTCTGTCCTTGTCCACCAGCCAGCCTGTTCCAGTTTGCAGAGGTGATCACAGTTACCTGCTTCTCATGCACCCTTCCAGAGATTTTCTAGGCATATACATGCAAATGCATCTTTTATTGATATATCCCCCCAAATATTCCCCACTTTGCTATCTATTTGTACGTCCTTTGTTCTTAATGATGTATCTTGAATATTTTTATACATTTGTACATGTAGGGCTGCCTTTAACACCTGCATGGGATTCCATTATATGGATATCCCATTATTAATGTAAACATTCCTTCAGGAATTGGCATTTAGTTTATTTGCAAACAGAGCTGCAATGTAAATTCCTCAGATGCGCTTCCTCTGCACATGTGCTACGCTGGCATTTGCTCCCGTGCCCAGAGTCAGCCCGAGAACAGAGCAGAAACATCTGGAAGAGCAGAGCCAAGGGAACCACAGAAAGGGAGCTGGAGCCCTGACGACTCATTACGCTCTGGCTTGAACGATGAGTGAGGTCAGATGTACCCTGGGCTGCCCCGTTATAGAGCCAAGAAATTCCTTCTCTTTCTCAAGGTAGTTTAGGTTGGGTTTTTTATTACCTGCTGCATGAAAAGTTCTCATTGGCACAGATGTTAAAATTGTCACAACTGAAATGTGTAGTGAAAACAAGAATGATGAATAATGACACGGCAATTTTGATCTCCATAATCTTTTTTTTTTTCTGGCTGCGTTGGGTCTTCGTTGCTGCACGCGGGCTTTCTGTAGTTGCGGCGAGCAGGGGCTACTCTTCCTCGTGGTGTGCGGGCTTCTCTTGTTGCGGAGCACAGGCTCTAGGTGTGCAGGTTTCAGTAGTTGTGGCACAAAGGCTCAGTAGTTGTGGCTCGTGGAGTCTAGAACACAGGCTCAGTAGTTGTGGCGCACGGGCTTAGTTACTCCACAGCATGTGGGATCTTCCCAGACCAGGAATCGAACCAGTGTTTCCTGCATTGGTAGGCGGATTCTTAACCACTGCGCCACCAGGGAAGTCCCAATAACCATCATCTTAAAATATAAACATCTTAGAGAAGAAACCAGAGGGGTGTACACCAAAATGTTAACTGTGGTTGTGGATTGACTGTAGGACATCGGTGCTCTTTGTTATTGTTTTTTGAAGTTTTAAAGTTTTCTACAATAATAAGGATAACTTCCACTATCACTGTCTCAAGGCAGGTTCCCTGGAAGCACAGGCTGAGACAGAGATTTGGGGCATGTGATTTTCAGAGGGAGTGCCCTGTAGGATGAACTTGTAAGGAAGTGGGGGAAGCACGATTGTGAAGGGGAGGGGGCCATGCAAGGATGGGGCCTTGGCCTGATTGGGGGATGGGCCCTAAAGTGCAAATTGAGCCACGTGCATCCCCCAAGGCAAGAGGGCTGGCTTTTTGTATGCCGGGATCAGGCAGTGCTGGGGGTGTAAGTGTGATGCTGATGGGGGTGTAACCTGCCAGGTGGTTTCCTGTTGCCAAGGACAATCTGGAAGGTAGATCTGAAAGATAAGCCTTATCCACCAACAGGGCTGGAAAATGTATTTGAGTGAGACACCAACAGTGTCTGCAAGGGTCACAAAGTCATTTGGAAAAAAAAAGCAAGCAAAATGCAAGACTGACCCTGCAGAGGCCAACGCTTTCTGCCTTTGGTCTCTGCCTTCTACACTTGCTGCTCGGCCACCACTGAAACAGTTTGCAAATGTAGAAGTCTCGTCTGTAAATAACAGAGAAACAGGATTGGCTTAGAGAGTTGCAAGTTATACTGTTCTAAACATAGGACTCTTTATGAAAATAACTGTAGAAGAAAACAGTGATTTCTTTCTATTAAAAAAAAAAATCTGGAGCCCTGAGCAAAATGAAAGTAGAAGCTTTTAAAATGTATCCCTCGATTCACGTTACTGCTGGGTCAGAGATTTTCCCATCTGCAGGAGGAGCCCTCACCAGGCTCATGGCTGCCTGCATTGCCCCATCTTCTAAGGGGCTGACTTGTTATTTTGGATTAGGTGACGAGAGGAGCCAGTGAGTTAGGGAGAGGTGCCTGGGAGTTCCAAGTCCTCCCTACGCCCTCCCCCGGCCCCCTCTCTCAGAGGGTTCTCCCCAGTTGTCTTGCAGTATTCCCGTAGCCCTGGAGGATGGCCACCGCGGAGACAGTGAGTGGTGGGGTTCTGTTGCTCTGGTGACCAGTTGACCGGAGCCTCTGCGTTGGAGTTGCCAAGGTTCTGGGAAGAGGCTTGTCTGTCGGGTCCAGACTTGGAGGAACGCTGCAGAGCAGAAGCCTTCGGGAGCGGAAGCACAGTCTTGGCTCTACTTTCCCTCAACGATGTCTGTGTTCACGGATGTGCCCCTAGCCCAGAAGCTAGAAGGCAGCTTGCTGAAGACCTACAAACAAGATGACCACCCTAACAAGGTGTTCCTGGCCTATAAAGGTAGGTGCCTCGTAGTTTTGGAGTGTGAGACCTAGTCTACCATCATTGCCTCTAGGAGGGCCGTATCGGGAGAGAGCCCAAGCCTCCCCAGACAGACAGCTCTGCTCCTGTTAACAGAATTGCCCAGTGGGTAAATAAAAGAGCAGAAAACCTCCTGGGTCATTCTGTGCCCTCCGCCCTTCTCTGCGGGTTTCCCGGGATTTGATGAGAGCTGTATCCTCTCCCCCAGCTCTACGCTTGGGGCCTGCGTGGACACTGTACTTTCTTCAGCCTCTTCATTCCACCCCCTCCCTCCTCCGCTCCTGTACTGAGAATGGCTCCTAAAATGGACTGTTCAGGGATGCAGCCAGCCCTTGTTATGGTGAAAGTCAGTGTCGCCTTTGTTCAGTCTCATGTACCTACAACTCTCACGTTGTCTATCATTTTTGCCGTTTAAATGGCATAGGTTTCTGTTGCCTTTTTTAAAAAGATGAAAATTAGATACATTCACTGACAACACATTGTTTTGATAAAAGGGGAAAAAGAAAAGGAAAGTTGTCTTTTCCTAGATGACTTCCCAAAGCCCCAAGAGAGGCAGGACAGATCTGTGGGCTTTCTGAAGAGCCCAAACTCGCAGATGCTGAGGTGGGCATTAAGAGCCCCCTCTTCGGGCTTCCCTGGTGGCGCAGTGGTTGAGAGTCCGCCTGCCGATGCAGGGGACGTGGGTTCATGCCCCGGTCCGGGAAGATCCCACGTGCCACGGAGCGGCTGGGCCCGTGAGCCATGGTCGCTGAGCCTGCGCGTCTGGAGCCTGCGCTCTGCAACAGGAGAGGCCACAACAGTGAGAGGCCCGCGTGCCGCAAAAAAAAGAGCCCCCTCTTCCCTTACCCTCACAGTCTGCATGAGCAGCCAAGGCCAACCCTGGGTGTCCTCTGTCGTGCGCAAGACCCGAATGCAGATCGCCCAGGATCCCTCCCTGACCTATGAGTACACGCCAGTGATGGGCATGAAATCATTCATCCAGGCCTCCTTGAACCTCCTCTTTGGAAAGGACAGCCAAGTCATTACGGAGAACAGGGTGAGAAGCAGGGCCCTTTCCTTACTCACCGAGACACAAGGAGCGGAGATCGGGGATAGGGGATGTACAATCATAAACCTGAAAGAGACTTTGGACGGGCCCCTTGAGGCTCAAAGAGTCCCCCAGCTTGGTCACTGGAGGGCAGAGCCAGGACCCCAAACCAGGGCTCTCGCACCAGCCCACGTGATTATGTGCAAGCTCTTTTAAGAAGGGGATGATCTGAATCTGAAGTGGGGCTGGTATCACCATCACTCTTTTTTTATTTTTTTTTAATGGTTGACAATCAAAGAGGGGTAATATTTTGGGACACATGAAAATTATATGAAATTCAAATTTCAGTGTCCAGAAAATGTTATTGGAGCATGGCCACGATCATTTGCTTGCCTTGTCCAGAGCTGTCTTCTGCTATAAAGGCAGACTTGAGTAGTTATACAGCCTGAAAGCCTAAAACATTGACTACTTGGCCCTTTGTAGAAAAAGGCTGCCCGTGCCTGGTATGGATGTGAGCACCACGGGGGTGGAGGGTGTTCTTTTTGTTCCCTTATGCATCCCAAGTGCCTACTACAGTGTCTGGCACATAGTAGGTGCTCAGTAAATCTGGTTGAATGAGTCAATGGAGGCGTATGTGTTGGAGCATGTTGCTTTGACCTCCATGAGGAAGTGACCCTCCTTCCCCAGCTTTTTCTGGGAAACATCAGTGCCTGCAGGTGCTACTCCTGTTTCTGGTTTGCTGGCAGGCAGGGGGCGTGCACACTGTAGGTGACAGCGGCGCTTTCCAGCTGGGGGCCCAGTTCCTCAAAACTTGGCATCAGGATTCTCAAGTAGTTTACATCATTTCTTCTCACAAAGGTGAGTGTGAGGCAAGTGGGGGCGACAGCAGACCCCCGTCCTGTGTTCCTGATTCCTACCCCATTTGCAATCTCCACTGTTGTCCTCTGCACCCTCTGTCATGAGAAACATGGTGGACGAGCCAAGGTATGCTTGTCCCTCTCCTGTTACTGTCCTGCCTTCGGCCACTGACCCTCCCCCTCAGGCTCACTCTCTGGTGTGGCTGCTTCCATCTTTCCACCTGCCGCGTACCAGCTGGTGGGGGATGTCTCCCCACAGAACCGCATGGACTCGTCTTCCAGGACATGGGCTTTACAGTTTATGAACACATCTTCTGGGACTCCGCACGGCTGTGCTTGGACCCCAGCATGCTCCTCGATGTGGTGGAGGTAGATGTGCTCGCTCAGAAGCACCCCCCGAGACTTGATTCACAGTTTCCCTTTCCTTTCCCGCCCCCTTCAATCATCAAGGCCTTTTCTAGGCTTGGATTCGTAGCCCTTTAGTAGGACCAACATGGAGGACCACGTCTCCTCCCAATGTCGCGTTGCCACGACCTACGTGGTCAAGGAAGCGCCTGACGAGACAGTCTCTACCTGCAGCAGGCCCCGCATGGCTGTATCTTCGTGATTGGGAACATCGGCAGCTGCAAGCTGACACAGGGTCAGTGGACACAGTTGATGGTCCTCATGAAGGTGAGCCCACCCTCCCGCCTGGCTCCCCTCCCTCTCACCACCTGCCGCGCCTCCATCAGTCCCTTCCTTTTCTCATTCTCCTTTCTCCTACAGAGCAAGCAGATCTTTCCATTTTTTGACATTCCCTATCAAGGTTTAACGACAGGTGACCTGGAAGAAGATGCTAGATTCTTACAATACTTTGTGTCTCGAGGCTTTGAGTTCTTCTGCAGCCAGTCTCTGTCCAAGAATTTTGGTATTTATGGTATGACGTGGGCAGGAGAAGGGAAGGCCTGGTGGTGCCCCACCCTGGGCACGAGCGACGCGTTTGACATCTCCTACCCTCTGGAGAGAACCCAGGCCTCCAGAGAGGGCACCGGCGGCAGAAGGGAAGGGCACTGAGCTACCAGTCAGGTTCTGTGGTATGGTCTCAGCTCAGCTGCTAAAACTGACTCTAGCTGAGCCATCTCACGCCTCTCGGGCTTCTGTTTCCTCCACTATAAGACGAGGGGTGGGAGTTAGTGATCTTTCAAGTCCCTTCCACCTTTAAGGCTCTTACCTGTGGCTACTTTTTCCTGCAAGAGGAGCCTGTGGCAGCTTCCCGGGGCATGGATGCCAACTTGGTGGGGCTGGGTGGTGAGCCCCGCGGTCCAGCCCTCTCTTCTGCAAGGCAAGGGGCAGAGACTGCGTGCACGGCCGGGGAATGGCAGAGGGGGCGCTGAGACAGGCTGTCTGTCCCAATGCTGCAGACGAAGGAGTGGGGATCCTCGTGGTGGTGGCACTCAGTAACGAGCTCCTGCTGTGCGTCCTCTCGCAGCTGACGGACTTCGCGCGGGCCCTGTGGCTAAACCCTCCTACCACGGGTGCTCGCATTATCACCTCTGTCCTCTGTAACCCGGCTATGCAGGGAGAATGGTAAGGGGGAGGGGTGGGGCAGGACGGGTGGGCGGAGCCTCTGGATACCCACAGACTTGCTGACTCACAGGATGCAGTGGCTGCCTCTCTTCCTGCCCACATTGCCTCTTTACTCTTTACTGAGGAGCCCCTGTGTACCAATGGCAGCGGCTATGCTGAGGGTTGCCCAGCCTGCGGCAGTGGGTAATAGGATGCGCTTTTTGGACCCAGGTCAAATTATTATTGAATTATTTGAACATTCCCAGATTGCAGGAGGAGATGAGGAAGGACCAAGGGCCTGCTGCTCTGGCAGTCTGCTGAGAGTCTGCTTCCCTTGCTTACATTAATATGGGCTGAAACCCCCTCCCATTTATAACCATCCCAGGTGGAGGCCTGGCTCCACCACTTTTGAAGGGAGAAGAGGGGAAAGGCACTAAGGAGGCTGAGAGCACGGGGAGACCTTATGCTCTTAATTTCCTGATGTCTTTCCCTTGGCAGGAAACAGAGTCTGGAAGGGGTTGTAAAGAACGTCATGATGACCAAGGAAAAAGTGAAGGAGAAGCTCCGGCTCCTGGGAACCCCAGGCTCCTGGGATCACATCACGGAGCAGAAGGGGTCCCATGGCTATCTTGGACTCAACCGTAAGTGTCTAGGAAGGGACAGCTCCCCACTTTCTCACCTTGTATTTGGGCTTGTATTTGAGCATAAACTTCATGGACTAGGTGACCAGTCCCTAGCTTCACCCCAGATTTTGATCCTTTCCTGAGGAAGGTAGAGCTGCTTTCAAGATGCTTCTGGATCCCCAGAAAGGCTGACACTCCCTCTCCTCCATAATTCACCCTAGGCTAGAGGGGAGCTAGAGGTGGCCACCTCAGGATCTGAGACCCTATGGTCATCACCAGCCCAACAGGTGGACTACTTGGTCAAGAAAAAGCATATCTATATCCCCAAGAATGGGCGGATCAACTTCACCTGTATCAATTCCTACAACATAGATTACATCACTGAGAGCATCAATGAGGCTGTCCTCTTCACAAAGGACTCAGAGAAATAGCTTCCAAAAGTAAATGACTCCTGATTGGAATAAAACCTTTGGTCTCTAAAAAAATCCTGTGCTGATTATTCATTGCTGCAATTCATTTCTCTGCAAAACACTCTCTGTCTCTCTCTCCGTCCATTGATGAAGCATTGGTCTGGCCTCAGCAAAGAGACCCAGAGAAAAAGGGAATGTTTACGTTCATTGACCATCTCATATTTGTTGAGCATCTATCATGTTAAGGGCCTGATCTGGTGTCTTAGTGCATTTGGTCTGCTATAACAAAATATCATAGACTGGGTGTCTTATAAACAACAGAAATTCGTTAAGATTCTTAGAGTTCTGGAAGCTGGGAAGTCCCAGATTAAGTCACCAACAGAGTCAGTGCCTAGTGAAAGCCCACCTCCTGGTTCATAAACAGCACCTCTGCCTGTAACCTCACATGGTAGAAGGAGTGAGGGATCTCTGAGTCATCTTTCATAAGGGCACTAATCCCATCCATGAGGGCTCCACGTTCATGACCTAAAGACATCCCAATACCATCACATTGGTGATTAGCTTCCAACATATGCATGTTGAGGAGACACAAACATTCAGACCATAACATCTGGGCATCAAAAGGTATGCAAAAAACAGGCACAGTCCAGTTCTTTTTCTCTGGAAGTTTATAGTCTAGTTGGAAGATGAGCCTTAATCACATGAAACAGAAGTGACTATTGGGTGTCTGTTAATACATGGAACTCTGCAAGCCCCCAGGATACTAAAAGGTATAAGACACTGTTGCTACTCTTATGATGTCCTCCACCCCAGCTGGGGAAATACAACTCACTTGGTAAAAAAGAAGTTAATCATAAAAGGTGGCATGTAATAAGTGCTAAGTAAGTTTCAGGAAAATGTTAACACAGCAGGACTTCGTTGCCCAAACTCTATACATTCCAAGGGGCTTCAGGACTGACCCTTGACCAGTTACTGGGAAATAAAGTCTGAGCCCTTGGAGTTTCCTGCCTGACAAAAGTGGTTTGTATGATGGAACCCTTGGGTCATGCTGTGTCAGTTTGATGTCTAGGGGCTGGAGACTGGGTAGTTAAGGTGAGTTATGCAGGCACTGCATGCCCATGTGATTAACTCCCAATAAAAACTTTGGATATCAAAGTCTTGGTGTGCCTCGTTGGCAACACCTCACACACGTTGTCACACACTGGTGCTGGGAAAATTGAGCACTGTCTGTGCAACTGGAACAGGACAACTGGACAGGAAACTGGAAGCTCGTGCTTGGTATCTCCTGCACTCCACCCTATCTGCCTTTTTCCTTTGCTGATTTCAGTCCTGTCCTTTCACTGTAATAAACTGTAACCATGAATGTAACAGATTTACTGGGTCCTGTGAGTCCTTCTAATGAATCATTGAACCTTGGGGACTCCTGAAACACACATTAAATTAGGTGCAGAACTGCATTTTTTTTTTTTTTTCCGGCTGCATCGGGTCTTAGCTGTGGCACGCGGGCTCTCTAGTTGATTGTCCCACCGCATGTGGGATCTTTGTTCCGCCATCAGGGATCGAACCAGTGTCCCCTGCATTGCAAGACGGATTCTCAACCACTGGACCACCAGGGAAGTCCCAGAGCTGCATATAGCACAAGGATTTAGGCAAGTCCGTTCTCAGCTTCCTTGCACTCCCTGAGGATTGTTCTTACAGGGAGTGCAGACAAGTGAGCAGCCTCATGGGGTTGGGCTTAAGATACTCAAACCTGTCTATCAAGGCTGGCGGCTCCTTCCTGGAAAATAAATGATACCTTTTCCATAAATTGTAGTTCTTATGAGAGGAAGCAGAGGTTCTGTCTACGGGTCTCATAATTGAGAAGGATTGCAGGCAACCTCATGGAGCAAATGAGGCCATCTCCTTTGGTTTCCTGATGCTTAGAGATGAATTTATCTTAAGTTCCTGTGTTTACCCACAGGTGAAGATTCTTATTTCAGGTCTTCTGAAGAGTCTCTTGTCCCCAGATTCTAAGGGCTTCTAGCCTTAATGTCAGAAGATCTCTAGAGGAACCCTCAGTGGGTAGCATTTGTAACCATTCTCAAAGCATGAGGACAGAATTTATTCAGCCAGGTTCTCTCCAACCTCCTGAGCCTAATAAAATAATTCTAGTGACTTTCAGTTTATGTAGATAAGAAAGCCTTGAACAAGCAAAGCTTGGAACTGCCTGTGACCTCTCCTACTAGCTTATATGAAATATGCGGGCTTTTGGTACCCCCAGCCCAGAATCCCAGCAGGATTTGAGGAGAGAATATCTTTTCACCCTTTGTTGCTAGTTGGCTTCAGGTCTCCGTTTTACATCTCTTTGATGTTCATTTAAGACTTCCTTGAAACTAGTTTCTGCCTTGATCACCTCTTTTTAATTTTTTAATATATATATTATCTTGGTCCAATTAATATACCAATATATAAATATATATTGGTTCAATATATAAATATATATATATTTAATTGGATCTTGGTCTTCAAGTGAATCCGCCTCTGTCGGTGGCCCACGACTCCAAGGTTATCCAAGCCTGGGCAAGCTGGGATTCCAGAGGGTTCCAGAGGATCCCGGGGACAGGCGTCCCCGTGTTTCTGCTCACAGATGCGGGCGCCAAGCCCAGCAGTTTGTAGTGCACGCACTGAGCTTTCTGGGGCTGCCTTCTCCCCTTTTCCATCGGCTGTGGGTCCCAGCAAGACCTCGTAGTAAAAGAAAGTTTGCGAGTTTGTTCCGATTTTCCCTGGTCGGCAAGTGGCTGCAGACGCACAAGGAGAAGCCTGGGCCCTGGGCGCATCTTCCAGGAAACCCCGTTGTCCGCAGGTAGAGATGGCCCCAGGCTCAGCTCCAAATCCCGTGTGTGTGTGTGTGTGTGTGTGTGTGTGTGTGTGTGTGTGTGTGTGTGTGTGTGTGTGTGCGCGCGCGCGCGCGTGTTGGGGAGCCCAGGGTTGGGAGGACGCCCAACTCGAGCTGAGGAAAGTCGAGAATGGGGTTCCACGGTGGGGCAAGCGCGCAGCCTCCCGGACGGAGCGGACCTAGCAGAGCCGGGCAGTACCCGGGGCCGAGCATCCGACCGCGGGCGGCGAGGTCACCTGGCCAAGCACCGGCCAGCGGGTAGAGGGGAACCCAGAGGTGGGAGAAAGGCGTTCTTTACCTAGGAGTCGGCCTGAGTCCCTGGTCTAAGGCTGGGGCTCTGGTCCCTGGACAAGGCCTGGAGGGCTGACCCGCTGTGGGATGCGGGGTAGGGGCCGTGGTGGAGGATGGACTCGGAACTGCTCCTGAGCGCCCCCAGCAGGCCTTCACTTTCGCTCGCGATTCCACTCCTGCCCGGGCTCTAGGGTCTTCCCCGGGGAAGCCAAATTCCTGTGCTCGCCTACGCCTCTCCCGTGGACTTGTGACAGGGACCCTCACTCCGCACCGTGATTTGGAAGTTAAGCGCCCTTCTCTCGCTTGCTCACCACACTCCAGCCACACCGGTCTTCTTCCAGTTCCTCCAATATAAACAGGTCTTCCAGTCTCAGGGCCTCTGCACAGTCTCTCCTGCCCAGTAACGCCCTCTCTGCTTTTTGCAAGGTCAGTTCTTTCTCATGGTGTGGGTCGCAGATCTCAGCTTAAATGTCGCCCACGCCCCCGCCAAAGACTTGTATGTAACCATCCTACAAAGTAAGGTCTCCCTTCCCCCACAAATATATTTTATTTCCTTTCCTTCTTGTTTCCTTTATGCTTCTTGCTGCACTTTGTATTTATTTTGCTTTATTCTCTGACTTTGCCAGTTTAATGTAAAATAGCACAAGGAACATATTTGTCTTGTCAAGTGGGCACATAAAAATATCACAAATATTTGTGGTAGCATCTTTTTAAAAATAAATTTATTTATTTATTTTTGGCTGCATTGGGTCCTTGTTGCTGCGGGCTTTCTCTAGTTGAGGTGGGCGGGGGCTACTTTTCGTGCCCGTGCGTGGGCTTCTCATTGCAGTGGCTTCTCTTGTCGCCAAGCACAGGCTCTAGGTGCACGGGCTTTAGTAGTTGTGGCACGTGGGCTCCGTAGTTGTGGTGCACGGGCTTAGTTGCTCCGTGGCATGTGGGATCTTCCCAGAACAGGGATCGAACCCGTGTCCCCTGCATTGGCAGGCAGATTCTTAACCACTGCGCCACCAGGGAAGTCCCTGTGATAGCGTTTTTATTAACTAATCGCCTCCTTGCTCCATAGAACATTAGAACCAGAATACGCCTCCTGGGCAGGGCAGTTCTGCAGAAATCTGTGCTACTTGCAGCAGCCCCAATCTGTCAGGGTAGAGGGTTGGCATCTAAGTGTGATCTTTGTTCCCTGAATCCTCCCTTAGAGCCAAAGACAGGTACCTCTGCCGGGCAGGATTCCCGGGCCCTCGCACAGGGTTTTATGGTGTCAATGAAAAAAATACGAATGGCAATCAAGAAGAACTTGAGCTATGAGACAGAGAAGAGAAGGTTAGAACTGGGGGGAGAAGAGTGTTGAAAATGGTACTGGGGTCAAGATGAAAAGCGCTCTGGAGTTTGGTTGCACGAGAAGCTAATGTCCTTAGCGCTCCGGGACGGTACAACTTAAACCATGTAAACTTCATTTATTTATTTATTTATTTTTTCGGTACGCGGGACTCTCACTCTTGTGGTCTCTCCCGTTGCAGAGCACAGGCTCCGGACGCGCGGGCTCAGCGGCCATGGCTCACGGGCCCAGCCGCTCCGCGGCATGTGGGATCTTCCCGGACCGGGGCACGAACCCGTGTGCCCTGCATCGGCAGGCGGACTCTCAACCACTGCGCCACCAGGGAAGCCCAAACCATGTAAACTTTATACAGTATAGCACAGGGAACTCTTCTCAATACTCTGTAATGACCTATAGGGGAAAATAAAAACAAGTGGATAAATGTATATGTATAACTGATTCACTTTCCTGTACAGCAGAAGCTAACACAACATTGTAAATCAACTATACTCCAATAAAAATTTTTTTAAAACATGTAAATTTTATACTATGTGCGTTTTACCACTACCGAAAAAGAAGTTACTGGGCAACAACACATCATCCATGAGAACTTTTAGGGGGTCTACCTTATCAGACCCTGAGCCGCTAACCTCCCCTTCCTACCAGGAAGTGCAGAAGCTCAATGACGGAATTTGGGTTTAGGACCTGTCTTATCAATGAATGGTATGTTGGTGTCCGAGGGATTGTCGATGTGGTGCTGGGGACGGAATTAGCATAAAGCTATGGGAAATTGGTGGGTTTTGGTGGAGGGGAGGTTGGAGTGGGGTAGGCTGGGAGGAGAGGGTGTAAAGCTGGCCTGTGGGATGTCCTTCTCTGCCTCTGCTTTTTCCCGAGGGTCTCAGGGGCGCACTGGGAGGGAAACTCATTCTACTCTATCAACGGCACGTTGCAAGGCTCACCCATGTCGGCTCTTTCCCGTTTCCTGACGTCTGAGACAGTAGGTGGTGCTGTTTAGCAAACTTGGGAGCAGGGAAGAAGAACCCTGAATTTTAAACTTGAGAAGTTGGGCAGCTCTGGCCTGGTAACTCTCTCCTTCCATCTGCCAGTACAGAGGAGGGTGGGGGAGATGGGAATCTTCTTCCTCTTTGACCTCTAAAGAACTCCTCACCCGGCCCCAGGGAGAAGGAGGCCCGAGATCTGCTCTCAGGTGTACTTCCCACGTGTGTAGGTATCGCAGATGTCTTTGGAATGCGGTTCAGGTGAAGTCCTGGGTGGTGGCCACCTGCAGCTTGTCTGGGAGGGGCAAGGAAATTTAGAGGTGTTCTCACACCCCCCTCCACCAGCCAGGCTGACTCACCCTCTACCCAGCTTAGGGGTGACCTCGATGGTCCTGCCTGCTCCCCCTGGTCCTAGGAGCCCCCCTTTTCGTAGGAAGTTCAAACTGCTCTGAGGATTCTGCAACGCTGAAGTAAAACAGAGCAAACACTTGAAAGCCATCTCCTTAAATGTATTTTTAAATGTCGGGCTTTGGTCCAGCGAGTGCAGGTTCCAGAAAGCATGCACAGGGACTGGTCGGTGAACTGCAGTGCTTTCCACGTGGGTTAGGGCATCGGATTAGGTAAGAGGTCTCCTTCTGTCCTGGGAATCCGGATTTGATTGTTTCACTGGGCTTTGTCCCCAACAATGACAGGATTCTGGGGAATGAAAACAACACTGGTTTGACAGCTTCAGCAAGTTTTAAAAGCCCAACAGGACAGAGCCCAGTGTGCCTTTGGGGCTCCATGGGCTGCCGCTCACTCTTAGCACACTTTCATGCCCTCACCCTTGTTTTTCCTCTGCCTCGCCTTTCCCCTGCTATTCTAATTTATGCTCTTTAACTCCATTATGTCGTTTTGTAAGCAGCCTTAAATCCTTTTGGAAACAGGTCAGGGTACAAAGAAATAGAAAAACACGGCTCTAAAAGGTTAGATGTTCTGATATTGGCTGAACCTTGAGCTAATATAAGAAAATGACTCCAGGGCTTCCCTGATGGCGCAGTGGTTAAGAATCCGCCTGCCAATGCAAGGGACATGGGTTCAAGCCCTGGTCCGGGAAGATCCCACGTGCCGCGGAGCAACTAAGCCCGTGTGCCACAACTACTGAGACTGCGCTCTAGAGTCCGCGAGCCACAACTACTGAAGCCCGCGCACCTACAGCCCGTGCTCCACAACAAGAGAAGCCACCGCAATGAGAAGCCCACATACTACAATGAAGAGTAGCCCCTGCTCGCCGCAACTAGAGAAAGCCTGCATGCAGCAACGAAGACCCAAGGCAGCCAAAAATAAATACATAACTCAATAAAAAAGAAAGATCCTTAAAAAAAAAAAAGAAAGAAAATGACTCCATCCCTTAATCACCATAACATCCAGAATCTTCTACGACTGACAGCAGAGAGAGGGTCTCCTTATGAAAAAAGGCAATAGAAATGCACAGTCTTGACTTTGACCCCTGGCGTTCCTAAGGCCTCTCCCTGGCATCTTTCTAGGGCTGCTGCTGTTACCGTCAAGCGTTAGGGTAGGGTGGAGCCTGGGGATGCTGCGTCCTGTAACCATTTTGCTGCTGTGGACTCATGACCTTTCCCTTAGAGCTCCCTGCAGAGCTTCTAAAGCTCTAAACCCAGAAGGTCGGAACATTTGAAATGACTTCCGAAAAGACCATGGGATAAGCAAAACGGAAGCAGAAAGTTACAGGAAACTAGTGACGGCTACGAATTTTTATTTCATTTTCCATTAGTGGGGTCCCTCTTCCCTACTCTCTAGTCTGCCTCAGGACAGTGCTACCATCTTAGGATATATGCACACACCTCTTCCGAGTCTAAAGCTAAGAGAGCAAGGTCTAGACAGAAAGAGGGAATTTCCTTGTCCCCAACCCTCTCCTGGTTCTATTTTCTATCTGAGCATCTGCTTCCCTTGACACTTGGAATGACCCCCTTTCAGGGCTGTTCCTGTCAAAGCGAGGCACCGCACGATGGCCTCAACTTTCATACAGAAGCCGATCAGGGCAGCTGTTGTTTTCTTATACTCGTGACAAACCTAAGCAATTCTCAAACTGCAGGGCCTACCATCTCCTTCCTCAACAGGTGGTCCTTACCTTCCTAGGATCACTTTCAAACCGGCTGATGTTTCGTAACCTCCAGCACCAACCCTGGCTTTCAGTTTTAACCCACACTTTTCCCTCCAGTCTTAAAAGATGAATGTAGCCATACCAAATACTTAGATGTAGTTCCCTGCTTTCTCTGAGGTGTTTCGCCCAAAGGCCTGTGGTCAGGGGCATCTCAGTGTTGAAAAGTCATTTTTACCATCCAAGTGGATTTCAAAGAATTTTAGAGACGTAAGATCATAGAGATCATTTAACACCATCCTTGCAGAGTACTGAGGCTGGAAGTGACTAGATGACTTGCTGAAGATCCCAGAGCTAAAGTGTCTACACTAAGATTGATGCCTGTTGATTCCCAGACCACCCGTTTCCTCACCTCACCACCCATATTGACCTCTTTCACATCTAACAGAACTGTAACTGTACCTGGAATTTTCTTTACAGAAGTAGATGATATATATATATACGTACAGACACATAATACATATATACACATACAAGATAATAGAATTAGGGATTAAAGTAATAGAGGAATGATTCTTTGTGTTATGTATACAATTTTAGCTGTTGGTCACGGGTGTCTTAAGGTAGGTATGGAAGCAAATCTGACCGCTAGTAGATGGAATGAATGAATGTGTCTTAAGGGAGAAGAAACGTAAGTCCATCCATCCATTGAATGCAGAATTAGGGGAAACAGTGAAATTTAGATGTGGTCCTACCCTTTATTTATCTATTTCTTTTTCCGGCTGCACCGCGCAGCTTGTGGAATCTTACTTCCCCAAACAGGGATTGAACCCAGGCCACGGCAGTGAAAGCACCGAATCCTAACCGGATGCTATGGAATTCCTGGTCCTACCCTTTAGAAGTTCATGAAGGATAGACATGGTTAAATAATTCTAATATAAAGCAGACTTTGATCAACATTGTTACAATTTAAAAAGGAGTTCAGGATCACTATGTGTGAAAAAATAATAGTAACACAAATAAGGAAAGTTATCAGTAAATACAAGCAAATTACATGTATACAGGTATATAGTGGGTATATATATACATGTGTATAGATACGTAGCAGCTGCCCGTTCACATACATGCCATTTTTTCCACTGTATTCCAAGTATCCAGTAGACAAGGATGATGTTATTTGGGATGAGTTCTTGTACTACTTCCAGCTTTTTTTCCAGCAATATATATATTTTAAAGTATACACTACAAACAAACGGAGTTTATTCCAGTGGTGTAAGGCTTGTTCAATATTTGAAAATCCATGAAGATAATCCATCATATTAACAGAGTAAAAATAATCACATTGTATTCATTATATCAATTGGTATATATTTCGGGTAGAATTTCAAGGAAGTATAGAGCGTTCATGACAGTGTTTACAGGTAGCTAAGTGTTCTCAGATTTATAAAGGGCCTGGGGAGGGGGAATTAAATATATGGTGCTGTCATGAAAATGCAGCCTCAGGGTAAAGATGAAGCCAACTTTCATCCTTTCTGTGAAAGAGCAGGGCTTTTAAGAACTTTAAAGTCATTTTTTCCCACAATAGCCTCATAGGGAACCCTTGGCTTGATTCTACGTCTGATGAAGGAAATACATTTCCAGTCCAGACCTCTCCTCTGAGCTCCAGACCCACATATCCACCAGTCTGTTTACCATCCTCTTGGGTGCCTCAAATGTACCGAGAGCTCAGCATGTCCAAAATGGAAACCAGTCCTTCTTCCAGTGTTCCCTAGCTCAGTTAATGGCATCATTGTTCACACAGTTATGCAAGCCAGGAAACTAGAGCCAGGTTATAATCTCCCTGAGGGCGGGCACCTGGCCTGTCTTGTTTTCTGCTGTATCTTCGAGCCCTAGAACAGTGCATGGCACAGAGTAGGTATTTAATTACTGTCTGCAGTCTCCAGACTGCATTCACTTCCCTCCTTCTCCACCATTACTACTCAGTCCACCTGCCATAACTTCTCACTGGCACTAATGAAATAGCCTTCTAACTAGCCTCCCTTGACCCATGCACAGCCCTACCTTTATCTGTCTTCCACTCTAGCCAGTGATCTTTTCAAAACACAAATCTGACCCTAAGAAAAGTGTTCTTGCCATGGCCTCTGAGGCTGTGTACGGTGTGTATCCTAGCACTCTTCCGGCCTCCTCTCACACCATGATTGGCCTTGCTCTTTAGAGCCAGTCAAGTTGGCCTTTTTTACAATGCCTCCCATCACTTGCTCTTTCCTGCCACAGGGCCTTTGCACGTATTGCTTTCTCTGCTCGGACCATTCTTCACCCACTTAACTTCTACTCATCCTCCAGATGTTACTCTCAGAGAAATTTAGAGTATTAGGTCCTGTAGGTCCTGAGGAGACTGACTGTATTTGATGGAGAAGTGATAGTCAAAACCACTTGAAAAATGCTGACAAGAGATATCTCCACAGCACCGATGGTGGTTTCATTTTTACATTTGTTTGTAAATTATTTTCTACACAAAGTTTTTCACAACTTGTAAGAAGTTTTTGTTTGTCTTCCTATATGAGAAGAAAGATCTAGTCAAGGACCATTGACACATATAACCATTTCTCCCTTTCTTTATAAATTTTTGGAAAGTATCATCAAATACGTTTACCTGTATTCATTTATTTTCTCTTGGATGTAAATTCTCAGAAGAAGATCTTACTCTGTTTTTGGATTAACCGTTATAAAGATCATTCCCAGTACAATATGAATGTTTAATTATGCTTAATAAAAATATCTCATGATGATAAACCTCGAGGTCCTCCTTACTTTATAAATGCTCTATAGGATGGTTTAAGTGCAGTTCAGCCTGCTCATTGTTTGGAAGATTCAATATTGTAAAGATGTCAAATTTCCCCAAAATTAATCTACAAACTCAATGCAATTTCAATCAAAATTTGAGGTTGCTTGAGGCCCAGTTTTTAGGACTCAGTATTTTCACTGCTGTGGCCCAGGTTCAATCCCGCATGCCATGCTGCGGAGCCAAAGAACCACCCCCCCCCCCAAAAAAAACCCAAAAAACCTCTGTAACTTGTAGATAACTGATAGCAGTGCCAAGCTCATAAAAATAAATTCTGTCTGGTGGAGGAACACACCCTCAACCGTGGAAAAACCAGTTTTGCCTCAGTTTGCACATTTATTTCAATATTCCTTTTTTAAAAAAATTTAGTTAGTTAGTTGCACTGGGTCTTAGTTGCAGCAGGCAGACTCCTTAGTTGTGGCACCCAAACTCTTAGTTGTGGCATCCAAACTCTTAGTTGTGGTATGCACATGAGATCTAGTTCCCTGACCAGGGCTGGAACCTGGGCCCCCAGCAGTAAGAGCAGGTAGTCTTCTCCACTGCACCACCAGGGAAGTCCCTATTTCAATATTCCTGATCTATACATGAGTCTATTCTTCGGATTCACCTTGGAACAGGCTGAAACACCTTGCCACCTTTCCTTCTTAATAAATTAAATAAAAATTTAAGATGTGTTCATTTTTATATCTGTATGAGTCATGGTTTTATCTTATTTTGGAGAATTATCTTTTCACAATAAAGTTAATCCCAGATGGATTGCTAACCTAAATGTGAAAGTAAAGCAGTACAGCTGCTAGAGGATTATAAAGGAGACTGCATTTATGACTTTGAGGCAGGAAAGTTTTCTTAAACAGGACACAAAAGCGCTAACCATAAAAAATTGATAACTCAGATTTCATTAAATGTAAGAATTTCTTTTCACCCAAAACACCACTAAGAGAGTGAAGAGGCAAGCCACAGAGTGGGAGAGGATATTTGCCTGAGATTTTTTTGGACAAAGGTATAATATACGCAATATATTATATGTATGCTGTGAATCAATAAGACAGACAACAGAAAACAAAAACGGACAAAAGAAACGAATAGGCATATCACAAAAGACCATATCCAGATGGTCAATGAACAAGCACACAAGCCCCTTAGTTATCAGGGAAATACAAATTAAAACCACTTCACAGCCACCAGAAGAACAAAATAGGAAAGACTGACAATACCACGGTTGACAAAGATGTGGAGAAACAAGATCTCTCAGACATTGTGGATGGAAGTAGAAATTGGTATCACTACTTCGGAAAATGATCTGGTGCTCTCTCAGTGCTAAACATATAATCACCCTGTGACCCAGCAATTCCATGCTTAGGTGTGTGTGTATGTTTATGCATATGTACCCAAAGACATATGAGAATGGACAGCAAATTTATTCCTAATAGGCCTGTTTCCAGTGGCTGCCGTCCTTGGTGGTTTAAAGCAACAGGAATTTATTCTCTCGTTGTCAGTTCTGGAGGCCAGGAGTCCAATTGTAGAATGAAAAATAGGTTGTGGTATAGTCATACTGTGGAATACTACAAAACAATAAAGATGAATACATTACTGCTGCACGAACACCACTGGTGAATTTCCTAACATAATACTGAGTGAAAGAAGCCAGACCCTGGGGAATTTCCTGGCGGTCCAGCGGTTAGGATTCTGCACTTCCTTTGCAGGGGACACAGGTTTGATCCCTGACCGGGGAACTAAGATCCTGCATGCTGTGCAGCACAGCTGAGACAAAAAAAAAAGTAAAGATGCCAGATCCCAAACCAATACCTAATATATGATTCATTTACATAATGTTCAAAAATAGCAAGACTAATCTTTGGGGATAAAAGTCAAGGTAGTGGTTACCTTTCGAAAGGAGGGGAGCCTAGTGACTGGCGGTGAACCAAGGGGAAATTTCCGCAGGTGCTGGTCCTGTTCTATTTCTTGATCTGGATGGTGAAATTTCACAAGGCTGGAAACTTTTGTGTACTTTTCTGCATATAATGTTTACAGTACATTTTTCTTTCCTTGATTATAGCCATGCTGTAATGCTATAATAAAGTTTGTTTTAAAAAATCTGTTCCTGGGCTTCCCTGGTGGTGCAATGGTTAAGAATCCGCCTGCCAATGCAGGGGACACGGGTTCGAGCCCTGGTCTGGGAAGATCCCACATGCTGCAGAGCAACTAAGCCCATGCGCCACAACTACTGAGCCTGCACTCTAGAGCTCGTGAGCCACAACTACTGAAGGCCGCATGCGTAGAGCTCGTGCTCTGCAACAAGAGAAGCCACTGCAATGAGAAGCCTGCACACCACAACGAAGAGTAGCCCCTGTTCACTGCAACTAGAGAAAGCCCGCAAGCAGCAACAAAGACCCAACACAGCCATAAATAAATAAATAAATAAATAAATAAAATCTGTTCCTATGTTATATAAACACTTTTCTTCCTTTTTTTTGTTTTGGCTGTGACGCTCGGCATGTGGGATCTTAGTTCCCCAACCAGGGATCAAACCCATTCTCCCTGCAGTGGAAGGGCTTTATTCTGGTGCTCTCCCTTGGACCCTGCCAAGCATCAAGCGCTGGGCTTGGCTTGAAGCTTCCGGGTCTACGTCACGATTCCTTAGGGTGTCAAAAGTCCACGTAGCCATCAGCCCTGTGCCATGTGTCGTGGCATCAAAAGGGAAGAGGAGTAAAATGTTGATGGGGTTGTTTACATCCTCCTCTTGGCCAGCTCTGCTGTGGTGGGGTCCCCAGTGGTCCAGGGGGGGCAGCGGTTGAGAAAGTGGAGGCTCATGGCTTTTCTGAGAGATGCCAGGAAGAGAACAACATCTTGAGGGGCAGCTTCCAATGCGAGAATTCAAGGAGGAGTAAACACTCAAAACTTCTACTTTGCCCCTCTGTGCCATGAAGTTGATTCTGGAAAGGTGGAAAATGGCTCTTATGATGAACATGTATTTTTTTATACTCAGAAAGTATAAACGTTATAATTTATTTAATTAATTAATTTATTTATTTTTGGCTGCGTTGGGTCTTTGTTGCTGTGCGCGGGCTTTTCTCTCTAGTTGCGGTGAGCGGGGGCTACTCTTCGTTGTGATGTGTGGGCTTCTCATTGCGGTGGCTTCTCTTGTTGCGGAGCACGGGCTCTAGGGACCCGGGCTTCAGAGTTGTGACACACGGGCTCAGTAGTTGTGGGTCGCGGGCTCTAGAGTGCAGCAGGCTCAGTAGTTGTGGCAGACGGGCTTAGTTGCTCTGCGGCATGTGGGATCTTCCCGGACTAGGGCTTGAACCCATGTCTCCTGAATTGGCAGGCAGATTCTTAACCAATGCACCACTAGGGAAGTCCTAAACCTTATGTTTTAAAAAGACAGTAATACAGGGCAGTGCTGGAGGTGGCGGTAGCAGGGATTAAATGGACTAACGTTGAAGGTTCAAGAGTCCTTTTTGTCTCTTCTACCTAACTTGAGCTGCCTTCCATTGGCAAGGAATTGGGAGATGGTTAAGGCAAAGGTGAGGACCACATTTTTCCTGCCTTCGAGCTGCTGGCAAGTGAGTAAAACCAGTGCTGACTCCGAGTACAAGAAATAAGCTAGGGGGACTTCCCTGGCGGTCCAGTGCTTAAGACTCTGCGCTTCCACTACAGGGGGCAGGGGTTCGATCCCTGGTGGAGGAACTAAGATCCTGCATGTGACCTGGCCACCCCCCTCCGTGTCCGCCCCCCGAAAAAAAATAGCTAGGAAAAGGCAGCAGTTCTGAATGGGAGCGGCGGGAGGGAAAGCTTTGGGCAGAAAGTGGGAAGGTGAGGGCTGCACATTCCCTAGAGCTTTTCAGCTGTGGGATTCAGGAGCCTTCTCTGAAGGGACCTGACAAGTTGGAAAGGCAATGCCTTTGCGTAATCTGTGAGGCAAGCTTCATTAAACAAAGCAGTACTGTCACCAAGATTGTAGGGAGATGGCTGAGCCATCCTCTTGTTGAGACCCTCCTCTGTCCGCTGGGCCATGCTTTCAACCTCTTCACTGCCACAGCCCCTGGGGCACAGGAAAGAGCCTGGTGCTCACTGACTCCATGAAGAAGCAGGAAGCCCTTGCTCCTTGGAGGGAATCTTGGTCAACCGAGTGGGCCGGAGGAGGCAGAGGCAGCTGGACCGGAGCAGCCAGAGGGCTGTTTAAGCAGAGCCCCAGTGAATGAGTCATGTGCGTGGAAGGCTGTCGCTACCCCCCAGAGACTGGGGCGAAGGAGAACAGGCTGACAGGCAGCCCTACCAGGCCCTTTCTCTTCCTCCCTCGGGAGAGCATGTGGGCCCCTCCAGAGTCGCCAGGATGATCTCTGAGGTCGTGTGTCTGCAGCTGGGGGATGTCGAGGGGCCGTAGGGAGGTTGGCCGCTGGCGGGGCAGTGACGCCTCCCCCTCCACAGGCCCTGTCTCCCGTCTAGTCTGGCTCTGCACCATGTCTTAGAGGGGAAACCTTCCCGGATGAGCCTAAGAGCATATCTGTGCTAGAGACTCCACAGCGAGGCCCAGCGCCGCCCGGCAAGAGGCCCGGGCCCAGGTGCTCTCCGCCCTGCTGCTTTGGGAGGAGGACAGGTGGCTGACCCTTCCAGTTGAACCTGTCAGGTGCCTTGTCTGCTGAAACTCCTTCCTCTGCCAGTCAGAGCCCCAGGCGGGGCGGGGTAAGAGGAGAGAGCAGTCATCCCTCCGCACCCTGGCCATGGGAGGTGTTTACAAACACTCCCGGAATTCAGGGAGCCGGCCAGGGGTCAGCGGGCCCAGCGCCAACCTTGCCCTCGTCATTGGGCCTGCTCCACCCGTCCACCCCCTGCCCCACGTGGCCTGAGGGTCTGTCTACAAAGCTGGAAGAAGACAGCCTCTTGGACTCTGGGCGGTCAGTAGGTAGGCCTTCAGGGACAGTGTGCTCCAGCTGGGGAGGGGGAAAAGCCACCCCGAGGCGTGTGGAGGGCGATCAGCCAGCTCCCAAGCACGCCCTGTGCTGGACCTCCTGGCATCTCTCCACCGGCAAGTTTCTCATTCCCGCCTCCGGTGAGCCCCACTCCTCTGAGTTAACCCCTGCCCATGTCCAGTGTCTAGAGAGAAGGATATGGACCGGGATTTCTCTGAGGTGGCGAGGCTGCCCTGTCCTCCCCCAACCTCTCACTTCCTCTTTAACCACAGAGCCTATCTGTGTCTGACAGAAACCCAAACACATGAGGTCACCAGGGGATCCTGTTTTCTCCTCCCCTCTCGCACCCCGCCTGTCCTCATATCCTTCCCATGAGTGGAGGGGATGCTCCGTGTCATACTCAGCCTGTGGGGCTGTCCTTCTGGGTTTCACTCCTGGCTCTGTCTCCCCCGGGGAACCGTGTGTGTGTGGGAGAGGAGGTGAGGCTGGAGATGAAAAACTTTACTCCTAGGATCAGTTTGGATGGCAGATCTCTGACTTTGTCTGGCTGGGAGGCAGTGGAGCAGTGGACAGGCAGAGCAGCCAAGAGGGGAGTATGGTACAGCCTTATTTATTGTAGCATCAACTTAGAATAGTCACCAAGGACGGGTCAGGGGTGAGGCAGAATGGGGCTGGAGGCAGACAGTCTCCAGGTGAAAACAAAGGCGGGTGTCTGGCTGTGACCTACCGCGCTATTGGCTGCTGGGCTGCTTCTGGTCATACCTTGCCTTACAACCTGATCACACCACTGTTCAAAGTCCTCTGGAGGCGGGCTCACCTGGTCCAGAGCTCTGTATACACACCATGGCCTGGTGTCCATGGTCTGCGTGATCTGGCCCGGCCTACCTGGGCTGCCTTATCTCCACCACCTACCCCCAACGCCTTCCTGAAGTATCCCACGGTCTAGCCCCACTGGAGTACTCTGACCTCCACACTCCTGCTTTAGCTGTTCTGTTCTCTCCTGAAAGGCTCTTCCTCCATGCTCCCTTCTCTGCCTTTCAAATCTGGCATATCCTTTAGGGCCCAGCTCAATGCCATGTCCTTCATAAAAATCCACCTGCTTAAGATGTTAGCTATTTTATAGAGAATGGATAAACAACAAGGTCCTACTCTGTAGCACAGGGAGCTATACTCAATATCCTATGGTAAACCACAATGGAAAAGAATATAAAAAAAGAATATATATGTATAACTGAGTCACTTTGCTGTACTGCAGAAATTAACATTGTAAAACAACTATACTTCAATTTTTAAAAAATTAAAAAAAAATCCACTAGCTTAGAGAAATTGCTCTATCCTCAAAACACCCAAAGCATTTTGTTGGTACAGGACTTCCTTTACAGCATTTGTCAGGGCGTGCCTTGGGACTGGGTCTCATTCAAAGGGTTTTGTGCCCTCGGTCTGTAGCACCTAGCACACGCTGGGCACCAGGTCAGTTCTCAATATATCTTTACAGTAGCGAATGGAGCCATAAGGTTGAGTGAGGTTAACAGATTGTCAAGCAGGGAAATGGCACCAAATCAACAGAGTTCTGCTAGGCTTTCCTGCCGCTTACAGGTCTGGTACCTCCTTTCCTTTCCCCTTCCGATCACTGTTAAACATTTCAAGGCCTAGTAAATAGGCCTTTCCCACACTGCAGCCACCCTCAGTTGCAAACCTGAGGCATAATGTCTGTCTTGTAATTTCTTACGTGGTAAAAGGAAACACTATGTACTCATGGTTGGCTGGGATAACCTGCCAACTCTTCAGTTCCGTAGCACTTCCTGAGTACCCACTGGCTGCCCAGGTTTCTGCTGGGGGTTCTGGAGGAGACAAGTCACCACCCGGTCCTGCCCTGAAGAGGGCTATCAGAAGCCAGACCCTGGAGAAATCTGAGTGAAGCCTTGCGGTGGATAGGACATGGGTTGGCAGAGAGGTGGGCAGGACCGCCATGGGCCAGCCAAGTGAGTACATGCCTGAGGTGGGAAGATTATCTGGGCTACAGTTTGCTCAGGAGATAGAGGAGAGAGAATCAGGGTGGGGTCCAGATAGGAGTGCCTTGAGCCATCCAAGATTGGGGTTCTGAGGATCTGGAAGAAGCAAAGGATGCAGCAGAAACACTAGATGGGAGTCAGGACACCTGGGTTCTAGTCCTGGCTCTGTTGCAGGATCTTGAACGAGTCACTTCTCTGCTTCCCTGGCTCTTTCCTTAATTCTAAAACCTAAAAACCTTCAAAGTGACCTTTGCAATCTGATGATCAATAGATATTTGAGTCTTTGAAGTAGCATATTGGGAATGAAGGGAATCAGCCACTCTAATGGAAACTGGGAACGAGAAAGTGCCTGACTGGGAGCTCAGAGATAAAGAGCGAGGAGAGACTGCAGAGGGTCCAGCCAGGGAGAAAAGGGGAACTGCGGGGAAGGGCCCCGTTGGGCAATCCCATTTTCAGTTCCTCCGTTCGTCCCCTTCCCCGACTTAGCCTCTTGGCCTCACCTTATTTGGTCAGGGCGGGGCAAAACAGAACACTCCTACGCCGTCTCAGGCGCCTCCTGCCTTTCCCTTCTCCTTTTCGGGTCCTCAAAAGATCCTGCTCGCTCTTCCCTCACCTGGCACCTTCCCCGAACCCACTTTCCTCCATAGCAACGCCCCCCGCGGCCAAAGTAGGAAGAGCAACGAATTTGGGAACGCATTCATAATTACCCTTGTAGCTACCGTTTATTGGGAACTCACCCTGTGCCAGGTAACATTTTTTTATAGCAATTCTATGAGGTGATTGTTATCTCATTTTACAGATAAAGAAACTGAGACCCAAAGATATTAAGTAATCTGTGCAAGGTCACACACCTGCCGGTTGGCAAGGCCAGATTGGAAATGAGGTGTGGCTCCCCAGTAGCTGCTCTGGCCACTTCCGGTTGGGCCGGGAGACCTTTGGCAGTCGGAGACCCCTGCCCTCACCTAGCACCTCTCAGACCCGAATTCTTCATGCCCCGCCCCCGCCCGCGCCGAGCCCGCCCAGTCCTCGGCGCCCTGGAGCCTCGCCCGGCCTGCGCGGAGGAGGCGGGCCCAGCACCCGCAGGTGGGGCGGGTGGCGGGGCGGGGCTGGGAGGGGCAAGGCATAGAGGGGGCGTGGCCGGAAGCCTTAAAGAGGCCGGCGCGGCGGGGCGGGCCGTAGGGGCCGCGGGTCGCGGCGATTTTCTCAGTTTCGTTTGGACCGCAGCGCAGCCACCATGTCCCTGGCGGCTTCGGCGGGCAGGGGCCCGGGGGCCGTGTGGTCCCCAACGCACGTGCAGGTGACGGTGCTCCAGGCTCGGGGCCTGCGGGCCAAGGGCCCCGGGGGCACGAGCGACGCGTACGCAGTGATCCAGGTGGGCAAGGAGAAGTACGCCACCTCCGTGTCGGAGCGCAGCCTGGGCGCGCCCGTGTGGCGGGAGGAGGCCACCTTTGAGCTACCGCCGCTGCTGTCGGCTGAGGCAGCGCCCGCCGCCGCCGCCACCCTGCAGCTCACCGTGCTGCACCGCGCGCTGCTCGGCCTCGACAAGTTCCTGGGCCGCGCCGAGGTGGACCTGCGGGAGCTGCACCGGGACCACGGCCACAGGAAGACCCAGTGAGTGCGGGCCGGGGGCGAAGACGCGTGGTCTGGGCGCCGAGACCCTTTTGAGTGTGTCCCCACCAAGGGGACGAACGGAGCGAGGCCCTTCTAGAGGGATCCCCTCGGCCCGTACTAGTATTCTCACCTAGCTTCACCTTCCTGGGCTCTCCCAAGTGTGTGGCTTCGGGTACCCGGAGAGTTTTTGAATCTGCAGGACGGCGCTCGGCGTCTGGAACTTAGTAATCACTTAATGAATTTTTGATGAATCGAAACTACCTGTGGGCTGACGAATTACTCTTATTTAGTTGAGTAGCGTGTATATTTGATGTACCCATTAGCCTCCGTGGAAAGCCTCCTGGGTATTTAATTTTACTGGACACTGAGCTGAGAATGGCTGGGCCGGGGCGCAGGGAGGACCCACTGGAGCAGTGAAAGCCACTGACACTAGGGCCCTAGAGGCTCGCCCAGGGGCTGAGCTGGGGCGTTACAGTGCGGTGGGGACTGGGGAACGGAGAATGCGGGCTGCCTGGGGAGGGCTATCCCCCAACCCGACCTCACAGCCGCCGAAGGGGTTGGTCAAGAGAATTTGCCCCGCCCTCCTCTCCGCCCCTCCCTCAAGAATGCTAGAACAGTTTGGTCTTCACTTTCAGACCGAAAAATACTAACCGTGTTTGCCCCGGGCCCCAAAGGAATAAGGATTTCCCATTGATGGCTGGAGCCAGGGCCTGCCCTTGGCCGAGCTGAACTGAAAAGTAAGCATTGTTTCTGTCCGGAGTTTGTCAAGTTCTCTGGTCCTACTGGGTAGTGGGGAGGGGATGGCTGCTCACCTGTAGCCACCGCACCCCCCCCCGCCCCCAAGACTTCTCTTTTAGGGTATCAGAGTCCCGCAGGGAAAGCAGGGCGAAACCCTGTGCACTCCAAAGTGATACCGATTTATTTGTTCTCTTTCGCGGGTGTTTGGAAGGGAACATTTGATTATGCTCATCTAGTGTACCGACAACTAGCCTCGCTTAGCTTAATTGGTTACTTTGCTGGACCTTAAATATGCAAGGCAGTCATGTTATCACCTAACTCCTGTGGTTTACGAAGCACTCTGATCCATATTGTGTGTTTTAGATATAAACGGTATTTCAGCTTTCCCTTGTGAAGGAGACAGGAAGAGCCAGAGGATTTGAAGTTACCAGACTCCCCTTTCTGTAGGGTGCTTGCAACTGTAATACCTGCTCCTCTTATTGGCCAAAGATGAACAGGCATTTCTGAACTCAAATCAGATAAAAAGAGAGAGCCTTGAGGTGAGGATGGATGGGGTATCTTTGTGGCATCAACTTGCAAGCCATAAGGTGAGCAGCAGCGTCTTTGCTGAGCTGGGGCTGAAGCAATGCTAATTTTCCATTTGACTAAATGACATTTGGGGCCTGGGGTTGGCTTCCTTTCCAGCTTCAACTAGGCACCATTGGCCGTCCTTTGTCTTGTCCCATCCCGAGATGTGTGGATATTATCGTCTGTCTCTGCCATCTGTTTCTTCTGTGAACCTTTTATTCCCTTGAAAGATAGATAGCATCTTCCTGCCAGAGATGGGGATTCCAGATTCCTGGGTCTGGTGCCCACTCTCGCCCTGACTCATTGCTGGGCTTCAGGCTGCTCGGTCTCTAAACATCCAAGTTGCCTTATGTATAAATGGAGCTTGTGGCCAGACTTAATTGATGTTTATAAGATGTTTCCAGGTTGCTGGATTAATGGAGCCCCGTGTATAGATTCAAAAGGTTCTGTTACTGCTTTGGGAGGAATGAAAACCTCCTCAAGTTCCCTGTTTCAGGAAGGGTACAGTCTCCGCATCTCCATTTTTCTCATCCTCTCTGATGTAATTCTAAACTTAGATGATTACTGCTGTCTCTATCATATGAGCTTGTGACCACTTAGAGTATCAGCTTATAGGAAAATGGTACTTAGTTGATAGATTTTTTTTTTTTTTTTTAGTTGATAGATTTTTAATAACTGCAAAGGAAGCCTTCTTTGCTCTGCTAAGCAGTAGGTGAAATTGCAAGCTTTCCACCTGTCACTTGCTGGGACTTTCCAAGGTGCTGGGGAAACCCAGTTAAACTAAGCCTGTCTGATGTCCTGGTACATCACTTGGGTGCCCAAGGTAGCTGTGATTTGGAGCATGAGATATACACTGAGAGGTGGGAATTCAACGGAAAGAAACTGGTTGGGCTAGGAAGATCATTTGAACTAGCTATTAATGGTTTGACTCCACCTTAGACATTAAAACCAAAACCAAAACAAAAGCTCAAATCTTGGTCTGCAGTTTTGTATGTGTGTGTTAATGTGTGCATGTGTGTTCATCTCTACAGAGAACAGTTGCTCCTCTAGAGTATGATTTTTTTCCCCCATGGGTCCAGAAGCTAAAACTCAAGGCATTAAGAGCTAACTGTGCTGATATTTTCATTTGTTCTCTTAATAAGCCCCCATGTATCATATATCTGGAGTCAAGAGAATATGCTTTTTGTAATGACTCAGATTTTGCAGACCTCAAATTTAGTGTGATGATACATATCTTTAAAGCACTAAACAGAGGCTGACATATAGATAGGATCCATTTAACAGGGAAGAGTGTTTGGCCCCTTTAGTTAAGAAAAAATGGAAATGAATTGATTTTGCACTTATACAACTGTCCCTCATATCCGAGGGTGATTGGTTCCAGGACCTCCACCGCCCCCCCCCCCCCCCCCCCGGGATAACAAAATCTGCAAATGCTGAAGTCCCTTATATAAAACGGCTTAATATTTGCATATAACCTCTGCACATCCTCCTGTATACTTTAAATAATCTCTAGCTTAGTTATAATACCTAATGCGATATAAATGCCATGTAAATAGTTGTAAATACAATGTAAACGCTATATAAATAGTTGCCAATGCATGAATCCAAGTTTTGCTTTTTGGAACTTTCTGGAATGTTTCTTTTTCCAAATATTTTTGATCTGAGGTTGGTTGAATCCAACATGTGGAACCTGTGGATACAGAGGGCCGACTCGTGCGTACTTATCTGGGGTCTCAGCTGGGCCCTGGTTCAATGGGAATCAGTTAAGTCCCGTGATCATAAAACAGACGTGAATCTGAGAGGAGGCAGAATCAGGTGACTAGCATGTGGATTTCTCTGCTGTCCGGTCTCATGTAGTTTGGGGTCCTAGACTGAAAACAAAACAAAACAAAACAAAACATTTTTTTTTTTTTTTTTGCGGTACGCGGGCCTCTCACTGTTGTGGCCTCTCCCGTTGCGGAGCACAGGCTCCGGATGCGCAGGCTCAGCGGCCATGGCTCACGGGACCAGCCGCTCCACGGCATGTGGGACCTTCCCGGACCGGGGCACGAACCCGTGTCCCCTGCATCGGCAGGCGGACTCTCAACCACTGCGCCACCAGGGAAGCCCCAAAACATCTTTTTAGGATACTAAGAGCAATAAAAATGGGAGAAATAATCTTTTAAAGACAGATTAAAATAAATATTCAGGCTGGTGCCTGGAAGGCCATTGTGTAAGTAAATAGGATGAAACTTGATACTGTGATAGCCTTCCAGATATGAAGAGAGACTGATGGAGGGTCATTTTCTCATATTTCTTGAAGATTCAAGAGGAAATTTGGTTGCATGTGAAAAGATCTGGATACTGATAAAGGTTAGACATTTTGAAGAACTGTAAGTATAGTAAGAAAGAGTGACAAGCTGTCAAAGGAAATTCAGGTGATTAAGGAGGGCTAGACAGTTGTTTTTCTGGGAGAGGTGGAGGCATAGAGGTGACAGATGAGCACAGAGGTCTCGAATTCACAAATCTGAGTCGTCAGTGTTTGCACTTATACCTCTGGGTTTCCTAAGCACATTTCGGCTTTTTATAACAGACTAGAAAATTCGAGCAATGCTGTTACTGCTTAAGTTTTTCTTTCCGTGGGATTCCCCCTAAAGATGCCATTGGGCGTTACTAGAAACCCTCCCACCCAGTGTAGGAACCTGATAGCTCACGTCCAGGACGGGGATCTGTGGGTTCTGGGATAAATAACCCCAACCTGTTCACAGCAGGGGAACGGAGTGACTAAGAAGGGGAAGGGTGGCTCAAAGTCACAGTTCCATCGATGTGAAAGATGTTCCCTCCTGTTTTTCGTGATATGATTTGATGATGATTTCATTTAGAAGACAGTTAGCATGGGGAAAGTTCTAACTGCCTTTTTCCCCCTTGTTGTTAACGTTCATCCATACTTTTAGTAATTATTTTTTGATGCCTACTATGTGTGAGGCACTTGGTATACATTGTAAACAGTGATGAACAAAACACACATGATCCCCGCTTTCAGAGAGCTGAGAGCCTTGTGGGGGAGATAGCCAGTAAACAAATGAACACATAAATGAACAATCCTGTATTGGGGTGAGTGCAGTGGAGGAAGAGAACGGGGTGTCATAAGAGAAAAGAGCAGGAAGGAGATTGCAGGTAGCCTCTCTGAGGCAGAGACCTGAAGGATAAAGAGGAATTTTCCCAGGGAAAGGTAGAGGAAGGGGGAGCAGCCTGTGCAAAGGCCCTGAGGCAGGAATGCCTGGGAAGCTGGAGAGGTTGCATCCATTGAGGCTGAAGAGGAAGGCAGGGCTTCGTTGAAGAGCAGTGGAAGCCACTGAGTGTTGAAAGTAGAGGGGTGATGTGATGCAGTTCGTGAAAGATCACTGTGGCTGTTGGGTGGAGAGCAGATTGGGAGCAGGCCTAGCCTGGAATCAGACAGGTGAAGTGGGAGGCTCTGGCAGGAATCTAGGCAACCAATTATGGTGCTTGGACTCGGGTGACAGGCATGGTCACGGACAGAGGTAGGTGGATTTCAGAAGTATTCCGGAGGTTCAGTTGGCCTGACTGGTGATGGGTTGGGTATGGGTGGGCGTGAGTGAGAGGAAGTGATAAGAATGAACAAACAAAATAAGGAGAACTTGCTGTTGAAAATGAACCAGGAAACGGTGGCAGATTTCTTTCCCTGGCAGTCACCGTGACACAAGAGTGAGATCACCATTACAAAGACAACACCAGCAGTGATACCTGTGCGCTGAGTGAATGAGCAGGAAACACCATTGAAACCAGGGTGTGTATATGTATGTCTTCAAGTGTTTACAGTTTCAACACAGGCCAAGCCTTTGTTTTGTAATAACCCGATGTGACCTCTCTGGTTGCCCCAACCCGCTGGTAGAGTCACTTCTGCGAGGACTACAGGACTAAGAAAAGGAAAAATAATAAATAACACGAGGGAAAATAAACCTGTAAATGAAAACTACGCCTCTGGAGGCAAGTCAGTCAACCATGTAAAGGTTTCTCACATCAGGGAAGGTGAGCGCACAAAAGAGCCTTGTTTTGCTTAACTTCCTTTTGGTTACAAAGACTTCTGTTGTATTTCCACAACTACCATCAGAGGAAGGCTTTTCTAAATAGTATCTCTGTCATTTTAATTGTAGTTATTAACTAAAAAATGTTATGATTACATTAACAGTACACGTGCTTATTAAACGGTCATCAACTCCAACATGCACTTGCTGACACCACTCTCCCTCTCCCTGGACGGTAATCTTAGGTATCCATTTGGCCGCTCCAATTTTAATTGCCATACGTCCGAGAAAGCTGTGCTTCTCACCCTATACTTTTGGAGGGACGCTCACTCTGGCCTAGCTCCAGAGGATTAAGATGCCCTGCCCAAACGTGGGAGCAATAGAAGGGCATTTAAGACCTTCTCTTCATCTCAGAGCCATGCCCTGGGTGGCCTATTGTCCTGGGCCTGGTACGGATCTCTAAGCCTCAGGGTCTTTGGGGTTTTTTTTTGGTTTTTTGGTTTTTTTTGGCCGCGCTGTGCGGGATCTTAGTTCCTTGACCAGGGATCGATCCCTCACCCCCCTGCATTGGAAGCACGCACTCTTAACCACAGGACCATCAGGGAAGTCCCCCTCAGGGCCTTTGAATTCCAACACAATTAACACCCAGACACGTGTATGGCCTTTGAAGAAAGCCAACATCCACTGTGTGGAAAAAACTTGGTGAGCGGGTTGTGCTCCCCTTAAGGGGTCCTGGGCCAGATCTCATGCCGCAGCTGGCTCAGCAGGAGACCAGGCCAGTTCCTCTGCTTTCCCCTTGGCCAGGGACCACTTCCATCTCGTTGTTTGCTGTGTGACCCAGCCTAGTTGCGCAGATGTCTCTGAGTGCGGTCCCTGTAGACACAGGGCAGGCGGTCGTTTGCCCGTGTGGACGTGGAGAAGTGTTTAATCTTACTTTTAGCCCAGTGGATTAAAGACTAGGGGTGGCCTCGGTATGAGGTCAAAGCCCCGCTTCTCTCCGTTTCCCAGTGTGCTGTCTGGCTTGCTCGTCAGCACCCCTGCTCAACACTGGAGAAGCAGGTCACCTGCAGCTTGGGGCTTACGGTGCCCTTGGTAAAGGAGCCGCTTTTAGCCACTAATGAGACGAGAAATTCCTTTCCTGCTGGGACAGGTCTGGGGATGATCTGTTAGAGAAAAATCAAGGGCTTTCGTCTCCAGGGTGTCCCTGAGGGACACATTTAGGAATGTGCCCGTAGGGAGAAAAAAGCCAGCTGTAATTAAGTGTCTTTTCCTGAATGCTGGCCTCTGAGTGGAGCAGAGGGAAGGCATTTATAGGAAATCCCAGAAAAACCCTTTCTAGAGGTGTGACCGCTGCACACTTCACTTTTAAAATTCTTGTTTATTCAAAAGGACATGGCTAACTGAGGGAGAACAGCCAAGGCTTCCAGAAAGCCTGGTCTGAAAAGGCCTCTTGTGATCCTAAATAACCGCTGTCCTGTGTGAGGGGCACCAGTGGCACGCGGGCCCCGAGTTACTTCTTCAAGAGTGTCGCCACCTACAGCACCAGTCCTGTGGGGTTTCCTTTTACGCTAATGGAACTTTTCGTTTTTACTGATCATTTGTCATGAGAACAGGATTTTGAAATCCTCTTGGTATGGGGTTTTTTCCTCCTCCTTGGGACTTACCTGATTACCAGATAAATCAGATGCTGTGCTTCCCTGCCGGGAGCTCCCACAGAAAGGAGTGTGAGTCTGCCTGTGGGGTAGAGTGGACTGAATGTTCTTTGATGTCTGTCATGCTGAAGTTGTTTTCTTTTGTCCTGGCCGAGAGGTGGTGAACCAAACCATCACATTTTCTTTCCCCATCCTTAAAGAGACCCCACAGAGACTGTTCTTTGGCAGATCATGTAGACTACATCAGTGGCATTTACTTTTGGGCAAGAGGCGAGATACCAGATCTGATGTTAGAATATTAACATTTGTGGCTTTTTGAGATATGGTCAAGTAAAAACTTGGTAACTAGGTGATGGCAGGAGTGGTAGACTTACATGTTTATAAATGTGTTAATTTTTCTAATTCTTAGAGAATCTTAAAACACTGGTGCTTGGTTTTTTCTTTAGTCTTTACGTACAAGGAGTTTGGTATTGCTTTCAACTTAGAAAATATGTCTTGATCCTTATACTGCAGTCAGTTATGCCATCTTGGCGTATGTCTGAAATAGTTTGGGGGCCTCTGTTTCTTGTCTCTCCCACCTACTTAGAAATCCTGTGGAGTTCTGAGGATCATTAAATCTCAGGATAAGTTATAGAAATTATTCACCAATCGTGGTATTTTTAAAAATTGTATGTACTTTTTAATTTTGGAAATTGTGTCATACAAACAATTTTTAAAAATTATTTATTTTTGGCTGTGTTGGGTCTTCGTTGCTGCACGCGGGCTTTTTCTCTAGTTGCGGTGAGCGGGGGCTACTCTTCGATGTGGTGCGTGGGCCTCTCATTGCAGTGGCTTCTCTTGTTGCGGAGCACGGGCTCTAGCCATGCAGGCTCAGTAGTTGTGGCTCACGGGCGCTAGAGTGCAGGCTCAGTAGTTGTGGCGCACAGGCTTAGTTGCTCCGCGGCATGTGGAATCTTCCCGGACCAGGGCTCAAACCTGTGTCCCCTGCATTGGCAGGCGGATTCTTAACCACTGTGCCACCAGGGAAGTTCCACAAACTAATTTTATAATTGAGTCTTTTCCCGCTCCCTTCAAGTGCAAATCATTGTTATCTGTGTTTGATGGCTTAAGATTGGATCCTTAGGAATACAGTCAGTCAGAACTGTTGATGTCTTAAATTCCCATTTGAGAACCATGGGTGAACAATGGTATAAATGCACTTCACAGAACATCATACAACCATTAAAAATGGTGGGTATGGAGACTGTAAGACAATTATCTTTAAAAACACGCTGCAAATAGAATTGCACGTGTACTCTGGTTACTACCAAGTCATAATCATAGCGAACACTTACTGAGTGTAAGTGCCAGGCACTGTTCTAAGCTCTTTACATATATTAAGCCATTTAATCTTCATTACATCCTTATGAGGTAGGTGCTTTTAACCCTGTTCCACAGACAAGTTAAGTAACTTGTCTGAAGCCTCTCAGCTAGTAATCGTTGAACTATGCGGGGGAAAAAGACTTCAAGAAAATACAGCAAAAGGGAATGTTTGAATTAGCATGAGAGAAAGTCAATTTTAAAAAAATATTAAAAAAAAATTTCTATAACCTGTTTTAGTTACTTTCTAAGGGAATTTCTGTAGAGCAAATAGTATAGGAAGATCAAAAGCGTTTTCAACCTGCTTTTTCTGTGATCTCTCCTTTGCCATGTCATTTACTGGCTTTTTAGGATTGAATTTGGTGACTACAGATAGCTTTTCAGTGCTTCCAGAATGGCTGTTTTAGGGATTAGGGTAAGAAAGGAGCCATTTGCAACCCTCATGATTTACCACCAGGAAGTTGATGATGGGCAGAGGGGAAGGTCCACCTCGGGGGGGGGGGGGGGGGTGGCGGGCGGGGGCAAGGCTGGCTGGTCGGTGATTCTGTATTCACACTTAGGTAGTTAGGACTAGCTATCTTGGTCAATGACAAAACCTGTTAAACTACTTAGCTTCTGGAGGATACACACCAGAAACCTTTTATAGGTCATAAACATCTCTGTCCCTGTTTGCTGTGCATTGCCTCTAGGCTACCAAGAGAAAAGTCTGGACACTTTACCCATGTGGAATCAGTCCTTTTCAGAACCCCTTTTAGATGTCCTCCTCTGCTACCCTCACGTGATTTTTATTATTTATTTTTATTCCCTGGGAAAGACGGTGAATAAACTGCTTCTTAAAATTTCTCCGTCTAAGAAAGATCAAGTGCGTCCTCCATCTCAAACGTTAGACTCGGGTGCTCTTCTGTTCTTCCTGCTTCTTTCCTCCCTTGAGGCCAAACTCCCCTGTGTCATGAAGTTTAGTTACCGTGGGGGATGATTCATGCTATAACTCATGGTTGAGTTTTTGTGCAGGAAGGGAAGTAGGCGGTCCCCCATTGACCCTGGAGTCCACATCAGACCCATAGACAAGGACCCCTTGAAATTAATGCTCACCCATTAAAGTGAAGTGACTTGTGGAGCTGGTGGTCTTCCTTTGCCTTGCCTTTCCTGGAGCCTCCTGTGTCTAATGGGAGGGTGCAGTCTTAATTCATTTTGCGGAGTCCCTAAGTAGGTGGTTCTTATAGCCCCTTGGGATTTCAATTAGCTGAGAACCTTCTTTGTGTGTGAGAGTCCTTGTTTTAGCAGGAATTTCTTTTCATGTCTAATTATTTTCTCACACTTCATAGTCAGAAAGAAAAGGCAGCAGTTGTTTCAGTGTAACAAACGCTTTGTGATGTTTGGTGAGCCAGCTCTCTACTGGTGGGTAAGCTTTTCAGCGAAGAATCTGGCCTCTTCGTTTTGTATTTCCAGTGCCTGCCGTGCAAAAACATGAACCGAACCGAATCTTTGAAGCCATCGTTTCTCTGTGTCTTGAATCTTTGAAGCCAACATTTTTTCTGTCTGTGTCTACCCCTCTGGAATGTTTTAAAGGAAAAACATGTTTGCTTCAGTTGCAGACAGGTTATTTTTGAGGCGTACCAGTCAGTCCTTTACAAGTGTAATCCCGCACGTCTGCAGGGATGCACTGTGAGACCTTTCATTTCCCAAGAGCAGGAACCACACTGCCCCCGCTCTCCCACATTCCGATAGAAGGCCCCCTGGGACCAGCTTTCCTTGTATTGAGAAACCTACGTTCTGAGGCAAACCAGCCCTGAGAATTGGACATGGTTGGGTGGTTTTAGCTGTTCTCAAAAGGAGTGTTTAAAAAGCCCAGGAGGACTTCCCTGGTGGCGCAGTGGTTAAGAATCTGCCTGCTGATGCAGGGGACACAGGTTTGAGACCCGGTCCGGGAAGATCTCACATGCCACGGAGCAATTAAGCCTGTGCGCCTCAATTACTGAGCCCACATGCCATAACTACTGAAGCCTGTGCGCCTAGAGCCCGTGCTCCGCAACAAGAGAAGCCACTGCAATAAGAAGCCTGCGCACCGCAACGAAGAGTAACCCCCACTCGCAGCAACTAGAGAAAGCCCGTGCGCAGCAACGAAGACCCAACGCAGCCAGAAATAAATAAATAAAGTAAATAAATATATTAAAAAGAAATAAATAAAAAGCCCAGGAGATACGACAATGCGGGTCCAGACACTAGTTCCCCAGTCCGGCGACTCGGGAAGCAGACCCTGTGTCCTGCATACTGTATATTTTCCTTCCTGTACCCAGTTCATGCTTTTTTACTTTTATTCATTCTTTCCCTTGCTGCTCTTAATAAGGCATCTTTCTGAAAGTGTAGAAGACTTAAATGAATTTTTCTATATTTTTAGCTGTTGCCTTGTCTTGTGTTTGACCAAGAAAACCCCAAACCAAAAAACTCCCAAACAGTAGGGCAGCCTGTTTGGATAATACGATTTTTGCTTGTATGTTCATTTCCAAGATCCTCACTTGACTGAGGGGCATGGAGATTAAAGTTTTCATTCTGTACCATTTTGTATGATTTGAATTGTTATCCTATGCGTGTTATTACTTTAAAATACAGTTTATATACATTTCTTGTCACTTTCTGTGTATTCAGAGATCCTTTTAATTTTGGAAGAACTAACTTTTAATTATAAGTAAAAATGACTATTTGCTTATAGAAGGGATCCTTTTATTTTTCATTTTTTTGATAGGTTGCAGGATGTTTTAGAATATGGGCCTAAAAATAAACTTTCTACACTGGGATTATGGCTTTCTCTCTGTACTCTGCCCTTTGTACTGGGAAAGCCCAGCCCTGATTTCTGAGATGATTCAAGCTTTCTGGGCCTTCGTGAATGGTTGTGCTGGGACACAGCCACCCTGCTGTCACATGCTGTGTGGCCCTGCTGGGACCTGATTATATATGAACTACTTCTGTGAGGTGCTGGAATTAAGTGCACTGAAAATCAAACGGACAGAAACACTGATAAATTGAACCAATGCTTAAATGTTGGGACCCACAAATATGTCCTGCTTTGGAATTTCTTAGGGTGAGACATTTATGGATCGTTGCTTTCATGAACTATCAGATTATACTTGTGTCAAAGATCCCTTGCTTAGGGCTTCCCTGTTGGCGCAGTGGTTGAGAGTCCGCCTGCTGATGCAGGGGACACGGGTTCGTGCCCCGGTCTGGGAGGATCCCACATGCCGTGGAGCGGCTGGGCCCGTGAGCCATGGCCGCTGAGCCTGCGCGTCCGGAGCTCCGCAACGGGAGTGGCCACAACAGTGAGAGGCCCGCGTACCGGAAAAAAAAAAAGATCCCTTGCTTAAGCTGTGTGAATTTAATGATCAGGATAATATTGCTAGAAGAATTCCTGTCTTCCTTTCCAGCTTTAATAAATCCAGCAGACTCACAGGGGTTACTTACCTGCCTACGATTCAGTCTGCTTTTCACGTCCTTAAATAGCCCTGTGGCTGTTCTTGGCTACCTGGTCTTTGGTTTTAGGCTTGCGTGTGAAAATAAGTGACAGGAACAGTTGAAGTGCCTGTTCATACCTCCTAGTGGTGTTAGAAGTTTCCAAAACAAATCCCACTCTAGTGCCCAGGGACTGAACCTGAGCATCAGGTGATAATAGGCCCTCAGGGAGGATCCTAGAGTTGGTTGCAGCTTCGCTCAAAATAAACGGACTTCGGCACTGATACTTCGGGGAAGGCGCCCCGTTCAGGGAGCTGGCAAGTGGTATTCTTTGAAGGTCGGGAGCCTTTGCGTCCCCTGGGAGGGTGAATAGAGAGGTGGAAGAGCTGGGAGAAGGCCCTGGGTGGAGAGGTGAGGCTCTCTGCTTGTGGCTGGTGTGGTCATCTGTGCCTCCACACTCAGCTCTCAGCAACTTCCCCTATTCAGGTGCCTACCCTTGCTATTTACAAAAGCTAACCACCCCTCATCACCAAGGCTACCATTTAGCACATGACTGTCAGAAGAGAAAGATACAAATAATCCTCTCAACATCTAAATGACAGATATGCAAACTGTTCCCAGCCTGCCATGGAAAATGTGTTGGGAAGACACTCGGCTGGCAGGGTGAGGCTGTCTGTAAGGACCTTGCGTCTTCCTCCTGCTCCAGCTGTGGACTGTAGTTTTAAAAATCGTAAAAGATTTCTCCTAAAGGTCCAAAGTCGTAGCTCATGTCATTTTCCCAGATCTTGGCTGTATTTTGTTAATCCAGTAAGTCCTTCTCGATGACGTTGTGTCTGAACTTTATGTGCAGCCCTATGATTTATGGTTGATGCCAGCTATGGGGGCTTTCCCCTTTCTCTTCTTTCATCTCAGGACATTTAAATTGGAAGCTTAAGCCTTCCTCAAAAAGAATTTAAATTTCAGCCCTCTTTTCTATGTGTTGTAAAAGACGGCTCAGCAAAGATGAGTTCAGAGGGAGTGCCAACCTGGAATCTTGGTGTAAGGGAAAGCTTTGGGGAAATTGTAGAGCTGGTTCAGAGTCCTGACTGTGCCTTTTAGCAGTTGCAAGGCCTTGTACCAGTTACCTAACTTGTGAGCCTCAATTTCCTTATCTGTAAAGTGGGTATGCTGTCCACTTCATGTCATTCTCGTGAGACCTAGAGGAGGACGTTTCTAAGTGTGTTTCTGCATCCCTCTGCCCCTTTAAGTGTAGAATGAGCTAAAGTAGCGGGGGGCACGATCTGCCCTGGGAGCAGGAGGGGCTGAAGGTGAAAGAGGAAATTGTGTTTATTTGGGCAAAACCATCATTTCCTTAAAGTCCACAGCCCTCAGCTCTTAAATAGGTCACCGAAAAGAACATCAGAGTGTGGTTCTCGGCATGTGAGGGTGACCCCGGGGGCAGCTGTGGGTCAGCCCTGTATTTGGAGTTGTTTGTTCTGCGGAGCCCGCGCCACTCACCGGGCTCACATTCTTGCGGTTCACCCGATGGAAAATGCCGAGGGGAGGTTTACTTTCTCTGAAGTTCGTCTTTCAATGGAGTTGGGCTGATATACTATCATTTGCCATATCGTGAAGTAGTTTGCAAATGACCAAGTGAAATTCTTGAATCATGCTTGAAATATTCCTTTTTCTGATTATTAAGCTGGGGATGAATGCCTCCTCTCAGTTTCTCTTTCTTTCTCATCGTGGTAAAATACATATAAGAACGGTGACCATTTTAACCATTTTTAAGCACACAGTTCTGTGGCATTAAGTGCTTTCACATTTTTATGCAACCATCACCACCGCCGAACTCCAAAACTTTTATTCTCCCAACTGACACTTCCAGGTCCCCCCGCACCCCCCAGCCCCTGGCGACCACCATTCTCCTTTCTGTCTCTGAACTCGGCTGTTCTAAGGGCCTCACGTCAGTGGAATCATACAATATTTGTCACTTTGTGACTGCCTTATTTCGCTCTTTTTTTTTTTTTTCTTTAACAAATCTTTTACTGTGTCTTATAGTTTCCATTACTCCCTGCCAGGGACTATTCTACAAACCCTTGCTTTTCTCTTGCAAATTTGCACTCTACCTACGTAACTGTTTGTATATGATCTTTGCATTTTTACCCCGTTGAAGGAAAAAACCAGTCACAGGAAGTGATTTGATGGAATGTTTATTTTATTCTTAGAAATAGCTCTTTACCGAATCAAGATTTTAGGTGACCTTACACTAAGTACAGAATCAGATCCTATCTTTGCCTGGAGGGTGTCTTCTCAGAAATAAAACTTCAAGTTCTGCCCTCCCCCACTGCACCCCTCACTCCCCAAAGAAGAGAACACAGGGTGTGTGTACGAGGCTGGTAATAGCAGAGAGGAGAGGCCAGGTAACACGGACTGTGAACATCGTTCGAGGTGCTTCCATTCAAAGGTAACCTCTCAGCCTTTCTCCTCGTAGGTGGTGTACCTTGAAATCCAAACCGGGGAAGAAGAATAAAGAACGAGGAGAAATTGAGGTTGACATCCAGTTTATGAGAAGCAACATGACCGCTAGCATGTTTGACCTTTCCATGAAAGACAAGTCTCGGAATCCCTTCGGGAAACTGAAGGACAAGATCAAGGGGAAGAATAAGGACAGCGCGTCAGATACTGTGTCAGCCATCATCCCCAGCGTGACGCCCTCGGCTGACAGCGATGACGAGTCTCCTTCGAAAGACAAGAAGAAGTCAAAGCTCAAGACCTTGTTTTCCAGGTCCAACCTGCAGAGAGCACCACTTTCCCAGTCCATGTCTGTCCTGCCGACTGCAAAGTCAGACAAAGTGCTGCTTCGTCCTGGAGACTTTCAGTCCCAGTGGGAGGATGAGGACAATGGCGAGGACAAGTCCTCCTCTGCCTCGGACGGTGAGTTTCCTTCTCCTCCTCCTTACTTGGCCCTTCTCCCCCAGCTGAGCCTACTTTGCTTTGGGAGAGAAGAAACAAACAAACCTTAGGAGAAAGATTTTAATTCAGCTCCTCAGTTAGTACAGTGACGGTGATGCTGGTGGAGGGGATGGCGGGGGTAGTGGTGATGCTGCTTTTACTGGTGGTGCTGGCGCTGTAGCTGCTCGTGGTGGTCACGGTAGTGGTGGTGATGATGAGGGGTAACCTTGGTTAGGAAGCCTTCTCTATTTCTAAGCCCTCTGGTTTCTAGGAATGTGCGAATGCCTTTTCCATAACGCCTGGCTCTGTAACTGATGTACATTAGTACAAGCTTTTGGGGCTAACAGAATGAATGCATGTACAGTTTATTTTTTATTTTTATTTTTGTGGTATGCGGGCCTCTCATTGCTGTGGCCTCTCCCGTTGCGGAGCACAGGCTCCGGACGCGCAGGCTCAGCGGCCATGGCTCACGGGCCCAGCCGCTCCGTGGCATGTGGGATCTTCCCGGACCGGGGCACGAACCCGTGTCCCCTGCTTCGGCAGGCGGACTCTCAACCACCGCGCCACCAGGGAAGCCCCGAGTTTCTTTTTTTAATTAAGGATAAAACCATGGAAACTTACAGTAATTCTGATATTTCATTAATTCGTTGGGTACTTACACTGAGCTCTCATGGAATACGTTCCTAATGAAAGCCGAGGAATCCAGTTCCATTAACTCTGAATTAACTGGATATTTTGAAATTCAGTCTCAGTGACCAGATCCCTATTATTGGCCAGATTCTGCACCTCTACCAAGAGCACTGCCCTTTTCCTTGCTTGCATGCACGGCTTCTCCACCTCAGCACCACTGACAGTTGGGAGGATAATGGTTTGTTGTGGGAGCCTCCCTGTACTTGTGGGAGCTTTAGCACATCCTGGCTTCCACCTGCTAGATGCGGGCAGCACACCCCGCCCAGCTGTGACAACCAAAAATGCACTCAGATGCGTGAGGACAAAAGCCATGCCCCGCCCCCCACCCCCACCCCCACCCCGTGTTGCGACCCATTCCCTTAGCTTCTCACTCCCTTGTTCTTGGTTCTTCTCCCACAGTCTCGTCTCACAAGGGAACGGCAAGCGTGGATCCTAAGCAGCTGAACCAGATCCACTTCAACCCCCCCAAGAAGGAAGGACTCTCCTTCCTGGGAGGCCTTCGGTCTAAGAATGACACCCTTTCCCGCTCGAATGTTTGTATCAACGGGAACCACGTCTATGTGGAGCAGCCTGAAGCCAAGAGCGAGACCAAGGGCAGCTCCCCGGCCTCCTCGCCATCCCCCCGGGGCCTCAGGAAGAAGCATTTGTTCTCATCTACAGAAAACCTGGCCTCTCGACCTTTGAAGGAGCCTGGGGAAGGAGGTGCGGTGCCTTCCGAGTCTTCCACAAAGGACTCTCTCAAGTCCATGTCCCTGCCATCCTACCAGCAGCTGGTCAGCGGGGACCTTCGGGAGAACGCGGCTCTGGCGACCTTGGAGGCTGCAAAGGAAACCAAAGAGAGCAAGAAACAGGAGAACAAGAAGTCCTCTCTGCTCTCCCTGGTGACCGGGAAGAAGGACACAGCCAAGGGCAGTGAAGGCGAAAGCCCGCCGGCCGCCCCCAGGAAGGAGAGGGAAGGCACGCCCGTGGCGGTCAGAGCCAGTGAGGACCAGCCGGGGCCTGTCGACGACCCCGTGAAGAGATCGGACGAGGAGACTGCGGCCATTGTCTCCGGACGGGGCAGAGCCCCGAACCCCTTTGAAGACGTGCAGATCCCAGAACCAGAAGCTGACCCAGAGCCCAAGGCTGCACCAGCGCCACCTGTTCCCTCACCCAGGGCTCCCCAGACCAGAGCCGTGAAACCCCGGTGAGTCTCGGCCCCTCCCCGGGGCCCAGCGGCCATGCCTACGTTAGAGCAGACCTTGCTTGTTGGTCCGTAGTGGTCCCTGCAGAAATTGTTTTTAGCCAGTTCCTACCACTGGCCTGGCCCACCTGCAGAGATTGCAGTGATGTGCCCCAGCCCGGGGCCACTGCCAGCAGGTGTGGTCTGCCCCTTGCCCGACATTTTCCCTGCAGGCATCTTTGCCGCAAGCGTTTTCTCTGCACACAGTTTTGCTTCTGGCGAAAGTACCTAGAACTGGTCTGTCCATCTCAGTGAGATAAGCAGAGCACAGTGGAATGCCCTGGTTTTGTATCAGATTCCGAGTGTCGTGGTCTGGGAGCAATACCAGGTTTCGGTGGTGGTACGTGCAGACCGGGGTTTAGTAGGTTCTTCCCATGAGTTCCGTTTGAGGCAGGTGTAATCTCTCCTCCTTGCACTTTGTTGTGGGTTTGCTGGCACAAGAGACCCTTGGTCCACTGTCAGGTGTGACTGGGAGGGTTCTCTGTGTGTTTCCTCTGCATGTTGTCTCACTAGCCGGGTGTTCTGCTTCTCAGCATGACTCACATTCACAGTGACGATATTCCTGTGCGCTGGGGGTGGGAGAGACTTTTTTTTGAGATTCTGCCTACTTTGATTTCACAGACACACACACACACACACACACACACACACACACACACACAGTATTCCTCTTCAAAATCTGCCTGTTGCTTTGTGGTGCACCTTTTATGACTTTGCACTTTTTAGGTGCTTTTTCTTTATCACCAAAAGAGACTGCAGACTGTTGCTCTACCTGGATCCTTCTGTTTCTATTGCAACAGTCCTTTCTGTGGCAGATGTACTTGGTGATAAAATTGTGCCCTTTGAGGATTAAGTATTGGTGTTGCTTCTTTAACTTCTCAAGCTACTGCCCCCAATATAAAAAAGAGTTCTCGCCTTTGGAAAGACTGTATTTTTACATGTCTTTTGCCTCTCATGCTGCATCTGCAACTGACCTGCAGATTTTATTTTGTCCTTTTTGCAGACTGGAAGTGTCTCCAGAGGCTCAGCCCGCACCCAGGCTCCCTCCTTCCACTCGCTCTCCTCTCGTGTTCTCTGCTCTCCCTTCCAGTTCTGGTCAGACACCCATCCCTTCTAAACCGGGGCATGATTCAGAGCCACAGCCCTTGGAATCTCCTCCTGGCTCCTCTTTCTCCTCTCCTGTAGCGGCCCCCATTTCCACATCCACTCCCATTGAACACTGGCCTCCCACAGATGTGGGTGAGGCCAGTCCTGAAGAACCGCCTTCGCTCCTTGAACCAGAGCTAGAAAAGGAGAGTTTGACACAAGTTCCAAGTACTGTTCCTTGTGCTGTGGGCTCGCTTTCCAAACAGACGCCCATTCCAGTGGGGAAAGGGATGGAAGACTCTCCAGTGGGGAAGACCAGCGCTGATGACCCAGGACAGTCTCTCCGGACGCAGCCGGAAGTGGGGCGAGAAGAAGAGCTTCTGGGGTCTCCCCCCAGGAAACAACGAGGCACCATCCCTTCATCTGTCGAGGCCCGAGAAGTAACACCCGCCGCTGCGCTCAGAGGAGGCGGGACGGGCAGCCCTGCCGGGAAGCCCCCGAGGCGGGGAGCCTCAGGCTCTGCGGGTCAATCTAGGTCTCCCGTGGGGGACGCAGACGGGGGTGGCGGGATGAGTCCTGCAGTTAAGGAAGCGGGGCCCCCCGTTCCCGTGGGCGAGTCGGTGCCTCCACTTGACGCTGCGATGCAGAGACACGAAGAGACGGGTCCGGATGCCTGTGAGGGCAGAAAGGGAATCGAGGGGCAGGTGGTGTTTTCCGAGCAGCTCTCTAGGGAAGAGGCGGGGGAGGAGGCCCCTGTGCTGGTCCGCGGGGACAGAGGTGACCCCCAGGCGGTGACGCCACAAGGGGCCGCCCCTGGAAATGCGTGGGACACGGGACGCTCCCAGGAGGGCGCGGCTGTGGCTGGACCCTGGCCCGCTGCCCTGGCAGCTCGCCCTCCCTGCCCGTCCTCCAAGGGGAGCTTCTTGGGGGGCCCCGCGCATGCCGCCAGCTCGGGGAGAGATGGTCCCCGTCTCAGGAGTCAGGGAGACGACACCCGGATGGCGCAGAACCAGAGCAAAGCCAGTGACCACGAGGGTCTGCTGTCTGACCCCCCGCACGGCCTTCAGTCCTCCTGCGAGGCAGAGCCCCCAGCCCTGGCCCATCTGGACTTGACCCTGCCTTCCATCCCCGAAGTCGCTTCGGAAGATGAGAGAGGAGATCAGCTTGAAGATGACAGAGGGGTGGCCCCGGTGGCAGCTCTGGGAGGAGGGGCTTCTTCCCCAAGCACGTGGCTCGCCCATGCTGAGCGGGAGAGGGCGCCTAGCAGGGAGGCCGGCGGGTCAGCAGCGGGCCTGCGCGAGCCCAGGCCGGGAGCGCCCAGAGCACCCGCCCCCGCTTCTGCAGAGCAGACCACAGCCTTGGAGGTTGAGGAACCACAGTCGCCGGGCCCCGGTGACAGCGGGGAGGCAAAACCAGTGGGAGATGGGAGGCCGGGTCAGCCTCCAGCCTCAGCCCTGGATTCCCTTGTGTCCGGCCCCCCCTTTTCTGAGCCCTTTCCTGCCACACGCTCTTTTCCCACCTGTGCACACTCTGACACCCACCACACCAGTACAGCAGAATCTCAAAAAAAAGCAGCAGTCCAGGGCTCCGCGGGTAAAGTGGAAAATTCTGGCAAGAGGAAGCCGCTTCTTCAGGCCTGGGTCTCACCCTCAGACACACAGCCCGTCTCGGCTCGACCAAGCGCTGGAAGCGGGTCGGCCAAGCACAGGTGAGAGCCGGGGGACGACCGTCCTCGTGAGTGTAGCCGTGCCCCCTTTGCTTCTCGTCTGCAGGCGCCAGGGCTTGCTCACCGCACAGCTGTTCTGCGGGGCGTCTGCCTGTGTTGCCGGAAGGGCTGTGTCCTGGGCCGGGAGCAGCGTTGGTAGCTGCGTTTGTAGCAAGAACAGAGTAGCAGCTGTCCTCAGAGGTAGATTCGGAATTGTTCTGCATGGTCTGAGTTGGAGCTCTCCTTGTAGAGAAACACCGGGAACCGTATCTTATTTCCTAGTCTCGGAAACCAGCTGAGATTGACCAGGAGAACCCAGCAGTGCGGACAGCTTACTTTAAGCAGCGCCCGATGGGAAGCTGGCCTGTTTGTTCTGAGCTCTTTCCTCCCTCTCGAGGCGCGCGCAGAGGGCTCTGCGGGGACTCCCACAGTGGAGTCCTAGGCTGCAGCTGCCGCTGAGAATAGGAGACCGTCTTTAACGTTCTCCTGACGTTGATAACGAGGCCAAGGGTCCTGTGAGACGCTCAGGACACGTGGCCATAAGTGGTGCCTTGTTGGCTTTCACGTGGCTGCCTCGCGCTGACTGCTTTCCTTTCTGAAGGAACGTTGGCACGTGTGGGACTGCAGGTGTCAGCGTGCGTGTCCCCGCTATTCCCCCGTCACCTCTCTCGTTGGCGGCCACGTCTGAGAGAGGCAGTCCCTCAGTTCCTCCGGTTCTGCCGTGACATACACGTCTAAGAAACAGCTAAGTGTCCTTTCTCCCTTCTCTTTAGACTTCATCCCGTGAAGCCAATGAACACGGCAGCCACCAAGGTCGCTCTCTCCAGCTCGGGAACTGCCACCATCATCAGTGAGAACTTGGTCAACGAAGCCATGATGAAGGTATGTCTTCTCCAGAAGGAGGCAGGTTAGTTAGGGATCTAGAAAACCCGCTGTGAGAGTCACCATGACATACATCTCCCGGGGCAGCAGGGAACGCCAGGGGTGACTTAACCACACGTCTCGGTCTCTGGATGATCTTTGGAAGCCCCTACACTTTCCATGGGATACTTACTTTTCCCCTCATAGTTTTTTGGCTGTCGTTGAATTTTGTTGTGTGTCAAGCAACATGATTGACACCAGTACTCTTTTTTAATGAGAAGAAACTGTCACCCACCCTCCAGCCCATGCAGATCAGATATTCTCATTTTCCCCACATGTCCTTTCTTATCTTTTGGCAAGAACATACAATTCTCGCAGTTGTCATCATTGCACAGATAGACTTTTTTGTAACTTTATTCTGAAGTAATTTCAAACTTTACAAAAGCTGCAAGAATAGCACAAAGAGCTCCTGTCTACTTCCATCCCAAGTCACCAACTGTTGACATTTCATCAGATTTGCTTTATCATCCTCACCCTCTCCTACTCCGTTCTCTCTTTGTAGCTGCGTATATATTTTTTTCTGAATTATTTGAGAGTAAGATGCACACGTCGTGCTCCTTTTACCCCTAAATGCTTAAGTGTGTAATTCCCAAGAATGAAGGCGTTTATCAAAATGAAGAAATTTAACATGAATGCCTCTCTGCTTTCTCATCTGCGGTCCGTATTTCACCTTCACCAGTTTTCCCAGTAGTGCCCTTTCTTGTCTGTCTGTTCTCCGGTCCAGGGTCACTCAGTTATCTCGTCTCGGGAGTCTCCCTTATTCTGGAATAGTTCCTTGGCCTCTTTTGTCTTTCAAGACGTTGACCTTTTTCAGAGTTGCAGTCAGTCGTTTGGTAGAACTTGCCTCAGTTTGGATTTGTCTGATGTCTCCCTGCGGTTTGGTCAAGGCTGGGCATTCTCGGCAGGAATTAACTAGAGAAATAATGTGCCCTTTCCAGTGCGTTGTGTAAAGAGCCCGTGACACCAGCCTGTCCTGTTAGTGGGGCGTTAACTGTGATGACTTAGGTTAGGAGGTGTCCACTAGGCTCTCCAGTGCAAAGTTGCTAGTTTTCCCCTTTACAGTTAGTAAGAAATGTGTGGGGAATTCGTTTCAGACGGTGTAAGCCTCCTGTTCCTATCAGCCTTCTGCTGGCAGGCCTTCTGTCCACTAACGCACGTGGTGGTAGCAAAATGATGGTTCTCCAGCTCCATCACCTGCGTGGAAACGCTCTGAAATCCTTTTTCCCTTAGTATCACATCGTAAACACTTTTGCATGTTGCTACTTACTTATTCTTTGAGCCGGTTATGCCAGTCTTTACTTACTCACTCCCCGGTTAGTGGATACTTAGCTTGTTTTCTGTTTTTCAATATGAACAACACTGTCGTCAATAATTTCTCGCATAGAACTTTTCCCTTCTTGTAGGTGATTTCCGTAAGCTAAATTTCCAGGAAGACTATTGCTGGATGAGAAGATCTCTGCTCTTTAAAAAGCTTGAGTGGCTAACACGAAAAAACCCAGCTCCTCCCCTTAAAACCAAAACCAGTGCCCCCCAGATGATCTCTGCTGGAGAGTATCTTCATCCTGCCCTTTCTGATCCTAAAATCAGAGGGATTCAGATGTGTTGTGTTTCAGACACGTGGACAGGAATTTCCTAACCCACCGCTGGGGATCGCAGTTGGGAGACATAAACTTTATTTCTATTTTACTGCAAGCGTCTAGAAGTTTCATTCAGTCATAGATATTTACGGTCCCAGGGACTCCAGGACATCAAATAGTTTTTGTGTTTTTAAAATAAAACTTTTGCTCACGTCTTCTTCACTCCTGCAAGCGTTTCGTAAGTGCCAGGCGGTGGCTGATACCTCTGGCTCTGTTGCACCTTTGCCTCCAGGCGCTGGGCTGAAGGTACACTGAAAGCTGCAGATTTTGGGGTCGAGAGGCTGAGTAGTAATAACGAACTGCTGCTGAAAACAAGTTAGCATCTTCTGGCCATCTTGCCTTCTCTTCCCTGTCGTCCATGCTGACAGGGCATCACTGTTAAGCATCATTCTCAAAATGATCAGCTGTAGCCAGAACTGTGAACCCACGGTGTTTTAGCCCAAAGCCTAAAGGTGGACCCTAACTTCGCCAGCTCAGCCTGGCTGGCTTCTGTAGTTGTGTAGAAGGGGCAGCACTTGTCCTCTTGGAGTTAATGATATTTACCGGGAAACTGGGCAAAAGAACAGCATGAAAGGGACCATCACGAAAACTAGAGTCACTTAGCACCCCCCTCGCCCCGTCCCCTCTTCCATTTACTGTGGCATGCAGCTTGGCTCCGAAGAGAAGCAAGGCCCCTGGTTCCCATTCTGCTTCCTCTGCAAAGCTCATTTAACCAGGGCCTTATCTCCGGGCCCTGACTGAGAGTAACTTGCCTTAAAACAAAGGCAACGGCTGCTTATTCTACTCATGATTTGTAAGTTCCGCTGCTGCCCCCCTGCCTGGAATCAACAAAGCTGTTGGTCCTGGACCATACCTGGTAACTACTCTGAGTAAACATGGAAAGGTTCCTGGAGACGGCTATTGGCCGACCGTAGAATAGACGCTTTGTACTAAGGCATAAACAGTGCTTATAAAAATAACTACTCTTTGGAATGTTGCAAAGTGAGAGAGAGGTTAGGAAAAGAAGTCGCATCGCTGAAGTTACGAAAAGCCAGCTGAATCATTACTACAATGGCTTTTTTTGTTGTTGTTGTTTTAGGGCCGCCATCTTTTATAGATGATTAAAACTAGGAATGTATTATTTATTCAGGTGGCTTCCACACTTCCATTTAAAAATAATCCAGCCAACTAGATCCAAAAATCATCTGTCATGTTGTATGGGAACAGTTGGATACAAATTTGAATGTACGTCATTATTGGTACAGCTATGAGGGAAAAATCCAACGTAAAAATCCTGGAAGGAAATGTGTGACACTGGGCACTATTGTTTCTTGAATTAATGGGTATTTTCTTTGCACCTCTTCCTCTCCATGGCCATTACTCACTTTCTGTAATTGCTGGATTGCTTTTTAATTTTTTTAGTCATCACATGAATAGGAACTTCTAATGATTTCCAAGTCCTGCATAGTTTCCTCTTTAGATTACAGAATCCAAATCGAAGAGCTGTTGGACAGTTTGTAGGAAGTACCTTAAGTGTGCATGCCTTTTCAGTTCTATGCATTTGTCTTAAGGAAACATTTAGGGATATGACCAAAGATTTATGGTCACACATTTAAATAAGTGTTATTATATAATTGTGAAAATCAAAACCAACCTAAATATCCAGCAACAGAGAGATGGTTAAAATATAATGAAATTTAAAACATCCATTTAGGACTTCCCTGGTGGTGCAGTGGTTAAGAATCCGCCTGCCAATGCAGGGGACACGGGTTCGAGCCCTGGTCCGGGAAGATTGGTCTGCAGAGCACCTAAGCCCATGCGCCACAATTACTGAGCCTGCGCTCTAGGGCCTGGGAGCCTCAACTACTGAGCCTGCATGCCACAACTACTGAGGCTGCATGCCTAGAGCCCGTGCCCCACAATAAGAGAAGCCGCCACAGTGAGAAGCCTGTGCACCGCAACAAAAAGTAGCCCCCGCTCGCCGCAACTAGAGAAAGCCCGTGTGCAGCGACAAAGACCCAACACAGCCGAAAATTAAATAAATAAAATTAAACAAACAAAGAAAATCCATTTAAAAAGCAATTTTTCTAAAGTTTAATGATGGGAAAATGCTCACAAAATAATAATTTTCAAAAGCTATAAAACTCGATTTTGTATGATGCTAAAGTTGTAAAACATATCATAAAGAAAACCCAGGAAGGGAATTCCCTGGCGGTCCAGTGGTTAGGACTTGACAGTTTCATTGCCAGGGCCCCGGGTTCAATCCCTGGTCAGGGAACTAAGATCCCACAAGCCGTGCAGTGTGACAAATAAACAAAAACAAATAAACCAAACCAAATAAAAAACAACAACGAAAAAACCCCACAAACAAAACAAAACAGAAAAACAGGAAGAATAAGAAAGAAAGAGACCCCAATGTTAGGTGTTGGAGTTATAATAATAACTTATATTATAAGTTATATATTATAATTATATATATTAGAGGGTAATAATTTTTTCCCTCTTCTGGATTTGAGATTTTCTATGATAAGTAAATATTCCTTTTATGATTCAAAACAAAATCCTGTTATTGGGGGGGGGAAATTAATTTTTTTTTTTTTGTGCTACACGGCCTGCTGCTTCTTCCTCTCTCCCAAACTCTCTTGCAGAGCATCTTATGTAATCAATATTTTTGAATACATATAATCCTTCTGTGACAGAGGTATAATCTAAAACCCCTTGAGGGTGTATTCTTGGCTATTGTTTACAAAGACTACTTTTTTCCTTGATAGGATATGTAAACAGACACACCCTGTTTGAAAGTGTCAGGCACGTTTCTAAGCTAGTGTTGCCATCATCGTGCTGTTCTTTGTAGCCCGGACAAGAGGGACGGGATTTCTTTCGGGATTCTGGCCGGTGTGCAGGCAGCTTGCGTCACTGGACTGAACAGGGTCTTCTCTTGTGTCGTGTCAGGGTTGACCCTGCTCTTGACGTAGCTGCTTCTTGAAGCAGGTGGTTCTGAGCCTTCCTCGGTGAAACTGTTAGACCCTCACGACAGTGAAACCGTGATTACCTCAGAGTTCCACCGGCAAAACTGTCTTGAGGTTGCCCCATGACCTCGTCTCTTTAAACTTACGAATCTGAGCCACAGATTTCAGGAAAAGTTAGCTTTGGGGGTTTTTCCCCTCTCACTAGAGACTTGGTACAGCGTGTTACTTTATATAATCCTTATCTTGCGTTTCCTCGTGGCTGGGGCCTGGGCAGTTTTCAGTCAGCCACCAGTCATCCCAGATTGTCAATGTAACTCCGTGGGGCTCCCGCTCTGGTCAGGACGGGGCTGCTCAGCCGCTGTACGCAGAGGGGGCGCCATCGATGGCTGTGATGGTGGCCCGTGGCTTTGACTCTGCGTAGTTTTGGGGAGTGACTTACAGTGGGGTCTCCCAGTGCACCCTCCTGATCCCCAGATATCCTGAGCACAGCTGAGGCAGTAGCAGACCTTCTGGGATGAGCGGCCACGTGTTGTCTTGGGGGGACAGTGTCGCCTCCTGCACCGTCTGCCACTAGGGTTTCTTCACAGGTCACCTTAGACTGGGGCTCAGCTCCACTTGGGTAGCTGGTTGTGCCAGCTCCAGGGGTCACAGGCCACCAGTCATTACATCTCTAAACCCCAAGCCCAGAGTCTAGCCCGGGGGTCTGCAGCCTGTGAGCTGGGTACGGTTTGTACATTTTTAATAGGTCATAAAACAAAACACCAAACCAAACCACAGAGACGAACATGCAGCCAAGGCCACCTGTGGCCTGCACAGCCTGAAATACTAACTCTTTGGCCCTTTCACAGAAAAGTTCATCCGTCATCAGTTTTCCACCAAAATCAAAGACGAATTCCCAGGAGACTCAGATCACAGACTCAGTCACTAAGAGCTACCTCTTTTGTATTTCTTTAAGATGTTTGACTCCTTGACTGACTTTATCACTTTTCTCCCCCCCCCCCAAAGAAATACAAGCCCTCGGAACCCGCGTTTGCTTATGCACAGCTGACCCACGACGAGCTGATCCAGCTTGTCCTCAAACAGAAGGAAACGATAAGCAAGAAGGAGTGTCAGGTGCGCCAGCTGGAAGACTACATCGACAACCTGCTGGTCAGGGTCATGGAAGAGACCCCCAGCATCCTCCGGGTTCCCTCTCAGGTTGGCAAAAAAGCAGGAAAAATGTGAATCACTTGCCTCCGGCACTGAGACTTGTGTGTGAGTTTGTTTCCGCCTGCTCCCAAGGCCGAGGACTCGGTGTGCCTGAGAGCCCCAGGGTCCAGGCTCCAGACTGCTCTCTCCCTCACGCCTTATCTGGCAAGAGTCAGTCCCACCCACAGAAGCCAGGTTAATTATTACAATGAATCTTTTATTGGACATTCCCAGGGTTTTATTTTTAAATGCCACTGTGCCTTTAACCAACTTGTAAATATTTTATGCCTGACCGGAGACATGGTCATTAGATCTGATCCTGGCCCAGAGGTTCAGATGGCGCTGGGGGTATTAATGTATTTTTAACATTGGGGTTTTCTTTCTTTAATATTGAGATTTTAAAGTACGTCTCCCGGGCTTCCCTGGTGGCGCAGTGGTTGAGAATCCTCCTGCTAATGCGGGGGACACGGGTTGGAGCCCTGGTCTGGGAAGGTCTCACATGCCGTGGAGCAACTAGGCCCGTGAGCCACAACTACTGAGCCTGCGCGTCTGGAGGCTGTGCTCGGCAATTAGAGAGGCCACGATAGTGAGAGGCCCACGGACCACGATGAAGAGTTGCCCCCACCTGCCACAACTAGAGAAAGCCCTTGCACCGGAACGAAGACCCAACACAGCCAAAAATAAATAAATAAAATTAAAAAAAAAAAAAAAGCCAATAGGACTAGGAGGGAGAAACCATACCTTGGAAAAAATCTTTAAAAAATAAAATATAAAGTACGTCTCCCCCAGCCATTAAAACTTAGGGTGAGATGATGAGGACCAGGCAGTTGGTGCGGTGTTGCACATACTTTCTTGGCCTTTGAGTAGCCCAGCTGTGGCGTTTTGGCTGCAGATGCTAAGTTTTGATACTATGTAAACCTACCCAGCTCCTCGGACTTGGTCTTTTGTTTTCGACTGGAGCAGAGGGGCTTAGGGTACACCTCCGAGTGTGCCTCTGATATTTGGAGCAAGCTGCCTTTTTCAGACATCAGCCTCCGCTACTCTGTAGCCTTAAAGTGTGCTCTTTATCATCCAAGAGGGGCTGTCTGGGGAGGTACGGAAAGTAGACCAGGGGAATTAGAATCACTTTGCACTGGGGCAGTTGGTCAAAATCCCTCCTCTTGTGATCGCAGGGTCCCTGCTGGCTGGAGTGACCGAGTCAGTGCCTTGATTAGGGGTCGGGTGAGCCAAGCATTTGCTAAAACAGTCCCACCAGGTACGGAACAACTGCAGCGGCATCCACTGGCCCTCTCCCACGTGCCGTCGCTTGGCTCCCTGGTTCCCTTAGCAGCTCTTCTTGGCATTGCCCTCCCCCGCCCCTTGTTATAAAATTGTGAAGAGCAAGATGATACCTATTTTTAGATGGCTGTATTTTTAAAACTAGATTAACATACTTTTTTTTTTTTTTAAAGTAGGACACTTGCCCCCTTCTCAACTAATAGCACCAGTTCAGAGTCTTCAGGTAATTTCGTTGTTAGTAACCTGATATTGGAATTGGAATGTTTTCTGTATTACTCATTTTTTTCTCCCAGTTGTGACAGAATCTCTTCAAATCCCAACATCTCTCCTGGGAGGAGAATGTCACAGGCCAAGTGGGTGGGCAGGGGTTGAGATGAGAGCGGTTATTAAATGGAACGCTCTTCTATGTTCATTCTTGTTATATTGAAGTTAAGAGGCAAGGTGATTGGCAGCGGAATCCCTTTTCAGGATCACGTTTGCTGCCACGTTAGTTAATATCAGAGCACTTTAATCTGAAGGATGATACTGTAACTTGATTTAGCTAATTTGCTTTGAATTATCGATAGCTCTTTTATTTAATACCCTCCTACAGTACTGGGGACCACTGTAAACTTCTCAGATGACTTGTATTTTTGTAGCGCTATGAGATTTCCGTGCACCCCTGTAAAGAGAACTGGATATTCCCTGGAACTCTGCAAATGCACGTGTATATATTTGTTCTGCAATGTTTTTTACTTGATGTCAATGTACTTTGACGGTGATGCCCACGTGCACTGGGTGGCGGGAGCGCTGAGTGGTTTCTCCTCGGAAGAGCCGCTACGGAGACCTGCATGCTCCCAAGAGCTGGTTGTTGTGGAAAGATCTGCTGCTAGGACCTCGGGGATGGGAGCCGGTCTCTGTTTGAGAGGAACGGTCTCTGTTTGAGAGGAACGTCTGGGTGGAGGAGCAAATTCCTCTGCTCTGTATGCCACTCGAGAACTCTGGAGAATGAAGGACAATCTACTTCAAGGGTGTCTGGTTTCTACCACTGCTGGGAAAAAAAATTCCAATGCAGGTAGCATTCCTGCACCTCTCAAGGTCACCGGTTAACGCCTGTCCTTGAGGACTCTGCTGTGAGGGAGAACTCAGCTAGGAAAGCTGGAGCCTGCTCTGAGCTGTTGGCAGGGGCAGGTGGACTGGAGGGCTGGAGCTCCTGCAGCCGGCGTGGGTCTGAGGGCTTACACCCAGCTGTCTATACCAGGAGAGCCTGAATTAGCCTCTAGCTGCTGAAAGTGCTCACCAAACTGACGGGCCCTAGGAGGAGGCCGTGCTCTGCAGAAGCAGGAGCAGCTCTTTCTTGGCCTTGCCTGGCTGACCCCCTGGAAGACCAGTCAGTACTTCAGAGAAGCATCCGATGAAATACCAAACACCTTGCGATGAACTTCAGTGGGAGGTCAGCGTCCGGAAAAAAATGTCAACCCTTTGCCCGGGTGTTTCATATCATCTCAGTCCTTGGACTTTGACAGATGTCCTGCCCACCCCTTTTATTTCCTGTGTGTCGGCCTCTCCGGGTAACAGAATGGAGGGGCAGGAAGGTCTGTCCTTTGCCACACGAACAGCGTTGACCCTGAGTGGAGGGTGCGTGCGTGGTGAGTGGGATACGTGTGTGGTTTCCAGCTTTGCTAACAGTGGGGGCTTGGAAGGGCAAAGAGGGAGGAGGGTCCACGACACTCAGCCACCTGCCGGACTGAAGGCCAGAGGCAACCTGATGTTAAATTAGGCACGATCTTCCCTCCCTGTGCCCCTTCTTTTTTAGAACTGCTAACTAATGGTCCCTCAAGGCTGAAGGATCTGTTGCCTTAGGTGAGTGGAGAGCTTAACCTCCAGTTAAGCTTAACCTCCACACCAGCCTCAACCCTGTGGTTTCTCAGTATCTATCATGTGAGCTGCTAACTTGACCTCTTCCTCCCTCTGACTTGAAAGTTCACCCAGCATCTCTGGATTACAGAATTCTTATTTCCTGCTTTGTTACTTCGGGAATTTTGAACTTCTTTGCTTTTATTTTTAAGAAGTAACCTCAAATTTCCTACAACACTAAATAAAATGGCACTACCTTTCAAAGATTTGTGTCTGTGGTGTCGTACGGGTGCAATAAGAATTTCTTCTGTCTTCTTGGAAAACCTTCCTTGGGGGCGTGACCGGCGTTTCTCACCCCATGAGGGTCTCTTGCCTGGGTTCCTGCTGCTGCCACGCTGTCTGATGCCCAGGGATCCCAATGCCCTTTCTCCTCCAGAGGTTGGGACATCTCTGACCCTTCCCTATGACATACCCCATATTTTGGCCTGGAAGGGACTATGGTGTTTACCAGATGAAGATCATTTGAATTTCCTTCCCTAGTGCTACAGGCTGCCACCTTTTCCTTGGCAGTGGTCGCCTTCAGCTAATCACATGAACAAGGCCACTTTCTTGGTTCCCTCCCCCATGCCACCCCCTGCCTCCTCACCCCTGCCCCACTGATTTCCCAGAGAGTGGCATCTTGACCTTTGGAGCATGAGTTGAATTCACACTGGGTTCAGGAACGCCCAGATCAGTACCAGATCTAGGTTCCTGGTTCCATCAACCGAGTTCATTCATTTCTGAGTAGAGGGAATTCTGGCTGTAAAGGACTCTTCCTCCTGAGCTCATTCTACCAATCTCCCACCTTTGCTGATGAGGTGAGAGGTCTGCCTGCCTCAACCAAGGGTCCCCACCTCTCAGAAGGGAGGAGATGCTCTTTCTTAGAGATGAAAGTCACACTGTAGAGGCACAGAGGCAGGCAGCACCCGGGAAGCCCCTGGGTGGGCTGGGGGGAGCTACCTGAAGGCCTCCCTGGTTTGGGTGAGGGGCCTGGTTACCCAGGCAGATGTGGATGGCGGGGCCACCGCGTACAGTGATACAAAAGCGGCTTCTCTTGACACAACAGCCTCCCAGGTTTGCTTCAAACAAATAAAAAGCCCTCCAAGGAGAGTCTCTAAGGAAGGAATGTTTACGCAAATGACCCCCAACCCTCCCCCAAGATTCATTTCCCTTGCATTTGGAGGGGGCACCCTGCCCACCTCCCCATGGAAAGTGTCATTTACAGGGTACAGTTACCACCGTGACCATGGCCAAAGCGCTGGCAGCACGCGCTCCCCTAGCCCTTGGACCCCATCTCGAAGCCGATGGAGCCCGTGCCCTGGCCTTCTCTTTGGGGGTGTCATCTTTTGCCTTCTGCAGGCTTCCCCTCCTGGGGAGGCAGGTGCGATCCCTTCCCATTTAAGTTCAAAGCTGGCTTAGCTGACCTCTGTGGGACCAGCGGATCCCAAAGCCACAGAGTCTCCTGAGGGAGGATGTCCTCATTTAGCCTTTCCACGTTTGACTCTTACACACCTGTACCCCAAGCCCTGGAACCAGTCACCCTGGTGACACTGACAAGCCCTCAGAGCTGCGAGAAAGCTGCTTCATTCTTGCATTATCAGCTGCTCACTTCAGGCTGAAACTTGGTCGCAAAAGGAAGGCCTGTTTGTTGAGTTCCTGCTTATTCACTAAGCGCCGCTGAGTATTATTTCCAATTCTCAAGGTAGATAATATCTCCATTACGCAGATGAGGAAATGGAGACTTTCAGAGGCATCAGAACTTAAGTTTGCCTGGGGTCCCACAGCAGGTAAAGAAAGGATTTGAACTCCTCACCTGTGCGACCTGGGGTTCTAGAACAAGCGTCAACAAACTATGGCTTCGCTTTTGTTCATGTAACCCTCAAGCCAAGGAATTTCTCCTGGGAGTTCCCTGGCGGTCCAGGAGTTAGGACTCTGCGCTTTCACTGCTGCGGCACCGGGGTCAATCCCTGGTCAGGGAACTAAGACCTCACAAGCCTCCCACAAGCCATGTGCGGTACGGCCAAAACAAAAAAAAAAAACACGATGAGTTTTCCTTTTTTTTTTTAAATGTGGGATGAACAAGTGGCCGGAATGATGACCACAGTCAACAACACCTCACTGAACACTGGAGATTTTTACAGTTAAAGAATCAAAATAATATTTCATGACATATGGAAATTACATGAGATTCAAATTTCACTGTCTCCACAACTTTATTGGAATACAGCAGTGCTTATTTAGGTAATTGTCTACGGCTGTTTCCACGTTGCAACAGTAGACTTGAGTGCTTAAAACAAAGACCTTCTCGCCCACCAAATCTAAATATTTGCTCTCTGGCCCTTCACAGGAAGAGTTTGCCGACCCCCAGTCTAGGCCCCCAGACTAGGAGGCCCCAGTCTCCTCTAGCCTTGGGGGCGGAGGAGATAATATTCTGAGTGACTTGACATCCTGGAGGATGGGCAGGGAAAACGGAGGGCCTCAAGACAAGGCCCGATGAGCCATGGCTCCGAGGAGGGAAGGTCCCTCTGAGGCGGCTGTGTTCGTGCTCTAGGCCTGTGACCTCCTTCTCCGAGTTACCATGTGCCTTCGTTCCTGGGAGATCAGGAAACCGAACACAGCGATCCTCAGCGCAGGGGAGGGAACGTGTATTGGGGTCACACGATAAACAACAGGAAAGGGGAAAGTGGATATGAATGAGGGCAGGGACTTGGCACAAGGGTTTAGGAAGTACTGGCCGTGCCCTGTACTGAGGCTGTGTCACCCTTGTGTGTCAGAGAAGAATCATTGTCTACTGAAGAGCTGAGGTGATGGGGACCCAGTCAGAAAGGCTCCAAGACTCATTGTGACGAGGAGAAGGGGGTCCTCTGGGCTCAGAGTGAAACTGGGTTAGAGTCATCGGAGCTGGAAGGAGCCCAGGGGGAGGCCCTGAGGGCAGCCCAACTCCCACTGGTTGCTCACTCCAGATTAGAAATGATCCCATCTCTGAGGAATCCCGTCTATATGTTGCTTCTGACCGGCCCTCCCAGGACAGGTGTCCACCAGAGCTGGACAGCCTTTCCGGAGCGTAGCAGGCACTCCCAGGACACGGGGATGAGAAAGCCAGGTCATTCCCAGGGAGATTGTAACAAAGACAGGTAGATCCCTAACACATTCACACATGTCACCAAGGGACGGCTGGCCTGGGGCTTCCTTCAGGCCCTCAGTGCCCTCCTCTCTGGCCTCTTCTCTAGAAAGAACTCTGGCCTTAAGGTCAGTATTTCACATCTGGACCACGTCTGAGGCATCCTTTCCAATGGCCGCCCCTCCCCAGTAGCTTTCTGCTCTAATCCAGCCCATCCTGGGCACTCAGCATTCCAAAAGCCTACGTGCCAGGAACCATGTGGGCTCCAGCCTTACAGACAAGAAGCATGGCTCCAGCTTCACAGGCTCAGGGAGGAGTAGGGGAGAGAGGTTGGAGGAACAGCTGTTAAACAGATCATCATGGGCTTCCCTGGTGGTGCAGTGGTTAAGAATCTGCCTGCCAATGCAGGAGACACGGGTTCGAGCCCTGGTCCGGGAAGATCCCACATGCTGTGGAGCAACTAAGCCCGTGCGCCACAACTACTGAGCCCTCGTGCCACAACTACTGAAGCACGTGTGCCTAGAGCCTGTGCTCTGCAACAAGAGAAGCCACCGCAGTGAGAAGCCTGCGCACCGCAACGAAGAGTAGCCCCCTCTCACCGCAAATAGAGAAAGCCCACGCGCAGCACCGAAGACCCAATGCAGCCAAAAATAAATAAATAAATATCCCTTAAAAAAAACCAAAAAGAAAAGATCATCACTATCACTGAATGATGGTAACTCTTGGTAGAGTCTGTAGCAGCAGGAAAGGCACCAAGGCTGATGTATCTGTCCTGATTTCTCAGAGGAAGGCAAATAAATTCCCTAAATAAACAGATTTCTTCCTGAGACCGTGAACCCCAGACTCGCATGTCTTAGTGGAGTGCGCCATCTTCTGGCCTGAGTCCTGCCCACCTCCTAGCCTGTCTGTGTCTGAGGGCGAGGCTCTCTTACACTATCACATACCTGTGGCTGGAAGAGAATCACCCCTCCACCCCTAGAGTTGCTGGTAGGAGAATCATAAACCTGCTCTTCCACTTTACTGTGAGTAGTGTTGGGGAAAGCAGAATTCCAGGGCTTCTGTCATAGGTAGATGACTCTGTAGCAAAATCCCACTTTAAAAAAGTGCAGTTCAGTTCAAGATCTGTGCAAAATTGGGGATGAGAGGAGTCTGATGCTGTTCTGTATGGTAATGTAAAGAACTACTCCCAAAGAGACACATGTATATGTATAACTGAATCACTTTGCTGTACACCTGAAACTAACACAACGTTGTTAATCACCTATACTCCAATATAAAATAAAAACTTAAAAAAAAAAAAGAAACCTACTCCTGGCCTTCCCTGGTGGCGCAGTGGTTAAGAATCCACCTGACAACGCAGGGGACATGGGTTCGAGCCCTGGTCCGGGAAGATCCCACATGCCGCGGACAACTAAGCCCACGCGCCACAACTACTGAGCCTGCGCTCTGGAGCCCACGAGCCACAACTACTGAGCCCGTGAGGCACAACTGCTGAAGCCTGCGCACCTAGAACCCGTGCTTCGCAACAAGAGAAGCCACCGCAGTGAGAAGCCCATGCACCGCAACGAAGAGTAGCCCCCGCTCGCCACAACTAGAGAAAGCCCACGCACAGCAACGAAGACCCAACGCAGCCAAAAAATAAATTAATTAAAAACAAAAAACACCTACTCCCAGTGCCAGTTATGTGGCTTTTAGGGACCTGTTTCCCGTCCCCAGTAAGGATGTCGACTGCACTGTCTGAAACTAACAGATGTCTCTGAGAGCTGTGTGTGCACACATGAGCACACAAGTGTGTCCCCAGTATTGATCTGCTGGACAACCAGAAATAAATCCTGTCATACCTCACAGTAGTGGGGAAGTCTAGGAAAGAGGGGAACTTGGGGCACCAAAGCCCACTCAAGCCCTCGCATGGCGTGGGGCTAAAGTGAGTAATTCACACCTCGGGGAATGGACTGTTAGAGAGTATTGCATCCCTTGGTTGGGGGAGGGGGTGGATCCCTCCAGTGGGACCAAGCCCTGTGGTAGCAGTTGGGATTTCTCTAGGAGAGCGGTTCTCTTGCTCTGAGAAAGCAGTCTCTGGGGGACCGGATGGGACCCTTAGATGTGGCTATTGAGGAGAGAGGCTTGAGGAGAGTGTGGGAAAGAAGGCGCTGACACCTTTTGAAGGTGTTTTTGTTTGGTTTGATTGGTTTTTAATGCTTTCCTCTTGACTGTGAGGGGAATCTTATGAAAGTTCCCATCTCACTAATATGTTTTCATTTATATTATAATCACATTCAGTTCTTCAACCCTTCAGTATAGCCCATTAACCATCTCATGTGATGCTGATGTGGAAAATGAAAAAATGGAAGTCTAGCTGCTCTGTGTTCACTGGTCAGCTAATACCTGGAATCCTGACAGTTCACTGAGGTCCAGGGTGCCAGAAGTTCTGTTGTGCAGTAGGAAGGGAGGGGAGGCTTTGGAGTAGCCGTGAGCAGAGGGGAGGGACTTGTGAGCCAGAGGGCCTGAACGGACAATTCTTGAAAGGTACAGCACCTCTCCCCCAATTTATATTAGAGGGAAGTGGCATTTGAAGCAGAGAAGGCTGCTGCGTGGATTACAGACAAGAGGCAATCTTATTTTGGTCAGAGATGCTCTTGTTCTGCACTGTGGTCCAGAGAACTCACAGTCTCTTAAGGCATAGAGTCCTCTGTACCTGACCACTGGTTGTAGCTCTTTCAAAAGAACCTATAGCTCTGCCTGCTCAGAGCCCTTTATTTTTGAGGCTCAGATCCTCTGTTTGAGGACACACTGGGCACATGGTCATTATGTTGCCTCATCTCTTCATACTAATAAGTACCGTTTTTCTGTTGAAAACTTTTCAGCTCTAGCATGCATACTTTATTGGTCTTCTAAAGAAGACAGCTGTGACCTGTGTCTTAATCCTCAAGGGAGCATCACTATCTGTTAAGGGGCTGATAAGACACCCTTTTTCCTCAATTCAGTCTGGGCAGGAGCTGTCCAGTCATTTTCTGTTCTCAGTGGGAAGTGCTCACCGTTCACCCCCAAGTCCCTGTGCACAGTTGAAATTGAGCCCACAACAGCTCCCAAGATCTGCTAATGCCGGACCTGCCTGAAATTCTCCACCACCAGACTGAGAAACAGAAATTCCCCACCTAATTTCAGTACTGGCTATGATGACTTCCATCTGTTGTCTTGGAGTCAGAAGGGACTGGCCTTTCTTTCTCTGTCATTTAACTCACTTTTCTTTTTTTTCAGACACAACTGATTCTAAAACTTTCAAGTGTTAAAACCTTTTGTTTTGTTTTGTTTTGCCACACCGCGCAGCTTGTGGAATCTTACTTCCCCAACCAGGGATTGAACCCAGGCCCTCGGCAGTGAAAGCATGGAGTCCTAACCACTGGACCACGAGGGAATTCCCAAAACCTGCATTCTTGATGAGTGCAATTAGGATTTACTTATGAGAAAGCACACTCTCTTTGGTCATGTTTAATTTATATTCAAACATGACATACAAAATCTCTCATGTGTAAGCTTGCTAGAGGCACTCTTTTGCTCAAGATTCTTTTATCTATACTATCCCATGCTAGGAACTTTGGAGCTAGAATCTTGGAGCATCTTAAAGGTCAGGTTTAAAAACATCCGAATCTGCTTGAATCCTTCAGATTGCCAAGAGTCTCACCACCGCATATTCTTTCTCTCCAACTCCCTTAGACATTCCTTGCCTAGCCTCTGAAAGCATCCGAGGTTGCCACTCTGGATTTTAATTCAACTCCTTCATTCTACAGTGGAGGGAAATAGACTGCAAAGAGAGGAAACAACTTGCTGGAGGGGAAGCCACTCTGGAAAGAGCACGATTTCCTGCTCTCTTGATACACTACTCTCCCTTTTAGACACAGATTTTGTTCTATGGCCAAAATCAACATCCGTCACCAAAGAGAAATGGAGAATCTGCGATTCCCCTAGCGCTTTAGAAAGAAGAGTTGTTTGCGGATGGCAACAATATCTTGTCTGTTATCCGTGTCCATGCAGGTATAACGCTCACTCAAATGCAATCCCCAGTCGGGCCCACCTCAAAGTAACTACAGATTGCGGGGAACCCGAAGACACAGTCCAGAACAGGAACCTCCTCTCCTAGATCACGTTTCTACCCGAGCCAAAGAGGAACGGACCGGAAGTTCCGCGCAGCCGCGGAGGAAATACCTATAATACCCCGGTTACGCTGGACGGAAAAGAAAGGTGCAGACCTTACAAGGGTCCGCTCCTACTTCCTGTTTCTGCACAGTTGCTGTTGTCGACGTTAGGGGCGGGTGTTGGAAAGCTTCATCGGCTTTGGACGGGTTGTGAGATGCCGGGCGGAGGCCGGTGTCCCGATTGCGGCTCCACTGAGCTCGTGGAAGACTCGCACTATTCGCAGAACCAGCTGGTGTGCTCCGACTGCGGCTGTGTGGTCACCGAGGGAGTCCTTACTACCACCTTCACTGACGAGGGCAACCTCCGAGGTACCTCTGCGGGCTTTTCCGGGGCCGTGGGTACAGCCTGGGGCTGTGGAGGGATTGACGTCAGATTCTTCTTATCTCCTGCCCTCTCCCTGTCACGTGCACCCTTAAATATGAGAGAAAACAGCCTAAAGTGGACGAGCGAGCTGCAGAAGGTCAGGGACTGCCATTCATCTGTGTTTTTCTAGCACCGTATCTGGTATATGTAGTAGGTATTAACAGATGTTGAATAAATGAAACAGAAACAAAGTTCCACTCAGTTTACCTAGTCTGGGCATGGTCGAAGAATTGTATTGATAGATCAGTTCTTTACGAATACAGAAAATACTGTTATCCCGAAGTAGTTTTGAGCACTAATTGGCAAAAGCATCTTTTTTTTTTTTTCTTTACTTTGTTTTCCAAGTCCCTACGCAATGCAGCGCTCAGAATCTGCAGGCAGGAGAATTGCCTGAACTGGATGTACAGGAGGGACAGCTGGAAATTTGGAACACTTGGAGCTGCTTTAGGGCAGTCCTAGTCCTCTTTAGTCTCTGTGTATTTGGTATTGCTTGTGGTCATGGAAAACCAGGTCGACCTTTAACTTGCACAGATGGGCACCTTCTGTGAGACAAGGAGTGGGTGCATGATGATTGGGTTTCTGCTTCCCGGTTTTGTGTGGTGGGAGGGCAGGGATTTGGTGAATAGAGGCTAAACAAGCTATTTGTTCATTATCTTACAGAAGTAACATATTCCCGAAGCACAGGGGAAAACGAACAAGTTAGTCGCAGTCAGCAGCGAGGTGAGTATCAACCTTTTATGACACAGTGGCTTTAAAGAAAGTTCTCCTGATGGTCTAGCCCAGTGGTCCCCAACCTTTTTGGCACCAGGGACCGGTTTCGTGGAAGACAGTTTTTCCACGGACTGGGTCGCGGGGGGATGGTTTAGGTAGTAATGCGAGTGATTGGGAGTGGCAGATGAAGCTTCGCTGGCTCGCCTGCCGCTCACTTCCTGCTGTGCCACCCGGGTCCTAACAGGCCGAGGACCGGTAGTGGTTGCTCCGGGGGTTGGGGACCCCTGTCTAGCCCATCTGCTTGTCTTTTCTGTTTTCAGCATTACTGGGTAAGGTAGAGAGGAAGAGAATGGTAATTAGAAATAAAGGATGGAGATGGTTCTAAGACAGGTGGCAGTTAGGTGGAAGGTTTAGGTTTGCTTGGGGGGTATGTCTGAGGTAGACTCAAGGAACCCAGATCACACTTTGGCTTGGCCACAAATCAAACCAGCCTCCAGAAGATGGGGCACTGAAGCGTGACTTCCTTTCATAAATGTCTTTGTGCCTTTTGAATGACCTCACCAAGTGTCTCTCTTGTCATTGTAGAAAGGTCCATTATTTGTGCCTCTGGTATCTGAGGCGAGTTGAACAGAAATTGCTAGGAGCTGCATGGTGGCTTCTTTGTTCCCTCTATGTACAGTATCGTGTCATCTGCAAACAGTGACAGTTTTACTTCTTCCTTTCCAATTTAGATTCCTTTTATTTCTTTTTTGTCTCTGATTGCTATGGCTAGGACTTCCAAAACTTTGTAGAGTAAAAATGGCGAGAGTGGGCATCCTTGTCCTGTTCCTGATCTTGGAGGAAATGCTTTCAGCTTTTCACCATTGAGTATGATGTTAGCTGTGGGTTTGTCATATATGGCCTTTATTATGTTGAGGTATGTTCTCTCTATGCCCACTTTCTGGAGAGCTTTTCTCATAAATGGATGTTGAATTTTATCAAAAGCTTTTTCTGCATCTATTGAGATGATCATACGGTTTTTATTTTTCAATTTGTTGATGTGGTGTATCACACCGATTGATTTGCAGATATTGAAAAATCCTTGCATCCCTGGGGTAAATCCCACTTGATCGTGGTGTATGGTCCTTTTAAGGTGCTGTTGGGGCCCCTCTAACTCCTGCTGTGGGTTTCTTAGGTCTCTGCCGAGTGAGAGACCTCTGTCGAGTTCTGCAGCTGCCACCAACGTTTGAGGACACGGCAGTTGCCTACTACCAACAGGCATACCAGCACTCTGGCATCCGTGCTGCCAGGCTGCAGAAGAAGGAGGTGTTGGTCGGGTGCTGTGTCTTAATCACCTGCCGGCAGCGTAACTGGCCCCTGACCATGGGAACCATCTGCACCCTGCTGTATGCAGATTTGGATGTGTTTTCTGGCACCTACCTGCAGATGGTGAAGCTCCTGGGGCTGGATGTGCCATCTCTGTGCTTGGTGGACCTGGTGAAGACCTACTGTAGCAGGTACCTGCCTAGTGGGAGACACGGGGATGGGATGGGTTTAGACCTGAATCCTTTTACCTCTGGCTGGATGTTTGTTTTTTTTTTTTTTTTTTTTTTTTTGCGGTTCGCGGGCCTCACTGCTGTGGCCTCTCCCGTCGCGGAGCACAGGCTCCGGACGCGCAGGCTCAGCGGCCATGGCTCACGGGCCCAGCCGCTCCGCGGCACGTGGGATCCTCCCGGACCGGAGCACGAACCCGCGTTCCCTGCATCGGCAGGCGGACCCTCAACCACTGCGCCACCAGGGAAGCCCCTGGCTGGCTGTTTTTGACCAAAGCCCATCTACAAGGATGTGGGAGAAAAAAGTCTTCTCCCTTTCCTGTGCCTAGCACTCACTAATCAGGTTAATCCTGTTTTACATTTCTGGAATCTTATAATTTTCAAATCCCTTTGCCCTTATAGCAACCTAATGATGTAGGAAGGAAGGTGTTGGCCTTGGCACGGGGCTCCTGGGTTCTACCACTCATGTTGTGTGTGGCCTACTTGGCTAGATGGAGCAGCCCTGCCTCGACAGGATCATGTGTGATTAGAGCTGAAAGGATATTAGTAACTGAGGGAGCTGGAGTTAGAAGCCAGTTTTTTTGTTTTTTTTTTAAAATGAGTAGCTGTGTTCTTTTTTTCTGACAAATATGGTAGAAAGCAAAGACTATCGGTGTGAAACAGTCTTGGGTGTGAAGCTTGGTGACGTCCAAGCTGGATGACTGTGGGCAAGTTTTGTGACTCTGACTGTACGTGACAGGCTGTGGAGTAGATTAAAGGAGAACATTTGTGAAGCCCTCAGAATGATGGCTGATGGGGTGGGGGGAGGGGCATTGTCAAGAAATGTTAGCTCCCTTCTGCATTCTCCTGCCCTTTACCTCTTCAGCAGGAGACTCACCCTGTCTTCTCTCGGTACCTGGATAAACTTGCTGCCCAGCAGGCTTGAGTGTTCCCGGGAGGATAGCATAGCTTGCCCATCTTTCGCGCTTTGAAAGAGCGGTCCCCCAGAGGTATTGAGATCAGACCCTCATTTTGGTTATTTCAGCTTCAAACTGTTTGAAGCCTCCCCGTCTGTGCCAGCCAAGTACGTGGAAGACAAGGAGAAGATGCTATCGCGAACGCTGCAGTTGGTGGAGCTGGCAGATGAGACGTGGCTGGTGACCGGGCGGCATCCCTTGCCTGTCATCACCGCTGCCACTTTCCTGGCTTGGCAGTCGCTGCGGCCTTCAGATCGGCTGACGTGTTCCCTTGCCCGATTTTGTAAATTGGCGAGCGTGGACCTGCCGTACCCCGCTTCCTCCCGCCTGCAGGAGCTGCTGGCTGTGCTGCTGCGGCTGGCCGAGCAGCTGGCCTGGTTGCAGGTCCTGAAGCTTGACAAGCGGTCTGTGGTCGCGCACATCGGCGACCTTCTCCAGCACCGCCACATGTTGGTCCGCAAGGCCTTTCGAGACGGAACAGCAGAGCCAGACGCACTGGACGCCCGGGAGAAGGAATTGCAGGGGCCGGGCCAGGGGCAAGGATGGGGAAAAGAGGACCGGGGCGATGGCTCTGTAGATTTGCCCGCAGGGAAGCGGCCAGCGAGCCCCACCCTCCTCCTCCCACCCTGCATGTTGAAGCCTCCAAAGCGGATCTGTCCCACACCCCCTGTCTCCACAGTCACTGGAGATGAGAACATTTCTGATAGTGAGATCGAGCAGTATTTGCGTACCCCTCAGGAAGTTAGGGACTTCCAGAGAGCCCAGGCCGCTAGGCAGGCTGCCACGAGTGTCCCTAACCCTCCCTGATGCACAGCCGGGGTCTGCGGGGTGGGGGGGCGCGGGCGCTTAACCCCACCTGACGGCGGCTTGCTAACAGGCCTGATGTAGCCAGAGAAATCAGTGTATACAAGTCTTTAGGCATCTCCCTTCTCATTTAAGGGACCCAAGAGGGGCTCTGCAGTTATTGGACCCCAGGTCCCAGAGTCGAAGTCAGAAGGAACACGGGGACACCTGGGTTGGAGAGTCCCATCCCTCGTCCCAGACAGTGGTCGCACATACTCCTGTTCTGTGGGCTGGCTTTCTCTTGGACTGTTGGGAAGGTGCCAGGCGCTCTCCTGCTCTCGGTTCAGATTGGACACACCGCAGCTGCAGGGCTGGCGGGGCCTCCCTGCTGGTGTGGAGCAGTGCACATTCCGGATGGTATCAGCCCTCAGAGGTTGGAACTGGGCAGCCCTTGGCCCTGCGTCCATTCACAGGCCTTAGTGGGTTCGTGTGTACAGTGTCAGAGATCCTCTCCCTCCTAACAAAAGGACCGGGGCTGGAGTAAGCTCATAGCTCAAAGGGCTTTGCAAAATTTTAATATATTAAAACAAGAGGCATCTGCTAGAAAACATTCTATTGTATAAAACCCGAGCTTTTAAAAACATGTTTTCTTTGGCACTTTTCATCCCCTCCCTCCCCTTTCCCCAGCGTATTGCAAAAAGCTCTCCAGTGCTAAGGCATTGGCGGGGTATGTAAACAGCAGCCAGCGTAAGTGGAAGAATAATACGAAGCTTTTTTTTTTGCCTTTTTTTTTTTTCTGTCTAATATTGTCTGTGCAGCAAGCATAAATAACAGGATGCATCCCAAGGCGCGTGGGTTTTCTCCCTGCCCCCCTGTCTTCTCTTGCCTTGGTGATCAGGCAGGTGATATGGAGACTGGGCCGGGTTTCCCTGTGGCTCTTCATGAGGCCCAGGGTTCCCTGCACTCGCACTGCATCCTGTAACCAAAGGCTGGTGGTTGCTTTTTAGGTTGGGAGAAATATGCGTGCTGGTGTTTAAAAGCAGTGAAGGTGCAGGCCCCAGGTGAGCTGCAGACCCCCCCCCCCCACTGCCCTGGGGACTTGGCTTGGGCTTACGGGAGGCAGGAACCTGGTTTGATGTTTTGGAGGTTTCTCCCTAATATGGAGCTGGAGATCAGATCATTGGAACGGTTCTCCTGTATGGCCTCACGTGGCAGGGAGTGCGCTTTGTCAGTCCCTCGGTGTGGAGGGCCGAGACTGGGGATATGGGCCTGTGACTGGACAGTAAGTGCTTCTCCAGCACCACCTGCAGCCTGGCGGTGGCGCCCCTCTTCAGAGCGTTTTGTTGTTTTTGTTTTTTTATAGGATTAGGTTTAAGGCAGGACTCGCTTCAGCCCCAGATCTAAGCACTAACTCTGCTTCCCTCACATCATCTCCAGGCATCTGTCAGGCAGCTTCTTAGGTGTAGGGCCTGGGCTTTGTCCTGAAGCGCCACCTCTGAGCCCTGCCGTGTGGTGTGTGTCCCAGTCCTGGTAATGGCCTCCAGCCCTGATGGTGCACCTTTCCCCCTGCCCCCCTCCCAGAGGGCTGGTTGATCCCTGCAGCTGCCTTTCACCCCGCCCCACCTTCTCCTTTTGCATAGCTGATCCGAAAAGCAGCGCCTTGTTTCCTCCCACTGGTCCTGGTCACCTGGCTCATCTGCTTGGCTGGCTCCCTAGTTAGCCAGAACTGGGTGGGGGAGAGGCCCTAGGATCTGGGCACAGGTGGGTGACTGATTCAGAGGAGGGCAGTGAGGAGAGAACACCTTACTCAGGCCCCCATCGCCCGTGTGTTTCAGGTAAGGCTGATGGCCGCCCGTGAGCGGGGCGGGAGGTGCGGGGAGTACCTTAGGAGAAGCCCGCCTGAGCTGTGCTGTCCCTGCCGCCCTTGCTCACTCCGCAGCCCCACAGGACCTTTCCCCCGAGCCTGGACGGCAGGGGCTGCCGAAACCAGCCTGCGCTGGGACGGAAACGTATCCCGTCTGCGGTTCGGGGATTGTCTGTCGCTACCCCAGAGGGATGGCCCTCTTCGCGTTGGCGGGCCTGTGCCTGTCCTTTCCCCATCCTCCGGGACTAAAGCTGGCGAGCCCGGGCGCAGCGAGGCACCTCTATCTCAATCCTGGGGACGTACCGATCGACGTCTCTGAGGGCCCCCAAGAAGCGGGGTCTCCTGCGCACGCGGCCCGCCCGTCCTGAAGCGGCGCCCGCCCCCAGCCTAGACGGTGGTCTCGCTCTTCCAGAGCCCCGTCTTCATGCAGCCGCCGCCGGCCGCCTCGGCGCCGCTCAAGGTGACGTCGTCGTACTTGCCGCCCTTGGGGGCGCCGTTCAGGCTGGCAGCGTTGAGCGGGTACGAGCGGCGCTGGCTCTCCTTCTCCAGCGCGCCGCCCTTGAGGTGGTCGCGGCCGGCGCTGCGGCGCTGGCCCGGCCGGCCGGCCTCGGGGAGCGGCGCGGCGCTCGTGTCGCTGCCCTCCGACGGCGTGAGCGTGCTCTCGCCCTCGAGCCGGGGTCCGGCGCCCGGGCTGTTGCGGCTGCTGCCCGGGTAGCTGTCGGACGGGCTGTTGTGCGGGCTGCCGCTCTCGCCCGACGGCAACTCGGCCACCCCGGCCGCGCCCCCGCGCGGCGCCCTGAGCCGGTTCCTGCCGCCGGCCTCGCCCGCGCGATGCCCCTTGGCCCGGCTCTTGTGGCCCCGGCGGCCGTGGTGCGAGTTGTTCGGGTGGCGCGGGCCGAGGCTCCCCCGGGGGCCCGGCGTCTCGGGCTCCGCCTCCCCGCGGGCCGCCACCCCCGCCTCGCACGCCTGGCTCTGCGCCAGCTGCAGGTTGGTGAGCTTGCAGGGGCCCGGGGGCGGGGCGGGGCCACTGCTGCCGCTCGGGGACGACTTGAGGGACGCGGGCCCCTCTCCGAAAGCCGGGGACCCGTCCTCTGGGGCGGCGGGCACGGCCCGCGGGGAGGCTCGGGAGGCCGAGGCGGGGGGACGGCACGCGCGCCAGGAGGCCCTGACGTCCCTGCGCCTGGCACAGTGATGGGTGAAGACGAAGAGGCCCAGGGCGGAGGCCGCCACGCCGTACAGACAGCTGCACACCACCCGGGGCAGCCAGCGCTGGGACACGCTCAGAGCCCCGCAGGCCCACATGGCCAGGTAGAGGAAATGCGTGGTCACCAGCGCCCCCAGCTGGGCTCCTGGAGAATAGAGACCGTCACCCTCCTCCGGGGGCCCGGGCGTCACCACCCCTGCGCTCCCAGCGGCCAGAAGGGAACCCGAGTCACTCAGGAGGGGGCCGCTGCTCCTGAGCCTGGTGGAACCCCTCAGCTCCTCCCCTGGCTCCAGGGAGACCCTGCTGGTGCCCCCCTTTGGGCTCTGTGCCAGAGGACCCCGTAAGCGCAGCGCCGCGCACAGGAAATAGATCCAGGTGATGAGCAGAATCAAAGCCACGGGGATGTAGAAGGCTCCTAGGCTTGGGCGCCACACTAGCCAGCAGCTGAGGGGAGACACAGGCGGCACGCGTGAGGTGGGGCGCGGAGGCTGGGTGGGCGGGAAGGGAGGCTATGGTGAGTGGAGAGGCGGAAGCGGCTCAGTCAGCATGCAGAGCTTGGGGCTGGGTGACGGGCTGGGCGCATCGGAGTAGGAGGCCTCCGGGGCAGGGCGAGGCATCCGGGGCAGGGCGGGGAGGTTTGGGGCAGGCGGGCCGTGCACTCACTAGGGGCTGTGGTCCCGGTAGTTGTGGATGTTGACAGCGGCTGTGATGCCACAGATAATGAGTGGGATCCCTCCTGCGATCAAATAGAACCTGGAGAGGAATGGGTTTGGGGGTCAGAGAGTTGGGGAACAAGGAGGGGGCCAGGTGCTCAGAACCCTCACCTTGGGGTCTCTGTCCTATCCTCTTTCCCCTAGAAATTATGTCAGAGTTTGTTTGCCAGGGATGCAATGCCTCTCCAGGGCAGGTCAGTAGGTCCCTAAGGGATTTGGCCAAGACTGTTCTAAGGGACAGTGGCCAGAATTGCTTTCTGTCACCCTAAACAGTGCAGAAGCCAGGGGTGCCACTTGGGTTCCCAGGATCCCTGCCCAATGCCCTTTGAGGTCGCTCCCTTCCTGGCCTTGTCATGCCTGAAAACCCCGAGGATGCCCCCCCTCCATGGCACTGGGCAACCTAGTGCCACCCAGGGCCTTGCCTCTTCTGCCTTTTATTTTTTTTTTGGCTGAGGGATCTTAGTTCCCTGACCAGGGATTGAACCCCGGGCCCACTGCAGTGGAAGCACTGAGTCCTCACCACTGGACCCCCGGGGAACTCCCCACCTCTTCTGTCTTGGGAGTGTGATCTCCCAGGACCTTGGACCCCTGGGACAGCATCCACCCTGGGAGAACAGCTTTTGGTGTCCTCCCCTGACACCTGAGCCCTTCCCCCCTGCAGAGCTGACATACCGGAGCATGGGTCGGGGGGCAGGCAGGGCAGCATCCCCTTCTTGTGGAGGTGGTGCCCTCCAGGTAAGCTCCTTGTGGAGGACACGGGCCTTCACCCCCATCCAGAGCAGTGTGGACAGTGAAGAGTAGTGCAGGGTGATGCCCACCTATAGGGTCAAGGCACTGAGGCTGGGAGACTGGCCGTCCCAGAGCCTCAGCCCCGCAGTGCTCTCCCGTGCCTCCCTTGTGCCCAGCCTCCAGCTCCACCCAGAACCTCCCCAGGGTTCTGTCCCTGCCAGTACCCTCTCTACTTCCAGCCCAGGGTTCTCCCCCGTGTCAGGGACTCTCCATGACCCTGTCATTGCTGCCTGGCTCATCCCCGACCTCTCTTCCATCGCAGGATCCCACTCTCCACTTTGTCCTGTCTCTTAGTTGCTCTGCTTCTTACCTCCCCTACTCTCATGCCCACATGAGGCTGGACACGAAGAGCGGAGCCCCCTTCCTCCCGCGTGCCTCCCCCCTGTACCCCAGGCTGCCGTCTCCGATCCTGGAGACCCCCCACCCCAGCCCTTCTGCTTACCGCCTGGCAGACCATCTGGTAGTTGGTGAGTGTGATGCCTCCCGCAAAGACGGCGGAGGTCATGGCCATGTGGAAGCACAGGTTCAGCAGCATGTGCCAGCCCTTCCGGGACACATGGATGGAGCTGCCGCAGAAACAGTCTTTAACAAACAGGCCGCCCAACCCAAGGTCAGGCCTACGGGGGTCTCAAGGTCACTGGGAAAGTCAACGAGGAGAAGGCAGATATCTGTATGCACGCGTGGGTGTGAATGGGATGGACACCTTAACCCCCAAACGCATTTTCCAGCTGCAGAACCTTTGAAGGAAAGGCTAGGCAAGAGCCTGGGAAAGGAACACTCACTGCCGCCTTGCCAGTACTTAGTAACACCCAGCATGCCCTCCCTTCCCGCAGGAGCTCTCACCTGTGGTGGAGAATGTAGGTGATGATGGTGGAGAAGAGGCAGAGCAGCAGCAGGGCCGTGCAGGGGTACACGACAGGGTGCAGGCCTGCCCCTGAGCCCTCCACCTCCCTGGGGAAGGCGCGCAGCTCCTGGAAAGAGCAGAGAGAAATGAGTAAGGGGAAGCCGGAAGTTGAGCGGCCGCCCTGTGGAGTCCTGGCCAGTCCCCCAGGCCAGTTTTCCTCTTCCCAAGCCCAGTCAGCTTTGGGCCCCAGCTTTGGCCTTTGGTCCATCTGGGTAGCAAAGATGTAGGCACCATGACACCCTCTCTTAGAAAGTCGGTCTAGGTGGCGTTAATGATCTGCCTTTCTGGGAACTTTTCAGGTTCCCAGCCCGAGAATCAGAGAGGAGGGAAGAGGGGCAGGTTCTGTCTATCATACAGCTGCACGCCTGCTCAGGATCTGGAAAAGTGGGCTGTGAAGTGTGGTGCGAGCACGGGGGCTGGACAGGGGTGAGTGAGGAGGGTGACCGGGATGGAGAAACGTTCCCAGATTTTTTTTCACTTTAACGATCTGGGTGTCAGAGAGTGCAGGATGTGGAGACCAGGCTGGGTGGTCTCTGATCCATCTCTCTCAATATGGGAGTAGAGGCAGGACCTCTCTTTTCTTTTTTTTTGCTCTGGGGCTGCTATTATGGGGATGACCTGATAGAGGGCCTGAGGACCTGCCTGTCTTCTGAAAGATGAAGAGGTATGGGGTAGACCAGAGGGCCATTTATTTCCCTGCGAGTACTGACCGTCACGAGGCCCGATAAGGCCTGTTTTTTCAGGATTTCTGTGGCCCCAGGCGCTCAGAGTGCCCCTGGTCACCCCCCGCCGGCGCCCCTTCTGCGTTCCCCTGCCCTCCACCCCCGTGCCCGCTACCCTCACCATGAGCACGGCCACGTTGCCCAGGTGCTGGCACTGCAGGGAGCTGACGTGGGGCTGGCTGGAGTGGAGCTGGCAGCCCTCAGAGCTCCAGCCCCCGGGCCCCCCCGGCCCCTCCTGGCTCCACCAAGCGGCCATGGGCTCGGCCCCCTCAGCCCAATGCCGCAGCGAAACGGCCACCGGCTCAGTCAGGTTTCCCACGCTGCAGCCACCTACAGGGGAGGGGGTCCACTCAGGCTCGGTCAGGGCGTGCGCTGGGCTTGGGGAATAGAGTTAGATGCCAAGTGCGGGCCTGCCCCCCAGGGCCTCAGCCTAACTGGGAGACACAAGGATGAATCAAAATAAAGGCACCTGGAGGTGGTGGCCCACCTAAGTGCCAAATGAGTCGTGGCGACATGCCCAGGAAGGGAGGACTCTGGGGTCCGGGACGAGAAGGTGGAAGGTGACGCGGAGGGAGTGGAAGCCCGGATGAAGGGAGGATTCAGGAGGGCACCCTGAGGGGGAAGTTGGCACCAGGTGACGAAGGGGGACGGAAGGAGGCCCAGGCGGGTGGAGGGTTCGTGTTATAGCCCTTTGGAAATCTGACGAATCTGGGCTGTGAAACCCAGGGTCTCTTGAGCCTTTTCTCCACCAGTCCATTCCTTCACGGGACATCCCTGCCCCGCACCGCCCGAGGAAATGGTGCAGGGCCACCGCCCCCGGCCACCTCCAGCAGGGCGCGGGGGGCGCAGGGGAGGGCGGGCGGGGTGCAGGCCCTTACTGGTTCCCGCAGAGATGACGGGGGTGGCCACGCCGCGCCTCTTGCCAAGCCCAGCGGCTCCAGGGCGGGAGGTGTTGCCGTGGCTGCGGAAGAGACGGCCGTTTCGGAAGACAAGCAGCTGCAGGGTGCAGTCTGGGGGGGCCGGGGGGGCCAGGGCAGCCGGGAGGGACGAGAATAGACTGGGCGGCAGCTGGATGGAGGCCAGGGCCACGCTGTTCTGGGGGGAAACAGGAGTTCCTCAGACACACCCGGGGTCCCTGGGGCTCCGCTGTCCTCCAGCCCCTCCTCCTCCATCCCCTCACCCCCTGTCTGAGTCCTGCGTCCCCTCACACCATCCACCTGACCAGGCGCCTGCACCCCGTACCTGCCCTCTCAGCATCCTCCCTCCCCCGGCGCCCACCTTGATGTGGAAGGACGACAGAGAAACATTGGGCCTCCCCGTGGTACAGCGGAAGCGGAGCTGCTGGTCGGCCAGGGGCTCCGGCTCCGGGGAGGGGATCTGGCCGGGACCCAAGGGCCGGGTGCCCGGCGCACCGGCCTCCCTCCTCTGGAAGGCCGTGCAGGTCAGGCCCACGTAGCTGTGCGGCTTGATGAGGTAGGCCTCCAAGGCCACGTTCCTCGAGTTCTAGGGACAGGGACCTTGTCACCCCTCTCCTGGCCTTCTCCTGCTGAAGACCGCAGACCTGCTCAGGCCAACCCGCCGTCCTTGCTCATCACTCAGGGCCTGGCAGCCTTGCGTCTGCCGTGGAATCCCCCGAACCCCTGCTCTTCGGCCCGTCCTCCCGCTCGCTCACACCCCGTCCTGGAGCTGGCCCAGCTCTTGCCACGTCCCAGTCCTGCTGCCCCAGCTATTACGGGGAGCAGGGTCCTCGCCCCCCTCGGATCTCCCCCGGCACCCAGCACCGTCTCACGCAGAGGAGATGCTGTGCGCTGCTTGTTAGCTGGTTCGCCACCCACCGCTGGAAACTCCCCCTCTTCTCAGGGAACAGAAGTCTCCGTCACCCCTTCCCCACCCCACCCCCCACGTGCTTCCATCCGGCTAGCCCTTCAACTCGGTCCCCGCACGAAGCCCTGTGTAACTTCTCCGATGTCGCCGGCCTCCCTCTCCTCTGCCCTGCTCCTGACAAGTTGGAATTTGATGCCACACAAACGGAACCCTAGTCACGTTCGGTGTTCTCGCTAACTGGGCGCACGGCTGGTGCACACTCGGAGGACTTGCTCCTGGATGACAAGGGCTGGCCCCCGTCACCTCTGAGTCCCTCCCTGTCCCTCCCTGGGCAGGGCACCCTCCCAGCCGGCCCACCGTACCACAGAGATGTGCTGGGCGTGGGCGCTCAGGGCGGCCCCCCCAATGCGCTCCAGGGCGCCCACGATGCCGCTGCAGGCCTTGTCTTCGCGCTGGGCCAGCCACAGCAGGTGCTCGTCCACCAGCATCAGGTTGCTGGCCATATCCACCATCACCTCCACCAGCTGGAGGCGGGGGCGGAGTCACTGAGGGCAGGAGGCGGGGCTGGGGACCCAGAGGCTGGGGCAAGACCTGCTTCAGCAGGTGGGGGGCAGGTGATTTCCAGGGGCCCCAGGGGCCCGATCGAATCTCACCTCTTTGATCTGGTCGACGTAACCCAGAAACTTCTGGATCATCTGAGCCACGTAGACAACGTCCATCATGTCGGAGAAGCTGGCGGCCTCGGCCGTGTATACTCGAAGCTGGTGGGCCAGGGTCAGTGCGTTGGAGGCATTGATGGGCATCTGGGGGTGTGGGGAGGAAAGGGCACCGTCTAATCTGGCTCCTTCTCCCCCAAAACAGCGTGGGGGCCCCCTCCCCTGTGCTGATGCTCAGAGCAACGGGGCCTAGGGAACAGGGTCTAGCCCACAGCTGGGTCTGGTCCAGACAGGAGGCGAAGGTAAGGAGTGAGCCCTTCCTAACTCGGGGCCGTCCACTGGTTATGCCACTGCTTGAGGACAACGGGATGACCTCACGCTGTCCCTGCTTTCTGCTTAAGGCTGTCCTTGCTGTACTGGGGACCTTGGGGGTGGCCCACATGTCCCAACTGTGGCCCTGGGGTTCTGAGTCCCCTGGGAAAGGGAGAGCTAGAGGAGAAGAGCATGAGACACGGTGACCACGGCCCCTCACCATGCATCCCAAGGAGGCAGCACAGCCCAAGAGGCCAGCAGGCTTCTCCCCTCCCCCTTTCCCGCACCCCTCCCCTCTCCTGGCCTCACCAGCACGAAGGTGTAGAGCACCCGGGTGATGTCGTTGGTGTACAGACAGTGGGAGTAGTCCCCCGGCTCCCAGCGGCCAGCTCGGTCACACCGGCGGGAGGCTCGGGTGCCAGGGGCACCCCCGCTCAGGGGCACCGAGGTGAAGGGGTACTGCAGGCAGGACTGGTAGGCTGTGATGCCAGCCAGAGTTCGAGGCCACCTGGGGGCAGAGGTGGGAAGTTGCCGATGACCTAGGCTCCTCAGGCCAAGAGTCCCTCCCCTGCCCTGAGAACTGTGAGGCCAGACTCCTTGGGAGCTGCAGGACGGGCCCAGAAGAGGGTGTGTGTTTGGACGGCACTTCAAGGGCTTCCCAAGCTCCACCTCCTTTCTAAAGCTGTGTTTGTTGGGACAGTGCTGTCACTGGTGCTGCGAGGCTGGACTTGAAGTCCTGAGTTCAAGTCACTTATGCTTTCTGGGCCTTAGTCTTCTCGGCTGTACGATGGGGAGAATAACTCCTCCCCTGCCTGAGTGAGAGGCCACTGGGATGTGAAAGTGTGGCATCCGCAGTGGGAGAGCCTTGTCAGCTACGCATGGAAGGAAGAAAAAGGAAAAAAAACCCTTTTTGTTCTGCACAGCACATTCGGAGGGTGATTTTATACAAAAGGATACGGTCTCTGTAAATGTGCCAGCGGGACCTGGAGCTGAATGACAAAAGGCAGCGTATTCTCCAGCTTGGAGTGGGTGGGGGACCGGTCACCGGTGGTCCCAGGGGCAGGAGCGGGGTGTGGGCCGGGGCCTGGGTCTCGAACCTGAAGTCCCCGCGGTTGTTGGCGACTCGCTCTGCGGGGCAGTAGGAGGCCGAGGTCTCCAGCACCACGATCTCCACCTTCTTGCTGGCGTTTCCCTGGACCGTAGACACGGAGCACTCCCATTCGCCTGAGGCCCACACGCCGATGTGAGACAGGGTCAGCTCACTGTGGGCGGGCGGGCGGGCGAGGGCTGGCTGGAGGCGCTCCCGGCGGCCAGCCACCCTCCCCAAGCGCCCGGGGGCCACCCTGGGGCACGCAGGGCATCAGCTCCAGGCTCATTTCTTTAACTGAGCCAGGGAAGCACGTACACACTTCTTTAACTCTGATTGGCCTTCCGTTAGTGCCTGTCTTTTTTTTGGCTGTGCCGTGCGGCTTGCAGGATCTTAGTTCCTCGACCAGCATGAACCCCAGCCCTGGTAGTGAAAGCGCTGAGTCCTAACCCCCGGACCGCCAGGGAATTCCCCAATTTCCCCATCTTTTTATCACAGAGATAATATTACCTCTCTTGCAAATCTACTGGAGAGATCAAGTCCAATAATACAGGTGAGAGCCGCTATATCATTGTGAAAGCACTGAAGAAATGTCAGATATAATCGTTTTCTTCTATCAGGTGTTCAATCTGTCCCTCATCCAGACCATTTCTGACTTAGTCCTGGATGTGCATCAGCACACCCGCATGTATCCCCAGATCAGGCCATCTCCTTCGCGGGGTGCATGAGGGTACTGTGGCCACCCCCGCCCGCGCCATGGGCCCAGAAGGGGCCGCAGGGCCTGTACCTGGTGATGAAGGTGCAGTCGTGGATGAGGCTGTCGCCCAGGAGGATGCCCGCCTGCTCGTCGCCCTCCACAGGGGCCCGGTTGTGGTACCAGCGGACGTGGGTGTCATTGCCCAGGTAGCTGGCCGAGCACTGGAAGGGCAGCCGGTCGCCCTGGAAGACCACTTGGCGGAGGGATGGGATGAGGTGATGTGTGTGCAGCTCCAGGGCCCCCTCTGTGGGAGGGGACACTGGCAGTGAGGCTGAGTGACGGGTGAGGGTCCAGTGGGGGCAGAGCCAGGCCCCTCTGTCTGGTCTGGAGCCCGCCCCAACTCGGAAGGAGAAGGGGGGCTGGAGAGTCTCCGGAGATAAGAGCGCAGGAGAGGAGCAGGCAGGTTTCGAACAAATAAAGATGCTTCTTTCCACTGCACACTTGTCACCCCAAGAGGTGGGACCAGACGGAAAACATAAACAAAGCAGCGGCCCCAAAGGAAGTTTACAAAAGCAGATGGAGGACCAGCCCCCAGTGGGATCTGAGGGAGAGGACGCCCTGGAGGCCAAGCCCAGCGCACAGGGAGCCTTGAGCCAGCAGGGGCCCCTCAGGAGGGAGCCTGAGGGTGCGGGTTTGCTCACCGCAGCGCAGCTGGGCCTCCTGGAGGCCGCCCAGGGTCTGGGCGTGCAGGGCGCTGGGGTAGGCACAGAGCGTGCGCTCCGACAGCTGCACGGAGCGATTCCGGGCCCAGGACAGCAGCCAGCGCAGGCGGCAGTCACACGTCAGGAACTCGGTGCCCAAGTCCCTGCAGGGGGGTGGAGGGGCCACAGGGTAGAGCAGAGGGAGCGTGGGCTCCCCGGGGTGGGGATGGAGCCCCAGGGAGAGACTGAGGCTGGAGAGGGCCGGGAGAGCAAAATTGTGCACGTGTGCCCGGCCGCCCGCCACCATGGCCGCCACCATGGCCGCCACCATAGCCGCCACGGCAAGCACGGGGAGGCGCGTATGTGGAGCTTCAGCCATCGTCTGCCGCACCTCCTCAGAAGGCTGGCCACGTGGGCACGGTGCTTATGCGTCTCCCTCCTGGGAAGTGGAAGGAAGCAGGGCCTGACTGCTGGGGCTGGGGAAGGATACTCACACAACCTTAAGGGCTGGCAGCTCATCAAAGACCCCCGGTGGCAGACTGGAGAAGATGTTTCCAGATATGTTTCTGCAGGAAACAGGGAGAGGGGATCTTAGGCTCCCCCTGGGCCACAGGAGGTGGGTGGTGAGTGATGAGAATGCGGGGACCCGTGAGGCTTTGGGGAGCCTTCCCGCTGCCCCCCTCCCCGCCCCTCACTCACAGCCGGAGAAGCCTGGGGAGGCCTTGGAAGGTCTCAGAGGTGAGACAGCCAATCCGGTTGTTGGAGAGATCTCTGGAGAGACACACACGACCTCAGCAAGTCGGCCACGTGGTAGCGCACGGATCCGCTTGTGAGGGACACACGCGTGTGGGCGGGGCTTGTGGGCGGGAGCGGAGAAAGACACGGTGCTGGGGCATGAGATGTCTGCCCCCAGCCTGTTGCGTGCGGGGAGGAGAGGCAGTGAGGGAGGGTGAGTGGGAGGGTGGCGGCACCCATGGGACCGCCTCCAGGGACGAGGGGGCTGGGGCGTGGGGTCAGGACAGGCCACTCACAGGCGCTTCAGCTCCCCCAGACCCAGGAAGGCGCCCGCCTGCACTGTGCTGATGACGTTGTTCCTCAGGTCCCTGTGGGAAGCAAGCGGGGGCCTCACACCTCGCCCGCTCCGGGGCCACGCGGCTGCCCGGGGCGGGCGGCCTCACCGCCGCCAGTGCCGGGCTCTCGGTTTCCCTCTAAGTCCCTGCTCGCCTCAGCGCGGCTGGGAGGCCGGATGAAGGACCTGGCCGCTCAGACGGGTCCCCTTCCGCCTCCCTGGGTCAGGGAGGATGGAGACACCGAGAGATCCGGGGGGAAGGCCTCGGATGAGGAGGCCGGCGCGGCGGAGACGGGAGAGGAGCTGTCCCTGAACCGGGAGTCGGGAGGCCTCGGTTCCCGGTTCCCACGAGCTGCCCTGAGTTTCTCAGTCTCTCAGGGCTGCTGTAGAATCGTTTGAAAATGGGTGTAACGGCCCTTTCTTTGTCAACTGCTACACAAAGGTAAGGTCATCTTGAGCCTGGCCGCGGAGAGGTACTTTAGAGCCATCGGGCGGATGCTCCACCTAGCAGGTGAGGAAAGGTCCCGGGCTGGCTGGTGACCCTGTGGATGCGGCCCTGGGGGGTTGTCCATCACCTGGCCCCGCCCCTCAGCCCTCAGATGAGGAAGCTGAGGCCGAGGGGGTCACCTGCCGCCCTCCCCCCAGGCTTCCTCGAGCCCCTAGTGCAGAGACAGGGTGGCAGGGCAAGGGCCACCTCGGGTCACAGACTGGACAGAAGATGGCAGTTGGCCCCCAGGCACCACAGGGCCAAGGGTCACCCACCAGGAGGGACGAACTGCAGGGAAGTTTTCAGAGTAGCTTCCGTCCCAGGCTCTGGTGGCTCAAACTCCATCACACGGTCAGAGTGCCACCCTCCCTCCACTTTGTCACATCCTCCCGGGGCAGCAGGGGCGGGCCGAAGGGACAGTCCCGGCCCACTGGGGACCGGCCGGTGCCCACATGGCCCCAGCCCCCCACCAGACCCGGCAGCCCTCTGGGACCACTGAGGCCCAAGGCGATGGCTGGCCCCCTGGCCTGCCCCAGCACCCTGTCCTCTCGGGCACAGCCATGGGGAGAGGCGCCAGACTGACCCAACCCTTGCCCACCTACCCAAGGCCTACCTGGGTCTGTCCCGAGCCAAACCAGAACAGGCTTGCGGCCCACAGAGACCTTACCAGGAGGCCTCACTGCCCACCTGGGGGCGGGGAGGGCTGCAGCCTCCTGGCTAGCTCCCTACGTTCCAACATCCTCTCGGGCCCACCCAAGCACCCAGGAGATCATGAGGCGGAGGGCAAGGGTGGGGGGTTCCTGGAATAATCAACTTAGGTTGGCCTGTGGGGTCAGCCTGCTCTCCAGGGCCCTGCCACCACCCCCACCCCCACCCCCCCGGCCCAGACCCGCCTTCTTGGCTCTGCAGGCCAGAGTCTCAGGGGCAGCTCCGGATTATGGGCAGCAGGGGGTTAACTGAGCCAGCTCCCTTCTGGGGGGAGAGGAAATGGGTGTCCAGGATGGGGAGGTGCCGTCCCAGCAGGGGGCCTGTTTTCACACAGACAGTCCCCGCTGGGGACAGAAACACCCAGAGAGAGACAGAGACAGAGAGAAATGCAACAAATCCCTTGCCCAGCCCTGCCCCTGGCTGGGGCTCCTCACACCTCAGCACCCTCTCATACCAAGGACTTGGGCTGCATAACCCTGCGCCCCGCTGAGAAAGAAGAGGAAGCCCCCGGAAGGGCCGCTTCGTGCAGGCAGGGAATGTGCGAGAAGGCAGCCCCTAGAAGGCTCCTGCAGAGAGGAGGCTGGAGATGGCTGGGAGAGCGCCCGCCCGCCCAGGGTTGCCCCCCCACCCCACAGCCCGGTCCTCCGATGCTGCGGCAGCCCGTGCCCCCGGCCCCTCTTGGGTTCTGGCCATTCTCAGGGCTCCGCCTCCCACCCGTGTGGGGGACGAGCAGAGGGAAACACATTCCTCATTGTGTCACTTCCCTTCATGGGCTGCCAAGGGGCCCAGGCTGCAGCCCCCCGCCCCTTCCCTCTCCGCTCACTATGTTTATTCTCATTTCCTCCCTGGCCCCCCTCGAGAACCCCCCGCCCAGCTGCCCCACTGATGCTCTACAGATGGGAGCACGGCAGCCCGCTCGGGCCCAGCCCCTTCCTGCCCTGGGTTTCCTGCAGCCCGGGCCAGCCAGGGCCTTCTGAAAGGGGAGCTTCCAGCAAGTGTCGGCGGTCCTGACCTCTTGTCTCACGCCCGCAGAGAGGCTTCCGGGGTGACCAAGGCAGCCCTCAGAAGGAATGCCCTCAGAGACGGCCTGCTGGCCTGGAACCAACCAGTCTTGGGTCCTCTCCGGAGGGGCACAGGCCAGGGGCGGCTCCTGGCTGAGCTGCTAGCCCGATGGGGGCTGGCCCCTGGGCAGCTGAGGCCTCCTGGTCCCTAAGGTGGGGGACGCAGCTCTGGGGCTGTACCCTCCCTAGTGGTAGGAGGAAATGCTACCGTAGAACTTGGATATTTTTGTGGACCCGCGAGGCCCCTATAGGTTGGTGGTTCTGCACATTTCTTGCTTAGCACGTCCTTTTGAATATCTGATGAGGGCTATGGAGTCCTGCCCTAGAAGAATGCACTACCCCCAATATTGTGCATCTGATTCCAGGGGCTCGTGGAACCTAGGTTACAACCTCCTGCTCTGGACTTGCTCATTGGATTCCTTCATTCCTTAGGCGAGGTCGCAAGGACGCAGAGATGCTTGTATGATGTGGCATCTCCTGCCCTCTGTCTGCTTCCACAGACCTCTGGTCTTGGAACCTGGAGAGAATGCAGCTTATGGGTGGAGCCTCCCTCCCTACACCCCCTTGCCTAATCCAGACCAGGCTCCTGGATCAAGATAGACCCCTCTCCCTGTACCTATGTCCACATGGAGGGGAAGGACACCCTATGGCAGAAGTTGGGGGGGGGATACCTGGGAGCAAATCTTGCCCTATGTCCTTCTTGGGCAAAAAGCAGCTCAGGAAGCTGAATGTGTAAGACTGAGTGTATAAGCACAAGCAATAAAAGAGCAGATTGAAGACTTCCCTGGCGGCGCAGTGGTTAAGAATCTGCCTGCCAATGCAGGGGACGCGGGTTCGATCCCTGGTCCAGGAAGATCCCACATGCTGCAGAGCAACTAAGCCCACAAACCACAACTACTGAGCCCGCATGCCGCAACTACTGAAGCCCGCGTGCCTAGAGCCCGTGCTCCGCAACAGGAGAAGCCACCGCAATGAGAAGCCTGCACACCGCAACGAAGAGTAGCCCCCGCTCGCCGCAACTAGAAAAAGCCCGGGTGCAACAACGAAGACCCAACGGAGCCAAAAAAAAAGAGCAGATTGATACGTTACACTTGAAAATGTTAAAGTTTTGCTCTTGAAAGGATGCCACCAAGAAAGTTGAAAGACAACCCCTGGGATGAGAGAAAATATTTGCAAATCATATACCTGATAAGGGACTTCTATCCAGAATACATAAAGAACTCTTACAACTCAATAATAAAAAGACAAGTAGCCCAGCTGAAAAAAAAATGGGCAAGGGATTTGAATAGACGTTTTCTTCAAAGAGGATATACAAATGACCAATTAATGCATGAAGAGGTGCTCAACACCATTAGGGAAATGCAAATCAAACCCACAATGAGAGACCACTTCACGTCCACTAAGATGGCTATGATTTAAAAAACAGAGATTGCAATCCTTATATATTATAGATGGGAGTGTAAAATAGTGCAGCCACTTTGGAAAACAGCTTGGCAGTTAAAGTTACCATATGACCCAGCAATTCCACTCCTTGGTACAAATCCAAGAGAAGGGAACATACATGAACACAAGAACACATATAGGAATATTCATAGCAGCATTATTCATAAGCCCCAAAGTGGAACACCCCAAATGTCCATCAACTAATGAACGAGTGAACAAAATATGGTACCTTCATACAATGGAACATTATTTGGCCATAAAAAAGAATGACTTGCCGATACATGCTCTAATATGGGTGAGCTCTGAAAACACTATGCTTGCTGAAAGAATCCAGTTACAAAAGATTACATACTGTGGGCTTCCTATTTATATGAAATGTCCAGAATAGGCAAGTCTATAGAGACAGAAAGTAGATGAGTGGTTGGCTTAGGGCTGGGAAATGGGCCGGGGGGGGGCGGGGGGGGGGAGGAACGGGGAGTGATTGCTAATGATTCAAGATTTCTTCGGGGGATGATGAAAATGTTCTAAAATTAGATTATGATGATGATTGCACAACTGTAAATACACTCAAAACCATTGGATCCTACGTTTTAAACGGGTGAACTTAACGGTATGTAAATTATGTCTCATTAAAGCTGTTAAGAGTGAGTGTGTGTTTGTATGACAGCGTGTGTGTATGTGAGCGTGTGTGTGTGTGTGTGTACCCACGCTTGGACAGGGTGGGGCGGCACGAAGTTGGCTCCCTCTGGCCCCCAAAGACCTCCCTGCTTGTGGGTTTGAAAACCGAATTATAGGTTTGGAGGCCGCACAGCAGCTCCCCTGGGCCCTCTAGGACTTTCAGGGTTCCTTAGAAAGTGGGGGGGGCTGGCTGAGGAGTGGGCAGAACCCCCCGCCGCAGGTCCAGGGGTTGCCTGGGGGGAAGGGAAACGGAGAGACTGTGGCGACCAGGAGGAAACCCCAGGCGGTCCTAGGCTCCCTCGCAGCGCCACGCCCCGGGCCCCTCTTGTCTCTGATCTCATCCAGGAGGTATTTATGGAGCACATACCCGGTGCCAGGCATTGGGCCTACAACAGCGAGCCGGAGGGCTGTCCCCGGACCCACCGGCCTCCCTTCCCGCGCCCTCTGCCTCGGCGTGGCATTCCTCTCCAGCGCCTAGGGGCGGGGGAGGGGGGGCAGAACCCGGCCGCCTTACCCTCGGCCCCGCCCCCAGATTAATGAAAACCACCTGGCGGGTGAGCCGCACGCACCGCCCCCGCCCCCAGGCCCCCGCATCGTTCCCGTGAGCATCTGCGTCTAATGAGTGCCGCAGCACTGCGGCATACCAGCCCCCGGGGCTCATTAATCTCATTAGGCAACGACAAATCATCCTGGGGCTGCCCAGGCTCCCGCCCCGGGCCCTCTCCTCCAGGCGTGCACAGGCCTCTGGAGGCGTGTGTCCACACAGATCCACACGCAGGCCTGCACGCCCAGTCCCGGGCTCCCTTGACCCCTCCTGGGGGCTGTCTGCCCTGTGGCCGGCTCGATCCACGGTCTGGGGGCTTCTCACTGTGACTGGGTCACCCTGGAGTCCAGGAACGTCTTCAGGTGGCCAGCCCTCTGCTGAATGCGTGGGAAGGATCCGGGCAGAGACGCAAGGGACCCGAGGAATGATCCATCCGCGAGTCCTTTCCGCCCGTAGACTTTATCTACACGACCGCCTGCCCAGGGCTGGGGGCTCTGGACGAATCTAAGCGGTCTGGGGCGGCCTGTGTGACATCTTGCCACTTGCAACTCTTCCGAGGAGAAGGGGACGGCCATTTACTGAGAGGCCGAGGTGTCCCCTGCTCTCTTCCTGGGTGAACTCATCTACCTCCGTGGCCACCTGTCAGGGAGCCGTGCCTTGCCCCTTGGTCCAGGTGAGAGCCTGAACAGGCACCCAGAAGGCATATGGAGGTGGAATTCAATCCCAGTCTCTTTTCACTCCAGGGTGAAGTCCTGTGCCCTTTCATCGCCTGCCCCTTCACTCCCAAAGCCTTTCCTCTGGCTAGTCTGCTGAGGGAGGCAGGACACAAAGGAGGGCTCAGAGGCAGGGCCTCACACACCTCTGGGCCCTTCTGCACACTCCTGGGCTGGCCTTGAACTCTGCTGGACTGTTTGAGATTCCCCAGTTCAGCCTGCCTGCCTGATAAAGGTGTGTCTCCCCCATCCCACCTCACCCCCCAGTTCTCTGGAGCGCGGGTCCTCCCGTGGGATCATCTCAGGCACATTCCCTCTCAGGGCCCTCTCTGTGTCCCCTTCCTGGCCTCGGGGCCCTGCACTGCACAACAGGGGAGCCCCCCACTTACACCCCACCTGTTTGCAGAGGCCAGAGGGGCACTCAGCAGGGCGGGCAATGCCGGCACTTTCTGGAGCAGCCCACATCTACTCAGTTATCAGACAGGCCGCTAACTCCCATGGGACTTGCTGCATGGACTGTGGGATGTGAAGCTGCCACAGGCTCAGCCGCCCCAGCCTGGACGGCTGAGTCCAAGAGGACAGAGAGATCAGTGTTTCCTGGCACCAACTGCACGCCAAGCCACGGCGTCTCGTTTGCAATGAATAGGCCCACAGTGCAGGGGTCATCTGGTCCACTGGTTCCCAACCCCAATGAGCATGAGAATTGCCCGCATACCTTGTAAACAATTCCCAGGCCCCTGCTGACCTGATGAATTAGCATCTTCAGGACGGGGGCCAGGACCTCTCCCTACCTCTGGGGTAGTGGGTAGTGACTGTGATGATTAGTTTTATGTGTCAGAGTATAGCCCTCGGTGACTTAATCAATCACTAATCTAGGTGCTGCTGCGGAGGTATCTTGTAGATGTGGTTACCGTCTACAGTCAGTTGACTTTAAATAAAGGAGACAACCTCTGCTAACATGGGTGGGCCTCACCCAATCAGTTGAAGGCCCGGAGAGCAAAACCCGAGGTTTCCCAGAGAAGTTCTGCCTTAAGACTGCAGCATCAGTTCCTGCCTGACTCTCCAGCCTGCTGGCTGGTCCTACAGATTTTGAATTTGCCAGTCCCCACAATCACATGAGCCATTTCCTTAAAATAAATTTCGCTGCAAAGAAATAATTTCTTGGAACTCCCTGGTGGTCCAGTGGTTAGGATTCAGCACTTTCACTGCCATGGCCCGGGTTTGATCCCTGGTCGGGGAACTAAGATCCCGCAAGCCGCGTGATGAGGCCAAAAATAATAATAATAATAATAAAGAAAGAATTTCTTTGTATATTTATATAAGGACACAGCCACGTACATCTCCTATTGGTTCTGTCTCTTTGGAGAAGCTTGACTGATACACTGGTGACCAGCCAGGCTGGAGACCCTGGGCTCCTCCAGCCCCTGCACTGCCTCTCCATCCCAGGGAAGCGAGGCCAGGATGCTGAACCCAGCACCCCTCTGCCCAGAAGCCTCCCCTCCTCTGAAAGTGCGGCCGTGTCACTGGGCTTTTTGATCTTTTCCTTCTGCAGCTCTGTGGGTATTACACACACCCAAGGATCATAGAGTTTTAAATCCAGAGTGCACTTTACAAACTGCCCTGTCCCTCCACTTTTTTTTTGGTCTTAGTTCCCCGGCCAGGGGTCGAACCCGTGCCCCCTGCAAGGGAAGCGTGGAGTCCTAACCATTGGACCGCCAGGGACTCGCCCCCCCACTTTTAACAGATGAGGAAACTGAGGTCCCAAAGTGAGGCAGCCCTCTGACCCCACCTCCCACCACTCCCCAGTCACGCTGCCCTTCTTCTGCACCTCAAGCTCACCAGGCAGGCTGGACCCCAGGGCCTCCCCCACTGCTACTGCCTGTGCCTCTAGACAACTACCTGCCCGCCAGGTCCCTCCCTCCATCACCTCCAGCGAGGCCTTAACCTCATTACATAAAATAGCGGCCCCCATTCCAGTGCTTTCTGCCCCCCTTCCCCTGCTGCTTTGTTTTCCTCTGCAGTGTTTATGGGCTCCTGACCTACTATACATTTCTTTGCTACGTTCTGGGTCCCATCAGGGCGGGCACCTGGCCTACCGCGTTCACTCTGGATGCCCAGCACGCAGCCTGGCACACGGAGGGGGCTCAAGAAACATCTCGAGGGTGAACGACTAGAGGATTCCTAACGGGGCAGGGGCTCCAGCTCAGGACCTAGAATTCTCACTCCAGTGCCCTTTCTCCTCCCTCAGCATAGGTCGTTGTTCCCGTCTCCTCTCCCACTTTGCTCTGCTTGCCTCCCGTGGTTTGAGTGCACCTGCAGGGTGCTGATCTGGCTCCCGGTGCCGTGGGGAGGGGTCCAGTTGGGTAGGCTTGCGTGGGGGGAAGGAGAAGCCCATCGTCTCATCTTCACCAGACAATCTACCCTCATGAGATTGAAGGACCACCCAGCAGACCCAGCGAGGGGGCAGACCCAGCAGATTTTTGGCAGATGAGGCGAGAGGGTAAAGATGGGAAGATGTCCCAGAGGCCTCAGGAGGCTCTGGGCAGCTCTCGCTTGTGCTAAGGAGAACAGAGACGGACGCTGGGCAGTGACTGGCCCTGGTTTGGCCGGGTCAAAGGACTGTGGGCAGCTGCGGTTAGTTTTTCTCCAAAAGATCCCAGGAGGGAGCGTCTGCTTTCTGGCAATGCAGCCCTCTAAGACCAAGCCTGGGCTGAGACAGCTCCTGAGTGCTTAGCCGCTCGAGGAGGAGAATGTTGGTAACTAACGAGTCTTCTGAACAGCAGCTCGGGGGCAGCCCTTCCTCCCTTCGGAGCAGAGTCAGCGGGACCTGGTCACGGCTGACTGTGCGCACCGTGGCTGACATCGCAGGAGCCCTCCCACCCCCAACATGCCCTGATCCCACAGAACGTGCTCCACCTTTCCACGCCAAACATGGCTGTGTCCCTTTCCACCCGCCCCCAACCCAGCCAGGCCACCAAGCTTTCCCCACAGGCGGCTTGGGGGAGAGCCTTGCCCTTCCCTCGTGAAGTGGGTGTAATAGAGACAACCTCGTAAGTTGTTGTCCTGGTTAAAGATCTACACTCCATCATGTCGGTACTGCATCTCTATTACCCTTGAACTTTCTAGCCTTCGCTGATCCCTCCTTTGGCCTTTACAGAAACCCCGACCTACTTCATTCCTATATATATGGCAAGGTCTCTGGTCTCACTGGACGGTGATCCCTTTGGCTGTTTGAGAGCAGGCGTCTGCCTTATTCGTTCGTATCCCCCATCGCTCTGATCCAAGCCTTTCAGGCAAAACGGTACTAGAGGGGGCAGGACCCTGTTGGAGGCCTTGGGAATGCCCAGCAGGTGGGAGCAGAGCTAGGAGACAGGGGCTTGGACGTGAGGGAGATGGCAAGGATCCGGCTCCAGGAGGGACGGGAGGCCCAGGGGTCCCGTGGAGGAGACAGGACCCAAAGCTGTTGTACAGGCTGTAGATCGAGAGTTGCCAACTGAAGCGGGAATCGAGAGAGGGGTTGACTCAACCCCCTCCTTTGGCACGGACTTGCCCGTGACCGAGGCAGGTCCCCAATTCTGGGAAGGAGCTTCTCTCGGGCTAGCAGGGCCCTTGCCGTCCGTCCACAGGGCAGCCGAGGGTGCTGTTGCTGATGCAGCTGTAATCCAGGGCAGTGGGGATGGAGGGAGGGGGACAAGTGGATGCGACCCACTGTCCCCACTCTCAGCCCAGGGCTCTGGCCCCTTGGAGCTTTGTTTGTCGACTGTGTTTAGGGAAGGAGGAAAGAGGCCTCAGTCACACTAAACGCTCCCTCGGCCCTTTATGCTGGGCCCCCAGCTGGGACGGGGAGGCAGCTTCTGGACAGTTAAGGGGCTCAGCCCTCATAGCTAATTGCTCATTAAAGAGTGTTAATGAGCTTCCCACAGCCCCATCCCCGCCTGGACCAGCGCCGTGTCCCCACTTCTCTGTGCTGTGGCTGGTGAGGGAACTGGTCTCTCTCTCCCGGACCAGTCCCTCCGCCCTCCACTTCGTGGTCGAGTCCGACCGTGGGCCCTGCTGGGCCAGCAGGTCCCGGGCCCCTCAGCAGCCGGGATTCCTCACCCTCCCTGCCCCGACCTCTTGCCCGAGCACTTACAGTTTCTCCAGCAGCGGCAGTCCCAGGAAGGAGCCGTTCCGGAGCCCCGTGATCTTGTTGTTACTCAAGAGCCTGGAGGACAGGGGAGAACACAGAGGGGAGAGTGTTGCCTTCTGTGTAAGCGGCGCCCCCTGAAGCCGGGCGAGGAGCAGCCCCACCCTGGGCTCCGGGAGACCACGGGGAGGGGCCAGCGAATGGTTCGGGCAGACTGGTCAGCCCACTAAATGCCAGGTCAGATGTGTCACCTGCTCTGGGTCTCCCCACAGCCTGGATCTGACTTAGGCTCTGTACGCAGGTGAGCTGAGCAGGTGTGAAGTTGTGATGACCCGTTTTAACCTTGGAACCACAGGGCCGAGCCCACGGCACCCCCTTTCTGCCCGCCACAGCTCTGTCTCGCTCAAGCCATTGGCCCAGTTATCTGAGGACAGTGCTGGGGAGAAAGGTCTGGCAGGTAGAAGAGGAAGTCAGGCAGGTGCGAGGACCTGCCCTTCCTCGGGGTCTCCATCACTCCGGGAGCTGAGGACCACCAGAAGGGGAGCCCTCCCTCCCCTCAAGGGCCCCCAGCTCAGAGGGACGGAGTGCCCACGCGTCCCCAAGCCTGTCTATAGCCTTGACCGGAAACTGATGGATTCCTCGGCCCCGGGGGAGCCCAGGCCTCAGCCTCTGCCCACTCGGAGTCTTGTTTATTTACTCGTTTGTATTTGTGGAAGCAGAAAGGGGCCCCAAGCTCCTGACCCAACCCACTCTGCCCACCCACTCAGCCTTTCTCTGTCAGGCTCCCTGCTGGGAGGAGAGAGTTCCAGGCCAGCCAGAGGGCTCATCCCTTGAGTTAATTGCTTATTAAAAAGCTTTAATGAGCCTCTCAGCTCCAGCTCTGGCCTGCCCTGCGCTGAGGCAAAGGTTTTCCCATCTTTGCTCTGAATGGTGGAGAACGGACCTGGGAAGGCCAGAGGTGCTCCCCTCCAGTGAGCAGCCCCTGGGCTGGATAGTAAGGGAGAGGGCAGGGGGCGGGGACGGGGCCCGGGAGGGGCTGTCAGAGCTCTGCCGCAAAGCTTAATGGCAGTGGGTGGGTACACAAGCCAGACTGGCAGTGAGAGGACCTCAGACGTCCATGCTACACCACGTTCAAGGGCACATGGAAAACAGACCATGGCCGGGGCGGAGGCAAGGGTGGAAGGGGGCTTTGTGGGTCAATGGGAAGACGTGGACACCTCATCTCCTTCCTCCCTTCTCCCCTCTCCAGAGAGGCCCCTCCTCCCCTTCGGGTCCCCCCCTCACTATCCTTCCAATGGTGACATTTCCCAGCAAGGTCTCAAGGGTGACTGTGTGGAGGGTTTCAAGGGAGTGCTGGGTTTCCAAAGTGCTACACACACACACACACACACACACACACGCACACACGTGCACACACACGCACGCACACGCACACACACACACATTGTCTTGATATTTCAAAAAGCACATCACAGTAGTCATCATATGAATAATTGGAACTTTCTCAAACCTCTTTATTCTCATTTTATGGGTTAGGATAGTTTTATTTCACGTTACCTGTGGTGGCCAATTATAAATAATCTTGTCAGTTCTTAGGGCCTTGAATGGCCTCATTCAGGCCCTGGTGGGGCTGCGGTGGCCCCCTGGGGGGGGACAGGCTCTTGATGGTGTGAGTTTTAAATCGAAGCCCATCCCACCTCATCTGTTGCTCATTCCCTCATACACCCTCAGAGCCTGAGGTTCAGAGGTTGCATTAAATGTTGGAGAAGGCGAGAGGACCCCTCAGTATCCTTAGTAATGTCGGGAGGGGTCCTGAAACGTCAGGAAGAGGGGTGAGAAAGGGCATCTGTTTTAGCCTCCCCAAACCCCAAGGGTCTCTCCCAGGGACTGCCCCTCCCTGGATCTTGGGGAGGGGGAAGGATGGGGACGCTGATGGGGGGGCACAGGGGAGAGGTAGGGGGTATGGAAGGTTAGAGGAACAGGGGGAGCCAGGTTATCACAGCCCCGTGCACGAAGGGGGAAGCCTGAGAACATTCCCAAACTTGAGTGGAATATGGACCTGTTAAAGGGAGGGGAAAAGTATCTTATTTCCTGCAAATATGTCTGAGGATCCCAGTTTGAGAAACACTGATTTTAGAATTGAAAATCTTACACTATGAAAATACCTTCTAGTAAAAAATTATCTCAAAATTATAGGCAAAGGGGCTTCCCTGGTGGCACAGTGCTTAAGAATCCGCCTGCCAATACAGGAGACATGGGTTTGAGCCCTGGTCTGGGAAGATCCCACATGCCGCGGAGCAACTAAGCCCGTGCGCCACAACTACTGAGCCTGCACTCCAGAGCCCGCGAGCCACAACTACTGAGCCCGTGCGCCACATCTACTGAAGCCCGCGCGCCTAGAGCCCGTGCTCTGCAACAAGAGAAGCCACTGCAATGAGAAGCCCATGCACTGCAACGAAGAGTAGCTCCCGTTCACCACAACTAGAGAAAGTCCGTGCGCAGCAACGAAGACCCAACGCAGCCAAAAATAAATAAATAAAATAAATAGAAATAAAAAAAAATTATGGGCAAAAAATGTTTTGCTCAGAGATCATTGAATTGAAAACAGAAAATTAAACAAATTCTCCAACTCCCAAATCCCCGATATTAAAACCCGGGATCCTAATTGGAGAACCCTATCCAGACAAGTCTAGTGGTAGTGTTGGTGGTATAGGTACCCCACGTTCTCCAGACTCTTTGTCCTTTAACCCTGGAACACCTTTCACATACCCCAAATTTAACCCAGAACTGGCCAACAGAAGTACAATGCCAGCTGCATACGTAATTTAGAACGTTCTAGCAGCCACATTGTTTAAAAGTTAAAAATTAAATTAATCTTAATAATATACTTTATTTACCCCAATGCACCCAAAATGTTATCATTTCAACACATAATAAATATATTATTATATATTATAAATATACATATATTATACATTATATAAATAACAAAAATTAGTAATGAGATATTTTCCCTTTTTTGGTACTAAGTCTCGGAATCTGGTGTGGATTCTCCTCTTCCAGCACAACTTACTTAATTCAGACCAGCCACATCGCAAGTACTCAGGGCCACATGGGGCTGGTTGCTTTAAGTCTTATCCCTGATTTAGTCTCCTTGTAGCCAGCACCTTCCCAGGAAGAAGTCTGGGCTGCCGGGGGGATACTCAGGTGGCCCGGAGTGGGGTGTGTGTGTGTGGGGGGGGGGCCTGGGAACAGAGCAAAGGATGGGGACCAGCCCCCAAGGCAGGTGAGGACAAGCCTCTGGTCCAGAGCAGCTCATCTCCTGGCTGGCACCCCAAGGCCCGCCTTCTCTGAGGCAGCCTCTGTTGGGCTGGGGAGGAGAGGGTACAGCAGGGTGACGCTGGGGTCAGCTGCTGCCCATGCTGCAGGCTTGGCCAGCCCAGTGTAAACTCCATCCTGGAGAGTCTTGAAATGAGATTTTTTTCTCACTGCGAGAACACATTCCTGATCGCCCACCCTCTAAGCCACTCACTAAAGCGGGGGCACCAGGCAAACAGTGCTGCTTCCTTCTCCTCCAATGGGCCCCTTCTTGCCACGTCTCCAGTTCCTGGACAGACTTCAGCAGGTATCAGTATGGTTTAGTCCCCAGATACCCAGAAATGGATCTTTTGGTCTTAACAATCTAGATCGGGCTGAGGGAATTTTACTTCAGACCTAGATTAGGGGGAGAATGGCCTCAATTATGCTGGTAGGTTCAGGCCTCTGGAGGTGAAGGCAGGGATTTGGGAGAGTGTTTGGGGCAGGTAGGAAGCTGGCAGTTACGGGGCCGCTAATGGGGTAGATGAAACACACACACACACACACACACACACACACACACGCACACACAAACACACACACACTCATCCAACAGGAAGAAAAATGTTCCCGCCATGCTAGGCTCTCATGGGAGGAAAACAGGCAGGGCAGCCCCATGCTTCTGTCCAGAGTCGCAGACACAACGCCAGTCTCTGCCCCCTCCTAATCGCCTCCCAAGCCCGCCCAGAGAGCCTCAGCCCCACCGGCCCCCCCCCAGCACCAGCACAGGGCGTCTGCCAGGTGGGTTTGCTTCCCAGCCATGCCTCCCATCCCTCAGACCCCAGGCCCGCCCAACCCAGCATCCTCGGCTTCTCCCTCCCTCCCGCGTCTACCACCCAACATCACATTTTCACAGGAAGGGGGGCCAGTCCCTGGGGGCCCCTGTTCTCTACCCCAGAATCTGAAATCTGGCCAAGGAGAGGGGGCACACTGAGTCCATTCCAGAACTCTCTCCCGGCTCGGGTCCTATTTTAGGGAAGAGCAGCAAACAGTTACCACTAATGAGGCTGGAGGCCACGGGAGCGAGTGGCTGGCGTCTGCAGAGGCCCTGTGGCCTCTGGGCAGCCACAGACGCTCGCCAGATCCCAGTCCGACATCAAAGCTGACCCTATAGGGGTCACGTGGGCACCGCCCCATTGGGCACGGGGCCAGCACCTGCCCGAACAAAAGGGTTCTCACATGTGCGGGGAGAGTCATACATGTCAGCCCCTCACCGACCCCCCAGCCCACCCCAACACAGAGAGGCAAGGACCACAGGCCTGGACACTATGGCCCCGTGCTCTCCAGGAATTCTGAGCCTGGAATTTAGGCCACTGCCAGGGCCCTCTGGGCTGGGAGGGACCCGTCTCCAGCACCTGCTGCTGGCACCTTGGCAGTGTCTTCGGGAGACCATCAGTGAGGGGAGGAGGGGGGTCTGCTTGCTAACACCAAAAGGGCCTCAGGCCCATTACCAGCTGCACCGTCAAGGTGAAACTGTACTCCCAGCCCCGCCTGCAGGCACAGTACCCGGGGCCTTGGAGCATTTCCAGGGCCCACAAGGGCCTCTGAAACCTAAAAAAAAAAAAAAAAAAAAATCACCACTGAAATATAAATGCTACAAACATAAATTAATGAAGACTTAGCTATAGAACTACCAAATGTCATGTTATGCCAGTTAGCAATAACTGTTCTGCTTCATAAAGCTCGTGGATGCAGTTTGGCCTGACTGATAGGACAGTGGGACCTCCAAACAGGAGACTTCCTCTGGTGCACAGGCCCTGCTTTGACACACACCTCAGGCTAAAGGTTGCCCTTCATGTGTACCTCTGGGCCACAGGCCCTGCTTTGACACACACCTCAGGTAAAGGTTGCCCTTCATGTGTACCGAGCCTGACTGCAGGGGACACAGATGCTGGAGAGGACACACAGCACCTCCACACCTCCTGCCATCCCTCCCTTGGCTGGAAGCCTGTCTGTCAGCCTCCCTCTGGTTAGGAGGGCACCCATGTGGGACATCTTTTCCCCAGACTTTAGAGAGCCATATCCTGAGACAGCCTCTGACCTCAGCCTTGAAGACGGGCTGTCCAGGCAGGGCCTGAGGTCAAGGTCAAGAGGGAAAACTATTTTGCAAGGGCTCCTACACATGGGCCTTCCTTCGGTCCTTTTCTCTACCCTCTCTGCAAGGTCACAGCGTCCTGATGGTCACTAGGCAGAAACCAAGAAATTGGGGCGGGGATGGGGAGGAGTAACCTACTGGTGTTCACGGTGGGTGGTCGGTGGGCTTGGTGGGGATTTGAGGGCCCCCAGCACTGGAACTGATTCTGCTTTAATCGTTCACCCTGGGCATCCATTCATTTGGTCTTCAATCCTACGTGAACACCTGTGTGCTCGGCCTTATGGAACACATCAGTACTACAAACACAAATGAGACCTGGTGTTTACCATCTCCCACTCGTGGAAGGTGAAGGGAGATGTGTCACACTGGGTGGACTGTTTGCGTGCGTGTGTCCCCGGGGCTTGAGGAAGCTGGGAAATTACTTGCAATCCACCTTAAGCACTTCGTGCACTCACAGCCTAAAATCTCACCACTGGGGAGCCAAGCTTTCAGGTGAAGAAAGTAGGTTTCTTTAACATACACATAAACCTGAAAGGATCTGTCTGTCATCAGTCATTTACACCTAAGTATAAATTAGTCCTTTAATCCTTCCAGCCCAGACGTTTTCCTTGGGAGCCTGGAGGCTCCTGTCCTGCTTGGTGAGCCTGTATCCAGTCTCCATGGTGAGACTGCAAGGCCCCTGAGGTCCAAGGCCAGCTCTCTCACCTCACAACAGGCACTGGCGGAATGGGTGGGTGGCTGTCTGAAGGGGCAGAGCTCCAGGGAAGGTGGGGTTGGTCCAGGACCCACGCTTTTCCCAAGTCGGGAGGCATTTTTTCCTGCCTCCACTTCCCACCAAATCCTCTGTGAAGTGATTTTGTACTTAGTGGTCCCCTAAGTACACACGTATCGTCGCGGGTGGCGCCCCTTTCCCCGGCTCACTATCCACGTGGGGGAAGCGGATTGGTTATGTCCCTGCCCTGTCCCCAGGGAGGACGGCTCTGATTGGTCAGTGTGGGACCGGGCTGACCCGGAGCAGGAGCCCTCGGGTCTGGCTAGGAGCTGTGTGACCTTGAGCAAGTCAGCCCCTCTCTGGGGGTTTTCTTCTCGGTAAAAGAAGGGTCTGGACCGAAGATTCCCACTCCGTACGTTTGATGGCTTTTCCCATCCTGGATGCCGAGTCTCCTGAAGTCTAGAGTTTCTGCTCCAACACACAGTTCCCAGCAGGCAAAGCGCCCTGGGGGAGGGGGGGCCGGGAGAGAACACAGGGAGGAGGGAGCTTCGACCTCCCCTTTGCTTTCCAGCTGGGAGACGTCTGGCCCCTCAAGCTCAGGCTGGAACTCCCTCCTGGGCCGCTCTCTGAGGCTGGTTCCCTGCTACTCCGTGACAGATTGGTCCCCTGCCCCTCACCTGGTCCCATCCATTTTACACACCCTTTGCTCCCCCAGCCCGGCTCCCCAAGCCCACCTCTCCCCACTCCCAGGGCTGGGAAAGCTGGGTCCTGGGAGGCTGCCGCGTTAGCTACACTCCACAGTGTCTCAGCTCTCCCACCCCCATCACCCAGTTCTAAAAGCAAAGGAATGTTCTGGAGTTTGGGAAGGATGGGGGGCCCCCCGGAGGAGGGAGGAAGGGGAGGAGGCAGCTTTGTCCTGTCAGTGTCTGAGCTCTAAATAGAACGGAGCGGCTGGGCTGGGGGAATGAAAATAAACAGCCCCTCTGAACAGCCCCTTCCTAGCAGTTAACCGGATTTTCCTTCTGGTTCCTCAGCCCAGGGCCATTTCCCTCCTCTCCCCTCCCCTCTTCTCTGTCTGGTCCCACGGGGGTGAAGGCTCTACCTCAGGGTGATGGGGGAGTGAGGGGTTCTGGTCCAAGCTGCGTGGCACGGGGGAACTCACCTCCCCTCTCTGGGCTTTGGCAAGGAAAGCTCACTGAATGGAAGGGCAGAGAGCAACTCAGAGGTGGCTGGAACTCTTTCTCCTTCAGGAAAGAGTTCTTATCCCAATGACTCCCATGTGACATAAACTTAGGAACCCTCGCTCCCTTTAAAAACATGACCCCAAATTTAAGGGTCAATTTACGGTGAGGTTCAAATTACACCGGTTTGCCCGTGCCTTTGGAGGAAATTCGCAGACTCACCAGGACTAGGGATTGCATCCCTCCCAACCCTAACCCAGAGGGGTGATCACAGTAGGCGGCAGGAAGGGACTTCCTTAGGGGTCAGGAGTGGCTGGGTTCTTGCATGGGTTCTGAAAAATTCAGGCCAAATAACCCATTCTGGGTCCTGGTCCCACTGGGGGCCTGAATTATAGGTCCAGGCTCTCTGGTGCAAGAAGGACTCAACCAGTGAAGCACGAAGGGCTCTGCTCTCCGCCCGGTGCTCTCCTGAGCTGGGACCCTGGGCCCCGACGTCCTGCACAAGGGGCAGCCCTCAGGGCAGGGTCCCTAACACCTCCAGGAAGGGGCTGATGAATCCTGGAACCTGGGCTGGTGGCCTCCAACTCCTCCAGTAGGTAGTCGGGGAGATTCCTTCTGAGTCCCTCCCTTCAGACCAGCGGGGGCCGGGAGCCCACATGGGGGCGCTGCAGCTGAGACCCCCCCCCTCCGCCCCTCCCCCGGCACCATGGGGAGGGTAAGGGAGAGTGTGTTGGAGTCTCCAGCCTCTTCCCTCCTTTCCTTCTTTCTCCTCGCTCCCTCCCCCTCCCCCTCCGCTCAGGCACAAAAGCTCTCTGTACACTGCCACTTCCTCTGGCTGCTGTCTCTGAGCCCAGACCTTATGAGAACCATATGGGGGAAAGAGGGTGGAAGGGAAGGGGGTGGGGAGGCCGCGCGGCCCGCCCCTCCAGCCACCATCTCCCTCCGCTAGCGCTCTGTGCAGGCGGTTGGCACACTTTGCCCCAAACTCCCCCTAAGTGGACCCCGGGGGCTGGGATGTGGGGCACTGAGAGGTGGGCCCAGTCCAGAGCTGGAGGTCCAGAGGGACGTCTGTGCTCAAGAACTGCTGGGCCAAGCACGGGGGATGGGGCTGGGAAGGGGCCTCCCCTCCCCTCCCCTCCCCCTCCCCCAGGGCTCCCAAAGACCACCACGCTCCGAGCAAAGGGCCCCGGCCGCCGCTAGGCACATCTGTGTGGAAACTGCCCCTTCTCCCCTATGGGGGCAGCCTACGTGGTGGGCAGCTCCCCCAGATGGGAGGCTGAGGGGATGAGGGTTTGCGGGCCCTGGGAGAATCTGGACCGAGGGACCGTCCCATGCCCGCCCCTCTCTCCACCCAGCCTTGGAATGTTCCCAGGTCAAAAGGGCCTGGGTCCTGCTGGGAAGGAACCGGGTTTTTTTAAAGCAGGCTTTGTGGCCATTGGGTCCCAAGTCCAGCTAGGTGAACAGTGAGTCTCTCACCTGAGAGGAAAACTAAACGAATCCAACCAGCTAATCCTGACGCTGGCGTCAGCTAAGCTGTGTGACTCTTGGCAAGACGTGGCCCTCTCCCCAGCTGGCCTCAGTTTGCTCAGCTGTCAGACGCTGATTTAGGGGCATCTCTAAGGCCCCTTTCGGCCCAGGGGCCCAGGAATTTATGACACTGCCTGGTATCCTCCGAGGGCCTGCTCAGATGTCCTGGGAGGTCCTCATAGGAGGTTTCCTTCTAGAGTCATCCATTATCAGCCCTTTCCTGGAATTCCTTAGTATCCCCCTCACTTGAACTCCCAGAGCCCAGAACCAGAGGGCAGGCCCGTCAGCTGCTGCCAGGGTGGGCAGGGGGGTGGGGCCATTGACAGTGGTCTGCGTCTCCCTCCTCCAGCCGGGTTCTCCCTGTGCTAAGCCACCTCCACCCCGCTGCCCATGAGACCCTGTCCCTCAGGGAAGGCCCATAAAGGCTCCTGCTCTGGACAGGACGTGCCCACAGCTGCCCTGTGCACTAGGCCTTGAGAATGGGGGCTGGGGTGGGGCAGGCGGATCAGGAAGGAAGCCAAGAGTTCAGCTTTCCTGGAAAACTGCGAATGAAAATCCATTAGAGGAAAGAAAGAAAGAAAAAAAAAAAGCCAAGCGTGGGGAGAGGGGGCCTGCAGTCTACAAAACCAGAGGGCAGAAGCCGAGATAACCGAGTGGAGGTGGAAGGGTTTTCCGCGAGGTGCACAGGGCTGTCCACAGGATTGCCCTCAACGGCTTGGAGGCTTTCTGAGCAGAGACGGAAGCTCTCTGCAGACAGGCACCTTATCTAGCACTTTCCCTGCCTGAACAGTCAGCCGGGCTTCCCAAAGCAGAGGCCTGACTCTCCCCCTACTCCCCCAGGACCCATGTGGGCCGGGTGGTGTGTGGAGGGGACTGGGAGATGATGGTCCATTCTGGAGGAAAACAGGGGAGGCGGAGGGAGGGGAAAGCAATAACGCAAAGACTATTGGCTCAAGTCCTGTTGTTTGCACCAGGTGATGGGCAGAAAGGGGAAAGGGGACGTTTGGAAAAAGAATAAATAAATAAACGAGGAAGGAGGAGGAGTTTGGGAGAGTGTGAAGGTTTTTGTGCTCATAGCCTCTTTGCTGCTGGGCTGGAGCGGCAGAAGCCCCTTCCCAGCCCATCTTTTCCTTCCTCCCTCGAGATGCTTGCTGGGTAGGGGTGGGTTTGCTGGGGGAACTGAGCCCCCAGAAGAGGATCCCTGCCAAACTTCTGCTGAAGAAGAACTTGCGCTCTTCTTCCTTCAGAAGCCAGCTTGGGGGAGGGGTTGTAGTCAGGATGGGGATTAGGTGGAGCCTGTGGGGGGTGCCTAAGGCATATGTCTGTGGCTGCTTTTAGTCACACCCCCGGCTGATGGGCCGGCGGGCTCTTGGGGGTTGCTCCGGCCTGACCTGCCCTGTCTGTTGTTCCTGCGGAGATGTCCAGCCAGGCTGCGGGGCGGTGGGGGGGGGGTTCTTTTGGAAGGTATCTTAAGCCAGGTAGGTCAGTGGCCTGGGACAAAAGAAGGGCCCTTCCTCTGGGGATGGTTTGGGATGGGAAGGTGAGCTAGCAGTCCTGCTGGCTGCCACCCTGTCCTGATATATTCTCGCCGAGAGTTGGCCCCGCTCTCTCCCTGGAGTGGCGTCGATGGGAATTAGCCGTGGCTGGAAAGCATTAGTTACCAAATCATTCTAAAATGTACTGCAAAACCACCTTTTAATGTTTTCCCCTCTTTCTGCTGTCAGTATGTTAGGATTCCCTAACCCCAGCACGGGAGTGTGAGCTCTGCTGCAGGATCCAGGGCGCACGCTCCTCTCAGAACTGAATGACTGTGGCCCAGCGGGGACTCACACAGACGCCAGCCCAGCCATCCCACACAGCAGGCACTTTTCTCCTCCAGAACTGAGTGGGCTGGGGAATGCCCAGGCCTGTCTGGACACTTCAACCCCAGTGGACACTCAGAGGGACCTGAAGCAGCTGCCACAGCTGCCTTCCCAGGCCATGGCTGTATCCCTGAGCTGCTGGGACGTGGGAGAGCGCAGAGACAACGCTTCCACCCCGCTAATGCACACATGCACACACCCACCCCAGCTGGGGAAAATGCAGGCCAGGCGGACAACGTCAGAGGCTGACCAGTCGTGTCCTGTCAGGAAGCGGGCAGCCTCTGAACTCACCCAACCAGAGGCGTTACTGTATTGTTCTGGACACAATCGGATAGACTGTGAGCCAGCTCCAACTCTGGGCAAGGGGCCGTGGGGAAACGTTCGCCGCTGGGGTCAGGAGGACAGGGAAGGGGAAGCGGCTTGGAGGCTGGATCCAGGACAGGAAAGGAAGGGGCTGCCGCCAGGGCCCGACCCTCCAGTCCACGGCGTGCGTGGAGCTCCAAGCACGTGGTCTGCGCAGGAAATCTCTGCGGTGGGGAGGGGTCGCTAATTCTCCTGCAGTTGCGGGGACTTCGGACCCCCATCGAGGAGGCTTGGGGTCGGGATGCGGGCGCAACGGGCCGCGCTGGTTGCCAGCGAAGTGAGGACTTAATAAGGCCCGGGCTCGAGGAGGGAAAGGGTAGGACGGAAGGAGGCTGCGAGGCAGCCTCCTTCCCCTCAGCCAGGTTTCTTTCTCCGCACTCTTTTCGCGAAGAAGTCAATCGAGAAACAGCCAAAGTTCGTCTTTATATCCGAGGAGGGGAGGAAGAGGGAGGGATGCAGGATCCAGAGCAGAGCTCAATTCACAGATGCGCACGGCGGGAGAGGGGTCCTAGTGGGAATCGGGACGCCGGGGTCTCATTCACACCAGAAGTGCCTGCACCCCAAGGACAGACTTTTTCGAGCCCACCCTCCCGCCAGCGCTAGAGAGACGGGCTGCAAGCGGGGCTGGCAGGCTCCCGGCCCCGATGGGGCGCCCCCACCTGGAGGAGCCAGGCCGGCGGGATGAAGCCGGGAGACTCCTCCAGTGCGGCCAGGGACGCGTCCGCGGTGGTAACGACCACAGCCATCTACTGGGCCGCGGGGGTCGGTCTTCCCTGAGCCTTCCCCCCATCCCACCCCCCGCAGGTCCGCAACACCAGCCCTGGCTAGAAACCCAAGGGGCGCGGGCGTCCCGCCAGCGCGCATTCCCTGTCACCTGTGCAGGTGAGTGGGCGCCCGCGGTGCCTCACTTTGGGGCGCCCCCGCCCCCCAATGCTCCTTCCTCCCTCCACACCCCTGGAGCCCTAATCTTTCCCTTGCTTCTCTTCAAGCCTCCCTTTTCGGCTTCTGGACTCGGGCCTGTCCTAGAGTCTGAAGTGGCACATCGACTCTGTCCCCCATTTCCCACCCCTCCCGTCTGGTCTCCTTTCGTCCCCTCGTCGGGGCTCGAGCCGGGCCGGCCAAGTAGGATACTTACAGGGTAACGGTGCTGTTAGGCAGAAGGCCGGGCTCCGGAGGCTCCGGGAGGTCCCCGCCGCCGCACACCACCCTCCTGCGCGCCGGGCTGGGGGCGCCGCCGCTTAGCCCCTTGGGCCGCTCCCCTGAGCACTTGCAGCTGCGGATAGGGACCGGGCAGCCGGGCGCGCCGCGGATCTCGGGCGCCAAAAGCAGCAGCCACTGCAGCAGCGGCAGCAGCAGGCGCGCGGGCGCCCACCGCATCCTGCGTCCCGCGGCGCCCATCAGCCCATCGCCCCGCGGGGACCGACAGCGCTGGGGCCCGTCTGCGCGCCGGCCGGAGGGATCCGGGCGTGCGAGAGGCGTGCTCAGCGGGGGCCCGGGGCGCTCGAGGGCGGAGCGGGGGGCCCTGGGCGGAGGCAAGCCCCGGGGTCCCCGCCGCCGCGCCCCGGGGGCATGTCCGGCGAGCGCCCCGGCGGGGAGGACGCGGGCGCGGCTGTCAGCGCAGCGCGGGCGGGCCCCGGCGGCGCGGCCCGACTGTCTGCGTGGTGCTCCCGGGCCGGTTGAGGCCGGGCCGCTCCTCGTCGTCTGCTCGCTCTGCGCGGGGCTGTGACCTAGCGGATCGAGCCGGGCTCCTGCCGCCGCCGCCGCTCCGTGCCATGGATGGAGGCAACTCGGCTCGGCGCCGCTCCCGCCGCCGCCAGCCCCCGCCCGCCCTCCCGAGAGGGCGCCCTCCCCTCTCCAGCTCGTCCGTCCGCGAGGCCCTAGCGCCTCCCGATGCGCAGCCAGGCCGCTGCCCTCCTCGGAGTAAGAGCGGGCCAGCCGGCTGGAGGCCCCGCGTGTCCCCTGCACCCGCCCTGAGCCTAGACTTCTCCCTCGCGCCTCTCTCCCCCCACCCAGGAATCTTCCTCTCCATAACCCACCTCAGACCTCAAGGCCAACCGCCATCACTTTCCACAAAACCCTCCCTCACTCGTGCCGTCCAGCCTGCACCTCCCGATGCTTCTGGGGCTTTCATTGACCCGCGGGCTTGGCCAGAGATGCCCATGTTTTGTATCGAACTTCGTTCACCGCTCTGAGGCTGCTGAGACTCGGCTTCCCTTGACCCCCTGACCTGATGGGCCAGTCTGGAAGCCGGGGCTCACTCTCACAGCCCTGCTCCAGCCACTGCAGGAGACAAGGCGGAGGCTAAGGAGGCTCAGACCCTCTGGGTGACCTCGCCCAGCGGGGGAAGCGTGTCATTCGGCCAAGGAGGGGTCAAAGGCCGAGGCAGGCCTTCCAGATCTGGCCGCCTACCTTTTCCACATCCGTGTGTGTGTGTGTGTGTGTGTGTGTGTGTGTGTGTGTGTGTTTGATGGTAGGTGGGAATGAGGGGAACACAGAGGGAAAAGCAGGGATTCCCACTGGGTGTGGAAGGAGCACAGCGCTGAGTCAGGAGGGCCCGTTCTCGGCAGCACTGACAAAGGACACAGCCCCTAACATCCTGGGGTATCTAATCTCGGGGGTCAAAATGAGGCCCTGCCTGCCTGCAAGTTGTGGCCTGAGAATGAGTGAGTGATGGGGGGCACTCGGATGGGGATGAAAACTGCCTTGGGTCTTAGATGGGCTGCAGTGCAAGTTGGGAACCGGGCTGGGGACAGAGAGAACAGTGAAGTGCAGCCCAGTGTATCTGCTTCCCCAGTTTGCCCATGAAGGCGACCTTTTCTGCTGCTTAATGCCACAGCACGTTTGCTGTGGAGACGCAGGCTGCCCGGGTTGAGGGATCCCTGGGCAGGGCTCTTGTTCCCCATCCTTCACTGGGCCACCAAAGTCGTCCCTCCGGTGACTGACACCTTCTTTCTGTGCCTTTGGCCCTGCTGGGGTGTGTGGCACCTTTTCCAGCGCGGTGGCCTTTCAGCCGGGTCCCCACCCCCCTTTTCTGGGAATGCTTCTTTCCCTTGTGTGGGCGGCAGACACTGAGCCCAGACGCTGGCTTCTCCTGGCTCCACAAGTCTCTCCCAGTTGCAGGCTCTGGTTCCTTCACTTTTCAAAGATAAATAAATAGTGATTGCAAATGGAAGAAGGAAGAAGGGGACCGGCCTCCCCCAGCAGCAGCCCTCCTCAGGGCGGGCACAGGGGCTGGGCCTGCATTCCTAGGAAGGGTCCTCACAGAGCTGCGGCCCACAGGCCAGTCTGCCACCCAACCATCCTGTTCACAGGCCAGGGAAGTTCTCAAAGACAAGAGAAGAGGAGGCCTCTGGCCTGGGTCACACAGCTTCCCCGTCATTTCTTTTTTGCTAAACGAAGACACTCTAAGTACGGAAAGGAATTCCACTGAAACACCGGCTCTCTGAGGCTGAGTCAAGGCCAAATGACATTTAATGAGGCGATGCTTCCCCACAGGTGGGAACGAGGTGCGTGGTGGAGACATTTACAAAACACTGTCCTGTCCTGCTGGTCCTCACTTTTGGTCTCTATACCCATCCAGGAAGGTGAGTGGAGCAGGGGTTACTTCCCCATTTTACAAACATGGATGAGGAAACCAAATCGCTGAGAGATAAAGAGACAGGGCTGGGAACTTTTCCTCTGACTCCTTTTAAAATGCTCTCTTGTCTGAGCCACTCAAAACTTTTCGCATAAAAATCCTTCCTGGTTATCTGTTCTCAGAGGTGCAGGGTGGAATGAATAAGTGGCTACACGTTTTGAAGTTTGTTTGCAATAGAAGGATGACTCAGGCTTAATTCCCACCCTCACGACATCTGGTTAGGAAGCTTGACCCTGGCCCTGATCGCCTGTGATAAACTCTTCGTTGAATTATGGATAAGGTACCACGATATAGGGACGGGCTGAATTAATCCTGCCTGAAGCAAGGGAGGGGGGCTTCCCAAAAGCTTTAGTCCAATCTCGCACAGAAGTGTAACCGACCTGACTCTACTAGACCATAATTGTCCCCTTAAGGGCCCGGGGGGACTCACATCCGTTATGCTGTCTCTAAAGAAGTTGGCCTTTGCTGGGTGTTAGCTGCCAATGTCTGTCTCGCCTCCAACTTCAAAGTTGATCCATTCCCCTTTGTCAAGGAGTGGCTGCGGCCTCTTATCCCACGATCGACCAGACCCTCCACTGGGGACAGCTGAGAGTGGAAAATGGGGCCACGGTTGGTGTCCCCTCCCTCTGCTCCCAGAGCAGAGCAGAGTTAGCACAGGACAGCCTGCACAACAGGACAGCTAGCGTCTACTGAGCGCTTGTTGCCTGCTGGGCACTTGTGACTATGTTTTACAAGAATTAGCTCATTTTGTCCTCACAACAGGGTGAGGATGGCTGTTTTAACAGACAAGAGGGGAAGAAGCACCTTAAGAGTAATTTGCCCAAGGATACACAGCTCAGAAGTGGTGGCACCAGGATTTGAACCAGGAATTCCGGATTCCAGAGTCCGGTTTTAACTGCCGTGCTCTATAATTTCTAGGGGAGGAGGGGTCTCTCAATAATCACCCCGAGAAATTCCCTCACTTCCCCTTGAGGTTTTCTCATTTTGATTCCCTGGCCCTCTCTGAGCTGAACCTTTACAGACGTCCACCCCCGAACCATAGCTGGTGGTAGAAACAGGACCCCCAGCCCTAATTCTTCTAGCAGAGTCAAGGAAGGCAAAAGCTTTCCAAGGAGTTCCATTCCTCGGCTATAGAAGAAAACAGTCTCTCTCGAAAGACTATGAGAGACTGTAAACACGTATAGAATCAGAGCCGGCAGTAGCTAATGCTGCCCGGCTCCAGGCCCTGGTCTCTTCTCTTGGCTGTCAGGGTGCCCCCCATCCCGGGGATGTTCACATTTAATTATCAGGTTTCCCGCCTCCCTCTGTGCCTTCTCATCTTCCAGAGGCAGGATCCTAACACAGACCCAGGGTAACAGTGGATGAGCTCATGGCTCATAATTGGATCGATCATGCAAACGTGACAGCCCTCCAGAGCTCTTTTACATTAGAAGGACACGGAGGCACAGAACCTGTGAACCCCACCCCTTTCTCCCACCTCCCCCCACCCCCATGGCTCTCCCGGGCGGTCCTCTGAGCTCTCTGTCCTCTCCTCCCTGTGGGGACTATGCTAAGCTGCCTGTCCTGTTGGAACAGTCACACTGGGCGTTCAGGGCAGAGAAATGCTCATGCCTCAACCGGAAGGAATGAATAGGAATTGTGGGAAGCTACCGAGAAAAATATTTGGACCTGCAAGGGCTTCCCTTTGGAGATCAGACTCCACCCCATACAGGGTACCTGTGTATACTTTAGACGCTCTCATAGGAGGGCGTCATAATCTCTGTCTCCATGAAAATATGACTTCCCCTTTAAGTGACATCTGCTCACATTCGCCCAGATGATGGATAACCTCCTGCACTAGGAGTGCTGTGCCTAAGAGCATGAGACTCTGAAGTTTCAAATCCTGGGCTCTCCATTTTATGGATCACGTGACTCTGGGCAACTCACTTAATTTACCCAGGCCTCAGTTTTCTCATCTGTGAAATGGGGATAAAAAAAGAATATTTACTTCAGAGGACTGTGATGATGATGTCAGTTATATGGCAATGGTGCCTGTGTGGTATACTATAAAAATATATTTGGTCTTTGTTCCTGACCCCCAGCTCCTAAAACCCTTTGCAATTCCTGAATGACAGGAGTATCTTCTGTTCTTCATCTGGAGCCTCTCTGGGACACACCGGAGTTTCTGCTCATGAGGGTGGTACTCTTAGCCTCAGGATGGGGGCTGGTCACCAGAAAGACCTAGTGATTCCAGGGTTGGCAGTCTCAGCCCCACCCGCTGGCCTCTGGGAACAGGATGGGGGAACTGGAGATTCAACTTCATAAAAACTCTTGAACGCTGAGATTCAGAGAGCTTCTGGGGTGCTGAACAGTCACGGTGCTGGGACAGTGGCGCACCCAGGATGGGCACGGGCGCTCCACGCCCCTTCTCCCCATAGCCTGTCCTATGCATCACTTCCATCTGGCTGTTCCTTAGTTGTGTCCTTTATAACGAACCAGCAAATGTGAATAAAGTGTTTTCCTGAGTTCTGTGAACCGTTCTAGCAAATTATCAAACTTGAAGAGGGGGTCATGGAAATCTCTGATTTAAAGCCAGGACGGTGACCCCGGACTTGTAAATGGCATCTGAAGTGGAGGCAGTCTTGTGGGACTGAGCCCTTAGCTTGCACGGTCTGTGCCGGGCAGTCGGTGTCAAAATCAAATTAAATTATAGGACACCCAGTAGGTGCTGGAGAATTGGAGAGTTGATTGGAGTCAGAAAACACTCCAGCCTGACACAGTCACATACTCAGTAAATGTTAGTAGGGCCTGCTGCTGTTTTGTTATTGATACCTGCTTAGTTTTGTCCTGTGTTATAGTTCACTGTTTACATATTTGAGTCTTCCACTAGGATGGAAGATCCCAGAAGAGGCTGTTATTTTCCTTATTTCTATGATTCCCAGCCAGTTTTAGTGCCCAACAAATAGAAGAGACATTTAATTAATTTGTTCAACAAAGTGTTCCTGAGATCTTACTTATTTAAACAACATTTATTGGGCATCTACTACGTGCCCGATACTGTTTCGGGCACTGAAGATACAGAAGTCAGTGCATAGAAGGTAAAGTTTGTGGTCTCATGGAGCTAACGTTATAGCAGAGGGAACCAGATAATATGTAAATAAATCAATAAATATGTATAATCTAGTGGGTGGGGATAAGACAAATGAAGCAAAATTAAACAGGGTAAGGGAACAAAGAATGATGGGAGGATGGAAGCAACCTAAGTGTCCATCAACAGATGAATGGATGAAGAAGCTGTTGTATACACACACAGACACACATAGACACACACACACACACACACACACACACACACACAATGGAATACTACTCAGCCATAAAAAAGAATAAAGTTTTGCCATTTGCAACAGCATAGATGGGCTTGGAGGGTAGTACACTAAGTGAAATAAGTCAGAGAAAGACAAATACTGTGTGATATCACTTATATGTGGAACCTAAAAAATTAAACAAACTAGTGAATATAACAAAAAAGACGCAGACTCACAGATATAAAGAACAAACTAGTGGTTACCAGTGGGGAGAGGGAAGGGGGGAGGGACAATACAGGGGTAGGGGAGTAAGAGGTACAATTATGTATAAAATAACCTACAAGGATATATTGTACAACATAGGGAATATAGCCACTATTTTATAATAACTCTAAATGGAGCATAATCTTTAAAAATTGCGAATTACTATATTGTACCCCTGTAACTTATATAATATTGTACATCAATTATACTTCAATAAAAAACAAAAGAATGATGGGGAAGACCTCTGTGAGCAGGGGCTCTTGGAGAAGAATTCTGAAGGAATGAGGGAACAGCCCCATGGATTTTGGGGGACAGAGCACTCCACGCCGAGACCATGGCAAGTGGCAGCACCGTGGGAGAGCGCCACCTGTGGTCAGTCAAGGAAGAGTCAGGGACCAGCGTGGCTGCAGCACAGGGAGCGAGAGGGAGAGAAAGAGGGCGGTGTCCCCACAGTACCCCTGACCTCGTGTCCAGATCATGTTGGGTACTGAAGACCACAGGAAGGATGTGGATTTTATTCTGAATGAGAAGAGAAGCCTAGAGGGTTTGAAAAGAGAAGTGGTCCGATCTGAATTGGACTCCTACATCTCCTCTCTGCCTCCTGGGCGGAGGATGATTCTGGCGGGAGGAGCACGGCGATTGGGAGACCACGTCCGAGGCCAGCGCGACAGTGCAGTGGACGAGGAGGTGAGAGAGGAGAGGGGGAGGCTGGGTCCTGGATGTGGTGGAAAGTGAGTCCGGCGGGATCCCTGACACAGAGAGCGGGGTGAGAAAAATTTGTCCAGAATGACCCCTAGGTGTGTGGCTTAGGCTGTGGGAATGGAATCCCCACTAAGGAAGCTGGAGAGGACTCAGGAAGGATCAGATCTGGGGAACGAATCAAGAGTTCGGCCCATCACTGTGCTCGGAGCTGGGGGTCCAGCTTGCTGCGTCATGGAGTTGATAGTCCAGCAGGAGAGGCCGGGATGGAACAAAGCAGGACACAGATGAGTCTATAATGACACACCGTGATGAGAGCCGTGAAGGCAAGGGGGCCGCTAGGGGGAATAATGGGGGTGGAAGGCCCTTAGTGTCCACTGGCGATCAGGACAGGCCTCTGAGGAGGCAGTGGCTAAGCTGCCCAGAGGATAATCAGGCCTCGGCCAGGCCAGGAGGGAGGCTGGGAGACGACAGGCCTCTGTCACTGGAGGGAGTCGGGGGGAGGCTGGGAGGGGTGAGGGCACGCCTTCTGCCCCTGCCTCTCCCTGGCCAGCCCCTGAAGTGCCGCGGTGAGCTGCCTGGCTGCTCAGAGCTCAGGACGGTTGCGTCTCTCTTGCTCCGGGTCTCCCAGGTGAATCAGGACCCAGGAGGCCTCTCGTCAGGGCACGGAGGGAGGGGCTCTTCTGTTGGGCTGGGGCGGCCGTGCCCATCATGGCCTGGCTTCCCATCTGGCTCCGGGGCTCCTTGGGGTCTGTGATCTGTTCTTCTAGGACCTCCCCCCGCGACCCAGGGGCTGCTCCATCCTTTTTTCTTTTTTTGTCCCTGCCATCAGGAAACTTATATTCTTTTAAAAACAGAAGTTATACATATGCGTGGCTTAAAGAAATAACAAGTATTGTAAGGTTTTTATGAAAACAGAAGGCAGTCCACTACCTTTTCCCCCATTTCCGCTTTCGCAGAGGCATCTACTTTCAACTCTTTTAGCTGACTGTATTTTAGATTTATCTCCATTATCTCTAAGTAATCTTTTTTTTTGCTTTGAATTTTATTTATTTTTTTATATAGCAGGTTCTTACTAGTTATCTGTTATATACATATCAGTGCATACATGTCAATCCCAATCTCCCAATTCATCCCAGCACCACCCACCCCCTCTCCACTTTCCCCCCTTGGTGTCCATGTGTTTGTTCTCTACATCTGTGTCTCTATTTCTGCCCTGTAAACCGATTCATCTGTACCATTTTTCTAGGCACCACATATATGCGTTAATATACGATGTTTCTTTTTCTGTTTCTGACTTAGTTCAGTCTGTATGACAGTCTCTAGATCCATCCATGTCTCTACAAATGCCCCAATTTCATTCCTTTTTATGGCTAAGTAATATTACTTTGTATATATGTGCCACATCTTCTTTATCCATTCATCTGTCAATGGACACTTAGGTTGTTTCCATGTCCTGGCTATTGTAAATAGAGCTTCAATGAACATTGTAGTACATGACTCTATTTGAGTTATGGTTTTCTCAGGGTATGTGCCCAGTAGTGGGATTGCTGGGTCTTATGGTAATTCTATTTTTAGTTTTTTAAGGAACCTCCATACTGTTCTCCATAGTGGCTGTATCAATTTACATTCCCATCAACAGTGCAAGAGGGTTCCCTTTTCTCCACACCCTCAAACAACATTTGTTGTTTGTAGATTTTCTGATGATGTCCATTCTAACTGGTGTGAGGTGATACCTCATTGTAGTTTTGATTTGCATTTCTCTAATAATTAGTGATGTTGAGAAGCTTTTCATGTGCTTCTTGGCCATCTGTATGTCTTCTTTGGAGAAATGTCTATTTAGGTCTTCTGCCCATTTTTGGATTGGGTTGTTTTTTTAAATATTGAGCTGCATGAGCTGTTTATATATTTTGGAGATTAATCTTTTGTCTGTTGATTCGTTTGCAAATATTTTCTCCCATTCTGAGGGTTGTCTTTTCGTCTTGTTTGTAGTTTCCTTTGCTTTGCAAAAGCTTCTAAGTTTCATTAGGTCCCATTTTTTAATTTTTGTTTTTATTTCCATTACTCTAGGAGGTGGATCAAAAAAGATCTTGCTGTGATTTATGTCAAAGAGTGTTCTTCCTATATTTTCCTCTAAGAGTTTTATAGTGTCCAATCTTACATTTCGGTCTCTAATCCATTTTGAGTTTATTTTTGTGTATGGTGTTAGGGAATGTTTTTTTTAAATTTAATTTTATTAACTTTTTTATACAGCATGTTCTTATTAGTCATCAATTTTATACACATCAGTGTATACATGTCAATCCCAATCGCCCAATTTAGGGAGTGTTCTAATTTCATTCTTTTACATGTAGCTGTCCAGTTTTCCCAGCACCACTTATTGAAGAGGCTGTCTTTTCTCCATTGTACATCCTTGCCTCCTTTGTCATAGTTTAGTTGACCATAGGTGAATGGGTTTATCTCTGGGGTTTCTATCCTGTTCCACTGATCTATATTTCTGTTTTTGTGCAAGTATCATATTGTCTTGATTACTGTAGCTTTGTAGTATAGTCTGAAGTCAGGGAGTCTGATTCCTCCAGCTCCGTTTTTTTCCCTCAAGACTGCTTTGGCTATTCGGGGTCTTTTGTGTCTCCATACAAATTTTAAGATTTTTTGTTCTAGTTCTGTAAAAGATGCCACTGGTAATTTGATAGGGATTGCACTGAATCTGTAGATTGCTCTGGGTAGTATAGTTATTTTCACAATATTGATTCTTCCAATCAAAGAACATGGTATGTCTCTCCATCTGTTTGTGTCATCTTTGATTTCTTTCATCAGTGTCTTATAGTTTTCTGCATACAGGTCTTTTGTCTCCCTAGGTAGGTTTATTCCTAGGTATTTTATTCTTTTTGTTGCAATGGTGAATGGGATTGTTTCCTTAATTTCTCTTTCTGATTTTTGGTGTTAGTGTATAGGAATGCAAGAGATTTCTGTGCATTAATTTTGTATCCCGCAACTTTACCAAATTCATTGATTAGCTCTAGTAGTTTTCTGGTGGCATCTTTACGATTCTCTATGTATAGTATAATGTTATCTGCAAACAGTGACAGTTTTACTTCTTCTTTTCCAATTTGTATTTCTTTTATTTCTTTTTCTTCTCTGATTGCCGTGGCTAGGACTTCCAAAACTATGTTGAATAATAGTGGCAAGAGTGGACACCCTTGTCTTGTTCCTGATCTTAGAGGAAATGCTTTCAGTTTTCCACCATTGAGAATGATGTTTGCTGTGGGTTTGTCATATATGGCCTTTATTATGTTGAGGTAGGTTCCCTTTATGCCCACTTTCTATAGAGTTTTTATCATAAATGGGTGTTGAATTTTGTCAAAAGATTTTTCTGTATCTATTGAGAAGATCATATGGTTTTTATTCTTCAATTTGTTAATATGGTGTATCACATTGATTGATTTGCGTATATTGAAGAATCCTTGCATCCCTGGGATAAATCTCACTTGATCACGGTGTATGATCCTTTTAATGTGTTGTTGGATTCTGTTTGCTAGTATTTTGTTGAGGATTTTTGCATCTATATTCATCAGTGATATTGGTCTGTCATCTTTTTTTGTAGTATCTTTCTCTGGTTTTGGTATCAGGGTGATGGTGGTCTCATAGAATGAGTTTGGGAGTGTTCCTTCCTCTGCAATTTTTTGGAAGAGTTTGGGAAGGATGGGTGTTATCTCTTCTCTAAATGTTTGATAGAATTCACCTGTGAAGCCATGTGGTCCTGGACTTTTGTTTGTTGGAAGTTTTTTTTTTTAATTAATTAATTAATTAATTAATTATTTTTGGGTGCGTTGGGTCTTCGCTGCTGCTTGCAAGCTTTCTCTAGTTGTGGTGGGCAGGGTCTACTCTTCATTGCAGTGCATGGGCTTCTCATTGTGGTGGCTTCCCTTGTTTTGGAGCACGGGCTCTAGGCATGCAGGCTTCAGTAATTGCAGCACATGGGCTCAGTAGTTGTGGCTCAAGGGCTCTAGAGCACAGGCTCAGTAGTTGTGGCACACAGGCTTAGTTGCTCTGCGGCATGTGGGATCTTCCAGGACCAGGGCTTGAACCCGTGTCCCCTGCATTGGCAGGCGGATATTTAACCACTGCGCCACCAGGAAGCCCTGGAAGGTTTTTAATTAGTTTCAATTTCATTACTTGTGATTTGTCAGTTCATATTTTCTGTTTCTTCCTGGTTCAGTCTTGGAAAGTTATGCCTTTTTTAGCATTTGTCCATTTCTTCCAGGTTGTCTATTTTATTGGCATAGAGTTGCTTGTAGTAGTCTCTTAGGATGCTTTGTATTTTTGTGGTGTCTGTTGTAACTTCTCCTTTCTCATTTCTAATTTTATTGATTTGAGTCCTCTCCCTCTTTTTCTTGATGAGCCTGGCTAAAGTTTTATCAATTTTGTTTATCTTCTCAAAGAAGCAGCTTTTAGTTTTATTGATCTTTGCTATTGTTTTCTTTGTTTCTATTTCATTTATTTTTGCTCTGATATTTATGATTTCTTTCCTTCTACTAACTTTGGGTTTTGTTTCTTCTTCTTTCTCTATTTCCTTTAGGTGTAAGGTTAGATTGTCTACTTGAGATTTTTCTTGTTTCTTGAGGTAGGCTTGTATTGATATAAACTTCCCTCTTAGAACTGCTTCTGCTGCATCCCATAGGTTTTGAATCGTCGTGTTTTTGTTATCTATTTGTCTCTAGGTATTTTTTGATTTCCTCTTTGATTTCTTCAGTTATCTCTTGGTTATTTAGTAATGTATTGTCTAGCCTCCATGTCTTTGTATTTTTTACGTTTTTTTCCCTGTAATTGATTTCTTATCTCATAGCGTCATAGTTGGAAAAGATGCTTGATATGATTTCAATTTTCTTAAATTTACTGAGGCTTGATTTGTGATCCAAGATGTGATCTATCCTGGAGAATGTTCCATGTGCACTTGAGAAGAAAGTGTAATCTGTTGTTTTTGGATGGAATGTCCTATAAATATCAATTAAATCTATCTGGTCTATTGTGTCATTTAAAGCTTGTGTTTCCTATTAATTTTCTGTTTGGATGATCTGTCCATTGGTGTAAGTGAGGTGTTAAAGTCCTCCACTATTATTGTGTTACTGTGGATTTCCTCTTTTATAGCTGTTAGCAGTTGCCTTATGTACTCAGGTGCTCCTATGTTGGGTGCATATGTATTTATAATTGTTTTATCTTCTTCTTGGATTGATCCCTTGATCATTATGTAGTGTCCTTCCTTGTCTCTTGTAACATTCTTTAGTTTAAAGTCTATTTTACCTGATATGAGTATTGCTACTCCAGCTTTCTTTTGATTTCCATTTGCATGGAATATCTTTTTCCATCCCCTCACTTTCAGTCTGCATGTGTCCGTAGGTCTGAAGTGGGTCTCTTGTAGACAGCATATATATGGGTCTTGTTTTTGTATCCATTCAGCGAGCCTGTGTCTTTTGGTTGGAGCATTTAATCCATTCATGTTTAAGGTAATTATCGATATGTATGTTCCTATTACCATTTTCTTAATTGTTATGGGTTTGTTTTTGTATGTCCTTTTCTTCTCTTGTGTTTCCCACTTAGAGAAGTTCCTTTAGCATTTGTTGTAGAGCTGGTTTGGTGGTGCTGAATTCTCTTAGCTTTTGCTTGTCTGTAAAGCTTTTGATTTGTCCATCAAATCTGAATGAGATCCTTGTCGGGTAATCTTGGTTGTAGGTTCTTCCCTTTCATCACTTTAAGTATATCATGTCACTCCCTTCTGGCTTGTAGAGTTTCTGCTGAGAAATCAGCTGTTAACCTTATGGGAGTTCTCCTTTATGTTATTTGTTGTTTTTCTCTTGTGGCTTTCAATAATTTTTCTTTGTCTTTAATTGTTGTCAGTTTGATTACTATGTGTCTCAGTGTGTTTCTCCTTGGGTTTATCCTGCCTGGGGCTCTGCACTTCCTGGATTTGGTTGGCTATTTCCTTTCCCATGTTAGGGAAGTTTTCAACTATAATCTCTTCAAATATTTTCTCGGGTCCTTTCTCTCTCTCTTCTCCTTCTGGGACCCCTATAATGCAAATGTTGTTGCGTTTAATGTTGTCCCAGAGGTCTCTTAGGCTGTCTTCATTTCTTTTCATTCTTTTTTCTTTATTCTGTTCTGCAGCAGTAAATTCCACCATTCTGTCTTCCAGGTCACTTATCTGTTCTTCTGCCTCAGTTATTCTGCTATTGATTCCTTCTAGTGTATTTTTCATTTCAGTTACTGTATTGCTCACCTGTTTGTTTGTTCTTTAATTCTTCTAGGTGTTTGTTCTTTAATTCTTCTAGGTGTTTGTTAAACATTTCTTGCATCTTCTCAATCTTTACCTCCATTCTTTTTCTGAGGTCCTGGATCATCTTCACCATCATTATTCTGAATTCTTTTTCTGGAAGGTTTCCTATCTCCACTTCATTTAGTTGTTTTTCTGGGGTTTTATCTTGTTCCTTCATCTGGTACATAGTCCTCTGCCTTTTCATTTTGTCTCTCTTTCTGTGAATGTGGTTGTCCTTTCATGGGCTGCAGAATTGTAGATATTCTTGCTTCTGCTCTGCTCCATCCATAGCCTTTTGTTTCCAGAGGCAGCCGAGAGGATAGGGCCCAGTTGCAGGCCAGCACCCCTCTCCCTGAGCCCCACTGGGGTCAGAGTATTCAGGCCCTGGAGGGAGGAGAAGCAGCTCTGGCCAAAAGAAGAGTTTGTGTGTGTGTGTGTGTGTGTGTGTTTGTGTGTGTGTGGCGGGAGGGCTCTCTGGTCTTCTTCCTTTCTGTGCTGTAACAGGGGTGCTCACTGGAGCAGCCTGGCCGGGCCCCAGCTCTCCGGACGCCCCTCTCACTGCACCTGCCGCACCTGCCCCCGTGCACTGTGGTGGATGAGTTGCATGGATGTCAGTCTCTGGTCTCCCTGCCCCAGCACCGAGGCTCACACACCTGTGCCCATCACACCCCAGGGAGGCCTGAAGCGGCGCTGAAGAAAACAGAAGAGGAGCCAAAAGCTGCTGGAGGAGGTCGCGGGCATTATTCTGGGTGGCTGGAGAGGTGGAGGACGACCCAGACTAGCGTGGAGTGTTTGGGGTCACCCTGGGGCACTAGGCCAGGTGGAGGCTCTCCCTCTGCAAAGCATGAGGCAGGGAGCCTGAGGTCAAGGCAAACCTCAAGCATTTGTCGAGAGCTGAGCCTGCTTCCAGCCCTCACCACTATTTACAAAAATTATTTTTATCAAAGGGATACACACATATGGTGAAAAAATGAAATAGCACGGAAGAGCTTATAATGAAAAGCAAGGGCCTCTTTCCAGTCCTGCTGCCAGAGGCAGCTGTTACCCAGTCCTGCTTTTAATTCTCTGCTCTTTGTAGGAGCAGCTGGGGCAGGAGGCCTCAGACCTGGGAGAGCATCCTTGCGTGACCGTGGGTTTGCAAATCCAGCTTTCAGGAGCTTCCCCACCCAGTGTCTGTCCTTAGATTCCCACGTCTGATGCTCTGGGCCACTGTTGCCCTCTCCCAAAACTACTGCTCCCTTCCCATGGGTCACTCCCCACCGCTTGCAGCACGTGGGAAGCCCCTCCAGTCACAGGGGAGCCTCAGAGAAACGTTACTCACACACAGCCTGGCAGAGTGGATTTCCAGCTTGCTGGAAAAGTCAGTCTTTGCGTGGAACCCCAGTTCCCTGCGGCAGCTGTCCTCTTGGCACGTGGCTGGCCCGTTGTGGGGCAGGGGCTGGGGGTTCTGGAGCTGGCCCTTTGCCGTTTGCTTGTCACCTCCCTCTGCTTCTTTCCCCCTCTCTGTGCTTTTCTTTCTCCTTTCCTCTCCTGTCCTCTTGTACATCCAATCTCTCTTTCTCTCTGGAAGGCCAAAGTCAGGCTTCTTTGCGGGAGGTGGGCTCTATTCCCTAAGACCTGTCAGGCTGCCTTGGGGCCCCGCAAGGCCCATGGGAGGGGTGGAGGGGAGAAATGCAGTAGCAGGACCCTCGCTCTGGGCCTCCTGTCCAGGGGCTGCACTCAGAGAGCAAGGGTGTGTGGCTACAGCCTTGACGCCCAGAGTGTGTGAGCCAGTGTCTAGTTTTGGTTTCACTCTGGGCTGATTTTGCTGTTTTTGTGCCCCAGTCTCCAGCTGGGCCTTTCCTTTCAAGCTAGGGGGACTGGAAGGGAGGCTTGGGTTTCCGTGCTCGGCCAGCCTGTGAAGGGGAAGCTGCCCTTTCCACTGCCCCCATCCAGCCTCCTATGTCAGCAGGACTTGGTGAGAGACCCACGAGGGAAGCTTGCCGGGCACTCCGAGCTTTAATTGCCTGTCGGAGGGTCCCCTTCCTCCTCGGCCTCAGAGGCTCGTGTTTCATTTCTGAAGGAAGGAGGCAGTTTTCCCGACAGTCCTTATCTGCTCCGTCCATCAGCGCTCTGCCCCATGCTCCGTGGAGATTGCAACAGACTGCAAAGCCCAGCCGGCTGGGTCCAGTGCTGGTCCCTGATGCTTCCTGAGCGCCTACGATGTGCCAGGTTCGGTCACAAGGACACCGTGAGGCCCTATTTACAGATGAGGGAACCAAGGCACCAAGGGGGTTAGTCTTTGGCCCACGGGAATTTGGCTGGCGAGGACCAGATTTGGGATTCAGACACAGACAGACGGGTGTCAGTCTTGGAGCAAGCCTCGTGGCCGTGCGTGTGCGTGCTTGCGCGCACGCGCGCGTGTGTGTGCGCCCACAGCTCCCCGGCCCCAGCGTGGTTCCTCTGCACGTCTTCCCGCAGCTCCTCTCCCTGGGAGTATGTTCCCAAACTCACTGCATAAAATCCTTTTGATGCCCGGGTTCCTTGCAGCGGACACAGTGAGAGCCCTGTTCCCGCTTCCCCACCCCTGCCAGAGGGAGGCTCTGGGCCTCAGTTCAGAGCGCCAAACGGCACAGTGGCTGCCAAAGCGGGCCTGGACCTCACAGGTGAGCGGAGCACGCCGGGGACGGCGCCCACCTCGGCTGGGCCACGTGCTCAGTGATGGAGACAGGCCCTCGACCCGTCACACAGGCACACACAGATGCTGTGAGGCCCGGGGAGGGGAAGAACGTGGCTCTTCTGTGGAACTTCTGGTCGCAAATCTGGAACGGGAAGCGGGCCGTACCCGGGCAGAAGCCTCTTCCCGCCAGAGGGGCTGCCCTCCACCATCCGCGCGGGCCCCAAAGTCCCGGCACCCGCAGCAGCAGGCTCCTGCCCATGGATGGCTATAGCAGTAAAGCAAAGACACTCAAGAGTCCTCAGTCTCAGGGTCCTTCCCATCACCAGTGGTTTTTGGGGAAAGGTGGGCAGGGGGATCCGAGGGAAAGATAGATGTAGGATGCAGGGAGGAAAAAAGGGAGAGCGTGAACTGGCTGGGCTCACCCAGAGGCCCCCCAATGGAGGAACACCCTCTCTTTCTGCGAGGGAGGAGGTGCCCCCTTTGGAAGGCAGTGGGAGGCAGGAAGCCAGCACTGGAGGGTAGATCAATGTGGCTGGCGCTCCAGACACCAAACGGCTGCTGTCTGGGCACAAAGGTGTCTGTGGAGAGCCCTGGGAGATCGGCAGCAGCCCCGAGGGCCTGTGGCCCAGCTGGCCAGCCCCTCCCCAGAGCCTGCCAGCCCAGCTGAGGAGTGCCGTTGGCAGGGCCCCCTCTGCAGATCTGGCTGTATCTTCCCCACACATTGAAACCATCAGGCCTGGCCCTCCGAGCAGCCTGCCTAGCCCCGTCAGCTAAAGACACTGAGCTTTCATCCAAACCAGACCTTCCCTCCTCCAGGTCCCCACTTGGGGGAAGGGGGGCAGAGAGCACAGCCCTGGAGCCAATTTCAGAACTTTTTAAACCTTTGTCCCCTATTTTGCTTTCTCTTCTGAAATGTCCACGAGGCCACCTTCCACTCTGGGTCCCCCTCACTCCACCCTCGTCCTCCAAAGGGCATTTTTGTTGCTACTGCAGAAACAGGGAGTTCGGGGGACCCCGAAGTACGGAGCAGCTCCACCAAAGCAGCAAGGGCTCTTCTGTGCCTCCAGTTCTGGAGAAGCCAAATCAAAGGCAAAGCCTGAATGCCTCTTGCTCGCGGCCAATAAAAACCTTGCTCCAGTGCCGGCTTCCTCTGCTGAAATCAGATATCCCAGCAATAAACAAGTCCGAAAGGCAGGGGAAAGCTCTTATTTTTTTCTTCTTATTAGTTTTTCTTCCTTATAAAAAAAAAAAAAAAAAAGCCCTCTCCTATAACAGGATGCCTGCCCCAGAAACTTGAGTGCAGAACTGTGCTCTCTCCCGCTCTGCACCCCCGACTCCAGAATCCTAACCCCCAGGCTCCTGCAGGCAAGGGCGGGGCTTTGAACACTTGAAGGCTTTGCTCAAAGGCAGGTCAAAGGGGGTTGGGGGGACAGGCCTTGCAGCCTGGGTAGCTGGCTGCCAGCTTACAGGGAGAGCTGGGTTCTCGGCCTTTGGCTGCTGGTGGCAGTCGGAAACGAGAAGTGGAGTTAGGACAAATTGGGCCCACTTTTTCCTAAGGTAATCCTTCTGAAGTCCCCTCAATGCAACGCAGGCTGTGCAAAGCCCAGCACCGTGGGGTTTTGTGTTGAGTGCACAGTTGAGAAATCCAGGCAAGGGGGGTTGTGTGGCATCAGAGGGGCTGGGAGGGCAGAGGACTTGGGGTTTTGCTTCCCCACCAGCTCGCTCCTGGGCACTCCCTCCCATGCCTGTCTGTCCCAGGGCGAGTGGTCCTCCGCATGTGGCCTGCTGAGGAGCGCCCTCTCCTAAGAGCTGACATCTCTCCCCCATCCCCACCCCCAAATAGGTTTTTAAGTGACTTTGCTGTCAGAGATGCTATTCTGTTTGTTCTTCCTTCTGACACTATCTCTCTGGAGAGTTTCTGGTCAAGAGAATTATGTCGAGGCTGCAGATTGCAAGAGAATTGCGCCTAATGGGGAACAGACAGACAAGACACCTTTCATGTCCAGCCAAGTTTTTTCTTCCCCCCTCCTCTTTCTCTCTCTCTCTCCCAACTTCTCATCTTCCCTTTTTGGCTTCAAAGTTGGCCCTAGTTTGAGTTAGTTTCTTCGGTACAGCTGGTGAATAAGGTCACACATTGATTTTATTTTGGAGATTGGCAGCTGGGTCAAGCTTAGCTCTGAAGCTGGGGAGCAGCGTGCCTCTGCTGGTGCAGGGGTAGGGGAGTCCCAGCAGGAGCGCAGTAAGCCAGCTCATGGAAAGAACCTTCGAGAAGGCCGTCGGCACTCCAAGGGTGCCTTCTGCTCCTTTGTGGTCTCAAATCAGGAGCCGAAGCTTGTGTTCATTTTAAATACAAGAGTGTTGCCGAAAACACCCCTCACCTCTGTCCCCACTGCGTGCCATGTCAGCTCACTGTGCTGCAGTTGATAGAAAAAAAGAGTGTTAGTTCTGAGGTCCCCTGGGACCTTGAGGTGCTTCTAGAACTCTACCTTGTGAATAGCTGCTCAGCCACACGCAGCCCGAGTATCTACAAACTGGGTGCGAGTTGGGTGCTGCTGGGTGTGGTGGGAGCAACGCGGGTGGGAAAGAAGGACCCTCTCTTTACCTCAAACAAGCTTCTTGAGGGGGGAGCAGATTAGTAAAACATCTCGTGGACGGCTGGATTCTTTCGCTCTTAGTCACGAGGCTGATGTAATAGCATTCAACTGATTTCATGGTAAAGACAGCCGCAGTTCCCGGAGCAAATCAGTTCAATTGCACCACTGCACATCCATCCTCATAGAAGCCCTCCAGGGACTGGGGGCGAGGCCTTCCTCCTCCAGTGCTTTGGTGGAAAGCCCAGGGCCATTTCTTGTCTGAAGAACTAGGATGTCTTGGATTTTCAGAATGTCCCATTTGACCTCCTTCCTCCCGGCCCAGCCTTGGGGAACAGAATTCACTGCCCATCTAGCTCTGGGGGCAGGAGGACACAGTCCGGCACAGCCTGAGCCCTGCAGCCTGTGGCACAGTTTGAATCTGTTTGGGGGGAAACAGGGTAAAAGAAGGGGAAGGCTGATTTCACTCAGGCTGCGTTTAATTCTCTCCTTCCTTCTCATCCCCTCTACTTGTGGTTTCAAAGTTTGTTCTGCATCAAGATGTGTCAGTTCTCAACAATGACTGCAGGCTGGAAAACATACATTTCTATCATGGTAAGAAGTTTCTCTCTCTTTTTTTTTTAAGAAGGTTCTCTTAAATGAAGCTTACAGGGAGTTCCCTGGCAATCCAGTGGTGGCCCGGGTTCGATCCCTGGTCAGGGAACTAAGATCCCGCGAGCTGTGTGGCACTGCCGGAAAAAAAAAGCAAAAAAAACTAAAACCAAAACCAAAACCAAAAACCAAAAAAACCCTAAACTAAATGAAGCTTATAAATCTAAGAATATGCCGCTTACTAACTATTAAAGCCTGAGCCAACAGAAGAGACCAATGTGGTGTGGTGTGGTGACCAAGCTCTGGAACGGGAATCAAAGGCCTTGAGTTTATTTCTTGTCCTGCCACCAACCCACTCTGACCTCAGGCAAGGAGCACACTGAACCTTCTCTGGGCCTCCGAGCCGTCTGCGAAGGGACACCGCCCAACAGCCTAAATCACCCTACCTGCTGCCGTGAGGGCAAAACAAGCGGATGTAGGGGATGGTGCTTCATGTGCCATGAATGATTAAAAAAGCGGGGCGAGGAGTACAGTTGCACTATAAAGAGGTTGCTTTATTAAGAGGTGCAATGAGTCTGGGAGGAACTTCCAGAGGACAGAGCCTTGATGGGTTACTGGGAGGCTCTGAGTGGCACCAAGCAGAGCGGGGCCCAGGAGGTCGACAGTATCGTCACAGAGACAGGCTGCCTGGGTGGGTCCGACCCAGGACAGCGTGCTGTTGTCACTCCGGAAACCTGCTGTGGATACTGTCACGGCTTTGATGCAAATCTGTGAGTACTCATGCCCGGCCCGTGTAACAAAAGACAAAGTCACAACTTTGCTGTTTTCTCTCCGCAAAAGGTCCCGGCCTGTGGTGGGCATACCGGACAGACATACTTTGGTTTCCTTTCCTGATCTGGGTTTGAGTCCGTCTCTCCGGGCTCCCCTGCTTCATTGTTCTTGATTTCCAGGCACAAGCCAGAGGGCTGTCTTGCTCAGACCCGTTTCTCACCCAAAGGTTCCACAGCCACCCTCAGGACCCTCAGCCGAATTCGAAAAGAAACGCTGTATCTGGAAGAACCTGTGACTCTGCAAGAGTCGGCCATATCACTTGGGAGAATCGTGTCCTCCCTGCCTTCTGTTTCTGCCTTAAAAGAAGGGGTGACAGGGGGCAGCGTCTGACTGGAGAACTGGGAGGGCAGCCTGGAGGAGGTGGCGGATGCTGTGAGCAGTGGGCGGGGCGCACTCTTGGGCTCCCGGGCCCCCTACCCTGTACCCACTCCCAGGCAAATTTGAAAAAAAAAATAAGGGGTGAGACTTCGGATGACAGCCTCTTCTAGAGTAGTCTGGGGACAGTGGCGCGCCAAAGCTCGCCCCTCAGGTTAGCCAATGTCGCCACCTAGAGGCAGTTTTAAGATTTTCTTACAGCAAGAGGCAACCTCTTTATTCTTGCAGTTCCTGAAATGCCAACATTTCACTTTCTTGCTCTTAGAAGTTCAGAATCCCTCTTTCATCCGCAGTCTGGCTTTGGCTGTATCTGTGACCCACAGGAAGCCCTTCTCCAAAGCTGTACGATGCCAGTGACGGGCACAGTGGCTTCCTATCGGGTCCAAGGCCCCCCTCCTGTTATACTCACTCACTACACCAGATGGAGAAAATAAATCTTTTAATCGCTTTGTAATTGGCATAGATGGCATAATTCAAACTCACATTTTTATTTAATAGACTGAAATATCACACTATAGCTTTGATTGAAACAGTACAGGAATCATAATGGTTTAAGTTTTACAAAATTTCATTTCGGCAGGAGCTTAATGGAAGTTGTTTCATAAAATTAGAGACTGGGGCTTGAATAAGTAAGAAAAACCCACCTAGAAAACAAACAACGACCCAGACTACAGTTGTCTGTTGTGACTATCCGAGAATTGTGCTTTCTGGGTTTTGAAGAGCTAGCTAGTCCATTAACGTCAAGACTTGCAAAATTCTGCCTTATAAACATGGTTGGGAGGGGAGGCTATAAATATGCCTAAAAAGTGCTCCCAGGAACAGGAACCTCAAAGCCAGGCTTTGTTGAAACTGTGAGCCTGAACTGGCTTTGAGGGAATCTTTCATATCTGGGGAGCTATGAGATAAGAAATCATCACAACGGGGACTATGGTGGCGGAAAAATCGTATCATTTGATGGTCATCACCGTAGGGCCCAGGGCAAAAGCTCAAAGTCCTGTCTCTGGAGGAGGACGTTAGAAAGGCCCAAGGACCGCTTATGTTAGTTGCCCTGTAATTTTCAGGGTCAGCACCACACGGTGGCTGAGGACACAGCTCTCATCAGCCACAATGTGGGTCTGGAGGACTAACTCAAGGCAGGTCCTGAAGTTACCTGTACTGCCATTCCAGAGTGGAGACCGACGCTTACTGGCTGGGGTGGAGACTGGGGGCAGAAACCACGCTGCTCCAGAGCAGCAGAGATGGCTACTCAGTGGGGTCTGTACGGAGTTGGTAACAGGGAACTTTCTATTGAAGTGGACGACAAGTGAGAATCCCTCTGACTTCGGTGATTATAGGCATCGACAGTCAGCAAGTTTGAACCTGGGAAAGGCATTCATGGGTTGGTTGGTGCTCCTGGGCAATGTTCAAGCCTGAACTCAACTCCTGACTAGTGCCCAGGTACCTGTTCTGCAGAAAAGTCTGGATTCCTCAAATCCAATCCAAAGTCACTGCTTGAAGTGAGCTTCCTGCGTCAGACACTAAGTCAGATGGTTTCCATCGACGCACATAATGGTCGGCGTGCTCTTTCCAGGTCCCGAGGAGGGTGTGGTCGTGCTGTGACGTGGGGCACGTGGAAGCGAAAGCCCAGAGTAGTGTGTAGTCAGTCTTCCTGGACCCGGCCCTTGGGCTGGGCCGCTGCTCAGTGTGCCCGGGCCACCTCCGCCGCCGGGGCCTTCAGCTCTGCTGCAGCCTTGTCGGGGGCAGCTTTCTTGGAGTAATCTCGCTCTCCAAAAATGGTGCTTCCTATTCGGACATTCGTAGATCCCACTTCAATCTGTGGGAAAGGAGTACCGAGGGCTGAGTTTAACGTAATGAAACGCAGCAGACGCTGAAGCTGCGCCTCATCTGAGGGGCTTCTCGGAAGGACAACGATGACGCAGCTGCAGAGGACTATGGGGCAGTGGTTCACCAGGAGAGGGTGTTTAAGAAATAAGTAAGGGGACTTCCCTGGTGGTCCAGCGGTTAGGACTCCGTGCTTCCACTGCAGGGGGCCGGGTTCGATCCCTGCTCAGGGGCCTAAGATGTTGCAAGCTACGTGGCGCGGCTTAGATCCTCCTGAGCACAGGATCTAATTCCATTTTACTTATAAACACAAAGTATTTTTGCATTGCTTTAGTTATTCTATTTTCCACACGAGCTCCTACTGTATACCTGGAGGAAAGTTTATAGTGTGATTTTTGGAACACTTATCAAGTTATTCACTGCCCCAGAAGATCACGTATGTGAGCTGTTAATACAGCACACCTGTCAGAACGTACTTAGAGCTGCTGCCATCGTGGTGAATCTACACGCACGACGAGGCATCAGACTACTTCGTCATGACTTACTGTCATGTAGCCACGCCCAAGCATGAACACAGTGAAACGCCTTTTTAAGAAGCTGTAGTTTAATTTCTTCTTATTTTCCTTTAGATTCCACTTAGGGAATTAATTTAAAAAATTATGTGTGGGGCTATAATTCCTATACACTTCATTTCAAAAAAGAAGCGGCTGGGGATGCTAGTATAGGTGAGAGCCAGCACTCCTGGGCACCTAACGCTACAACGAGGTTTTTCTGTAGCAAAAACACATTGTTGCTGGGGGCCTTTGGACCCGAACTTGAGGCACTGAGGGCGCCGGGGAGGACACTCACCGCATGCTGGAAGTCCATGGACATGCCCATGCTCAGCTCCACCTGGTCGGCAGGAATGCTCAGCTTCCTGCACAGCTCCTCCCGGAGGGACAGTAACACCTGACAGAGAGACGAGTGTGACATCCATTTATCCCTGCCTTCTCCGAGGATGCCTGAAAGCGGCTGAATCTCAACATCTCTGACAGAGATTCTTTATTCCTCATGGTTTCAAGGCCTGTTAAAATTGCTGGAAGTGGACTTCCCTGGTGGCGCAGAGGTTAAGCAACCGCCTGCCAATGCAGGGGACACGGGTTCGATCCCTGGTCCGGGAGGATCCCATGTGCTGCGGAGCAACTAAGCCCGCGCACCACAACTACTGAAGCCCGTGCGCCTAGAGCCCATGCTCCGCAACAAGAGAAGCCACGGCAATGAGAAGCCCGCGCACCGCAACGAAGAGTAGCCCCCGCTCACCACAACTAGGGAAAGCCCGCACGCAGCAATGAAGGCCCCATGCAGCCAAAAATAAATAAATAAAATAAAATTTTTTAAAAAGATAGAAAAAAATGTTTTAAAAAAATTGCCAGAAGTTACTGAAAGGTTTTTTTTTTTTAGCAAATTCTCCTCCTTTTCAAGAAAGCTGTCAGTCGTTGGGGAGGAAGTCAGAGCTCATTTTCTCTAAAGACCGTGTCAGGCAGGTTCACACTGAGCCGAGAAGGGTCTCTGGAGGTTTGGGGACCTGTTCTGTGTCCCGTATGAGGAGAGTTCCAGAAGAGGGTAATCATATAACATGACAGGCAACGCCCGGGATGTCTGTGGAGTTGACGGCAGCAGCCAGCCCTGCTCCAGCACCTCACCGGATGCTTGATTGGCACGTGAGCAGCGCCCCAGCCGGGCCCCGAGTACCTGGAAGTCTGGGTTCGGTCCTCGACTAAGATCGTGCCCTAAGCTCCCGATGGTCATCAGCCCCACGAACTCCAGGCTGGGGCACTTGGTGCTTATGTGTTCCACCACGGCCACCATCTCTGCAGGGGGCAGGCCGTGTTTGCCTTCACAAAAAGAAACAGAAGACACATAGAACATACCAAGATGTTCCAGGAAGCCAGAGGAGAGCCCCCTTCTCACCCCTTCCTTATGACGGAGGAGGTGGCTCTCAGACAAGAGGACTTCTTGGAAGAACTTGTCCTCAAGACCAAAAGAGTGACTTTACATTGAGGTCTCCGTGTGTGTTACTCCCCTTCTGACCTGGTTCTGAGTTTCTCAAGGGAAGAGCTCTAAACTGGATTCTCTTTATTCTATCTCAGCATCTGAGAACAGCTACAGTAGAAGGAAAAGAAAGAACACTGCTTTTCTTCAGACACCAAGAAGATTCACATCGCCAAAATGCCAGATTAACCCGAGAATTATTTTTCCAAATCTGGTATTTCTACCGTTTTATTAATTTATTAGAATTGTAAAAAAATAAAAAATGAAGTATATATTACATAGTTTTGACTATAACTTGCAAAATTTAACTGAACTCGCTAATTAACAAGCAGAGGAGGAGTCTGCAGCAAATGATTATTTGTTACACAGCTATGAGGATGGACACTGTCCTTCTCTAATTTAACAAATGGACATGCTAACATCCACCAGTCTTTACTTGGGGCAAAGGACAGCCACTGATCAGGAAATGACGTAACAGACTTGGCCTGGAGTCAATTTCAGATTTACCTATATTGATAATGTATTGTAGAATCTAGGTACATGTACATGTAACGATAATTGTTAAAATTTACTGAACACTTCTGTGCCAGGCACATGTGCCAAGTCCTTAGAGCTTTTCATTTAATGCAGTAACTGGATGAAGTAAGTACTCTTACTTTCTCCGTTCTAAAGAGGGGGAGACTGAGGCAACGGGAAACCAAGTACCTTTCCCAAGGTCACACAACCAGGAAATGTGGAACTGGGATGTGGATCCAGGTAGCCTGACTCCAGGTAGCCCCATGCTTGTTCCTTCAGCCTAAGCTTTGCAGGCAAATGACTGGTCTGTAAACACTTATTCTTAACGAAGAGCTAACAGGTAAGACGCTCAGGGCTCTATAGCAACAGCTTTACCTCCATTTCCACGTTCAAGCCTCACAACACCCTTGGGAGTACTGCCCTGCTTGCACTGCCAGATAAGGCAGTGAAGTGCGGAGAGGTTAGGTACGTTACTCAAGGTTACAACGCTGCAAGTGGTGGAGCTCAGACTCCAGGTCTGTCTGATTTCAGAGCCCAGGTTCTGTTTACTATTTTACATTGTTAACCCAAGCCCCATAAACATATTCACTGATTGGTACTCAGTGATATTTCTTCGATTTTCTCCTAATGTAACATTGAATAGTTTTGTTAGGTCCTGAGAAGTATTATACATGTAAAACTGCAATCTCTTTCAGGAGGGATGGTGACTTCTGAGAATTTTCAGGATCAAAGTCACAATGCCCTTCTCGATTCCCCTTGCCCACCTCCTCAAAAATTAGGAAATAACAAACCATGATGTATTAAAGAATTACACGTGGACAGGTTTGGATGTCACTGTGCCAAGACCCTACAGTTTCCTTAAAGGCCTGTGACTTCTTTCTGTAACCTTAGGTATCAGATGCTTAGGCCTGCCATTCTTCCTGAGGTACAACCATCCTAAGGGGAGAAAAGTCTGCAGTCCAGGTCTGGTCACTTACTCTCCTCTCCGCTGGTGTTAATCTGGACCATAACCTTTAACCTTTCGGGAGAACCTTTTTTCTGCCACGCACTGTTCACTTTGTCTGCCAGCTTCACAGAATCCACTGTTTCCAGCATGAAGAGATTGGGGACAGCTGTAACGAGAAAGAGGCCAGGTCATTCTTCACTCACCTGACCGCAGCAAGCAACACACCACAAAGCTTTTCTTGGTAGACAGGAAAATAATTTCCCAGGAAAAGGACAGTTAAGTCTCAGTTCTGCTAAGACTTACGCGACAGTTTACTAGATATTAAGTTTGAATGTCAGCCCATTGCTGTCTAATCGGAAAACATGAATAAGGAAAGGGAGGTGATGACGTGCTACAATCAGGCGGCACATGTATCCATCCATAAGCTTCAAGAAGCTAATAGTTTATAAATTAGGAGTTTGGGAGTAACATATACACACTACTATATATAAAACAGATAACCAACAAGGATCTACTGTATAGCACAGGGAACTATACTCAACATTTTGCAAAAACCTATATGGGAAAAGAATCTGAAAAAGAATTTATCTATCTATCTATCTATCTATCTATCTATCTATCTTAATCACTTTGCTTTACATCTGAAACTAACACAACATTGAAAATCAACTATACTTAGGGACTTCCCTCGTGGTCCAGTGGTTAAGAATCCACCTTCCAATGCAGGGGACGTGAGTTCGATCCCTGGTTAGGGAACTAAGATACCACATGCCGTGGGGCAACTAAGCCCACACGCCGCAACTATTGAGCCCGTGCGCCACAACCAGAGAGCTCGTGTGCTGCAACTACAGAGCCCACGTGCTCTGGAGCCTGCACGTCACAACTACAGAGCCCACGTGCCACAACTAGAGAGTCTGCATGCCACAACTAGAGAGAAGCCCACACACTGCAACTAAGACCTGATGCAGCCAAAAATAAATAAATATTAAAAAAAAGAAAATAAACTATACTTCAATAAAAAAATAAAAATTAAAAAAAACAATAAACAGTGAAAAAAAAAAAGAAGCTGATAATTGTAGAGATTCTGAATGGCAGGCTTGATCTGATTAAATCTCAGTTCAAACTGAGAGAAACAGGCCAAGATGACAATAAGGAAAGGTTAAACAGTGAAAGCTAAAGTGCTCCCTGGGCCTGATATCTCCATGTCTTTAAACTTCCTGGGATGGGGATGCTCTTATTCAACAAGGACATCAGAATGACCACTGACAGCTAAGGGAGATACTTAGCTGTCATCAAAACCAACTTCTTTCCCAAAGATGCATTTAGTCTTGCCTCAGATAAAAAACAACAAGACAGAAGCAACATCAGCAGCTTACGTTTATTAAACACTGAAATCCTCCAGGTAATATGCTAATAACCTTATCTGCATTCTTTTTTTTAAATTGAAGTATAGTTGATTTACAATATTGTGTTAGTTTCAGGTATAGAGCAAAGTGATTCAGCTACATATATTCTGATTTTTTTCCCATAAAAGTTATTACAAGACACTGAATATAGTTCCCTGTGCTACGCAGTAGGACCTTGTTGTTTATCTATTTTATACATAGTGGTGTGTATCTGTTAATCCCACACTCCTGATTTATCCCTCCCCCCACCCCTTTCCCCTTTGGTAACCATAAGTTTGTTTCCTGTGAGTCTGATGCTGTTTTGTAAATAAGTTCATTTTGTACCTTTTTTTTTTAGATTCCACATATAAGTGATAGCATATATTTGTCTTTCTCAGCCTTACTTCACTTAGTATGATAATCTCTAGGTCCATCCATGCTGCTGCAAATGGCAGAATTTCATTCATTTTTATGGCTGAGTAATATTCCATTGTGTATATGTACCACATCTTCTTTATCCATTCATCTGTTGATGGACACTCAGGATGCTTCCATGTTCTGGCTATTGTAAACAGTGCTGCTATGAATACTGGGGTGCTTGTATCTTTTCGAATTAGAGTTTTCATCTTTTCTGCATATATGTGCAGGAGTGGGATTGCTGGATCATATGTCAGTTCTATTTTTAGTTTAAGGAACCTCCATCCTGTTCTCCGTAGTAGCTATATCAATTTACATTCCCATCAACAGTGTAGGATGGTTCCCTTTTCTCCACACCCTCTCCAGCATTTATTATTTGTATAATTTTTGATGATGGCCATTCTGAATATGTTTAAGACCATGATTCTTGTGATGGTTTCATAAGTGCAAACATATGTCAAAACTTATCAAATTAAATATGTGCAATTTATTGTATGTCAATTATACTTCAATAAGGCTGTTTTAAAAAATAAGTACAGGTTACTTTAATTTTGACACCTTGAGAGAAGTAAGTATTCAGTTATTCAGGAAGATTTCCACCTGTCATTTTCACACAGTTAAGTCTTTCTATAGTTAATTCTTAATTTTACTTTATTTACTGTATGTTACTGTATATTGTATTTTATTATTATATACTTTACTTGTAGTATTGTACATTATTGCACTTTATTTACTGTAGCCTTTCATTTAAAGGGAAAAGGACAAAAGTGTCTCCTTTGCCAGCTGAAAAATTTTATGGGCTTTAATTCCTTATAATTTATTTCAAAGACCACCAAAAAATACCTAATGTGAGGTAGGGTAGGTTTCCAAGTATATATTACCCAGTCAATTGTGAGTTCATTCTTTTCTTACACGTTTTCCCTTATATTAAGAACGAAGATTTCCTAATGCCATCTGCAGCAACACAGATGCAACTAGAGATGATTATACTGAGTGAAGTAAGTCAGAAAGACAAATACCATATGATATCACTTATGTGTGGAATCTAAAATATGGCACAAATGAACCTATCTATAAAACAGAAACAGACTCACAGACACAGAGAACAGACTTGTGGTTGCCAAGGGGGGTGGGGGAGGGAGAGGGACAGACTGGGAGGCTGGGATTAGTAGATGCAAACTATTATATATAGAATGGATAAGCAACAAGGTCCTACTGTAGAGCACAGGGAACTATATTCAACATCCTGTAATAAACCATAATGGAAAAGAATATAAAAAGAGAATGCATATATGTGTATAACTGAGTCACTTTGCTGCACAGCAGAGATGGGCACAACATTGTAAATCAGCTATACTTCAATTGAAAAAAAAAATTGAAAAAAGAACTAAGATTTCTTTCCCAAAAGAAACTCCAAGGCACAAATGGTGAATCAGGAATACTCTAAAATCTTCTCTCTTCCACAGAAGGTACCGTAAGTGATACAATGATGAAAAAATTGTGTCTTCCTATTTAGAGTTTTATCTTACCCATCAACTTGTTGACATTTTGTTTCTGTAGATGGCCAATGAAGTGCCATTTGATCTCAGGACATGAAGACAGAATCTGAAGAGAAAGAGGTGACGTGTTTGACTTAGACTGTGCGGAGGCCTTGCCCGCCCACATACCTTGCACGCTGCCTTCTGACCTTTCCCCTCTATGCAATAAACCACTACTGTCATCTTCCGTCAGGCTCCTAAGGATACTTAGAGAAAACCTGAAGGCTTCTGTTCTATTTCTCTTCCTTGTTCCCATCCACTCTCTCCTTCTTTCAGATATTGCCCATTAAGAATGAACTGATTAAAGCTTTCAAATCTCAAAAGGATCCAAGATTACAGCAAGCTCCTAAAAATCACCATTTTCAAAAAGTCACAAAGGAGAAAACTATGATCTTAAGAAAGAAAGAAAATCTAGATGAGAAATGTTTAGGGCTCAAGGTGAACACAGACATTTCTACCGCCAGCCCGACCTCCAGCTCTAAAACTCAACCACCGACGTGGGTCTAATTTTCAACTGAACAGCCAAGACTGAGATACAAACTAAAGAATTCAGATTCCACTTACTTTAGGATTTGATGCTTTTTCAAGCAGTTCCTGAACCTAGAGGGTAAAAACAGAGCAAGTCAGAAGCCTGGCATACGTGACTCTTCCGAGGGCAGTGTGGAAAAGGGTTCTTACATAGTTCTCCCCGAAAGTGCGCTGCCCGTGACTGTAGGCCTCGATCACCATGTCTGCAGGTTTGGTTTTGCTGACCGCTACTAGCCGGGGCTGGATGGCTGGGAGTTCCTGCCAAGAGGAAAAGACCCAGATGAATCAAAGGTTGGGAATATTATCCCAATAAGCCCTGTAGGACATCCTGTAGAAGAGACTGGCAGAGATCTTTAACTTGGCATTCTGGAAGATCCATTTTTCCAATACTGCAGGGAGATCAGTGTCAAATGATGTTGATCAAATGTCTTTTGTATGCGTGGCATCTAACTCTAATACGCTAGCTACCTTAACATCTAGCAGAAGACCTTTCTCTCTCAGGAGAGCTGGGCAGGTAACTAAGAGCAGGATTTCCGTAGAGCCTGGTCTTTGACCGACAGTATCAGCATCACCTGGGTCCTGCTCCAGACCCACTGGATCTGAACCTCAGTCTGGAGTCTGCGAATCTCCTTTAAATCAAGCTCTCCGGATGAGTCTCTTGCATGCCAAGGTTGGAGGTTTAAGAATCACTTTGCCAAGAGAAGGCACTGCTCTCTGACTAGAAGGGAGGCCACTTCTGGCTTCTGAAACCCCGAGGTCAACAGTCTTGGAAACTCATCTGGGTCCTGGTGTAATTATCAGTATTGCCCACAGGCACTCTCAAAAGCAGCCTGCTTAGGGCAACTCTGTAACTTATTGTACAATCTAATCAGGAACCAGCGGCAGAACTGAGCCAAGGACACAGAAGGCTCTGGACTCAGGATTAGACCTAGCTGACCCCCCTGTCATGGCCATTACCTAAAAAGCGGCTTCCCTGGACTCCGCTATAACCAAATCCACACAGGGAAGAGATTCACCTATCCCCATATGGCTCAGTTTTCAGGTACCCCATCACCCTCTGGAATTTTTACAGAATCACAGAGTTCTCAAAGGGCCTGAAAAGTTACAATGATTAGCAAAGAGTTTTCCCTTCCTTCTGAGGGCTGCACTGCCAACCTTTGGAGACCATGTCATAACTCCTAGGATTATGCGGATGAATTGACAGTTTCTAGAGAAAAAAGTGGAATAGGCAGCCCATCTGCCTGAGAGTTATACTGGGAGCACCCCCTAGCGTGATTATTTATTAGGGGAATCTCTAGCTTTTTCTTGGAGAATCACAAAAAAATTAATGCTGGAAGGGAGCTTAGAGCTTTCCATTGCCTGTACATATGAGGAAACTGACAGCCCGAGCAGTTAAGTGACTTGTTCAAGGTAACGTCTAAGTAACAGCCAAGTAAAGGCTACACTAATACGGGTCTTCTGTCTCCAGGCCAGCATTCTCAGCTCTAACACCATAAATGCTTGATCAGGGAAAACTTTGACCTCTCTATTCAAGCCTGTCTTACTCCACACAATTCAGCTTAAACTTGCACTGAGGGGGGAAGATACTGACCTTTGGTTTAGTGAACTTCCAACAGGAGAGGAAATATATATAAGGAAAAAAAAAAAAAACCTCCCCGTAAACTGCTTCGGATTGGAGGTCAATTTCCTCCTGCCCCAAACGCGCAAGTGCAGCTCTGGTGCCTCCCTCCCAAGTCGGACCAATCCACCCTGTCCTGCGCCAGCGAGGGGGGTGGGGGGACTGACATTTACTGAGCATATCTACTAGCTGAGACGCTGCCACACACGTGATCTCCGGCAGACCTGGCCTCCTTTGGCTGCTCTGGTAGTGGTCGTCTTCTCCTGCGGCCTCTGGGCACAGGCCTGGCCCCTCTCCCATCCGCCAAGGCTGCTGACCCCTAACACGAAGCGGGATGGAGAATGATCGCGCTGCCTGGAGACTGGTCATTTTCCCGGGATACCGACACCTTCTGCTCCGACCAAGCCAACCTCCAGAAAACCTGACGTAAGCTGAGGAACCCCTTCGCTAGCCTTTTGGGGGCTCTGCAACCCGCGCCAATGCCAAGGCGGCGGGCAGGTCCCGCCCCTCCGGGAGACCCCTCTGCGTCACTGTGACGACCCATTCACACGCAGGTGTTTCCCCCCCACCCCGCCTCAAAGCGGCCGCCCACCGTCACCGCGCGGTCCCCTTCCTCACCCGCGGCCGCCGCGTCACCGCCTGCTGCACGCGCTCGTTCACCGCCCTCAGGGCGAAGCCGACCCCCAGCTCTGCGGACATGCCGGCAGCTCTCCACATCCCCCAGGGCCTAACGTCCAGCCCGACCCCCGCTCCCCAGGCTGAGACCCCTTCCGGTCCCGCCCAGCTCACGTCTTCTTGTGCCCAATCACCGCTCACCACCGAGTCGTTTCAGCCAATCGTCAGCACGGGGCGGGACGGGGACGGTGCGGCTGGCGGCCCCGGCCCCGGCCCCTCGGCGGCGCCATCTTGGGAAGGTCGCCGAGGAAGCCCGGCGGGGCTCCTGGGTGCGGAGCTGCTGCTGGCGTCGTTCACGGGCCGCGGGGAAAAACGAGGGGCGGGCCTTCTGCGTCCGCCGTCTCTGCCGCCCCCGCGGAACCGAAGGGATGCAGAAAACGTGGCCTATGCCCGAGGTCCTCTTCCCGGTGTCCTTTGCTAGCGGATCAGCAGAAGCTGCTGGGGCGGGAGACATGCCTTTTATCTCAGATGATTCTCGGGAGGAACCGTTAAGAGATATAAAAGAAAACTGCAAAGAACATGGCAGGATTCAAATGTACGGTTATTTTCCTCTGGTCATCCTTTAGCCCAGTACTGCCCAGTGTAAGACACATATGTAATTTAAAGTTTTCTAATAGGCACATTAAAAAAATACATTTTATATAGTCCAATATATCCAGAGTAAGGTTTCAATATGTAACCAATAGAAAAACTTAATGAGATCTTTGAATTCTTATTGTATTGATACTTAATTTACAAAACCCGGTGTGTAGTTTGGACGACAAGCCTCAACTCAGACTGTCCACGCCGCAGTCCCCCCGGTGGCAGGTGCCGCCTTCTGGGAGGAGAGCTTTAGACAGTCCAGCCTGGGCTCCGCACACATCCAGCCCAGTTCTTGAGTCTCCTATGTGTGTAGCTCTGGGCCATATGAAGATCACAAACAGGATGAGGGGCGCAGTAGGAGCTTCCCTAGTGGCGCAGTGGTTGGGAATCTGCCTGCCAATGCAGGGGACACGGGTTCGAGCCCTGGTCTGGGAAGATCCCACATGCCGCGGAGCAATTAGGCCCGTGAACCACAACTACTGAGCCTGTGCGTCTGGAGCCTGTGCTCGGCAATTAGGGAGGCCCGCGCACCGCGATGAAGAGTGTCCCCTGCTTGCCGCAACTAGAGAAAGCCCTCGCGCTGAAACGAAGACCCAAGACAGCCATAAATAAATAAACAAATAAATAAATTTAAAAAAAAGATTAGCGCAGTAAAATACTAAGTTTAATAGTCGGATGGTGAAATGGTAGGTGCTGAGGCAAGTAGAGATGGATTTTGTTGCAGAAAACATTCTTGGCTGTACTGCTGTACTGTTGAAAGACTCTCAAGCATTAATTCAGCTTCATGAATGAGATGCTATTACGTTGGAGAAAGGGCTAAAGTTTGCTCTCCATGTTGTCTTGAGGTGACTGGGCTTCGAGCCTTCTGGAAAGGGCAACGTTCGTACTTTCTTCTCTCACCGTCTTCCCAGACCCTGGGAACTGAGACAGAATTTCACATGTCTGCCCTGGGAAAATCACTTTGAGCAGAACCTAGGGTCTTTGTCATGAAGGACTTCTTTTGGGGAAGTTTCCATCTACCACGAACACAAAACTGGGTTATCTGTAAACTAGGGTTGCAGTAATTGTGTTCAAGTAAAATGTCTCTGGACTTGATAATTTCTACTCCTGCCAAAGTGATAAAGATTAAAAAATGACTAGACTAGCCCTTCATGGTGTGAATATACTAATAGATGCTTGTGGTAGAGGTGCAAGGTTGGAAGGCGCTAGCCGGCAGTCAGTGGTGGAAGGAACAAAGGGATCATGGTGAAGGGCTGTATAGCGGAAGGACTGGGTGAGCATGACATACTTAAACGGATATGCTATATAGAAAACATTTTAAAGACCATAAATACTTAACAGAACTAAGGGATGTATAATCCAGGTGATAGCTCACTATGACAATAAGTAGAAGTAACTTCATTTAATAAGTCAGGTCATTTCTTTGAATTACAAGGTCAACCTCCCCACCCCAATGGTGTGAGTGTGGCTCCCCAAAAAGTATCAGAAGAGTGATTTAAGCTTTCAAGTTAATAAGGATAGTGGCGGCAAGATTGGGTGGTGGTGCGCATAGGACTGACACAAGTTGAATCTTGGTTTCATCACTAAACTGTGATCTTGGACAAGTAACTGAACTTCTCAGTTTTTCATTTATAAAATGGAGTCCGTCAACATCTCCTTCAGACTTGCAGTAAGGATCAATCAAGGTAGCATGTGACACACACTAAGCAGAGTGCTCCCCAAAGCAAGTGTTCAGTGAACACTAGTCCCTCCATTAGTCAACATTTATTGAGACGTTTTCTCTGTAAAGGAACCAGGGGAGACCAAGATGAGTAGGACAGGATTTATTGTGGATTCACTTCTAAGATACTTTTCATCTCTAACATTCTATGACCTTATAAAAACGGAAATAAAGGCAAAAAGATCATGGGGACCCCAGTCTCATTATGATTTCCCATTTTCCAATTTTTTTTTTTAGCGTCTTAGCTGTACTTTTGAATGAATTTTATTCCACTTTTTCCTCCTTATTTTCATTTTTAGTTTCTTCCTCTTCCTGGGACATCAACCATCTAATTTAACCTTTCATCCTTCCATACTACTTAATCCTTGAAAAATGCAAGTCTGAAATCACCTCATCCCTAGTAATTGTCTTTCAATTGCTCCAACAGTTTGCAAGGACAAAGAAGAAAAGAGATTAGAAAGCCAAATACCCAGAGGAACCGGTTTCACAAACAATTTTATAAATATCTAGTATACTTACCATAAATGCCATCAAACTTTTAAAATATACACCTCTGTAGTCTAAGGCCCTGAATTATGAGAAAAACATTTATGGATTTAAAAATTATTTCCTTTAGGGAATCCCCTGGCCGTCCAGTGGTTAGGACTCTGCACTTTCACTGCCAAGGGCGTGGGTTTCATCCCTGTCGGGATTAAGACCCCACATGCTGCGCGGTGTGGCCAAAAATAAAAGTTTCCTTTTGAGTTTACTGTGATTCTTTCAGGGGGATTAAAAAAAAAAAGATAAAATAATAAAAAATTACTGTTGCCTGGTTACTTGGCTCTGAAGAGAAATGGAAAAATAATGCCCATGTTCCAGTTTAAATGAATTCAGGTAGAGAAGCCATGTCAGCAATCCCTCAGCAAACATACTGTCACATTTGGCTTTTGAAATGTCAATATAGATTCTAGAACCCTAGACCTGGTGAGGACCTTTAGAGATCATTTGATACTTCATATAGAGAGGATGACATTTAAACCATCCCAAACAGCACAGAATCTCCCCAAGACCATCAGAGAAGAAAATGTTATCTGTGATAATCCCTGGATTTATTTTCTATTTGCAGATAACCACTTCTCCCTATTTCAAATTTTAGCCAGTCTTAAAGTAAAATCTTTCAAAATGCTCTATTCTGCGAGCCCATTTCCTCTTCTTTGGTCTCTGAGGAGCTAGACTATCTAGCTGACCATGATGCAACCTTTTTTTTTTTTGGCTGTGCCATGAGGCGAGCAGGATCTTGGTTCCCTGACCAGGGATTGAACCCGTGCCCGCTGCAGTGGAAGTGTGGAGTCTTAAGCACTGGACCACCAGGAAAAACCCGCAACTTTTTAAAAAAATTGAAGTATAGTTGATGGACAATATTATATGTTACAGGTGCACAATATAGTGATTCACAGTTTTTAAAGGTTATGCTCCATTTATGGCTATTTTAAAATATTGGATATATTCCCTGTGTTGTACAATCATGCAAGTTTTATAAAAGTGAAGTTGCTGAACTCCCCTTCTGCCTTTTCTGGGGTCAACCCATGAGATTTAGCTTTTAACTACTTTTTTTCTTTTGGTTTTAACATTTTTTCTTTCTAGCCTCTACAAGTCTTTTTTAATTTTAATTGGAGCCCAGAAGTGGGCAATTAATTTCAACAGGGCCAAACTGGCTAATTTTCTACCTGTCTACTGCATTGCTGGAAGTACGAATTCTCAATACTGCGTTTGCTGAATTGCAGTGTTGTTCCTTTCTTCCTCTACGTGCTATCCTACCTGTAATCTTATTCCACGTTATCACATCTGTTTGATTTCCCACTTAGTTACCTGTGTTTTCTAGCCTGTTTTTCCAGATGACTGAAAATAAGTTATTTTTGAACACTTATGCACCGTGCTAACCCCTTCACATGCGTTTCATTTCACAATGCGTTTTCATTTCATCCACTCAACCCATTTTATAGATGAAGAAACTGAGGCTCAGACAGGTTAAAGAATTTATTCAAGACCATACATCTAAGAAGTGGTAGAGAAGGGATTTGAATCTTGGCAGTCTAACTCTAGAAACTACATTCTTAATTTACCTATTCAATTGTAAATCCATAGTATTTGTGTTGGGCTCTCCAACCAACAGAGAAAGTTTGGGAGCACCATTGAAAAACCTGAGAAAGCATGGGCTAGGGTTGCCAGATTTAGCAAATAAAAATACAGTTGATCCTTGAACAATGCAGGTGTTAGAGGCACTGACCCCGGCTGGCATCAACGAAAATCTGCCTATAACTTTATAGCAGGCCCTCGTATCTGTGGTTCTGCACCTGCGAAGGCAACCAACCGCAGATTGAATAGTCCTGTAGCATGCGTTTATTGAAAAAAATCCGTGTAAGAGCGGACCCGTGTTGTTCAAGGGTCAACTGTTCAGGATGCTCAGTTAAATGTGAATTTCATGATAACAACGAATACTTTTTTAGTATGTCTCATGCAATATTTGGGACATACTTATACTAAAAATTACTCGTTATTTATATGAAAATCACATTTAACTGGGCATCCTGTATTTTATTCGGCAACTCTAGGCTGGGCATATTTCCCAGACAGAGACTGCGACTTTCTTACCGAATTGATATCAAAATATATTTTGGGTCAGTTGAAAGTACCTCTGCTCTTTTGGAGCAGAATTGCAGCAGCGTTTGGAGTATTTTACGATAAATCTCCGTAGCACCTACCAAGAATTATGCCATTTTCACAAATAAGCTGTTTATTATTTCTACATTGATAATGGGAAGAGATATTCATCTGAATATATTTTTGGGGCTCGACTTAACTCACTAGGCAGAAATGTTTTATCTCTTTATATCACCTAATCTAATATTAGCTATTGCTAAATTTCACTGTAATAAAAAAAATACAAAGACTCATTTTATTTAGCAAGACTGAAAATAAAACTAAGACATCAAATCACACCTTTAGAGTTGTCTAAAACAGTTCTTCCATCTATCAGCCCAAGGCAATTAATCCAGCATATCATTTGTAGAGTGATTAATATAACAACAATCATTTCTCAGTTTCAAAGGGGGCCATTCAGTCCTCGGGGCTCTTTGCAAGTAGAATTAGTTTTGACTATTCAATCACCAGCTTGCACAAAAGCAGAAATAGGAATGGAAATACAAACACAAAATGATTGGCTATTACCTCTTTTAAAAGGAAACACCAGAAATAGTGGCTAGAACGCTACTGAATAGAACTAAAGAAGCAGTGGTTAAGTCCATAGAGGCAGAGTGACCCCTAGTCAGGATACAACTTATCCTCAATCAAACTTAAATAGGTAGTCAGTAAATATGAAGCTCTTACTTTCACTGTTTATAAATGGTGAAGTTATCTGTGTTGAAAGATAGAGACTCATAGAAACTGCAACAGATCATTTATAAAACATCTACTTTTTTCAGATCAATATAGTCGGCCCTTTGTATCTGTGGATGTGGAACCCGCGGATACAGGGGCAGCTACACTAGGCCATTTTATATAAGGGACTTGAGCATCCACGGATTTTGGTACGGGGTCGGGGGGAGTGTCCTGGAACCAGTCCCCTGCAGATGCCGAGGGATGACTATATTGCTAAAATTCTTTCAGTGATTTTTTTCCCTCTCTCAACTTAATATGATCGCAGATCCCTCCGAATTTATTTTAGTCATATAAAAATTAACAAACTGTGGCTTCCTTTCAAATATGCTGTCCTGATATTAAAAAAAGTGATTAAAAACAGTACTGAATATGGATCACTTCTGCAAAGTTTAATGAGTGAGAAACATTCAACCAAGGTGATTTTTCCTTGGAAAGTCCTACAAAAACTGACTTTTATAAACAGTTCCTTATTTTGATAGAGGTTCCATTTATCAATAGCAGCCATGACTTTACTGCCTACAGAATTGCAGGCGGTCACAGTTTACATGTTTAGAATTCAAATGTTTTCAGATCAGGTTTTCTAGTAAGTGTTACAGAAACGAAGTCACACAGACAGACTGGTTAGTTGTCCCAAGCTAAGAAAACAGCCCATTTCCATGATTTTCCTATTCAGGCAGGTACAGACAACATTGGAGTTAAACGAATGGGTACTACAACAGTTATATTTTTTGCTTAAAGAAGAAGTGACATTGACATTGAAGGGGGGCAGGTGTAGCAGGACTTCACCGAGGCTCCTTTGTGATCTAGTGCAAGGGACAAGCCATCACAGGATGCTAGTATTAGAGAGAAGTTCCGGTTAAGAATCTGAGCAAGCTTGCTATTCAGAGAGGCTGAGATGTCCTTGCTGCGTATTCCACTGGAGAGAAGTAGTGTTTTCTGAGGCTTAGGCAGCCGGTCTCAGAGCAGAGGAGCCGACAAATATGTAAATCAGGGATGCTGGATGTGACATGGTACTCCTAACAAGTGATTAATGGCACTGAAGTGGGAGGAGGGTGAGTGTATCTTAATGATGGATACCTTATGTTGGTCTTAGACTAACTGCCTTCTGCAAGGCCTTCTGAGCACATTAAAATCCATCACTCCCAGGAACATTTGGCTGCCTGCACAAAGTGTGACCAGGAATGGTGGTTTGAGAATTCTAAGTCCCACAAATTAGAACAGAGAAGGGCAACATTTAAATTAAGAGGGATTAACCCTTTGTGTATTCCTAGGCCGGCTGAACGCTCCCCCAACTCCCGAAGAGCCTGGTGCTACTTAGAAGCAAGGTAGCCCGACTTTTGGGGCCATTCGATTAATCAGAAGTCTGGGTGTGGGATCAAAAATGAGATGGAAATCTGTGCCAGAAAGTATCATTTGTAGTTTCACCGAGAAAAGAAGGGTACAGTGGGAGTTCTTCTTGGAGGGGGGCAGCTAATAACAAATCCTCAGCCAGGGCTTGTCGTGGACGATAGCAACAGGCTTGCAAGTTCACTCCAGACAGCTGCCCTCCACTTAGCGACCTGGTACACACTCCTGCCCCCAACTCCAACTTCTGGACACAAGAAAACCTTTTTTTCATGTTTGTGTTCCCCCCACCCAAATCTCCCAATTAGTAATGAAAAAACATTTGAGTGGATTCTGATGCAGTCCTGACCCAGGGACTAGGGCATGAACTCGTACCCACACAGCTGTCTCTGGAGATTTAACACTCGGTGTGACCCCTGGAGCCCTGGATTTAAAGACACCGGCCGCTTAGCGAACGGGCTCCCCCTTATCACTACATCAGACAGACCCCAGCACAAGTCACAGGCACTGAGATTGGGGAATCTTTGGGACGAGCCCTTCTTCCTCCCCCAGAGGAGGTCTTCAACCGTAGGATCCCCACAGCAATGAAAAGACACTTGACCTCAAGGAACGCGCACAGTTTGCCAAGCAGGTACCACAGTGGCTAACAGATAGCACGGTCCCACTTCAGCAGCTTTGAAGACACCTGAGTTCTTCATTCCTGTCTTCTTGATGCTGAGTGGAACCAACGAACAGGTTAAGAGGAGAAAAAAACCAAATCACAGAATAGGTGAAAAGTTTTAAAAAGAATTGTGTGGTGGCGGCCAAACCCTGACCCTGGAAATGTAGTCGGAAGCCACCACGCTTTCAGCCCTGGGGCAAGGAGGGTGGTGTGTAGAAAAGCCTGCAAAACCTATAGCACCAGCTCTTCCTTACCAGGGCTCCAGAGAGCGGGCCTCGGCAGTAACCCACGGGCTCACGGCCAGGAGCGCCGGGAAAGCCAACATCCACCGCAGCCGTTTCTCCACAGCTCTGCTGGCAAACTTACAAGCACGTATTTGCTCGGTAGCTGGGCCTCACCCACGGGCATCTCCCACCTTGGAGGCAGGTAGAGAACACTGGACTGCCTTTCCCCAAATAAGGGGAGTCCGATCGGAGGCGACACCCTGCATTCCTCCCACTCCTTATTAATAGCATCCCTAATTAAGTCAGCTTCAAAAGGGCGAAAATCAGTGCCTGGAGCTCAAAGGGCTAGCCCATGGTTTCCAAATCTTAACAGAAGCCACGTAACCTACTTACCTGAAGAAAACCCCAATTCATCAGTCCCTACCCCCGCTTCCCGGGAAGGGGAATAGGTTTAAGTCCGTTTCTTCTTTTTTCACCACAGTACGTGGAAGAGAGTCAAAGAAGGTAGTGTGGAAGGGAGGGCTGGTTCATCATTAAAAAATAAAGATCTCTTTGAGGGTCATGTGCGGCTGGGGACAGAAACATTCAGTTCTCCTCCGCGTCTGCCTCCGAGGGCTCCTCTTCTAAGCCAAAGCTCGGCTTGTCAGCTAGCGCCTCCAAGTGCTTACCCAGGCTGCCCGCAGAGTCCACGAACATGTCAGGGATGTCTTTGCCAAAGTAAATCTTGCTGTTGGAAGCGATGGCCTTGTACTTCATCAGCTGCAAATACTCAGGGGTCAGCTTCAGCTGGAAGAAAAATGAGGAAGGAAGACTCTGATGGGGCCAGATTAGGGGAAGTCTGGGCGGCATCCCTTTACTTTCGCGAGGAGAGGGTCTCCGTGAGAACCACGCCCCCTGCGCCTCTTCCTGGTCTCAATGTTACGTTAGTAACCGCGAAACCCCTTCTCTGGGAGAGAGTAATCTCAGGTCCTCAAGATGAGAGCTGCGAGAGTTTCATGAGTTTCTCTGTTTACCAGCAAAATCAAACTTCTCTCAGGGTCCAGCAAAGGGAAAGGGAAGGCGCTGGCCCACACGGCCCAGGAGTCCTCGCTCGCGACCACGAGGGGCTGGGGCAGGCGCCATGTTCTTACAACCACCCGGCTACTCTCAAGCCGGGCACACGCCCTCTGGCGGCCAGGCGGCGCTGGGCCTTTACCTTATTTGCTTCGGCTATTTTCATGGCAGTGTAGCACTCGGCGTCCGCCTTGGCCTTCTCCCGGGCCAGAAACGCAGCATCTTAAGAGAAGAACGCAGTGAAGTGAAGGGCAGAGGCTATCAGAAGGCTAGTCCCCGCCACTTTCCCCGACTGCCTCCGTGACCCTGGGCACACTGCTCTGGCTTCTCTGTGCTCTGATTTCCTCATTTATGAAACTGGGAAAAAGGCATTTTTCTCCTGTTTCACAAGTGGTTGTGAAAATCGACCAAGATGAAGGAGTGCTCTGACAGCATCTCCCGGCGGTGGGGCCTAGCTAACTCTGAGTAAGTCTGCCGCTGTGCCCGACAGTGTCTTTTCTGACAGCATCGTGGAGACACATCCTCTTTCTAGCCGCTTACTCCTTCTGTGGCCTGTGAGGAGAGGGACGGGACCCGCCTCAACCTCCTGTCTCCGAGCTCTCCACCCCGGCGCTCTTCCCTCCTAGTACACAGCAAGACCAAGGGAAGCCCGAAGAAGGCTCTGGATACGGCCCGAGGTGGATCTGCCCTGAAACCGACTACCATAAACAAAACAGCTCAGCCCCTCTCCAACTTCAGCTCCCTTTTCATTTCCATCAATCATTTCAGAAAGGCTCCAATTAGCAGCGCTTAAGCTGGCACAACTTGAAGGGCATGACATGCCATGGTCTAGACTAACACCTGTTTGGACTAAGACACATTTAAACTTCTACTTTGCAATCTGCTTCCTTAATCTGCTCAGACCAGCTTTCGGTCAAGCTGATGCAAAATTTTTGATATTTACTCCCTGGCCTTGGGAATGAGGCCAGCCTTGCACGAGCAACAGCTGTAGCAAAAGCCTGGGAAGCAAGCGGGGACTGGGGGTGGGTTCTTACTGCACAGCCTCAGCAAGGCCCTGGGTGGTGGAAGCCTGCAGGCTGGCTGGGGTGCATGCGGCCAACTCGACTGGCCTTAGCGCCTGGTGACCTGCGTTTATAATAAAAATGTGCTGTTCGGCTAAGAGCTCCCCAGTGAGGAGCCGCTGATCTGTAAAGGCCTAACTGGCTCCTCCACGGGCACCTG